>NC_085991.1:41605685-42941099 GCF_030014385.1 Trichomycterus rosablanca
AATGGTTTAGAATGACATAAAATTCCAATCCCCCCCACACCCAGATAGATTTGGTACCCACATTTTAGTTCATGGCTACAGCGACACAGAGCATTGTAAAAAAAAAGAAATTGAGGAAACACAGTGGTAAATATGCCTTTGTCCCAACATTTTTGGAATGCTTTGCACTCCAAAGAGTGAATATGAGCGAATGTGTACTAGGGCTGGGAATGACGGTACATTCGGTATACCATCTTTGGGTCCAAAAGTGTAAAACATGACGTTAAAATCCTAATAAACAAACAAAACAAACAAACAGTAATTGTAGAACTACAAAGTGCTTCAAAATGGCAAGTGGAGCTGATAAAATGGACAAAGAGTGTAGAAACAAGGAGGTGGTTTTAATGTTATGGCTGATCGGTGTACATTGTGTCATTTTGTGGGGCTAAGCAAAGCTTATAGTACTCAAAACCTTCATTATATTCATGGTGAAATTAAACCTTTTTATATTCTATGTACTTATGACTGTAGAATAAGCCACAGACATATAAAAAGGTCCCAGGCATACAAAAAATACCGTGATATACCGTGACACCGTCAGAATCTTAAAAAAATAGCCTTAATGTGTACAATAAAAAGGGAAAGGTTTTGCAATTATAACTACAACTCGCAGCTCTGGATTGAAATAGTGCGCTAATTGCGCCATCTACTGACAGAGATGCACACTGCGCTATGTGTGATGAGGCTCTTGAGCATCAGAACGCATCTATTCTGTGTATCACTGGGTGGTGCTCTGGCGCTGTGCGATGCGCATGCGCACTGCAGCGCTACTCACGCGCAGCAGAGTGAACGCTGCCAAGGAAACACAAATGCAGAGAGGCGACGGTGAGCATCAATCCAAGAAGCCATAAACAACCATAAACGTCAGCGTTATTTCCACAGTTCTGCTTACTGATAATGTGCAGCCGCGCTACTCTGAGAAATATGTGAGGGGAAAACGAGGAAAAGAAGAGACAAGCTTGCGAAAAAGAAATATAACGACCAGAATTTGCTGCTATATTACAGGTAAATCACTCTCATCTAATCGGTTTATATGTGCGGGATTAAGCCACGCTGAAGTGCTATAATGCTAACCAAGTATTGCTGTTTCTGTTTGTGTGTCGACACTAGAAGCCTTTAAATTTAAATAAGAAATCCTAAACAACATGTAAATGCGTATTATTGCGTAAAAACGTGAATAAATCTAAACACAAATGATATTTCTGACATTCATCTGTCACACTATGATTTACCGCTAATGATTAGCATGGTTCCAATCCTGTGTGAAACATAGACTGCTCATACAGTGCTCAAATTCTCCCTGTCTGATATTTAAAATCATTTAAAGCCTCTAAATCTGTATAAAAATCTATTATTTTCTATAAGAACAGTGTATGGTACCGAAATTGCTTTATTTCTGTACAAATAATACATTGTGTATGTTTTAAGGCATTGATTTAAGTGTTTTTACGTTCACTAGCATTAAGGGTTCTGTTACAGTGTAGGTGGTGAAATGTGTTTTATTATTATTATTATTATTTATAAATTCTTATTCCATCCACAAATATACTTTTTTAAAGATTTGAGAAGATTTGGTTCATAATTATTCAAATTTATAAAAAAAAAAAACCCATAGTGTTCATGCATACAGATATTATTATTCCTACTACTATTATTATTATTCCTTCATTCATTTATCCTTCCATTCATTTATTGTCTGTTTTACCACCGTTTACTTTGTTCAGGGTTGCGGTAGGTCCAATTCAATGGGCGAAAGGTAGGAAACACCCTGGACAGGTCGCCAGAAAATCACAGTCTTCTTGTTGTTCTTGTTCTTCTTATTTTTATTATTAAATGTTAATGGTGATAAGGACAGTGGTAGACTATTGGGTAGGGCTTTGGGTTATCAACTGAAAGGTTGAGGGTTCGAATCCCAGCTCTGCCATGCAGCCACTGACCCTGGGATATAGGGCCGCTCAGGTGGCGCAGCGGTAAAAAAAAACAGAGCCAGAACCAGAGCTGGGATTTCGAATACATCATATCGAATCAAATCTCTGCCTACCGGCTAAGGCTGAGCGGCCACATGAACAACGATTGGCCTGTTGTTCAGATATGGGCGGGACTAAGCCGGATGGAGTCTCTCTCCCATGACTGGTGCAATTACGACCTCTGCTGGCTGATTGATGGCGACTGCACAGAGATGAGAAAGGAGTGCTCTCAGGGTGTGTCTCTCCGTACACAACGCTGAGCTACACTGCACTCGTCAAAGTGCAGGTGATAAAATGCATACGGCATGCTGCCCACGTGTCAGAGGGGGTGTGGGTTAGCTTCGTTCTCCTCAATTAGAGCAGGGATCGGCATTGGTGGAGAGGAAGCATGACGTTATTGGGCAATTGGACGCGCTGAAAGGGAGAAAAAAGGGAGAAAATGCATAAACAACAAAAAAAGCTGGGATATGCAAAGAAAGAATTTCGTTGTACTGTTTATCTGTATGGGAGGCACGGTGGCTCAGTGGGTAGCACTGTCGCCTCACAGCAAGAAGGAAGGTCCTGGGTTCGATCCCTAGGTGGGGCGGTCCGGGTCCTTTCTGTGCGGAGTTTGCATGTTCTCCCCGTGTCTGCGTGGGTTTCCTCCGGGAGCTCCGGTCTCCTCCCACAGTCCAAAAACATGCAGCCAAGTTAATTGGAGACACTGAATTGCCCTATAGGTGAATGGGTGGGTGTGGGTGTGTGTCTGCCCTGCGAATACCGTCCAGGGTATTACTGTGTGACCATTGAAAAGCTGGAATAGGCTCCAGCGCCCCATAACACCCCCCCCCCCCCCCCCCCCCCCCGACTCTAACTGCATAAGCGGTTAAGACAGTGAGTAAGTGTTTATCTGCATTATATTCTTTTCAGAGCTGTTTAATGGAGCTGTTTTTTTCTATTTTTATTAAATATAATACAGCCCTTCTGTTTGATGCCCAAACTTTACAAAATTCTGAGTATTTTTTTAAATAATCTTTAATTCTATATTAGATATAGCCAGAGAAAATGGGAGCAGTAACCTCACTTTGTCCAGATCATGCAAAGAGAGAACTGTCTCTGACACTCCCAACTCCCAAGAATCAGCATGTAGCATAAAGTAGGTCCATGATGCATTATTGAAATTGCGTTCTGAGGAACAGCATTTAGTTCTTAGCTTGCTTAATACAGATACACTAGTGCCATTTGAATTTTATTTAATTTTATTTTTTTGCTTCATAATAAATGCTTTAAAAAGCTTTTTCCTTACATCTCAGTGAATAGTCCTTTGGGCTGCCAATCGAAAGGTTGTGTGTTGAATCCCGTCTCTGCCAAGCAATCTCTGTTGGGCCCTTGGGCCTTAATCCTCTTGGCTCCAGGGTTGACATGCAATGGCTGACCCTGCGCTCAGACCCTAGCTTCCCAACAAGCTGGAAAATGCAAAAAAAAAAAAAAAAGAATTACATTGTACTGCAGATCAGCAATAACATTAGAACCACCTCCTTGTTTCTACACTCACTGTCCATTTTATCAGCTCCACTTACCATATAGAAGCACTTTGTAGTTCTACAATTACTGACTGTAGTCCATCTGTTTCTCTACATACCTTTTTTAGCCTGCTTTCACCCTGTTCTTCAATGGTCATGACCCCCACAGGACCACCACAGAGCAGGTATTATTTAGGTGGTGGATGATTCTCAGCACTGCAGTGACACTGACATGGTGGTGGTAAGAGATAAGATAAGATAAGATAAGATTCCCACTCACGTTCCTTCAACGTTCCCTCAACGTTCCCCCAACGTTCCCCCACGAATGTTCCCCCAACGTTCCCCCATGAACGTTCCCTCAATGTTCCTTCACGAACGTTTCCTCAACGTTCCCCCACCAACGTTCCCCCAACGTTTCCACATGAACGTTTCCTCAACGTTCCCCCACGAACGTTCCCCCAACGTTTCCACACAAACGTTCCCTCAACGTTCCCCCTCAACATTGAGGGAACGTTAAGTAAGTGTTTTAATCTTCTAGAATGGTAAGTCTGTCATGTTCGTTCCTCATTTATTTATTTATACTTATCACTTCTCTGAAGCAGTAAATTCTCTTCAATAACTTCAGTCCTGCTTTGCAAATTCCATTTTGACAGTAATTCAACTGAATAACCTCGAATTTAACATGATTCTTCTATTTGGTTGCAACTCCTATATGCAGTAATCTGTAGTTAGAATAGAACAAAAGAGAGAATCCAAAAAGGCCACAGGTTGAATAATATCTGATTTAAAGACGTCTACTAGGGCTGGGCGATATGGATCAAAAATAATATCTCGATATTTTTTGGCTGAACGGCGATATACGATATATATCTCTAGATATATTTTTTTATCCCATAAGGTAATAACAAAAAGACACTTCTGAGACAAAGCTACATGTTCCAAATTTTTTACAGGCACTTTTATTAAAATTCATGCTGGGGAAGCTTCACACAAGAACTATTTTTACTTAAAAAAAAAGAGCTATTCTAAGAAAAAGAAAGTTGTTTCTAATGTATCTCCTGTCGTGTAATGTACACGTTTTTTCAAAAATCCACCCAAACGTTTTTTCAAAAATCCACCCAAACGTTTTTTTCAAAAATCCACCCAAATGTTTTCTCAAAAATCCACCAAAACGTTTTTTCAAAAATCCACCCAAACGTTTTTTCAAAAATCCACCCAAATGTTTTCTCAAAAATCCACCCAAACGTTTTCTCAAAAATCCACCCAAACGTTTTCTCAAAAATCCACCCAAACGTTTTTTCAAAAATCCACCCAAATGTTTTCTCAAAAATCCACCCAAACGTTTTTTCAAAAATCCACCCAAATGTTTTCTCAAAAATCCACCCAAACGTTTTCTCAAAAATCCACCCGAACGTTTTCTCAAAAATCCACCCGAACGTTTTCTCAAAAATCCACCCGAACGTTTTCTCAAAAATCCACCCGAACGTTTTCTCAAAAATGCACCCGAACGTTTTCTCAAAAATCCACCCGAACGTTTTCTCAAAAATCCACCCAAACGTTTTCTCAAAAATCCACCCAAACGTTTTCTCAAAAATCTACCCGAACGTGGATTGTTGGGTGGATTGTTGAGGGAACATTTGGGTGAATTGTTGAGGGAACATTTGGGTGGATTGTTCAGGGAATGGTTGGGAGAATTGTTGAAAACCCAAACGTTTTCTCAACGATCCACCCAACCATTACCTCAACAATTCACCCAAATGTTCCCTCAACAATTCACCCAAATGTTCCCTCAACAATTCACCCAAATGTTCCCTCAACAATTCACCCAAATGTTCCCTCAACAATTCACCCAACCATTCCCAACAATCTGCCCAAACGTTCCCTCAACGTTCCCCCCTCATGTTCCTTCAACGTTTCCCCACGAACATTCCCCCATTGTTCCCCCACGAACATTCCTCCAACGTTCCCCCATGAACGTTCCCCCCGAACGTTCCCCCATGAGCGTTCCCCCCAAACGTTCCCCCAGCGGTTCCCCACGAACGTTCCCCCAACGTTCCCTCAACGTTCCCCCAACGTTTCCCCATAAACGTTCCCTCAACGTTCCCCCAGGAACGTTCCCCCAACGTTTCCCCGCGAACGTTCCCCCAACGTTCCCCCACAAACGTTCCCTCAACGTTCCTTCACGTATGTTCCCCCAACGTTCCCCCAACGTTTCCACACAAACGTTCCCTCAACGTTCCCCCTCAACATTGAGGGAACGTTAAGTAAGTGTTTTAATCTTCTAGAATGGTAAGTCTGTCATGTTCGTTCCTCATTTATTTATTTATACTTATCACTTCTCTGAAGCAGTAAATTCTCTTCAATAACTTCAGTCCTGCTTTGCAAATTCCATTTTGACAGTAATTCAACTGAATAACCTCGAATTTAACATGATTCTTCTATTTGGTTGCAACTCCTATATGCAGTAATCTGTACTTAGAACATTTGGGTGGATTGTTAAGGGAATGTTTGGGTGAATTGTTGAGGGAACATTTTTGTGGATTGTTAAGGGAATGTTTGGGTGAATTGTTGAGGGAACATTTGGGTGGATTGTTAAGGGAATGTTTGGGTGAATTGTTGAGGGAACGTTTGGGTGAATTGTTGAGGGAACATTTTTGTGGATTGTTAAGGGAACGTTTGGGTGAATTGTTGAGGGAACGTTTGGGTGAATTGTTAAGGGAATGTTTGGGTGAATTGTTGAGGGAACATTTGGGTGGATTGTTAAGGGAATGTTTGGGTGAATTGTTGAGGGAACGTTTGGGTGAATTGTTGAGGGAACATTTTTGTGGATTGTTAAGGGAACGTTTGGGTGAATTGTTGAGGGAACGTTTGGGTGAATTGTTGAGGGAACATTTTTGTGGATTGTTAAGGAAATGTTTGGGTGAATTGTTGAGGGAACATTTGGGTGGATTGTTGAGGGAACATTTGGGTGCATTGTTAAGGGAATGTTTGGGTGAATTGTTGAGGGAACGTTTGGGTGGATTGTTGAGGGAACATTTGGGTGAATTGTTGAGGGAACGTTTGGGTGAATTGTTGAGGGAACGTTTGGGTGAATTGTTGAGGGAACGTTTGGGTGAATTGTTGAGGGAACATTTGGGTGGATTTTTAAGGGAACGTTTGGGTGAATTGTTGAGGGAACATTTGGGTGGATTGTTAAGGGAACGTTTGGGTGGATTTTTAAGGGAACGTTTGGGTGAATTGTTGAGGGAACATTTGGGTGAATTGTTGAGGGAACATTTGGGTGGATTTTTAAGGGAACATTTGGGTGGATTGTTAAGGGAACGTTTGGGTGGATTGTTGAGGGAACGTTTGGGTGGATTGTTGAGGGAACATTTGGGTGAATTGTTGAGGGAACGTTTGGGTGAATTGTTGAGGGAACATTTGGGTGGATTTTTAAGGGAACGTTTGGGTGAATTGTTGAGGGAACATTTGGGTGGATTGTTAAGGGAACGTTTGGGTGGATTTTTAAGGGAACGTTTGGGTGAATTGTTGAGGGAACAGTTGGGTGGATTTTTAAGGGAACGTTTGGGTGAATTGTTGAGGGAACATTTGGGTGGATTTTTAAGGGAACGTTTGGGTGAATTGTTGAGGGAACATTTGGGTGAATTGTTGAGGGAACATTTGGGTGGATTGTTAAGGGAACGTTTGGGTGGATTGTTGAGGGAACATTTGGGTGGATTGTTAAGGGAACGTTTGGGTGGATTGTTGAGGGAACATTTGGGTGGATTGTTAAGGGAACGTTTGGGTGAATTGTTGAGGGAACATTTGGGTGGATTGTTAAGGGAACGTTTGGGTGGATTGTTGAGGGAACATTTGGGTGGATTGTTAAGGGAACGTTTGGGTGAATTGTTGAGGGAACATTTGGGTGGATTGTTGAGGGAACATTTGGGTGGATTGTTAAGGGAACGTTTGGGTGGATTGTTGAGGGAACATTTGGGTGGATTGTTAAGGGAACGTTTGGGTGGATTGTTGAGGGAACATTTGGGTGGATTGTTAAGGGAACGTTTGGGTGGATTGTTGAGGGAACATTTGGGTGGATTGTTAAGGGAACGTTTGGGTGAATTGTTGAGGGAACATTTGGGTGGATTGTTAAGGGAACGTTTGGGTGGATTGTTGAGGGAACATTTGGGTGGATTGTTAAGGGAACGTTTGGGTGAATTGTTGAGGGAACATTTGGGTGGATTGTTGAGGGAACATTTGGGTGGATTGTTAAGGGAACGTTTGGGTGGATTGTTGAGGGAACATTTGGGTGGATTGTTAAGGGAACGTTTGGGTGGATTGTTGAGGGAACATTTGGGTGGATTGTTAAGGGAATGGTTGGGAGAATTGTTGAAAACCCAAACGTTTTCTCAACGATCCACCCAACCATTCCCAACAATCTACCTAAACGTTCCCTCAACGTTCCCCCCTCACGTTCCCTCAACGTTCCCCCCGAACGTTCCTTCAACGTTCCCCCCGAACGTTCCCCCAATGTTCCCCCACGAACATTCCCCCAACGTTCCCCCATGAACGTTCCCCCTGAACGTTCCCCCAGCGTTTCCCCATGAACGTTCCCCACGAACGTTCCCCGAACGTTCCCTCAACGTTCCTTCATGAACGTTCTCCCAACGTTTCCCCACGAACGTTCCCTCAACGTTCCCCCTCAACGTTTCCTCAACGCTCCCCCCCCCAACATTCCCTCAACGTTTAGAGGCATGCTGGTACATACCGGATAGCAATTACAAATATATTGTCTGGCCCTTTAAGAATGTTAAGTGCACTATAGGGCGCAGGGAGCGAGTGTGTAGGGAAGGTGTCGGAATTTATCGTTTCCGTCTGTGCTCGTGTTCTTCTGTTGTTTTGCACTGAGCTTGTGTGACATTAAATATAGCGTTCTCGTTAAACCCCCCTCACATGTTTGGACTTTATACATTATTATGTATATGTCGCCACAACATTTACATTAATATTTTTTTTACCGTATAGAACTCAGTTCTGTAATACAGGCAGAACTAATCGTTAATGTTACTGTGTAACTATTACAACATTTATTGCATTTTAATCAGCGTTCTGCTTCATGCACTTTATTATTATTTAACAGCTTTGTTTGTTGTTTAATTGCTGTTTGCTCCTTGTTTACTGCAGAGTTAGTTCATGCAATTTTATTAATTTTTGGTTGTTTATTGGCCAAGAACAAGAACAATACTATAATAGAAGATAAATAAATAAATGACGTCTCGGACGTCGGGCGATCATCCAGTATAAACTAACACGATCACATACTACATCCAGTACAGAAATCACTCAACATAATGTTTTTTACCTATATAGCAAATATCTATACATGCACATCACATATACAAACACAAGAGTCAGAACAACAGGAGATGCACCGTTACGTTATTATTACTGTTTATAACACTTGTGCTTGATTTACACTGTTTATATATGAAGTAAATACGTTCATGTCAGCGCGTGCATGCGCTTGTATGTATTTCCATTTTCCAATATTGGTTTTTAAAACGAATAACGACTCGTTTTCTTGTTTTTCAACTTTGGTATTTGAAGTGAAAAACGAATGACCAAAGGTACACGAAACTGGAACCTTTTGTCTGGACTTGTTTTCGGCGTTCTCTACAGAATACATGATTCTGCTGCTCATCTGACACTTTGAATCCGAACCATCTCCAAATAATTGAGCCATTATTATTCTTTTTACTAAGCAGCTCCTCAACCGTCTCCATGCTATCATGGGAGCTTTACTTACAGAAATGTATTCTGAGGGCAGAAAGAATTGGCGGTGGGGAGGGGCGAGTTGTGTTCAGTGAGGGAGAGGGGCGGGGCAGGTGAACATGTGCAGAGACAAACTGGGAGAAGAGAAAGACGAACTGTCGGATCTAATTGGAACGCAACATCTATATCGATATAGACGATATTGTCTTATCTTATATCGCGTATGAAAATAGATTGATATTTTATAAAATCTCGATTTTAAATCTCGTCTACCCTCAGTTGTTCAGTTTACAAAACTTTTACACAATCTCATTGTACATAGCTGCACGTGACCGATGCAGAACATTGTCTGTTTCTTTCTCTGTGTGGTAAAAAAGCTTTTGTGAACATGCAGAAAGCAATGTGCAAACGCAGTGACTCTTTTGAAAACAGCCCTAGTGGAATGACATGATGTAGCAGCAGCAGCAGCATGGTAAATAACAAGCATATCCCTGTGCTGTCTGTCTTACACACAACTTTCTTTCACACATGTATGTTTACCCAGGTACTAGAGATGTGCTCTAAATGCCTACATAGTAGCAGGTTCAATCAATGCCTGATTATGAAACATATTTTTGAATATGTGGGTTTTGCGTCAAAGCCTTTTTTCATAATGAAGCATTAATTAGTCATGTTAAACCATGAGCAAGGAAATATAGTTGACTGGATGAGCAAATAAGTGTGCACCTACACACACAGCCCGATGAGCTAAAAAATGAGCGCCACCCCCCAGAAACTGAGCGTGGCGATGCCTGTTTTGTAACAGTTGTACATGTGACTGTGTGAGTTATATAAAAATATGGGCTGATTGTAGTTACTAGCAGTATACGTGTTAAATGTGCAGGTATGATAAAAGCCTGAGTTTCTTTGATAAGGGCTAAATTGTTATGGCCAGACAACTGGGTTGAATAGACCACTGAAGTCGTGTCATCATTTTGTAGGCCACGCCATGTTGTTATGCCCAAATTTGGTAACCCGGGTCTAAGAGAATTTTTGAATGGAAAATAATGAATGGAGATTTCGCAAATTGCCTCTCTCGCATCCTGTAGTCATAAAAAATGTTCCAAATCTGTAACGTTTTTGTTTGTTGTTTGTATGGAGATTCTTCTGTCTATTATCACTGAATATGAAGTCGTTAAAGAGTCGAAATATGAATATTGCTACATGTAAGCTAATGCTACTGCACACTGAATTGACGTCACTAGACTGGAAGCCTCTTAAATAACCGCACGAAGCAGCACAATTCACCAGAGTAACAGTGGAGTGATATTCACAAGTTTTGGTTGATATTTTTAGTAGTTAGCTACATTAAAGTAGAAAGCAAGGATGGTCGGGTGTTACGCCTTTGGTTGTACTCAACGAAAGCGGGCCGCTCGTTCCGTTGATTTGATTGGTGTAGTTCAGTGACGTCTAATTAATGTGCAGCAGCATTAGCTTTCGTGCAGCATTATTAGTATTAGGACCCTTTAACAACCTCGTAATTCAGAGGATCCAGTGATGTACAGGAGAAAAATGTACACAGGACAAAACGTATAGGGTTCTGAACATGTTTATTTAGCACAGGATGCGTTAGAGACGATTTTTTGAAAACCCCATTCATTTTTGCCATTGAAAATCTGACTTAGACCCAGGTCTCCAAATTTGGGCATAACGAGGACTACAGAATGACGCACGACTTCCGTGGTCTATTATAGGGAGCTCACAGGCACAATGGTGAGTATCCATCAACAGTGGTCAGAGCAGAGACAAGCCACAATCTTCTTATAGTGGTTGTTGGGTGGCCAAGACCCATTGATACCAGAGGACAAAAGCAATGGTGTCCACTGTAGCTCAAGCTGCAGATCATTTTAATACTTGTGATAAGGTTAGTGTCATAGTACACAATCCATCAAACCCTTTTGTATATGAAGCTGTGTAGTCGCAGGTCAGTCAGAGTGCCCATGCCAATTTCTGTCCAGCATCAAACTCACCAGAACTGGACATCAGAGCAATAGAAGAAGATCGACTGCGAGTGAACTACACTGTGGCTTTGTATACACATCGTGTGTGCTTGATTGGCCTGCCAGTAGATCTGTCTGACTGTTGAGCAGCTGAACTTGTATTAAGGAAGAATAGGCAAACATTCCACTTGAAAAAATACAACAATCAGTATTCTCAGGTCCCAAACCATTAAAAAGCTTCATTAGTAACAGATTATTTACCAAGTATTTTAAGGCAAAGCATTTATTCTGTCTCTACCAATTGGTAGGGCGGCACGGTGGCTCAGTGGGTAGCACTGTCACCTCACAGCAAGAAGGTCCTGGGTTCGATCGCCAGGTGGGGTGGTCCGGGTCCTTTCTGTGTGGAGTTTGCATGTTCTCCCCGTGTCTGCGTGGGTTTCCTCCGGGTGCTCCGGTTTCCTCCCACAGTCCAAAGACATGCAAGTGAGGTGAATTGGAGATACAAAATTGTTCCTGACTGTGTTTGATATAACTTTGTGAACTGATGAATCTTGTGTAATGAGTAACTACCGTTCCTGTCATGAATGTAACCAAAGTGTAAAACATGACGTTAAAATCCTAATAAACAAACAAACAAACTACCAATTGGTAATGAATATATTGCTCACAAACTAGCAAAAGATCAAAAGCATTAGTTCCTATGTACACATTTACAACTTCTCAAACACCATGCTAAACCGGTGTTAAGTAGTAAGTAAGTAATGTACACACACACACACACACACACACAGAAGCCTGGCTGAGTCAGCAACATTAGACAGCAGCACATAATCAATACCAATTGTAATGAGTTTAACCACTAGATTGTTGTCACAGAGGCGACCATGGACATTGGTAATCAAGCTTGGCTCAGAACTTGTTATAATTCCATCAGTGTTTTTCTCCTGATATAAGAAAAAAGGAAAGGCAAAACATGTAGCTAGATTGATGCCACAGGTGCTTCGTTTACTGAATCAAACTCAAACATAGCTTTATTGACATGACAAAATGTGGGCATTCGTATTGCCAAAGCTTACGTGCCAAAGTAACATATTTAGGAAATATAATTAAACATTAAGTAAAATAAAAATGAAAAACAACAATAAAAACAGTAGTAATAGAAAATATACAATAAATAAAAATACAATAAAAATTACAGATATACATATAAAAATGTTAGAAAAACAGTGCAAATGGTACAGAAAAACAAAGTGAGTGTGTGTGTGAGAGAGAGACATGGTCACCCACTGTCTTTCACCTACTGCTCACGTGTCGGAGGGGATGTGTGTCAGTTCGCTCTCCTCAATCAGGGGTGGGGGTGAGCTCCAGTAGAGAGGAAGCATAATGCAATTGGGTAAAAATTGGACGCACTAAAAAATAGCAAGAAAATGCAAAAAAAAAAAAAAAACACCCCTATGTTACACTTTCATTAAATAAAACATGAAGACTCGCTGATGTGAATCTCAGTGATGTGTGTTATATTTTGATGGGACGCTATAAGCTTGTCAGTTTTCAGTTATCGAACCACTTGGACTGACAGAAATGTTTAAGGTATTTGCGTTGGCTTTGATTTATCCAAGTGTTGTTCCATAATTTCCATGCCATATATTTTTTCCAGTGTTTTTTCATTACATTTTAATGAAACTAAATATCCCTCTAAGTATTATGAGGTGTTGTGCAGCTTTGATCAGAGCAGTGACACATTTGGAAAATTGGGACACTGCAGCTTACTAAGCGTTCACTGATCTTGTGATTGTGCTGAGGCCACCACATTTAATTGTGTGTGACAAGAGGGCATGAAAATGAAAGGACAAAAGGAATGTTTGATACAGAGCCAAGCATAGAAGGTTTTCACAGTGGTAAAATGTGTTATTAGGTTGTGTAATGGCGAATAAGAACTAGCCATTATTAGGGATGTAACGATTCACCATATAACCGATTAAAAAATTCCATGATTCAAATCGATTTGACATGTAAAATGAATCGATATTCACTTTAAACAGCAGAGGGCACTGGCGGTATTCACCTCGCCTGGTTGACGTCACTGGCGCTATACACCTGGTTGCCAAATTCGGGGGTTTTCAGCCAAATTGGGCTTAATTCAAAATTGTTTTGCATAGTTTGTACCTACCTCAGAAATAAAAGGGCATTTGTTATTTAGATAAATAAAAGATAATCACAAATACAGTTTTTTATTTTCTTTTTTAAGAGAAATAATAAAAGGAAACTTTGTCAAAATTTGTCTTCAATTTCAGTTTTAAAAAATCGGGAAAAAATTGTATCATGAACCCAGTATCATGAATCGCATCGTGGGTAGAGTGTATCGTTACATCCCTAGCCATTATTAGTTAATTAGCAGTTCAGCACAATTCATTATCGTAATCGTGATTAACTCATTATCTTCTACTCACAATCTTTTAATGTTTACTCTCATATCTCATACCTATGTTGGTGTGAGTTTTTGATGAGTCCGTGTTTTTTGCCTTTATGGTTTCTTCCTGCTCCACATATTGAATTAATCATGTGTTGTAATCATGTTTGTCACTTCTCTTTGACAGTCGTCCGTGTGTCTTTCTAGATTTGTTACATTCTTGTCAGTTTCCCTTCCTTCTATATTCTGGATATGTCCCACTATCAATATATATGTCAAAAATTTGAGAACATACACTATATTGCCAAAAGTATTCACTCACCCATCCAAATCATTGAATTCAGGTGTTCCAATCACTTCCATGGCCACAGGTGTATAAAACCAAGCACCTAGGCATGCAGATTGCTTCTACAAACATCAGGAGCTCAGTAAATTCCAGCGTGGTACCATGTTAGGATGCCACCTGTGCAACAAGTCCAGTCATGAAATTTCCTCTCTACTAAATATTCCACAGTCATCTGTCAGTGGTGTTATAACAAAGTGGAAGCGATTGGGAACGACAGCAACTCAGCCATGAAGTGGTAGGTCACGTAAAATGACAGAGCGGGGTCAGCGGATGCTGAGGCACATAGTGCACAGAGGTCACCAACGTTCTGCAGAGTCAATCGCTACAGACCTCCAAACTTCATGTGGCCTTTAGATTAGCTCAAGAACAATGTGTAGAGAGCTTCATAGAATGGGTTTCCATGGCCGAGCAGCTGCATCCAAGCCTTACATCACCAAGCGCAATGTAAAGCGTCGGATGCAGTGGTGTAAAGCACAGCACCACTGGACTCTAGAGCAGTGGAGACGTTCTCTGGAGTGACGAATCACGCTTCTCCGTCTGGCAATCCGATGGATGAGTCTGGGTTTGGTGGTTGCCAGGAGAACGGTACTTGTCTGACTGCATTGTGCCGAGTGAAGTGTGGTGGAGGGGGGATTATGGTGTGGGGATGTTTTTCAGGAGTTGGGCTCGGCCAATTAGTTCCGGTGAAAGGAACTCTTAATGCTTCAGCATACCAAGAGATTTTGGACAATTTCATGCTCCCAACTTTGTGGAAACAGTTTGGGGATGGCCCCTTCCTGTTCCAACATGACTGCGCACCAGTGCACAAAGCAAGGTCCATAAAGACATGGATGAGCGAGTTTGGTGTGGAAGAACTTGACTGGCCTGCACAGATACCTGACCTCAACTCGATAGAACACATTTGGGATGAATTAGAGCAGAGACTGCGAGCCAGGCCTTGTCGTCCAACATCAGTGTCTGACCTCACAAATACACTTCTGTAAGAATGGTAAAAAATTCCCATAAACACACTCCTAAACCTTGTGGAAAGCCTTCCCAAAAGAGTTGAAGCTGTTATAGCTGCAAAGGGTGGGCCGACATCATACTAAACACTGTAGATTAAGAATGGGAGTCACTCAAGTTCATATGCGTGTGAAGGCAGACGAGCGAATACTTTTGGCAATATAGTGTATCAACGTGCTATCTTTTTACACTGTGCCCTTGTTTTCTGTTTTTAGTATTTAGGACAGCTTTGCTCGTGTTGGATTAGTAGGCAGAAAAAAGCCATCATAATTCCAGTCCTTTTGTTGAAGTGTAAAGTGGTTGCTCATTTTGTGGCCAGAAGTGATTTCCAGATAGAGCGGGATACACACATCAAAGGGTCTTTGCCAGGCCTGTGGAAAATGGGGATCAGACAATGCAGGGTTTAAGGAATAGTGGCATTAAAACCCATCCTCCTTTAGTTCTGCTGCTTATCTGAAAGGAACAGCACTGCCGACTAATAAACAGACGGCAGGTTTGTATGTTTAATGCAGAATACACACACCCACACACGAATGTGCATTTCTGTTGCCGTTTTCCCAATTTAAAACAAAATGTAATGTTCATTTTGAGCTCCATTACTGTTTGATGCCACCTTTCCAACAGACTGCGTTTAAATGACTGCGCCACATGGACCTGAGAAGCCACGCCCAACACAGGCTAGGTGACACTTCTAGACATGTCCCTTGATGTCCATGCGCATTCTCGAACTTGTCCAGTGTGTTTTATTTGAGATATCTGACCATTTACTGAACTTTTATCCACACCTCATAGTCCACAAAGTTGAATCAGTTCATCTGGACACAAGTTTGTTGTAGAGATATGTTTCATCACTCAATCCAAGTGACTTCTTCAGTCTGAGCTGGTGGTGAATTCCCCAACCTTATATGCAGACAATTTGCATAACGACTGATCACCGCCCACTGCATAACAATGAAACCGGTGATCAGCTTCATATGCAAATCACAATGACCGTTAATTACAATGGCCATGTGTGCCTTTCACATATGATTGGGGTATAGCTCCTATCACGGCGTTGTAAGATGGTGAGAGATGTACTCTCAGGCCCCCCCTCGGTTCAGGGATGGTCACTCCCTCTTCACATAGATGGCCTCTTTGACTCCTCGTTCAAACCAGCGTTCCTCCTTGTCAAGGATCTGCACATCTTCATCATTAAATGTGTGTCCGATGGCTTGCAGGTTAGTGTAAACCGCGGAGTCCTGGCCAGAAGAGTTCGATCTTCTATGCTGGGACATCCATTTTACCAGTGGCTGTTTAGTTTCCCCGATGTACAGTTCCCGGCAATCCTCCCAGCACCTAACAGCATACACTACGTTACTCTGTTTGTGTCAGGGGACCCAGTCCTTAAGGTGAACTAATTTCTGGCGTAGCGTGTTTTGGGGTTTGAAAGCAACTGAAACGTGGTGTGAGAATATCCGTGTCGATTGTTCCTCTACTCCCGCCACATACAGAATCACCACTGGTTTGCGCTTAGGCCGTTGTCTTAGGCTTAGGTTGTCCTTCTCCTCACTTCGATCCACTGGAACAGTGTTTGGGCATTTTCCCAGCTTTTACAAATGCCCAGTTGGGATAACTCTTGACATGAGATTTCTCTATCTTTGGCCATAGTGTCTGTGGGAACGCTGTTCGCCCGGTGGTGCGGCATCCTGATGACTCCTAGTTCACCACCAGCTCAGACTGAAGAAGTCACTTGGATGAGTGACGAAACTTGTGTCCAGATAAACTGATTCAACTTTGTGGAATTGTGTACCTGGATTATTAAGCATGCATCAAGACCTCATGAAGTCAATTATATGGTCAATTCACTGTTTTAGCATGACTGTGCACATCAGGAAGTTTTATAAAGACAAGTTTGTTGTGGAGGAACTAACCCTGACCTTAACCGCACTAAACGCAGATCTACTCGTCTAAAATTAGAAATTTAACTGACAGCTCTTTGGCTTAATGTGCACAAATTCCCAATGACACACTGTACCATGTTTGGAAAGCCTTTCCAGCATAGTGAAAGACGATATATCCTTATCTGGGAAATAGGTTGGTTTTGTGTTTTATTTAGAAAGCCTTGCCGTTATGCGTCATTTAGAGCTCAGCCGGGTGAAGAAAAACTGAATCGGCTGAGACACCAGGCTCGTCTCGGAGAATGGCTGTGGCTGATTTGAACCTCTGCTTGTCGATTCACCACTGAAGTCGGCAGGTCTCCGAAGGATCAGAATCTGCTGTCCTTGGAACGTCAGGAAAGTCAAGCCTTGGATGCTCCGATTAAGATTCCAGTGGTGAACTCGGTGAAGTGTCAGCTCATGTTTTTCAGTTTTACTGAAGTGCTTTTTGAGAGCAATCGAGGAATAGCTTCTCTTCCTGCTCTAAAACATCCACACACAATCTTTCTTTATTTGGTCATGCCTGTTAGAATTTTTATTCCCGGAGATTCTTAAGTTCTGTTTTACTCCAGGTGTAGATACCATTTAAAATCTGTTCCAGTTAAATGTGAAGATTCCTTACAGTCTCTGAACCAGAAGTACACGAGGCTGAATCTGCTAGACTGATTAAAGCTTATTCCTGCGAGTCTGCTTTGGAATTCAGATTTGGATTTTTTTCCTGGTTCCTTTCTCGGCAGAGTTTAGTCCTCTGTGTGTTTACCAGGGCAACAAGACTGATAAACAGCTCTCTGAGATGGTATATAGCCATTCTGATGCTATTACAGTTAGAACCACATTTGCCTTTGGCATTTTAAACACTTTGTGGCTTGATCTTGAATGGAACTAATTGCCATTTTACCCATCAATCTACACTTACCCATACTGACAAAGTGAAAACTTGGTTCTTTGTTTTAGTTTGTTTGTTTATTAGGATTGTAACGTCATGTTTTACACTTTGGTTACATCTATGACAGGAACTGTAGTTACTCATTACATCATTTATACATGCATTCATCAGTTCACAAGGTTACATCGAACATAGTCTTAGGCAATTAAGTGTCTCCAATTCACCTCACTTGCATGTCTTTGGACTGTGGGAGGAAACCGGAGCACCCAGAGGAACCCCCCACACGGACACGGGGAGAACATGCAAACTCCACACAGAAAGGACCCAGACCGCCCCACCTGGGGATCGAACCCAGGACCTTCTTGCTGTGAGGCAACACTGCTACCCACTTAGCCACCGTGCCACCCCTTTGTGTTAGTGTAAAAGAAATACACAAATGGGCCATTTCACTAATTCGGTGCCTTTTTTCTGTCCCCTGGATATTATATGTATAAATGTATGTGAAATTTAACTTTAAAATGCATTTTTTTAACTAAGCAAAGTGTCCTGTACATTCAACTTATTGCAAATTTAGGATATATAACTAAAAATGAATAAAAACTCTCTATAAGACTATAAAAAATAGTACTTTTTCTTGAAAGAAATATATGGGTGGCACAGTGGCTCAGTGGGTAGCACTGTCGCCTCACAGCAAGAAGGTCCTGGGTTCGATCCCCAGGTGGGGCGGTCCAGGTCCTTTCTGTGTGGAGTTGGCATATTCTCCCCGTGTCCACATGGGTTTCCTCCGGATGCTCTGGTTTCCTCCCACAGTCCAAAGACATGCAAGTGAGGTGAATTAGAGATACAGGATTGTCCATGATTGTGTTTGACATTAAACTTGTGAATTGAGTTTTCATTACCAACTCACCTAAATAACGCACATTGGGGAATCCAAAAAAATTGCATATGATGAAGATGAAAAAGATATACTGCATATGATGAAGATGAAGAAGAAGATATACTTTGTCATATATACATACACAGATGTACAGTACAATGAAATTCTTTCTTCGCATATCCCAGCTTGTTTGGAAGCTGGGGTCAGAGCGCAGGGTCAGCCATCGTACGGCGCCCCTGGAGCAGACAGGGTTAAGGGCCTTGCTCAAGGACCCAACATGGATCCTCCTTGTTCATGTAGTTGTACATTGTGACTCATTAGACCTTTGTTTTTGTGTTATCTGCCATGGTGGGGAACCACTAAAGATGCCAGACGGCCCCAGGGGTAATTACAAACAGTCATGCATAGCCGGCTTATTATGAGAGGTTTGCTCTAATGTGATGCCTTTTATGCTTTCATTATCCCTCCACAAGAAGTCTAGGTCACTGAACTCACCCTGTTCACAGTGCATAGAAACGCTTCATTGCATCTCCGTTTGGGCATTTATTGCTGCCAAGCGTCGAATGCCATTTATTTAATAACTGCATACAAATATTGATTGTTTATTTGCCTGTCTTAGCAGTGATATACCATGCCGCTGGTAAAGAGGTGTATCGAGCCGAGGCACCTGTCAAGAGGAGCTCTGCCTGATGGAGTCCTCAGCGAACTTGAGTGCGTCACCAACAGCACGCTTGCCGCCATCATCAAACAGCTTGGCAGCCTCAGTAAGTTGGTCCCTTTTTATCTATAATTTCAATATATTTTCTTGTGGTCTTGTGATTGGAACCAGAAGATTGGAACCTTCTTGTGATTGGAGGCAGGGCACCAGTCCATCACAGGGCTTCGACTATCCCCCTTCCGACATAGCCAATCATGCCTGTGCAGATGCCCAGCCAGACAATATCACTGCTGAGCTCCGTACCCAGATTTTAGCACTGTTGTGCTAGGTCTGCCACCAGAACACCCAAAGGGGAATCCTTTCTTGATCGGTTCCTTTCCCTACAGACACACCCATTTGTGCCTGTGTAGATGCCTGGCTGGTCAAGATTCCAACCAGGATCACATACACCGATCAGCCATAAACATTAAAACCACCTCCTTGTTTCTACACACATTGTCCATTTTATCAGCTCCACTTACCATATAGAAGCACTTTGTAGTTCTACAATTACTGACTGTAGTCCATCTGTTTCTCTGCATGCTTTGTTAGCCCCCTTTCATGCTGTTCTTCAATGGTCAGGACCCCCACAGGACCACCACAGAGCAGGTATTATTTGGGTGGTAGATCATTCTCAGCACTGCAGTGACACTGACATGGTGGTGGTGTGTTAGTGTGTGTTGTGCTGGTATGAGTGGATCAGACACAGCAATGCTGCTGGAGTTTTTGAACACCTCACTGTCCCTGCTGGACTGAGAATAGTCCACCAACTAAAGATATCCAGCCAACAGCGCCCTGTGGGCAGCATCCTGTGACCACTGATGAAGGTCTAGAAGATGACCAACTCAAACAGCAGCAATAGATGAGCGATCGTCTCTGACTTTACATCTACAAGGTGGACCAACTAGGTAGGAGTGTCTAATAGAGTGGACAGTGAGTGGACACGGTGTTTAAAAACTTCAGCAGCGCTGCTGTGTCTGATCCACTCATACCAGCACAACACACACTAACACACCACCACCATGTCATTGTCACTGCAGTGCTGAGAATGATCCACCACCTACATAATACCTGCTCTGTTGTGGTCCTGTGGGGGTCTTGATCATTAAAGAACAGGGTAAAAGCAGGCTTAAAAGGTATGTAGAGAAACAGATGGACTACAGTCAGTAATTGTAAAACTACAAAGCACTTCTATATGGTAAGTGGAGCTGTTAAAATGGACAGTGAGTGTAGAAACAAGGAGGTGGTTTTAATGTTATGACTGATTGGTGTATTTTAATATAATCAATTTCATACACCAATAAGAAATGAGTATGGCTAAAACACCTAAACCTTATTTGGATGGGTGTCCACAAATTTATGGCAACATAGTGTACCCACCCATACAGTCATTAAAGCTTTTTCTTCTCAGCACTGCGGCCCAATTCTTTATTCCCTAGACCGCCACGACAGTTTGGATTCATCTTTAGTAATGCAGTCTTTTTTGCACATCAATGCATTGTATGATTGTCTTTTGACATCCCGGTTCCTAATTCATCATCCTGATCACTTGGGACTCGATGGGAGTCGATGGGACCGTAAAATATGCCTCGTCTGTCTGTGTCTGGGTTCTTATTTCAGCCGGTCTCTTTTCAGGTCACCATGCAGAAGATGTGTTCGGTGAGCTGTTTAAAGAAGCAAACAGTTTCTACCTGCGCATGAGCCACCTGCAGGAGCGTGTGGACCTGCTGGCTGTTAAGGTCACCCAGTTGGACTCCACTGTTGAGGAAGGTACGAGCTGCTGTTTGGAGGTGTTTTTTTTACTGCATGATGTTAATTTTTTGGTTAAAACCTATGAATTCTTCTTTGAGCACTGTTCTTTATTCAGTTCTTCTTCAAGACTGTAGTAGGTACAGCTTTTCTGGCTGCTTTCGTATATAGCGGTTGCTATAGTGAATCTGGGCAGCTATCAGACTTGGCACAGTTTTTATGCGTGATGCCCTTTCTGTCCCAACCCCCGTATTTCCGGGGCGGCACGGTGGCTAAGTGGGCAGCACTGTCGCCTCACAGCAACAAGGTCCTGGGTTCGATCCCCAGGCGGGGCGGTCCAGGTCCTTTCTGTGTGGAGTTTGCATGTTCTCCCCGTGCCTGCGTGGGTTTACTCCGGGTGCTCCGGTCTCCTCCCACAGTCCAAAGACATGCAAGTGAGGTGAATTGGAGACACTAGATTGTCCATGACTGTGTTCGATACAACCTTGTGAACTGATGAATCTTGTGTAATGAGTAACTACCGTTCCTGTCATGAATATAACCAAAGTGTAAAACATGACGTTAAAATCCTAATAAACAAACAAACCCGTATTTCCATCCAGGCGTGGGACCAGCTCTGAGAGTGTACTGACAAGTACTGACAAGTAGGCTGTTTTGGCTATTGAACCCTTTGCCGCTGACCTTTTCAAATTGCCTCCAATTAGATGAACTGTTTGATATGATGCATTAAAAGTGACTTCGGCAGAACAAACAAAGCTTAACGTGAACAAAGCTTAACATGACATTGTATTATAACAACGAGCAAGGAATTTGGAGAGGACTAATGAGCAGTAATAATTAAGAGAGGATGTGTTGCAATGTTGTTCTTTTAAAACATTAAACCATATTAAGCTTTTCTAACGATAAGCGTTTTAGACTCTCAGCAAAGCTGATTCTTACAATTTCTCAGCACCCCGAGCTATAACACAAGTTTAAAAGTGAAAAAGGAGAAAAATCCATCCAGCTAAACACATACATGTGGAGCTTTCAGAGTGAATTTGACGGTTATTCAACACAAATGCAGATTCGTCTCATATTCGCACTTTGATCCTGTTTTACCGCACCGCTCAAGCCAAGCACTGAACAACGTAGCCGTTCGCGTTGCAAAACACTTTTTATGTGAATGCGCCCTAAGAGCATCTTGACAAGTGCATCTCCCAATGCCTTGGCTGTTTTGTCCATCCCACCCTGAGACATCAGCCAATCATGTCCGTGCAGACGCCCAACCGACCCCCATGGATCCCCAGATCTCAGCAGTAGTGAGCCAGCATACTTTATTGCTGTGCCACCCAAGTGCCCACTGTAGTAGGTACAGTGACCTACAGTGAGATTTTTTTTATACAGAATTTTATGTCCTCGTTCCAGGCAGCCTTCCTTTACTGTATCTGTGAGTGAATCTGGCTACTCTTTAGTGCACCACCCGGTGCATCCGTTTTTAAATTCGTTTCATTCATCCACAGCCAGTGAAATGTGTACTGATGTCCCAGTTTCACAGAGTATGGTGGACCTGATGCTCTGCCCTATTTTGAGGCTCACATTACATTTTTGGTATTCTTTAAGCTAGTGCACCAGCCACAAAGTGGAACAATCATCAGTGCTTAATTCTGTATATTCTTACCCTCGAGTGAGGAAAAAAGCAACTACAACTAAATACTTAAAGTATTAAACCTTAGTAGTAAGGGGTGAACAAATCCAAGCTTTATTTCTTATACACCGATCAGCCATAACATTAAAACCACCTCCTTGTTTCTACATGTTATCAGCTCCACTTACCATATAGAAGCACTTTGTAGTTCTACAATTACTGACTGTAGTCCATCTATTTCTCTGCATGCCTTGTTAGCCTCCTTTCATGCTGTTTTTTTAGTGGTCAGGATTCTCCCAGGACCACTACAGAGCAGGTATTATTTGGGTGGTGGATCATTCTCAGCACTGCAGTGATACTGACATGGTGGTGGTGTGTTAGTGTGTGTTGTGCTAGTATGAGTGGATCAGACACAGCAGTGCTGATGGAGTTTTATACACCTCACTGTCACTGCTGGACTGAGAATAGTCCACCAACCAAAAATATCCAGCCAACAGCTCCTCGTGGGCAGCGTCCTGTGACCACTGATGAAGGTCTAGAAGATGACCAACTCAGTCAGCAGCAATAGATGAGCGATCGTCTCTGACTTTACATCTACAAGGTGGACACTCTAGGTAGGACTGTCTAATAGAGTGAACAGTGAGTGGACACTATTTAAAAACTCCAGCAGCGCTGCTGTGTCTGATCCACTCATACCAGCACAACACACACTAACACACGACCACCAGGTCAGTGTCACTGCAGTGCTTAGAATGATCCACCACCTAAATAATACCTGCTCTGTGGTGGTCCTGTAGGGGTCCTGACCATTGATGAACAGGGTGAAAGCAGGTTAAAATATTATGTAGAGAAACAGATGGACTACAGTCAGTAATTGTAGAACTACAAAGTGCTCCTATATGGTAAGTGGAGCTGATAAAATTGACATTGAGTGTAGAAACAAGGAGGTGGTTTTAATGTTATGGCTGATCAGTGCGGATTTCATTGACATGGCAGAAACCACATAAAATTAAATGACCCTCTATATGGCCAAAAGTATGTGGACACCTGACTGTAAGTTTGTCGGACACGACATTTCAAAAACAAAAGGTATTAAAATAGAGTAACCGCTATGTAATCTTTATAGCTATAACAACAGCCACTCTTCTGAGAAGGATTCACACAAGATTTGGTCCCACAATGTGTCTGGGAATTTGTGCTCGTTCAGTCAAAAGAGTGTGTGTATGGCTGGGCATTGATGTTGGTCAAGAAAGCTTCAATTGATCTTCCAGTTCATTCCAAAGCTGTTCAATGGGGCTGAGGTGAGGGCTCTGTGCAGGGCACTGACACTGAGCTTTTCTTCATGTTTTTATATCTGCTTTGTGGGTCATAATCATGCTGGAACAGGAAAGGGCCTTCCCTGAACTGTTGCAGCAAAGTTGGTAGCATATAATTTCCTTTATATGATTAATTTATACACCTGTTACACATGAATTAAATATGTAAGGCTTCTGCCATTCCCCTTTTTTGGAAATAGCCAATCATGTCTGTGTGGGTGCCTGTCAGTCGATAGCACAGCTAAGATTTGAACCCTGGTCTCAGCGGCGGTGGAATAATGTAATAGACCACTGTGCTGCTCGAGCGCCTGTCATCGCAATTATCTGTAGGAAAGAATGATCAGCTAAAGTTAAAAACTGGTGACTGGTGTTTATGCAACAGTAACCTGACTGTCACCCTGTGCACATGTTGCAATATGCAGTATAGAGAAAGGGGCAAGTCAGAATGCTCCAGAGGAAACGCATAAACATTAATAAACCAGGTGTGGGGGACGGTGTGCACATCATTGTGTGGGCACTCTCTATATTGTATGAGGGGTACAAGAGGGTTCACTGCTAAAACACGATCAAAATCAGCCACCCATCCCCCCAATAATGTGCACTGTGATTATTAATTTATAGCCACCCATCAGGTTTCTGCTAGCGATTCACTCTTCACTGACACACACAAACAGAAAGACGTGGGGATAGAGAGAGTGATAAATGATGAAAGAGCGGGAGAGCGAAAAGGGCTAAAAATGGAATTGTTGGATTCCTGCTGATGTTGAACATGTTAATGAAAGAATGTTACTGAATACTGATCAGGTGGAGCTGCACACAGGCGTGGAAATGTTCTGATCGATATGTCTGCACCCTGAGCGGAAGATGTAAAAAGAAACGCCTGCTCTTTATTCTCTGCTGTCTTGAAGGCAAAGCACAACAGCAGTGAATGTGTGTCCCAGTTATGTTTTTTTTTTTGCATTTTCCCCCAATTTCCCTTCCAATCTGATCATATCCAATGACCTGATTGCATTACACTTTCCTTCTACTGATGTTGACCTCCACTTTTGACTGAGGAGAGCCGTGACTAACACATGACCCCTCCGACACGTGTGCACTGACTGTAGGGCTGCAACTATCGATTATTTTTTAAATCGAGTATTCTATCGATTCTATTCTATTGATAATCAAGTAATCGGATAAGAAATACTTTCAATTAATGAAGAGCAAAAATAAATACATATAAGATTAAATAAGACATATGTCTCTTAAAACAAACTGTACATTTTTATTCCTTGCATACAGTACAGTTTAAAGAGAACACTTTTGAAATGCAAAAGCAAATACATCAAAAATAAATCAAATTACTTTTAAAATGTAAACAGCCAACCTGAAACTAAATAATAGTAATAATTAGAGATGCATGAGTACCGATACTGGTATCGGGTATTTGCCCGATACCGCGCTCATTAACTTGTACTCGTACTCGCAAACGAGGCTCCGATACTAAACATCCGATACCGTGTGCCTAGTGCACGTTGCTGCGTTATGCCTAGTTCACACTACACGATTTTTGCCCTGATTTCCGCTCGGCGACTGGTCGGCGCTAGATTTGCCGGCTCGGGAGCAACTCGGCGTTCGCTCGGCGATCAAAACTCGGCTCTCGATCGCTATGTGTGAACTATCCAACAACTCGATCCGACCGGCTCACCGAGCGCTCGAGTTTTCTAGCACGTCAGATATCTGATCTCAGATGTGCGACTGGGAATAAGTGACATGTCGAACAGCCAATGAGAACGCAGGATACGGTGTGAGGGGAAACGCAGGAGAGGAGTGTAAACAGGTGAGACAGGGGGATAATATAGTTTATATCAGAATACACCGGCACACACACACACGTTTTACAGTATTTCTGACCTGATCGTTCTCTACAAAACATAACAACAAAACACCAACATTGCAAAAATATTTATTAACCTCCAACTCACTACAGAACAATCCATGCTATTCGTGTTGCCAAATCCACTCAGATTCATTTATTTTTCCTCCTTGATTTCATCACGTCAGCGCACAAACACTTTGATCACTCGCTACTTGTTGACATGCATTTTTGGACGTGGTATCATTAAACTTCTCGTCACTTCTCACGTGTGTTTTTGTTTAAAAAAAACGGTATTCTAAATAGGTATCGGTATCGGTATCGGCAAGTACAAAAATACTACTCGTACTAATACTTGTACTCGTACTCGGTTGGGAAAAAATGGTATTGATGCATCCCTAGTAATAATACATAAACATTGCCTCTAATTTGGGCAACTTTTAGAACTAAAAGTTTTAGCTACAGCTCACGCAGAACATAAAGCTTTTGTTGGGAGGCTTTGTGGCATTTGTAAGAGGTTCTGTCAGGATTGTATCTCCTAGATGAGGTAGATTTGGCGTTTGTGTGTGTGTACGTGTGTTTGCCTAAGCCTTCAAAAAAGCCTGTGGTGGTTGCAATGAAGAAAAGTAAACGTATCAACACGACGATCTGATGGTGTGGATGTTGTTCTGAGTTTTCGTTTTTTCCAGCTTAAAATGATCTAAAACTTTCTGTGGTTTTCTCCGTCCAGTCTCGTCTGTTCGCCCCTCGACATTTTCTCTCTCTATTTTGCAGTCCGCGCTATCAAATATCGACTGCGTTTCAAATCGCACTTTCACACTGAACAGGACGCAGGAGCGGCGAGCGTGTACAAATAGGTAGTATTCATTAAACTGTACGTGAAAAGTACCCGGATTAAGTCCTGTTAAGTACTGTTTAAGTATGAGATTCGGGATGCAGCCCTCGGCTTCTTCACGTCACCTGCACACAGCATGAACGCGTTGTGCAAAAGTGCAAAACACAGTGAGCTGTATATACAGTAGTTGTATGGATTAAACTATGACTCGATGCGAAAAATTTGAATAAATGATTTTTAGTAATCGAATTACTCAAGTTTCTCGAGGAATCGTTTCAGCCCTAGCTGACTGCATTTTTCACATGCACGAGACGAGTTCATATGTGGATCAGCTTTGCCTCAATCCCATTATCACCCGTCTTTGTGCAGGCGTCATCAATCAGCCAGCAGAGGTTGTGATTACATCATTTATGAGGAGTCTCCTGCAGCACCCTCCCTGTGAATGACCTAATCATTGTTAGTGTAAGCGCCCAGCATGCCGGTAGCAGTGCTGATATTCGAACCGACGAGTTCAAGATGTCAGCTCTGGTGTGCTAGCATGTTTTACCTTTATCTGCACCACCAAGCGCCCTATGTGTTTCTTTTTTTTTTCACTGAAATACACAACCCCAATTGCTCCTAGTTTTTAAATAGGCTTAAGATCAGTGTTACTGACCTCCGAGGGAGGTCGCAGGATAGTACACATCTCCTCTGCCACATGCTCTTTTGGGGCTTATGCAGGCACAACAACCTGACAGAAAGACTTGCTATTCCGGTTTCCTCCTTCGTTTCCTTTCATTTTTATTTCCATCAACTGCTTATCCTAGTCAGGTGGGTCTGGTTTCACCAGGAAACACTGAGTACAGCGCCAATCTGTCACACGGCCAACCCGTCAACCCGGTCGGCCCATAGTTCGAACCTCAGCTGTGGTGGGTTAGCGTAATAGACCACTGCGCCTCCTGAGTGCTAGTCTCCTTCAGTTAAGGCCAGTTGTGTCTACTGAGAGCCTGGCCATGCAATTTGGCTCACCAGCAAACTGGGTTAGGGTTCAATTTATTTATTAGGATTTTAACGTCATGTTTCACACACCTTGGTTACATTCATGAACAGACAGGTAATCCTGGTTACACAGGATTCATCAGTTCAAGTTTTTTTTATGTCAAACACAATCATGGACAATTTTAATCTCCACTTCACCTCACTTGCATGTCTTTTGGACTGTGGGAGGAAACCAGAGCTCCTGGAGGAAACCCACACAGACACTGGGAGAACATGCAAACCTCACACAGAAAGGACCCGGACCGCCCCACCTGGAAATAGAACCCAGGACCTTCTTGCTGTGAGGCGACACTGCCACTCGGGTTCGGTCTCACCAGGATACACCAGCTTCAATCCATCACACGGCTTCAGCCAACCCCCCAAACCAGCCGGCCAATAGTTCAAACCTCAGCTGTGGTAAGCTAGCGTAACAGACTGCTGTGCCACCACCTGAGTGCTAGCCTCTTTCAGTTGTGACCACTGAGAGCCTGGCCATGCACCACCAAGACTGGAATTTAGGGCATTTGATAGACTAGCATTTACATTTTTGCCATTTAGCAGATGCTTTTTTTATCCAAAGTGACTTACAGTACAGTTACAGTATATATTCTGAGCAATTAAAGGTTAATGGCCTTGCTCAGGGGCCCAGCAGCAGCAACCTGGCAGTGGTGGGGCTTGAACCAGCATCCTTCTGATTACTAGTCCAGTACCTTAACCACTAGTCTGCGGCTTTCCCCCACTAGCATAATAGACTCCTGATAAATGAAACAAAACTATTCGTCCAATTGGCGGCAATTTGAAAGGGTCACTGGCAAACTGGGTTACAGTTCAAATAGATTGAACTTTGAGTACAGCAGCAAGCGGTAAAAAACGAGCGTCAAAACAGTAAATGTGCACAGTACTCACTCCATAGGAAACACTGGCACAGACGATGATATTCAGTCTAATTGTCGGTTATTAGTTAATTGGCTGATCCTGGGGCGCCCAGGTGGCGCAGCAGGATATTCCGCTAGCACACCAGCGCTTGGATTCTAAACTCCCTGAGTTCAAAAATAAGCTCTGCTATCGGTCGGCTGGGCACCTCCTAGATGGAACAATTGGCCAGTGCCTGTAGCAGACAAAATTGGCCTCTAGTCTGATGGGTGAGAAAAAGACCAGACTAATAAGGGGTGGGGTTTTAAATGCTGGGCAACCAGGGGGCTTGTACAGAAGTATGGGGGACTGGTGGACTGCGCAGTGGGAGTGTATGTCAGATAAATATACACTCCAGCAGTGAATTAGCTATGCTAAATTGGGAGAAAAAGGGGAAAAAATTGGCTGATCATTAGCATACCGAGTAGCCCCAACCCGACATACTGCAAGAAAATATCAGAGACTGTAGATTAAGCTACACTTAGACATTCCACAGACAGGTTCAGTAATGCTCCCTAACATCTTTCCTTTCTTTCTCTGTACGTCTCTCTTCAGTTTCTCTGCAGGACATCAACATGAGGAAGGCATTTAAAAGCTCCACCATTCAGGATCAGCAGGTGGTGTCTCGTGCCTCCATCCCCAATCCTGTCATCGAGATTTACCAGTGTGCCGATAAACCTCCTCCTCTCAATATCCTCTCTCCATACAGGTCAGCACTCCTGGGCTTACAGCGTCCTCATTCATCATCTCTAACATTCATGTTAAGCACAGTTATGGTTTCGAAATACTTCGAAATAAAGATGTTTGCAATACAAAGTGATGCTATTTGTGCCAGAAAGTGGGTGTGGTTTGATATCCTACTTATTTACAGCTGCTTTCACTGCTGGCTGCGTACTTGGTCCACATATCTCATGGCATGTCATTTCTATGCAAATACAGTATGTTGCCTTGCTGGAAATATGTTGTCTTTTGACTAAAACAAACATTAAACGAACACTAATTTGTATTCTCACGCCTTTGGGTGGTGGACCATTATCAGCACTGCAATGACACTAACATGTTATTGACTTGGCAGTGTGTGTTGCTCTGATATTAGTGTATAAGGTGCAACTTATTGGCATATTTATAAGGAACAATGACCACCTCTTAGCACTTGCTGTATTACACTTGGGTTGATCTTCATCTAGTATTTTATTAATAGACACTTTCTGATCACAGATTGTGCTTGGTCATTCAAATCCTGGGTCAAGGTTGGCAAGCCACAACAAATGGGTTGCAAAAAAAAAAAAATAATAATAATAAAAAAATGGGCACAATTTTAACAGGCACATAAACACAAAACAGACTTGTACACACATTCCCCCTTGTGGAGGCTTTGCATTGCATCTTGGGACTAGATTGCCACTGTTTTTATGAATAAAGTATATTACGTTTTGTGTTTTGTTTTAATGCATGTTTTTGTTGCCTGGGTCACTGTAAACATCATGGACAACATATGGGTTGCTTGAAAAACCCCTGAATTAGCACTATTCTTCTCCTAGTATTGACATATAGGTGGTTAAAAAACCTAACAGTGCTGTTGCACCTTATACACACAAACCAGGACAACACACACTACCTTGTCATTGCCATGTTAGTGTCATTGCAGTGCTGAGAATGGTCACCGCTCAAACATTATTAGGTCAGTGGGGGTCCTATGGGGGTCTCTTTTGATTAATAAATTGGGTACAGGAGAGTGACAAAGCGTGCAGAACAATAGAGGGGTTAGAGTAAGCAATTTTACGCCCACAAAGATCATCTGTGTGGTTGGTGTAGCTTCTAAAATATGAATGAATGTAAGTACCAGATAGTTGTACCTAATTAAAAGTGCTTTTTTATTTACATGGATTAACAATAAATTTCTTTATAATGGAATTCATTACCCTGCATTTAATTGCTTGAGTGAAATGCAGTCAACACTTTACTTAAAAGATCTAATTTACGAACAACTTGTTATTTACTCTACTGCTTTATACTCCTATCTGGACCTAACAAGTGTGCAGTAGGCAAACGTTTTTCACCTACACGAGGCGGGTTCACACAGGGATCGGTACCTCGTACGAGGAGTCACACACTGATCTCCATTATTCACAGTCTCTGAGCAGGGATCTTCAACCAGCCAGCAGAGGTTGCAGCAGTAATGAGAAATCCCTTTGACCCGTCCTCCCTCAGACATAGCCAATTATGTCTGATCTCATTTTTTAATCAGCCCTAAGCTTTTTGGCTGCTCTGTAGTCACTTATGTTTGCTATTTCATGCCAGTATTTAGTGGCTGCACCTCAAGCATAGTGCAGTTAGTAGGCCTGATTAGCTACAGCCCTAGATAGTTGGATGTGGGCCCAGATTGTGACAGAATTACCTTCCTAGCTTGTACATCTCTCTGTGTTAAAGAAAGGGAGCTGATGAAAGGAGAGGGAAAACTGTTTACCGTAGTCATTTTATCACAGTCGAAGGAGATTCTAAATCCTCTGAGTAAATCTTTATTCTTTAGAGACGATAAGAAGGATGCACTGAAGTTCTACACAGATCCATCTTACTTCTTCAACCTGTGGAAGGAGAAAATGCTGCAGGCCACAGAAGACAAGAGGAAGGAGAAAAGACGACAGAAGGTTTGTAGGAGATTAATGAATGATCTATTCGACTTCTGCTTTTATAACACATTATAAAATGTAATTAACACTAAGTCTGTTAGACAGTTCTCGCACTAGTTTGTTTACTATTGCTGTAGGATAAGGATAGGCTAGGGTAGGTGGAATGCCTTTATTTGTCGTATACATATATACAGTACAATACATTCTTTATTCACATATTCTAGCTCCTTTGAAAAGCTGGGGTCAGAGCACTGTGGCAGCCACTTGCTGCAGTGGCTGCATGGCAGAGCCGGGATTCGAACCCATGCTTTTCGCCCATGCTTTTTGCACAGGCACCTCTATCTGCTAACGTGGGTCCTTACACAGCGTTTTGAAGAATCCACCCACTTAGTTTGGTCATCCCACCCAGCAGACACATTGGCCAATTATTGTCTGCTGCAGGCACTGCCAATTGTGCCCGCTAGATGGTGCCCAGCCGACCGGTGACAGAGCCGAGATTCACTGTGGCATCCACTTGCTGCAGTGGCTGCATGGCAGAGCCGGGATTCGAACCCATGCTTTTTGCACAGGCGCCTCTATCTGCTAACCAGGGTGCTTACACAGCGTTTTGAAGACCCCACCCACTTAGTTCGGTCGTCCCACCCAGCAGACACGTTGGACAATTATTGTCTGCTGCAGGCACTGCCAATCGTGCCCGCTAGATGGTGCCCAGCCGACCGGTGGCAGAGCCGAGATTCACAGTGGCAGCCACTTGCTGCAGTGGCTGCATGGCAGAGCCGGGATTTGAACCCATGACTTTTCGCCCATGCTTTTTGCACAGGCGCCTCTATCTGCTATGCTGGGTCCTTACACAGTGTTTTGAAGACTCCACCCACTTAGTCCGGTCGTCCCACCCAGCAGACACGTTGGACAATTATTGTCTTCTGCAGGCACTGCCAATTGTGCCTACTAGATGGCGCCCAGCCGACCGGTGGCAGAGCCGGGATTCACAGTGGCAGCCACTTGCTGCAGTGGCTGCATGGCAGAGCCGGGAGTCGAACTTTGCTTTTTGCACAGGCGCCTCTATCTGCTAACCAGGGTCCTTACACACCCAGCAAAACTAAAGTTAGACAATTATTGTCTGCTGCAGGCACTGCCAATTGTGCCCGCTAGATGGCGCCCAGTCGGCCGGTGGCAGAGCTGAGATTCGAACCTAGGAGTTCAGAATCTCGGCGCTGGTGTGCTAGCGATATATCCCGCTGCGCCACCTGGGCGGGCTAATGGATAGGTGCAAAATTAAAGTTTACATTACATTAATGTAAGTTTAAAAACATTAACAGAAAAAGAACTTACAACTTAGAATGTATCAAGATGTCACGTCACTTGTATACATACACTTATTCACCTAAACCTAGGGGCAGTTTAGAGTAGCTAATACACCTTCTGCATGTTTTGTACTTTGGGGAAGCTGACATAAACACAGTGACACATCCTCACATACAGAGTCACAGCCAACGATCAAACCCAGATGCCCAGAACCTGCGTTGCTATACAGCATTTACCTTACCAGCCAGAAACTATGTAATTGCTGTTTAGAATAGACATGAAACTTTATCATTTTAATAGGTGCTAGAAAGTCTGAAAATGCACATCTAGTTGCCTATGCTTTGTATGATTTACCATTTTATATAAAGCTATTCTTAATTTTTTTCCCACAGGAGCAGCAGAAACAGGTGGAAGAGCCTGGGCGAGAGGTCAAGAAAGTGCGGAAAGCTCGGACCCGCAGACAAGAGTGGAACGTGCTGGCGTATGACAAAGAGTTTCGCCCTGATGCCCGCTTCACACCCTCTCCATACCACGGCATGTCCTCGGAGGGATCCCTCTCGCCAGACAGCAGGTGAGAATTGCTTAGTGTTCAGGGATTGCATATCAGACTTCAGCTGTAAGTGGTTGCTGCACTGCACTGAGCTTAGCAGTCAACACAACTAACTAAAATTCTTATCCAGACCCTTTTGGGCTCAATTCTTATTTCCATATATGGGTTTCTTTAAAGGAAATAATAATGTTTCCTCTTATCAAAAACGATTCTCAAACCAGCACATGGCATGGTTATGTTTTTACTGGTACAGTCTGCTGCCCTCTAGTGATTGTCTCGAAGCAGTTGGAAGCTACACAGTTTTTAAACATTTCCACAATAAGCAGGTGAATTGGTAACGGGTGAGAGTATCATGATTGGTATACATGGTGGACCCAAGCAAAGATGAGCTGTGGCTCACTACTTTGACAGTTCTCATTCTAGATGTGACACAGTCAGTTAAAAAAGAACACAAAGTGTAAAGGTGATGCAACACATGGTAACCATGCCTCTGTCTGATTGTTTTTAAAGGTGCTACAGGCATCAAAATTTACACTTGATTATATTTACACAACACGGTCCGTGTACCTTTGGTCATTCCTTTTTCACTTTAAAAAGCAAAACTGAACAACAGAAAACTGGACTTTTTTCATTTTTCATTTCAATATCAAAAATCCAATAACAAACAAACAGAAATTGAAAAACAGGTCATATTTTCTATCAGTTCAACCGGAAATAAACACAAAGCGTGTGCATGCGCTGACATGCCTATATTTGCTTCATAAGCAAATGCTTCATATTTGCTTCAGTGTAAATTAAGCAAGTGTTAAGAAGACAAAAAGTAGTAACAACGTGACGACTTGTCCCCTGTTCTGACTTTTGTGTCTACTTTTTCTATGCCCTTCTAATTCACACAAGAACTATTTTTCCTAAATAAAAGGGCTATTCTAAGAAAGAAGAATGTTGTTTTCTAACATCTCACTATCGTCACAATATTAGAATTTACATTCATAATTTTTTTACTATGTAGGACTCAATTCTGTAATACAGGCAGAACTAATCGTACATGTCACTGTGTAACTATTACAACATTTAATGCATTTTAATCAGCGTTCTGCTTCATGCACTTTTTAGACGCTCGCTTTTTTTATTGCAGATTAATTTCGCATTTAAGAAACAGCTTTAACTAAAAATTAAGAAAATAACTTTTTGAAATATATTTGATTGTTGTTTGCTCCTTGTTTACTGCAGAGTTAGTTCGTGCAATTTTATTCATTTTTAGATGTTTATTTGGCTGAGAACGAAGAAATACTATAACACAAGAAAAATAAATAAATGATAATAATAATAAAGAAAAATATAAATAAATAAACAATTTTTGTTTGTTATTTGAAATGAAACTAAAAAACTTTTTTCAATTTTGGGATTTGAAGTGAAAAACGAATGACCAAAGGTACACGGACCCAACAGAATTAGGTTTGGAAATGTTTTCTTTGTACTTTGTCAATTAAGTAAAAAATTCAGGATAATGAACGGCACAGATTTTATTTATTGCATTTTATGAAATGTCTCAATATTTCCAGAAATTGGGCTGGTATGGACATAACATTAACATATGAACAAAAAAAATTTCAACAATTCACGCCCACCACTAAGTTGTCACTGTTGGACCCCTGAGCAAGGCCTTTAACCCTCAATTTTTTGGGTGTAATTAGCTACCACCTACCCTTTTTGCAGGTCATTGATGTCAGACGCAGGTGAACATTCATACCCGGGCAGCCCAATTCGCCCTGCACAGCACACTCCACCCTGCAGTGCTCCGCCCACCATCGATGTCAAAGGGGCCATGCTCAGTCCCTCTCATACCCAAACACTGCAGCGAACCTACAGGCCCACTGGCAACCTGTCTACTCCGGCTGGAAGAGACACTCTGGGCAGAATCCAGCCCTCACATGCAGCTGCACCTACAGACCCTGCTCTCAATGGTCCTCGCCTTACCCAGGCTAAAGACTACAGGTGGGCACTATTTTACATGCATTTTTAAAGTGCCACATTTCACAGCAGTCAATAAATTACACTCATAAATTAAATGAAAGTTTATATATAGAAGCTACGGTACATAGCACAGCCTACTATTAAAACAGGGGAGTTATTTTGACGACTCTGATGTACAAACAAAAAGTGTGTAAGACAGTTTTACTGTAAGTGTATAGATTTAAGTCCCCTAGTGACAACACAGCTAAAACATTGTAGCTTGTTCCAACACTAAACATTTTCTGTTTTCTCCCGTAGCATTCATCAATCCCATCAGCCGGAGTTCTTCATCCCTCCTGCTCCCCCTCCTCCTCCTCCCCCTCTCATCCCTTCAGCTCAGACAGCCTTCGACAGCCCCACTGCTCCCTCTTCTTCCTCTTCCTCTCCCCTGCCTCCCAGCACCATGGCCTCTCTGTCCCGTTACAGCTCCTCACCACCTACACCTGCAGCCCCTCCTCCACCTCCAGCCGGACCTCCGACACACACCCACCCTCAAGCACACAGCCTGCCCCCAGTGCAGGCAGAGACCCCGACCGCCAGGAAGCCTCAGGTGCCTTTGGTCCCTATGAGCGATGCCCGAAGCGATCTGCTTGCTGCCATACGCAGAGGTAAGTGACAGAGAGTGAGGTATCATATTTGCTGTGTTTTGTCTTTAGCTGTCTTTTTATTGTAGCTCTTCTAGGCCCTTGGAAGAACTGTTTAGGGACCATACAGTTGAGATTCTAATGCACAATATGAACCATGACCTTACTGTCGGCTTCAGAATTCTTGGCAGCTTTGTGAAAGACAGATACATCGATCAGGCATAACATTATGACCACCTTCCTAATATTGTGCTCCGAGCTAGACGAAAACAAGTGGTCTGACTAGTAAAGAGCATGATCCCAGATCCCAGAGAGATCTGAAGCAGGCATGCATGTGGCTTTTTCTGTGCATAATGCACACCTCCACTTTAGTGACAAGGCGTGGTCCTCCAGTTACAATTTATCACAGTTTAAAGCTAATCTAAGATGTGCTCCAGGGCTCAGTCTGAAAATCACTGATTGCAACAGTCCTTCATTAAAGCTGTGCATTTGTAACATTGTAAAGTGGACCCAGTGTAAACTACAATTGATGAATGTATCATTTAAACATCTATGTATTTTTCCCTCAGGAATTCAGTTGAGGAAAGTGCAGGAGCAAAGAGAGCTGGAAGCTAAGAGAGAGCCGGTGGGAAACGATGTGGCCACGATCCTGTCACGCCGTATCGCTGTGGAGTACAGTGAATCAGACGAGGACTCCGAGCCAGACGAAAACGAGTGGTCTGATTAGTGAAGAGCATGATCTCAGATCCCAGAGAGATCTGAAGCAGGCATGCATTGATGAGATTTACAGTACAGCACAACTGCAGACAACAATGTAGCAGACGGTTGCTTTTCTAAAAGCCTGAGCAGGACCGGTTGTTTGTGCAGCTTTCTCATTGTTCCATTTGATTTGGTTCAGTTATAATTTGCAGAGCGCTTTAAACTAGAAGGTATTGTCACAAAGGTCCTAAACCCCAGTTAAGTCTGCCAAAGATGGTATAATCCAGTGGTCCCAAACCACTGGGCCATGGACCGGTACCGGTCCGTGGGTCATTTATTACCAGGCCGCACAGAAAGATTAAATAATTAGAGATCGCTACATCAGCAATGAAACACTACTTTTTTACAGGTGTTATTGTCTCCAATCACCCCTAGGTGGGAGCAGCGTCTCGTTGCAGCAAAAAAAGCTCATTTGGGAGTAGTACAGTTAGTCTATCTTAAATCCCCCACCCCTGTCACTCAGGTGGCGCAGCTGTAAAAACACATGCTGGAACCAGAGCTGGGATCTCGAATACATCATATCAAATCTCAGCTCTTCCTGCCAGTTACGCTGAGCGGCCACATGAACAACGATTGGCCTGTTGTTTAGATATGAGCGGGATTAAGCCGGATGGGGTCTCTCTCATAACTAATGCAAATACGACCTCTGCTGGCTGATTGATGGCGCCTGCACAGAGATGAGAAAAGAGTGCTCCCAGGGCGTGTCTCTCCGTACACAGTGTACACAGCGCTGAGCTGCACTGCACTCGTCAAAGTGTAGGTGAAGATGCATACGGCATGCTGCCCACGTGTCGGAGGGGGCGTGGGTTAGCTTCGTTCTCCTCAATCAGAGCGGGGATCGGCATTAGTGGAGAGGAAGCATGACACAATCGGGCAATTGGACGCACTAAAAGGGAGAAAAAGGGGAGAAAATGCATAAATATGCCGGGCCGTGAAATTATATCTTATATGAAACCATGGAATCCATGGTGCAAAAAAGGTTGCGAACCGCTGTTATAATCCACAAGTACCGCAGGCTAAAGTACCATACAATTGCTTTCTCAGTAATACCGGTTCCACATTTGCTGCCATTTTTACCATTATTGTTTTTGGTATTTCTGAGATAGATGTTCAGTAGATAGACAAAGCTCAGACTGCATTGACAAAAACGCTTTTGCACTGACTGTGCCATTGTTTCCTATGAAATGAGGCCGTGACGCTACCTTGAGCATTATGCACCGGACACATTTACCGCTTTGGCGATCGGCTGTTACAACTTGTCGCTGAGCTCAAGCTCCAGACGCTTTAAAAAGCTTTTGAAACTTGGGTAAATCAAATTGTTTACATGGCATAAGCACAGAAGTAGAGACATAATATATAATAATACAAGTATTTATTTGCACTTTGATGGCAGAGATAGAAGAGCTTTCATGAAGAGATAGTGGGGGAGAGTTCCAGAGTTTGTGAGCAGTAGAACTAAAGGACAGTCCACCCAACACACAAGGATCTAAGAGACCAGGTATGACAGTAAGGGTGAAAGAGCTCACTAAGGTAAATAGGGACCATGAAGGGCATTGAAATTTAAGCAATATAAGTTTGTACTTGATATGGGATATGGAAGGATATTGGTAACCAGTAAAGCTGATTGATGATGGGGGTGGTGTGAGCAGAATGCTTCATATAATGTAATATATGATATAATATAACATTAAATAAATTGTAGAAGAGCACTAGGTGCACTTCTACTGGTGCTGGTCATAAAATTAGAATATCATGAAAAAGTTGATTTATTTCAGTAATTCCATTCAAAAGGTGAAACTTATATTATATATATATATTGTATATTATATTCATTCATTACACACAGACTGATATATTCTTTTAATGTTGATGATTATAACTGACAACTAATGAAAACCCCAAATTCAGTATCTCAGAAAATTAGAATATTACTTAAGACCAATACAAAAAAAGGATTTTTAGAAATGTTGGCCAACTGAAAAGTATGAAGATGAAAAGTATGAGCATGTACAGCACTCAATACTTAGTTGGGGTTCCTTTTGCCTGGATTACTGCAGCAATGCGGCGTGGCATGGAGTCCATCAGTCTGTGGCACTGCTCAGGTGTTATGAGAGCCCAGGTTGCTCTGATAGTGGCCTTCAGCTCTTCTGAATTGTTGGGTCTGGCGTATCGCATCTTCCTCTTCACAATACCTCATAGATTTTCTATGGGGTTAAGGTCAGGCGAGTTTGCTGGCCAATTAAGAACAGGTATACCATGGTCCTTAAACCAGGTACTGGTAGCTTTGGCACTGTGTGCAGGTGCCAAGTCCTGTTGGAAAATGAAATCTGCATCTCCATAAAGTTGGTCAGCAGCAGGAAGCATGAAGTGCTCTAAAACTTCCTGGTAGACGGCTGCGTTGACCTTGGACCTCAGAAAACACAGTGGACCAACACCAGCAGATGACATGGCACTCCAAACCATCACTGACTGTGGAAATTTTACACTGGACCTCAAGCAACGTGGATTCTGTGCCTCTCCTCTCTTCCTCCAGACTCTGGGACCTTGATTTCCAAAGGTAATGCAAAATTTACTTTCATCAGAGAACATAACTTTGGACCACTCAGCAGTCCTTTTTGTCTTTAACCCAGGCGAGACGCTTCTGACGCTGTCTCTTGTTCAAGAGTGGCTTGACACAAGGAATGCGACAGCTGAAACCCATGTCTTGCATACGTCTGTTCATGGTGGTTCTTGAAGCACTGACTCCAGCTGCAGTCCACTCTTTGTGAATCTCCCCCACGTTTTTGAATGGGTTTTGTTTCACAATCCTCTCCAGGGTGCGGTTATCCCTATTGCTTGTACACTTTTTTCTACCACATCTTTTCCTTCCCTTCGCCTCTCTACTAATGTGCTTGGACACAGAGCTCTGTGAACAGCCAGCCTCTTTAGCAATGACCTTTTGTGTCTTGCCCTCCTTGTGCAAGGTGTCAATGGTCGTCTTTTGGACGACTGTCAAGTCAGCAGTCTTCCCCATGATTGTGTAGCCTACAGAACTAGACTGAGAGACCATTTAAAGGCCTTTGCAGGTGTTTTGAGTTAATTAGCTGATTAGAGTGTGGCACCAGGTGTCTTCAATATTGTACCTTGTCACAATATTCTAATTTTCTGAGATACTGAATTTGGGGTTTTACTTAGTTGTCAGTTATAATCATCAACATTAAAAGAAATAAACATTTGAAATATATCAGTCTGTGTTTCACTTTTTGAATGGAATTACTGAAATAAATCAACTTTTTCATGATATTCTAATTTTATGTCCAGCACCAGTAGGTGGTGGGGTCAATAACAAGTGTGTCAGCTACTGTGTTTGAATCTGCCTGGTTGAAGTTGGGTAGATTGGGAGAACGAAGGCCGTGCTACAGTGGGTAAATGCTGGTAGACGTTAAACTCTTCAAGACTTCTTCCAGGATAAAACAGACATTGAGCAGAGGAGCTGGAAGTAGATGTCTTGGGAGGTTGAAGTTTATTTGTGGTCCTGAACAGAGCAGCCAAAAGCAGCCACCTTGTATAATAGTAGTATAATAGCAGGCAGTCCAGGTAGTGTTTAAGGGCATCGCTGTACAAGCAGATGTAATTCCTGTTTCCTTGTAGAGGCGCTCAATATGCCTTCTATTTGCCTTTATGTCCCTGAGCTCAGTGGTAAACTGTGAGGGGGATCCAGAACAGGGATGTACTAACTACGGCCCGCAGGACATAAACTGTTTAGAAATAAAATTGAAGTTGGCCCGCTATTAAGCAGGTTAAAAAAAAAACAGCTTAAACTGTTTAAACTCTGGGTGTCGCTACTGCATAAAACAAATCTAAAACGCTCCCCATCTTCTTCTCTCCCCCCCCCAGTCAAAACATTAATGTTACACCTAGATTGGCCGCTCAGGTGGCGCAGCGATAAAGTACGCTAGCGCACCAGAGTTGGGTTTCTAGATACATCGTATCTACCTTTCCGACTGGGTTGGGCGGCAGTATGAACAACATTTGGCTGTTGTTCACGGGCTTAGGGGTAGAGTCGGAGGTCCTCATAACTGGTACAACTGCGGCCCCTGCTGGTTGACTGACGGCGCTTGCACAGGGCTGAGGAATAACATTGAGGGGGGTGTGACCCTCCGTGCGCAGTGTCTCTCGGTGTATGAACTCGACTCATGCAGGTGAAAAATGCAAGTCTGTACTGATTGCGTGCCGGAGGGGGCGCAAGTCAGTTGAGTGTCGTCCTCAGTCAGCGGCAAAGGGTCGAATCAGTATAGAGGATACAATCAGGGTAATTGGACATGACTAGAATAGGGATAAAAATGGTTTTTTTATAATTAAAAAAAATAAAATGTTACACCTAGATTAACGTTCCTGAGTTTTTCAATAAACAGAAATTAAAACGACTAGAAAAGTAGAAAACTAGCGAATGCAATTTTAGGTGAATATCATTTCTCTGACTTCAGAAGGAAGTGTGTACATTTAATTTAAAGAGGTATAATAGTCTTCCCATTTTGATTGGTGATGAGTGAAATTGGCAAAATCGTAGTTACTCAACAGTCATTCAAATAAAAAATAAGTGTTAGTAATCAAGTGGCTATATTATACTTTTGTTTCATTACAATATAGTCTGTGGCTAGTGTTTACATGTTTTTCACTCTATCTGGCCCCAAACAAGCAAAGTTTGGACACCACTAATCTCAAAGCAGGGACCAGTTCAGTAAGGTGGCATGAATATTGAGTATGAGCAGTGTCATTGTAAATTAAAACCATGTCATCAGAGGAGGAGCGTTCATGGAAGTCTGAAGGTTCTCACATGACTACGCCCCTGTACACCAAGTAAGGTCTATAAAGACGAGGTTTGATACACAGAGCCCTGGCATCAATCCCAATAAACACCTTCAAGGTGAAACGGCCAATATTATTGCCTGACCGCACGAATGCTCGTTTGATTGAATGGGTTCACCTTCCAACAGCCACAATCTAAAATCTTGGTGTTAGCCTTTCCAGAAAAATGTGGGGGTGTTTAGTCAGGTGTCTACATACTTTTGGGCCATATAATGTACCAGATGGTCTAGTGTAAAATAAAAAGGTTCAGTCATCATATCCTTCATTCATTACTGTTCTGCATATATTGACCCAAATTTAATGATAGAAATATTTAAGTAAATGCTGTTTGGTTTTCAGAAAATTTAGGCTATTTTTTCAATGTTTTGCTGTTTTATTTCTCTTTTTTTGGTTTTTAGATCATTTGTACAGAACAAAAGTAATTATTTTAGCTTTTTTTATTTTTTTATTTGCTTAAATGTGACACTGACGGCTGCACAAAAAATAGTTCATACTTAACCTTTAAATGCTTGTGTGTGTGTGTGTGTGTGAACTGCAAGTTGAATGTAAAACATCTCGTGTTTTTAAAAGTAAAGTCTTGTATAAAATTGCAGTAAAACTGCCTGTAAAGATTAAAAGAAAAATATTGTCATGTGAATAAACACTGCACGCATGTCAATAAAATATAACCAAATATTATTGTGGTTAATGTTGCTGTATGCACCGTCATGCTTGTGTTTGCAGTGATAAGTCTTTTGGGCCAGCGGGTGGGTGGTGCAGCGAGAAATTGCACCAGCCCACTAATGCAGGGATCTAGGGTTCAGGGAGGCCAGCAGGGACAGTAGATGGACTGGCATACTGTCCAGGGTGTGTTACTACTTTGCGCCCAGTGATTCTGGAGAAAGCAGACGCACCACGACCCTGACGAGATTAAAGTTACAAATATGGAAAAATGAAACCTGTCGAGCAGCAATCTGGATTTAATCTGGAGAGCAAAACAGAACCGTGACACTAAATGGGTATCAGGATGTTAAATTGGGCGGCACGGTGGGTAGCACTGTTGCCTCACAGCAAGAAGGTCCTGGGTTCGATCCCCAGGTGGGGCGGTCCGGGTCCTTTCTGTGTGGAGTTTGCATGTTCTCCCCGTGTCTGTGTGGGTTTCCTCCCACAGTCCAAAGACATGCAAGATACTAAATTGTCCAGGACTGTGTTCCATATAACCTTGTGAACTGATGAATCTTGTGTAACGAGGAAATACCGTTCCCGTCATGAATATAACCAAAGTGTAAAACATGACATTAAAATCCTAATAAACAAACAAACAGGATGTCAAATTGGGGGCTGAAACTTCATGTCGAGTTCAAACTTTTAGAAACAAAATATTCTTGTAACTAAATTGATTTAAATCTAGAATTCTTTTAAATTATTTATTTACATTCTTCACCTTTAAGTATATTTGGATGTTTTTAATTTTAGTTGCATTTGTCTTCAGATTCTTAAGTTTTTTTACTTTAAAATTTTTGGCAGCACGGTGGGTAGCAGTGTTGCGTCACAGCAAGAAGGTCCTGTGTTCGATTCCCAGGTGGAGCAGTCTGGGTCCTTTCTGTGTGGAGTTTGCATGTTCTCCCCGTGTCTGCGTGGGTTTCCTCTAGGAGCTCCAGTTTCTTCACAGTCCAAAGACATGCAAGTGAGGTGAATTAGACACACTAAATTGTCATTAAAATACATGAATTGATGAATCTTGTGTAACCAGTAATTACCTGTTGTATCATGAATGTAACCAAAGTGTGTAAAACATGACGATAAAATCCTAATAAAACAAATAAACACTTTCAGATTTCAATATTTTTTTGGGATTTATACTTTTGTCCCTGATTTGGCATGGGAGCGTGGTATCAATTGAGAGGGGTGTGGTTTCATGAATAACAGCATAAAAAAGGACCATCATCAATGTTTCATCAACCAGTGTGAAATGTGATACTTATACAGCAAGAAGGTCCTGGGTTCGATCCCCAAGTGGAGCGGTCCGGGTCCTTTCTGTGTGGAGTTTGCATGTTCTCCCCGTGTCTACGTGGGTTTCCTCCCACAGTCCAAAGACATGCAGGTGAGGTGAACTGGTGATACTAAATTGTCCATGACTGTATTCGATATAAACTTGTGAACTGATAAACTTTGTATAATGAGTAACTGTTCCTGTCATGAAATAACCAAAGTGTAAAACATGATGCTAAAGTCCTAATAAACAAACTATACACCAAATTCAATTAAAAAGAGGGTCGTCAGGTGACAACGAAGGGGAGGAAAGAGAAAAGTAATGTCGGAATAATGGAACTGTAAAAATAAATGTAGCCAGACTGTGGAAAAGCTGTAGAGCTAACCAAACAAACTACGAGCTATCTAGTGTACAGGAATGGTTGTGTTGCCTGGCAACAGTCCAGGATTATTTGTGTTTGCAGAATTAAATAAATGATTAAAAAATTTAATCATATTGTCGCTTATTACAAACATAACCACAAACCAAAAAGAAACATGTATGCCATCACACATAAACACTTCTCCTGGTGGTACATATTACATACACTGATGAGGCATAACATTATGACCACCGCCTTGTTTCTACACTCACTGTCCATTTTATCAGCTCCACTTACCATATAGGAGCACTTTGTAGCTCTACAATTACTGACTGTAGTCCATCTGTTTCTTTACATACTTTTTTAACCTGCTTTCACCCTGTTCTTCAATGGTCAGGACCCCACAGGACCACTACAGAGCAGGTATTATTTAGGAGGGGGATCATTCTCAGAACTGCAGTGACACTGACATGGTGGTGGTGTGTTAGTGTGTGTTGTGCTGGTATGAGTGGATCAGACACAGCAGCGCTGCTGGAGTTTTTAAATACCGTGTCCACTCACTGTCCACTCTATTAGACACTCCTACCTAGTTGTCATCTTGTAGATGTAAAGTCAGAGACGATCGCTCATCTATTGCTGCTGTTTGAGTTGGTCATCTTCTAGACCTTCATCAGTGGTCACAGGACACTGCCCACTGGGCGCTGTTGGCTGGAAATTTTTGGTTGGTGGACTATTCTCAGTCCAGCAGTGACAGTGAGGTGTTTAAAAACTCCATCACCATTTGTGTCTGCTCCACTCATACCAGCACAACACACACTAAAACACCACCACCATGTCAGTGTCACTGCAGTGCTGAGAATGACCCACCACCCAAATAATACCTGCTCTGTAGTGGTCTTAAAAGAGTCCTGACCATTAAAGAACAGGGTGAAAGGAGGCTAACAAAGCATGCACAGAAACAGATGGACTACAGTCAGTAATTGAAGAACTACAAAGTGCTTCTATATGGTAAGTGGAGCTGATAAAATGGACAGTGTGTGTAGAAACAAGGAGGTGGTTTTAATGTTATGGCTGATCGGTGTATATCATTTATGCCTACTTATAAATGCATGAAAAAATCATCATGAAGTACAGTTTATTGAATTATAATGTCATCTTAAACCAAGAAAAACATTTTCTAGAAATAGGTACAAAAATCTTTAAAATCATTAAAGGAATTTTCTGTTCAACTCCATGATCATTAAATGCATAGAATATTAAACACACCATTCAAGCTTTTCTGAATTATGGTCCTGGGTCTAAATAAATTATTATTACGTGTAATGAGCAGTAACAGACGTACACGCACAAGATCTTAAATCCATTTTCAAATATTTCTCAGTAAATATTGGTTTAAAATCAATACTTGAAATGAACTGTGGTTCGGAAGCCCTAAACAAAGTTTAAACTCTAATACTCCGCTTCAGTCTCAGTGTAAAAAAAATAAAGAATGTGAAAATGCTAAGTGCATTTAAATACCTGAAACTAATCTCTATGCACAGTCCTAACTTGGTGAATGACACTAAATGCTACACATAAAAACAGCAGTTTTACCCAGTGCATTTCTACTTATTACTCTGAGCATCTTAATTTATTTTCTTAGTGTTATAAATAATCTCCACCACTATAAAACTGCTCAGATAAAACTGGCAAACCTAAATACATAAATATGTTTTTTATTAAAGGTCCTGACGAGGCACTGGATTATATTAACGTGTTACTGTATCAACCCTGCGTTCACACCGGCAGTGAAGTGAGACGACAAAACGAAACAGTGATGGAACTGGTCATGCAGGGCAGAGCGATCGTCTGTGCAGACGACCAATCAGAACTCAGCAAGGTCGGTCCAAATCATTATTATTTCCAGTGTAAAACAATCTCCATGTAGTTCCTAGAAGGCATTTACTACTTTAAATATTATGACAGTAATGAAAGTCTGGTGCACCTTAAACTGGGTGTTACAGTTTTAAATCCTTGCAGGGCTATCTGCCAGTCAGGCATCTACACAGACCTGACGGCCATATAGCCCAGCTTTTGATAGGTGCACTTGTTTGTCAGTGCACTCTCAGTGCCGGTCCCATGCCCGAGTTGCATCAGGAAGGGCATCCGGTGTAAAACGCTACCAAATCTGGTATGCAGATCAGAATGAGCCGCTGAGGCCACCAATAAAATATGAAAGATCTGTCTAAAACATGCTGCCATACAATATAGTGTGTAAAGTTAGTGTAACAATACAATAAAAAAATAATTGAATTGTATGTAAATTCAATTGTATTCATCATATATTGAGTGATAGAATGATTTACACTGATCAGCCATAACATTAAAACCACCTCCTTGTTTCTACACACACTGTCCATTTTATCAGCTCCACTTCCTATATAGAAGCACTTTGTAGTTCTACAATTACTAACTGTAGTCCATCTGTTTCTCTACATACTTTTTTAGCCTGCTTTTACCCTGTTCTTCAATGGTCAGGACCCCCACAGGACCACTACAGAGCAGGTATTATTTGGGTGGTGGATCATTCTCAGCACTGCAGTGACACTGATGGTGGTGTGTTAGTGTGTGTTGTGCTGGTATGAGTGGATCAGACACAGCAGCGCTGCTGGAGTTTGTAAACACCTCACTGTCATTGCTGGACTGAGAATAGTCCACCAACCAAATATATCCAGCCAACAGCGCCCCGTGGGCAGCGTCCTGTGACCACTGATGAAGGTCTAGAAGATGACCAACTCAAACAGCAGCAATAGATGAGTGATCGTCTCTGACTTTACATCTACATGGTGGACCAACTAGGTAGGAGTGTATAATAGAGTGGACAGTGAGTGGACATTGGATCAGACACAGCAGTGCTGCTGGAGTTTTTAAATACCATGTCGACTCACTGTCCACTCTATTAGACACTTCTACCTAGTTGGTCTACCTTGTATAGCTGATAAAATGGACAGCGAGTGTAGAAACAAGGAGGTGGTTTTAATGTTATGGCTGATCGGTGTATTTAGTGTTGATAAGTTAACGTATGACACATTTATCCACACAGAAAAAAGCTAGACAATTAGCTTGACAATACTTGTGAACAGGTCTCCAAATTTGGACCGGGTGTGGTCTGGACTTGCCACTATGAGCAGGTGAGCTATGTTATGTGAGGGTTCGAGATAAAAAGGAGGTTATGCGACCAAGATGCTTCTGTCCAGTTATTCCACAGCCAAAAGCTGGCAATGCTACTGGTGAAGCCGAGTGACCTGAGGTAACCTTGAGACTGTAATGCCCACGGGCAACAAGCAGACAGTGATTCGGGCAGGAAAAATGCTGCCGGTGTGCACACAGGGTCAGTGACAAACACTGGACATGAGGACAGAGACCAGAAAACGATATACAGCATAAAGCAGCTACGTAGAGTCCAGCCTCTACATCGCTGCTGTTCTAAATACTCTTATACATCTAACTTGAGAAATACTCCAAGGTCAAAGTTCACCTCCTGGCAGTACAGAAGAAGTCGTCTTGTATAACTCCTCCCATGTCCTCGTCTCTGCCGGGACTGTCCCATTACTGGCTTGGGACCCAAGACTATAGCTTGTATCTTTAACGTCTAGCCAGCCCCGGTTTCTGGGACCCCTCCCCGCTCTTTTCTGCTGCTTCATGACGGCCGCTCGTACCCGGTCTTTATCCTCCGGACGGATCCAGCGCAGGTTGGAGTGTTTGAGGTGGTACCGAGTGTCGCCGTACCACTGAACGATCTCGGTCCGCGTCAGGCCTGTCTTTTGCTGCAGGTACGTGTAGTCGTCGCTGGTGGGCCACGGGCAGTGCAGGAAGCTCTGCCTCAGCATGTTCAACTGCTCCCACGTCTTCTTCCGGAGGTTGGGTTCGGGGCCCACGGCGGGGACGTAGCCCTTGAAGATCGAGGTTGAAGGAGATGACGAAGCGGGAGATGGAGAAGGGACTACGACGGATTCTTTCCGGTCCCGTTTTAAAGGTGCCGGGCTGTCCCGGCGCTCGGGTTCTTTCATCTCTTGCGCTTTGCTTGGGTCTGATTCTGTGATGTCATCCTCCAGAGGGGCCTGCTCGTCGTTCATGTCCACGTCGAGCTCGTAATCCAGTCCCTCCCCGGAGCCGGTGGGTTCGTCGTCCTCTGGGAAGTCGTCGTCGTTCAGTCGTCTTGGATCGCTTTCTGATGGGGATTGAGTCTGCCTGGTCATTTCGGTCACCCAGGACCGAGTGCCCCGGCGGAGCTGGTAGCGACTGTCGGCGAACCACTTCCGGATCTCGTGACGTCCGAGTCCGGTGACGCGCTGCAGGCGCTGGACTTCGGCCTCCGTGGGCCAGTTTGTCCGGACGAAACTACGCCGAAGCACCATCAGCTGGTCTTTGGACTTTTTCCGCTGCATGATCGTGGGGCCACGGCGACCTTCTGCTGACTTTTTGGGGGATTCACGGATGTTTAATATGTCAGGCTTAGATTCATGAGAAGGGAACAAATGAGCGCTGCCTTTGTCCAAGGACGCGATTTCAAAATCACCCATGTACTGGGCGGTACTGTCAGTCTGGTGCTGAAACTGTTCGAACCCATTGGTGTACTGAGGAATGATACTGTAGTTGTTGACCTCATCCTGGAAGAAACCTGGCCTGGGTGTGTAGTATGCCTGACTCAAATATGTGTCCATCACAGATACCGGCTGTAGTGTATCAGATGTCCTCTCCTGATGTGCTAAAAAACCATCCTCTTCCCCTTTGCCGTCCTCCTCCTCTTCCTCCCGACACTCCTCCCCAATCGGCATTCCTTGCAGACGGTACAATTTCAGCCGCGTTTGCCTAATGTCGTCTTCAGCCCAGCTGATCCCGTAGCGTACCCGCTGCATCATGAACCACACTTTGACGCGCTCTTGCGATAGGCTGCAGCGACGGGCCAGAGCGCCGATTTCCTGTTCTGTGGGGTACGGAAAGTCGTTAAACACTTCTACGAGCTCCGAAACGGCGTCCAGCTCGTGAATCTGCTCAGAGCGCACCCACACCAGTTTTAGTCCGTCAGACACCAGCGGAAGACACACCAGGTGCGTCTGGTTGAGGCTGGACGTGCCCGACGAGGCAGCGTCCTCACTTTGGTTTTCTTTGCTAGAGTCTGATGAGGAAGAAGCTTTCCTCCGAGGCAGAATGGAGGCAGAAGGTGTGCTTTGGCTGATTTTGGCAGCTGGTGGGGGTTTCACAGTCTCTTTTTGCTTCACTGCTGGTACCTGGTTTTCTAGATTGCTTGTAATTGTGCTGGTCTCTTCCGAGTCCATGGGTGAGGAAGACATGGACTCCTCAGAAAACTGTAAGAGAAAGAAAAAGTGTCAATATTAGTCAGATACGATGGTATGATAAATGAAAGACACATTTCTGGGTATAATGGTTGTCTGGTGTCGGTGCTTTTCTAATTTACTGTTCTCTCACACTAGGTGTTAGGATCTACTGCCCCCCTCAATTATCCTATCAAGCTTTTTATAAACCTGTATTAAGTTTAAACCCATTTGTGTGCGTTAGTGTATGTATGTGCAAGTGTATGTGTGTTTGTGGGTGTGCGTATGTTAGTGTGTGTATGTGCATGTAAGTTTGTGTATGAGTGTGTATGTTCGTATAAGTGTGTATATACAGTACATAGTTATGTGAATAATGTATTAGTGTGTATGTGCATGCAAGTTTGTGTATGAGTGTATACACGTGTGTGTGTGTGTGTGTGTGTGTGTGTGAATAATGTGTCGAAGTGTGTGTATGTATGTGTTTGTGAGTGTGCGTATGTTAGTGTGTGTGTATGTGCATGTGAGTTTGAGTATGAGTGTGTATGTTCGTATAAGTGTGTATATACATAATAATGTGAATAATGTATGTGTGTGTGTATATACAGTGTATCACAAAAGTGAGTACACCCCTCACATTTCTGCAAATATTTCATTATATCTTTTCATGGGACAACACTATAGACATGAAACTTGGATATAACTTAGAGTAGTCAGTGTACAGCTTGTATAGCAGTGTAGATTTACTGTCTTCTGAAAATAACTCAACACACAGCCATTAATGTCTAAATGGCTGGCAACATAAGTGAGTACACCCCACAGTGAACATGTCCAAATTGTGCCCAAATGTGTCAATATTTTGTGTGACCACCATTATTATCCAGCACTGCCTTAACCCTCCTGGGCATGGAATTCACCAGAGCTGCACAGGTTGCTACTGGAATCCTCTTCCACTCCTCCATGATGACATCACGGAGCTGGTGGATGTTAGACACCTTGAACTCCTCCACCTTCCACTTGAGGATGCGCCACAGGTGCTCAATTGGGTTTAGTCCATCACCTTTACCTTCAGCTTCCTCAGCAAGGCAGTTGTCATCTTGAAGGTTGTGTTTGGGGTCGTTATCCTGTTGGAAAACTGCCATGAGGCCCAGTTTTCGAAGGGAGGGGATCATGCTCTGTTTCAGAATGTCACAGTACATGTTGGAATTCATGTTTCCCTCAATGAACTGCAGCTCCCCAGTGCCAGCAACACTCATGCAGCCCAAGACCATGATGCTACCACCACCATGCTTGACTGTAGGCAAGATACAGTTGTCTTGGTACTTCTCACCAGGGCGCCGCCACACATGCTGGACACCATCTGAGCCAAACAAGTTTATCTTGGTCTCGTCAGACCACAGGGCATTCCAGTAATCCATGTTCATGGACTGCTTGTCTTCAGCAAACTGTTTGCGGGCTTTCTTGTGCGTCAGCTTCCTTCTGGGATGACGACCATGCAGACCGAGTTGATGCAGTGTGCGGCGTATGGTCTGAGCACTGACAGGCTGACCTCCCACGTCTTCAACCTCTGCAGCAATGCTGGCAGCACTCATGTGTCTATTTTTTAAAGCCAACCTCTGGATATGACGCCGAACACGTGGACTCAACTTCTTTGGTCGACCCTGGCGAAGCCTGTTCCGAGTGGAACCTGTCCTGGAAAACCGCTGTATGACCTTGGCCACCATGCTGTAGCTCAGTTTCAGGGTGTTAGCAATCTTCTTATAGCCCAGGCCATCTTTGTGGAGAGCAACAATTCTATTTCTCACATCCTCAGAGAGTTCTTTGCCATGAGGTGCCATGTTGAATATCCAGTGGCCAGTATGAGAGAATTGTACCCAAAACACCAAATTTAACAGCCCTGCTCCCCATTTACACCTGGGACCTTGACACATGACACCAGGGAGGGACAACGACACATTTGGGCACAATTTGGACATGTTCACTGTGGGGTGTACTCACTTATGTTGCCAGCTATTTAGACATTAATGGCTGTGTTTTGTGTTATTTTCAGAAGACAGTAAATCTACACTGCTGTACAAGCTGTATACTGACTACTATAAGTTATATCCAAGTTTTATTTCTATAGTGTTGTCCCATGAAAAGATATAATGAAATATTTGCAGAAATGTGAGGGGTGTACTCACTTTTGTGATACACTGTATATATATATATGTGTTTGTGGGTGTGCGTATGTTAGTGTGTATTAGGGTTGGGCGGTATGACGGTATGATGGTATACCGCGATATTAAAAAATGGTGACGGCATTTAAAAATGTGTAGCGCCAAATTTCTGCTTAAGGTCCACCTTGAAAACGGAGACTTTAAGATCTGCGCGCATCCACAATAAGGGAGGGGCAGGAGTTGTAGGTGGTTGGAGCTCACTGATTGGTTGTGGGGGTGCTCACTTTTTGAGGTGATAACACAAAAGCTAGAAAGCGCTCTACATAGGGTGTGTTTAAACACCTAGTGAGCTGCCTTGCTGTCTTACTGCCTACATAGGCAGCTGCCTCAGTAGAGAGGATTCTAATAAGTCAATGACTTATTATAAGGCAGGTTATTCAAACGCGATTCCATCGAGTTTTGCTTGCTAAGCTAACAGTTAGTATCTTGCCCTTCAAAACCATGGTATGGGGTGGCACAACGCGCTGGCATGTCATCACATCTGTGTACCGAATACAGTTACATTCACTGACAAGCCCGAACTTGCAAAAAAAACACACTTGTGCAAGTTTATACAATATAATATTATGTCTGTTTGTGTGTGTCGCGCTCACTCTTCACGATACTCGGATTTCGGATTTGAATTCCGACAATAAACAGCTTTTATTATGACTGATTAATTCCCCGTACTGATGTGAAGCAGAATTGGTGCATTACAGCCAATAAGAACGGCGCAAAAATGAAAAGAACATATAAAACATATATATAACAGTTCCCAGAGATGCGACTCGGTTCATTTGAAAGAGCCGTTCAATAGAATCGGATTGCTCGCGAACGACCCATTAGTAACAGAGAGACGTCCGCACACCCCCCCAACTCCTTGTGGGTGTGCGTATGTACACAGGGCTATGGCCTTGGCCCGGGCGCTCAACAGACACGATTGGCTGCGTCTGAGGGTGGGGAGGTTGACGGGGTTTCTTCTCTGACCTCTGCTGACTGGATGAGATGCCTGCAGAAGTGGTGGACGATTTACAGAGGACAGTTCCTACTGTCTTGTTGCCATATTGTTAGAAATCCCTCAACAAAGGAAATACTGTACTGCATAAATATGTATTGTGGTAATGTTATCATGCTGATCTTTTTTAAATGTTTCCTCCTGGTCTTTGTCTCAGGGGTTTGTCTTAGGGGTCATGCGGTTATATTAAAATGTGAGAAAGGTGGTATTGTTTTAAGTTTTATGAAAAACAAAAGATGTATTTACAAGAGATCCACTGCTAATGAAAATAAAAGTGGATCTATTCTGTAAACAATTAAAATTCGATTTCAAAAACAATTCGATTTCTGCTCCACGTTGCAATAAATCATTTACTTCATTCTGTGGCCATATTGAAGCCGAAGTGCCCAAGTGATTAATTACAATAATTAAAGTTTAAATCAAGAATAATAATGCTGACACAGAGCAATACAGAGTAAATCTGTAAGACTACGTTAAGTGCAAACAGTACAATAAGCCGTCTAAAATATCTACCGACAGAACAAACACAAAACTCACATTTCCTGAAGTTGGGCTCTTTCGTCCCTCTGAAATTTGGTCTCCTAGAGGAGAGGCAGCTAGTCTTTCTTTTTCATCTGCTCCTCTACATTTCTCATTCCTCTGTGGCTTGGGACCAGACAGGCCAGTAACTGGATGTACAGAGTGCAGATGTTGACTAAACGAAAGGACGTCTTCTGCTCTGTAGCCGCAAATCCGGCATTCGTAAGCGTCGTTGGCCTCGTTGTTTCCCACTTTTACGCGTGCCCCGGTCTTTGTGCCCTTACGTGCCTCTGATTTTTGGTTTTCCTCACAATGAAGAGCTGCTGCGGATGGCTTGTCGCAACGTGGTGGCTCAAGCTGCTCCATTGCGACCTATTGAAAAATAACGTCAAAGGTCAGTATTTCAACATTTTACATTTGTAGTGGGTGGCCAGAAGCCTTTTTGCACACAAACATCTCTCACAGCTAGAGCTAACATGTTCTTTAGGGCTCTGCTGCAAACCACAAATCACTGTACTAATTAGTACATCACTAATGATATTACTATATTGACACAATAAACAGTGTTGCTGGGTGGCTGAACAAATAATTCAGACATGCTGATTGACTAGGTAATCCGGTATCTCTCAGTGAATGGACACAGAAAAAAGAAACTATTTTTGTAGTATAATTGACAAACCTGGGAAAATATGGTGTGTTTTTTCATTGAATAAGCATTTCACAAAAGGGTACATTTTTAAAATAATATTGCAGTAGAGCTGAAATAGTGGTAGTAATGGTACATTATTTTCTGAAAAAATACACAGCCTGTGTTGCCATGTAATATTCTATTACCATACAAGTTTTGGTCCACCAATGTGGTGCAATCTACACCGAAAAATGAAATTTCACATAGTACACCATCAAACCCTTCACATACACAATCATTCATACTGTTTTGACACACTAATTAGTACAGACTTAGGCTGCTTGTTGTGTAAAGTGCTACATCTCACGGTATACACAGTAAATTAAACTATTTTTAAGGCTACACAAGTAGTTTTCCAAATTCGCCAGGTTGAGAAAGCTACACACAGCTAGACAGAATTTTTTTTGAACATAGAATGCCTTTATTGACACATATACATATACAGATGTACAGTACAACAAAATTCTTTTTTTTTGCATATCACAGCTTGTTTGATAGCTGGGGTCAAAGTGCAGGGTCAGCCATTGTACGGCGGCCCTGGAGCAGAGCAGGCCTTGCTCAAGGGCCCAACAGTGGCTGCATGGCAGAGCTGGGATTCGAACTCTCAACCTTTCAGTTGATAGCCTAAAGGCTCTACCCATTGTCCCTAACATGTTACTGTTGTTGAAAACCTACAGAATACTGGTATTCTGTAGGTTGGTGACTGGGAACTGAAATTTTTACATCACAGCTGCTGTGTCCCAAAGCACATACTAGTGAACTGTTGACTAATACATTTTACTTAATAAAGCGAAAATAAAAATATTGTAGCGTCGCACTAGGGGCCCGGCACAGGCTTTACCCAGAAAGCCTTGCGGCAGTGGTGTCTAAGCTCACCGTAGCCGTGTATCCCGTTGTTGGGAGTGGGGTGGCTGCGGTGAGGGTTGGGTAAGTAGCTTATATGTTTGTCTGTTGTATGAATGTATGTGTGTATGAATGGGTGTCTGTCCCTAAACCATTAAATGAACTGCCAAAGGCAGCTCACTTGCGGCTCTGACGCTCTCCTTCCTGCTCGCCGGCGCCACATTGGTGTCAGAAGTGGGATCGTGGTGTTTGGGTGGTTCTGATGGTTCGGTGGGCCAATATGCCCGGTCTGTCCGATTGCGCTAGTCCAGGTACTGCTGCGGGGGCACAGCCAGGCGCAGCAGTGGGTACAACGGCGGCTCGGCAGTGTAATGGGGTGCGGTTCGGCCGCGGAACCACCCAGTGAACGCTGGTGAGTTGATCACCGGGTCGGTTGACCATAGGAAGGGGGGCAATGTAGCGTCGCACTAGGAGCCCGGCACAGGCTTTACCCAGAAAGCCTTGCGGCAGTGGTGTCTAAGCTCACCGCAGCCGTGTATCCCGTTGTTGGGAGTAGGGTGGCTGCGGTGAGGGTTGGGTAAGTAGCTTATATGTTTGTCTGTTGTATGAATGTATGTGTGTATGAATGGGTGTCTGTCCCTAAACCATTAAATGAACTGCCAAAGGCAGCTCACTTGCGGCTCTGACGCTCTCCTTCCTACTCGCCGGCGCCACAATATTATAGCCACCCTTTCTATTGTAACTAAGGCAACAGGAGTACTTTAAAAATTAGTACTGGTAAAAATGAACAGTAATATAAATACACATATAGAGCTACATTTCTCTGACTGTGTCATCGTTTAAAAAGCTACAGAAGGAAAAGGTCTCAGTGTAGTTATATAATTCCTGAGCAATAAAAAGCACCAAATCCAAAAATTCCTTCAAAGAGCCCCAACAACAAATCATTGGTAAGAAAATTAGGAAGAACTAAAAAGAAAATGCACTTCTGAGACCTGTGTCACAGTTTGCTTATTAATACTTGTTGCTAAATTAAACTGTTATGAAGAAAAAGTATCTTGTCTGATTTATTACATGACAAAACCTTGACATTTTAACAGGGTGTGTGTAGACTTTTATATCCACCTTATTAATATATATATGCAAACAAAACTTAATACTGTCTTTAGTGATGTGTCCCAATACACATACTAGTGTACTAACAGTATGTGAAATATCATACTAGTAATTGATTCTTGTTTTACACACTATTTAGAAAAGTAATGTGCTGTATGGCTATATAAAGTCGTATATCTCACTGGATAAGCAAAACAATTAGTGTTTTTACAGTTAAACTGATTTTAGAAGAAATTTCTGAAGTAACCAGGGTTACAGTGGACTTTATAAATAACGCTAGTTTCCGAAAATTAAAAGGTTAAGTTTAGTTAACTGAATTACTGTATAAAGTTTAACACACTGCTTATTCTCGGGTAATTCTCTCGTCATGTGCAGTATTACATAAAACAATTATACGGTTGTTGTGTAATTAACATGTATGCAAATAACTAACGGTGATGCTAACTGGCTAAGCTAGCTACAGTTAAAACGGCCTTTCATAGCTAAGCTAACATTATCGATCCGCTACTCGGAACAAAGGCTTTTAGCTCTGTGGCTATAGCTAACCGGCTATAACAACATGGCAGTGCAACTGAAAAAAGCTGTAGGGAGTTAATGGCGCTGATAATAATTGTAAACAAAACAGTGTATCGTTGCAGGATTATAAAGATGCTCCATGATAATGAGGCCGTAACGAAGCCTCGCAATGTAAGTAGACTTGCCTCTATTCCGAGTTGTCAATCAGTCACTGTTTGGTTTGTCGCATCTTCAATGTGTGAAAATAGAAGTTGTACGGATTTTAGCTTATTCAAAATAAAAGTCTCAGTACATAGCCTGGGGTCCTTGGAATCTTTCAAAAGATGAGTTTTGCGCTTCGTTCACCGCGAGGTTCGGTTCATATTGCCGCTAACTATGGGGTTTAAGCGCAAATGATAAGCGGCAAACCTGCTTTCTGCTGGCTGTGCTACTGAGTGACTGACAGTGACTCACTGACTACACATTACTGACTGATAGTATTGATTACATGAGGGAAATATTATCCATAAATAAAGATATTATGATTATTTATTCATTCACTGTCTATTTCATTACCATTTTATCCTGGTCAGGGTCGCTGTGGGTGCAATTCACTGAGCAAAAGGTAGGCAGCCCTGTACAGGTCGCCAGTTCATCTCAAGGCAAACACACATGTTTTACACTCTTTGGTTACATTCATGACAGGAACGGTAGTTACTCATCACACAAGGTTCATCAGTTCACAAGGTTATATCAAACAGAGTCATGGACAGTTTTTGTATCTTCAATTGACCTCACTTGCATGTCTTTGGACTATGGGAGGAAACCGGAGCACCCGGAGGAAACCCACGCAGACACGGGGAGAACATGCAAACTCCACACAGAGATGACCCCGGACCGCCCCACCTGGGGAACGAACCCAGAACCTTCTTGCTGTGAGGCGACAGTGCTACCCACTTAGCCACCGTGCCGGCCCCAGGCAATTTAGTATAGTCGACTCTTGACGATACATTTTATATAAAAAGAAGGAAATTTATTATGGTGTATAGTACAGAACACATACTGTGCTGGAAGGTGGTGTGTTTTATGTACTGTACAGTACTACTGTGTATTGTTGTTTATTATTGTTTATTACAGGAATGTCTATTCTATAATTTAAGATTTAAGGTAAAATATACTTGTATTTATAACAAAATAATAATAATAATAATTGGGGGGGGGGGGGTTGGGAGGTCTGGCACGGATGAATTCTATTTACATGATTTCTTATGGGGAAAAATAGGTTTAACTAATGAACATTTTGTCAAGGGTCCACTGTATCTCCAATTAACCAAACTGTGGGAGGCAACCGCAGCACCCAAAGGAAACCCATGCAGACATGGGAAAAACATGCAAACTCCACACAGCAAGGACTCGCCTTCACCTTCACGGATCGAACCCAGTACCTTCTTGCTGCGAGGCGACAGTGCTACCCACCGAGCCACCATGCCGTCCAGATGTTATAATTAATACAATGTAAATTCAAACTCCATTTCATCTTTTCTTTTTCCTGTTTACATTTACATTTTCAGCATTTAGCAGACGTTTTTATCCAAAGCGACTTACGGCTGTAACAGTATATTGTCTAAGCAATTAAGGGTTAAGGGCCTTGCTCAAGGGCCCAACAGTCGCAACCTGGCAGTGGTGGGGGTTGAACCAGCGACCTTTTGATTACAAGTCCAGTACCTCAACCACTAGGCTACAACTGCCCTGTTAAAATTTAAACTTCATTTGTAATTATTTATTTAATTTCTTTATTATTTTTTCACATAAGCACAAGTAATTTGAAATTTAAATTTAAAATGAATTTAAAACAGCTATTGGTCATTTAATTTTTTACATCATCCTGATATTTCATGGCCATATTTAAAATGGGAATGCTAACATGGATAGAAAACCCAAGCTTCACTTTGGCTTTGCCTTAAAACATGCACAATAAATGTCAAAATCAAAATGCAATATTTGTGTTATTTTTTATAGCAATAGGCTGCATATCTGAAAATATAAATGGAAAATTGATGAATCAATAGCAAAATGAAGTTTGCAATTTAGTTTGAGGCGCAGACATGCTTTAACCTTTTCCTATATTGCGACCAGCCTCGCTGGCCCAAACCAAAATGTCATTGCAATCTTTTGGGCCAGCACAAGCACTCCCTATATATTTATCTATAGGCCATTGCTGCTGGCCGACACCGATCAGTAATCAGAAAGTGTGTCCTTCCTGTAGCTATTTATAGACTGTCTTTTGGTAATTAATAGGATTTCTGTGGGCAGGCCTAACATCTTTATTAGTTGGATAAAAGTTAAGTGTCAAAAAAGAAAAGCAGACATGAACAGATGTGCTATCACCTTGTGATTTACTTTTCGTTTCCCACTTTGCTTTCTCGTTTTTTAAGTGCACTAGCATATACTGTATATATTAACAGTGTTAATTAACAGTGGGTGGGGCTAAATATATGCCATCCTTCCCTAAAGCAGATAATAATAATAATAATAAGTTCAACTTATATAGCGCCTTTCACCAAGCTCAAGGTCGCTGTACAGTATAAAAAGTGAAAACAAACGACAACACGCAAAACAAGACAAAACAAAAACAAAACAAAAACAATTCAACAGTGTGTAAGGATAGGTTAGAGATATAAGTTCAAGAAGTAGAATGAAAATGTTGTGAGAAGAGATGAGTTTTTAGAGACACCTTGAAAGCAGAAAGAGAAGAAATAGAGCGAAGAGTCGAGGGCAGAGAGTTCCAGAGTGTTGGGGCGGCAACGCTGAAGGACCTGCCACCCATAGTGGACATCCTAAATCTAGGAACAGAGAGCTGATTTTTGTCTGATGACCTTAGATAAGTCTTCATTGCGTCTATGACAACTTCCAACCCTGACTGACCTCATGTGGGATGGTTTGCCATGGTCCCTGACTCCAAGCTTAAGTGTTCTACCACTTCACATACATTTTGGCAAACAACAGTGTTCACCTCCATGTTTTATATAATCTTCATTCTGGCAATTCATCAATCCTATTCATTATTTAATTTGCAATTTCTAGCAATAGGTTCACCATACTGCTATAATCTGCCTTGAGTGGATTTTGCAGGCAGTTCCATACCTTTGTTTATTTGAAGCTAATCTGTTTATGTGAAGAGAAAGACACTTAAATACAAATATTATTGAAGGTGACAGTGGTGTAATACTACTTTCTTCTTTAACTTGAGAAACAAACAGAAAACACACTGTACCTGCATACTGCTGAAACATCTACATGCAGAGACTAATTATAAAAAGTTAGTCAAAGTATTTGCCCATTTCTAATTTCCTTTGTTTAAGCATATTTGTCATACTCATATATTTCAGATAATCAAACTATTTCCCCATTGGCAACAAAATCAATCGCTCAACCAAATTCAATTAAAAAGTGGGTTTAATTTCACTAGCCACACCCAGGCATGGTTACAGCCAGGCCTGTTCAATATAAACGTCACTTAAAACATGGCAATGTGAATCAGGCTAGAAGGTCTTAAAAAGCAGCACAAAGTCATGTTCTAAAATTTAAATGCAGACATGAAACAAAGTCATTAAAATGTACCAGTCTGGATAGGGTTACGGAACCATTGCTAAACCTCTGAGACTCCAGCAAATACAGTGAGAGCCATTATTCACAAATAGAGAAAACTTGGAACACTGGTAAACCTTCCCATGATTGGCCAGTAACTAATATTTTACCAAAAACGCATTGGTGAATCATCTGGGAAGTCACTACAAAAGAACTACAGGCCACCACACCCCAACCATAGACAAGCATGTCTGCATGTAGATGCCCAACAGCACCGTTTGGGGATTCAAACACTGGATCCAAGTTGTAGCAGCCAAGTGCCTATGCTTACCTTAAACGCATCATAACATCTTTCAGAACATTTTAAATGGAAAATGACCGGGGTCTCAAACAACATTTGTAAGGTGTCTTAGTGTCTTGATGTATACTAGCAGAGATTAGAAGAATTAGAAGAAATTATATATAACATTATATACAGTGTATCACAAAAGTGAGTACACCCCTCACATTTCTGCAGATATTTAAGTATATCTTTTCATGGGACAACACTGACAAAATGACACTTTGACACAATGAAAAGTAGTCTGTGTGCAGCTTATATAACAGTGTAAATTTATTCTTCCCTCAAAATAACTCAATATACAGCCATTAATGTCTAAACCACCGGCAACAAAAGTGAGTACACCCCTAAGAGACTACACCGCTAAATGTCCAAATTGAGCACTGCTTGTCATTTTCCCTCCAAAATGTCATGTGACTCGTTAGTGTTACTAGGTCTCAGGTGTGCATAGGGAGCAGGTGTGTTCAATTTAGTAGTACAGCTCTCACACTCTCTCATACTGGTCACTGAAAGTTCCAACATGGCACCTCATGGCAAAGAACTCCCTGAGGATCTTAAAAGACGAATTGTTGCGCTACATGAAGATGGCCAAGGCTACAATAAGATTGCCAACACCCTGAAACTGAGCTGCAGCACAGTGGCCAAGATCATCCAGCGTTTTTAAAGAGCAGGGTCCACTCAGAACAGACCTCGCATTGGTCATGCAAAGAAGCTGAGTGCACGTGCTCAGCGTCACATCCAACTGCTGTCTTTGAAAGATAGGCGCAGGAGTGCTGTCAGCATTGCTGCAGAGATTGAAAAGGTGGGGGGTCAGCCTGTCAGTGCTCAGACCATACGCCGCACACTACATCAAATTGGTCTGCATGGCTGTCACCCCAGAAGGAAGCTTCTTCTGAAGTCTCTACACAAGAAAGCCCGCAAACAGTTTGCTGAAGACATGTCAACAAAGGACATGGATTACTGGAACCATGTCCTATGGTCTGATGAGACCAAGATTAATTTGTTTGGTTCAGATGGTCTCAAGCATGTGTGGCGGCAATCAGGTGAGGAGTACAAAGATAAGTGTGTCATGCCTACAGTCAAGCATGGTGGTGGGAATGCCATGGTCTGGGGCTGCATGGGTGCAGCAGGTGTTGGGGAGTTACATTTCATTGAGGGACACATGAACTCCAATATGTACTGTGAAATACTGAAGCAGAGCATGATCCCCTCCCTCCGGAAACTGGGTCGCAGGGCAGTGTTCCAGCATGATAATGACCCCAAACACACCTCTAAGACGACCACTGCTTTATTGAAGAGGCTGAGGGTAAAGGTGATGGACTGGCCAAGCATGTCTTCAGACCTAAACCCAATAGAACATATTTGGGGCATCCTCAAGCGGAAGGTGGAGGAGTGCAAAGTCTCGAATATCCGCCAGCTCCGTGATGTCGTCATGGAGGAGTGGAAAAGCATTCCAGTGGCAACCTGTGAAGCTCTGGTAAACTCCATGCCCAAGAGAGTTAAGGCAGTTCTGGGAAATAATGGTGGCCACACAAAATATTGACACTTCAGGAACTTTCACTAAGGGGTGTACTCACTTTTGTTGCCGGTGGTTTAGACATTAATGGCTGTATATTGAGTTATTTTGAGGGAAGAATAAATTTACACTGATATATAAGCTGCACACAGACTACTTTTCCTTGTGTCAAAGTGTCATTTTGTCAGTGTTGTCCCATGAAAAGATATACTTAAATATCTGCAGAAATGTGAGGGGTGTACTCACTTTTGTGATACACTGTATATATTACATAATACTACGTATATACTGTATCTAATTACATTATCTATGCTAACTATGATATAAGGCATCAAAAGTAAACTTATTAAATGCAGAAAGCATTTATGCATTATGCATTTTTACATTGAAAACGAAAAACCTTAGCTATTTAACTTTTTATGTTTGTAATTATACACTAATCCATAATTTGATGCTTGCAACACATTTGAAATAATCAAAAACACTGTCCATATAGTAGAGCTGAGAGTTTTACCACTGCGCTACAGGTGCACCTGATACACTGTTCTAGCAGTGCATAACCAACTCAATTGCCAACTCATTCACTTTCATTTAAATGCAGGTTCTTCTGTGCTGTGGAGGGGGGCAGATACTGCAGCTTCTGTACATACTCTGTTTCCAGCAGCAGTTGTCTGTGCTGCTCCTGCAGTTGCTGCTGGTGGCTGCGCTGAGCATGAGCTCTCTGGATCAGATGCAGTAACTCTTCACGCAGATGCTGGTTTTCCTCTGACATCTTCTGTGTATGAGAGAGCAGGCAGCTAGAGGCCTCCTAAGAGTGAGGCAGAGAAAAAGCACACACAAAAAAGGCGTAAAGAGCTCTTACCAGCATTTCTTAAACCTTTAACTGTTAGTTATTCCAGCTGGATCCACCACAACCCTGATCAGGTTAAACTGGTGGTAGAAACAAGAAAATCAAATAAAATATTTGAATTGAAATTTGAATATTTATTAGTCATTATTTTTGCATTTTCCTCCTTTTCCTCCCAATCTAGTGGTATCCAATCTCCCCGGCTGTAACTTCTTCTGTGGCTACACACCCCCACCCTACCAAGGAAAGCCGCAAACTATCACACATCATCTCTGACATGCCCACAGTCACCTACCGCTTCTATTTTACCTGCCACAGACGGGCCCATATTGTGCCTTGTGTCTAGCAAATGAGCTCCAGACTCTTATATTGTACACATAAGATAAGTTTTAATTAGAGGTAAGTTTCTTATTTTATTATAAAGACATATTTTTGAACACCAAATGTACCAGTATATGCAGGTTCCCCAATACTTTCAGCCAGGTGTTTTGCATCTGAATCCCTAAGGTGATTCTTTTGGACCTGTATATCTCACTACAGGACACTCGGGTGGCGCAGCGGTAAATGACATCCAGGGTTTGAATCCGCAGAGATCATGTTTGCTGGTCAGGTATCTACATACAAATGTTATTGGCTATGTGTGATGGATTGGCGTCCTGTCTGAAGTGTGGTATTGCATTGGACCCGGTGATTCTGGGGAACCCAGACCCATTGTGACCCTGACCAGGATAAAGCAGCAGTAAAACATGAAAATGAAATAAAATTAATATCTTACTGTCTGTGCTGTACAATGATGTTACATACTATTTGGGATTTGACAATAATTTATATCAAATTCACTTCACATTTACTTAATTAAATGCACTTTGACTACAGTCTCTTTAAAGTTATCTAAATAATTTGATCTCAAGTGGTGGGCTTTGATGCAATACTGGTAGGATACATTCTGTTTGTATGTAAATGTATGTGTGTATGTGTGCACCTTCTTCGCTGCAAGGGCGAATTCCTGCACCTTGTTGTCTGCCTGAACCTGGTGACGCTCCATCTCTTTGAGCAAGCCAGCTTTCAAAGCCACCATAGACTCAGAATGACGACAGCGAGCAGCTACCACCTCCTTCTCCAGCTCAGCTATATGACCTAACTGCTGCTGCTGCATACAAAACACACTTTTTAAGGTGGAGCACAGTTAGCAAACTCTGCATGGTGGTGTTCTAAAAATGTTGCTTTCAGTTGTGCGTAGCGTGTGCTTTTCTACTGCAAGGTTTTCCAAATATATTTACAACAGACATGCTACATACTCAGATCTAATTCTAGATGGATGGGTGGATGGGTGGATGGGTGGATGGATGGATGGATGGATGGATGGATGGATGGATGGATGGATGGATGGATAGATGGATAGATGGATAGATAGATAGATAGATAGATAGATAGATAGATAGATAGATAGATAGATAGATAGATAGATAGATAGATAGATCACTTTATTAATCCCAAAAGTAAAGCCAGTTATTACAGCAGCTCAATGTATATTAAAGTACATCAGTGTACATTAAAGTGCATCAGTGAGCCTTGGCCACCCATGATCCTGTCGCTGGTTTACCACTGTTCCTTCCTTGGAGCACTTTTGATAGATACTGACCACTGCAGAACGGGAACACCCCACAAGAGCTGCAGTTTTGGAGATGATCTGACCCAGCCATCTAGCCATCACAATTTGGCCCTTGTCAAACTCGCTCAAATCCTTACGCTCGCCCATTTTTCCTGCTTCTAACACACCAACTTTGAGGATAAAATGTTCACTTGCTGCCTAATATATCCCACCTACTAACAGGTACCGTGATGAAGAGAGAGAGAGAGAGAGAGAGAGAGAGAGAGATCACTTTATTAATCCCAAAAGTAAAGCCAGTTGTTACAGCAGCTCAATGTACATTAAAGTATAAAGTATTAAAGTAAACAAGTATTACTGTACAATACTATGTAGCTGAAATAATAGAATAAAGAAATGGTATATGTAATATAATAAACTATTATTATATTACATATACAAAACAGGCCCAAGAAAACATCAGATAAAACTTGCACAATTAGACTTAGTCTTCAAATGACTGATCAGTTATACACTATATAGCCAAAAGTATTCGCTCGTCTGCCTTTACACATATATGAACTTGAGTGACATCCTATTCTTAGTCCATAGAGTTTAATATGATGTCGGCCCACCCTTTGCAGCTATAACAGCTTCAACTCTTCTGGGAAGGCTTTCCACAAGGTTTAGGAGTGTGTTTATGGGGATTTTTGACCATTCTTCCAGAAGCGCATTTGCATCCGATGCTTTGCATTGTGCTTGATGATGTAAGGCTTGGATGCAGCTGCTCAGCCATGGAAACCCATTCCATGAAGCTCTCTACACACTGTTCTTGAGCTAATCTGAAGGCCACATGAAGTTTGGAGGTCTGTAGTGATTGACTCTGCAGAAAGTTGGCGACCTCTGCACACTATGTGCCTCAGCATCCGCTGACCCCGCTCTGTCATTTTACGTGGCCTACCACTTTGTGGCCAAGTTGCTGTCGTTCCCAATCGCTTCCACTTTGTTATAATACCACTGACGGTTGACTGTGGAATATTTAGTAGTGAGGAAATTTCATGACTGGACTTGTTGCACAGGTGGCAACTTATCACGGTACCACGCTGGAATTCACTGAGCTCCTGAGAGCGACCCATTCTTTCACTAATGTTTGTAGAAGCAGTCTGCATGCCTAGGTGCTTGGTTTTATACACCTGTGGCCATGGAAGTGATTGGAACACCTGAATTCAATGATTTGGATGGGTGAGTGAATACTTTTGGCAATATAGTGTATCAGGTGTAACTCCTCCCTGGTTTGGATTAAAACATGCAGCAACACCAGTCCTTTGCAAAAACAATTCAATAGTGGTGCCCTATTGTATAATTAGACCTCATTTTATTTGAGCCTCCATATTCCTAAAAAGGTAATAGATGAGAATGTTTAAATTATATTCCACACTTCAAACAAGCCCTAATGTCATGCGATTTATTTTTAATACAATAAAATAATCAACTGCAAATACAATTTTACTGAAGAGTAACTAAATAAATTGCCCATTTAATAATATATTAGGAATTCAGTGCATTTAAATATTTCATCAAGGTTACAAAGTAATGGAGAATGTGGTAGAGAGGTGAATAGAAGGTTTATATCAATGCAATGGAGACAAAGACAAAGGGATAAGAGGTCTGTTGGGAGAAGGATGCTGAGGATAAAGCTGCCAGGTAGGAGGAGGAGACGAAGGCCAAAGAGGAGGTTTATAGATGTGGTGAGGAAGGACATGCAGGTGGTTGGGAAGACAAATGAGGATGTTCAGGACAGGGCAAAACGGAGACATATGATCCACTGTGAGGACCCCTAATGGGAACAGCTGAAAGAAGACGACAAACAAGTCCCCACAGTATAGTCTGTTTAAGCCGTCTTTGCAACATTATCTGGCAGTCATTTCTAGCAATGCAAGACTCATATCTCTTCAAATGGAGAAGCTGATGACCACACTGAACTTGTATTCATTTGAAATTACTCTTAAAAATAAAAAAAACTATGAAGATTGACAATTGACAGAAAACCTAAATAGCCTATATACTTCATTACTCATAAAAATAATGACAATAAACACACAGGTAAGAGTGCACATGCAAGTACCCCAAGTCTACCTTAAATTCCTTCAGCTCAGCTAGCTCAAGATTAAGCAGAGCCAACTCTTTTTCCTTCTCCAAAATCTCCCGCTTCAGCCCTTGAACACACACACATACACAAAAACCAAATGAAATCTCTTGTTGTGTATAATAATAAACAGGTTTTGATAATCATTGTTTGACATCTAATTAAGAATTATGATATCAGTCTCTCAGCACACACACACACACACACACAAACCCGAATGAAGTCTCCTATTGTGATGTCCAATTGAGAATTATGAAATATTTGTCATACTCATATCTTTCAGATAATCAAACTATTTCCCCATTGGCAACAAAATCAATCGCTCAACCAAATTCAGTTAAAAAGTGGGTTTAATTTCACTAGCCACACCCAGGCATGGTTACATCCAGACCTGTTAAATATAAATGTCAATTAAAACATCACTGGCAATGTAAATCTGGCTAGAAGGTCTTAAAAAGCAGCACAAAGTCATGTTCTAAAATTTAAATGCAAATGTGAAACAAAGTCATTAAAATGTACCAGTCTGGATAGGGTTACAAAGCCATCGCTAAGGCTCTGAGACTCCAGCAAATACAGTGATTTCCACAAATAGAGAAAGCTTGGAACACTGGTAAATCTTTCCATGAATGGTCAGCTCACCACAATTTCAACAAAATTGCATCAACGACTCAGCTGGAAGGTCAAATGAAATATCTTATTGTGAAGAATAATATGCAGGTTTTGATAATCATTGTTTGATATCTATTGAGAATTAGTCTCTCAACACACCACACACACACAGACACACACCCCGAATGAAATCTTTTATTGTGAAGAGTGATACACAGTTTTTGATAATCATTGTTTGACGTCCAATCGAGAATTATGAAATCAGTTTCTCAGCACACCACACACACACACACACTCACACACCATTGCCTTCTTTCTCATATGTCTCCAGCGTCTCCTCTCGCTGTCTTCTGAGCTCCTCCAGCTCTTGTTGGCTTTGCTCATTTACAGTTACAATAGCTCTCTGGTGCTTCTGCATTCGTTCTGATATGTATGACAGGTACTCTTCCTGCAGAGGTGCAAAAATGTGTGTCAGTGTCTACAGGACTGCATATTATCCAGAGTATCAATCATTAATGAGAAAATGCTTGCTACTGATGAGCGAGAGCAATGACACAACCAAAACGTTTGACAGACAAGTTTGTGATTTGGAATTATGCTTGTGCATTATGCTGTATCATAATGTAAGATGGAAAAGCAGTTTATATTGCACAACATGCATACTTACACCGATCAGGCATAACATTATGACCACCTTCCTAATATTGTGTTGGTCTCCCTTTTGCTGCCCCATACGCAACAAACTGTGATGCACTGTGTATTCTGACACCTTTCTATCAGAACCAGCATTAACTTCTTCAGCAATTTGTGATAGCTCAGTGGTTAAAGTACTGCACTAGTAAACAGAAGGTTGCCGGTTCAAGCCCCGCTACCACCAAGTTGCCACTGTTGGGTCCCTGAGCAAGACCCTTAACCCTCAATTGATCATTGTGTAAGTCGCTTTGGATAAAAGCATCTGCTAAATGCTGAAAATGTAAATGTAAAATTTGAGCTACAGTAGCTCGTCTGTTGGATCGGACCACACAGGCCAGCCTTCACTCCCCACGTGCATTAATGAGCCTTGGCCGCCCATGATCCTGTCGCCGGTTTACCACTGTTCCTTCCTTGGACCACTTAAGCTTGCCCATTTTTCCTGCTTCTAACACATCAACTTTAAGGATAAAATGTTCACTTGCTGCCTAATATCTCCCACCCACTAACAGGTGCCGTGATGAAGAGAAAATCAGTGTTATTCACTTCACCTGTCAGTGGTCATAATGTTATGCCTAGTCAGTGTATGATCCTATAGCTACCAAAGAGCAGGAATCAAGCAAAAGATCAGTGTGTGTGTGTGTGTGTTTGTGTATGTGTGTGTGTGTGTGTGTTTATGTACTTACATTTTCCATTTGTGTTTGATTGACTTCATTTTGGAGAAACTCATGATCTCTTCTTCTGTATTTTATTTACTGTTAAATGGTCAACACTTAAAAAAAGTACATTGTCGTTTATACTATGTTTAGTGTGTGTGTGTGTGTGTGTGTGTGTGTGTTTTCAGCAAGGGGCATCATTTAGTTAGTGAGCTGTACCTGGATTAGCAGCCTATCAGTGTTTATTTGTTTATTTGTTTGTTTGTTTATTAGGATTTTAACGTCATGTTTTACACTTTGGTTACATTCATGACAGGAACGGTAGTTACTCATCAAACAAGATTCATTGGTTCACAAGGTTATATCGAACACAGTCATGGGTAATTTAGTATCCCCAATTCACCTCACTTGCATGTCTTTGGACTGTGGGAGGAAACTCGAGCACCCGGAGGAAACCCATGCAGACACGGGGAGAATATGCAAACTCCACACAGAAAGGACCCGGACCGCCCCACCTGGGGATCGAGCCCAGGACCTTCTTGTGCCTATCAGTGTAGAATCCATTATGCTTGTATCGACATAAGCTAACGTTTAACACTAGCATGTTTACAGACCCAAAATACTTAGACCTGAAACTTTTAAACGTCCATGTGTTTTCTTAGTAATTTTTGTTTGTTTTGAAGTGATTATTTACACATTAATTAAATAGTATGTTTTTAAACACACTATTAAATATGTATCGACTAGTAAAACTATAAAGTTCAATAAATGATTTTGGTAATAAAGAGCTGATTACCTCAATGAGGTATTGCAAGCCATTGCACACTTTCTATACTAATTCACACCTGCAGTCTATTTGACTCTATGAGCAAGCTATCCTCAGTACAGCAAAACCTGAATGTGAATGTTAGGGTTAGGTGTAGGCATAGTGTGTGCAGACATCCCAAGTCTCCTGGAAGTTCCGGGAGTCTCCCGCATATACGTAGCGGCTCCCTGATGCCCGCAAGCCAGATAAAATCTCCCGGAATCTAGAACGAGCGGCCAAGAGGACGCGTATTAAATCCGTTATCTGATATACAATCTAGCGCACTGTGTAGGAAACATAAATCAATTGTCTAATATACTGTCTAGTGCACTATGTAGGGAACATAAATCCGATATCTGATATACAATTTAGTGCACTATGTAGGGAACATAATTAATTATGTAATACACTATCTAGTGCACTATGTAGGGAACATAATTAATTATGTAATACACTATCTAGTGCACTATGTAAGGAACACAAATCATCATCTAGTTATACTTTCTAGTGCACTATGTAGTGAACATGAATGCGTTATCTAATATACAATCTAGTGCACTATGTAGGGAACATAAATCCGTGATCTGATATACAATTTAGTGCACTATGTAGGGAACATAATTAATTATGTAATACACTATCTAGTGCACTATGTAAGGAACACAAATCATCATCTAGTTATACTTTCTAGTGCACTATGTAGTGAACATGAATGCGTTATCTAATATACAATCTAGTGCACTATGTAGGGAACATAAATCCGTGATCTGATATACAATTTAGTGCACTATGTAGGGAACATAATTAATTATGTAATACACTATCTAGTGCACTATGTAAGGAACACAAATCATCATCTAGTTATACTTTCTAGTGCACTATGTGGTGAACATGAATGCGTTATCTAATATACAATCTAGTGCACTATGTAGGGAACATAAATCCGTGATCTGATATACAATCTAGTGCACTGTGTAGGGAACATAAACCAATTGTCTAATTCACTATCTAGTGCACTACATAAGGAACATAAATTCATATCTAAAATACAATCTAGTGCACTATGTAGGGAACATAAATCCGTTATCTGATATACAATTTAGTGCACTATGTAGGGAACCTAAATCCGTTAACTAAAACGCTACCTAAAGCATTATGTAAGAAACATAAGTCTGTTATCTAGTACACTATCTAGTGCACTAAGTAAGGAACATAAATTCTTTTCTAATATACAATCTAGTGCACTATGCGAACAGTTAGCTTAGTAGCTCAGTTAGCAGCTCCTAAAAGTTCTGTTATCACCCATATCCTTTGGTGTGTGCGAGAGGTTTTTTACCTTTTTTTTTTCTTTTTTTTTTGGGGCTTGGGGGGTCAGGGTCGAGGTCCGGGTCCGGGGGTACCTCCCTGAAATGATTTTTTGCAACTTGGGATGTCTGTGTGTGTGTGTGTGTGTGTGTGTGTGTGTGTGTGTGTGTGAGCGCACACAGTGTAAGGATACAGCTGTTCCACTCTCCTCTTAAAACGGTTGAGTGTTTCAGTCAGCATGTCATGCCTAAGTATCAGAAACCAGACACAATGCAGTAAGTTAACTTAGCTTTATAAACTTCATATCGAAGAGTTATGCCAGGTTCACACTACACAAATGGATCTCTTGTAATCTGGAGTCTTTTTAAGTCGTTGTGGTTTTCACACTACACGACTGATCAGCGAAAGGGGGTCACGCACTACACAACACGTTACTATGAGGAATCTCATACGAGTCTATCTGGTCTCCCAAACTACGTGTTTGTCTACGTGTGAGATTGTCTGTTCTGCAGAGACAGTTGGAAGTAAAATGCAACACTGGTATTATGGTTTGGCATGAAAGTCACAAATACTGTAAAGCTTGTGTGTGCTGATGTAATTTGATATAAACTATATTATGCCCCTGTTTCAAAGATTTACAACTCATCCTCCAGGGTTTCCCTTCTGTATTTTGCGTTCATAACAATTACAACATGATCACAACACCTTTCACACTACACGATTTTGAGTCCCAGACAGGTCTAGATATTTAACATGCTAGATATTTTTCTTGAGTCTGCGAGCGCTTGGTGAGCCGCTCGGATCAAGTCGTTGAACAGTTCACACACAGTAATCGAGAGCCAGTACAACAAACCCTACCCTGCCATTACCATGTCAGTGTCAGTGCAGTGTTGAGAATGGTCCATGACCCAAATAATATCTAGTCAGTGGGAGCTCAGTGGGGTTCCTCTTTCATTTACGGACATAGGTAAATGGGACTTCAAAGTGCATTTACAAAGTAGTTGTAAAGGCAAATAAATAATAAATAAATAAATAATAATACTGTAAAAAAAATGTTGAGCATGTAATCTTACTTTATATTTTTTACCGTAACGCCCCTAATATGACCTTGTTCACGGTTGCTTTTAATGTATTTGGATATTTTTAGCAGGTTTTACTTCATACCAATACAATTACTACCACTGAAATTGCACAAATAATTCTATAATACACATGGCCAAGTTTAAACGAGATAGGGGTACAGTGGTACCCGAACTGCTCCTTCTAGGCACTTTAGCTCTGAACAGTCTGTTACCGTAAAGTCTAAGATACACGTGCATTCGTTTTTAAACCCTGACGACTCAACCCAGGAGTCTACCTACCTATAATGGCAAACTACATCGAGAGGTTTGAATTTCCTCATAAGATGTAACTATAAAATTCCTAAACTGCCTATAAAGCTTTCCAACTTTCATAAACAGCTCTTATTATGTTGGTCTGTGTCTTATTCACACAACTTCTCACCTCATAAATATTATGGAATAACCAAGATATAACTTTTAAACACAAATCATTATACATTAAGAGATGGGTTGACAATAACATTTTTCTTGTCAGTCAGCTTTTAAATGAAAATGGATTTTTATTTACTTATGAACAATTTCTATCAGAATTCAAGGCCCCCTTTACTCCTAGACAGTATGCTATTGTCTTTGATGCTATACCAGCTGGAGTTCTTACTCTGCTTTCAACATACCCAAAAAGGAAAAACTGTATTATTCCTACAATAACACTTAATCAGCTCTTTATAGGTAATGAATATGCATTGCTTAATGATAAAACTACTAACCTATGTATTAGGAACATTGTTCAAAGGAATATAATATCTAAACCAGCTGCAGTATTCTTTTGGAATAACTTATATTATGATATACTAGATTGGAAAATAACATGGCTTTTACCAAATACATTTTTTATCACAAATAAGGTAAGGGAAGTAAATCTAAGGATTCTGCATAGATGTTACCCAATCAATAAAACTATTGCTAAATTTAAAAAAGATATAAATACTGAATGTTCATTTTGTCACAAATATGAAGAATCCCTTATTCACTTATTTTGGGATTGCTCATTTTGCTCATTAACTAACTAACTTTAAATTGAAAACTGAATTTATTCTATTTGGAATAACTAAAAGTGACATTGAATTCAGATGAGACTTATATTGTCAACCTTCTCTTAGTATTATTCAAATATCACATTCATTGTTGTAAATTTATGAATAATGGACCAAATTTCAACACTTTTAAAGCATCCTTTATATCGTCCATTAATACGTTAAAACTGTAAAAATGTGAAGGCAAGACGTACTTTAACACTACTAGAAAACTTCTCTATCCCTTTAGGTCTTTTTTAAAAAATCATTAAATGGTATTATTTATAAACTCCTGCTTCAGGTAATTTTATTTATAGTTTATTTCACTTCTATTTCTATAACCTCGAGCAATTATGAGCAATGAGCAATTTTTGAGTTAATAATTGTCTAATTTTCACTGTGTAAGTTACATCTTGGCTGTGATTGATGTATTCTTTTGTAATATATTTGTTGTTCAATAAAGTTCATTAAAAAAAAATAATAGTAAAAAAAATAATAATGGCAAACTAAACTAGTCAAACCATGACATGACCATACATGACTAGTACAATAAGTTTTAACTTTAACTTGTAATATTGTAGTATATAATATGTATACACTACAATAAAATAACAGTATATATACAGATATACTATTAAAAGTTTTAACATTTAGGCAGAACTGGTATTTATGGAAAATTCCTCTTACTCTTTGTGTAAGTGCGTGTCTGGATCTGTGTCTCCTGTCTGCTCAGAATCTCCTGCTGTTTTATCTTTCTGTTTCTTTGGAGGCATTTTAATGAATCATATAATTAAGACGATTTTAAACTCATCTACTAAGCAAACATGTGAAACCACATTATTACTGATCTGCAACACAACTCAGGGCTGCTGTTGCTATTAGCATGTTTCCATTTGTATTGTGCGTCGTTGTAACCAAGCAACGGTGGAACAAACACAATGTAAACGTAAAAATGGAATAAATAAGTCAATTTTCAAAGTGTCAGGTAAATGTTTATTCTATTTAAATAGCGTTTAAATCGATTTTATTAACTTTGAACTGCAGCACGGTTAATATGTCAGATAAAGTCTCTAACCTAACCTGCAGCAGGACTGTTCCGTTTAAATACAAGAGAAACTGTCAGGTGACCTTAAGGACACAATACTTCAATTCTTCAAACACTACCGTAAATGAGCTGTTTTTATGGATATTAAATGATGCTGGAATATTTTTACCACTATATTACAGTAGCGTGGTATATTTTTACTGTAGGCAGGGGGACCTGAAAGAGAAACACTAGCAGCGCAGCGCACAGTTGTTCATTTAAAGGATCCGAATCATGTCGCATGTATGAATCATTTCGGTTCACTGATTCGTTCAGTGATTCAACCGAGCAGGACAGTGAATTGCTTCATTGTCTGTGAACCTTTTTCCACGTGCATCGAAAATCTTGAAAATAATTAAAAATGCGTCCAAAATGATTTAGTTGATACCATATGTAATATATAAGTAGTAGATAAATACATGTATACACTGATCAGCAATAACATTAAAGCCACCCCCTTGTTTCTACTGTCACTGTCCATTTTATCAGCTCCACTTACCATATAGGAGCACTTTGTAGTTCTACAATTACTGACTGTAGTCCATCTGTTTCTCTACATACCTTTTTAGTTTTCACCCTGTTCTTCAATGGTCAGAACCCCCACAGGACCACCACAGAGTAGGTATTATTTGGGTGGTGGATCATTCTCAGCCCTGCAGTGACACTGACGTGGTGGTGGTGTGTTAGTGTGTGTTGTGCTGGTATGAGTGGATCAGACACAGCAGCACTGCTGGAGTTTTTAAATACCGTGTCCACTCACTGTCCACTCTATTAGACACTCCTGCCTAGTTGGTCCACCTTGTAGATGTAAAGTCAGAGACGATCGCTCATCGATTGCTGTTGTTTGAGTTGGTCATCTTCTAGACCTTCATCAGTGGTCACAGGACGATGCCCATGGGGCGCTGTTGGCTGGATATATTTTTAGTTGGTGGACTATTCTCAGTCCAGCAGTGACAGTGACGTGCTTAAAAACAGGGCAGTTGTAGCCTAGTGGTTAAGGTACTGGACTAGTAATCATAGGGTTGCCGGTTCAAGCCTCACCTCTGCCAGGTTGCAACTGTTGGGCCCTTGAGCAACCCTCAATTGCTCAAACTACTGTAACTGTACTGTAAGTCGCTTTGGATAAAGGCGTCTGCTAAATGCAGAAAATGTAAATGTAAAAACTCCATCAGCATTGCTGTGTCTTATCCACTCATCTACCACCATGTCATTGTCACTGCAGTGCTGAGAATCATCCACCACCTAAATAATACCTGCTCTGTGGTGGTCCTGGGAGAGTCCTGACCATTGAAGAACAGGGTGAAAACAGGCAAACAAAGTTGCAGAGAAACAGCTGGACTACAGTCAGTAATTGTAGAACTACAAAGTGCTTCTATATGGTAAGTGGAGCTGATAAAATGGACAGTGAGTGTAGAAACCAGGAGGTGGTTTTAATGGCTGAACAGTGTATGATTTGAAGCACCCTGATATATGAACAACTATTGGTTTTATTCTCTCTGTTAGTGCATATATTTGTCAGTCTGAATTATTTCAGATCATTAAACAAAAGAAGATGTAACACAAAGTTCAGAAAAAAAGTTAGTTGGTTCATCAATAAATCGAATGCTTCTTCTTCCTCTGCCTTTGTCCCGTTCGGTTGTGGGGTCGGCTCTCGGCGGATCATGATCTGCATTGATGTGGCACAATTTTTACGCCGGATGCCCTTCCTGACACAACCCTCCCTAATTATCCGGGCTTGGGACCGGCACTACAATGCAATGGTTTGTGCATCTAGCAGCTAGGTATCTATAGGACAATGTTTCCAGTTAGCCTGGCGGCATGTTTCCAGTTAGCCTGGTGGCACCCGGAGGAAACCCACGCGGACACAGGGAGAACATGCAAACTCCGCACAGAAAGGACCCGGACCGCCCCACCTGGGGATCGAACCCAGGACCTTCTTGCTGTGAGGCGACAGTGCTTCCCACTAAGCCACCGTGCTGCCCTCATCAATACATTGAATTATGCTTTAAAAAATAAAATTAGTATTAAAATAATTAAATTTAATTAGCAATTATTTTTCACAACACTATAATTTTATAGTTTTGTTTAAAACGTTTCAAATCAATGCATCTGGTTACAAAACAAATTATTTAATAATTAATACAACGGTCTGGGCAAAATGAATCTCTTTACCGAGTCGAATCTGTTTGAATCGTTCAGCTGAAAGATTCACTTAAACCGAGCGACACATCAGCAAGAGTCATAAAGCCAAAACCGCAGAGAAACACAAACAGTATCGGCAATAACATCCACGCTATTTGTTTACTTTTTGTTAGTTTGCCGGTGATCTTTATACTGCAAACTGTCTTGTTTACTTCTTTGTTAAATTCGGTTTTGAATAAGCTCAGCACTGGCCACTTAGCCGCTATTCGAGAGATGATGGAGATGAGGGCAGTGAACGCACCGTAGTGTCTGCTCAAAACACTAGATTTAGATGTTTTCTAGCTCGGAGACCAGAATCACAGAGATGGAGAGAAGACATGAGTTCCTGTGTGGTGTGGTCGAGGGTAAGCAATGCTTTGTTCTTTTTCAATAAACCGAGTTTGATCGATTTGGTACAGTAAATACGATCATATGAAGCACATCTTATTATTTCATGCAGCGTTAGACAACAGAGAGTGTCCATTCATTATTAAAACATGACTGATTGCATTTGATTTGTCCAAATATATGAATGAGTACCAGCTGATCCATCTCATGAAGCCTAATTACATTATACACATACAGATTCAGTGTGAATGAGAGTGAATAAAGGCTGTTAAGGATGTAACACACACACACACACTTTATTCTTGGTCATCTGTCATGTTATAGACTTAATGTTATTGTCCTCTTTATTGTGGATTTTTTTTAAATATACATAAAACAAATTTTTGTCCAATGGCCCATCAACAATATGTTCTATAGTGATAGATAGATAGATAGATAGATAGATAGATAGATAGATAGATAGATAGATAGATAGATAGATAGATAGATAGATAGATAGATAGATAGATACTTTATTAATCCCGAAGGAAATTAAGGCCTCAGTAGCAAGTTACATAAATCAAAAAGTCAAAACTAATAGTACACACTACAGAGATTCACATTATACAAACAAGTATCTGTATAACCACAACAGGACCTGAGGATGCAATGTTATTTCGGTTAACACTACAAGGCTGGTATATAGTATAAGTTATAAGTTACAACAGCTGTAAAATATAAATTATTAAGTAAAGTAAATTATAAAATGAATTATAAAGTGAATAAAGTAAATTTAAAGTGAATTGATACATCTCTGACAGCTCTGGTTGGATCTGTGACCACTCTTGTTGACAGAATTCAACCAAATCCAGTGGTTAGATAAAGATAGGACTTTAAGAACACTAATCCAGCTTATTATTAGCCTAATTTAGGCATTCCAAAACCAGTTGGGATGTGTTTTAATTCTTTGCTTTGTTGGCACACCAAATTGGATTAATGACGCATGATTTGTGTCTTAGCCTTTTTATTAATTTGTTTTCCATTCTATAATGCACCAGTTCTACTGGCAAATAGCCAAAAGCAAAATACTACCACATAAGACTCAGTATTTATTGGCTGCTCAGGCATTATCTGGGAAATGAGGGTGGAGATGGAACCTGTGAACACATAGGGTGTGTTCGAAAACCTAGTGAGCTGCCTTGCTGTCTTATTGCCTACATAGGCAGCTGCCTCAGTAGAGAGGATTCTAATAAGTCAATGACTTATAAGTCAGGTTATTCGAACGCGCTACTTAGACAGAGATTCCATCGGGTTTCGCATTTAGCATTTAGCATCTTGCCATTCAAACCAATGGGATGGGGTGGCACAGAGCGCTAGCATGTGAACTAACATCTCCCTCCGTGTACCGAAAATGGTTACATTCGCTGACAAGCCCGAACTTGCAAATAAAAACACTTGTGCAAGTTTATACAAGTTAAAAATCAATAATAATTTATTTACGTTTGAAAATAACTCAGTTTCTTCTCACCGTCAGCCATGTTTTTTTTATTTTTCTGTGAGAAAAGAGCTGCCGCACTGAATGCTGGGATTGCCTTGATCACTAAGGACGCTTCCGATGCTCACTCGTTCTTCAGTCAATATAACATTGAAATTTTAAGATGCCTTAGTAGACAGCTTATTAAGGCATCTAGGATTTCGAACAGCCTCCTTCTCGGGAGCGCGCATAGGATGACGTAAAATGCTGCCTATGTAGAGAGCTCCCTAGCTTTTCGAACACACCCATAGTGTCTGCTGACAGCACAAGATTTAATTGTGTTTCCAGCTCGGAGACCACATTCACACAAATGGAAAGAGAAGAATTTATGTGGTGCCAATGCTCTTCTTTCCTACACATCAACCATTAAGCCTATAGTGATGTAAAGATCTGGAGTGGCGTGACTAGCCTGCTGGAGGTCTTATATACAGAAAGCCCTTTCCACATGGGTGCTTGTGCAATTGTTGATTAAAAAATATTTAGTGAGACAAATATGGAACAATACAGGTAATACATATTCATACTGCACATCTAATATGTACATACTTGCTGCACACATGCTGGACAGTGAACACTGTAAATGGTGTAATATTTTGCATAGCAAGGGAAATAACAGTCTGAAAGTCTGTGCGGGAAATCTGTGTGTGTGTGTGATGAAGGTTTGTACTGGCTGCACTTTACTCTATTGACAAGCTCTGCAGCACCATACACTTAGCTTATTGAGCTGAGGCGTATGATATTCTACTGTACATTAACCCTGTACATTTATACTCTGCTTGTACTGATGATGCTGATGATGTATACTGGACATTAATGCTTAATAATTATACTGCATATACATATAAAGGTGTAGGGATGTCTTTGTCTGATACCAAATATCATCAATCATTTTTTTTTTTTTTTTACTGTGGATCCCTCAGATGTCAATGCATACAAAACAGATTGTCCACATGACCACACCCATTGGGAAAGTCCCTTTTCTTGTTCCAGCATGACTGTGCCCCTGTACTTTACCACTTGGTGTAGAGGAACTCTATTGGCCTTGCCACCTTTGGGGTGAATCGGAATGTCAATCTCAAGTCGTGGCTTCTTGCCCAATGTCAGTGCCTGCATTCTTATTACTACACATTCATACTGCATAGTCATAGTAGATTCATACTGTAGATTTATAAAACGCAATGGGGAACTCCCATTTACGGCCCTAAACGGGTGAGCGCCCCGACCACGCTACTCACACTTCCTCTGCGCCTGCTGTGGATTTACGGCCGTGTCTCACCCCAGGAAACTGTGATATCTCACTGCTACTGGGGCATTTAGCTCTCCCAGGACTTGCGTCACGCGATGCCAAAACCCACTGAGAAACCATGAGAATGCTGACCATCCTAAGTCAGTGGAAAGCCAGAGCGAACTGAGCTATCCAGCATCAAGGCTTCTGAAACAGGTGTGCCAGCCAGTTTACTGACAAAGAAGCAGAAAGTAGTCGTGATGCTATAGAAAACCTCCCACCTGGAGCGCTTCAGAACCCACGAGTCACAGGTGACTGTCATTATGTAAAAGACATCACAAGCTGTGACTCCATGCTCACCTCCACAAGCCAAACTAGGCCTCCAACAGGACAGGACAGCTTTTAACTGTTCTTCTTGTTTCTTTGAATGTGTTCTAGGCATTAAATTAGAAATTGATGTATCTTTACGAAAATTAATACTGTTGCTGAGGTAAAACCCAACTTGTACTGGAAATGGGTTGTTATTAGTAAGCGTACTTTTGGGCTAGCATTTTTTAGAAGTATATCTTTCTCTTCCACAGGTTTCTATGGACGACCATGGTCCATGGAGCAGAGGAAGGTGTTGTTTCAGTGGTGAGTATGCAAGAAAGTACAACATTTAACATATTATTTAAGGAAAATGGTTCAGTAACACACAAAACGTGATAATAGGAGTGCACATCCTCGTGAACACCCATCACCTTTAGTTTTCACCAGGTTCTCAATGCCTTACTTTAAATCAGGCACTGATGCACAATGGTTTGGGTGCAATCAACATCTGGTCCATCATTTTACATTATTTACAGTATTATAACTGTCTAAGCAAATTAATGTTAAGGGCCTTGCTCAAGGGCCCAACAGTGACAACCTGGCCTTTTGATTACTAATCAAGCAGATCAACACCTAGCAGACTAGCAGATCACAAACGGGGAACAAAAAAAGGGCAGTTGTAGCCTAGTGGCTAAGGTGCTGGACTAGTAATCAAAAGGTCGCTGGTTCAAGCCCCACCGCTGCCAGGTTGTCACTGTTGGGCCCTTGAGCAAGGCCCTTAACCCTCAATTGCTTAGACAGTACACTGTCACAGTACTGTAAATTGCTTTGGATAAAAGCGTCTGCTAAATGCTTAAGATGTAAATGTAAACAGGGTTCAAATACACAGGGAAATTATATGAATTAACCCTCAAGTTCATCCCCCAGTCTCCTCTCTTCTGTTGCAGTCCTGAGCTTAACTTCACCCACCTGTCACAAACGTGTGTAAGCATTTGATTCTGAAATGATCTGCCAATACAATAAGCTACGCTATACGTTGATCATGTGCTTGTTGGGCATCCTATTTCAAAACCATGGACATATACAGTATATATATGAGTTGCTCATTTTTGCAGATACAACAGCTCCTACTAGAAAGTGTGTATATACATTTGTGCCCATTCAGTCAAAATATGATGCAAAGAGTGTGTGCCTGAAACCCAACAACTCAATAAGTAGGTGTCCCAAAACTTCTGGTTGATTTTTTTGTATTTAGAAAAATAAAATCCATATTTCTGTAATGTAATGTTTCACTTGCAATCATTTCTACTATGTACAGCCCCCTAGGGTGTTTTATAAGCTATAAAAGGCAAAGCAATTCTTCCAGGCACAGGAACATTTACACTACCTGCACTAGAGCTTTTAGCAGAGTGTGTTTAACAAATTCTAACATCTGAACATAAAACTCTTGCTATTTAGAAACGTGTGCCACGTTTTTATTTGTTAGCAATAGAAATTGCAGTGGTGTGACCGGCTTTTCTATGTTTTTTTTGTTTATTACGCCATGTTTCACACTTTGGTTACATTCATGACATGAACGGTAGTTACTCATTACACAAGATTCATCAGTTTGAACACAATGATGGACAATTTTGTATCTCCAATTCACCTCACTTGCATGTCTTTGGACTGTGGGAGAAAACCGGAGCACCCGGAGGAAACCCATGCAGACACGGGGAGAACATGCAAACTCCACACAGAAAGGACCTGGACCGCCCCACCTGGGGATTGAACCCAGGACCTTCTTGTTGTAAAGTGACAGTGCTACCCACTTAGCCACCGTGCTGCACGTTTTTTTATGTAAAATGACTAGCAGGAGGAATAGAAACAAACCGGGCCAACTTAGTCATTTTTTAGTACTGTTTTCTCAATTTTATTATACACTTGATAATAAAATAAATATAAAACACAGTAGACCCTTGAGTTACGAACGGTTTACCATACGAACATTTCGGGTTACGAGCAATCTTTTTAAACTTAACGTATGAACAAATTTTGGATTACGAACCAAAATTCGCGAAACACGAACAAGTTGAATTTGACCGTCTCTCTCTCTCTCTCTTTATAGATATATACAGTGTATCACAAAAGTGAGTACACCCCTCACATTTCTGCAGATATTTAAGTATATCTATTCATGGGACAACACTGACAAAATGACACTTTGACACAATGAAAAGTAGTCTGTGTGCAGCTTATATAACAGTGTAAATTTATTCTTCCCTCAAAATAACTCAATATACAGCCATTAATGTCTAAACCACCGGCAACAAAAGTGAGTACACCCCTAAGAGACTACACCCCTAAATGTCCAAATTGAGCACTGCTTGTCATTTTCCCTCCAAAATGTCATGTGATTTGTTAGTGTTACTAGGTCTCAGGTGTGCATAGGGAGCAGGTGTGTTTAATTTAGTAGTACAGCTCTCACACTCTCTCATACTGGTCACTGAAAGTTCCAACATGGCACCTCATGGCAAAGAACTCTCTGAGGATCTTAAAAGACGAATTGTTGCGCTACATGAAGATGGCCAAGGCTACAAGAAGATTGCCAACACCCTGAAACTGAGCTGCAGCACAGTGGCCAAGATCATCCAGCGTTTTAAAAGAGCATGGTCCACTCAGAACAGACCTCGCGTTGGTCGTCCAAAGAAGCTGAGTGCACGTGCTCAGCGTCACATCCAACTGCTGTCTTTGAAAGATAGGCGCAGGAGTGCTGTCAGCATTGCTGCAGAGATTGAAAAGGTGGGGGGTCAGCCTGTCAGTGCTCAGACCATACGCCGCACACTACATCAAATTGGTCTGCATGGCTGTCACCCCAGAAGGAAGCCTCTTCTGAAGTCTCTACACAAGAAAGCCCGCAAACAGTTTGCTGAAGACATGTCAACAAAGGACATGGATTACTGGAACCATGTCCTATGGTCTGATGAGACCAAGATTAATTTGTTTGGTTCAGATGGTCTCAAGCATTTGTGGCGGCAATCAGGTGAGGAGTACAAAGATAAGTGTGTCATGCCTACAGTCAAGCATGGTGGTGGGAATGCCATGGTCTGGGGCTGCATGAGTGCAGCAGGTGTTGGGGAGTTACATTTCATTGAGGGACACATGAACTCCAATATGTACTGTGAAATACTGAAGCAGAGCATGATCCCCTCCCTCCAGAAACTGGGTCGCAGGGCAGTGTTCCAGCATGATAATGACCCCAAACACACCTCTAAGACGACCACTGCTTTATTGAAGAGGCTGAGGGTAAAGGTGATGGACTGGCCAAGCATGTCTCCAGACCTAAACCCAATAGAACATCTTTGGGGCATCCTCAAGCGGAAGGTGGAGGAGCGCAAAGTCTCGAATATCCGCCAGCTCCGTGATGTCGTCATGGAGGAGTGGAAAAGCATTCCAGTGGCAACCTGTGAAGCTCTGGTAAACTCCATGCCCAGGAGAGTTAAGGAAGTTCTGGGAAATAATGGTGGCCACACAAAATATTGAGACTTCAGGAACTTTCACTAAGGGGTGTACTCACTTTTGTTGTCGGTGGTTTAGACATTAATGGCTGTATATTGAGTTATTTTGAGGGATGAATAAATGTACACTGTTATATAAGCTGCACACAGACTACTTTTCATTGTGTCAAAGTGTCATTTTGTCAGTGTTGTCCCATGAAAAGATATACTTAAATATCTGCAGAAATGTGAGGGGTGTACTCACTTTTGTGATACACTGTATACTGGCAGGAGTAATTATACAACAACACATAGTGATTTTTTTCATTTTCTCACCACTGCGCTTTCTCTGCACCATCTCTGGGGACATTTTAATATAGAATTTTACAAAATATAAAGAAAACACCGGAAAAACACCGTCCGCTGTCCGAATGTTCGCTCACTGTATATATATACAGTGTATCACAAAAGTGAGTACACCCCTCACATTTCTGCAGATATTTAAGTATATCTTTTCATGGGACAACACTGACAAAATGACACTTTGACACAATGAAAAGTAGTCTGTGTGCAGCTTATATAACAGTGTAAATTTATTCTTCCCTCAAAATAACTCAATATACAGCCATTAATGTCTAAACCACCGGCAACAAAAGTGAGTACACCCTTAGTGAAAGTTCCTAAAGTGTCAATATTTTGTGTGGCCACCATTATTTCCCAGAACTGCCTTAACTCTCCTGGGCATGGAGTTTACCAGAGCTTCACAGGTTGCCACTGGAATGCTTTTCCACTCCTCCATGACGACATCACGGAGCTGGCGGATATTCGAGACTTTGCGATCCTCCACCTTCCGCTTGAGGATGCCCCAAAGATGTTCTATTGGGTTTAGGTCTGGAGACATGCTTGGCCAGTCCATCACCTTTACCCTCAGCCTCTTCAATAAAGCAGTGGTCGTCTTAGAGGTGTGTTTGGGGTCATTATCATGCTGGAACACTGCCCTTCGACCCAGTTTCCGGAGGGAGGGGATCATGCTCTGCTTCAGTATTTCACAGTACATATTGGAGTTCATGTGTCCCTCAGTGAAATGTAACTCCCCAACACCTGCTGCACTCATGCAGCCTCAGACCATGGCATTCCCACCACCATGCTTGACTGTAGGCATGACACACTATCTTTGTACTCCTCACCTGATTGCCGCCACACATGCTTGAGACCATCTGAACCAAACAAATTAATCTTGGTCTCATCAGACCATAGGACATGGTTCCAGTAATCCATGTCCTTTGTTGACATGTCTTCAGCAAACTGTTTGTGGGCTTTCTTGTGTAGAGACTTCAGAAAAGGCTTCCTTCTGGGGTGACAGCCATGCAGACCAATTTGATGTAGTGTGCGGCGTATGGTCTGAGCACTGACAGGCTGACCCCCCACCTTTTCAATCTCTGCAGCAATGCTGACAGCACTCCTGCGCCTATCTTTCAAAGACAGCAGTTGGATGTGACGCTGAGCATGTGCACTCAGCTTCTTTGGACGACCAACGCGAGGTCTGTTCTGAGTGGACCCTGCTCTTTTAAAACGCTGGATGATCTTGGCCACTGTGCTGCAGCTCAGTTTCAGGGTGTTGGCAATCTTCTTGTAGCCTTGGCCATCTTCATGTAGCGCAACAATTCCTCTTTTAAGATCCTCAGAGAGTTCTTTGCCATGAGGTGCCATGTTGGAACTTTCAGTGACCAGTATGAGAGAGTGTGAGAGCTGTACTACTAAATTGAACACACCTGCTCCCTATGCACACCTGAGACCTAGTAACACTAACGAGTCACATGACATTTTGGAGGGAAAATGACAAGCAGTGCTCAATTTGGACATTTAGGGGTGTAGTCTCTTAGGGGTGTACTCACTTTTGTTGCCGGTGGTTTAGACATTAATGGCTGTACATTGAGTTATTTTGAGGGAAGAATAAATTTACACTGTTATATAAGCTGCACACAGACTACTTTTCATTGTGTCAAAGTGTCATTTTGTCAGTGTTGTCCCATGAAAAGATATACTTAAATATCTGCAGAAATGTGAGGGGTGTACTCACTTTTGTGATACACTGTATATATATATACGTATAGAGAGAGAGAGAGAGAGAGAGAGAGAGAGAGAGAGAGACGCTCGGAGTGAACTTGTTTGAGAATTTCGGTTCGTAATTTTGTTCGTACGTTAAGTTTGATTGTACGTTAAGTAAGATTGTTTGTAACCCAAAATGTTCGTATGGTAAACCGTTTGTCACTCAAGGGTCTACTGTACCGCGGTTCTACCTTACTTAAATATAAAATAATTGGTTGACAGCCCCTTAGTTCTTAACGCTTGTATACCTGCTGTAAAAAGTAAGTAAAATAAAAAATTTACCTATTTATGGAGATGGAAGTGCATGAGTACATAATATAACATGAATTCTTTTTGGTGTGGTGCCACATACAATACAGGACTGTACAATACCATTACGATATCACTACTAATAAAAAGAAAAACACAATTCAAAGACGCAGAAGACTTCTCTGTATTTCATCGTCTTTATAAAACTGATAATACTGTATAGTAAATGCACAATGCTTACTTAGCTGTAGGACTGTAGGCAGTAAGGGTGCATCTGTGTGACACTAGAGGGTGTTTCCCTGTTTACATTCTACCTTACCAGGCCAGTTGGGAACATCTGAAAAAGCTCCTGACTAGGGCTGGGCGATTTTCACGATTAATTCGGTTAATTCGCATGAACGTTTTCACCCGATGTTAGAATGTGACAATCGCGATTGTTTACATACTTTATATTTTAATTAAAATACCAACATGTCACGAGTCAGAAACTGAGCAGACGCTCGCGGATTATAAATCAGGGAAAGTTTAATATAAAAAGGGCGAAAACTGTACAAAATCAGGTAGAGTCCAAAACCAGTGAAAACCAAAACAGTAAACGGAAGACAACAAGGATTATACACGGTAACGGTTAGATTCAGTAATAAGGAGCGCAAACACGATCGGCAAAACGAGACACAAACAGAAGAGTTTAATTAAGATTCACTGAATCAAACACCGCTGAACTGAATCAAAACACGGAGCCGATGAGCACGATCAGGATTGGCTGGAAAGTAACGAATGACATTTACTCGCGTTACTGTAATTAAGTAGTTTTTTTGCGTACTTGTACTTTTTAAAGTAGATTTTACAACCTGTAATTTTACTTTTACTCAAGTAAGTTTTGTACTAAGAATTGTAATTCGCTACATTTTAAATCACATCCGTTACTGAGTAAAAAAATTGCGTCTGGTAAACTGGTGCAGTGAATTCTGCGATAGGGAATCAGTTGATATGACAGGAATGTTTTAGAATGACAGAGAACCCCCCCATCCCGTTAGATTTGCCCCCCATGTTCAAATCATCGCTATGGCCTTGCTGTATACCAGTTACACTACACTGATGCATAGCCATTTCTGTTTATGATTTACAACATTCCCTGTTTATAAATGAAATGCATAAATAGTTTTTGTGCATGTGATTTAAAATGTTAAGCATGCTTTCCTGAGTGGGGTTGAATATGCCGACTGGTGCAGAATTCAGCACAACAACAGGGTTGTGGGTAACTGAAGAGTGTCAAATTTCTGATGAGTCTGATGTCCCCATGCAAATCTCAACCACTAGTCAATAGCAATGAATTTCTTTATTCTGTTGTCAACACGACAATATATCATTAGTATTCAGTTCCAGATAAGGCAAGTATGTTATCAAAGGTGAACGGCTAGGGGTTGCAGTTTTACAGCCCTAATGCTTTTAATGTCATCTTTCAGTGAAATAAGTGCCACAGACTGGCTCCATTCCCTTAGGAGAGCAGAAAATCAATAATGCGATGATTAGTGTGGTGATGTAAGGGATTAAATGAGAGTTGGAGTGGCTGGGGAGAGAAGGAGACGAAGAAAGAGAAGGATTGATAAAGTGAAAATGAATTTTATAGCTGCCTGTGAAAGTGAGAGGATGAGAAAATAAATTAATTACACCAAGAGGGAAATGTGTGGACATGCACCGAGTGTTTATATCTGTAAGCTAAAATTCGTGATGAGCTTTATAAGAGGTGCAGCTGCCAAAAATAGAGCATTTATTCTCTATAGGACTTGATTAGCTGTTTATTAAACACATACACGGACTAGGCATAACATTATGACCACTGACAGGTGAAGTGAATAACACTGATTATCTCTTCATCACGGCACCTGTTAGTGGGTGGGATATACAGTGCCTTGCAAAAGTATTCAGCCCCCTTGAACTTTTCAACCTTTTGCCACATTTCAGGCTTCAAACATAACGATATGAAATTGTAATTTTTTGTGAAGAATCAACAACAAGTGGGACACAATCGTGAAGTGGAACGAAATTTATTGGATATTTTAAACTTTTTTTAGAAATAAAAAACTGAAAAGTGGGGCGTGCAATATTATTCAGCCCCCTTGCGTTAATACTTTGTAGCGCCACCTTTTGCTGCGATTACAGCTGCAAGTCGCTTGGGGTATGTCTCTATCAGTTTTGCACATCGAGAGACAGAAATTTTTGCCCATTCTTCCTTGCAAAACAGCTCGAGCTCAGTGAGGTTGGATGGAGAGCGTTTGTGAACAGCAGTTTTCAGCTCTTTCCACAGATTCTCGATGGGATTCAGGTCTGGACTTTGACTTGGCCATTTTCACCTGGATAAGTTTATTTGTGAACCATTCCATTGTAGATTTTGCTTTATGTTTTGGATCATTGTCTTGTTGGAAGATAAATCACCGTCCCAGTCTCAGGTCTTTTGCAGACTGCAACAGGTTTTCTTCCAGAATGGTCCTGTATTTGGCTCCATCCATCTTCCCATCAATTTTAACCATCTTCCCTGTCCCTGCTGAAGAAAAGCAGGCCCAAACCATGATGCTGCCACCACCATGTTTGACAGTGGGGATGGTGTGTTCAGGGTGATGAGCTGTGTTGCTTTTATGCCAAACATAACGTTTTGCATTGTGGCCAAAAAGTTCGATTTTGGTTTCATCTGACCAGAGCACCTTCTTCCACGTGCTTGTTGTGTCTACCAGGTGACTTTTTATAGATATCTTTGAGAAATGGCTTTCTTCTTGCCACTCTTCCATAAAGGCCAGATTTGTGCAGTGTACGACTGATTGTTGTCCTATGGACAGATTCTCCCACCTCAGCTGTAGATCTCTGCAGTTCATTCAGAGTGATCATGGGCCTCTTGGCTGCGTCTCTGATCAGTCTTCTCCTTGTTTGAGCTGAAAGTTTAGAGGGACGGCCGGGTCTTGGTAGATTTGCAGTGGTCTGATACTCCCGTCATTTCAATATGATTGCTTGCACAGTGCTCCTTGAGATGTTTAAAGCTTGGGAAATATTTTTGTATCCAAATCCGGCTTTAAACTTCTCCACAACAGTATCTCGGACCTGCCTGGTGTGTTTCTTGGTCTTCATGATGCTCTCTGCGCTTTAAACAGAACTCTGAGACTATCACAGAGCAGGTGCATTTATACGGAGACTTGATTACACACAGGTGGATTCTATTTATCACCATCAGTCATTTAGGTCAACATTGGATCATTCAGAGATCCTCACTGAACTTCTGGAGTGAGTTTGCTGCACTGAAAGTAAAGGGGCTGAATAATATTGCACGCCCCACTTTTCAGGTTTTTATTTCTAAAAAAAGTTTAAAATATCCAATAAATTTCGTTCCACTTCACCATTGTGTCCCACTTGTTGTTGATTCTTCACAAAAAATTACAATTTCATATCTTTATGTTTAAAGCCTGAAATGTGGCAAAAGGTTGAAAAGTTCAAGGGGGCTGAATACTTTTGCAAGGCACTGTATTAGGCAGCGAGTGAACATTTTATCCTCAAATGAGCAAGCGTAAGGATTTGAGCGAGTTTGACAAGGGCCAAATTGTGATGGCTAGACGACTGGGTCAGAGCATTTCCAAAACCCCACCTCTTGTGGGGTGTTCCCGGTCTGCAGTGGTCAGTATCTGTCAAAAGTGGTCCAAGAAAGGAACAGTGGTAAACCAGCGACAGGGTCATGGGTGGCTAAGGCTCATTGATGCACGTGTGAAGCGAAGGCTGGCCCGTGTGGTCCGATCCAACAGATGATTGCTCATCTATTGCTGCTGTTTGAGTTGGTCATCTTCTAGACCTTCATCAGTGGTCACAGGACGCTGCCCACAAGGTGCTGTTGGCTGGATATATTTTTGATTGGTGGACTTTTCTCAGTCCAGCAGTGACATTGAGGTGTTTAAAAACTTTATCAGTATTGCTGTGTCTGATCCACTCATACCAGCACAACACACACTAACACACCACCACCATGTCAGTGTCACTGCAGTGCTGAGAATGATCCACCACCCAAATAATACCTGCTCTGTAGTGGTCCAGGGAGGGTCCTGACCATTGAAGAACAGCATGAAAGGGGGCTAACAAAGCATGAAGAGAAACATATGGACTACAGTTAGTAATTGTAGAACTACAAAGTGCTTCTATATGGTAAGTGAAGCCGATAAAATGGACAATGTGTGTAGAAATAAGGAGGTGGGTTTTAATGTTATGGCTGATCGGCGTATAAGCTGTGTTTGCTGTGTCCACACACCTACCCACAGTGCCTCTTCATGTATAACCGCAGCTAAAAGCTAAAGATATCTAAGAAGAGAGGCAGGTTACTGACAGATGGACAGCTAGGGTTTCCATCCAGACTTCCTAATCACATCAAAGATGAATTACCGTTCAATTGCTCCATTTAATATGATATTTCTCATTTCCGTGGCGTTTGGCAACTGGCTAGTCATTGATTAACTACTTACCCAGTGTAACTGGACTACATCGGACATGAGCTTGTGTGTATCACAGAGGAACATTTTAAACTGAAGCCTATTCTGAATCAACCTGCTTGCACATCTACACCTCATGCAGCTTTTGTGAATGATAAATGTGTAAAGGAAAAAGAACAATTGATTTTTGCCTTTATTGATTTTAAAGCCTTTTCTTCTTTCACAAGAGCTATCCACAGGTTCATAGTTTAGTGCTTTTGTAACAGCATGCCGTCAGGAGATGTTCTGTGTTAGCGGTGGACAGACGTGTATGCATGAGCGTGAGTCTATGTAGTTAGTGAGAGAAGATCACAAACGCCTAGGATACCATCTGTACAGGAAGAGCAGAGAGAACAGACAAAGAGGGCATCTGGGCACTTGTTCAAGTAAAGATTTGGATGGCAGGATTGCCAGCTGAATAATTCTAACCAAAGTAATGTTACTGTTGGTACCAAAAGCTCTTTAAAATAGTGGTTCTCAACCCTCATGTGTTTAAAAGTTTTTTCTCAGGCCCCTTTGACACTGGTCATTATATTATTCCTATACACCAGTGGTTCTCAAACTTTTTAGACCGAGTACCACCCATTATCAAACCAAAAGTTCCAAGTACCACCTATGTTTCTCATCACAGAACCACATATGGCACACATTATTTAGGTGTGTATGTGTATATATTAGTGATGGGAATTATGGCTTCTTGAAGGGATCTTTTGGCTCGGTTCCTTTTAAAGAGGCGTTCAAAAAAACGGCTCTCCGTTCTTTGAGAGGCGCTACTAGGTAAACTATAAGACACCCCCGATATTAATATAAAATTTTGCTACCTTGCCTTAAATGTATTCCTAATTCAAACAACACTTAAACGAGAAAAAAAAGATTTATTTTTAAAAGGAAAAAAAACTACAGGGAAGAGACACACTGTGGTTGCATTGCATTAAGTTTCAGAAAAATACTGTGACTGTGTTTGTTTCTGCTTTAAAACATAAGCACAATGAAATAACCAGATTTAACACAATTAAACAAGTGTATAGTTTATTTCTCAATTATTTATCATTATACTACTAGCTCTGTGTGAGTGTGTATGAGTATGCATGAGTGCGAGAGTGTGTTTATGTGTGTGGTGTTAGTGTATGTGAATGTAAGTTTGTGTGTGAGTGTGTGTGTGTGTGTGTGTGTTGCTCACTCTCCGTGATACTGAAAGTGTTTTCAGATTTGAATATCGACAATAAACAGCTTTTATTACGAGTTACGATTAATTCCCTCTACTGATGCGAAGCTTAATGGGTTGATTACAGCCAATAAGAACTGTGCAGAAATAAAAGACTCGGTTCCTTTTGTTCATTTCAAAGATGCGTTCAATAGAATCGGATCATTCGCGAGCGACCCATCACTAGTATATATGCAGTTAGCACTGAGCATGTGAGTGAGAGGGGTGCGCCTGTTTAGCGGAGCAGCCTTGTGATGTCAGGAACGAGATCAGTGAGCTTCAAACGCAGATCTGGCTCTGACAAAAGTGAGAGAGCTACTGATAACTTTACTAATAACTTTACTGATAACGTTTCGGAAATTTAGAGATGGAAACCGCAATCGTGAAGTATAGATGTAATAAAGTACGGTGTCTGCATAGCCCCGAATATTTCTAAAAACACCTTCATTTAAATTAAACTGATTTTATTAAAACAGAATCATAAGAACTTTGAAACAGATTTTATTAGTAATTTACACATTTTGTTTCATTTTTTTTTCATAATTATTCAATTATTTATTTTTTCGGTGCATGTAATTACTTTTCCAAGATTATCTGGCGTACCACCTCGTGCTGCTTCACGTACCACCAGTGGTACGCGTACCACAGTTTGAGAACCACTGCTATACACCGATCAGCCATAACATTAAAACCACCTCCTTGTTTCTACACTCACTGTCCATTTTATCAGCTCCACTTACCATATAGAAGCACTTTGTAGTTCTACAATTACTGACTGTAGCCCATCTGTTTCTCTGCATGCTTTGTTAGCCCCCTTTCATGCTGTTCTTCAATGGTCAGGACCTCCACAGGACCACTACAGGTATTATTTAGGTGGTGGATCATTCTCAGCACTGCAGTGACACTAACATGGTGGTGGTGTGTTAGTGTGTGTTGTGCTGCTATGAGTGAATCAGACACAGCAGTGCTGCTGGAGTTGTGACCACTGATGAGGGTCTAGAAGATGACCAACTCAAACAGCAACAATAGATGAGCGATCATCTCTGACTTTACATCTACAAGGTGGACCAACTTGGTAGGAGTGTCTAATAGAGTAGACAGTGAGTGGACACAGTATTTAAAAACTCCAGCAGCGCTGCTGTGTCTTATCCACTCATACCAGCACAACACACACTAACACACCACTACCATGTCAGTGTCACTGCAGTGCTGAGAATGATCCACCACCTAAATAATACCTGCTCTGTGGAGGTCATGTGGGGGTCCTGACCATTGAAGAACAGGGTAAAAGCAGGCTAAAGTATGCAGAGAAACAGATGGGCTACAGGCAGTAATTGTAGAACTTCTGTATAGTAAGTGGAGCTGATAAAATGGACAGTGAGTGTAGAAAAAAAGGAGGTGGTTTTAATGTTATGGCTGATCAGTGTTATGGCTTTCAGCAAGGTTGACAAAAGATGTTGTTTTCATAATGAATGAATCTTGGTATTCTCTGATTTTGGTTGATGTAGTGGGTTTTACTGCTTGTGTAACTGGTGGTGGAGTCTTTCTCACCTGAATCTACTTCAGTAGGAGCTTCATCAGCAGCTTAATCATCTTAATCATTTATAGTGCCCATCTTTTGATCTTTGCACTTTTAAGGAAGTTGAATTAAATATTTGTCACACAGTCTAATGACAAGTTAATTAGAGGAATTGGAGCTACTAAAGGGGGGGGGGGGGGGGGGGGGGGGTTGTGCTGGAGCCTATCCCAGCTTTTTTTCACAGTAACACCCTGGACAGGGCGCCAGTCTATCGCAGGGCAGACACACATACACACACACACACATACCCATACACACCCAGCTTTTCAATGGGCACAAAATACATGGTAACACCCTGGATGGAGCGCCAGTCTATCACAGGGCAGACGCACATACACACATACATACACACCCATTTATCTATAGGGCAATTCAGTGTCTTCAGTTAACCTGACTGCATGTTTTTGGACTGTGGGAGGAAACCGGAGCTCCCGGAGGAAACCCACGCAGACACGGGGAGAACATTCAAACTCCAGACAGAAAGGACCCAGACCGCCTCACCTGGGGATCGAACCCAGGACCTTCTTGCTGTGAGGCAACAGTGCTTCCCACCGAGCCACCATGCCACCCTAAATAGGATTAAGTGGTGGTAGAACAGACAATTAATGAATTATTACTGTTACATAGGTATGAGTACTGAGTGCTTGTGTATATTTAGATCAGTTATGTATTATTCAGATGTGTAAGTCATCAGTGCCTATCATCTGTTTCATCATGTGACACTTTAGCAGTTGAGTTTGTCTTAATTGGCAAATGCGTTTTGACTGTAAATCCTTAAATGTTTCTGTTTCCTTTTATTGATCACATGAAAAACAATCTTAAACTAGAACCATTTCTTCTCAATTGGGGGCGGCATGGTGGCTCTGTGGGTAGCAGTCAGGTGAATTGAAGATAAAAAATTGTCCATGACTGTTTTTGACATTAAAAACTTGGAACTGATGAATCTTGTGTAAACCTGTCCTGTCATGAATGTAACCAAAGTGTAAAACATGACGTTAAATCCTGATAAATAAAATATTCTCATTTGAAGCAGTTTTGTTTTACACAGTTGATACTACAGAGTCTCTGCTGGGTTGAGATTAAAAGATGAAGTGTGTGATGGGGCTAAGAGCGTGTGGGTTATGCGTGACGGTGTGCTGTGGGCTTCACGTGTTTGACGGTAGGTCAACCTTCGGGAGGTGTGCTTTAATATTTCAGAGCTGCACAAACTTAACTTTAGTATATGCCGTCTCATTAAGAGTAACACACATACACACTTAAGCATTCAGACACACCACTCATTAAGTACTGAAACTGAGACATTGTACACACGTATTATAATACACTTTGACTTTTTCACACTATTGATGATTTGATTGTGAATCAGTACTATTGCCGTTTTATTACACATTCCTGTTTATCTTAAATGTCTTCAAAGGGGTTAAGGTCTGGGTTCCACATCAAACTCATCAAACAATTTCTGTATGGGCCTCACCCTTATAGGCCTCTGTGCAATGGGGTACCATCATCTTGGTCTCTCCATATTGCATGGCAACTACCAGTCAGTCTGCTTTTTTTCTTCTCAGGTGTTAATACAGAAAGAAAATGACCAGTCGCTATTGCAGACATTTTACACTGGAGCAGGTCTCAGGTCTGTCTATAACCATGCAATTAATCCAGACCTCCAACTGTTCACTGCAGCTAATTCATTATTAATGATAGAGGAGAGCATAGCATCTCTCCTACTGTCCTAACGTCTGTTAGTAGCACGTGTTTTATACAGAACTGGAGATTTTTTTAGTGCTTGTGGATTCCACTTAGTAAAGGCAAAAAAAACCTGGTTTAAAATATACACTGATCAGCCATAACATTAAAACCACCTCCTTGTTTCTACACTCACTGTCTATTTTATCAGCTCCACTTACCATACAGAAGCACTTTGTAGTTCTACAATTACTGACTGTAGTCCATCTGTTTCTCTACATACATTTTTAGCCTGCTTTCACCCTGTTCTTCAATGGTCAGGACCCCCACAGAACCACCACAGAGTAGGTATTATTTAGGTGGTGGATCACTCTCAGCACTGCAGTGACACTGACATAGTGGTGGTGTGTTAGTGTGTGTTGTGCTGGTATGAGTGGATAAGACACAGCAATGCTGCTGAAGTCACTGCTCCACCTCACTGTCACTGCTGGACTGAGAATAGTCCACCAACCAAAAATATCCAGCCAACAGCACCCCGTGGGCAGCGTCCTGTGACCACTGATGAAGGTCTAGAAGATGACCAACTCAAACAGCAGCAGTAGATGAACGATCGTCTCTGACTTTACATCTACAAGGTGAACCAATTAGGTAGGAGTGTTGAATAGAGTGGACAGTGAGTGGACATGGTATTTAAAAACTCCAGCAGTGCTGCTGTATCAGATCCACTCATACCAGCACAACACACACTAACACACCACCACCATGTCAGTGTCACTGCAGTGCTGAGAATGATCCACCACCTAAATAATACCTGCTCTGTGGAGGTCATGTGGGGGTCCTGACCATTGAAGAACAGGATAAAAGCAGGCTAAAAAGGTATGTAGAGAAACAGATGGACTACAGTCAGTAATCGTAGAACTACAAAGTGCTTCTATATGGTAAGTGGAGCTGATAAAATGGACAGTGAGTGTAGAAACAAGGAGGTGGTTTTAACTGACCAGGGCCCTAAACCTTAACTTGTTTTTGTATCCTGTCAGTTGTAGATTGCTTTGAATCGAAGCATCTACCAAATATTAGAATGTAAATGGTAAATTAGCCATTATTCAGATAAAAAAAAAATCATATGTAAAAGGGACTTTCTTTTTTGCACAACAGGATGCAGAAATGGGGGCTGAATACATACCTTTATGGTCCTAAAGATGACCTGAAGCATCGACTGCTGTGGAGAGAGGTGTACTCCTCAGAGGAGGAAGGTAGATGCTCATAAATAATTTTATCAATACTTTTGGCATCAATCCCTCTTTTTAATTCTTGGTTCTGTATTTTGGCTTTCTAGCCCAGTTAAAAGCTCTGGTGTATGAGGCTGAGTCAAGAGGCTTAAGGTTCATCTATGCTCTGTCTCCCGGTCAGGACATTGTCTTCTCCAGTTCCTCTGACCTAACGCTGCTCAGGCGCAAACTCCGACAGGTACCAGTACATGGACATAATTTTTTACATGTCATTTTTTGTTATAGGAACTATCACCACATACAGTATCTTACAAAAGTGAGTACACCCCTCACATTATATCTTTTCATGGGACAACACTATAGACATGAAACTTGGATATAACTTAGAGTAGTCAGTGTACAGCTTGTATAGCAGTGTAGATTTACTGTCTTCTGAAAATAACTCAACACACAGCCATTAATGTCTAAATGGCTGGCAACATAAGTGAGTACACCCCACAGTGAACATGTCCAAATTGTGCCCAAAGTGTCAATATTTTGTGTGACCACCATTATTATCTAGCACTGCCTTAACCCTCTTGGGCATGGAATTCACCAGAGCTGCACAGGTTGCTACTGGAATCCTCTTCCACTCCTCCATGATGACATCACGGAGCTGGTGGATGTTAGACACCTTGAACTCCTCCACCTTCCACTTGAGGATGCCCCACAGGTGCTCAATTGGGTTTAGTCCATCACCTTTACCTTCAGCTTCCTCAGCAAGGCAGTTGTCATCTTGGAGGTTGTGTTTGGGGTCGTTATCCTGTTGGAAAACTGCCATGCGGCCCAGTTTTCTAAGGGAGGGGATCATGCTCTGTTTCAGAATGTCATAGTACATGTTGGAATTCATGTTTCCCTCAATGAACTGCAGCTCCCCAGTGCCAGCAACACTCATGCAGCCCAAGACCATGATGCTACCACCACCATGCTTGACTGTAGGCAAGATACCGTTGTCTTGGTACTTCTCACCAGGGCGCCGCCACACATGCTGGACACCATCTGTGCCAAACTAGTTTATCTTGGTCTCGTCAGACCACAGGGCATTCCAGTATTCCATGTTCTTAGACTGCTTGTCTTCAGCAAACTGTTTGCTGGCTTTCTTGTGCGTCAGCTTCCTTCTGGGATGACGACCATGCAGACCGAGTTGATGCACTGTGCTGCGTATGGTCTGAGCACTGACAGGCTGACCTCCCACTTCTTTAACCTCTGCAGCAATGCTGGCAGCACTCATGTGTCTATTTTTTAAAGCCAACCTCTGGATATGACGCTGACCACGTGGACTCAACTTCTTTGGTCGACCCTGGCGAAGCCTGTTTCGAGTAGAGCCTGTCCTTGAAAACCGCTGTATGACATTGGCCACCATGCTGATGCTCAGTTTCAGGGTGTTAGCAATCTTCTTATAGCCCAGGCCATCTTTGTGGAGAGCAACAATTCTATTTCTCACATCCTCAGAGAGTTCTTTGCCATGAGGTGCCATGTTGAATATCCAGTGGCCAGTATGAGAGAATTGTACCCAAAACACCAAATTTAACAGCCCTGCTCCCCATTTACACCTGGGACCTTGACACATGACACCAGGGAGGGACAACGACACATTTGGGCACAATTTGGACATGTTCACTGTGGGGTGTACTCACTTATGTTGCCAGCTATTTAGACATTAATGGCTGTGTGTTGAGTTATTTTCAGAAGACAGTAAATCTACACTGCTATACAAGCTGTACACTGACTACTCTAAGTTATATCCAAGTTTCATTTCTATAGTGTTGTCCCATGAAAAGATATAATGAAATATTTGCAAAAATTTGAGGGGTGTACTCACTTTTGTGAGATACTGTACATGTTTGCACCGAAAATGTCCAGAACTCACTACGGACTTTATCACAGACTAGACTGAATAATGATGAACTCAAATTGCTTGTTTATTCTTTTCACTAATTATAACTTTAGTTTAAATTAATTTTGGGCATGTATTATTTGTGTAAGTCTAATACATTAAAATTAATGTCCAGACCACCCAAGGAGGACCCTGGTTCCTCTCAAGGTTTCTTCCTGTAATTTAAGGGAGTTTTTCCTTGCTATTGTCGCCCTTGGCTTGCTCATTTGGTCCTTGAATTGCTCTGTTGGTCCTGTATCCTGTAAAGTTGCTTTGAGACAATGTGTACTGTAAAATGTGCTATACAAATACATTTGACTTGACTTGATACATAAAAGACTATTTTTGTTAGCTTCCACCTTCTAAACTGCACACACATCCTCCTACACTCCTACACACCCACACAGACCTACTTTATCATTTAGCTTACCAGCAGCCCTCTGAGATTAAAATGAGCTCTGCGATTCCCAAAAGTGTTTCCGAAGCCTGAAACTTGCTCCATTTTTTGTTGTTTCTTTCTCGTCTTCACTGCTAGGTGGCAGATCTGGGCTGCCAGGCATTTGCCATCCTGTTCGACGACATTGACCAGTCCATGTGCCAGGCTGATACAGAGGTTTTCTCCTCATTTGCTCATGCTCAGGTGTCTGTGACTAATGAGATCTTCCGTTTCCTGGGAGAGCCACCTGTCTTCCTGTTTTGTCCCACTGGTAGGCCAGTTTTTTTTACCCATTCAATGCACTTGCACCCTTGTAGTCGTTGTTTGCAATGTGTTTGCTTAGGTGTGTAGGCTGTGGGGTGTCTTGTTTTTGTTTAGTGTGTTTGGATTTTACTTAACATGCACTCCTAATGCAAGTCCTAATTAGTCCATGCTTTCATGAAGGCTGTTACCCATGTTTTACTGTGATGTTTCACTGTGATCCTGTGATATTTAACACATTTAACACAATTTGTTGTGTTTTTTTCTTCGCTCAGTTGTTACAAAACTCGTCAAGCATCCAAAGAAAATATTTAGAATAAAGAGTAATTAAAACAATTATATCCACATATTAGTCTAATACTAACCCATACATGCTGCTTTTTTACCTTTCTGCCTTATATTAAGCTTTGTACACCGTATAGCTAAAGGTATGTGGACACCCCTGCCAATTAATGAGTTCAGGTGTTTCAGCCACACGCATTTCTAACAGGTTACAAACAGGTTCTAATACAATAAAAAAAAGGCTGCACAGTGGCTCGGTGGGTAGCATTGTCGCCTCACAGCAAGAAGGTCCTGGGTTTAATTCACAGGTGGAGCGGTCCAAGTCCTTTGCACGTTCTTCCTGTGTCTGCGTGGGTTTCCTTCGAGAGCTCCAGTTTCCTCCCACAGTCCAAGGACATGTAAGTGAGATGAATTGGAGATGTACAAAAGAAATGTACAAAAACTACCTGTCCTGTCATGAATGTAACCAAATTGTGTAAAACATGATGTTAAATCCTAATAAAATAAATAAATGAACAATAAAAGAAATCCACAGATTAGCAAATAAATTCCTCCAGGTTTGTTGCATCAGTCTGTAAAAGAACTTTTTTTGTTCCAGCATGACTGTAACCCTGATCACAAAGCAAGGTCCATCAACACATGATGTGCTGACTAAAATCATAATAAACTCTTCTGGAATGAAGTGTAATATTGTAAATATTTATAAGAAATATAATTATGAACCAGGCCTTTTCATCCTTTATTAGTGCCTAAAATCACAAATGTTGTTTTTAACAGAATGAGACACACTCTTAAATATTCCCTGACGAGTAGAGGCTGTTATTGCTGCAAAGTTCAAGTAATTTCAGCTATTTAAGTACATACTGAAAGGAAATAAGATCTCTACAGGACCATGGTGCAACACAAAGCAACATAAACAGTGCAGACCAAAGGGAGTGTAAAAAATACAAGGAACATTTTCGGGATCTAAAAAAAAGGTTAAAAGACTCTATAGGACCAAAAGACAAGTGTGATGTTGTGAGGTCAAGGACAAGTAAATGTGAAGTAAGAAATGAATATACAATATTTTGATATATAAACAGTGACACAAATTCTGTCCATGACTTTTATCACAACTTAGACAACCCAAACAACTGCATTAAAACTAAACACAAAACGAAAATGTACTTAATTAACAATTAAATGGTGGCCAATCTGGTCCACTGTGGTTTACAGGATGTAATCGTAAAGACTCCACAAAGGGGCGTTTGTATATGCCTGTTAAAATTAATTAATTGAATCCTTATTATTTTTCTCTGATCTGTCTCGCGTGTGTCCCATTGTCCCTCCAATCGTGTGTGCTAATGTTATTATTTCTTGTTCATTGAATTTCTGTTTTGAACCTCAATAGTTAACAAATGTAAAGATGGTGTTACTTTTTTTTCTGTGTTTTGCAGAGTACTGTAGCTCGCTCTGCTCTCCCAGCGTGTCCAAGTCTCAGTATTTGCTAACAGTGGGTGAGGACCTGCTGCCTGGTATTTCAGTCATCTGGACAGGTGAGTGTGCTGATTTGTGATAGGTCTGTCTTCCTGTCTCATATTTTCACTGGTTCAGTGTTTGGTTTCAAATAATCACTGAGAGCTGAAGTAAATCCAGATTCCTAAACTTATTCCAGGAAGAAGGACCTGGGTTTGATGGACTGGTGACCTGTCCAAGGTGATTCCTACCTTTTGACTAATAAATCAATCCCACAATGAGCCTGACCAGGTTAAAGCGGTGGTAAAACAAACAATGAATGAATGAATATTTGCTATCTGGTCTTTTATCCTATATGGACAAAAGTATGCAGACTCCCATTTTTTTTTATTTTTTTGGCCGTAATAGCATTAACCCTACTGGTAATTTTTTTTTTTTTTTGCAAGAGTATGTCTGTGGGGATTGGTGACCATTTAGTAAAATAAAAATATATTTATGGTACATGCACAATTAACAGTAATGGTAAGAACCAAAGAACAGAACAGTAAGACCTTGTCATGTATTCTAAATACCACTGATCATTCAAAATCAAGTTTGTATATGCTGCAGTGGGGGCTTTGTTATGTCTTGGTCTCAAAAATATTTTCTACCATTATTGAAGCACATAAAAGCATCAGATGAATTAAAACATGATTATACCTTTGTAAACTGTACAGTTTAGAAGATATGCCTTTGGTACATAAGCTTACATTTGCTCAGTATTTGTACTCACCATTACTGCATTATTCTAATTAAATCAAAATATAGTTTATCCTAAGGTTGGTAACAAATAGCTGATGTGTTGATTCGTTTTCTCTCCCTTTAACAGGGAACAAGGTGATCTCACGAGAGCTGAGCACTGATTCTCTGCTGGAGGTAGAGGCAGTTCTACAGCGTCCACCTTTGCTGTGGGACAATCTTCACGCGAATGATTACGATTCACGACGTGTCTTCTTGGGGCCTTTCAAAGGGCGTCCATCTGGCCTACAGTCTCATCTCAGGGGTCTGCTGCTAAACCCCAACTGTGAATTTGAAGCTAACTACATCCCCCTTCATACACTGGGGACCTGGCACAAAGCAGGGAAGGAAACGAGTAAAGGTAAAGTAGTGGGCACACTACTGCACACATGGCATGTATAAATGCAATCGATCGGATGATTGGATATGACTAAATTAGAAGGAAAATTGGGAAAAAGCTCATGAAGTTGTAAATAAATGACCATTTGAAGCTGCTTTGTTGGTTGGTTACAGATTATGAATAAATGTCTTTTTTTTGTTTTTGTGCTGGTTGAGGTAAAATAAAAGCACTTTCTGAGTTATATAGGTTTCCTGTTTTTATGTGTAGTATATAAACTATCAATTACAGTAATGACTGTTATATTTAAGGCTATTATAAAATAATAAAACTGCCTTCAGTGTCCATAGTTATACAGAAAATATTAAAGTATTCACTACAGTCGACAGGTAAAACCATTATTTCATTTTCTATAAGTATACAAATCAGAATCAGGGTTGTTTTTTAAGTAGCAACCTGTATTAGGACTTGAACAGACAGTCTTTTTTAGGTCATGAACTTTGATACACAAAGCCATCCAGCCATTTCTTCACTTGTTTGGGAACAAATCTGTTCTGTTATTTTCCAGCATAGTTTGAGAGTCATCTGTTTGATTTCAGAGTAATGTATATCATTAGGTTCATTAGCACTGTTTGCAAGCCTCCCAGACGTTATGATTAAACTGCAGTATGATTACACTTGATACTTATGGTTCTCAAATTTCCTATTTCCACTAGAAGAACTAAATTTAGAATTTTTGTAATAGCACACTAGCCTTTCCACAGATGAGTCACTTATAAGAGGTTAAAGCAGATACCTTCAGTAAAATGTTACATTTGATTCATCTGCTGAGTAATAATGCTGAGGAATTCTAGCAAATCTGTTGTATAATGCCTGTTTTATTTTTTTTATAACACACTGTCTGTGTGTGTAGGTGAAGGTCAGTACTGTCCACAGCGAGCTCTTTCAGCAGCACTGAAGGACTGGATGACTGACTTGAATCAGCCTTTACAGCCTGGTAAACATGCATCACTTATTCAAAGACACGTCACTTACTTTTGGTACACAGCAGTTATTCTGGATGCTGTAAATAGGAAATACATGCTGTTTGTATATTGTAACTATTATTAATGGTTTGCTTATTTAAGCAATATACACTATTAAAATTAATGGAACACAAATCACACATCAGCTCTTGATGAGAGGAAAAAGGTTGAAAATCTGTACTAATATAAATTGTGTCATTTATTGAGAACAGAATGATGTAACAACAGTCAGTGGAAACCAAAATCATTGACCCATTAAGGCCTGTATTCAAAATCCCACTGAAAATCAAAGTAAAAATTAAATTTAGGCTGATCCAGTTCATCACAGCTACTCATGATGTATCTCAGTAGTGTGTTGGCCCCCACATGCCTGTATGTATTCACGACAATGCCTGCGTATGCTCTTGATGAGACTGGTATGTGTCCTCCAAGAGCTGGATTAGGACATTAGTGAGCTCCTGGACAGACGGTGGAGCTACTTGGCAGAGTCTGATGCACTGATACGTAACGTTTCAGAGGTTCTCAATTATAATTATAAAGATATTTTAGTTAAACATTTTTGACTGATTCTGATAAGGTAGGTTGGGGTTTAAGTAACATTTTTCTATTTAAAACAGCCATTTACCAAGTGCTTTTAGCAAAAAACCCTTTTAATGTAACAGGGTGGACACTGTATGTATATTCCGTTCAGAGACGTGCCTTCTGACCAGCCTAGTCTGGCTGGAGGAGGGAGCACAGATTCACAGTGTGAATTGTCATTCTCTTAATGACATTCACCTGTGACTCATAAGTGCTGATGCGCTTCAGGTGTAAGGTTACTTATATAGATCCCAACTTCTTACTTTCCTCCTTGTCAGCGCATTGGCTGACACACTTGGCTTTTTCTGAAGCAGTGATGCTGGATTGCGGAATTTCACTGATATATGAAGGTCAGCATTCTTCTATTACTAGGAACTCACCTTGGTGTATTGGTGTAGGGCCTTGCATAAGGGATGTACTGGATAAGCAGAGTGTCGAAGTTGTACCTAGTAATTTTTTTGGGGTGCGAGCATGCCTAAAAACCATAAAGATTGGTAGGGTTGTCCAAAGTGGCGCCCCCAGAAATTTTTATCGGGGTGGCCAGATGGGGCCAGTGAAAATTTTGGGGTGGCACACATAACTACATTTCAGGAAGTCTATTATTGTAGTATACAGACTAACTGATAACTGATTATCTGATGTGCATAGACTAATATGGTACAATTAACATTTTACTGTACAACAACAATCCTGCACCAGAGAAACGAGCCCGTGATTAGCTGCTGCACTCTGTGAGGCAAACTTACCTGCACAGTACACCGCACAGCATCGGGCGGGGGTGTTGGGGGGTGGCGGGTGTTTGGAGTGTGATAGAGCGATGGCGGTTGGCTGCCTGCATTTTAATTTTTACATGAACTATTGTAAAAATTGACAGCGCCGCTGGTTGTCCACCTAGAAAGGCCGGACCAGGGTGGCGCAGAAAGTGCTCTTCTATTCTCTGTTCCGAAAGCTTGGCGGCAGCGGGGTTATGTAAATCCATCACATATCACAACATCCAGCTCTCCCTCCTTACGCAATCACTATTATAGCCCCTTTTTCATAGCAGGGTGTGGTTATTATATTTTGTACAGTTATTCCTTTGTTATTTTGTGTTCTAATTGATTATTTTATTTCTAAATTCTCCTATTTAGTGTGTGTTTTTTTTTAGCTACAGTATTATTCTGCTTTGTATTTGAGATCTGCATGTTGTAGTTCCATTTTATGTCATAAACCCTCATTTAGCCCATGAAGGCAATGAAACACAAAGCCACCCATACTTCTTTATTTCTAAGCCAGACGCTTGTTTTCCACAGGACGGCAGAACAGGCCGACAGATCAAAAGCTGTCTGCTCCCCTCTCCAAATCATCTGAGAGCTTAGACAATCAGCATGGAGCTCAGTCCAAACCTCCATTTGCTGCAGAAGCTTTGGCTCTTTCATCCAACCCTGGGCTGAAGCCCTCAGCTGAGACTCAGCATGAGGAGCGAGCCTCAGGAAAAGGCTTATGTCCTGGCAAATCTCCACTAAGTGAGGCTCAGGTGCGACTGCTGGTGGGACTGTACTACCTGCCTTATGAGCATGGACCACCGGCTCAGAAACTTCTACAGGAGCTCACCTGGCTCAAAACCCACAGCCATTACGTCAGCGTCAACGGCAGCAGCAAGAAGACGCAACCTCAGAAGGTGACTATTATATAATTTATTAATTTACTTATTACTAGTAACTTCTTTATTCTTTTAAAGTTGTAGTGGCTTTAGAGTCTAGCCAGAAACACTGGGATAAAGGCAAACATACACCATGGACTGGGCGCCAACTTACTGTACACTGGCATCATACACTTTCTCATAAACTCAATAAGCCAATCATTTACATTTACATTTTCAGCATTTTATCCAAAGCGACTTACACAATGAGCAATTGAGGGTTAAGGGCCTTGCTCAGGGACCCAACAGTAGCAACTTGGTGGTGGCAGGGCTTGAACCGGCAACCTTCTGTTTACTAGTCCAGTACCTTAACCACTGAGCTATCACTGGCCCATGAAATCATGAAAGGTTTCACTTTCTATATGACTGTTTTCCTGTTAGGTTTATTCACTGTTGTCTGTTTTATCACTGCTTTATCCTGGCCAGGGTTACGGTGGGGCTTATTCACTGGGCAAAAGGCAGGAAACACCCCAGACAGGTCGCCAATCCATCTCAGGGCAAACACACACACACTCAGGGCAATTTTAATACCTTCAATTAGCCTGACTGCATGTCTTTGGACTTGGACACCTGGAGGAAAACCACTAGACACAGGGAGAACATGCAAACTCTACACAAAAGGCACACTGGCTGCCCATACCCTTCTTGCTGTGAGTTGACAGCGCTACCCACTGTGCCACCATGCCACCTTGTCTAGTTTATCTGCTATTTCTGTATCTGTAACATTACTTAGATAGATACTGAATAATTTCTTATAGTCACATTCTCCCAAGGGGGGGTGGCACGGCAGCTCGATGGGTAGCACCGTTTCCTCACAGCAAGAACAACCTAGGTTTGATTCCCAGGTGGAAAAGTCTGGGTATTTTCTGCATGTTCTCCCAGTATTGCATGTCCGGGTGCTCCAGTTTCCTCCCACAGTCCAAAGACATGGAGTCAGGTTAATTGGAACTATTAAACTTGACCTAGGTACAGTATGAGTGTGTTGGTGTTTGCCCTGTGATTTTCTGGCAACCTGTCCAGATTGTTTCCTACCTTTTGCCCAGTAAATCAGACCCACCACAAGCCTGACCAGGATAAAGCGGTGGTAAAACAGACAATTGATGAATAAATGAACACTTATTTTATTTTGTCTATTCTACAATAAATATCTGTATTCCTGGAATCCATAAAGCTGCTTTATGTACATAAATACTTGTAAACTGACTTGACTTTTTTTTAGGTGGAGGAGTGGCGGGTGCGGGCTGGCAGGTTTCTGGCTGCATGTGATGAGATCACAGCTCTGCATGGAGGTGTGGTGAACAGTGTGAACAGGGCTATGCTCTACGATATTTATCCCTATGTGTGGGACCTGCGAAACACATTGCTCGTTGCCAAGGCCTTCATCAGCTGGCTGGGTGAGAGAGAGAATGAGTGCAAGGGAGAAATAAATAGGTTGAAGCGAAAGCAGGCTAAAAGTGTGTGTGGGGGGGTAGGTTGGATGTATTTCAAATCAAATAACTAATTAATAAAGCTAAGTTAAAGTTAGAGCAAAGAGTTTAGATGCTCTTACAATTGTAAATACATTTGAGCAATTAAGGGACCCCTGCTCAGGGGTCCAATAGTGGCACTAGTGCAGTAGTGGGACTTCTGATTACCAGTCTTTTATCTTAATCACTAAGCCACCATTGTTATTTGTGACTGAATATACACCGATCGGCTATAACATTAAAACCACCTTCTTGTTTCTACACTCACTGTCCATTTTATCAGCTCCACTTACCATATAGAAGCATTTTGTAGTTCTACAATTACTGACTGTAGTCCATCTGTTTCTCTGCATGCTTTGTTAGCCTCCTTTCACCCTGTTCTTCAATAGTCAGGACCCTCCCAGGACCACTGCAGAGCAGGTATTATTTAGGTGGTGGATGATTCTCAGCATTGCAGTGACACTGACATGGTGGTGGTGTGTTAGTGTGTGTTGTGCTGGTATGAGTGGATCAGACACAGCAGCTCTGTTGGAGTTTTTAAATACCGTGTCCACTCACTGTTCACTCTATTAGACCTACCTTGTTGGTCCACCTTGTAGATGTAAAGTCAGAGACAATCGCTCATCTATTGCTGCTGTTCGAGTTGGTCATCTTCTAGACCTTCATCAGTGGTCACAGGACGCTGCCCACAAGGCCCTGTTGGCTGGATGTTTTTGGTTGGTGGACTATTCTCAGTCCAGCAGTGACAGTGAGGTGTTTAAAAACTCCATTAGCGCTGCTGTGTCTGATCCACTCATACCAGCACAACACACACTAACACACCACCACCATGTCAGTTTCACTGCAGTGCTGAGAATGATCCACCACCTAAATAATACCTGCTCTGTAGTGGCCCTGTGGGGGTCCTGACCATTGAAGAACAGGGTGAAAGCAGGCTTAAAAGGTACGTAGAGAAATAGATGGACTACAGTCAGTAATTGTAGAACTACAAAGTTCTTCTATATGGTAAGTGGAGCTGATAAAATGGACAGTGAGTGTAGAAACAAGGAGGTGGTTTTAATGTTATGGCTGATCAGTGTATACAGTGGGGCCAAAAAGTATTTAGTCAGCCACTGATTGTGCAAGTTCTCCTACTTAGAAAGATGAGAGAGGTCTGTAATTTTCATCATAGGTACACTTCAACTATGAGAGACAAAATGAGGAAAAAAAATCCAGGAAATCACATTGTAGGATTTTTAAAGAAATTATTTGTAAATTATGGTGGAAAATAAGTATTTGGTCAATAACAAAAGTTCAACTCAATACTTAACATAACCTTTGTTGGCAATGACAGAGGTCAAACGTTTCCTGTAAGTCTTCACCAGGTTTGCACACACTGTAGCTGGTATTTTGGCCCATTTCTCCATGCAGATCTCCTCTAGAGCAGTGATGTTTTGGGGCTGTCGCTGGGCAACACGGACTCCACAAATTTTCTATGGGGTTGAGGTCTGGAGACTGGCTAGGCCACTCCAGGACCTTGAAATGCTTTTTACGGAGCCACTCCTTCGTTGCCTGAGCGGTGTGTTTGGGATCGTTGTCATGCTGGAAGACCCAGCCACGTTACATCTTCAATGCTCTCACTGATGGAAGGAGGTTTTGGCTTAAAATCTCACGATACATGGCCCCGTTCATTCTTCCCTTAACACGGATCAGTCGTCCTGTCCCCTTTGCAGAAAAACAGCCCCAAAGCATGATGTTTCCACCCCCATGCTTCACAGTAGGTATGGTGTTCTTGGGTTTTTCTTCTTCCTCCAAACACGACGAGTTGATTTTTTACCAAAAAGTTCCATTTTGGTTTCATCTGACCACATGATATTCTCCCAATCCTCTTCTGGATCATCCATAAGCTCTCTGGCAAACATCAGACGGGCCTGGACATGTACTGGCTTAAGCAGGGGGACACGCCTGGCACTGCAGGATTTGAGTCCCTCTCGGCGTAGTGTGTTACTGATGGTAGCCTTTGTTACTTTGGTCTCAGCTCTCTGCAGGTCATTCATCAGGTCCCTCCGTGTAGTTCTGGGATTTTTGCTCACCATTCTCATGATCATTTTGACCCCACGGGATGAGATCTTGACCCCAAGGGAGATTATCAATGGTCTTGTATGTCTTCCATTTTCTTACAATTGCTCCCACAGTTGATTTATTCACACCAACCTGCTTGCCTATTGTAGATTCACTCTTCCCAGCCTGGTGCAGGTCTACAATTTTCTTCCTGGTGTCCTTCGACAGCTCTTTGGTCTTGGCCATGGTTGAGTTTGGAGTCTGACTGTTTGAGGCTGTGAACAGGTGTCTTTTATACAGATAACGAGGTCAAACAGGTGCCATTAATACAGGTAACGAGTGGAGGACAGAAGAGCTTCTTAAACAAGAAGTTACAGGTCTGTGAGAGCCAGAAATCTTGCTTGTTTGTTATTGACCAAATACTTATTTTCCACCATAATTTACAAATAAATTCTTTAAAAATCCTACAATGTGATTTCCTGGATTTTTTTTTCTCATTTTGTCTCTCATAGTTGAAGTGTACCTATGATGAAAATTACAGACCTCTCTCATCTTTCTAAGTAGGAGAACCTGCACAATCAGTGGCTGACTAAATACTTTTTGACCCCACTGTATATAACATAATAATTTTTAATTCTTTGTTAGTAATTATAAATGACTACATGTGGTGACTTCTCTGTGTCCCTAGAAGTAGGTTTAGCCACACTTCTTTTTCTTGCTACAAACCCCACTTCCAGAAAACTTGGGACAATTTGTAAAATGCAATAAAAACCAGAATCTGTGACTTGTTCATTCTGTTGAACATCTGTTTAACTGACAACTGTGCAAAGAAAAGATTTCCAATGTTTAACATGTTTACAGCTGTATTACATGGTTTTAGTAATGTACCAATCTGCTAATTAATCCTCTCATTCTATTTCTAGCCTGTTCCTAACGTTACATTCTACGATAAACCACAGTTCCACCTGTTAAACCAGCAAATTATGTTTATTAGTCCTAAAAATGTGTAAGTTTAGGGTACCTATCTTACTGCACTATCAGGTATATTTGGTGTTTTCATGCCTGTGAACTTGGACAATGTTGAAACCTTTGCAGATTTCCTAGTCAGTTCTTTCAGAGTTCTTTTACGTTTTTCTGAATTTTGTGAATTTTTTCTTTTGTGAATCTTTTTTTTTTTTAGAGGGCCGTGTGATGAGTGAAAGTTCCTCCCTGGGTTCCTGGAAGAACTGCTTCCACTGTGAGTAAAAAAGTTCCTTTTTATATAATATCCCATGTTTTAAAGTCACGGTCACATAATTAAAACAGTTGTGCGATCAACTACGCGTTCACTTATTAAAAGTTAACGGCGCCCAGGTGGTGCAGCTGGATATTCCGTTAGCACACCAGCGCTGAGATTCTGAACTCCTTGGCTCCTTGGCCACCGGTCAGCTGGGAGCCATCTAATTGGCAGTGCCTGCAGCAGACATGGTTTTGCTAGGGCGGGATGACCGGACTATGTGGGTGGGGTCTTCAAATGCTGTGTAAGGACCCTGATTGGCAGAAAGAGAGGCACGTGTGCAGAGTGCATGGGTGAAAAATGGTTCCGCTAAGGGCTGTGTGCGCGTCGGAGGAGGCGTGAGCAGCAATATACCCACCTCGACTGCAATCAGGGATCCCCCAGCAGTGGAAGACAAATTGACTACACTAAATTGGGAGAAAATGCATAATTAAAATGTTAAATTATAAAAAAAGATAGTTTGTGGTAGTTTTAGAACTTGTTTTGTTTATCTTGCACAAGGTGCTATACAGTGCTGTAAAAGTTCTAGTATTTGATGTTTTTCTTAGTAATTTGGAAATATACCCTACAGTCAAAAATGTTAGAATGCCCATATTTCCCTCTGTTAAAATTGCCAAAAATTACTGTTCTTCTATAAATGGTTTGCTTTCTTAAATTAAGAGACTGAATGACTGTTTCTTAACAGGGTGTGGAGCCTCGTCAGGGGCAGAGCTTCTTGGGGTAGAGGCCGAACCCTGGGTATTTAAAGGAGGGCTGTCAGGGGAAGTACAGGTAAGATTTACGTTAACATTAAGCAGGATAAAATTTAATAATAGCAAAAGTCTAATCTTCTGTAGCCAGATTTGATCTCTGCAATTTTTGCTTGTCTTTTCTTAACCCACTTCATCCGGGTCATGTGTGTGGTGTAGATGCTTCTGCCTGTGGGTACAAACAGTGAGCTGTTCAGCCATCCTCCTCCTCTTTTCCCTACTTCTCGCCTTTACAACATCCGTCCCTTCCAAAACAAAGACAAGGTAAGATGTATACAGCAGTTTTTGAGAGCTTTAAAAGTATTTAATTAAAAAATAGCATTTTACTGAGCACATACTTAACATGACAATGTGTCTTTTATCTAAGAAATGCTCATATTAGATGGCCAAAAAAATTGGACACCCCTCATAATTGTTAGTTTCATATGTTTTAGCCTCACTCATTGATGACGGGGTGTCAAATAAATTAAATATGCTTTGAAGAGCTTTTTCTGTATCACCATGACAGTACCCCTGTTTACAAAGATACCCATAAACACATGCGCTGTGTTTAAAATAGCCTACTACATACTACTCACATACTGATGGGATCCAAAAACCAAAATCAGTATGCAGTATACAGTATGCAACCAAAATATAGTTTTTCCAGTATGCAAAAGATACCTGGATGACGTATTACTCCGGCCAAAATTTTCATTATGTAACTAGAACTATCGTCATGGGGTACTGCATCCAATCATGCAATGCAGCCAATTTTGACATGACATTAAAAAGTGTGTGGAACCTGTTTGTGTGCCCCTTAGTATGATTTGCTTTAGTCGCATACTAGAGTCTGTACTGCACTGAGTGCAGTATGTAGTATACAGTATATTGAGTGCAGTATGCAGTATGTAGTATACAGTATACTGAGTGCAGTATGTAGTATATACTGAGGGCAATATGCAGTATACAGTATGTAGCAGGCGATTTTGAACACAGCTATGGTTTGACAAGTTTGCTGTGGAGGAACTGCAGATCCCTGACCCCAACCCCAGTGAACATCTTTGATATGAATTGGAACATTAATTATAAACAAGGCCATCTTGTCCAACAGCAGTGCCTGACCTCACATTTTAATACCCTTGGTTTTGGAATGAGATGACCCAAGCTTGTGGTCAGGTGTCCACATACAATTGGCTACATACAGTATAATGTACTTGATTTAGTCACTGAAAACAAAGTGGCTCAGAGGTTAAAGTACTGGACTGTTGATCATAAGCTGTATGATTATTGCACCACCACCAGGCTGCCACTTTTGGGCCACTTAGCGAGGCTTTTAAGCCTCAGTTGCTTGCCTTGTAATCTTGCTTGCCTATAGTAAGTCACTTTGAATTAAATAGTCCTCTAATTAACATGAATGGAAATTGGAGACATTGTTTTTTTTGAAGTTTGTACTTATATACCGATATATGACAATAATATTTATGTATGATAATATATTATATATGATATATGATAATATTTATAAGAAATACTTACTTCTGTATGCTATGCATGCACCATAAAAAGTTTACATGTATATAGTACCATACTGTACATTTTTATCTTATTGCTTGTTTTTGCACTGTAAGTTAATGTTGTATGTATAAAAGAAGTTGTTGTTGACTGTTGTCTGAGCTGCTGTAACAAAGAAATTTCCTGCAAAGGATCAATAAAGAATCTATCTATCTATCTATGACATTTTGTGATATTTTCCTGCATTCTGATAGGTGGAGCTGTATCACATGGTGCGTCAGTTGTATCAGAAGACTAGAGGCATCCAGGAGTCGACTGTGGTTCATCCAGACGTCATCGGTGACAGGTTACATATGGTTATGTGTCTGAAAGTATTAAAAGATGATAACATTTTACTCTCATTACTGTTCTTAGTCAAGTCTTTTTCCTTTTATCAATTAAATAAAGGTTTGAAAGTATTAACAAATTACAGAATCTAGTTTTTATTGCATTTTTTCCCCAAAATATCCCATCTTCTATGAAGATGAACATGAAGATGCTTTGCTACAGATCCTTAGTGGTCTTTTTGTTTTTGTGTGTGTTTTCAGGTACCTGGGTGCGTGTCTGGCTCTGTGCCCAGAGTACAGTTTTGTTTTGGAAGATGAGCTTGGTGTGTGTGGGTGTGTTGCTGGCGTTGTGGATGTACGATCTTTTACCAAGCGGTGCCAGGCCACCTGGCTGCCTGCTATGAGAGACAAATACCCCACACGTCCACATGGAGCCAATGGACATGCTGCCCAAAAGGTCAGAGTGTAAAATAGGAGGTGACCATATGTTATTGTGTAATGTCTTGAACAAGTGAAGTTTTCAGTTCTCCGCTGTATTTCTAGATTTACTTTCTATGCAGGGATCATCCCACATTTTAACTGAGTGCCAGTCCTGTCTGTAATCAGATGTGGGAGCTTTGTAGTAGTATTCGAAATGTCAAATAACATGGTTGTTTAAGGCCTAGACTATTGATTCTATTGATTCTCAGCACATTCAATGATACCTTCTGAGCAGCTTTTAAAAGCCTAGACAATCCTAAATCCGTAACACAAAAACAAGTTTAAAGCCAAAAATCTAGTTTATCGCCAGTACAGTCTGTCAGTGTAGACAAGAAATCAACTCGGAGATACAAGAGGTCAATTCAGTGATACAAGAGGCCAAATCAGAGATACAATTGGTCAATTTAGTGATACAAGAGGTCAATTCAGAGATACAAGAGGCCAATTCAGAGATACATTTGGTCAATTCAGAGATACATTTGGTCAATTCAGAGATACATTTGGTCAATTCAGAGATACAATTGGTCAATTCGGTGCAACAAGAGGCCAAATCAGAGATACAAGAGGCCAATTCAGAGATACAATTGGTCAATTCAGTGATACAAGAGGTCAATACAAATACAAGAGACCAAATCAGAGATACAAGAGGCCAATTCATAGACACAAGAGGCCAATTCAGATATGCAATTGGTCAATTCAGAGATACAAGGGGCCAATTCAGATATACAATAGGTCAATACAGTGATACAAGAGGTCAATACAGAGATATAAGAGGCCAATTCAGAGATACAATTGGTCAATTCAGTGATACAAGAGGTCAATACAGAGATATAAGAGGCCAAATCAGAGATACAATTGGTCAATTCAGTGATACAAGAGGTTAATACAGAGATACAAGAGGCCAATTCAGAGATACAATTGATAAATTTTAGAGATACAATTGGTCAATTCAGTGATACAAGAGGTCTATACAGATACAAGAGGTCAATACAGAGATACAAGAGGCCAATTTAGAGATACAAGAGGCCAATTCAGAGATACAATTGGTCAATTCAGTAATACAATTGGTCAATTCAGAGATACAAGAGGCCAATACAGAGATAAAAGAGGCCAAATCAGAGATACAATTGGTCAATTCAGAGATACAAGAGGCCAATACAGAGATACAAGAGGCCAATTCAGAGATACAATTGATCAATTTTAGAGATACAATTGGTCAATTCAGTGATACAAGAGGTCAGTACAGATACAAGAGGTCAATACAGAGATACAAGAGGCCAATTCAGAGATACAAGAGGCCAATACAGAGATACAAGAGGCCAATTTAGAGATACAAGAGGCCAATTCAGAGATACAGGAGGTCAATACAGAGATACAAGAGGCCAATTCAGAGATACAACTGGTCAATTCAGAGATACAATTGGTCAATTCAGTGACACAAGAGGTCAATACAGAGATACAAGAGGCCAAATTTTGACCTAGCTTAAAGAACAAGCAGACATGATGATAACAGGCAAATCCATTTTTAATCCATATTCACTATCAATGTTCAAAAAGCAGTAAAAAAGATAGCAAAGAATAAGAACACACTAAACGCAGTAACAAAACTGTAATGCTAATGTTAGAATCATACAATACTTTACTGAAAACAAGAGCTTCATTCTATTGCACAGGGTTCGTAAGCAGTGCCCTTGTGTTTCCTATACATGGCTAAAGGAACTTCAGTTGGTTAAATCCCTTCATTCCACTCCTTTGCTTTATACAATAATATTTCGGCAAAACATGCTACTAGTCAGCATTTACCTCAGGATAACTAATCTAGCTAACTTTAGCTTTGAAAGAGTTAACAAGCTTTTCTGGACATTCACTGGTTACTTTTACATTGTTGGTAGTTTTTAGCTAAAAAAATGAAACATTAGGTTCAGACATAAGTAAACACTGACATAATCCCGCTTGTATCATTTGATACTCTTTGATAATGCACCAGCTGTCCTAACCCACATACAAGACACACAATGGTTGATGGGTAAACTTTACTGTTAACTTCTTGCATAGTGACAAACCTTTACTCACTAATCCCTACACAGTTTGAAGTTCCCTTTAAACTGAACTCTTTCACAGTGTATGGTTTAGAATCTCACCCAGTTGGCTGAATTCCATGTGTCGTCCACTTCAGGGGGAACTACTGGGGTGATGGGAATGTACCTATAATGTTATAAAGTTATAATGTTATAAATGCACAAACTACCTGTGAAAAGGATAAGAAGCAGGACAGAACGATTAACAGAAGAACCAATAATATTGAGTTAAAGTCAGAGTTTATGTTACAACATGTACACAAACATTGATCTTACACTTTATGCTTTGAGTGCAGGAGGCACTGCTGAGTTTGCACGAGGAGCAGGATTACCCAGACTCCCTGCTGTATCACTTCCCCTCTCAGCTCAGACTTGAGGCGCTTCCTGAACTGGTGGATTGCAGTGTCAGCAGAAGTCTCCTTACATCCCTGCTCGCGGCACTCAAAGCCAACGGTGAGAGAAATCATGTGTGTAATGAGCTGGGGTCTGGTATTAGACACTCAGCGTGGTTGGACTACTACTTACTGCTGGACGTTTCTTGTAAATTTAAAGGACCAGGTGCAACTTTTCATTTGTGTGTTTTTTGGTGCGGGGTTCATTTTGTTCTATTTTTTGCTTTTTTTTTTTTTTACCCAGTGTAGTCATTTCCATTCCCCCATTGTGCTTCCATTGCCACTTACACCAAAGGAAAGCTGCAGACTATCACATGCTCTTGCCTATATGTGCACATGATCACCTGCCAGTGGTTGGATTCATACACAGCCCCTATCTACCACACAAGGAGAGCCATGCTCTGCTCCATTTGGCTCCCACTTCCCATTTGGTCCCAGGGCTAGCATATCGCATCGGCTGCAAGGATTAAGCTCAGCCAACCTTTCCTTTGCTCAGACATGGCCATTTGTGTCTATTGGATGCCTAGCCAGTTTGGTAGCGCTGCATAGACTTGAACTTTGAGCCAGAACACTCAACACTGGTATGCTAGCATAGAAGACCACTGTGCCACCAAACCATGCCATAAGTCACTTATTGTCACCATTGCTGGAATTGTTGTACCTATTTTATTAGCAAATACACCGATCAGCCATAACATTAAAACCACCTCCTTGTTTCTACACTCACTGTCCATTTTATCAGCTCCACTTACCATGTAGGAGCACTTTGTAGTTCTACAATTACTGACTGTAGTCCATCTGTTTCACTGCATGCTTTGTAAGCCCCCTGTCATCCTGTTCTTCAATGGTCAGTACTCTCACAGGACCACCACAGAGCAGGTATTGTTTAGGTGGTGGATGATTCTCAGCAATGCAGTGACACTGACATGGTGGTGGTGGTGTGTTAGTGTGTGTTGTGCTGGTATGAGTGGATCAGACACAGCAGCGCTGCTGGAGTTTTTAAACACCTCACTGTCACTGCTGGACTGAGAATAGTCCACCAACCAAAAATATCCAGCCAACAGCGCCCTAAATAATACCTGCTCTGTGGGGGTCCTGACCATTGAAGAACAGGGTGAAAGCAGGCTAAAAAGTATGTAGAGAAACAGATGGATTACAATCAGTAATTGTAGAACTACAAAGTGCTTCTATATGGTAAGTGGAGCTGATAAAATGGACAGTGCAACATCAGTTTTTTGTTGACTTGCTAATAATGATGTGTCCAGAGCCTAGTGAGGCAAAGTTTGCCAAAGCAGGGAGGGGTGTAACAACTGAAATGCAGGTTGCTTTTAATATACATGAATAACAGAAAACACTCATATCTCTGTGTCTGTATTTCTCTGCAGGTTCTCAGGGTGTGTTTTGTGAGGTGCAACCCACTGACCGGTTAAAGCTGGAGTTCCTCACTAAGCTGGGATTTCTGGAGATTGTTAGGGGGGAGACACACTCCACGGAGGGGTTGATTTTGGGCCGGCTGCTTTAGGGCCTTAGAGCTCTCAATCAGTTACAATTTTGGTGGTAAGATTTAACTGAAGGGTTGTCACAAAGCTAGTCCACATTTCAGTACTGTTTTAACACCTCACATTCTTTCTGATGCGTCTCTGGGGGGGAGCTGGGGGGGTCTGTTTTTTTTTTCTCTGAACCTGTAACAGGGCGAGCAGCTTCTGCCGCTACCGTGGGAATTAAAAAGCGTTTGGTTATTATTTTAAGTAGTATTCACTTTAAGTCTTAGTAACGCCGTGTGTGCGCAGGCATATCAGTATAACAACCTGTTCATAACTCTGCTGTTTGAGTAGCGCAGTGGGCAGAGCAGAGCGCATTGCGCATATTTTTCCGCCCTAGGTTCGAATCTGGCTTAGGGCAAAACTAAAGTAACACAAGCAGGGCCGGTGCTATGGGGGCGCTGATTTTTTTGGGGGCGCAAATTTTTTCACTGCCCCCCCAAGCAACGCAGTCCAGAACCAGGGCTGCTCTGCGATGTATTGTTCTGTGACCAGCCTTTACTATAATGTAATAATAATAACAGATTGATAATAATGATGATATGATAGATACTACAATTATTCACAATTTTCCTCCCAATGTAGTCATATCCAATTACCCAATGGCATTCCTTTATACTACTGCTGACTACCACTCTGACCAAGGAGAGTCGTGACTAACACACGCCCCCTCTGACACGTGTGCAGTAGCCCACTGCATCTTTTTTTACCAAGTTTATATGGAGCTTTTATTCAAGCATACAAAAACCTTAATTACTGCATTACAGTGCACAATGTGCATTGTGTGCATTATAAGAATAGCATAGGTAATGTTTTTAAAGGCTCTGTACATGGTCTATGTTGCTTCATTACTTTTTCTAGCAGGATAACTTAGTATGACTTTTATTACATATGCAAAATCCTTTTTTTTTTTTTATACTTTTTTTATGCATTTTCTCCCGATTTTTAGCATGTCCAATTTTTACCCAATTGCGTTATGCTTCCTCTCTACTGGTGCTGACCCCCGCCCCTGATTGAGGAGAGCGAACTGACACACGTCCCCTCCGATAAGTGTGCAGTAGCCGACTGCATTTTTTCACCTGCACCAGCCGAGTTTATATGTGAATCAGCTTTGTGTACGGAGAGCCACACCCTGATCAGCATCATTCCTCGACTCTGTGCAGACGCCATCAACCAGCCAGCAGAGGCCGTAATTGCATCAGTTATGAGGTCCCTATCCGGCTCCCTTACCCTGTATGAACAACAGCCAAACGTTGTTCATATAGCTGCCCAGCCCAGCCGGATGGCAGAGCTGAGATTCGATATGATGTATTCGAAATCCCAGCTCTGGTGTGCTAGCGTATTTTACTGTATTTTAAGTTGCCACTCATGATGTAAGGCAGTGGTTCCCAACCTTTTTTTCTGGGACCCCTTTGACACGGGTATTATTCTTTTTATTCTATTCTTTTCTGTTCATTATTCAGCAAGGATTACAAAAGGTGTTAAGTTTTTGTTTATGTGAAATTCGATGAATCAACGATGAAGCTATATTATCTTGTTATTTTCTGATGTTGATTAATGTAGTGGGTTTACTTTGGGTGGACCAGTGGTGATAGTTTCCTTACCTTGGTCTGCTTCAGTGAGATCTGCATTAACAACTGAGTCAGAATTTTTCATAGTTGCTGTCCATTGACCTTTACACTTCTGAGGTGGACAAATCAAAAATGTGTCTATTCTTCAAACCCCAACATAGGCTACAGACAGAAATCTCTCATATGCCAATAGCCTATTGATTTTCCTGTCCCATCACATTACTTAACTTTATTAAATTCAATGGGACTTTCCTCTAAGCCCCTTGGTTGAGAACCACTGATGTAAGAGATCAGCACTTCAGAGTAATTAGAGGAGTTAACAAAGATCTGTTGAAACAGTACTGGAATGCTGGGCTAGTCTGAGATTAAAAGAGCACTTTGCAAAAAAAGTTAACAAATTGGTCTGTTTAGCGAGATGCTAACTGCCATCTTTTAGCAATCATACATTTTTGGCACTATTACCATTATAAGTGGTGCATTTCTTAAAAGCGATGAATAAAATTTACACTATTCATTGTCATTAAAGAATCATTAAACCATTCAATATCTTCACTAGAGCTGAACAAAAAGTTTTAGTTATTTTACCAGACTGGATCTGTGCCAGTTGATGCATGTACAAGAGTTCTTGTTGTTGGTATTCATTAAGAATTTACAGTTGGAAAGCTGAATCATAATCACTTGGTACCATGCTGTCCTAAATTAGCCAGTGGGCATCTAAGACTCACTGTCCATTTTATCAGCTCCACTTACCATATAAAAGTACTTTGTAGTTCTACAATTACTGACTGTAGTCCATCTGTTTCTCTGCATGCTTTGTTAGCCCCCTTTTCATGCTGTTCTTCAATGGTCCGGACCCCCACAGAACCACTACAGAGCAGGTATTATTTGGATGGTGGGTCATTCACAGCACTGCACTGACAATGACAATGACACGGTGGTGGTGTGTTAGTGTGTGTTGTGCTGGTATGAGTGGATAAGACACAGCAGCGCTGCTGGAGTTTTTAAACACCTCACTGTCACTGCTGGACTGAGAATAGTCCACCAACCAAAAACATCCAGCCAACAGCGCCACATGGGCAGCGTCCTGTGACCACTGATGAAGGTCTAGAAGATGACCAGCTCAAACAGCAGCAATAGATGAGCGATCGCCACTGACTTTACATCTACAAGGTGGATGAACTAGGTAAGAGTGTCTAATAGAGTGGACAGTGAGTGGACACGGTATTTAAAAACTCCAGCAGCGCTGCTGTGTCTGATCCCCTCATACCAGGATTTATGAAGACCTTTAACTGTCCTGTTCTGTGTATGACCACACAATGGGGAAAAAGCATTTTATTTGCTTAATGAAATATCTATAATAAATGTCTTAGCTTGCATAGCCTGACTAAATTAAAGCCTGTATGGGAGAGCTTAATATCTACAGTTATTTTGCTGTGCTTCAACAGTAAGAAACTGATTTTTATTTTATGTTGAAAATGAATTAAATTATTTTAGAAGGAAACATCTGTGTTATGTAATTCTATTGTATAATTGGACACTGAGTGAACATAATATTACACCGTGCGTCATAAATCTGGACAATATCATTTTAAATAATGTCATATACAACCCAAAATCAGAAAAAGGACAGTATTAAAAACGCTAATTTGAAAACAATTTTCTTACATTTATCTTTTATTTAGTGACCCTTATTTTATCTGTTAATACAGGGGTCTTCAACTTGTGGGGCGCGAGTACTTGCCCGAGGGGGCGCGAGCGGCTGTCCTGGGGGGCGTGGCAGTACGAGATTATTATTATGAACCGGTGGCACACGAGACTGGCGGAGGATGCGGCAGGCATCTGCGATTGAGCCGTGGTCCACTAAGGGGAGGGGCGCGTGGCGAAAGCCGTGCTTGGCATCCGTGCTCGAGCCATGCTTTATCCAGGGGAGGGGGGGGGCGTGGCAGAAGCAGCGCTTTGTACACGTGACCGACTGCTGTTCCACCAAGGGGAGGGGGGCGCAACTCGTGCTCGGCACACGAAGGGGGGCGCATGCCTAAAAAGGTTGAAAACCCCTGTGTTAATAGACATTCATTCCTGCATGATGCAGCACATTCCAAAACAAGTTGGCATGGTAAAGCAAACATTTTGTAATGTTTCTATTTCTTCTAACACTTAAAAAAATGTTTTGGCACTGAGGACACCAAGTGATAAAGTTCTTCATGTGTTATTGTGTGTCAATATTGTTATTGACACACACACAGCGATGATTTAAGAAAACGTTTAATAATAACAAAACAAGACAAGGGTACACAAGACAAGACCAGGCCCATACACATGACCTAAGTTAAATGCTAATTTAAATGCTAACGCTATTCTAAACACAAGAAATATAAACCTAAACCATCCTAAATCTAAGCTAACAATGCTAAAGCTAAACATGAACTGACACAGACATGTACGAGACAATAACACTAATCAAGACTTTTAAACAAGATTCAGCATGAACAACCTTAACATACCAAACCAAACCAAAATCATGACAAACCAAACCAAAATAGTCTCCGCTGTAGGGTTGGCAATTGCCTCCTTAAATGCCCTGAGCTTGCTGGGCATAATTAGCCGGGGACCAATTGTCAAGGAGCATTGTCTCGTGACTGAGAGTGCTCCCGGAGAGAGGGGCGTGGCACATAGGAGCACTCCAGAGGCTAGATTCATGACAAAAATGCAGGAATGAATGAATTTAAATGACCATGGGCGGTTTGTTCCTTAGGATGATCGGGCGACGCACCACCAAAGGGCGAAAGGGAAGAAATTTTTCTATCACATTCAACCAGTGTTAAACTAGCTGTGACTGTTCTGGACAGTCTGTCTTGCCTCTGAATATCGTAGTCCAATCAGCGTCAAGTTGTGTTCTGTACAGTACCAAAAATCGCCCCAGATTGCTCTGATAGACTCTCATATTAAGGCAGTTTTTTTCTAACTGTAGGCACAGCAATACAACCTGTATGGGTTCCGGGAGGGCTCGCACTTACGTGCTTGCGTCACACGTAACCTGGTGTAGCGATAATTGGAGCAGCTAGCGATCTCGTCAACATGACTACCAATACCTCAGTTTGGAGCAACTTCATCGTGTCATTAAGGGAAATGCCATTCAGTCATTGTAGTAATCAGGATAAATTAGCAACTAAAGAATTAGGGCCACCCAGACCAAATTTAAACATCAAGCAAGTATCTACAAAGGGGGGAAAATCATATAAGTTACAAGTAAATTACAAGTAAGTAATATAATTTTTAAATTGTGATTGCACTTATTGTATCTCCCCAATTGTTTAATTGTACTTCTTTATTCATTGCACATCAGCCCCGATGCCAATCTTTATTCTGGATCTGCTGCACCTAAAATAAAATGCTATCTAATGAAGACTGAATTAAATGGTTAGTGTGAAGGCTTTACTTAATTTTATGATTAACGGTAAAGCTGATCTCTCTCCATGTTCAAAGTTATTGGTGAGGGCAAACTGACAGATGACTTAAGATGTTAATTATTTAAGCTTTAATTTACTCATTGAACAGGTCACCCTGGCCATCATCGCAACACTTGCCCCCCCTGAGAGATTTGGCAGGAGCCACCACTGGAAATGACCAGACAAAACATGTATCATTTTAGCTTCATGCTGTCTGCAATTACATAAAAGTCAAAGAAAGAAACACTGCATTTTTTGTCATACTGTCCCAACTTTTTCTGATTTGGGGTTGTAGTTTGACAGATAATGATTTTAAAAGACGACTACAATTTCATTTTGTAAACTTGCTTTGGGGCATTAAATGCTTTCACTCTTATACTTGCTTTGGTCACTTTACTTCAACAACTGAGTTCATCAGATATTGCAAAATAATTGATTATAATAGGAATAAAATACTAACAATAAAATATTGACCTATTCATTATAAACTCTACCCTCAATTTAACCCTATTTTAAATTAAATGTGTTACTGTTTGGTGGGTACAAAATCTTTAAATGTTGAGGATCAAATTTAGTACAGCTGGTCAGCACTGATTTCATTTACTGTAAAACAGGAGGAACTGGTCAGCACTGCTTGGAGATGCTTTATAATTAGACTACATCATTACTACGTAATCCATCTTAATTTAATTTACATTTTGGTGTTTTCTTCACTGATCTGTCACTTTATTGTTTACTGTTTCTTATAGCTATGGTGGTGATTCTGTGTGGCTTGTTATAAATGACTGCAAGCTTCTGGTAATTGTGTAAGGAACATAAAGCACCGTTAGTTGGTTAATGTAGATGGTGTTTAATTCATAGCAATGCCATTCTCACTATGTGCATACAAAACACATATTTGCTTATCCATAACGGATTTGCCTCCCCTCTCCTTATATTAGACATAGCCAATCAAGTCTGTGTAAAAGCCTGGCTGGCCGATAGCACTGTTAGGATTTAAGCCTGTTGAGATTTAAGGTGGTACACTAACCTAATAGCCACCTGAGCACTCATAGCAGTCCTGTGCATCTAAATAATTTAATAACTTTTAATAAGTTTTTAAATATAAGGCGCCCAGGTGATTCAGTGGGATATTCTGCTAGCACACCAACGCTGGGATTCTGAACTCTCCGAGTTTGAATCTCAGCTGTGACACCGGTTGGTCGGGCGCTCTTATCAAGCAGAATTGGCAGTGTCTGCACAAGACAAAATTGGGTGGGAAAAGACTGGACTAAAAAAGGGGGTGGGGTCTTTGATGCTGTGTACCTTATGCCAAGTTCACACTACACGACATTCCAAGTCGTCAGGTGACTGTACAGTTCACACTACACAACTGGATCTCTTGTAATCGGGAGTCTTTCAAGTCGTTGTGAAGTTCACACTACACGACTGATCGGCGATAGGGGGTTTCACACTACACCATCTATCACCAACTGGAATCGCAGGCGAGTCCATCTGGTCTCCCAAACTACGTTCTGTCACGAAAACAAACGCGAGAAGTGACGAGGGGTTTAATGATACCACATCCAAAAATGCACGTCAGCAAGTAGCGAGCGATCAAAGTTTGTGCTCTGATGTGCAGCGTAAAAGCAGAGAGAAAAAATAAATGAATCTGAGTGGATTTGGCTACACGAGCAGCATGGCTTGTTCTAGAGTGAGTTGGAGGTTAACAAATATTTTTGCAATGCAACGTTGGTGTTATGTTTTGTAGAGAACGATCAGGTCAGAAATACTGTAAAACTTGTGTGTGCTGATGTATTCCGATATAAACTATATTATGCCCCTGTCCCACCTTTTTACAATTTCTCCCCTGCGCTTCCCTTCACCCCGTATCTTGTGTTCTCATTGGCTGTTCGACATAGCACTCATTGCCAGTCGGGCAACTCAGATTCAGATATCTGTCATGCTAGAAATCTCGCTTCGGTCGCCGAGTGCTCAGTGAGCTGCTCGGATCGAGTTGTTGAGTAGTTCACACATAGCGATTGAGAGCCGAGTTTCGATCGCCGAGCGAAAGCCGAATTGCTCCCGAGCCGGCAAATCTAGCGCCGACCAGTCGGTGAATATAGGTGAATATACCCTCCTCAAACGCTATAGGGGTCCCCAGCAGCGGAAGACTAATTGGCTATGCTAAAAAAAAAGGTAGAAAATGCATAAATAAAAGAGCACAAAAAGATTTTTAAAAATGATTGAAATCACAAGACTGCTGTGACATACGTATATCATACATCTAACATACGTCTGACTTCAGCTGTACACACGCACATACACAGCTTACGCAGCATGAACAAGTCCACTTTCTTTCTTACAGAAGCTAATTTTAAAAGATGCGATGTAACTTTTGTGCTGGATTTATCACTTCCTACACACACAAACACACACTACTGAGTGTATTCACAACATAGAACTGTTATCAGATCCACCCCCTTGCTTACTGATACACCTACCCACACACACACAGTACAACTTCCTATGGCACTACCTTTTAGCAACGTTACTTTATTGTCATAGCAACACAACTTCATAAGTCCACTCAAGGTTGCTTTCTTTTTTGTTGGAAGTTTGTCATTCTTCTAGCATTACACACACAAAAAGTCACTATTATGTGCTTGTTTGCATTTTCAACATTGTGTTTTACCTAGTCTGAATATCGCTGCCATCGTTTCTAAAAATAAAGGGCCTCAGAATCTGGCTGGTGATGTAATTTAATGTAATACTTATGTTGGATGTTTTTATGATTATGGCCAAACTTTTTTGTACTGGAATTAAGTCTGTTTACAGCACCATTAAAAGCTTTTTGTTTGAACTCAAACGTGTTGTAATGGTTTTTATCTCAGTAAAACCACTGTATCTGCTGGCTTTATACATATCATATAGGATTATTCACCTGATTCCACTAGTCAGTAGTTTATAAAACAAGACCAACTGATTAAGTCAGTGAAATCAGATGGAGCTCAAACCTGGGCTACATGGAAACCTACTGGATTACCTACAGGATTACTATTACTGTAAATTAGTATAAAGTTCTAAAGTTTTTTAACCTTTTAGCTTATGTTTTATTAATGTTTTAATCTTAGGAGAACCTTAACCTGCAGTTGTACCTAGAAAATGTACACTATATTGCCAAAAGTATTCACTCGTCTGCCTTCACACGCATATGAACTTGAGTGACTCCCATTCTTAATCCATAGGGTTTCATATGATGTCGGCCCACCCTTTGCAGCTATAACAGCTTCAACTCTTCTAGGAAGGCTTTCTACAAGGTTTAGGAGTGTGTTTATGGGAATTTTTGACCATTCTTCCTGAAGCGCATTTGTGAGGTCAGACACGGATGTTGGACGAGAAGGCCTGGCTCGCAGTCTCTGCTCTAATTCATCTAAAAGGTGTTCTGTCGGGTTGTGGACAGGAGGTGCAGGCCAGTCAAGTTCTTCCACACCAAACTCGCTCATCCATGTCTTTATGGACCTTGCTTTGTGCACTGGTGCGCAGTAATGTTGGAACAGGAAGGCTGTCCAAAATCTCTTGGTATGCTGAAGCATTAAGAGTTCCTTTCACTGGAACTAAGGGGCCGAGCCCAACTCCTGAAAGACAACCCCACACCATAATCCCCCCTCCACCAAACTTTACACTCAGTACAATGCAGTCAGACAAGTACCGTTCTCCTGGCAACCGCCAAACCCAGACTCATCCATCGGATTGCCAGACAGAGAAGCATGATTCGTCACCCCAGAGAACACGTCTCCACTGCTCTGGAGTCCAGTGGCGGCGTGCTTTATACCACACCACTGCATCCGACGCTTTGCATTGCGCTTGGTGATGTAAGGCTTGGATGCAGCTGCTCTGCCATGGAAACCCATTCCATGAAGCTCTCTACACATTGTTCTTGAGCTAATCTAAAGGCCACATGAAGTTTGGAGGTCTGTAACGGTTGACTCTTCCGAAAGTTGGCGACCTCTGTGCACTATGTGCCTCAGCATCCGCTGACCCCGCTCTGTCATTTTACATGGCCTAACACTTGGTGGCTGAGTTGCTGTCATTCCCAATCGCTTCCACTTTGTTATAACACCACTGACAGATGACTGGAATATTTAGTAGTGAGGAAATTTCACGACTGGACTTGTTGCACAGGTGGCATCACAGTACCATGCTGGAATTCACTGAGCTTATGAAAGCGACCCATTCTTTTATTAATGTTTGTAGAAGCAGTCTGCATGCCTAGGTGCTTGGATTTATACAACTGTGGCCATGGAAGTGATTGGAACACCTGAATTCAATGATTTGGATGGGTGAGTAAATACTTTTGGCAATATAGTGTACAGTATGTTTGTATTGTCAAGTGTGTTTAAATGTTTGGCTGGCCAATAGCACTATTGAGATGTAAGCTTGGATCTCAGTGGTGGTGGACCAGCAAAATAGCCACCTGAGCTCTCATAGCAGTCCTGTTCATTTGAATAATTTCAATCAATCATTCAGTCAGTCATTTCCTCCTTCACCAGAAAACATACTGATGGTGGAACCTGCTGCTTTAAAGTGCCCAGTGTTTCTTGGAATTTTTTTTTATTTTTCTATGGGGGATCCAACCCACACAGTCCACTTCAATCTGTCCAGCAATAAATTGGCTTATTGTTTTGATGAATAGTTATATCTTCCTCCAGACATTGTTTAAATGTCTAGAACTGCATTCTGGTACTACGACTATTCTTAAGTCAACAGCAGATGTGTTACTAATTCATCTGCATACAGTTATTCATTCATGAAATGAAACAATGCATGGATATGTTCAATGCCTTGATTGTATATTGCGACCCTTTCATTCGTTCTTTTCTATTTCATTAGTTCTTCTTAGCTTAACAGCCTGAACTCAACTAGTAGCTGAAATTGAGTGTGTTGGTCATACAGCAGCATGATACGTTTTTATGAGTAGGAGGATGAAAGTGGGCTGTCACACAGAAAGCAGTCTTACTCAAACCCATAACCCGAGTCTGTCCAAATCCAATTTTCTAACTGTGTTAGCAGCAGGAAAGTTGATGATCCGGTCCAGGCTGCCTACGTGTTTCTAAATTAAGATGAGCAAAAAACATTTTACTCCCTGTGGGCTGAAAACATCAAACCTTGCGGAGTAAAAATGTGAAACACTACATGTTTGAATGAAAGAAAAGATTTCTGAACAATAAACATTTACATTTTCTGCATTTAGCATTTAGCAGACGCTCTTATCCAGAGTGACTTACAGAAGTGCTTCCATAGTAAACATTACCTTACTCTAGTTTAAGTAGACAACAGTCCAAGAACACAAATCTGCTGGAACCCTGTTAGAACCAAGTTTTTTTTGTTTTTTTTTTGCAAGAAATAAATAAGAGTGTTAGTAAGTAAGTAAGTACATGTCAGCTTAAGTGCTTACTAAAGAGGTGGGTTTTAAATCTTTTTTTAAAGACAGCAAGACACTCAGATGTTCGGACAGACAGGGGAAGTTTGTTCCACCACTTGGGTGCCAGTACAGAGAACAGCCTTGATGCTTGTCTTCCTCGAGTCCTGGGTGGAGGATCAAGTTGAGTGAGACTAGTGGCTCGGAGGTTGCGTGGTACAGAGCGGGATTTGATTAGACCTCGAAGGTAGCTTGGGGCTGGTCCATTTTTGGCTTTGTAGGCGAGCATCAGTGTTTTAAACTGAATGCGTGCAGCTACAGGAAGCCAGTGAAGAGAACGCAGCAGTGGGGTGATGTGGCAGTGTTTAGGTTGGTTAAAAACCAGACGGGCAGCTGCATTTTGAATGAGCTGCAAGGGTTTAGTAGTAGACATAGGAGCACCTGCCAGGAGTGAATTGCAGTAGTCCAACCGTGAGATTACAAGTGACTGCACAAGAATCTGAGTAGCTTCCATGGAGAGAAATGGCTGAATCTTCCTGATGTTGTAGAGGAGGAACCGGCAGGATCTTGTCATCAAGAGAGATGACTAGGTCCTGGGTTGGAGATTGAAGTAATAGTTCTGTCTTGCTGGGATTAAGTTTTAGATGATGAGCTGATATCCATTGTGAGATATCTCGCAGACATGTTGAGATGAGAGCTGAGACTTGTGTGTCTGAAGGAGGAAATAACAGAATGAGCTGAGTATTTTCTGCATAGGAGTGGTTAGAGAAGCCATGGGAGGCTATGACCTTACCCAGAGAGCGGGTGTAGATAGACAATAGAAGTGGGCCAAGTACAGAGCCCTGAGGAACACCGGTTAAGAGAGTGCATGGAGGGGATATAGATCTTAAACTTACAATAAACTTACAAACTAAATATGTATATTTACATAAGTATGGTCCAGCAATTTGCCCTGGTGCAGGACAACTCCAGAAACCTTTTGTCGTTACAGTCTCTATAGTTTGTTTTGGTTTCTGTGTGTCTGTGTAGGTTTTTCCTCCATGTCCTGGATTTCTATCTTCAGAACAGACTGGACCATGGTTCTCATAAAAATGGTCATGGCAGATTACTGAATGAACAAACGAATGAATAAATGTGCATATCTGAGTTTGTGTCACACAAGGGTGTTGTCTGGACTAGCCTCAGCACATTGATCAGGTGTTTGCAGGGGGCATTCAGGTAAGTTGTCCTGTCTATTAGTGATGCGATATGACGAGATAGCACGTCCCTTTACTAACAGCATGAGAGTGATAGTTAATGTGGAGGCCCAGCTGCTGGCAGGAAGACCAACCTATACACCAAAGCACACACAGATAAATTCGAATGAATACAACAGATGTTCAGGTAAATGTTTTTCCATAAAGAAGGCAAACTCACATTTATACATACTCACATGTGCTAGTAGATTGGATAAGGCAATGTCTGCAAATGAAGAGAGAAAGGCTGTGGAGAACAAGGAGTGTAGTTTAGGGCTACAGACAAATACTGTACTGTGTCTTATAGATAAGAGTCACATATGCAGCCCAGGGTTGAAACTAAATTTATAACTGACTATATTTTATAACATTTACTACAGTGCAACTGCTTTTTCCTGGTCAGGGTTATGGTAAGACCAGAGCCTCTGGATACACTAATTGCATTATTTTTTTATTATTATTATTGCTTTTCGTGATAAATAGAAATTCAATCTTGATGCACATTTTCAAAACCACTTGTTACTGCTAGTCCTATTAAAATTTATCTGATTTTGCTTACAAAATCTTTGCTTGCATGCGATTCTGTGACCACTGATTTATTTGAAATTCAAGAGCAAGTATATAGCAAGTATATAGCAAATATATAGTTGTTGCCACTGGCTATACTGCTTTATAAGATTCATAAGTTAGGCTGAAGCTTACTTTAAGTGTTTATAGGTTTTAAGCAAGACAGTATTGGCCCATATTGGGACATAGAAAGACAGTGGTACATATTAAGACTTAAGAGGACAGTATTGGAACATATCAGGGTTTAAGAAGAAAGTATTGGCACATATTGGGGTTTAGGAAGACAGTATTGGCACATATTTGGGCTTAGGAAGAGAGTATTGGGGCATAATGGGGTTTAAGAAGACATTACTGGCACATATTGTGGTTTAAGAAGACAGTATTGGAACATATTGTGGTTTAAGAAGACAGTATTGGCACATATTGGGGTTTAAGAAGACAGTATTGGAACATATTGGGGTTTAAGAAGACAGTATTGGCACATATTGGGGTTTAAGAAGACAGTATTGGCACATATTGGGGTTTAAGAAGACAGTATTGGAACATATTGGGGTTTAAGAAGACAGTATTGGCACATATTGGGGTTTAAGAAGACAGTATTGGAACATATTGGGGTTTAAGAAGACATTATTTGAACAGATTGGGGTTTAAGAAGACAGTATTGGAACATAGTGGGGTTTAAGAAGACAGTATTGGAACATATTGGGGTTTAAGAAGACAGTATTGGCACATATTCGTGCTTAGGAAGACAGTATTGGAACATATTTGGGTTTAAAAAGACATTGGCACATATTCGGGCTTAGGAAGAGAGTATTGGAACATATTGGGGTTTAAGAAGGCAGTATTGGCACATATTGGGGTTTAAGAAGGCAGTATTGGCACATATTGGGGTTTAAGAAGACGGCATTGGAACATATTAGGACTTAGGAAGACGGTGTGGCACATATTGGGACTTTAGGAAGACAGTATTGGTACATATTGGGACTTAGGAAGACAGAATTGGCACATATTGGAACTTAAAAACACAGTATTAGAATAAATTGGGACTTGGGAACAAGCCATTGTGAACACAGACAGACTGACTAAAAGACAGACAGACACAGACTAATGTGTAGTATGTGATTAATAAGTAACAGTATAAAATATGGGTTAATATTGTCCAGGTAATTTATAGTTGCATTATACAGCTTTCATAACGCAGTGCTTTCATGGTTTCATGACCTTAAACTGATCAAAATTGTGAAATGCTTGTGATTTTTTATAAGGTTATGGTTTTAACATCGTCAGGGTTGCCAGAAGATGACAGTAAGTGTGTCTTACCACAAATAATGGACAGACTATGAGTTTTCCAGCTCAGAGTGAAAAAGAATCCTCCGATAGCCATGCAGCCCAGGGCTCCATTAAAACCAGCTAACCCAGTATACAGAGCATCCGGCTGCACTGCTACTGAGAGACCTAGAGAAAGACAGAGGAATGAAAACAGTTCAATTATTTTATATCTATTCACATAATTTTTGTATACATACAGTGTATCACAAAAGTGAGTACACCCCTCACATTTCTGCAAATATTTCATTATATCTTTTCATGGGACAACACTATAGACATGTGTAGCCCTCATAAAATTTAGCTTGGGTTTTTATTGATTAAATAGAACCCGATGGGACATGAACAGAATTGAGTTATTAATTTAGTTTATATTGTTGTTTGTGTTTGAATGTAATAGGCTGAAAATAAGAGTTGAGTAATTGTAGTGTAATAGTAGTGTCATCATAACTATATTGCCACATACTACTTTAAATGTGTTTTGTTTCTTTGAAGAGACTGTTATCCAGTTGTGGACTTTAACTTTGGAAAAAAGTAATTATTATTGTGTCAGAGTTCATATAGTTTGGGATAAGGTGAGGGGGCGGAGCTAAAAAAAAAAAAGAAAAGGATCGCGACGTTATTGAATGAATGAGGACACGGAGTTTTGTTTTCCAAACTGAATGCTAAAAAAAAGGGGATTAAAATAACAGTTTAACGAACATTTGGTGGTAGAGCTGAAATCCAGTGATGTCATGAACAAGTTTGTATGAGGGTTTCTCTGCTCGGTTGTAGTTAATTTGAGTGGAACATAGGCAGTGGTGGTTTGCATCGGTGGGCTATCGGGACATGTGAAAGTTGGAAGTTTGGACCGGTGAACGTTCGGGACATCAGGAGGACCGGATATTGGTGAACTTGTGTACTTTAGCATCGGGGATCTTGTGCTAAACTGTTTGCTGCCCGGATCTGTTCTGCCACTGGAACTGTGAGTGAAAGGTTTTTTTTCTTCAAAGCGCGCCAACGGAGGGTAGCTCCCTCAGACTCTAAACCCCGGGGTATTCTTTTTTTTCAATTTGTTTATTGACATGTTACTGAATGTACTATCTTTTAATAACTTGGCTAGATGATTTATATTGCCGTCTACATTGGTGCACGTTAAAATTGGGAACCTGTTCTTTTCAGATTTAAAATTGCTGCATTGGTTACCTTAATCATTTTACCACTTACAGTAAAACATTAAAGTTAACCTCTCTGTTCTCATATTTACTGTGTTGTGTAACATTATTTTTTTCTTTCTTATTCCCTAAATTGTGTGTTAACAAGTGAAGTTGTGTTAGATTTATCCCTTTTGGAGGGGAATGAATATTAATGTATGGGTGCATGGGAGAACCAAGTAGTATTGTAGCCACTTGAACCGGGCCATATCAAACATAGCCTTAGGCAGTGAGCCATTCTATGCAGGATAGTTTGTTATTTGTAGATCTCACCAGAGTTCCTCCCATGCCATTAGTATAAGGGGGTAATATTGGATTTTTTTAACCCTTGGAAGTCAACTGAGTCTCTGGTGGGAGGGCTACACATGAAACTTGGATATAACTTAGAGTAGTCAGTGTACAGCTTGTATAGCAGTGTAGATTTACTGTCTTCTGAAAATAACTCAACACACAGCCATTAATGTCTAAATAGCTGGCAACATAAGTGAGTACACCCCACAGTGAACATGTCCAAATTGTGCCCAAATGTGTCGTTGTCCCTCCCTGGTGTCGTGTGTCAAGGTCTCAGGTGTAAATGGGGAGCAGGGCTGTTAAATTTGGTGTTTTGGGTACAATTCTCTCATACTGGCCACTGGATATTCAACATGGCACCTCATGGCAAAGAACTCTCTGAGGATGTGAGAAATAGAATTGTTGCTCTCCACAAAGATGGCCTGGGCTATAAGAAGATTGCTAACACCCTGAAACTGAGCTACAGCATGGTGGCCAAGGTCATACAGCGGTTTTCCAGGACAGGTTCCACTCGGAACAGGCTTCGCCAGGGTCGACCAAAGAAGTTGAGTCCACGTGTTCGGCGTCATATCCAGAGGTTGGCTTTAAAAAATAGACACATGAGTGCTGCCAGCATTGCTGCAGAGGTTGAAGACGTGGGAGGTCAGCCTGTCAGTGCTCAGACCATACGCCGCACACTGCATCAACTCGGTCTGCATGGTCGTCATCCCAGAAGGAAGCTGACGCACAAGAAAGCCAGCAAACGGTTTGCTGAAGACAAGCAGTCCAAGAACATGGATTACTGGAATGCCCTGTGGTCTGACGAGACCAAGATAAACTTGTTTGGCTCAGATGGTGTCCAGCATGTGTGGCGGAGCCCTGGTGAGAAGTACCAAGACAACTGTATCTTGCCTACAGTCAAGCATGGTGGTGGTAGCATCATGGTCTTGGGCTGCATGAGTGTTGCTGGCACTGGGGAGCTGCAGTTCATTGAGGGAAACATGAATTCCAACATGTACTGTGACATTCTGAAACAGAGCATGATCCCCTCCCTTCGAAAACTGGGCCTCATGGCAGTTTTACACTGACTACTCTAAGTTATATCCAAGTTTTATTTCTATAGTGTTGTCCCATGAAAAGATATAATAAAATATTTGCAGAAATGTGAGGGGTGTACTCACTTTTGTGATACACTGTACATATTGTTAACAACCAGCAATGTTGCAGATTATCAAAGTTATCTTAGGTATTTTGCATAGATAAAATTTTCACTCATACAAATTATACACCGATCAGGCATAACATTAAAACCACCTCCTTGTTTCTAATCTCACTGTCCATTTTATCAGCCCCACTTACCATATAGAAGCACTTTGTATATCTACAATTACTGACTGTAGTCTATCTGTTTCTTTACATACTTTTTGCAGCCTGCTTTCACCCTGTTGTTCAATAGTCAGAACCCCCAGGAGACCACTACAGATTTGGTATTATTTAGGTGGTGGATCATTCTCAGCACTGCAGTGACACTGACATGGTGGTGGTGTGTTAGTGTGTGTTGTGCTGGTATGAGTAGATAAGACACAGCAATGCTGATGGAGTTTTTAAACACCTCACTGTCACGGCTTGACAGAGAATAGTCCACCAATCAAAAATGTCCAGCCAACAGCGCCCCGTGGGCAGCGTCCTGTGACCACTATGAAGGTCTAGAAGATGACCGACTCAAACAGCAGCAATAGATGAGCGACAGTCTCTGACTTTACATCTACAAGGTGGACCAACTAGGTAGGAGTGTCTAATAGAGTGGATAGTGAGTGGACATGGTATTTAAAAACTCCAGCAGTGCTGCTTTGTCTGATCCACTCATACCAGCACAACACACACTAACACACCACCACCATGTCAGTGTCACTGCAGTGCTGAGAATGATCCACCACCTAAATAATATCTGCTCTGTGGTGGTCCTTTTAGGTCCTGACCATTGAAGAACAGCATGAAAGAGGGCTAAGAAAGCATGCAGAGAAATAGATGGACTACAGTCAGTAATTGTAGAACTACAAAGTGCTCCTATATGGTAAGTGGAGCTGATAAAATGGACAGTGAGTGTAGAAACAAGGAGGTGGTTTTAATGTTATGGCTGATTGGTGTATGATTTGTTATAAAAAGCATTGTGTTAAACTTTAGAAAATTACAAAATTAAAGCATGTTTATACTGTGGCATACAGTATGTGCCCTTCCGTAGTAGGTAGTTAACTTAACTTAACTTTAACTTTATTGTCACTATAAATTGCACGAGTACAATTACAGCGAAATTGGCCATCAGCCCGTCCAGAACATTCAATATGACAAGGGGGGGACAGGACAGTAAGACAGGATTGGGAAAGTAGGAAAGTACACATTGGGAAAGTAGGAGATAAAAAAAACCAGCAACCAGACTGTGTTCCCCAAGGAGCACATTATGGTTACATGAAAAAAAAAAGCCCCTTACAGCACACAAGCACATGAACATAACATAACATAATCACACAACAAGCCACGGGTAGGGATGTGGGGATGATGAAAAGTAACCACTATGGGAGGCAGCCATCTGGCGATTCGCAGCTATAACAGCGCGCGCTACAGACCCGTCCAACCATAGTGGTGGGATGAAGCTAAGAGTGGAGACGTTGGTTTGGGTAAGGAAAGAGTTCTGTCAGTTCCCATTCTGCAGCAAGAAGGAAAGTCTGTACAAAGTTCGCGATGAAATGGCTGTTTTACAGCTCTTACTGGCCAGAATGAAAAACAGTCAGTGAAGGGAGGGGTAGGTGTAGCAGCAGATCTTCCGGAGGTATTTACTTATCACAAGGCCGTTGCTGATAACAGGGGAGCCAAAAGCATAAATGACTTCTTATTTTGTCTGAGAAAAAATTTAACACAGACTGTCAGAATTTATGCATCTCTGGTTCATCTCATTTCGCAGAGCCGCTATTCTTTCCAAAATGGAATCCATTCAAATTCACAGTCTGAGTTCCCACGGCTCTACCCACCATCTCAATCAGGTTGGGCAGTTTATGGGGACCTTTGACAACTGACCCAACACTTTTAATTTCCCGATACAGCAGGGTACCGCCTAATCCAATCAGCACAAACCCCACGATCAAAGTTCCGAATAGATAAACATCCTCGATGTCCTCCAACGAAAGAGGTGCCAAGCACACGACTCCCCACTTCCCCCACGAGTCCATCGCGTATCCTGCCATCTGCGTCCCGTCGGGGCATGTGGGTTCCCCCGAACCCGAACTTCTCGATGAGAAGATGGTGTCAATAGCATTCAGAGACCATTTAACCAATTCCATAATTTGTTCTTTGAAGAGCAGTGCTGAGAAAAATCTCTGTAGAGCAGAGTGACGAGACAAGACAATACAGGAGAAGCCAAGCAGGGTAGATAAGGGAGGAGGAGGGAAAAGTGCGTCCTGTCTCCACGAGAGCTAAAAGAAGTTGCTGTGTACTAAACTTAATTTGCTGTTCAAGAAAATGTGTTATAGTCTGTAGTAATCAGCTACCAGATACACATGTTAAAAATGAAAGATTGGTTGTCACTGGTCTGTTGTTTTTTATAATGGCAGTCTGGCACAGCAGGCTGTATTGGTGATGCACAGTGATCCATGACTGCCCCTTATGGCCGAAACAGCCACCACTTATCTGGAAAGACTTTTCAAAAGATTCTAGAGTGTGTTTATCAAATATTGTACCCATTCAGTGGCAAGACTATTTGTAAGGTAAAACACTAATAGCAGAGGCAGAGGCTTGTGTTCTATGTTAATTTATCTTAATTTATTAAGGTTTTGAGTGGGATTGAGGTCAGGGCTCTGTGCAGGCCATTGCAATTTGTCTATTCCAAACCCCAAACTATGGAGTGGCACATAGTTTAAACATCCTGGGTTTAATTCCCAGTAGGAGCGGTCCAGGTCCTTTCTGTATGACGTTTGCATATATTCTCTGTGTCTGTCTGGGTTTCCTCCCACAGTCCAAAGACAAGTTAGATGAATTGGAGAATTGAGAAGCAAAATTGTATGTAATGGTGTTTAACATTAAACTTGAACTGGTGAATCATGTGTAACTTGTAACTACCTGTCCTGTCATTGAATGTTAAAATCCTAATGAATAAATACATGAATGGACCTTGCTTTGTACACAGGAAGCTTTGTATACAGTCATGCTAGAACAGTGAAGGATTCGTCCCAAACTGTTGTCACAAAGTAAAAATCATGTTTTTATTGATTTTATACACTTGTTAGCAATGGGTTTTGCTAAAACATCTGAATTTAATAACTTAATAATCATTAAAAAAAGATAGATGGGGTGTTTACATACATTTTAGGTCTCTAAAAATGAAGCCGTTTGTAACAATGAATGAATGAATAAATGAATGAATGGTTTTCCAGAGAGACTGCAGTACTGTTTGTCGCCTGGTGAGGGCAGTGCACACTTCGGCATGATCATCATGTACTGCTTTTGATCCTGATCCTCAGTGTCAGCCAATTCTCCCCCATTTTTCCTCCTAATCACCCAACCCATTCTCCCTTTATCTGGGGAACACTCCAGAACGTGTGAAAGGTGGGAAATAGCCTTCAGTATCCACAGCAAGCTTTTGATTGAACATCAATACTTCAATTTCAGATGGGTTATTGATAACCAGGGAGCTTTCCCTCCTCAGTAACAGGGATGTGGAAATGCCACAATTTTATATTACCTTCCATACAGAACCAACGTTTAGCCCATAACCACAACATGCTCACTGGCATTGTTCTTAGATAAAGAAAAAACCTAAGCTGTACATCAGATTTTCAATGTGATAACATGTGATACTCATGTGTGTAGCCATCAATGTTCTATTTTTCTCTGTGTAAACATATTTTGCAAACACCAGCATGCTAATGCTTATTTAACTTAGCATGAAGGAAAATATTTAGACCTGAGGTCTTCCTCCTCGGCCTTTACCATTAGTTACTATGGAAACAAGGGAACAGGGTTCTTAAAAGTTGTTATGAGTACCCCTTACCGTGGAGCTGTCGGATGGAAAGAGATTAATAATAAGCTATGTTACTACACTGCCTGAAATGTACTGTCTGCAGAGATCTAGTAAGTAAGTATATAAGTAAGTAAGGACCATACAAATACAGGCCATTGGCTCTGTTGCTCCAATTAGTAAGGTAAAAAGGAGAGCAGAACCAGTAATACTCTTTTTGACTCACAATAAGGATGCCTATAGCATGGACTAAATTCAGACTCATATTGTTCTGAAGATGCATTACTGTTATGTCACTTAGGACCCCCAGAAACTACTTTCACAAAAGTCGATATTAAGCCTGTATGAGCATGAGGTGATTTGAATCTAACTTTCAGTGTTTAATACTGAGATGCCGATTGAGCTGCTGTAGGGGGTGTGAAACTTGATATCAATCAGACTGAAAGAATCCTACAGTGGATATAGAAGGGGAGATAAGAGCAAAAAGAAAATGGATACTAACTGTCTCTCTATTTAATGATAGTGGGGGCACTTTAGGCCAAGGCTTTCTGCCTACTGATTGAGTCGGCACAATGTAGATTATGACCAGTGCTGAACTAGGATATCATCTGTCAATGTAATGTAGCTATTAAGGTATAAAAAGTGTTAAGTAGTATTTATTTTTTAATAATAATCCTAGATCAACTGTCTGTGCACAATTATCTCAATAAATATTAGAACTGGAAAGAAAAAAATAAACATTTATAATTTTGATAATGAGACATATTAATCCAAGAAGTATAGGGAGAGCCAGAAGGAGTTGCATTTTGTGTTTGTATATCTAGAGAAAGCTTATAATAAGGTCCTGAAAGAGGGGGTTGTGGTATTGTATGAGGAAATCATGGGAGGCAAAAAAAGTATGTAAGGGTATAGATATGTACACTACCGGTCAAAAGTTTTAGAACACCCCAATTTTTCCAGTTTTTTGTTGAAATGTATGCAGTTTAATGTCTTATTGTACTCTAAAGTAAAAGCATGGAACAAAAAAAACAATTTAAGTTAAAAAAATAAATCATGAAATCAATTTATAAACCAAAATGTATTCTAAACTTTTCACTCATCAAAGTAGCCACCTTTGGCAGATATAACAGCTGAACACACTTGTGGCATTCTTTCTACAATGGAAACCAAATATTCTGCAGAAAGTTCTTCCAAACTCTGTTGCAGATATTCCCATAAATGTGAGGCACTTTGTGACTGCTTTGCTTTCACTCTTCTGTCCAGTTCATCCCAAACCAGCTCAATGGGGTTTAAGTCTGGAGACTGTGCTGGCCACTCCATGTTTTCAAGCTTACCATCTTGTTATTTTTTCCTAAGGTAGTTCTAGCATAGCTTGGACTTATGTTTTGGTCATTATCTTGCTGTAGGATGAACCCCTGACCAACTAGGCACATACCAGAGGGTACTGCAGAATGCTGTGGTAGCCGTTGTGGTTCAGGGTGCCTCTCACTCTGTACAAGTCACCGACCCTGGATCCAGCAAAACAGCCCAGACCATCACGCTTCCTCCTCCATGTTTGATAGTTGATGTCACACACTGAGGAACCATCCTTTCGCCTACTCTACGGCGTACAAAAATCCTGCGTGATAAACCGAAAATTTCAAATTTTGATTCATCAGTTCATAACACCTTCTTCCAGTCTTCAATAGTTTATTGGTGGTGTTTCATGGCCCACACAAGCCTCTTTTTCTTATTCTGACAATTATTATTCTGCAACTCAACCTGTCAAACCTGCAACTCAAAGTCTTCTCTTCACCATTGAAACTGAGACTTGCTTACTACGACCACTATTAAGCTGTGCTTAAAGCTGTTGTTCTGTGAGCCATCTATCACGCAAGCTGTTGACTTTCAGAAACTTGTCTTCTAATTTTGTTGTGGCTTTGGGTCTGCCAGACCTCTTCCTGTCAGAGTTTCCCCCAGTTTCTGAGTGCCTTTTGATGGTGAAGGAAACTGTACTCACTGACACCTTGACTTTCTTCGCAATTTCTCTATAGGAAAGACCTACATTTTTAAGTGTTATGATGGTCGGTCTGTCTTCCATTGTTAATTGCCTTTTTCTTGCCATTTTTTAAGCAACACAACACTTTCTGCAGTACAATACTGTTTAAATGATCACAAGTGTATGGTACCACAGTGTGTTCCAACACAACTTTTATGCAGATAGAGGGGGTTGTAAGTAATCAAGAAAAGTTGGAACACTCCTAGGAATTGGTAGCACCAGCTTTCAAGGCTTGATCAACCTCCATTGCTGCAGAACAGCTTAAGTTGTTAACCCATTTCTTGTTCCCTGAAAAAGGGCTTCTTGTATAATTCTGAAATGTACTGTACATTATTTTTCAGTTTTGGGTAACCTTACATCTGGCAGTTTAGCACTTACCTTTGTACCCTTCCAAGCTATTCATTGGACTTGAACTGCTTGAGTTTCAATTAAAAAATTGGGGTGTTCTAAAACTTTTGACCGGTAGTGTATGTGGACAGTGTGACTGTGATGAGTCACACAGTAGGAATGACGGACGAGTTTAAAGTGAAGGTGGGTCTGCATCAAGGATCAAGGATCCTTTCCTGTTTTCAGTGGTCATGGACCGGCTGACAGACGAGGTGAGGCAGGAGTCTCCACGGACTGTGATGGCTGCGGATGACATTGATTTGTAGTGAGAGTAGGGAGCAGGTTGAGGAGAGCCTGGTGTGATAGAGGTATGCATTCGAGAGAAGGGGAATGAAATCTTTAAGTAGGAGTTAAACAGAGTATGTGTGATGGTGGAAAGGTAAATTTGTAAGGAATTGAAGTGGTGAAAAAGGATGAGTATGGTAAAGAGGTGAAGAAGAGAGTACATGCAGGGTGGAGGCAGGAGTGATTTGCAGTAGAGGGAATTTTTATGAGACAATAGGGAGGCCTGCTATGTTTTATGGCTTGGTACGCCGTGGTACTGACAAAAGACAGAAAAAAGAGCTGAGGGTGGCAGAGATGAAGATGCTGAGAATCTCGTTAAGAGTAACAAGGGTGGACAAGACTAAAAACAAGGTTATCAGCACAGATAGGATGTGGTAGAGACAAAGTTAAAGAGGTGAGATTTAGATGATTTGGGCATGTGCAGAAAAGGATGAGAGTTGGAAAAAGGGAAGAAGAGGTTTGTGTATGCAATAAGGGAGGACATGGGAGGATTTTTAGGACAAGACATGATGGAGACAAATGAACCACGGTGGCGACCCCTATAAGGAGCAAGCAAAAGAAGGAAAAATGACACCAGAAACCCACGCCCAGGAGGCTGGACTGGACTGCATCTGCTTGGTGATTAGGCACAGCTTAAGGCTATGCTTCCTGCAAGTACATTTACACTTATATTCATTAGATTTAGAAAGTATTAAGGTCCCTTGACGTTGTTTGCACAGTTTACTGTGGTGTGGATTTAATTTGAATTAGACAAAATTGCCAATTTTTTTTCCTGAATCTACACTTAATCACCCATAAAGACAAAGTCATTACATCTTCTTATGGTTTTCTTTAAGGATGCCAACACCATGTTTCATCGTATAGTTGATATTAATCAGGTGATATGCAGTGCCTGTTATTTGCTAGAAAGTTCTGCCAAAACACTTTAATTTAGTCTCATCAGAGCAGAGAATCCTTATCCACATGTTGCCAACACTAGGATGGTTCAAGGTTGTGCCAATCTCCTTTCATTTCAAAAGTATTGAGGTCACTGAGGTCTTGGATACAGTCAAAGCTTTAGATATTGTTTTATATCCATACCCTGATCTTTGCCTTGCCAGAATTTGACTATGGAGCTCCACAGACACTTCCCTGGACCTCAAGGCTTGTTATAGTGGGCCCTTATAGACAGATTTGTGTACCTCTCTTAACTATATCCAATCACTTTAAATTGCAACAGGTGGACTACAGTTAAGTTCGACACACATCTTAGAATAGAATAAAATAGAATACCTTTGTTATATATACACCGACTAGGCATAACATTAAGACCACCTTCCTATTATTGTGTTGGTCCCCCTTTTGCTGCCAAAAGAGCCCTGACCCGTTGAGGCATGAAGTCTGACACCTTATTATCAGAACCAGCATTAACTTCTTCAGCAATTCGAGCTACAGTAGCTCGTCTGTTGGATCAGACCACACGGGCCAGCCTTCGCTCCTCACGTGCATGAATGAGCCTTGGACCATGACCCTGTCGCCGGTTTACCACTGTTCCTTCCTTGGACCACTTTTGATAGATACTCACCACTGCAGACCAGGAACACCCCACAAGAGCTGCAGTTTTGGAGATGCCTTGACCAAGTCGTTTTGCCATCACAATTTGGCCCTTGTCAAACTTGCTTAAATCTCTACGCTTGCCCATTTTTCCTGCTTCTAACACATCAACTTTGAGGATAAAATGTTCACTTGCTGCCTAATATATCCCACCCACTAACAGGTGCTGTGATGAAGAGAGTTACTCCACCTGTCAGTGGTCATAATGTTATGCCTAGTCAGTGTACATATATAAGTACAATTAAGTTCTTTTCCGCATATCCCAGCTTGTTTGGAGGTTGGGGTCAAAGCGCAGGGTCTGCCATTGTACGGTGCCCTAGGAGGCAGGAGATTTAAGGGCCTTGCTCAAGGGGCCAACAGTCAATTGGCCTAAATACTGAATCCAATGTACATGGTCACACTCACACTACTAGAGTACAAACACACTCACACAATCTTTTATGAGTCACACAGCCTCTGAGGTGTGTGTGTGTGTGTGTGTGTGTGTGTGTGTGTGTGTGTGTGTAATTATAGGGCTTTTGGAAGTGGGAAGAGAAGCGCATTGATGAAAGTTTACCCCCTCCTCCAGAGAGCCTCAGATATACAAGGACACGTCACATCTCATGCAGCTTAATCCATCTTCAAAGGTTTTACATACAGACAGATGACAAACGAATGGAAAACCAGCATAAATTGTCCTGGTAGCTGCTGGACCACCACAAGCCCACACTACTGTGACTTGCCACATATTCTACAAGCTTTGACACTAAAGGAATAAAGCACCAGTGTACCAACAATGTAGAAATGATCCAATTTAAAGCAGACAGTGAGCTAGTGTCTTTACCTTTCTCTCTCTCTCTCTCTCTCTCTTTGTCTGAGTGGGCGGAGCGTGTGAGTGAGAACGCGTGCAGACCGTTTGGTCTGTGTGTACCTTTTTCTCTTTAATTTTCATCTTTTTTTTATTTTATTTTGGCTGTTTAGTTTAATTAACAGTTTGTGACAGTTTATTTCAGTTTTTTAGTGTGTTTAGGGGGGTTTAGGGGTAATTATTTGGGGGGATTTAGGGGTTTTGAGGTTGGCGTCTCCCTTGCTGGGTGCCATGGCGGCCCAGGAGAAGGTGGGGTTGGAACAGTTGAGCCGCCGACACGCAGTGAAGGTGTCGGTAGATGCGAGCGTGTCAGTGGAGGAGAGCAGCCTGGCTGTAGGAGAAATTGTGGGGCATGAAAACATCCTCTCAGCCGCGAGAATGAATAAGGCTGTAGTCTTGTTTATTAATGATCTTAACAAAGTCACTGAAGTTGTTAACCAGGGGGTTGTTATTAACGGTGGCTTTTATAATGTTCTTCCACTCGTCACCCCTGCTAAACGAGTCACCCTGTCCAACGTGCCTCCTTTTATTAAAGACGAGGTTTTAGCACGTGAACTGTCCCGGTATGGGCAGATTATGTCTCCCATCAAAAAGTTCCTCTCAGCAGTAAATCTCCGCTTTTAAAGCACGTTGTGTCTTTTAGACGTAACGTGTTCATGATTTTGAAAAACAACGCTGAAGACATTGATGTTGTCTTCACGTTCCGTATCGATGGCTTTGATTACACCGTTTTCGCCACTACGGAACATATGAAGTGTCTTGGGTGTAAACAAGTGGGTCACCTCGTCCGTGCATGCCCTGAAAAGGCAACCGCTACCCCTTCGCACGCCAAGACTGGCACCATGGGCAGCGCCGAGGGCAACAGCACAGCGAGCGCCGAGGCCAGCGGTGCGGGGAACGCCAAGGCTGGAGAGGAACACGCTGAGACAAACGCGCAGGAGACCGTGGCTGATGGTGCTATGAGAACCGCAGAAAGTGAACGTGAGGATAGAGGTAAGGAGAGCGGTGGGGCTGGGAAGACTGATGCTGATACTGTACAGATGAGTGTTGATGAAACAGCAACAGAATCAAACACTGTACACAGTACTGAACAGAGTGTGGTGATGGTTGGTGACAGTGGGAAAGGCACTGCTGAGGCAGCTGAGCTGAAAGGAGAGCAGGCTGTACTCAGCCATGCGGTTAACCCCGTGTTTAAAGTCCCGGTCACTAAAACAAAAAAAACCCGTCACATTCAGTATCAGACGCGTGGCGCTAAAAAAAGCGCAAATACTGAAACTGAACCCAAGGATGACGCAGCTGCTGATGCTGAGAATGATTCCTCAGACTCCAACACCTCGTGTTCACAGCCCTGCGTTTCCCGCAACATTTACACCCTGAAAATGATCAGGAGTTTTTTAGAAAACACAAAAAATGTCAAAGGGGTGCAAGTGGAAGAACATTTTCCTGATCTTAAAAGTTTTATCCAATCTGTCCAGTTTTTAAGGAACAACTCGTGAGAAGAGGGTTTTACTGATCAGGAAATTTTTAGACTAAAAAAGATACTGGCCAAACTCCATCACCAGACTACTGATGACAGCAGTGAGATGGCCTGAACACTTCTGCAGACTTCTGTTCAGTTTACTAGTTGTATTGTTCTTATTTCTTATTTTTAATATGAGTACTTTCAACCTGGCCACTTTAAATATTAATGGAGCCAGAGATTCTTATAAGAGAGCTCAGCTGTTGGAACTGTTAAAACTCAAACATATTGATGTGGCTTTTATCCAAGAAACACACAGTGACAAACAGAACTATACAGACTGGTTAAAGGAGTTTGGAGGTCAGGTTTTCTTCTCCCATGGAAGTTTAGTCAGTGCTGGTGTAGCTGTACTCCTCTCTAAGAGTTGGACTCCTCAGTCCGTTGAGGTAGAAGAGGTGGTAGGAGGGAGACTTTTGAAAGTCCGTGCCATTTTCAAGCACTGTGCTTTTATTTTTTTATGTGTGTATGCACCTGTTCGGGGGGTAGAGAGGATGCTGCTTTTAAATACTCTCTGTGAAACGCTAGACAAGTGCAGTGCAGATGATTATTTGTTTTTAGCAGGTGATTTTAACTGTACTGAGTTTAACACAGACAGGAACCATCCTGAGCCACATCCTGCATCACGCAGAAGGCTAGTACAGCTTCTGCACAAACATGAACTTTGTGATGTCTGGAAACTTTTAAATAATGGACAGACTCAGTACACATGGACACATGCTAGAGACAGCTTATTATCATTAGCACGTCTTGACCGTTTTTATTGTTTTAAACATCATCTTAACGTTTTAAGGAAATGTCAAATCTCACCAGTTGCTTTTTCTGATCACAGTCTGGTTCAATGTACAGTCGGTTTTAATAATATTAAATCAACCAGTGCCTACTGGCATTTTAACACCACCCTATTAGATGATGTACATTTTAGTGAACATTTTAAATTCTTCTGGGCTGAGTTTAGAGCGACCAAGGCATCTTTTAATACCCTCCAAGACTGGTGGGATTTTGGCAAGGTCCAAATCAAACAATTTTGTCAACAGTATACTTACAGCGTTACAAAAGACATAACCCGATCTATGAGAAGTCTTGAGATTGAAATAGTGGAACTCCAGAGTTTAGCAGAGTCCACAAAAAATCGAGACCATATTAAGGTTCTCAAAACAAAAAAAATTGCACTAGCAGACCTGATTGGTGTTAAAGCACAGGGGGCTCTGGTTAGGTCACGATTCCAGTCTGTAGCGCAGATGGATGCTCCATCCAGATTTTTTTTTGGCCTGGAACGTAAGAATGGTCAGAGCCGGTGTATGCACGCCCTACGGTCTGAATCAGGCCAGCTACTGTTAGACCCTGCAGGGATTCGCCAGCGTGCAGTTCAGTTTTACACCGAACTGTACAGCAGTGAGTACCGTAAGCAACCTGAACTGGAAGAGGTTTTCCTCGAAGGTCTACCACAACTTGCAGACGCCTATGCCCTAGGACTTGAGAGACCACTGACTTTGGGAGAGCTCAGTGAAGCTCTGAGAAGCATGGAGCCTGGTAAAGCGCCAGGCCTGGATGGACTTCCAGTAGAATTCTACAAATCATTCTGGCCAGTGATTGGTGGAGACTTGCTGGAAACCCTCAATGACAGCTTATCTAAAGGAAGGCTACCTTTTAGTTGTAGGAGGGCGGTACTGACCCTGCTCCCCAAAAAGGGAGACCTGCAAGACATTAAAAACTGGCGTCCGGTCTCACTGCTCTGCTGTGATTACAAACTGCTTTCAAAGATCTTGGCAACCAGACTGAGGGAAGTCATGGATCAGATTGTCCATCCTGACCAGACCTACTGCATTCCAAACAGGTCCATTTTTGACAATATATCTTTAATTTGTGATATTTTGGACGTCTCAAAACTATTGGGTTTGGATACTGGTCTGATTTCACTAGATCAGGAAAAGGCATTTGACAGGGTTGAACACGAGTATCTTTGGAAGGTTCTAGCAGCCTTTGGTTTCCCCCCTGGTCTTATAGCCATGATCAAGGTTTTGTACTGTGACGCTGAAAGTATACTGAAGGTTAACGGTGGTTTAAGTGCTCCTTTTAAAGCCCAGAGAGGGATCAGGCAGGGCTGCTGCCTGTCTGGTATGCTGTATGCCCTGGCCATAGAACCTCTTTTACACAGACTAAGACAGACCCTCTCTGGTTTTAACATACCCACTTGTCATTTTAAGTTTTTATTGTCTGCCTATGCTGATGATGTTGTTGTGATTTTGAACCGTCAAACTGATATTGAAAATTTAATTAATATAATTAATGAGTTTGGTAAGATATCATCAGCTAAAGTGAACTGGACAAAAAGTGAAGCACTGCTGGTGGGAAACTGGGTGAATGGCACACTTAGACTGCCACAGGGAATGAGCTGGGGGAGGAAAGGTTTTAAATATCTGGGTGTGTTTTTAGGAGATGAGCAGACTGTAATGAAAAACTGGGAAGGACTCCTTGAAAAAATAAAAGGCCGCCTTAACAGATGGACTTGGCTGCTTCCCCAGATGTCCTACAGAGGACGTGTTTTAATTTGTAATAATCTTGCTGCGTCTTCACTGTGGCACAGACTGGTCTGTCTAGATCCCCCTCCAGGTCTCCTGTCCAACATCCAAGCAACTCTGGTGACGATGTTCTGGGACAAACTTCACTGGATCCCACAGAGTGTGCTGTTCCTGCCCAAGGATGAAGGAGGACAAGGCCTGATCCACCTGGCGAGCAGAGTTGCAGCCTTCCGCCTCGAATTCCTACAGAAACTCTTCTCCGGTCCAAGCAACCTGGGATGGAGGTCACTGGCCTGCGCTCTACTGCGGAGACTCGGGGATCTAGACATAGACCTACCCTTGTTTTTAATGGACCCAAAGAAACTGTTTTTGCAGGACCTGTCTTCTTTTTACCGTGGACTTTTTAAAGTACTCAGTTTTTTAAAAACACAACAACGAGAGAACACAACCTCTCTACACTGGCTCTTGAGAGAGCCACTGATCAAAGGGGCACGCCTAGATGTGACGAGTGCTGCCCACCCTTCCTTGGACAGAACTTTGTGTGCTAAAGGACTCAGAACATTAGGGGATCTGGTGGGCCTAGCGGGTCCCGACATGGACAAAGTGGGCCCAGTAGCTGAGCGCCTGAACATCAGGTCCACCCGTTTGGTAGCACAGTTACTAGACAGGTGGAAAGCAGCACTAACAGAAGATGAGCGTGCCCTACTACACACAAACCATAATCAGAGGGGTGGAGAGGATGTTCCCCCAGAACTGACCCTCACACCGGACTTCGGGGAGTGTGAGGGTCCACTACTGCAATCTGCGAACACTGGGTCCTTGTTTTTAAATGAGACGACTGGGAAGGTTTTTTACAAAACATGTGTCAAGGTTTTAAACAAAACTAAACTCAATTCAAGAGCTGACACACCCTGGCGTGCAAAACTGGTTTTAGATGCTGATTTTAAACCAGCATGGAAATCTTTTTACAAACCACCGTTAACTAAAACCTATGGTGATTTACAGTGGAGGGTTGTACATTGCATTATGGCTGTGAATGCTTTTATCTCTGTTTTAAACCCAGCTGTAACCCAATACTGTTTATGTTGTGGGGAAAAGGAAACAGTTTTTCATTGTTTTATGGAATGTCAGAGACTGGCTCCTTTGTTTTGTCTTTTAGAGCGTGTTTTTGATGGTTTTAGTACAATTTTTACGAAACCAGTTTTTATTTTTGGTTTTAAGTACTCACAGAAACGCAAAACACAGTGCCAACTGTTAAATTTTATCCTGGGAACGGCTAAGATGGCGGTCTGGGTTAGCCGAAAAAGTTTAATTGAAGGAGTCAGGGATAATGACACTGTGAGTATTTTCAAAAGGTTGGTAAGAACCCGTATTTTAACTGATTTTAAATACTATTCTATCATGAAAGATCTCGATAGTTTTGAGAACATGTGGTGTTTTATGGATATTTTGTGCTGGGTTGATGATCATGAAGAACTAAATTTTGCTGAATTTTTAACCTGAGCCAGAAGTTCTCTTTGAAAACTAATTTATTCTGCTTTGTCTTGTGTTTTTTTTTTTCAGACTTAAAATTTTGTTAATTGTGTTTTAACCTTTGAAAGTCCCAATAAAGGCATGTTCAAAATCCAACAAAAAAAAAATCTCTCTCTTGGTCTCTCTCTCTTACCTGCCAGTATTCCAATACCAGAACCCAGAAGTGCATGGAGGGCCAGAACTGGTGAGTATAGCAGCACGGCTGCAAGAATGACAAGTGTCGATCCCAGAGCCTCACAGGCGTAGATCTGCCCCACTCCTAAGACCACGCCCTGCAGGAGCTAACACAAACAGAGACACACAGGCACAGTCAGTGCACAATTACAAACTGTGCTGTGATGTGTAGTAAATATAGAATAAAAACTAAAACACCATAAAATGTTTGACTTTGTCACAATTAGTGACTAGATCACAATTACAATACTACACAGATGATTTACAGTGGCTCTGTTTGTTCGGCCTATGAAGGAACCACCATGGGAGAGAAAGTTGCCCTAAAAAAGTCCTGATGTCCATTTTCCTGGGTTGGATTTACCTTTAACTGGTGTGGAAGCGGTTCAACTCGCATATTCCCAGAACCAGCAGGTTCAGACAGTTTCTTGTCTTTCCTTTTTCCAACATCCAGTTCTCAATTCTGTACTATCCCTTTTCCATTCACGCTCTCAATTGAGGGTTGTGGATGTTTTGTTTTATTTCGTACTTTGTTTCTATCAATTTAGCCACCCTATTAATTTGCAACTGTGCCCCTTTTTGTCCACTTTTATGCGATGTGGTGTCTGTGTGGACTTAATTGGCTGATTGTCAGCCAATCAGTGTTTCTGGCATTGTGAGTTACAGGTCATAACTAAACATCCTGGAAAGTAATACTTCAGTGAGCAAATCCTAATTGAAGTAATTAGGGATTCATTAACCATTAATTCTAATGGTTTTGTCTGAGTAAGGCAATTCGACAGAATGATAGAATACTGGACCTGGACATTTAGGCCATGTTGTACTATATTGTACTGGTCCATGTGGGTTTCTACTAGACACTTTGTTTTCCCCCCACCTCCCAGAAACATGCATATGGTGGAAAGCCTACTCTAATATGCCTCTAGGTGTGAATGGGTGATGGAATTGGTAAATTTGCAGTGCCTTGCAATGGATTGGTGTCCCATTTAGAGCAGTTTTAGGAGGCAACTGAACTCACTTCAACCAGGTTATTAAAGATTAAATAAACACATGTTGTGCTATATAACTAGTTAAAATGTATATGTACACCATTTACCTTTTTAATGTATTTATGTATTGATTGTCAGTGCATTCAGCTTTGCAAACAATGTCTGGCAATGAATTATCTCCTGGAAATATATAAGGCAGCAGCTCTGCTAATTTGCATCTGCCTGATATGTAATTCATAATACAAGGCCTTAAATAAGAACAGTGTATAAAAGTTATGAGATTTATTGCTTCCTGTCCTCACGCTGTTTCTCTATATCTCACTCACTCTCGGCTCTAGCCGTCTCCATGGAGACTTGCCGAAGCACCAGATCCTGTGAAGCTGTATTTTGATGAAGTCTGAAAGAACCTGACAGGGTGCAACTGCAGTGAGGTGGAAAAAAGCAAGTCATGGAGACTCTGGGCACCTAATACAGCCTGGGATTAGTGGTAAAATAGTGTGTAAACAAGTGTTTGAATCTCAAAGAAAGAAATGTTTTGTTTTACATAAATGCACCTTAAGACTTAAGACTAGTATAAAGTAAAAGTAAGGCACATACTGATATGTCAAATTTATTTTCTAATGGTGTAGGATTTAACTTCACTGAATCTTTTTTTCATATCCCTAGATGTATCACAGTCCTTGAAAATGTGATGCAAGATTTTTTAATAGGGGTACTATAGTAAAAAATACATACAATACAATATCAAAATATACAAAGTGCTTAGTGTGTTAGTGTGAGTTGTGCTGGTATGAGTGGATCAGACACAGCAGCGCTGCTGGAGTTTTTAAATACCGTGTCCACTCACTGTCCACTCTATTAGACACTCCAACCTAGTTGGTCCACCTTGTAGATGTAAAGTCAGAGACGATCGCTCATCTATTGCTGCTGTTTGAGTTGGTCATCTTCTAGACCTTCATCAGTGGTCACAGGACGCTACCCACGGGGCGCTATTGGCTGGATATTGGCTGGTTGGTGGACTATTCTCAGTCCAGCAGTGACAGTGAGGTGTTTAAAAACTCCAGCAGGGCTGCTGTGTCTTATCCACACATACCAGCACAACACACACTAACACACCACCACCATGTCAGTGTCACTGCAGTGCTGAGAATGATCCACCACCCAAATAATACCTACTCTGTAGTGGTCCTGGGAGAGTCCTGACCATTGAAGAACAGCATGAAAGGGGGCTAACAAAGCATGCAGAGAAACAGGTGGACTACAGTCAGTAATTGTAGAACTACAAAGTAACTGTGCTGAAACTGTGATTAAAAATAATCCAAGCAAAAGGACATAGAAAAATAAATCAGACAATAGACCTAAAGAGGCAGGACACAATTATTTTAAATATATTAACTGGATGAAAAAGTACTCTAATCCTGTACCAATTACCTCAAGTAAAGAACTTGCAGACAGAAATAGACGTACCATTTGATTTAATTCTCCTTTAAGGGTTTCATCGCATCATTTTTGTCTCAATAGTTATTGGTAACACTGCAATGTTTATTACCAATGCAAAGGCAAGAAGGGCCTGGGTTTGATTCCCTGGCCAGGCAGCCAGGGTCTTTTTTGTGTGGTCTTTAAATACTCTCCCTGTGTCTGCATGGGTTTCTTCCAGGTGCTCCGGTTTCTTACCACAAGTCCAAAGACTAGAGCTACTACTATTACTACTAAAATTGCCCTTAATGTGTGTGTGTTTGCCCTGTGATAGAATGGCAAGCTGTGCAGGGTGTTACCTGCCTCTCACCCAATAAATCAGATTGGAGTTTGTAAATAAATTATCTATTTAAATGTGGCATTCCTTAATTAACACTGTTAATCTGTTTACCTGTGGTATGTTGAGCTGTGTGTAGTTAATGCCATGTGGTGACCCCAGTGGCAGGACTGGATGGTTGGGGTAGAAGATGTTATCAGTGCCGATGCAGGCCAGATACAGCAGCAGCACAGTGTTGAAGGGAAACGCACTTACTGGCAGATCCCACCTCTCCAACACCGTCACTATACCACTGGATACAAATGTACTAACAAAGACAGAGGGGTAAGAGGACATTTTTAAACTCAGTATGAGTATTTGTGCTTGTGTGAATGTTTGTGCACCTTACGTTGTAGCTCCAGAGATACATGCAGGTAGCAGTAGCCACCAGTACCAGTCTCCTGCAGAACTAAAAACACCTATCAATAATGCCACCAGCATTCCATTATAACCATGCACTCCCATAGATATGTCTGCCCTGGAGAATACATACACACCAACAAAACAAACATTTTAAAGCTTTTATACCACTTTATAAATATGTAGTTTTTACATTTATGGCAGACAAGGGTTTGATTACTAGTCCAGTACCTTAACTGATAAGCTACCACTGTCCTATTTTTCACTGGACACCAAGACACAAACATCAAAATATAGATTAACATGCTTGGGTCATTCTCCGGATCAAGTGAGCTGCAATTGTAATACCCCCTCTACCCCCACATTACCAACTACTTCTTTTTACCTGCATAAGAAACAAATAAAGTGCGTCACACACTGATCTCCATTATCCCCTGTCTCATTGTGTAGGCACCTTTAATCAGCCAGCAGAGGTCGTAATTGCAGCAGGTATGAAGAATCCTCTCTGGCATTCCCACCGTCAGACGATCCAATTATTGTTCATATAAACACCCAGCCTGCCAGTAGCAGAGCTGAGATTTGTACTCACAAGTTCGAGATGTTTTTACTAGTGTGTTTTTACTGCTCTGCCACCCAAGCACCTCAGTTTTTGATTTTAATTTAAAAAAAGCATTTTTTCACTTCACCATCAAAAGTAATTATCATTAAAATTAAACATTTTAATAGTAATAACAAATACTTTCCAAATTTACCAAGATAAATGCATTTATTACCTTTTTACATCTATCCTAAAATATCTACCCAAATGTGTCTTTTAATGTTACCTTTCAAATGCTTTTAACCTCAGAAACACTTAGGACACATTCACCATGTATATACTAAATATTTAAATATATTACTTTACATAATTTTAAAGGGTTCGATGTCCAGGTGTGGTGGTCCGGGTTCTTTCTGTGTGGAGTTTGCATGTTCTCACCATCTGTGTGGGTTTCCTCCCACAGTCCAAAGACATGCAAGTGAGGAGAATTGGAGATACAAAATTGTCCATGACTGTGTTTGACAATAAACTTGTGAACTGATGAATCAGTAACTACCTGTCCTGTCATACATGTAACCAAAGTGTGTAAAACATGATTTTGAAACATGATCCTAATAAATAAATACAATTAATTTTAAAACACAAACATGACTAAAATATTCTGTATCCCATAAGGCACAGTTTTTCTTTCATCTTTTTTTCTTACCTATTCTCTCCGATAAGGATGGCTGTGACTGTGGAGGAGAGGAGCCCCAGGCTGCCCAGCAAACCCTGCCAGGGACTGGCAACGGACAGAGCGACCAGAATAAGAGCACCACTTACCGGGTTATTTACCATGATCACACCAGAGACACCTCTTAAAGTCCACTCCAGCAGCTGCACAGCAAATGCCTGGTCTGACAATGAGACAGAAAAAGAGTTCTATTTTGGAAAGAAATCTACTCTTTTTCTGGACGTTTGTTGATTGGAGTCTTGTTTCTTTGGTTTTGCACATGAAGCTAATGTAACAAGTAATGGAAATGTTTTAATTATTAATTATTTTAGCCATGTAATTGCAATTAGCAGTATAGGCACCTGCCTAATGTGGAATTATAAATGGCCAGTGGACATTCTTCTGTAACAATGGTATTGATTGCACTGTTTGGCTGAACGCCCTCTAAGCAGGCACAATTGGCAGTGCCTGCAGCAAAATTGGCCACTAATCTGCTGGGTGCGACTAAACAGACCAGACTAAAAAGAGTGTGGGGTGTTTGATGCTGTTTAAGGGCCCTGGTTAGTAGCCCGTGGTGCCTGTACAGAAGTGGGGGAACATGGAGATAGGTGTGTGACTCTCTATGCGCGAGACTGGCCTCATGTGCAAATCCACCGAAGTATGAGTGAACAAGAAGGGGTCGTGGACTGCACACACATCAGAGGGAGCATGTGTCAGGCAGATATATCCTCCTTGGATGTGATTAAGGTCCCCAGCAGTGGAAGACTAATTGGCTACGCTAAATTGGGAGAAAACGGGCGACAATGAATAAATAAAACTGTAAAAAATTATAATGATTGAAAGTGAAATAAACATCAGGTAAGTAATTTAAAACCACTCTATCCTCAAGGCAGGGAATACAAGGCCTCTATCACATGGCAACACATACCCACTTGTTTACTCTCTTAGGTGTAAGTGCAGATTAAAGCAGCCAATCCACCATATGTACACTGATCAGCCATAACATTAAAACCACCTTCTTGTTTCTACACACTCACTCAAACTCAAAAGAAGCTTTATTGGCATGACAAATAATGACATTCGTATTGCCAAAGCAAGTTACAGGGAAATATAAACAATAAAAATAAGAAAGAACAAAAATATACAGAACAGTTACATGTGCAAAAAATATAGAATAGAATAAAATATTAATAAAAACAGTGCAAAATAATAACAATAAAAAGTATAATATTTACAATAATGAGGTAGTAAAACAATCAGTTTGTGCATGTGTGTGTGTATGTGTGTGTGTGTGTGTATGTGTGTATGAGACATGGTCACCCACTGTCCCTCACCTGGTGGCAGGTGTAAGTATAGAGTGCTGCTAGTGTGCAGCTCTCTCTGTGCTCCCCCAGTAGGTGGGGCAGTTTGTCGGGGTCTGGGAGGGAGGTAAAGTTGGGGATGATGTTATTAAATTTAGGGAAGAATTGGGAGCGGACGTGGTGGTACTTGGTACACCGGGTGAGGAAGTGCATCTCCGTCTCTACTGTACTGAGAGTGCAGTGCTGACACAACCTCTCCTCCCGGGGCAGCCAGGACCGGGTGTGTCGCCCCGTCTCCACGGCCAGGTCGTGTGCGCTCAGTCTGTATCTCGTCAGAGTGTTTCTTAATTTAGGGTCGGATACTGCGCTCAGATAATCTGCTGCACTGTAGTGTCTGTTTAGGGCCAAATAACACTGCATTTTACTTTGAGATTTAGTTTCAGTTTCCCAATAATTCAGATTCTGTTCCTGAGTCTTTATTGTGTTAGTGTGTGTTATTAGTGTGTCAGTGTGTGTTAGCAATGTGTTTGTGTGTGTTATTTGAGTGTCTGTGTGTGTTAGTGGTGTATCTGTGTGTGTTGGAGTGTCTGTGTGTGTTATTAGTGTATCGGTGTGTGTTAGTGGTGTATCTGTGTGTGTTAGTGGTGTATCTGTGTGTGTTAGTGGTGTATGGGTGCAGTGACTCAGGACCAGTTGGATGAGGGGACTGGTATGTTTGCTCAGCTCTTGGTGTTTCAGGGCTTTATAATGATAAGTTTGGGGGTCGCTCTCATTTAGATGGTTCCAGAAGTTGATTGCTCTTCTCTGTATGTTTATAATTAGTGGAAATCGGCCTAATTCTGCCCTGCACGCATTGTTCGTGGTGTGTCTGTGCACCTTTAGGATTCTTTTACAGAACTCTGTGTGCAGGGTCTCTAATGGATGTTTGTCCCAATTACAGAATTGATGGTGTGTAAGCGAACCCCAAACTTCACTGCCATATAGAGCAATCGGTTCAATTATTGATTCAAACATTTTAAGCCAGATTCGAATCGGAATTTCCACGAATGTTTGACGTTTTATGGCGTAGAAGGCCCTGCGAGCTTTTTCTCTCAGTTCATTTACTGCCGGGTTAAAGTTTCCTGTGGAACTGATGTTTAGTCCGAGGTAAGTATAATCTTTAGTGTGCTCAATTTCATGGTGTCCTATTTTATATGTGTGTTTGGTTCCCTGAGATCTGGATCTTTTCTGGAAGGTCATAATTTTGGTCTTTTTGAGGTTGACTGTCAGGGCCCAGGTCTGACAGTATTGCTGCAGCAGGTCCAGTTTGTGCTGGAGACCCTGAGCGCTGGGGGACAGCAGGACCAGATCATCTGCATACAGCAGGAGTTTAATCTCGGAGTCGTGTAGAGTGAGACCGGGCGTGGCTGAGTGCTCTAACATGGAGGCCAATTCATTAATATAGATGTTAAATAGAGTTGGACTTAAACAGCAGCCCTGTCTCACTCCACGCTCCTGAGAGATGAGATGTGTTCTCTTACTGCCAATTCTTATTCCACACTGGTTTTCTGTGTACATGGATTTAATAAGATCGTATGTTTTACCCCCTACACCACTCTCTAACATTTTATAAAACAATCCTTCATGCCAAATGGAATCAAAAGCTTTTTTAAAATCAATAAAACATGCAAATATTTTAGAGTTATTTTGAACTACATATTTTTCGATCAGGGTGTGTAGGGTGTAAATATGATCGGTAGTGCGGTAATTTGGTAGAAAACCAATCTGACTTTTACTCAGGACGTTGTGTTCGGTAAGGAAGTGTAATAATCGTGAGTTAATTATACTACAGAATAACTTCCCCAGGTTACTGCTCACACAGATGCCCCGGTAATTATTAGGGTCGAATTTATCTCCACTTTTGTGGATCGGTGTTATGAGACCTTGATTCCAGATATCAGGGAAGAAACCGACACTCAGAACCAGGTTAAAGACTTTTAACATCGCCAGGTGAAATTTGGAGCTGCTGTGTTTGATCATTTCATTCAGGATCCCGTCAGGTCCTGATGATTTCTTTGTTTTTAGTTTTTTAATGTTGTCTTTAAGTTCCTGCTCAGTAATGAGAGAGTCTAGAGGATTCTGGTGGTTTTTAACAGCCCGTTCCAGTTCCTCTAACTTACTAATAATTTGATTTTGTTCAGGATTTGAATCTAATTCTACATTTTTAAAGAGTGATTGGAAATGGGTTGTCCAGATATCCCCATCCTGAATGGCCAATTCTTCCTGTTCTCTATGTTTTAATTTGTTCCAATTGTCCCAGAATTGATGTGTGTTGATTGATTGTTCAATAATTGTTAGTTGTTTTTGGGTGTACTGAGCTTTTTTGGTTCTGAGTGTACGTTTATATTGTTTGAGGGTTTCACAGTAAAGAAGTCGTGTGTTACTGTTGTTTGGGTCTCTGTGTTTTTGGTTTGATATTTTACGGAGTTCTGTTCTTAACATTTGACAGTCTTTGTCGAACCAGCTGTCATCTTTTGTAGATTTAGGTTTTGATTTAGATTTAATTTTTAATTGAGCTTTATTTGCTGTATTTTTAAAGATCTGATTAATATTTTTAACTGCCTGATTTACTCCTTCTTTACTGTGAATGTACGCAGTGTCCAGAAAGTTATCTAAGCTAGTTTGGATTTCTGTGCTGCTAATTGCTTTCTGGAACTCCTCTACGCTGTTCTCAGCCCATCTGTAGGATCTGGGGATGTTGTACAGCTTACTGGGCCGTGTGTGTGTGGTGGGGTTAGTTTCTGTCTTTTTGATGAACACAGTAATTTGGCTGTGATCAGACAGAGGGGTTAGAGGTTTAACAGTAAATGCACTGAGAGAGAAAGGGTCTAAATCTGTTATTGCATAATCTACTGTACTATTACCAAGAGGTGAGCAGAACGTGAACCTTCCTAATGAGTCCCCTCGAGTTCTACCGTTGACGATGTACAGCCCTAAACTTCGACAGAGCTGCAGGAGGTCTTTACCATTTTTGTTAGTAACATGATCATAATTGTTTCTGTGGTTTAGGGTCGAATTAGTATTAAGAATTTGGTTGTTATTGATGAATCTGTTTCCCTGATCATTTATAATATCAGGTTGGGTTCCTGTTCTGGCGTTCAGGTCTCCACAGACAAGCACGTTTCCCTGGGCTTGGAAATGGCAGGTCTCTCTCTCCAGCTCTGAGAACATGTCTTCAGAGTAGTATGGAGACTCTGACGGAGGAATATAAATGGCACAGAGAAACAGATCCTTTTGTGATGATAGTATAGTTTTGTTTATTTTCAGCCAAATGTGGTATTTTCCAATTTTCATGGTGTTTATTAGCGTGTGTAGGTGTGATTTGTACCAGATTATGAGACCTCCTGAATCTCTGCCTTGGCGCACTGTGCTAAGTTTTTGGGAGGGTAAAATGATTTCTCTGTAGTCACGGGGACAGTGAGTGACCGTGTCGGCCTTGCACCATGTTTCCTGTAGGATGATGATGTCAAGGTTTTTAATGTGTGTGTGGAAGTCAGTGTGTATGCTTTTTAATCCGAAGGCTGAGGAGCTCAGGCCTTGGATGTTCCAATTACTAACGGTAAGTGACATTGTGCAGATTGCAGTGTATAGTGTTTAAAATGAGATAAACTTTGCAAATATATATCAGATATTTTTGTGCATTTGTGTATTTTTATATATTTATATATACGTATTTTTATCTCTCTATGTATATATATATCTATATCCATATCCATATCTATATATACATATATATATATATACAAATATACATATATACATACATATATATATATATATATATATATATATACATATATATACATACAGCATATACATACATATACACACACATATATATATATATATATATATACATACATACATATTGTACATATACATATACAGTGTATCACAGAAGTGAGTACACCCCTCACATTTCTGCAGATATTTAAGTATATCTTTTCATGGGACAACACTGACAAAATGACACTGACACAATGAAAAGTAGTCTGTGTGCAGCTTATATAACAGTGTAAATTTATTCTTCCCTCAAAATAACTCAATATACAGCCATTAATGTCTAAACCACCGGCAACAAAAGTGAGTACACCCCTTAGTGAAAGTTCCTGAAGTGTCAATATTTTGTGTGGCCACCATTATTTCCCAGAACTGCCTTAACTCTCCTGGGCATGGAGTTTACCAGAGCTTCACAGGTTGCCACTGGAATGCTTTTCCACTCCTCCATGACGACATCACGGAGCTGGCGGATATTCGAGACTTTGCGCTCCTCCACCTTCCGCTTGAGGATGCCCCAAAGATGTTCTATTGGGTTTAGGTCTGGAGACATGCTTGGCCAGTCCATCACCTTTACCCTCAGCCTCTTCAATAAAGCAGTGGTCGTCTTAGAGGTGTGTTTGGGGTCATTATCATGCTGGAACACTGCCCTGCGACCCAGTTTCCGGAGGGAGGGGATCATGCTCTGCTTCAGTATTTCACAGTACATATTGGAGTTCATGTGTCCCTCAATGAAATGTAACTCCCCAACACCTGCTGCACTCATGCAGCCCCAGACCATGGCATTCCCACCACCATGCTTGACTGTAGGCATGACACACTTATCTTTGTACTCCTCACCTGATTGCCGCCACACATGCTTGAGACCATCTGAACCAAACAAATTAATCTTGGTCTCATCAGACCATAGGACATGATTCCAGTAATCCATGTCCTTTGTTGACATGTCTTCAGCAAACTGTTTGCGGGCTTTCTTGTGTAGAGACTTCAGAAGAGGCTTCCTTCTGGGGTGACAGCCATGCAGACCAATTTGATGTAGTGTGCGGCGTATGGTCTGAGCACTGACAGGCTGACCCCCCACCTTTTCAATCTCTGCAGCAATGCTGACAGCACTCCTGCGCCTATCTTTCAAAGACAGCAGTTGGATGTGACGCTGAGCACGTGCACTCAGCTTCTTTGGACGACCAACACGAGGTCTGTTCTGAGTGGACCCTGCTCTTTTAAAACACTGGATGATCTTGGCCACTGTGCTGCAGCTCAGTTTCAGGGTGTTGGCAATCTTCTTGTAGCCTTGGCCATCTTCATGTAGCGCAACAATTCGTCTTTTAAGATCCTCAGAGAGTTCTTTGCCATGAGGTGCCATGTTGGAACTTTCAGTGACCAGTATAAGAGAGTGTGAGAGCTGTACTACTAAATTGAACACACCTGCTCCCTATGCACACCTGAGACCTAGTAACACTAATGAGTCACATGACATTTTGGAGGGAAAATGACAAGCAGTGCTCAATTTGGACATTTAGGGGTGTAGTCTCTTAGGGGTGTACTCACTTTTGTTGCCGGTGGTTTAGACATTAATGGCTGTATATTGAGTTATTTTGAGGGAAGAATAAATTTACACTGTTATATAAGCTGCACACAGACTACTTTTCATTGTGTCAAAGTGTCATTTTGTCAGTGTTGTCCCATGAAAAGATATACTTAAATATCTGCAGAAATGTGAGGGGTGTACTCACTTTTGTGATACACTGTACACATTTAGGCAATTGTACATATATGTGCATACATTTTGTTCAGTTTTTTTGTTTGTTTGTTTTTGTTTATTTATTTATTTATTATTATTATTATTTTCAAAATAGTTTTTATTCTGTCCAGTGTTTTACTTTAGTTTAGTCTATTGCAGATGTACTGTAATAATTGTCTGATCTCACCCATGTCATTGTGTTGTGCTGGTCCTCTGAGAGCCTCAGCGTAGCTGCGCTGAGTTTCTGAGGTGTGGGTGAGGCGTCGTGGGGTTTCTGCTGAAGTTCTCTGTTGTTGGTGGTTCGTTGGTGTTGTCGGAACTGGATGGCGTCTGAATGCTGGTTTACTTGGTCCTGGTCTGGTTGCGTGGTTCGGTGGGGTTGGCAGGATTGGAGGGCGTTGAGATGCTGTTCTGCCTGGTCTTGGTCTGGATGGGTGGTTCGGTGGGGTTAGCAGCACTGAAGGGCATTGTGGTGCTGTTCTGCTTGGTCCTGGTCTGGAGTGCTGTGTAGGTCCAGTTGAAAGTGGGTGTGTCGGTGGTCTCCTGATGGGTGTGCTGTTGCTCTGATGTGGTCGCTGTCCTGGTGTGTGTGTGGATCCGTTTATTCCCAGTGCTGCATTTTTCAGAGTTCTTGCGAATTCTCTGATGCTGTATTTATTCAGGTGTACGTGGTCGTACAGGTGATGGAGCGAGATGTTGGTGTGGTGGGCGATGTATATATTTGGGATGTGGGCACATCCTCTGGTAATGTCCGTGTTTACTCTCTGTATGGTGTCGGGGTGAAAGTCTCGTCGTGGTAGGAGAGTAGATATTAGAATTTTAGCATTTGGGAAAGTCTCAGCGGTCCTCTTTGCAGCTCTGCACACCATCGCTCCGACTCTCTCTTGTTCCGCCCTCAGGTCGTTTGTGCCCGTATGAATGATTATACACCTGGGCTCACCCAGGGTATTATCTTGGAGAAGTTTGTGAATATCACTTGTCCTTGGACACCAGATTTTGGATGTTTTTTGTCCCGGAAATAGTTTCTCCAGGTTTAAAAATTTGCCATTGGAGTCTATGAGAACGGCGATCTCAGTGTCTGTGTGGGACACAGCTGGTTGGTCACTTTGCTGTGGTTGATCATCCAGCTGTGTGGTGCAGGGTGTTTCCTGTGGGGTGCCGTCCGGTGTGGGTTGTTCTGAGGGCCCAGGGGTGGGTTGTTCTGAGGAGGTGGGTGATGGTGGTCCAGGGGTGAGCTGGGTGGCACATGTTGTTGTGTGCACATGGTTTCCAGAAGTAATGTCCAAAGGTGCTGGAGATGTTTGGATCTTTGTTATTAATGTGTCAATGATCTTGTCACGTTTGTGCATCTCCTGTATGAGTTTTGTTAGTTCTGTTTTGAGGATTGAATGTTCTTTCTCCATGTTCTCTCTGTAGTGTACCAGTTCAGCCTGTAGTGTTTCTCTCTCCTTTATTAAATTTTGGGTGTCCCTTCTCAGTTCCTGTAATGTCCTTTCCAGTTGTCTAATTTGTTCTCTGAGAGGTTCTGATGTGTTATTTTTGATTGTGTGGGTGAGAAACTGTTTTAACTCTGTTATCTCCACTTCTAACAAAGCCACAGAATCTTTGATCTGGGTGACGGTGGTTTGGAGGTGTGGGATTGGTGGTGGAGTCGTACAGGACTTCACACCTAGCTCTGTTCCTCTGTCTGTGGTGTGATTCCCACTGTTAGATGTGGATGGGATCTTCACACCTGGCTTTATACTGGTCCTATTGTTTTGTATTTTGGCAGAGGGGGAAGGTGCCCGGGTGTCCATATGGCACAGAGTTTTGAGAGTTGGAAAAACCTCTTCAAACTTCTTCAGAGCCCCCTCACTGCCTTTTATTACCACAGATCCAGTATGGTAGATGTTAACAATTAAAAGTTCTTCACCGTTTTCGTAGATATGAATCTGCTGTCCTTTACCAAAGCCATTTTTGGTGATGTTTTTAAAGTAGGAGCAGATCGTTGGGTGCCAGGTTTTCTTGTCCTCAGTGTAGAATGTTAGATATGAGATGTTCTCTCCATTAATTATCTCACAGTCTTTAAACAGGGTTTCTGTGTTTTCTTTCATAATTTTCAGTTTGTATTCCTGTTTGTCCATCTTGGTGGTAAACTTTTTACTGTAGTCAAAAGAGCGTGGCTTTACTGCTTCTGCTTCTCCAGCCATTTTAATCAAGATATCAATATTTTCAATGAAGCTCTCTTACCCTGAGTGTTCACAAAGCAGGAAGATTTCTGTATTTAATCCAAATTGTTTCTTAATTCCTCGTTATTTCGTTATTTCGCACTCACACTCACTGTCTATTTTATCAGCTCCACTTACCATATAGAAGCACTTTGTAGTTCCACAATTACTGACTGTAGTCCATCTGTTTCTCTGGATGCTTTGTTAGCCCTCTTTCATGCTGTTCTTCAATGGTCAGGACTCTCCCAGTTCCACTACAGAGCAGGTATTATTTGGGTGGTGGATCATTCTCAGCACTGCAGTGACACTGACATGGTGGTGGTGTGTTAGTGTGTGTTGTGCTGGTATAAGTGGATAAGACACAGCAGTGCTGATGGGGTTTTTAAACACCTCACTGTCACTGCTGGACTGAGAATAGTCCACCAACCAAAAATATCCAGCCAACAGCACCCTGTGGGCAACGTCCTGTGACCACTGATGAAGGTCTAGAAGATGACCAACTCAAACAGCAGCAATAGATAAGCGATCGTCTCTGACTTTACATCTACAAGGTAGACCAGCTAGGAAGGAGTGTCTAATAGAGTGGACAGTGAGTGGACATGGTATTTAAAAACTCCAGCAGCGTTGCTGTGTCTGATCCACTCATACCAGCACAATACACACTAACACACCACCACCATGTCATTGTCTTTGCACTGTCTGTTCTTCAATGGTCAGGACCCTCACAGGACCACCACAGAGCAGATATTATTTAGGTGGTCCTGTGAGGGTCCTGACCATTGAAGAACAGGGTGAAATCAGGCTAAAAAAGTATGTAGAGAAACAGATGGACTACAGTCAGTAATTGTAGAACTACAAAGTGCTTCTATATGGTAAGTGGAGCTGAAAAAATGGACAGTGTGTGTAGAAACCAGAAGGTGGTTTTAATGTTAAGGCTGATCGGTGTATGTTTTAGTGTAAGTGTTAAGTTTGAGTTAACAACAGAAATTCACACTGAGATGGGAGTAATATGGTGAGAACTGAACCCAAATCCCAAGTGCCCTTCTTACTCGTTTACTAGATGTTTTAATGCATTTTGAAATATTGATTTTGATCCTCAATGACTGGGAGGGTTTTGCTCTTTTGCTCTTTCTGCATGCATGTTGGTTTTCTCAAGGTGCACTGGTTCCCTCCCACCTCTCAGAAAGAGTAAGTGAATGCCTTTTGCTTAAGGTTGTTTGTTAAGGTCAGCAAAGGATCCATCACAACCCTGTGTAAAACATATTTATAACAATGTGTACAACACTGTCCTGTTATGCTTGCACTGCTCCAGGCACTTTAACTTGCCATGGTTACTGAGAACAAGTCACACAACAACACCTAATTTACATATTGGTTCAAATTATAGCTCCTGTGCTCTAATAGGTCTGAACTTGCCTTGTTTGCCTGCTTTACATGTTGGCTTTTCATAAGCATGTACAGTATGGTGAAAAAGTACAACCCCAAATCAGAAAAAGTTGGGACAGCATGGAAAATGCAAATAATAAAAAAACAGAGTTTCTTACATTTACTTTGACTTTTATTTTATTGGCAGACAGGATGAACCTGAGATATTTCATGTTTTATCTGCTCAACTTCATTTCATTTATTAAAAAACATCCATTCCGGCATTCAGGCCTGCAACACATTACAGTAAAGCATTTACCACTTTGTAATGTTGCCATTTCTTTTCACCACACTTAAAAGACGTTTTGGCACCGAGGAGACCAAGTGATTTAGTGTTTCAGCTTTTATTTTGTCTCATTCTTCCTGCAAACACAACAGTACGGGGTCGTTGTTGTCGCATTTTTTGTTTCAAAATTCTCCACACATTCTCTATTGGGGAAAGGTCAGGACTGCAGGCAGGCCAGTCCAGTACCCGTACCCTCTTCTTCTGCAGCCATGTCTTTGTAATGTGTGCAGCATGTGGTTTTGCATTGTCTTGTTGAAAAATGCATGTCAGAAGTGTAAATTACTTTTGCCAAGGGCACTGACACAGCCCCATACTATGACAGACCCTGGCTTTTGGACTTGTTGCTGACAACAGTCTGGATGGTTCTTTTTGTCTTTGGTCCAAAAAAGACCAGGAATGCTGATTCATCTGACCACAATACATGTTTCCACTGTGTAATGGTCCATCCTAGATGCCTTCGAGCCCAGAGACGTTGACGCCACTTCTGGACATGGTTAACATAAGGCTTCTTTTTTTGCACAGTAAAGTTTTAAGTGGCATTTGTGCATGTAACTCTGTATTGTAGTGTTTGACAAAGGTTTGCCAAAGTAATCCCTCACCCATGTGGTTATATCAGCTATTTTTGAGTCGCTGTTCTTGATGCAGTGCCGTCTGAGGGATCGAAGATCACAGGCATTCAGCTTAAGCTTTCGCTCCATTTTCCATACTGTCCCAACTTTTTCTGATTTGGGGTTGTAATATAAGATAAAGACAACACAAGTAAACATGAACTACAGTTTTTAAATGATCATTCCATTTATTGAATGTAAAGATGTATTCAATACCTATATCACCCATTCCAAAAAGAAATAACCCTCCTAAACCTAATAACTAGTTGTGCCAACCTTGGCAGTAACAACTGCAACCAAACTTTAACAATAACCTGTGATGAGTCCTTTACATTGCTGTGGAGGAATTTTGGCCCACTCAAATGTGGCTACATTGGAGGGTTTAATCATGACCTGCCAGTTTAAGGTCTTGCCACAGCATCTCAATAAAATTCGAGTCAGCACTCTGACTCAGCAAGTTGGGGTTGGGCTTCCATGGCTCGGACTTGTTTGTCCAGCACATCCCACAGATGCTCGATTGAATTGAATTCTGGGGAATTTGGAGGCTAAGTCAACATCTCAAACTCGTTGTTGTGCTCCTCAAACCATTCCTGAACCATTTTTACTTTGTGGCAGGGCGCATTATCCTGCTGAAAGAGGCATCAGCCATCAGGGAATACTGTTTCCATGAAAGGGTGTACATGGTCTGCAACAATGTTCCCCAGGTAAGTGACGCCCACGGCCATCCATGTGATGTAAAAGAAAACGTGATTCACCTTCTTCCAATTAGAATTGATGAGTTGAGATTTTCCGTTAAAGTTCTGTCACATTTTTGGATGATTAAAAACCAAAGCGTGCTTATTAAAAAACCCTGCTGGATTTTGAAGAGGACGTCTGTGGCCAAACGGGAAACGGTGTAGTTTGTTTTATTTCATAACACTAATGGATTAATTGCTGAGGATGTGAGAGATCTCAGGTAAACGATTTATCATTTATAAAGTGATTTTTATTGTGTTTAAACAGTGTTTTTAGATGTGGCAGTAGTAGATGATTTTTATTGTGTTTAAACAGTGTTTTTAGATGTGGCAGTAGTAGATAATTTTTTTAAATGCTAAAAGTTGAAGTAGTTTTAATCTCTGAATGGCTGTTGCGAATGAGTTGTAGATCAGTGGCACATGTTAATTATGTCATCAAGATGCACCTTATTACGGCAGTGAGCTGGCAATAAACGGCACTGTTGAAACGCATCTTTGTGTGTTATTTGATTTTCACACAAACAATGGCCTTAATTACATCAAGTGTTATTTACATTAAGCAACAGTCTCGGATCGGATTACACGTTTTTTTCTTCCGATATCCAATCCAGTGATTTGGGCCGATATCGGACCGATACCGATACAGAACTCTGATTAATTTCATTTTGCTTCTTATTTGCTATATTTTATTATAATTCAGTTTTTGTTTTATTTTAGTCTAACCTCTAGTCCTAAAGTAGTATGTATTCCAATAATTTACCCATGAACTTACCCAAAAACTTAACCATGAATGTGATAGATTTTGATGAGGTTGAAACATGTGGGAACATTTTCAGTATGTGACTCAATGCTCTGTTGTCGTTTGTGGGAATTTTGGTATGCAGTGCATGTAGGCTTAACCCTGCAGTACTGAAGTGAGAGCTCGTGTGGAGTAGTGACATGTCTCTTACCCTGCATGGACGTGTGGAAATGCTCCATTTCTCCAGTGCAGTACAGCAGTTTCTGGCTCACCCGCTGCCAGACGTCCTTCGGTCGCTCAGAAGGTTTTTCTACTGTAAGCATTGCTAGAAAAGACCTGAATCCACTAGTTTTTTGTGTTTATTCTCTGTTTTTAAGACTGACATGTGATCTCTGTCTGACTTTACCTCGCCTTAGAGCCTCTGGGTTGCAAATACTTACTTGTTTCTTACTGTCTAACAAACTACGCTGTCTGTCTCTGTGCCAATCACGGCTTCTCTCCTCCCCTTTAAGTGTCAGTGTGAACTCTAATAATAATAAAACTTGTTGTTTGGTTACATATTGGCCTGTCTTGGACAGTAATAGACAAAGTCCATCTCCTGGATGACCACAAGCGCTTTCCTTTTCTCTCAGTCACTTTCTACTCAGTGCTCGGTCCAACCTCACTTAAAGAGTACTCGGCACAAGGAAGGAATACAACCTGGACAGGGCACCAATCTATCGCAGGGCAACAGTCATACATTCAATCACTCACACACACCTAAATAAAATTTAAAGTACCCAGTTTAACCCACATGGCACTGCATGAACACAGGAGACTTCTCACAGACAGTGTACAAGGGGCAAGGTTTGAACTAGGGCTGGCTCGATACCACTTTTCTATGTCCAATACCAATACCGATACTGCAAATTGAGTATCTGCCGATACTAATACCAATCCAATATGGTCATTTCTCCTCCCAAACAACTAAGCAGTAATAATACACGTCTCAATGCACCATGGTTAAACTAGCTATCTAAATAACAATGCTCAGACTGTGAAACAAATATTCTAAAGGAATAAATACAGAACCTACAACATCAAACCTGCTGTTTTTATTTTAACTTTTACACACAGAACATTTAGCAGCATTTTTGGCTTGTTTAACAAAAGTGTCTACGATTGGAAGATGTGGATGTCAATCAAATGCGATGGACCAATTAGAATTGAGATTTTCCGTTAAAGTGCTGTCATGTTTTTAGATGATTAAAAACCAAAGCGAGCTTATTAAAAAAACCCCGCTTGATTTTGAAGAGAACATCTGTGGCTAAACAGAAAACGGTGTAGTTTGTTTTATTTCATAACACTAATGGATTAATCGTTGAGGATGTGAGAGATCTCCAAGCCAGGACAAGATAGGTTCTTTATCTCAGGTGAGCGATTTATCATTTATAAAGCAGTTTTTATTGTGTTTAAACAGTGTTTTTAGATGTGGCAGTAGTAAATGATTTTTTTAAATGCTAAAAGTTAAAGTAGATCAATGTGTTTTAATTTCTGAATGGTTGTGGCAGACGAGTTGTAGATCAGTGGCACATGTTAATGATGTCATCAAGAGTGAGTGGCAATAAATGACACTCTGTTGGAACGTATCATTGTGTGTTATTTGCTTTACATTGCTTTACATGCGTTTATGCTTCCTCTCTACTGGTGCTGATTCACACATCCCCTCCGATACGTGAGCAGTAGCCGAGTTCATATGCGAATCAGCCCTGTGCACGGAGAGCCACACCCTGATCAGCATTATTCCTCTGCTCTATGCAGACATCATCAACCAGTCAGCAGAGTTTGTGATTGCATCAGTTATGAGATCCCTATCCAGCTTCCTAACCCTGTATGAACAACAGCCAAACGTTGTTCATATAGCCCCCCAGCCCAGCCGGATGGCAGATCTGATATTCGATACGATGTATTCGAAATCCCAGCTCTGGTGTGCTAGTGTATTTTTCCGGGCCACAAGTTGCAAATTGTTAGGTTCAAAAAAGATACATGCAAAAGATTTAATTAATTAGGGTGTGTGTGAGTGGTGGCCATGTACGTGACAGCAAAGATCCTATCATTAGAAAGGTGACTGACACTCTTCTTGGCTGAACAGAACTGGTCAATAACAGTTCAATAACACACAAACACACACTCACTCACGATGTGTGTATATACAGTATATGCCCACAGGTAAACACACACATTAAAGATGCACATGTTGTCCACTGGCTGTTGATTGTTATTTGTGTTTGTGTCAAAAAGTCATTACTCATCTGTGAACTACTTTGACTTAACTTCAGTAACTTCAATCTAGTACTGGATTAGTTAAGCATGGAAGTGTGTGTGTGGGGTGTGTGTGTGTGTGTGTGGGGGGGGGGGGGGTGGGTGTGTGTGGGGGGGGTGTGAGTGTGATTTATCTTATATTATTGATTTTTATACACATGTAAGCAATGGATTTGCTTAGGATATTTAAACACAATAATTAACAGGGGTGTACACATACTTTTGGCCATAGAGTGTATTTGCAATTCTGTGTATGCATGATGATGACACTCACATAAATCTTGCACTTTAAAGGTCAGTCAGACAAATGAGTCAGAAAGCAATTAGTAAGGCTGATTATTATGCACTGCTTTACCAATTAAAACAGTTCTTCTGCTTCTACTTTTCCACCAATCAATTGTCTTTTATTATGCATTGTTTGTTGTGTAAGATTGTTGTGCTGGTATGAGTGGATCAGACACAGCAGCGCTGCTGGAGTTTTTAAATACCGTGTCCACTCACTGTCCACTCTATTAGACTCTCCTACCTAGTTGGTCCACCTTGTAGATGTAAAGTCAGAGACGATCATCTATTGCTGCTGTTCGAGTTGGTCATCTTCTAGACCTTCATCAGTGGTCACAGGACGCTGCCCATGGGGCGCGGTTGACTATATATTTTTGGTTGGTGGACTATTTTCAGTCCAGCAGTGACAGTGAGGTGTTTAAAAACTCCATCAGCGTTGCTGTGTCTTATTAACTCAACTCATACCAGCACAACACACACTAACACACCACCACCATGTCAGTGTCACTGCAGTGCTGAGAATGATCCACCACCTAAATAATACCTACCCTGTGGTGGTCCCGTGGAGGTCCTGACCATTGAAGAACAGGGTGAAAGCAAGTAAAAAAAAAGTATGTAGAGAAACAGATGGACTACAGTCAGTAATTGTAGAACTACAAAGTGCTCCTATATGGTAAGTGGAGCTGATAAAATGGACAGTGTAGAAAAAGGAGGCGGTCATTATGTTATGCCTGATCGGTCCATATATATATATATATATATATATATATTAATTATGCATTTTCTCCCGACTTTAGCGCGTCTAATTGCCCGATTGCATGATGCCGATCCCCACCCTGATTGAGGAGAACAAAACTAACACACGTCCCCTCCGACATGTATGCAGTAGCAGACTGCATCTATTAACCCGCACTAGGCGAGTTCATATGCGAATCAGCTTTGTGTACAGAGAGCCACACCCTGATCAACGCACAAGGACAGTGGACCATTCCATCATTAACAGAGATTTCTTAGCTAGAACATAGGAACTGGTTCAATACAGCTGGAACTGGGTTTTGGAGGTCATACAATGCGATTGACGTATTTCTTGTCATGTACACCACTTTTCAGTAACAGTATTCTTTGAATATTGAAATATGACTACCTGGCAACCATGCCCTAAGCATATCTACACACTCTAAATAGTAATTGATTATGTATTAATATTTCTAGTGTAATGTAACCTTTTTGTCTCCCACAGATGTTAGGGATAACTATTAGGTGTTTGATGTGGGTTCTGGGCATCCTCTAATTTAGGCATAGGCGAGCTACATAGCTGCCTTGGGCCCAATAACCAAAACAGCTTGGTCAGAACTGACCCATTTAAAATAATACTGTGGCCAGTGGCTAAATTTAGCTTGCTAAAGCGAACTGATGTAAACAGTGGGCATCTTAGTATTCCCAGGATGTGCTCCTGTTTACTCTGTATACCCAGTGGGCGGGGTATTCCCAAAATGCAGCATGCAACAGGCTGAAATGGTGATTAACATGTAAATAATTCACTTTATGCGAACATGGGTGTGTTTATTACTGTATTGATTTCATCTGTGTAATTCTATGTAATGATTCATGTAGTTTGTGTTGTGATTTGTGTGCTTTACTGTCTTGATGTGTGTTTAGTGTTTCGGTTACCCTAGCCCTCTTGTGCCAGTAAAAGTCAAAAATACAACCCCAAATCAAAAAAAGTTGGGATGGCACGGAAAAAGCAAAAAATAAAAAAACACAGAGTTTCTTACATTTACTTTGACTTTTTTTTTTATTGCAGACAGGATGAACCTGATATATTTCATGTTTTATCTGCTCAACTTCATTTCATTTATTAATAAACATCCAGTCCTGCATTTCAGGCCTGCAACACATTGCAAAAAAAGTTGGGATGGTAAAGCATTTATCACTTTGTAATGTTGCCATTCCTTTTCACCACACTTAAAAGACGTTTTGGCACCGAGGAGACCAAGTGATTTAGTGTTTCAGCTTTTATTTTGTCTCATTCTTCCTGCAAACACGTCTTAAGATGTGCAACAGTACGGGGTCGTCGTTGTCACATTTTTCCTTTCAAAATTCTCCACACATTCTCTATTTGGGACAGGTCAGAACTGCAGGCAGGCCAGTCCAGTACCCGTACCCTCTTCTTCCATCCTTTGCCAAGGGCACTGACACAGCCCCATACCATGACAGAACCTGGCTTTTGGACTTGTTGCTGATAACAGTCTTGATGGTCCTTTTCGTCTTTGGCACACGGCATCCATTTTTTCCAAAAAAGACCTGGAATGCTGATTTATCTGACCACAATACACGTTTCCACTGTGTGATGGTCCATCCTAGATGCCTCTGAGCCCAGAGAAGTTTTTGCACAGTAAAGGTTTAAGTGGCATTTGTGCATGTGACTGTATTGTAGTGCTTGACAAAGGTTTGCCAAAGTAATCCCTCACCCATGTGGTTATTGTTGAGTGGCGGTTCTTGATGCAGTGCCGTCTGAGGGATCGAAGATCACAGGGCGTTCAGCTTAAGCTTGCACCCTTGTTCTTTACACACTGAAATTCCTCCTGATTCCTTGAATCGTTTAATGATATTATGCACTGTAGAGGGAGAAATATGCAAATCTCTTCTAATCTTTCTTTGAGGTTCATTGTTTTTAAACATTTCAATAATTTTCTCACACATTTGTTGACATACTGGAGATCCTCTGATCATCTTTGCTCATTAAAGACTCAGCCTTTCCTGGATGCTGCTTTTGTACCAAACCATGATTACAATCACCTGTTGACATCACCTGTTTGGAATCACATCATTATTTATTTTTTTCACCTCATTACTAGCCCTAAATTGGCTAGTGTTTTATTTTATTTGCATTTTCCATACTGTCCCAACTTTTTCTGATTTGGGGCTATAACACACAAAAACTGAAATCTCTTATTCACAAAAGGTGCATGGTGTTTACTTTAATCATTCTCATTTGGGAGTTTGAAATCCACTTCTTGCAATTTGAATTGATTGGACAATGCTTGGAAAGGAATGGGTCTGTCTGTAAGGGCCTTAAATTAACTCTCTATTATTAGTACGTATAATAACTAGGCCATTAAGTCTAAAATCTGCGAATCTCCTCAATCAAACAGTGACAAGGGATAGATGTCTAAGGTATCTTTATTGTCTATACTGTATGTAATCATATATCTGTGTTCCTGGAACCACAGCGACCTCAATAATTATGAAATGGAACAGCTGGTCCTCTGGCCAAATTGTGCATCATGTCAAGAAAACTAAATTACTTGCATTGTATTTAGTCACAGCTGTAAAACACAGTGGATACAAGAGTCTGCTAAATGTATCCAGACACCACACAATAATAACATTTGTACATTGCAAATGTATTACCGACAATTAAACCTTAGAGATGTGTAGCAAAAATAATTCCCTTTGTAGAATTATGGTGCACCTGTCTGGGGACAATTTGCGGTTCTTCAAAGTTTCCATGTCTGGATTATCTAACCAAATGTAATATTTGCTGTGGCTCTGTGTTTTCTACGATTTCTACTTCTTGCATGAGATATTTTCAACCAGGGGCTGCAGATTTTATCATAAACCCAGGTGTACACTGCATAAAAACACATTTTATTTGTAGCATTAAATTCTAGACATTGATTTGTTTTGTTATTAAAAAAATAAAATACTTTTTTGTTATCAATTTCTCCTTGTTTCTCACTGTACTCACTGTCCATTTTATCAGCTCCACTTAACATATAGAAGCACTTTGTAGTTCTACAATTACTGACTGTAGTCCATCTGTTTCTCTACATACTTTTTTAGCCCGCTTTTACTCTGTTCTTTAATGGTCAAGACCACCACAGAGCAGGTATTATTTAGGTGGTGGATCATTCTCAGCACTGCAGTGACACTGACATGGTGGTGGTGTGTTAGTGTGTGTTGTGCTGGTATGAGTGGATCAGACACAGCAGCGCTGCTGGAGTTTTTAAATACCGTGTCCACTCACTGTCCACTCTATTAGACACTCCTACCTAGTTGGTCCACCTTGTAGATGTAAAATCAGAGACGATCGCTCATCTATTGCTGCTGTTTGAGTTGGTCATCTTCTAGACCTTCATCAGTGGTCTCAGGACGCTGCCCACGGGGCGCTGTTGGCTGGATATCTTTGGTTGGTGGACTATTCTCAGTCCAGCAGTGACAGTGAGGTGTTTAAAAACTCCATCAGCGCTGCTGTGTCTTATCCACTCATACCAGCACAACACACACTAACACACCATCACCATGTCAGTGTCACTGCAGTGCTGAGAATGACCCACCACCCAAATAATACCTGCTCTGTGGTGGTCCTGGGAGAGTCCTGATCATTGAAGAACAGCATGAAAGGGGGCTAACAAAGCATGTAGAGAAACAGAAAGACTACAGTCAGTAATTGTAGAACTACAAAGTGCTTCTATATGGTAAGTGGATCTAATTAAATGGACAGTGAGTGTAGAAACAAGGAGGTGGTTTTAATGTTCTGGCTGATTAGTGTAGCTTGTATTAATTAAATAGGCAAGGGTTCTCACATATACAATGTAAAACCCTATGGGAAGTCTTCCCAAATGTGTTGAGGCTGTTATAGTTGAAAGAGGTCACAACTCCAAATAAATGCCCATGGTTTTGGAACAAGATGTCCAGCAATAATAATATTAAAGCAAAGATTAAGCATTTCCCTGGTTCTCTTGTGTGCTGTGTTGGTCGTAAAAGTGTGAAATATCTCCTTGTGTGTGTGTGTGTGTGTGTGTGTTATCTTTGCAGGCTCTGGTAGTCATGCAGAGAAGAGCATCTGGTGTGCTGTACTGTAGTGCTAATGGTTCTCCTGGGTAATAGGACAGCTCACATCGATGAGTATGTACAACCATGTGTACCATCCTCTCCTTCCCTCATGTTCACTGTGTACACTTGTTTTGTGTTTAATTAATAGTTTGTGTGTTTTTACCCTTTGTGTTCCTTTGTTTAGGGCAGAGTATTGATTTTGATGTAGCACACAAAGCATATTCCTGTGGAATTTATTACAGTTTCTTGGCTAGCCCTGTTATAGAATACAATGCCTTGTCAAATATACTGTACATATACAGGTGTACAATACAATTAAAGTCTTTTATCATATCCCTGCTTGTTTGGAAGCTGGGGTCAGAGCGCAGGGTTTGGGGTTGTCTGGCGCCCCTGAAGCAGACAGGGTTAAGGGCCTTGCTTAAGGGCCCAAAAGTGGCTGATCTTTTGACTGATAGCCCAAAGCTCTACCCACTAGGATACGACTGATTAGTTTTTGTGTTTATACTAGGGATGCATCGATACCATTTTTTCCCAACCGAGTACAAGTACAAGTACATGTATTTTTGTACTTGCCGATACCGATACCGATACCAATACCTATTTAGAATACCGTTTTTTTTTTTAATAAAAACACACGTGAGAAGTGATGAGAAGTTTAATGATACCACGTCCAAAAATGCATGTCAACAAGTAGCGAGTGATCAAAGTGTTTGTGCGCTGACGTGATGAAATCAAGGAGGAAAAATAAATGAATCTGAGTGGATTTGGCAACACGAATAGCATGGATTGTTCTGTAGTGAGTTGGAGGTTAATAAATATTTTTGCAATGTCGGTGTTTTGTTGTTATGTTTTGTAGAGAATGATCAGGTCAGAAATACTGTAAAACGTGTGTGTGTGTGCCGGTGTATTCTGATATAAACTATATTATCCCCCTGTCCCACCTGTTTACACTCCTCTCCTCCGTTTCCTCTCACACCGTATCCTGCGTTCTCATTGGCTGTTCGACATGTCACTCATTCCCAGTCGCACATCTGAGATCAGATATCTGACGTGCTAGAAAACTCGAGCGCTCGGTGAGCCGGTCGGATCGAGTTGTTGGATAGTTCACACTTAGCGATCGAGAGCCGAGTTTTGATCGCCGGGCGAACAACCGAGTTGCTCCCGAGCCGTCAAATCTAGCGCCGACCAGTCGCCGAGCGGAAATCAGGGCAAAAATCGTGTAGTGTGAACTAGGCATAACGCAGCAACGTGCACTAGGCACACGGTATCGGATGTTTAGTATCGGAGCCTCGTTTTGCTCAAGTTAATGAGCGCGGTATCGGGCAAATACCCGATACCAGTATCGGTACTCATGCATCTCTAGTTTATACCCTTTGTGTTCCTTCGTTCAGGGCTGAGTATTGATTTTGATGTGCATTCAAAGCATATTTCTGTTGAATTTATTGCCCAGTGTCTTCTTTTGTTTCAGTTTCGCGTATTTTAGTCGAGTTATTAGTATGCATTACAAGTATCATGTTTCTTGTGTAGTTTTTCGAGGCACACCCTGTTTCTCATTTCTTATGTGTATTGCTCTCTTGGTTTATATGAATTTTGATACTCAGAATCTGACATCATATGCACGTGTTCTGTCTCCTCTGTTGACCCAGCGTGTTTGTGTGCATGTGTGTGTGTGGGCGGGTGCTGCACTCCTCAGTGAGCACATAGCAGAACACAAGGACTCATCAAGTGAGCACAAGGCATCAGTCTCTTGATGCATGCTCAATAATCCAGGTACACAAATCCACAAATTTGAATCAGGTTCCTCGACACAAACAAAAGTAACGTAGTGTATGCTGTTAGGTGCCGGGAGGATTGCCGGGAACTGTACATCGGGGAAACTAAACAGCCACTGGCTAAAATGATGGCCCAACATAGAAGATCAAACTCTTCTGGCCAGGACTCCGCGATTTACACTCACCTGCAAGCCAGCGGCCACTCATTTAATGATGAAGATGTGCAGATCCTTGACAAGGAGGAACGCTGGTTTGAACGGGGAGTCAAAGAGGCCATCTATGTGAAGGGGGAACGACCATCTCTGAACCAGGGAGGGGACCTGAGAGTACATCTCTCACCATCTTACAACGCCGTAATAGGAGCTATACCCCAATCATATGTGAAAGGCACACATGGCCATTGTAATTAATGGTCATTGTGATTTGCATATGAAGCTGATCACCGATTCCATTGTTATGCAGTGGGCGGTGATCGGTCGTTATGAACCAGATGAACTGATTCAACTTTGTAGACAAGGCATCAGTATGCATTTCTGTTGCACCCCTTGCACCTGTTCTTTTTCTATGACTAAATGAAAATATGATTTGTTAAGGTGGTTTGCTGCGAATATGACGTCATTTACTGAGTAAAAAAGAAAGCGTACAGCAATTTTTTTTTTCTGTTCCCATATTCAGATGTCGGATCAGTGGATCTGATTCACATACTAGACCTGGCCCAGTCTTTATGACGGATGCGATTCCTGAAGCAACTCTCCTATTTGTATCTGGGCTTGTGACTGGCACTAAGAGTGCACTGACAAGCACACTTTCCAATGGCTAGGTTGTTTTTGCTATCTCCCTTCCTTGGCCATTAGCCAGTCATGCCCATGCAGATAATAGCACTGCTGAGATTTGAACTCCAGATCCCTGGTTCTTAGTGGGCAAGTGCACTTTACTGCTGCAGCACCTGAGCACCCTACACACATTTTACATTTACATTTTCAGCATTTAGCAGACGCTTTTATCCAAAGCGACTTACACAATGAGCAATTGAGGGACCCAACAGTGGCAACTTGGTGGTAGCGGGGCTTGAACCGGGAACCTTCTGTTTACTAGTCCAGTACTTTAACCACTGAGCTATCACTGGCCCCACATTCATGGTTAGTTTTGGAAACAAGGCTTGGCTTTAAAGCTCACTCTGGAGGAATGCAGGCACTGCCTGGAGTGGACTAAACACAGTTTATAAAATAGTGTAGTCCAGTTTGAGTTTATTTTATCATACCAATAGCACAGAACTGAGAACTTTTTGTTATAATATAACAGGCTGCTCCACCCATCAGCAACAACTTAAATCTATGAAAAGAGGAAAGATAAGAAACTTTCAGGAGCAACCGGGACTAGCAGTGCACCAACTGGCACTGCTTGCACTTAATATGGATTTATGGTTTCCAGAAAAGGTATGCCAAGCCATCGCTGGGGCAATCCCTTTCCCCGGGAGGTTCCGTTGTGAGGCCAAGAAACACCACAACAACAGGTGAGATAAGTATGCTGGCATCAAACCCTAGCAGAAAACCGGACCAGACCGAGCAGCCTTGTATCTCGGTTTCAGAAGAGAGCAGGTTTTCCAACAAAGGAGCTGGCAAGTCTGAGAGTGAGAACCCATGATATATACAAAAACTTACACCTGGAGCGAATTAATGCTCACTAAGCACAGGTGATGGTTAATTAAGAGATGCCGGTCTGCCCCCTCGGCTGATCAAAATACCAACACAGAAGGACACGACTCTTAACCTAGCTCACTGCTGAAGTAATTCAGCAGCTGCCACCTTACACACATCTGCAAGTCGTAGCCTAGTGGTTAAGGTACTGGACTGGTAATCAGAAGGTCGCTGGTTCAAGCCCCACCACTACCAGGTTGCTGCTGTTGGGCCCTTGAGCAAGTCACTTAACCCAACCTCAATTGTTCACACTGTATACTATAACTGTAATGCTAAATGCTGTAAATGTATAAAGATGTACACAGATTAGACAGGATGTCAACTTCAATTTAGTACTAAGTGCTATCTTTCTTACCTCAGAGAAACAGTAAAAACATCCCCGTCAAGAGCAAGACAAATGGCTTCCCGCCACCCAGCTGAGACACACAATAAATAGCAGTTGTTACAGCTGTTTATTTGTGCTTCACAGTCCTGGGGGAACTATGTAGTGCACAGTGGTTACACTGTGGTGCTTCCCTGATCAAAAACACTAGATCTAGTTCAATGTTAAAATATAATCTTCAGTGCCTTGGTTTGTGGGTGTCCAGTTTGGCTACACTAATTTAATCGGTTGGTTTTGGTCATCACATGACTAACCTGCAGCTACTCTTGCATATTTTGGGAAAGACAACACACCCATAATATTGCAATTTTCCCAACACGTTCCAGTATTTGAACCTCGTGGAAAGCCTTACCAAGAGAGTGCAGGTTGTTATATGAAATGGTGAAAGGGACAAATCACAAGCCCATGCTTAATGGTTCACATACACCGAATAGGCATAACATTATGACCACCTTCCTAATATTGTGTTGGTTTCCTGTGTATTCTGACACCTTTCTATCAGAACCAGCATTAACTTCTTCAGCAATTTCAGCTACAGTAGCTCGTCTGTTGGATCGGATCACACGGGCCAACCTTCGCTCCCCACGTGCATCGATGAGCCTTGGCCGCCCCTGACCCTGTCACCGGTTTACTACTGTTCCTTCCTTGGACCACTTTTGATAGATACTGACCACTGCAAACCGGGAACACCCCACAAGAGCTGCAGTTTTGGAGATGCTCTGACCCATTCGTCTAGCCATCACAACTTGGCCCTTGTCAAACTCGCTCAAATCCTTACGCTCGCCCATTTTTCCTGCTTTTAACACATCAACTTTAAGGATAAAATTTTCACTTGCTGCCTAATATATCCCACCCACTAACAGGTGCCGTGATGAAGAGATAATCAGTGTTATTTACTTCACCTGTCAGTGGTCATAATGTTATGCCTATAGGTGTATTTTCAGCATTTGGCCGACGCTTTTATCCACAGTGACTTACAGCACTGTGACACTATACAGTCTTAGCAATTGAGGGTTAAGGACCTTGCTCAAGGGCCCAACAGTGACAACCTGGCACTTTTGATTACTAGTCCAGTACCCTAACCACTAGGCTACAACTGCCCTTTTAACGTGTAGGTGTATGTGTTTGTGCTTCTGTGAGATCTCAGCAGTGGTTATTCACCAGACTGAGTGCTCCTGGAGAGGTGGTTCCAGGAGCACACAGAGGCTGGATTTGTGACACTCCCTCACAATTGTCTCAGTCATTTCTTACTTCTTATCAGCTCATTTTCTTTATTTAATCTTAAGCTTTCCCGTATTAGACTCTTGTGAAACATCACACACAGCACACATGTGTATATTCTGTATTGTCCTTACATAGTCTTTATTCTTATTTTAGCTTTACCTATTTCATTTACTCTATCTGTATCTGTATTCTCTCTATGCAGGAGTTGCTGTAACACTAGAATTTCCCCTGTGGGGATGATTAAGGAATCTAATCTTAAGGTTTTTTCTTTCCTTTTACCTCCACTGCAGATATTTCTACCATCTAATTGGCTATCATCCATCATTCTGATTAGATATTTCTCTCATTTTCTTGTATCTTTGCTTTGTTTTAAAGGTTAATGCCTCTACACACTCTCATTTTTATTCCCTAACCTTTAACTTTATTTACTTTCATATACTGTATCTCTTATTCCTTTTAATTTAATCTCTTTATGTATTCATTATCATTCTTTTTTTTCATATAATTTTCTTCCTCTCTCTTATGCCACACCCAGTTTTATCATCAAGCACATTCTGGATTTCTATAGTCACCTCTCTCTCTCCATGGTTTCATGTGTTGTTCCTCGGAGAGAGAGCCAGACCGCATCGAGCATGCAGTGAAATATGGCTTCCTCTAAATTGCATCTAGATACACGGGTCATAAAAACCTTTCTCTACCCCTCGCTCTGTTGTTCAATTTCTTTTTTATCGTCTGTAGACAGTTTTTAGAGCTTTTCTTTTACAAACGAGTGCTTAACTTGCTATTCTGTGTGCTTGTAAGAACTGCTAAAAATACAGAGCAAATACATGCACACAGACACACATAAACACAAGTGTGCCTTGCAGGTTTTGCGGCTTCTATTAACTTGTTTGGACGCATTTACTAGCTTAGGTAAATTAGGTAAATGAACAGATACTGTAATTTGACTAACCAGTAAGTCGTGAACTTTAAACCATTAAAGTTAAGTGTTTGCACACACTTGTAAGGGACATGTACAGTACATGTACAGTGTATCACAAAAGTGAGTACACCCCTCACATTTCTGCAAATATTTCATTATATCTTTTCATGGGACAACACTATAGACATGAAACTTGGATATAACTTAGAGTAGTCAGTGTACAACTTGTATAGCAGTGTAGATTTACTGTCTTCTGAAAATAACTCAACACACAGCCATTAATGTCTAAATGGCTGGCAACATAAGTGAGTACACCCCACAGTGAACATGTCCAAATTGTGCCCAAAGTGTCAATATTTTGTGTGACCACCATTATTATCCAGCACTGCCTTAACCCTCCTGGGCATGGAATTCACCAGAGCTGCACAGGTTGCTACTGGAATCCTCTTCCACTCCTCCATGATGACATCACGGAGCTGGTGGATGTTAGACACCTTGAACTCCTCCACCTTCCACTTGAGGATGCGCCACAGGTGCTCAATTGGGTTTAGTCCATCACCTTTACCTTCAGCTTCCTCAGCAAGGCAGTTGTCATTTTGGAGGTTGTGTTTGGGGTCGTTATCCTGTTGGAAAACTGCCATGAGGCCCAGTTTTCGAAGGGAGGGGATCATGCTCTGTTTCAGAATGTCCCAGTACATGTTGGAATTCATGTTTCCCTCAATGAACTGCAGCTCCCCAGTGCCAGCAACACTCATGCAGCCCAAGACCATGATGCTACCACCACCATGCTTGACTGTAGGCAAGATACAGTTGTCTTGGTACTTCTCACCAGGGCGCCGCCACACATGCTGGACACCATCTGAGCCAAACAAGTTTATCTTGGTCTCGTCAGACCACAGCGTATTCCAGTAATCCATGTTCTTGGACTGCTTGTCTTCAGCAAACTGTTTGCGGGCTTTCTTGTGCGTCAGCTTCCTTCTGGGATGACGACCATGCAGACCGAGTTGATGCAGTGTGCGGCGTATGGTCTGAGCACTGACAGGCTGACCTCCCACGTCTTCAACCTCTGCAGCAATGCTGGCAGCACTCATGTGTCTATTTTTTAAAAGCCAACCTCTGGATATGACGCAGAACACGTGGACTCAACTTCTTTGGTCGACCCTGGCGAAGCCTGTTCCGAGTGGAACCTGTCCTGGAAAACCACTGTATGACCTTGGCCACCATGCTGTCGCTCAGTTTCAGGGTGTTAGCAATCTTCTTATAGCCCAGGCCATCTTTGTGGAGAGCAACAATTCTATTTCTCACATCCTCAGAGAGTTCTTTGCCATGAGGTGCCATGTTGAATATCCAGTGGCCAGTATGAGAGAATTGTACCCAAAACACCAAATTTAACAGCTCTGCTCCCCATTCACACCTGGGACCTTGACACATGACACCAGGGAGGGACAACGACACATTTGGGCACAATTTGGACATGTTCACTGTGGGGTGTACTCACTTATGTTGCCAGCTATTTAGACATTAATGGCTGTGTGTTGAGTTATTTTCAGAAGACAGTAAATCTACACTGCTATACAAGCTGTACACTGACTACTCTAAGTTATATCCAAGTTTCATGTCTATAGTGTTGTCCCATGAAAAGATATAATGAAATATTTGCAGAAATGTGAGGGGTGTACTCACTTTTGTGATACACTGTATGTTACTGATGTGTCAATGACTTGGTATGTCAATGAGTTCTGCCACCCCTGTAACTGTAAACAGTGTCGCTTGTGTTTTCAGCCTTAATATACGTTGGACCTGTTTTTGGAGATCTGGCCAAATTTTCTTTCAGCATACTTTAATGGTTTGGATTCCATATGACAGGGATGCCAACAACAGCAATGAACAAACTGAGACTGACTTAAATCACATAATTTTATATAATCATATTTACATATTGTGTATATCATGCATATTTAATGTAATTTGTATAGTTTATATATTTACATTTTTTATACTTTTTAGCGCGTCCAATTGCCCGATTGCGTCACGCTTCCTCTGCACTAATGCCTGCCCCCGCTCTAATTTTATGAGAACGAAGCTAACCCACGTCCACTCTGGCACGTGGGCAGCAGCCGTATGCATTTTGTCACCCACACTAGTGACACTGGTGCATATATGTGAATCAGCCTTATGTACAGAGAGACACACCCTTATCCGCACTCTTTCCCCACCTCTGTAAAGGCGCCATCAATCAGCCAGCAGAGGTTGTAGTGCATCAGTTACGAGGAGTCCCTATCCAGCTTAATACCCCACTCCTATATGAACAACAGGCCAATTGCTGTTCATGTGGTCACTCAGCCCAGCCAGATGGCAGAGCTGAGATTCGATACGATGTATTCGAGATCCCAGCTCTGGTGTGCTAGCATGTGTTTTTACCGCTGCGCCACCTGAGCAGCTATAACTTTTTAATTTATTAACAAGAATACAATCTTTATGTGCTTATATTGTTATCTTCCCAGCACATCTATGGATATTTAATGCCCAAGACACTTTTATATTTTTTTCTATTACATTACATATTGCATACAGTGAAGCCCGAAATTATTCATACCCCTGGCAAATTTAGACTTAAAGTTACTTTTATTCAACCAGCAATTTTTTTTTTGACCAGAAATGACACAGGTGTCTTCCAGAAGATAATAAGACGATGTACAAGAGGCATCATTATGGAAAAAAATATTTCCCAGCTTTTATTTACATTTGAACAAAAAGTGGCATGTCCAAAATTATTCATACCCTTTGCAAACTGTCACAGTCTATGGGAAAATCCAAAGTTCTATACCATTCCAAATAGTCCAAGCTGTTCTAAAGCATCCTAATTACCCTGATTCATTGGGAACAGCTGTTTTAATCAACTCAACAGGTGAAAAACAGCAACTCTCTGCAGTTGGTTTGTGGACAGTCATGGCTAAGACAAAGGAGCTCACTAAGGACCTGCGGCTGTGCATTGTGGCAGCTCACAAGTCAGGAAAGGGCTATAAGGCCATATCTAAATGTTTTCAAGTTCCAGTGGCTACAGTGCAAAGTATTATTAAAAAATACAAGACATTCCGCACTGTGGAAAATCTCAGAGGACGTGGTCGGAAGCCAAAAGTGACACCTGTGCTGGCCAGGAGGATAGTGAGAGAGGTGAAAAAGAATCCAAGGATCACCACCAAGGCCATCCTGGTGAATCTGGGCTCTGCTGGTGGCAACGTCTCAAGGCAGACAGTCCAATGGACACTGCACACTGCTGGGTTCCACGGACGCAGACCAAGGAGGATGCCACTTCTCCAGAAAAGGCACACAAAAGCTCGCTTGGCCTTTGCAAATGCTCATCTGGACAAAGAAGAAGACTTCTGGTCTTCTGTTTTATGGTCAGATGAAACAAAAATTGAATTGTTTGGCCACAATGATGTATCCTTCATTTGGCGTAAAAAAGGAGAAGCCTTCAACCCTAAGAACACCATCCCCACTGTCAAACATGGTGGTGGGAACCTAATGATTTGGGGGTGTTTTTCAGCCAATGGACCAGGGAACCTAATCACAGTAAACGGCATCATGAAAAAAGATCAATACATCAAGATTCTCAACAACAACATCAGGCAGTCTGCAGAGAAACTTGGCCTTGGGCACCAGTGGACATTTCAGCACGACAACGACCCAAAACACACAGCAAAAGTGGTGAAGAAATGGTTAGCGGACAAAAACATTAACATTTTGCAGTGGCCCAGCCAGAGTCCTGACTTGAATCCAATTGAGAATCTGTGGAGGGAGCTAAAGATCAGGGTGATGGCAAGGAGACCCTCCAACCTGAAAGAGTTGGAGCTCATCGCTAAAGATGAATGGGCAAAAATACCAGTGGAGACATGCAAAAAGCTGGTCAGCAATTATAGGAAGCGTTTGATTGCTGTAATAGCCAATAAAGGCTTTTCTATTAATTATTGAGAAGGGTATGAATAATTTTGGACATGCCACTTTTTGTTCAAATGTAAATAAAAGCTGAGAAATATTTTTTTCCATAATGATGCCTCTTGTACATCGTCTTATTATCTTCTGGGAGACGCCTGTGTCATTTCCGGTCCAAAAAAAAAATAGCTGGTTGAATAAAAGTAACTTTAAGTCTAAATTTGCCAGGGGTATGAATAATTTCGGGCTTCACTGTATATATTTATTACCAACCAGCAGTGTACTGTAATACTTACTTAATACTTGTACTGTAATACTGTAATATTTCTTAAGCACCTTGAGCCCTACTTAATTAATGATTTTTTTCTAATGTACCTTGAGCTGTTGTAATACTTGACTTTCCCTCTGGGATTAATAAAGTGATCTATCTATCTATCTATCTATCTATCTATCTATCTATCTATCTATCTATCTATCTATCTATCCATCCATCCATCCATCCATCCATCCATCCATCCATCCATCCATCCATCCATCCATCCATAACAAGGGTTCTGTAAGAAAGACTCAATTCTTACAGTTGCAATACCCCTCCAAGAAACCAGAGGGCAGCCTTGTCTGAGTTCAAACACATCTAACTTCCTGTGCATGTTCTAGAAAGGAAATTTGTGTGTACTCTCTATATGGACTGTTTATCTAGTTTTTTTTCTGGATCTTGTTTTGGACCTGCTTTTTGTAAGAACTGCTTTTTGTTTACTGACACCTAGCTGTATTTGACCTTTTTTGACTGATCAAGTGAAAATGGATTGTTGTCCTCCAGCTGAATCCAAATTCCCTCTGTTTGTATGCTAATACTGGTTCTCAGTTGGCTGTACAGTACAAGTACACTTGTATGACACTCAAAATGGATGATGTTATAGGCTTGTAGTAGGATTTGATCTCATCTGGATTCAAAGAACACACTGTCCTGGTACATCTTTGCATTTTCTTGGTGAAAGCTGAATTCTAGAATGTCATTTGGGGACTCACACTGTAGATGCAAGTAGCAGTCAAGTTCTAGCAGATAGAACCACATGGGCAAATTAAAATCAGCTCTCAAAATACACAGATATGAGTCAGTAATGTAATCAAGTGAAAAACTGCTCTCTACCCACTGCATCTGTTCAATATGAGTGATTGCACTGACAATCATTTTAATGTTTGGTGTGCTGGACAAACCTGTTTACATTTTACTAAAGGTTTTAAGCTATAGGCATTTTTGATTTTGTGCCTTTAAATGCAAAAATCAGGTGTCTGGACAATCCTTTGTCCTATCTATAACAGTCTTGCTACTGGTCAAGACATGATCTCATAATAAGAAAACATCTGAATAAACATATAAAAAAAATGCCATGATTGGGGAAATAATCCAGTAGAGATATATTCATTCATTGTTTGTTTTACCACCACTTTATCCTATTCAGGGCCGTGGTGTATAATTCACTAGACGAAAAGTAGGAAACACCCCGGACAGGTCGCCACTCCATCACAGGGCAAACATGTACACATGTTCACACCAAGGGCAATCTCCAATTAGCCTGACTGCATATCTTTGGACTGTGGAAGGAAACTCACGGACATGGACATGCAAACTACACACAGAAAGTACCCAGACCGCTCCACCTGGGAATTGAACCTAGGACCCTCTTGCTATGAGAAGACAGTGCTACCCACCGAGCCGCATTCGATTTTCAGAGCATTGGGAATGCAGAGCACACATTGTAAACAGCTGGCATTTTAAACTGTTTGCACTGTAGGGACAAAGCAGAGCTTACGGGGTTGTAAACATGATCTGTGCAACCATGAATATGTAAAAGCGCAGATTGTTAAAAATAATTAACTAGAACACTTTGGTATCTGCGATGGATTGTCACCCTGTCCAGGGTATTCCTGCCTTTCACCCAGTCTTTCCTGGTAAAACCACGAACAGGATCAAGTCAATTGATGAAACGAGAAAATTAAGCATTTCATCAAGCTGCAGTCTGCAGTCTTAGAGGCTGCAGTGGCATGAATAATCTTGTTCATGTGACTGTGAAAACAAAACCTTTATTCAAGCTTCAATGTGCCAATTTTGAAGTAGTGACTTATTTCTTGTGCAGCAGTTTTAGCCTAATATGAATGTTACAGTGTCATTTGTGTTTTAGCAAATTTTAATTCATGACAGACTGGGTTTTGGTGCTTTGAATTACATCTGAAGATCTGGACAACCTTTCTATTATTAGGTGACAGTTTGGGTTGGTTCTTACTGACCTAGGGAGTGAAACCACTGTTCCATGCACTTTTTTATGAGTACATTTAAACTATTAACTATTATATTTAACTATATTTACAGTGTATCACAAAAGTGAGTACACCCCTCACATTTCTGCAAATATTTCATTATATCTTTTCATGGGACAACACTATAGACATGAAACTTGGATATAACTTAGAGTAGTCAGTGTACAGCTTGTATAGCAGTGTAGATTTACTGTCTTCTGAAAATGACTCAACACACAGCCATTAATGTCTAAATAGCTGGCAACATAAGTGAGTACACCCCACAGTGAACATGTCCAAATTGTGCCCAAATGTGTCGTTGTCCCTCCCTGGTGTAATGTGTCAAGGTCCCAGGTGTAAATGGGGAGCAGGGCTGTTAAATTTGGTGTTTTGGGTACAATTCTCTCATACTGGCCACTGGATATTCAACATGGCACCTCATGGCAAAGAACTCTCTGAGGATGTGAGAAATAGAATTGTTGCTCTCCACAAAGAAGGCCTGGGCTATAAGAAGATTGCTAACACCCTGAAACTGAGCTACAGCATGGTGGCCAAGGTCATACAGCGGTTTTCCAGGACAGGTTCCACTCGGAACAGGCTTCGCCAGGGTCGACCAAAGAAGTTGAGTCCACGTGTTCGGCGTCATATCCAGAGGTTGGCTTTAAAAAATAGACACGAGTGCTGCCAGCATTGCTGCAGAGGTTGAAGACGTGGGAGGTCAGCCTGTCAGTGCTCAGACCATACACCGCACACTGCATCAACTCGGTCTGCATGGTCGTCATCCCAGAAGGAAGCTGACGCACAAGAAAGCCTGCAAACAGTTTGCTGAAGACAAGCAGTCCAAGAACATGGATTACTGGAATGCCCTGTGGTCTGACGAGACCAAGATAAACTTGTTTGGCTCAGATGGTGTCCAGCATGTGTGGCGGCGCCCTGGTGAGAAGTACCAAGACAACTGTATCTTGCCTACAGTCAAGCATGGTGGTGGTAGCATCATGGTCTTGGGCTGCATGAGTGTTGCTGGCACTGGGGAGCTGCGGTTCATTGAGGGAAACATGAATTCCAACATGTACTGTGACATTCTGAAACAGAGCATGATCCCCTCCCTTCAAAAACTGGGCCTCATGGCAGTTTTCCAACAGGATAACGACCCCATACACAACCTCCAAGATGACAACTGCCTTGCTGAGGAAGCTGAAGGTAAAGGTAATGGACTAAACCCAATTGAGCACCTGTGGCGCATCCTCAAGTGGAAGGTGGAGGAGTTCAAGGTGTCTAACATCCACCAGCTCCGTGATGTCATCATGGAGGAGTGGAAGAGGATTCCAGTAGCAACCTGTGCAGCTCTGGTGAATTCCATGCCCAGGAGGGTTAAGGCAGTGCTGGATAATAATGGTGGTCACACAAAATATTGACACTTTGGGCACAATTTGGACATGTTCACTGTGGGGTGTACTCACTTATGTTGCCAGCCATTTAGACATTAATGGCTGTGTGTTGAGTTATTTTCAGAAGACAGTAAATCTACACTGCTATACAAGTTGTACACTGACTACTCTAAGTTATATCCAAGTTTCATGTCTATAGTGTTGTCCCATGAAAAGATATAATGAAATATTTGCAGAAATGTGAGGGGTGTACTCACTTTTGTGATACACTGTATATGGGCACAGGTTACCAGTTACGGTCAATCACGAAAAAATTAATTTAAGGCAATGCCATTTTAATTAAATATCAATTTCAGCAACTTCATATGCTTAAAGATTTTATGGACAAAGAAGTGTGTTCCAAAAACAGCAGCAGTAATCATTAAAACCTCAGGCTGCATATAATAAAAAAATAGACACAGTTTTTTCTCTGAACGTGACATTTTATATTAAGGTACATGTACATTACATTCTACTGTTGTGCTCGCGGTAATCTAGAGAGCTCACTCTCCAATCAGAACTGATTACACACTCATACTTACACACAGACAAAAACATCCCATACGTACAGATTTTTTTAAAGTTCATGCAGTCATTCAATAATAAAGCTCGGCCTAATTTAGGCTGCTTTCACATAGACAAAATAAAAAAATATGACCACTTTAAATTACAAAAAAACCCTGAACCAAAATAATAAATTAAGTACAAAAAGAAGAGAATAAAGCATTTTTGACATTTCATAAATAAAAGGATTTTATCAAATAAATAAATGATCCACAGATATTTACAGCACTGAAGTGTTTTATGCGTTTTATCCACGTTTTTCTGAGTAACATTGATACTGAGCAGAGCGAACAGCGATAGAGACATTTATGACATTCGGCACTGCACAACAGGGTGACCAGTTAGATACGGTATGAAGTATGAAAAGAAGCATCACTGGATGTCGCAGACTGTCTTTGGAATCATTGGCTGGATTCTTTTAGCTCCTCCCCCTCAAAACAGGCACTAATTTAATTACCATTACCCACAGATGACATCACTTGAAGTCCCATAATCCCTGCCCGATCTTTCTTTTCTGACAGTTCTTGGGCGTTTGTCATTCGGCTAGTCTTCGGCCAGCGCGTGCCACTTCGCAATCTGTCGCCGTGGGTGATCGCAGATCTCGCGCCAGTGCTCGCCAGCGGTGCCTGGGGATGAGGTCCCCAGGAGGAGACGGCCAACGATGGGTGTGCGTGCTGTTCTATCGGAATCCAGCAGCAGAAGCTCGACGCTGGTGTCCCGCAGGCCCTCCTCGGTGGGCACGTCGAAGACGAAGAGCTCGTTGAAGACGGGGTTCGGGGTGCACTTTTTCACGTGGGTCTTTTTCTTGCACACGCGTTTCTTGCCCTGGTACAGGTTTACCTTTACGTAAGGGTCTGAAAGGGAAAAAGGGAAGAGAATAAAAAAGACATCTAGCTAGGTCAATACGTGGGGTGGCGGAAATACTGAATGTTGTTGAGTGGGGTTGATTTGATAAGACGTAATAAAGACTTGACATGTCTATTGTATATTGTATACTGGTAAAAATTCCTACTGATATCTTGTGTACTTATTTGAGCGTGTGGTAGTTTATATGATTAAGTTTTTTAATATGAAATTTAATATGAAATGATTTTTCTGGGGCTATGAACAATTGTTATCTTTTTTTATCTGTTTATTTTCTAAACATTTATACTGGGCGCTTAAGGGGTGCAGCAGTCTGTTATGCTAGCTGTCTGGATCTGAAGTGCTGTAATGGATTAGTGCCCTGTCAAATGTTTCCTGGATCACAACCCTGACCAGAATAAAGTGGTTGATGGAAATGAGATAAGAACATTTTTACTTCATATTTATTCCAAATGTAACTTTCAAATTTTTTTTTCCATTTACAGTAGACCCTTGAGTTCAGAACAGTTTACCATACGAACATTTTGGGTTAAGAACTATCTTTTCCAACTTAACATACAAACTCGAGAAATTCGAGAAACACGTGACGTCACGAACAAGTTGACAGTGAGCGAACATTCGGACAGCGGACGGTGTGTTTCCGGTGTTTTCTTGATATTTTGTAAAATTCAATATTAAAATGTCCCCAAAGAAGGTGTAGAGGAAGCCTAGTGGTGAGAAAATTAAAAAATCTATTAAATTTGTTGTTGTACAGTGTGATTACTCCTGCCAGTAGCTGTCACTGTGTATCAGACAGAGGGGACAGTGAGTGAGAGAAAAGAAGGAATTCAGCTCAGTAAACTATTCTTTCTTTCGTGCAATTACACCTACAAAATACGATACCATTAAAATAAAGAAGGAAATAATAGAGAAATATGAGAGTTATTGTTGTTTCTGGTAGATACATTTTATAAAAAAAGAAGGAAATTGTGTATGGTGCATGGTACTACACGCATTGTACTAAAATGTGATGTGTGTGTGTACTACTGTGTATTGTTGGTTATTATTGTTTATTACATTAATGTCTATTCTATAATTTAAGATTTAAGGGAAAATATACTTGTATTTATAACAAAAAAGACCATTTAAAACATTAGAAAGGTTAGGTAAGGGGGGGTTTGGGAGGTCTGGCACGGATTAATTCTATTTACATTATTTCTTATGGGAAAAATAGGTTTAACTAACGAACAATTTGACTTAAGAACAGCCCTTCAGAACCAATTAAATTGCTGTGTCTCAGCAGTACATGGCAGTACATTTCAAAACTTCCAGGCCTTTTAAATTGCAGCTCATCAGCCTTGTAACCTTGTAGCTAATCTATAGCTAGTTTTGCTCTGTTTATATATATATATATATTATTTTATTTAACCTTTATTTAACCAGGCAAGTCATTAAGAACTGCTTCTTTTTTGCAATGGCGGCCTGGCAAAAGGCAAAGCCTCTTGAGGAACAATCATACAAACAAATTTACATAAGACACTAAAAACAAACAACGATGATCACAATACAATAACACATAGTCGAATCATCCAGCAATAGTATAAAAGAAAAATCAACTTGTCATACAGCTGCATGTATCTCTTAAGATATCTGTAATTTGTTTTTTAAAAGTTGTCTTAGAAATAAATGTATCCAGCCTTAGAGTTTCTTGCAGTTTGTTCCAGTCTATGGCTGAAGCCACTTGAAATGATGACTGACCAAAAATGGTGTTCGTTTTAGGAACCTTCAGTGAAATACGATGAGCAGCGCGAGTATAATAAACTGAAGATGAGGTTTGCAATAAATGACACAAATAGGGAGGAGACGATGTATTCGAGGTCCCAGCTCTGGTGTCCTAGCGTGTGTTTTTCCAGGACCAATTAAGCCACAAGCTGACTTTGTTCCCAAACATCAGAAATAGACATAATTATCAACAACTGGCAGAATATGAGGAGAACTTCTGGTCTACTAATACTATTGGATTCTCACCTGAGGGCCCATTGCGGTCTGTCTTGGGCAGGTGACGAGCTTTAAGAACCACTACCGTCAGGGTGCTGGTGGTGGACTGATAACACAAAGACAGGAGCAGCTCTCCCCTCCCTGCAGTTGTCTACACAAAGAAAGTAATAAAAACACATTTAACACATTCATACTCAATCTGCAACCATAATAATGCAACCATAATAAACTTCATAATAATTTCTATAGTGTTACTATTACAGGCTGTTTTGAGGCTAAGAATGGGCATTAAGAATCATATGAACACATTTTAAAGCACATGAAAACACTGTTTTACCATCTACATTGATCAGCCATAAATTAAAACCACCTCCATTTTACCAGCTCCACTTACCATATAGCGGCACTTTGTAGTTCTACAACTACTGACTGTAGTCCATCTGTTTCTCTACAAACTGTTTTAGCCTGCTTTCACCCTGTTCTTCAATGATCAGGACCCCCACAGGACCACCACAGAGTAGGTATTATTTAGGTGGTGGATCATTCTCAGCTCTGCAGTGACAATGACATGGTGGTGGTGTGTTAGTGTGTGTTGTGCTGGTATGAGTGAATCAGACACAGCAGCACTGCTGGAGTTATTAAATACCATGTCCACTCACTGTCCACTCTATTAAACACTCCTACCTAGTTGGTCCACCTTGCAGATGTAAAGTCAGAGACGATCGCTCATCTATTGCTGCTGTTTGAATTGGACCTTCACCAATGGTCATAGCCCACGTGGTGCTGTTGGCTGAACATTTTTGGTTGGTGGAGAATTCTCAGTCCAGCAGGGACAGTGAGGTGTTTAAAAACTCCATCAGCATTGCTGTGTCTTATCTACTCATACCAGCACAACACACACTAACACACCACCACCATGTCAGTGTCACTGCAGTGCTGAGAATGACCCACCACCCAAATAATACCTGCTCTGTAGTGGTCCTGGGAGAGTCCTGACCATTGAAAAACAGGGTGAAAGGGGGAGAAACAGATGGACTACAGTCAGTAATTGTAGAACTACAAAGTGCTTCTATATGGTACGTGGAGCTGATAAAATGGACAGTGAGCGTAGAAACAAGGAGGTGGTTTTAATGTTATGGCTGATCGGTGTATAATGTCATACATCAAACAACTTTTCTCTTACATAACACAGGCAGTGCAACACAGTCCGCACTGTCTTACCAAGAGTAAATTTAATAACATGTTACCATGGAAACCAGCAACAGGTTTAATTGCTTCAACCAATGTGTGATTACTTCTGTTTGTCTTTTATAGCTTTATTTTCCAGCTGACTTCTCCTAGCACTCCAAAACCAAGTTTATTATTTAAACAAGATGGAAAATTCTTCTCTCAATATCAAGACACAGTCTTGGTAGTACTGACAATTATGTTGTGTCATAGTGCTACATCAGCTACATCAGTGTAACGTTTATTAGTCACACTGTGACTAAATGAGGCACTGTGTTCCCAACTGGCCATAAAAATCTGCATGGTCCTAATCAATAGCCAACTGGGCAGTGTGACAGTCCATGAGTCATCTAGCATCAATCTCAAGAAAAGAAACTTTCTTTGCCTCCAAATGGCACTCAGTCAATTGTCAGCCTGCCATTCTGAATCCTCAACTGTCCTCAAATCTCCCCTAAATCCAATACATTATTCGGTCTGATACCATTTCAATTTGCTGCTCTTAAGGATTTAATCTAAGGCATATTTAAGAACTCTTGTAATTGTTTTATGTGATGTGTGGTGTAATGTTTCTTTTTTCTTTATTTTCCCTTTGTTTCTTTGTTCTTTATTATACCACTATCTCTTCTATCTACTAGTGCTCCTGGCACTGGTCAGGCTGTCACTGTTAATAAGAACCTGTTCTTAATGTCTCACCTGGTTAAATAAAGCTATGTGAGTAAATATGTGAGCTTACTCTCCAGTGTTAGCCATTTGAAGACATGTCTTCCTCTCACCATAAAAACAGTGCCTCATTTGATTTACAAGTAAATATAGCATTTATTAATATAAATGTCTTAATGTCTTTATGTTTCATTCCCATCAACAGCTAAATCCTGATCAGGGTTGTGGCAGATCTGGTTTCACTGGAAAACACTGAGCACAATGCAGGAATACCTTAAACAGGGTGCCAATCTATTGCAGGGCTTTAACCAAGACTTTTGTGGTGTGATGTGGACTGGTAAGGTAAAAGTAGAACTATTTGCAAGACATTTTGCAAGCTAACACAGCAATACATGATGAGATAAGGGGATGTTTTGCTGCTTTAGGGCCATAAATGATGAAACCCTTTATTCAGCAGTTCATAATCTAAAGCTCAAACGTTAAGGATGAACTTTTTTAATTAAGGATTTGGGTTGGCCTTGTCAAAGTCCTAATTAAAGCTCTGGAGCTGTTGGTAATTTATGTTCAAAAGCCCTCAAATAGTGCTAAATAAAAGCAATTCTGAAAAGAATAGTAAGCCTTGTATAGAGACATAAAAGGCAGATCTTTACTTATCAGAAGTGTTTGGTTACAGTTGTTGCAAAAGATGACATAACAGCACTTATTATACTGTACTAAAATATATTATTATACTCTCTACTAAAATATATATTAAGTGAGCCTCATTGCATTATAGACTGTAAGTGGTTTAAATCTTGGTTTAATACTCTTTTTTTATTATTATTATTTTTTTATGCTTTTTCTCCCTTTTAGTGCGTCCAATTGCCCGATTGCGTCATGCTTCCTCTCCACCAATGCCAATCCCTGCTTTGACTGAGGAGAATGAAGCTAACCCATGCCCCCACCGACATGTGGGCAGCATGCCGTATGCATCTTATCACCTGCACTTTGACGAGTGCAGTGCAGCTCAGCGTTGTGTACGGAGAGACACACCCTGAGAGCACTCTTTTCTCATCTCTGTGCAGGCGCCATCAATCAGCCAGCAGAGGTCGTAATTGCACCAGTCATGGGAGAGAGACCCCATCCGGCTTAGTCCCACCCATATCTGAACAACAGGCCAATCGTTGTTCATGTGGCCCCTCAACCTTAGCCGGCAGGCAGAGCTGAGATTCGATACGATGTATTCGAGATCCCAGCTCTGGTTCCAGCGTGTGTTTTTACCGCTTTAATACTCTTTACTATTGTTCTTGTTTTGGTCTTGACCACTAAAAGTGTTGGTCTTGATATCGGGTTGTAAGGGTCTACAGCAGGGGTGTCAAACTCATTTTTACAGAGGGCCTTTAATAATCTGCATTATGGTGGCCCTCAAAGGGCCGATTGTAACGTATCCTGCTGTAATGGCAGTCTGCCTTTTAAGTCTTGGACAATTTGTTGTTTTTCTTGGAGGCTAAATTCTGTGTTTGGTGTCAAAATGTCAAATTTATACTGTATATTTATAATGTATATCTACATTTATATTGTACTCCTTTACCACAGACACGGCCTCATAACACAAGAGACATACCGCTTTTTCTTCCTGAAGCAAACATGTTTTCACTTTCCCATCTTTTATTAAATTTCCTCCTTCTGCTTCAGTTTTTTCTTCTTGTACATTTTAAGATTATTTGTAAAGATTTCTCAACATCACTTGTTGGAAAACTGCCTCAGTTAACCACTGATGTGGAAACACTGCCATCTAGTGGCGGGATACTGTCACTTTGTGGGTTACAAAATCGGCATGCATTGTGGGAGATGCAGCTTATGTACGATATTACAGTTTATTTTAAGACAATCATATGACGTGGCGGGCCAGATTTGGCCCATGGGCCTTGAGTTTGACACATGTGCTCTACAGCTTGACTACAACACTGTATTGTACCCCTCACCTTTCTAATCAATGTTGTGTTATAGGTTAGACCCATATAACACAACATTGATTAGAAACTTCATTACTGTCATTTTTTTCTCAATAACAGTAAAGATGCTGGCTATGGGAATTAGTTATGTCCAATTTGGGGGAAAAAATTAAGAATATTTAAACAAATGGGTTAGGAAGATGCTTATACACAGTGTACTCCAAAGATATATCCTCAATATATTTGAATTATTTAAAATGCATATGAATCTAATAGAGGTGGTTGACTACTAGTGGTGCTATCAGCCGGCCAGGCGTCTACATAACCATGACTGGCTATACCAGGGTGGTTGTGGGCTGTCATGAATTGGCACCCTGTCCAGGGTATTCCTTCCTTGCACCCAGTAATTACCGGTGAATACAGACCTGCCATGACCCTGACCAGGATAAAGCCGCTAATACAAAAAATGAAAAACAACCTAATAGGGCTGGTTGGTTCTGTTAGCAATCTGATTAAGTATTTAGCTCTTGTGGTTCGCTGGTCCATCTCAGTTTTGTGATGAGAGACATAGAAGCTTTTTATTGACGCCCACACACATCGAGAATCAAGTTTCCATGGATTCGAGGGTGTGTCTATAGAGGCCCATGACATGCAGACTTACTATTGAGCGTTTCTAATGCTGCATTATTCACAGAGGACACCAGAGAGCTAATAGACTCTCATTCGCTTCTTCTGTACACATCAAACATCATCACCCACAAAGAATATCAGATTAAACAAATACACCTATCAAGAAATGTCTGTAAATGTTTACATCAAATATTTTGGTGTTATATATGATGACGACATAATAATTCAAGGGCAAAGCTGTATACTGGGTTTCATATTAATAAGGTAAAAAGTTCCTCAATAACCCTTTAATTAGTTTAGTTAACAGAAGTTTGAGGGCACCCAAGTGGTGCAGCAGAATATTCCACTAGCACAACAGTTCTTCTCCAACTCCATATACACACACACACACACACATACCTGTATATACTGTATATATATATATATTGTTTATGCATTTCTCCCCTTTTTTCCCTTTTAGCTCGTCCGATTGCGTCATGCTTCCTCTCCACCATTGCCGATCCCCGCTCTGATTGAGGAGAACGAAGCTAACCCATGCCCCCTCAGACACGTGGGCAGCAGCTGTATGCGTTTTGTCACCTACACTGTGACTAGTGCAATGCAGATCAGCAGTGTGTACGGAGAGACACACCCTAACAGCACTCTTTTCCCGTCTCTGTGCAGGCGCCATCAATCAGCCAGCAGAGGTCGTAATTGCATTAGTTATGAGAGAGTACCAATCCAGCCGGCAGGCAGAGCTGAGACTCAATATGATGTTTTCGAGATCCCAGCTCTGGTGTTCCAGCATGTGTTTTTGCCGCTGCGCCACCTGAGCGTCCACAGCTCTGTGTTCTTAACGCTCTGAGTTCGAATCTCAGCTCTGCAACCGGTCAGCTGTGTGCCCTCTAGCAGGCACAGTTGGCAGTGACTGCAGCAGACAAAACTGACCACGAGTCTGCATTGTGGGAAAAGACAGGGCAAAAAAGGTGTGAGAGCTTCGATGCCGTGTAAGGACCCTGGTTAGTAGCCAAAGGTGCCTGTACAAAAGTGGAGGAATGCAGAGATCAGTGTGTGACTCTTCGTGCACGAGACTGGCCACATCCTCAGACTCTATTGGTTTGACTAGCCCTGGTGCACATACAAATTACTACAGTGCCAATAGCTCCACCTTGTGGAAAAACTTCTTCCTGTTTACCATGCTTTACGTGTTTATAAAGTCACATCACAGCAATATTGACAAGACACATGCTAGCAATCCAGCAATGGTGCAATCACTGAGTTTGTGCTTTGTTCAATCATATACATATTATATATTTTAGGGTGATAACAGTAATTTTGTGAAATAGTCCCCACGTGTGCAGTTTTAAGTAAATAATATATAGTATGTATCTCTTACCCTCACATTCCTTTTGATGATGTCACGGCTCATGATGACCCTCCCCTCAGCCAGGTCCACGTCAGCCAGCGGGACCAAAGTTTCTCCAATCACCTCATCGCGGGAATACCGATCAAAACTGAGCACCATGAAGTGTAAAGCCAGCTGGGGGACGCGAGAGTATGGGATGCCGTAGAAGCTGAAGGTCTCGTCAAAGGCTGGGTCCAGAGTCTTCCTCAGAACCCTGGTCTTGACCTTGTGTTTTTTCTCAGGAAGCAACGTAAGCTTGATGTAGGGGTCAGAGGTCAGAGACTGCTCATCTGTGGCAGACAGGCCATGCGCCTCTTTAACGTGCACAATGAAAGCCTTTTTCTCAAAGTTGTACTCGAGCGAGAAGGAAAGCGTGCCCACACCGTTCTCCTTTTCCTGGACCTTCTCCAGAGCCGGGGTGGGCATCTGGCTTGAGACATTGCTCTCTGGGGTTTCATCCTCCTGCGTTCCCACCTGTCCGGTGCCTGGATGCGGGGATGGAATATCCTGATCTGGGGTGCTTCTGACCTTGGCTTGAAGAATGGGAGGTGCAAATGTGAAGTTCCCATTCAAGTCTCGTTTTTCCAAGTCAAGATGAAGTACCGGACGCCCACCACTGGGACTCGAGAGCGTTTTTTTCTGTGCTGGGTCAGATGTCTTCTCTCCCGCTATTTTTTTCTTGCCGTTCAGACTTTCAGGGTAGATGTCCACACCCTTGAGCATGTGGACGAATTTGTAAGGTGGGGTCTTGGCACCGCTTTTGTTGGTCTTGCGCTGGCAGCAAATCCAGGCAAAGGCAGAAACGCTGAAGACCAGACCAAAGATGCTGACCACAGCAACGCTTAAGGGAACCTCCACTGGAAAAGAAAGGACAGCACACACTTGTGTCAGCCGGTTTATGTCAATACAGTCTTTGTACCGTAGTTCTATCCCACTGTTATTGATTTTTTTTAGGCTCTACGTTCTAATAGATTATTCTTGTTTCTCTTTTTTGTTAGCAAAGCACGTTTACTAAAAGAAAAATCTATATTTGTATATATGTATTACATCAGAGCTGGCACAAATACAGACACTGTGACTCAATTGTTTAAGCTCAGAAACTCAGTCTCAGAAAAAACACCCTTAAAATAACAGTCACTTCACACCTCCAGTAAAACTCTCCAGAGATTTGGGGACTTGTGATTTATACACTGCTTATAACAGGCATCCTGTAATCATAACTGACTTTCCTATTAGTATGTTTGTCAAAAATACACACAAAAACCCACACAGGGCACAAAGCAGAAACACACTATAAATAGGGCATAAATTAAATACATTTAAATATATTATAAATATAAATATATTATATATAAATATATAAATATAATATACATATATATAATATCTAAATATATTTAAATATATTAAATAGGGCATAAATTAAATGAATATATATATATATATATATATATATATATATATATATATATATATATATATATATATATATATATATATATATATATATATATAAAGATTTAAATATATTATATTAAAAATATATTATAAATATAAATAGGGCATCAATAAATCATTAAAAACTTGAACTGATGATTCTTGTGTAACGAGTAAACTACCTGTGCTGTCATGAATGTAACCAAAGTGTGTAAAACATGATGTTAAAATCCTAATAAATAAATAATAATAACATACACTGCATATAACAAAAGTCCTGTAATCATAACTGACTGTCCTATTAGTATGTTTGTCAAAAATAAGCCAAAAAACACCTACACAGGGCACAAAGCAGAAACACACCATTAACAGGGCATCAATCCTTCACAATCACAAAAACCTACTGACAATTCAGTGCAACCAGTTTAACTTTTACATGTTTTGGAAGGTGGGAGGACACCAAAGTACCTGGAGGAATCCCACACAGTACACATAGTAACTGGGAGGTTATTTTATTTATTAATTTATTTATTTATTAGGATTTTAACGTCATGTTTTACACTTTGGTTACATTCATGACAGAAACTGTAGTTACACGTTACACAAGATTAATCAGTTCACAAGTTTAATGTCAAACACAGTCATGGACAATTTTGTATCTCCAATTAACCTTACTTGCATGTCTTCGGACTGTGGGAGGAAACCTGGGGAGAACATGCAAACTCCACACAGAAAGGACATGGACCACCCCACCTGGGGATCAAACCCATGACCTTCTTGCTGTGAGGTGACAGTGCTACCCACTGAGCCACCGTGTTGCCCATAACTGGAAGGTTATGATCCATGGGACTCATGTTTGAGTTGGTTATCTTCTAGACCTTCATCAGTGGTCACAGGACGCTGCCAACGGGGTGCTGTTGGCTGAATATATTTTTGGTTGGTGGACTATTCTCAGTCCAGCAGTGACAGTGAGGTGTTTAAAAACTCCATCAGTGCTGCTGTGTCTTATGTGCATTCTTCCAGCTGCACCACATGCAGCCCACACCCAAACATAGTCAAGTTCTTGTTCTACTACTTTCCTTAAATTGTTCCTCTTATAACACTCCTGTGTGGAGTTTGCAGGTTCTCCCCATGTCTGTGTGGGTTTCCTCCAGGAGCTCCGGTTTCCTCCCACAGTCCAAAGACTACATAAGGTTCATCAGTTCACAACTTTAACACACAGTCATGGACAACTTTGTATCTCTAATTCACCTCACTTGCATGTCTTTGGACTGTGGGAGGAAGCCTGGGGAGAACATGCAAACTGTGAGGCGACAGTACCCACTGAGCCACTGTTTTGCCCATAACTGGAAGGTTATGAACCATGGGACTCATAACCCATGTTGCTGCGTGGCGCCCATTCTTCCAGCTGCGCCACATGCAGCCCACACCCAAACATAGTCACGTTCTTGTTCTACTATTTTCCTTAAATTGTTCTTCTTATAACACCTGTGTGGAGTTTGCAGGTTCTCCCCGTGTCTGTGTGGGGTTCCTCCAGGAGCTCTGGTTTCCTCCCACAGTCCAAAGACGTATTACATAAGGTTCATCAGTTCACAAGTTTAACACACAGTCATGGACAATTTTGTATCTCCAATTCACCTTACTTGCATGTTTTTGGACTGTGGGAGGAAGCCTGGGGAGAACATGCAAACTGTGAGGCGACAGTGCTACCCACTGAGCCACTGTTTTGCCCATAACTGGAAGGTTATGAACCATGGGACTCATAACCCATGTTGCTGCGTGGCGCCCATTCTTCCAGCTGCGCCACATGCAGCCCACACCCAAACATAGTCACGTTCTTGTTCTACTATTTTCCTGAAATTGTTCTTCTTATAACACCTCTGTGGAGTTTGCAGGTTCTCCCAGTGTCTGTGTGGGGTTCCTCCAGGAGCTCTGGTTTCCTACCGCAGTCGAAAGACTTATTACATAAGGTTAATCAGTTCACAACTTTAACACACAGTCATGGACAATTTTGTATCTCCAATTAACCTTACTTGCATGTCTTTGGACTGTGGAAGGAAACATGGGGAGAACATGCAAACTCCACACAGAAAGGACCCGGACCGCCCTACCTGGGGTTGAAACCAGGACCTTCTTGCTGTGAGGCGACAGAGCCCATAACTGGAAGGTTGAATCAACCTCATGAACCATGTTGCTGCGTGGCGCCCATTCTTCCAGCTGCATCACATGCAGCCCACACCCAAACATAGTCAAGTTCTTGTTCTACTATTTTCCTTAAATTGTTCTTCTTATAACACCTGTGTGGAGTTTGCAGGTTCTCCCCGTGTCTGTGTGGGGTTCCTCCAGGAGCGCCGGTTTCCTCCCACAGTCCAAAGACGTATTACATAAGGTTCATCAGTTCACAAGTTTAACACACAGTCATGGACAATTTTGTATCTCCAATTCACCTTACTTGCATGTCTTTGGACTGTGGGAGGAAGCCTGGGGAGAACATGCAAACTCCACACAGAAAGGACCCGGACCGTCCTACCTGGGGATGCTATGAGCTACCCACTGAGCCACCGTGTTGCCCATAACTGGAAGGTTATGAACCATCATGAACCATATTGCTGCGTGGCGCCCATTCTTCCAGCTGCGCCACACGCAGCCCACACCCCAACATGGTCAAGTTCTTGTTGTACTATTTTTCTTAAATGGTTCTTCTTATAACACTCTCTGATGTAGGTCCTGTTGAACATTTTGGTGTAGAATTAACCAAATAACCATCCAGTGCTGGATGGAACCATTTATTCATTCATAACTGTGTAGCCTGTAGACTAAACCTATTTTATTTATTACATATTGATCTAATTTCTGATTTTCCCTCTGAAGAACCAGTGTTTGGACACGAATCGACACATTTCCTTATTAATCATTAATAATAATGATTAATAACAGCAGCATGCTGGTTCTGTTATGCATACACACAGAGATGAATAGTCTGGAAATTTCCTACTGCACAAAGGGTGTATCTCCCCCCTCGTACACACCCAGAACACCCCTCTCTGACAGAATAGGATGGGAATGACTCAGAGAACCTGGTGCCAACGTGAACCCAAATTCATCATGTAGGCTACAACGCTGTTCGCTGTGCGGGCTCCAGCTATGACGTCATGTTCCGTTTATAGCCAACGCGCGCGTCAAAGCGCAATCACGAGCCCATTAAACATGATTAACATGTGCTTACAGTTCAACTACATCCTAATTAACTGATACGCGTGCATACAAACGTTATATACATTATCTGTCCTGCCTTAAATACGTTCTCGTTCTTGTGCGTTACGTTATAGAAAGCGCGTTACTCACCGACTTGTCCCTGATCCGCGCTCACGGGAGCCATCGTGCACGAGCGCTTGTTTACTAGGCTGCACCCCTCCGGTACTGTGTAGTAATATAAGAGGAGCTGAAGGTTGAGCTTCTTTCCTAAAAACAAAACGGAGACTGTCTTTTACTACAGGTTTCCAAACTGCCTCCTTGTACTGATGCTTTCCTCACTGAAATGATGCTCTCTCTCTCCTCTCTCCTCACTGAAATGATGCTCTCTCTCCTCACTAATATGACGCCCTCTCTCCCCTCACTGAAATGATGCTCTCTCTCCTCACTAATATGACGCCCTCTCTCTCCTCACTGAAATGATGCTCTCTCTCCTCACTAATATGACGCCCTCTCTCTCCTCACTGAAATGATGCTCTCTCTCTCTCTCCTCTCTCCACGCTGAAATGATGCTCTCTCTCCTCACTGAAAATGATGCTCTCTCTCTCCTCACTGACTCCCTGAAATGATGTTCTTTCTCTCCTCACTGAAATGATGCTCCCTCTCTCTCTCCTCACTGAAATGATGCTCTCTCTCCTCACTAATATGACGCCCTCTCTCTCCTCACTAAAATGATGCTCTCTCTCTCTCCTCTCTCCACGCTGAAATGATGCTCTCTCTACTCACTGAAAATGATGCTCTCTCTCTCTCTCTCCTCACTGACTCCCTGAAATGATGTTCTTTCTCTCCTCACTGAAATGATGCTCCCTCTCTTTCTCTTCACTGAAATTATGCGCTCTCTCTCTCTCTCTCTCTCTCTCTCTCTCTCTCTCTCTCTCTCTCTCTCTCCACAGTGACTCCCTGAAATGATGCTCTTTCTCTCCTCACTGAAATGATGCTCCCTCTCTTTCTCCTCACTGAAATGATGCTCTCTCTCCTCACTAATATGACGCCCTCTCTCTCCTCACTGAAATGATGCTCTCTCTCTCTCTCCTCTCTCCACGCTGAAATGATGCTCTCTCTCCTCACTGAAAATGATGCTCTCTCTCTCCTCACTGACTCCCTGAAATGATGTTCTTTCTCTCCTCACTGAAATGATGCTCCCTCTCTCTCTCCTCACTGAAATGATGCTCTCTCTCCTCACTAATATGACGCCCTCTCTCTCCTCACTAAAATGATGCTCTCTCTCTCTCCTCTCTCCACGCTGAAATGATGCTCTCTCTACTCACTGAAAATGATGCTCTCTCTCTCTCTCTCCTCACTGACTCCCTGAAATGATGTTCTTTCTCTCCTCACTGAAATGATGCTCCCTCTCTTTCTCTTCACTGAAATTATGCGCTCTCTCTCTCTCTCTCTCTCTCTCTCTCTCTCTCTCTCTCTCTCTCTCTCTCTCTCTCTCTCTCTCTCTCTCTCTCCACAGTGACTCCCTGAAATGATGCTCTTTCTCTCCTCACTGAAATGATGCTCCCTCTCTTTCTCCTCACTGAAATGATGCTCTCTCCTCACTAATATGACGCCCTCTCTCTTCTCACTGAAATAATGCTCTTTCTTTCCTCACTGAAATGATGCTCTCTCTTCTTACTGAAATGATGGTCTCTCTCCTCACTAAAATGATGCTCTCTCACTCACTCCTCACTGAAATGGTGCTCTCTCTCTCTCTCTCTCTCTCTCTCTCACTCCTTACTGAAATGATGCTTTCTCTCTCCTCACTAAAACGATGCTTTCTCTCTCCTCACTGAAATGATGTTCTCTCTCTCTCCTCACTGAAATGATGTTCTCTCTCTCTCCTCACTGAAATGATGCTCTCTTTCTCTCCTCACTGAAATGATACACGCTCTCTCTCCTTACTGAATGATGCTCTCTCTCTCCTCACCAAAATGATGCTCTCTCACTCACTCCTCACTGAAATGGTGCTCTCTCTCACTCCTCACTAAATGATGCTCTCTCCTCACTGAAATGATGCTCCCTCTCTATCTCTCTTTCATTCCCAGCTGAATTGAGCTCTGACGCAGTTCTGACGAAGGCTGATGCTAACTGATTCTGCATAATAAATCCAGTCAATTAATGGGTGTGTCCGTTGAACGTACATTTATTTAATATAAGATTGATTTAAAAGCTTACAGCAAAATACAGTTCCGGTCAAAAGTTTACATACACTCTTTAGGGACATGCATAATGTTACTGTATGGCTGAAAATGTGCAGGGCTCCACATCCAGTGCTAACAGGTGTATGAAATCAATTATTTACCAGACGTTTTATGTTTTCAATGTTGTGGCAACAGCTTGGAGAAGGCTCTTACCTGTTCCAATGTGACTTTCCCTGTGCACAAAGTGAGATCTATTATAACCCCAAATAGAAAAAAGTTGGGACAGAGTAATAAGGTAAAAACACTAAATAATGATGTGATTTTAAACAGGTAGTCAACAGGTGATTGTAATCATGATTTGATACACAAACAGTATCCATGAAAGGTTTTGAGGAGCAAAGATGGGCAGAGGATCTCCCATTGTTGTTTGTCAACAAATGTTTAAGAAAATTGTTTAAAAAGATTGGAAGTAATTTGTATATTTCACCCTCTACAGTGCATAATATCATTAAACAATTCATGGAATCTTGAGGGATTTCAGTGTGTAAAGGGCAGAAGCACAAGCTTAAGTTAACCACCAGTGATCTCTGATTCTTTAGACAGCACTGCATCAGGAACCATGCCAAAACATATTTTAAGTGTTGTGAGAGAGAATGGCAACATTAAACAATGTTAAATGCTTTACTGTCCCAACTTTTTTGGAATGTGTTGCAGGCATGAAATACAGAAATTGATGTATTTTAACAAATGAAATGAGAAATAGTGCTTTTTTCCGGATCTCACTATCAGTGCCCTGACTTCAATCTCATTTAACATACTTTGTATGAATTGGAACACTGCATGTAAGCCTTATTATCCAACATCAGTGCTTAACCTGTGACTGCTCCTTTGACTAAGGTTGAGAGTTCAAATCCCAGCTTTGCCATGCAGCCACTGTTGGGCCCTTGAGCACGGCCCTTAACCCTCTCTGCTCCAGGGGTGCCGTACGATGGCTGACCCTGCGCTCTGACGCCATCTTCCAAACAAGCTTGGATATGTGAAGAAAGAATTTCATTTTACTGTACACCTGTATATGTATATATATATATATATATATAACAAATAAAGGCCACCTTCATAGCCTTGTGGAACCAACTCTATTTCAGTGTCCATGGTTTTGGAATAGAATGCCAAACAAGCTTTTGGCCATATAGGATAAATGAATGACTGGAACAGGCGGCACGGTGGCTCGGTGGGTAGCACTGTCGCCTCACAGCAAGAAGGTCCTGGGTTCGATCCCCAGGCGGGGGCGGTCCGGGTCCTTTCTGTGCAGAGTTTGCATGTTCTCTCTGTGTGGGTTTCCTCCCACAGTCCAAAAACATGCAGTCAGGTTAATTGGAGACACTGAATTGCCCTATAGGTGAATGGGTGTGTGTGTGTGTGTCACCCCTGCGATGGACTGGCGCCCCATCCAGGGTGTTACTGTGTGCCGTGCACCCATTAAAAAGCTGGGATAGGCTCCAGCACCCCGTCGCGACCCTAATTGTATAAGCGGTTAAGAAAGTGAGTGACTGAGTGAATGACTGGAACACTTTATGTATAATTTACATTAAATATATTAGTAATACTATATAATTTCTATTACATGTAACTCTCTTCATATGTTTTTTGTGGGATTTCTAAACAGATATGTTAAAATCTACTGAGTCAAAATTATACATACAATAGCTTGGCCTCTATATTCCTTGTAAGTGATTATTATTGATGATCATCAGCCCAAAAACAACAGTGATGCGGCTTCATTTATTTACACTGACTGTACTAGCTAAGTCTATTCACATGCAATATTCACAGCTTGCCCTCCATTAACAGAGACCCCATGGGACTCAAGTAATTGCTTGTTTTGCTTGCCCTCTAGGTTCACCTCTGGAAGGAAATCGATTGCTGTGAGCTACTGTAAATCAATGTCTTGTCATAATGGAACATCAGAACGTTGATACCCATAAACCTGTACTGTGTATAGAATACAGTATACAGAATATGAGACACTACTGGGCGACACGGTGGCTGAGTGGGTAGCACTGTCGCCTCACAGCAAGAAGGTCCTGGGTTCGATTTCCACGTGGGGCGGTCTGGGTCCTTTCTGTGTGGAGTTTGCATGTTCTCCCCGCATCTGCGTGGGTTACCTCGGGAGCTCCAGTTTCCACCCACAGTCTAAAAACATGCCACCAGGCTAATTGGAGACACTGATTAGTCCTATAGGTACCTAGTCGCTAGGATGCATAAACCAGTGCATTGTAGTGCAGGTCCCAAGGCCGGATAAATAGGGAGGGTTGTGTCAAGGGGGGAAGGGCATCCGGCGTAAAAACTGTGCTAGATCAATAACGCGGCTCACGATCCACCGGCGACCCCTGACGGGAGCAGTGGCGGAAATAGACATATGAGCCATTACTGCAATAAATTAGCAGTTCATAACATTTTAATGGGCTGGGCTTCAACTGGCCACCAATGTGGCAAAAAGATGACCTTACAGGCCTCATTATTGTACACTATATAGCCAAAAGCGTATGGACACTCGACCCTGAGCAAAATTCTAAAACTATGGGCATTAATAATCAGTAAGCCATTATTTACAGCAATAACAGCCTTCATTCTTCTGAGATTTTGGAGTAGGAATTTGTGCCTATTCTGTCAAAAGAGCATTTCTGAGGTCAGGCACTGATGTTGAATAAGAAAGCTGGAGTCCTTCAAGTTTTTGGGAACTATCATTTCCCAGGACCTGAAGTGGGAGTACAACATCAACTCCATTCTCAAGAAAGCCCAACAGAGAATGTTCTTCCTGCGGAAAATGAGAAAGCTGGGTCTGCCACAGGAGCTGCAAAGACAGTTCTACACTGCTGCCATCGAATCAGTTCTGTGCACATCCATCACAGTCTGGTTTGGAGAAGCCACAATACAACACAGGAACAGACTGCAGCGACTGGAAAAGTCAGCTGAGAAAATCATTGATGCTCCTTTGTCCTCCCTCCTGGACTTGTATTTCTCAAGAACCAAGAAACGGGCAGAGAAAATTATTACTGAGTCCTCACACCCTGGCCATAACTTCATTCAACCCCTCCCCTCCGGCAGGCGCTATAGTTCCATCCACACTAAAACTTCCAGATTTAAGAGCAGTTTCTTCCCACAGACCATCTCCCTCCTAAATAAATAAAGAGACTTGAGCGTGACAATATTCACATGCTGCCAATTGACTAAATATTGTAGTACTCATCCTACATGCTGTGCACTTTACTATTTTTTTTTTTATTAGTTTAAAAAAAATATTTTTTGTATGCATTTTCTCCCCTTTTTCTCCCCCTTTAGCGCGTCCAATCCTTGCCCAATTGCGTCATGCTTCCTCTCTGCCTATGCCGATCCCTGCTCTGACCGAGGAGATCAAAGCTAACCCACGCCCCCTCCGGCATGTGGGCAGCAAGCCGCATGCATCTTATCACCCACACATTGACGAGTGTTGTGCCACCTAGCATTGTGTGCGGAGAGACACACCCTAAGAGCACTCTTTCCTCATCTCTGTGTAGGCCCTTCTAATCAGCCAGCAAAGGTCGTAATTGCACCAGTCTGACAGATAGAGACCCATATCCGGCTTAGTCCCACTCATCTGAACAACAGGCCAATCGTTGTTCATGTGGCCACTCAGCCTCAGCCGGCAAGGCAGAGCTGAGACTCGATACGATGTATTCGAGAACCCAGCTCTGGTTGCGGCATGTGTTTTTACCGCTGCGCCACCTGAGCGGGTATTATTATTTTAATTTTCCACATGCTGCTAGCTTACATTATCGGTATATCACTGTATATTTCCATCGGTATGTTACCATATATTGTGTACCTCTGCTTATATGTACATACATACACTGGTCACTAAATACTGTACATACATACATGCACATGTCCATATATTTTCTATATATTGCCTGTATATAGTCTTATAGTTAGTATATTTTTGTGTTTAATGCAGACATCCCAAGTCTCTCTGAAGTCCTGGGAATCTCCTGCATATACATAGCGGCTCCCTGATGCCCGCAGGCCAGATAAAATCTCCCGGAATCTAGAACGAGCGGCCAAGAGCGCCACACACACAACTTTTTTCCCCAATCGCGTAGTAAATCCGTTATCTAATATACAATCTAGCGCACTGTGTAGGGAACATAAATCAATTGTCTAATATACTGTCTAGTGCACTATGTAGGGAACATAAATCCGTTATCTGATATACAATTTAATGCACTATGTAGGGACCATATTTAATTATGTAATACACTATCTAGTGCACTATGTAAGGAACACAAATCATTATATAGTTATACTTTCTAGTGCACTATGTAGTGAACAGGAATGCGTTATCTAATACACTATCTAGTGCACTATGTAGGGAACATAAATCCGTGATCTGATATACAATCTAGTGCACTGTGTAGGGAACATAAACCAATTGTCTAATTCACTATCTAGTGCACTACACAGGGAACATAAATTCATATCTAAAATATTATCTAGTGCACTATGTAGGGAACATAAATCTGTTATCTGATATACAATTTAGTGCACTATGTAGGGAACCTAAATCCGTGAACTAATACGCTACCTAAAGCATTATGTAAGAAACATAAGTCTATTATCTAGTACACTATCTAGTGCACTAAGTAAGGAACATAAATTCTTTTCTAATATACAATCTAGTGCACTAAGTAAGGAACATAAATCTATTGTCTTTCACACTATCTAGTGCACTATGTAGTACACATTATGTGTTTGTGATGCGAACAGTTAGCTTAGTAGCTCAGTTAGCAGCTCCTAAAAGTTCTGTTATCACCCATATCCTTTGGTGTGTGCGAGAGGTTTTTTAGCTTTTTTTTTTTTTTGGTGGTGGTGGTGGTGGTGGTGGTGGTGTGGGGGGGGAAGTTACCTCCCTGAAATGAGTTTTTGCAACTTGGGATGTCTGTTAATTTTTTTATTTTCTTGTGCATTATCTGCAACATGTACATTGCTTGTATACTGGATTCATACTAGAGAGATACCATAAGCCGGAACCAAATTCCTTGTGTGTATCCACATACTTGGCCAATAAATCTGATTCTGATTCCATAACATTAACATTTACATTTTCTGCATTTAGCAGACGCTCTTATCCAGAGCAACTTACAGAAGTGCTTCTATAGTAAACATTTCATTTCTCTAGTTTAAGTAAACAACAGTCAAAGAACACAAATCTGCTAAAACTCATTTGGAAATGGAAAAGAATGTTCGTAAGTAAGTACAAGTCAGCTTAAGTGCTTAGTAAAAAGATGAGTTTTTAATTGTTTTTAAAGATAGCAAGAGACTCAGATGTTCGGACAGACATAGGAAGTTCGTTCCACCACTTGGGTGCTAGGACAGAGAAGAGCCTTAATGCTTGTCTTCCTTTAGTTCTGGGTGGAGGATCAAGTCAAGCGAGACTAGTTAATCGGAGGTTGCGCGGTACAGAGCGGGGTTTGATTAGACCGCAAAGGTAACTTGGGGCTGGTCCATTTTTGGCTTTGTAGGCGAGCATCAGTGTTTTAAACTGAATGTGTGCAGCTACAGGAAGCCAGTGAAGAGAATGCAGCAGTGGGGTGATGTGGCAGTGTTTAGGTTGGTTAAAAACCAGACGGGCAGCTGCATTTTGAATGAGCTGCAAGGGTTTAGTAGTGGACATAGGAGCACCTGCCAGGAGGGAGTTGCAGTAGTCCAACCTTGATTACTTACATTACCCCTCCTAATGTGATTAACATTATGTCTGAGTAACAGGTCAGCTAGCTAAATTCTAGTCTTTGTCTCTATAGTTGCGAAATCATCAGCATCCACACCCTGAATTTCATCCATGTGGTTTCCAGTATGACTGCTTTGGGTTGTACTGAATGGCCTGTCAACAACTGGTGATATGCTGCCACCTGCCGGTACTGTAGTTAAATGCATCTTGTCTCCTATAACATTATTATTTTATTCCAGCACCACGTAAACGTCAGACACACAAAACTTAATACAAAATGCTTAAAGTAGATTTATTGCACATATATATTTCAGGTTGAGTCACACTTGAGTAACACAGTGTTGTGTTATAACGTTATTCTTCTGCATGCTCACTGTGCGTAATATAACTACCTATCATTTACGTCAGGAGGAAACGTCTTGTACGGGTCTTTCCAAAATGGCGACCACCATAGAGAGTAGCAGTGCCGGAGCGGCTAATAAGAAAAAACATCTAGGAATTCCTGAAGCGATATTTGTGGTGAGTAGATGTAAACATGTGAACCTAAATATTACGTGGAACACTTTATGCACGTATTAAAGTGTTTAATAAAAGAATTAAAGAATCATAAGCGACTGTAGCACCGTCTTGCCCTTTTAAGGCTGTGGTTGAGTCCCAATTCAAATACTAGCGCACTACATAGTATGCTCGAATACTGCACTTGCAATGTTGTCGTTCACTATTCTTGGATACTACGTAGTACGTAGTGTGCTGTTTGGGACGCCGCCCGTGTCTTGTGTTAGCCGACAGGCTAACTCACGCCTTCAATGTGCATCATTCTTCTGGTGATAATATAAGTTACATTTGGACGTATTTGAGCTTATTTTGGTAGCTTTCAATTTGTATAACACATTTTTAACACAAGTAGCAGAGTTGTTCTATGTGTATATATCGATCTATTAATAAAATTATGATCTTTTGTTTCCATTATTCAGCACATTCACAGGATCTGCTCAGTCATTCAGTGTAGGACAGGGCGATATCATACTGCAATTATCGATATATTACGATACATAACATGTATCACAATATTTAACACAATGATTAAATTAGTTTTACTTTACTACTACCATGACCAGTCTAGTCACGATATCAAAGGATGTAATTACTTCATTATTCTAAGATATTAATATCACAGTCTTATTATAGTGATAATATAGAGCAGTTTGAAAGAAGATAGAATAGAATGCCTGTATTTTTTATATATATATATATATATATATATATATATATATATATATATATATATATATATATATATATATATATATATATATATATACATATATATACATATACACACACAGTATATATATATATATATATATATATATATATATATATATATATATATATATATATATATAATGTATGTATCTGTGTGTGTAATATACACTGATATACTGTATATATACAGGTGTGTGTGTTATACACTGATATATATATTTATATATATATATATATATATATATATATCAGTGTATATAACACACACATATATATATATATATATATATATATACATATACACACACAGTATATATATATATATATATATATATATATATATATATATATATATATATATATATATATATAATGTATGTATCTGTGTGTGTAATATACACTGATATACTGTATATATACAGGTGTGTGTGTTATACACTGATATATATATTTATATATATATATATATATATATATATATATATCAGTGTATATAACACACACATATATATATATATATATACAGTGTATCACAAAAGTGAGTACACCCCTCACATTTCTGCAGATATTTAAGTATATCTTTTCATGGGACAACACTGACAAAATGACACTTTAACACAATGAAAAGTAGTCTGTGTGCAGCTTATATAACAGTGTAAATTTATTCTTCCCTCAAAATAACTCAATATACAGCCATTAATGTCTAAACCACCGGCAACAAAAGTGAGTACACCCCTTAGTGAAAGTTCCTGAAGTGTCAATATTTTGTGTGGCCACCATTATTTCCCAGAACTGCCTTAACTCTCCTGGGCATGGAGTTTACCAGAGCTTCACAGGTTGCCACTGGAATGCTTTTCCACTCCTCCATGACGACATCACGGAGCTGGCGGATATTCGAGACTTTGCGCTCCTCCACCTTCCGCTTGAGGATGCCCCAAAGATGTTCTATTGGGTTTAGGTCTGGAGACATGCTTGGCCAGTCCATCACCTTTACCCTCAGCCTCTTCAATAAAGCAGTGGTCGTCTTAGAGGTGTGTTTGGGGTCATTATCATGCTGGAACACTGCCCTGCGACCCAGTTTCCGGAGGGAGGGGATCATGCTCTGCTTCAGTATTTCACAGTACATATTGGAGTTTATGTGTCCCTCAATGAAATGTAACTCCCCAACACCTGCTGCACTCATGCAGCCCCAGACCATGGCATTCCCACCACCATGCTTGACTGTAGGCATGACACACTTATCTTTGTACTCCTCACCTGATTGCCGCCACACATGCTTGAGACCATCTGAACCAAACAAATTAATCTTGGTCTCATCAGACCATAGGACATGGTTCCAGTAATCCATGTCCTTTGTTGACATGTCTTCAGCAAACTGTTTGCGGGCTTTCTTGTGTAGAGACTTCAGGAGAGGCTTCCTTCTGGGGTGACAGCCATGCAGACCAATTTGATGTAGTGTGCGGCGTATGGTCTGAGCACTGACAGGCTGACCCCCCACCTTTTCAATCTCTGCAGCAATGCTGACAGCACTCCTGCGCCTATCTTTCAAAGACAGCAGTTGGATGTGATGCTGAGCACGTGCACTCAGCTTCTTTGGACGACCAACGCGAGGTCTGTTCTGAGTGGACCCTGCTCTTTTAAAACGCTGGATGATCTTGGCCACTGTGCTGCAGCTCAGTTTCAGGGTGTTGCCAATCTTCTTGTAGCCTTGGCCATCTTCATGTAGCGCAACAATTCGTCTTTTAAGATCCTCAGAGAGTTCTTTGCCATGAGGTGCCATGTTGGAACTTTCAGTGACCAGTATGAGAGAGTGTGAGAGCTGTACTACTAAATTGAACACACCTGCTCCCTATGCACACCTGAGACCTAGTAACACTAACAAATCACATGACATTTTGGAGGGAAAATGACAGGCAGTGCTCAATTTGGACATTTAGGGGTGTAGTCTCTTAGGGGTGTACTCACTTTTGTTGCCGGTGGTTTAGACATTAATGGCTGTATATTGAGTTATTTTGAGGGAAGAATAAATATACACTGTTATATAAGCTGCACACAGACTACTTTTCATTGTGTCAAAGTGTCATTTTGTCAGTGTTGTCCCATGAAAAGATATACTTAAATATCTGCAGAAATGTGAGGGGTGTACTCACTTTTGTGATACACTGTATATACACACACACACATATATACAGTGTATCACAAAAGTGAGTACACCCCTCACATTTCTGCAGATATTTAAGTATATCTTTTCATGGGACAACACTGACAAAATGACACTTTGACACAATGAAAAGTAGTCTGTGTGCAGCTTATATAACAGTGTAAATTTATTCTTCCCTCAAAATAACTCAATATACAGCCATTAATGTCTAAACCACCGGCAACAAAAGTGAGTACACCCCTAAGAGACTACACCCCTAAATGTCCAAATTGAGCACTGCTTGTCATTTTCCCTCCAAAATGTCATGTGATTTGTTAGTGTTACTAGGTCTCAGGTGTGCATAGGGAGCAGGTGTGTTCAATTTAGTAGTACAGCTCTCACACTCTCTCATACTGGTCACTGAAAGTTCCAACATGGCACCTCATGGCAAAGAACTCTCTGAGGATCTTAAAAGACGAATTGTTGCGCTACATGAAGATGGCCAAGGCTACAAGAAGATTGCCAACACCCTGAAATTGAGCTGCAGCACAGTGGCCAAGATCATCCAGCGTTTTAAAAGAGCAGGGTCCACTCAGAACAGACCTCGCGTTGGTCGTCCAAAGAAGCTGAGTGCACGTGCTCAGCGTCACATCCAACTGCTGTCTTTGAAAGATAGGCGCAGGAGTGCTGTCAGCATTGCTGCAGAGTTTGAAAAGGTGGGGGGTCAGCCTGTCAGTGCTCAGACCATACGCCGCACACTACATCAAATTGGTCTGCATGGCTGTCACCCCAGAAGGAAGCTTCTTCTGAAGTCTCTACACAAGAAAGCCCGCAAACAGTTTGCTGAAGACATGTCAACAAAGGACATGGATTACTGGAACCATGTCCTATGGTCTGATGAGACCAAGATTAATTTGTTTGGTTCAGATGGTCTCAAGCATGTGTGGCGGCAATCAGGTGAGGAGTACAAAGATAAGTGTGTCATGCCTACAGTCAAGCATGGTGGTGGGAATGCCATGGTCTGGGGCTGCATGAGTGCAGCAGGTGTTGGGGAGTTACATTTCATTGAGGGACACATGAACTCCAATATGTACTGTGAAATACTGAAGCAGAGCATGATCCCCTCCCTCCGGAAACTGGGTCGCAGGGCAGTGTTCCAGCATGATAATGACTCCAAACACACCTCTAAGACGACCACTGTTTTATTGAAGAGGCTGAGGGTAAAGGTGATGGACTGGCCAAACATGTCTCCAGACCTAAACCCAATAGAACATCTTTGGGGCATCCTCAAGCGGAAGGTGGTCTCGAATATCCGCCAGCTCCGTGATGTCGTCATGGAGGAGTGGAAAAGCATTCCAGTGGCAACCTGTGAAGCTCTGGTAAACTCCATGCCCAGGAGAGTTAAGGCAGTTCTGGGAAATAATGGTGGCCACACAAAATATTGACACTTCAGGAACTTTTACTAAGGGGTGTACTCACTTTTGTTGCCGGTGGTTTAGACATTAATGGCTGTATATTGAGTTATTTTGAGGGAAGAATAAATTTACACTGTTATATAAGCTGCACACAGACTACTTTTCATTGTGTCAAAGTGTCATTTTGTCAGTGTTGTCCCATGAAAAGATATACTTAAATATCTGCAGAAATGTGAGGGGTGTACTCACTTTTGTGATACACTGTATATATATATATATATATATATATACAGTATATACAGTATATACAGGGGTTGGACAAAATAACTGAAACACCTGGTTTTAGACCACAATAATTTATTAGTATGGTGTAGGGCCTCCTTTTGCGGCCAATACAGCGTCAGTTCGTCTTGGAAATGACATATACAAGTCCTGCACAGTGGTCAGAGGGATTTTAAGCCATTCTTCTTGCAGGATAGTGGCCAGGTCACTACGTGATGCTGGTGGAGGAAAACGTTTCCTGACTCGCTTCTCCAAAACACCCCAAAGTGGCTCAATAATATTTAGATCTGGTGACTGTGCAGGCCATGGGAGATGTTCAACTTCACTTTCATGTTCATCAAACCAATCTTTCACCAGTCTTGCTGTGTGTATTGGTGCATTGTCATCCTGATACACGGCACCGCCATTGGATGCACATGGTCCTCCAGAATGGTTCGGTAGTCCTTGGCAGTGACGCGCCCATCTAGCACAAGTATTGGGCCAAGGGAATGCCATGATATGGCAGCCCAAACCATCACTGATCCACCCCCATGCTTCACTCTGGGCATGCAACAGTCTGGGTGGTACGCTTCTTTGGGGCTTCTCCACACCGTAACTCTCCCGGATGTGGGGAAAACAGTAAAGGTGGACTCATCAGAGAACAATACATGTTTCACATTGTCCACAGCCCAAGATTTGCGCTCCTTGCACCATTGAAACCGACGTTTGGCATTGGCACGAGTGACCAAAGGTTTGGCTATAGCAGCCCGGCCGTGTATATTGACCCTGTGGAGCTCCCGACGGACAGTTCTGGTGGAAACAGGAGAGTTGAGGTGCACATTTAATTCTGCCGTGATTTGGGCAGCTGTGGTTTTATGTTTTTTGGATACAATCCGGGTTAGCACCCGAACATCCCTTTCAGACAGCTTCCTCTTGCGTCCACAGTTAATCCTGTTGGATGTGGTTTGTCCTTCTTGGTGGTATGCTGACATTACCCTGGATACCGTGGCTCTTGATACATCACAAACACCTGCTGTCTTGGTCACAGATGCGCCAGCAAGACGTGCACCAACAATTTGTCCTCTTTTGAACTCTGGTATGTCACCCATAATGTTGTGTGCATTGCAATATTTTGAGCAAAACTGTGCTCTTACCCTGCTAATTGAACCTTCACACTCTGCTCTTACTGGTGCAATGTGCAATTAATGAAGATTGGCCACCAGACTGGTCCAATATAGCCATGAAACCTCCCACACTAAAATGACAGGTGTTTCAGTTATTTTGTCCAACCCCTGTATATCAGTGTATATTACACACACACACACACACATACAGTGTATCACAAAAGTGAGTACACCCCTCACATTTCTGCAAATATTTCATTATATCTTTTCATGGGACAACACTATAGAAATAAAACTTGGGTATAACTTAGAGTATTCAGTGTACAACTTGTATAGCAGTGTAGATTTACTGTCTTCTGAAAATAACTCAACACACAGCCATTAATGTCTAAATAGCTGGCAACATAAGTGAGTACACCCCACAGTGAACATGTCCAAATTGTGCCCAAAGTGTCAATATTTTGTGTGACCACCATTATTATCCAGCACTGCCTTAACCCTCCTGGGCATGGAATTCACCAGAGCTGCACAGGTTGCTACTGGAATCCTCTTCCACTCCTCCATGATGACATCACGGAGCTGGTGGATGTTAGACACCTTGAACTCCTCCACCTTCCACTTGAGGATGCGCCACAGGTGCTCAATTGGGTTTAGTCCATCACCTTTACCTTCAGCTTCCTCAGCAAGGCAGTTGTCATCTTGGAGGTTGTGTTTGGGGTCGTTATCCTGTTGGAAAACTGCCATGAGGCCCAGTTTTCGAAGGGATGGGATCATGCTCTGTTTCAGAATGTCACAGTACATGTTGGAATTCATGTTTCCCTCAATGAACTGCAGCTCCCCAGTGCCAGCAACACTCATGCAGCCCAAGACCATGATGCTACCACCACCATGCTTGACTGTAGGCAAGATACAGTTGTCTTGGTACTTCTCACCAGGGCGCCGCCACACATGCTGGACACCATCTGAGCCAAACAAGTTTATCTTGGTCTCGTCAGACCACAGGGCATTCCAGTAATCCATGTTCTTGGACTGCTTGTCTTCAGCAAACTGTTTGCGGGCTTTCTTATGCGTCAGCTTCCTTCTGGGATGACGACCATGCAGACCGAGTTGATGCAGTGTGCGGCGTATGGTCTGAGCACTGACAGGCTGACCTCCCTCATCTTCAACCTCTGCAGCAATGCTGGCAGCACTCATGTGTCTATTTTTTAAAGCCAACCTCTGGATATGACGCCGAACATGTGGACTCAACTTCTTTGGTCGACCCTGGCGAAGCCTGTTCCGAGTGGAACCTGTCCTGGAAAACCGCTGTATGACCTTGGCCACCATGCTGTAGCTCAGTTTCAGGGTGTTAGCAATCTTCTTATAGCCCAGGCCATCTTTGTGGAGAGCAACAATTCTATTTCTCACATCCTCAGAGAGTTCTTTGCCATGAGGTGCCATGTTGAATATCCAGTGGCCAGTATGAGAGAATTGTACCCAAAACACCAAATTTAACAGCCCTGCTCCCCATTTACACCTGGGACCTTGACACATGACACCAGGGAGGGACAACGACACATTTGGGCACAATTTGGACATGTTCACTGTGGGGTGTACTCACTTATGTTGCCAGCTGTTTAGACATTAATGGCTGTGTGTTGAGTTATTTTCAGAAGACAGTAAATCTACACTGCTATACAAGTTGTACACTGACTACTCTAAGTTATATTCAAGTTTCATGTCTATAGTGTTGTCCCATGAAAAGATATAATGAAATATTTGCAGAAATGTGAGGGGTGTACTCACTTTTGTGATACACTGTATATATATACATACATACATACATACATACATACATACATACACCAATCAACCATAACATTAAAACCACCTCCTATTATCAGCTCCATATACAAGCACTTTGTAGTTTTACAATTACTGACTGTAGTCCATCTGTTTCTCTACATACTTTTAGCCTGCTTTCACCCTGTTCTTTAATGGTCAGGACCACCACAGAGCAGGTATTATTTGGGTGGTGGATCATTCTCAGCACTGCAGTGACACTGACATGGTGGTGGTGTGTTAGTGTGTGTTGTGCTGGTATGAGTGGATCAGACACAGCAGCGCTGCTGGAGTTTTTAAACACCTCTCTGTCACTGCTGGACTGAGAATAGTCCACCAACCAAAAATATTCAGCCAACAGCGCCCCGTGGGCAGCGTCCTGTGACCACTGATGAAGATCTCAAAGATGACCAACTCAAACAGCAGCAGTAGATGAGCGACCGTCTCTGACTTTACATCTACAAGGTGGACCAACTAGGTAGGAGTTTCTAATAGAGTGGACAGTGAGTGGACACGGTATTTAAAAACTCCAGCAGCGCTGCTGTGTATGATCCACGCACACCAGCACAACACACACTAACACACCACCACCATGTCAGTGTCACTGCAGTGCTGAGAATGATCCACCACCTAAATAGTACCTGCTCTGTAGTGGTCCTTTGAGGGTCCTGACCATTGAAAAACAGCATGAAAGGGGGCTAACAACGCATGCATAGATGGACTACAGTCAGTAATTGTAGAACCTCAAAGTGCTTCTATATGGTGAGTGGAGCTGATAAAATGGACAGTGAGTGTAGAAACAAGGAGGTGGTTTTAATGTTATGGGTGATCGGTATATATATAAACATATACACATATATACAGGTGTACAGTACAACGAAATTCTTTTTTCGCGTATCCCAGCTTGTTTGGAAGCTGAGGTCTGAGTGCAGGATCAGCCATTGTACGGTGCCCCTGGAGCCGAAGGGGGTTAAGGGCCTTGCTCAAGGGCCCAACAGTGGCTGCCTTTATTTGTCATATATACATGAACAACTATACAGAACAATGGAATGCTTTTCCACATATCCTTGCTTCATTGGAAGATGGGATTACAGCACAGAGTCAACCATTGTATGGCAAGGGCCCAACAGTGGCTGCATGGCTGAGCCGGTGGAGGGGGACCAGTCCTAATTTGCAAAATGAGCAAATTAGGACTGGTTGATATATAAGTATATACACCATCTGACAGTAAAACAGCATGTACCAATAGAAATTGATAATAATTTTATAATTAGAGCTTACAAAATGACAAAGTAATGCTGGATATCTCAAACTGACCATACAGAAATGCTTTCCATTTTTACTGATATATTTTAGTAAGTCTGCACTTAATTTCATTGAACAGTTTTTGCTATTAAATTATATTTTGATAAAGGAAGATTATTTATATGCACCTCAGTAATCTAATTGTAGGAAATTTCTAAGTTAGGAGTCAGTCAGTAATGGGATTTTTCAGTGCATGGTTTATTTCAGTGTGGTGAATTTGCAAGCTACACCTATCATACAGATTAACTTGTTGCCCTGTACTCACAGTCACCACCCCTGTGTCAATGCAGTGCTGAGAATGGTCCGACTCTGTACTCGCAGTCACCACCCCTGTGTCAATGCAGTGCTGAGAATGGTCCGACTCTGTACCCACAGTCACCACCCCTGTGTCAATGCAGTGCTGAGAATGGTCCGACTCTGTACCCACAGTCACCACCCCTGTGTCAATGCAGTGCTGAGAATGGTCCGACTCTGTACTCACAGTCACCACCCCTGTGTCAATGCAGTGCTGAGAATGGTCCGACTCTGTACTCACAGTCACCACCCCTGTGTCAATGCAGTGCTGAGAATGGTCCGACTCTGTACTCACAGTCACCACCCCTGTGTCAATGCAGTGCTGAGAATGGTCCGACTCTGTACCCACAGTCACCACCCCTGTGTCAATGCAGTGCTGAGAATGGTCCGACTCTGTACCCGCAGTCACCACCCCTGTGTCAATGCAGTGCTGAGAATGGTCCGACTCTGTACTCGCAGTCACCACCCCCGTGTCAATGCAGTGCTGAGAATGGTCCGACTCTGTACTCGCAGTCACCACCCCCGTGTCAATGCAGTGCTGAGAATGGTCCGACTCTGTGCCCACAGTCACCACCCCTGTGTCAATGCAGTTCTGAGAATGGTCCGACTCTGTACTCATTGTCACCACCCCTGTGTCAATGCAGTGCTGAGAATGGTCCGACTCTGTACTCGCAGTCACCACCACTGTGTCAATGCAGTGCTGAGAATAGTCCTACTCTGTACTCGCAGTCACCACCCCTGTGTCAATGCAGTGCTGAGAATGGTCCGACTCTGTACTCGCAGTCACCACCACTGTGTCAATGCAGTGCTGAGAATGGTCCGACTCTGTACTCGCAGTCACCACCCCTGTGTCAATGCAGTGCTGAGAATGGTCCGACTCTGTACTCGCAGTCACCACCACTGTGTCATTGCAGTGCTGAGAATGGTCCGACTCCGACTCTGTACTCGCAGTTACCACCCGTGTCAATGCAGTGCTGAGAATGGTCCAACACCAACCAGCATCTGGACAGCGGGGGTTTCTTTTGATTGATAAATTGAGTTGTTAAAAGGGTTGTTAAATGTACAGAGCCACATACAAACTACAGTTAATAATGGTATACCCACAAAGTTTCTCTGTGTGATCTGTGTAACTTGAATGTACATTGGTAAATCCAATAAAGTGCTTGTGAGTGTATATGTGTTATTACTAACAATCAGACAGGGACGACACTGTACGCAAAGTCCTTGAAGTTTGTAAATGATCTGTGAATGAGTAAGCATGTGATGCTCTACAATGCTGCCCTTTGTCCTGAGTTAATCATTTTAAGATGAATGATGGAATGAAATTAAATTGCATTTTAGTGCAAACGTAAATGATTAAATATAGGGATCTGGTCTATGATACTGCCTCAGTCTGTCTGCTGCTGTAATATCTGATGACTCTTGTTCTCTCTGTTTAGGAGGATGTCGACTCCTTTATGAAGCAGCCTGGCAATGACACAGCAGATGCTGTACTGAGGAAGCTTGACGAACAGTACCAGAAGTATAAATACATGGAACTTAACCTGGCTCAGAAAAAAATGAGGTTTGCAAATAATAATAATGGTTTTGCTCACTCTCTGGCACGTTTCAATCTGACCTCTATCCACCATATTGGTTGCATTTGATTTGTAACATTTATGATGTAAACACGATTTTGTAGTGAGAAGGGAAACACTGTACATATGATAAAACACTAAAATAAGTTACAAGTCTGAGAGTAAATACTAAAATAGAACAAATCTACAAATGTTACACTTAATAAAGGTCTTATGATGGAATGAACATGAAATTAGGTAGACATTTGTTTGGCATTATTATGTACACAGTATGTCAAGCATGCCAGTAATTCTGATTTGTCAGTCTGTCCCTGTAAAATTACATTAAAGTCCTGATCAGTTATATATCACTGTGTTTTAGTAATATTAAGCTGAAGGCTTTTAGCTATTCCTGGTCTTAGTGTGCCTCTGTACAGCAGCTTATTTGTTTTTATTTTTATTTTTTTTTTTATTTTAACCTCTGAGTGAGTCTCACTGAGCTGCATTGCACATAGAGAGTCACACTATGCACCCTGCAAATTATCCGCCACTAGTGCAGGTGCCTCAACATAGGCAGACATCCCAAGTCTCCCGGAAATTCCGGGAGTCTCCCGCATATACATAGCGGCTCCCTGATGCCCGCAAGCCAGATAAAATCTCCCGGAATCTAGAACGAGCGGCCAAGAGCGACACACACGTGCACGCGTATTAAATCCGTTATCTGATATACAATCTAGGGCACTGTGTAGGGAACATAAATCAATTGTCTAATATACTGTCTAGTGCACTATGGAGGGAACATAAATCCGATATCTGATATACAATTTAATGCACTATGTAGGGACCATATTTAATTATGTAATACACTATCTAGTGCACTATGTAAGGAACACAAATCATCTTCTAGTTATACTTTCTAGTGCACTATGTAGTGAACATGAATGCGTTATCTAATATACAATCTAGTGCACTGTGTAGGGAACATAAACCAATTGTCTTATTTACTATCTAGTGCACTACGTAGTGAACATAAATTCATATCTAAAATACAATCTAGTGCACTATGTAGGGAACATAAATCTGTTATCTGATATACAATTTAGTGCACTATGTAGGGAACCTAAATCCGTTAACTAATACGCTACCTAAAGCATTATGTAAGAAACAGGTCTATTATCTAGTACACTATCTAGTGTGCTAAGTAAGGAACATAAATTCTTTTCTGATATACAATCTAGTGCACTATGTAGGGAACATAAATCTATTGTCTTTCACACTATCTAGTGCACTATGTAGTACACATTAATGTGTTTGTGACGCGAACAGTTAGCTTAGTAGCTCAGTTAGCAGCTCCTAAAGGTTCTGTTATCACTCATATCTTTTGGTGTGTGTGAGATTTTTTAGCTTTATTTATTTATTTATTTTTGGCTTGGGGGGTCGAGGTCCAGGGGGTACCTCCCTGAAATGAGTTTTTGCATAGGACACAGTTGTACAGTTGCAGTGATAACCTGTCAACCTCTTTAAAGTCAGGCACAGCCAGTTGTGCCAGTTTAGGTTCCCAGGCAGATTGTTAGGATTTAATCTCTGCCTGGTATTTGAACTTGGGAACTTATGATCAGTGTTAATAAGCTAGTGCATTAGGTGGCTATGCCACCCATGTGACCCACTGTTTAGTTTTTATTATTATTATTATTATTATTATTATTATTTAACTAGGTTTTCATTTAAAAACTAGTTAAAACTCTGAACTTTGCATTAAAAATGATACACCACATGTATGACTGGTTGTTAGTGTGTACAATGTTATCTGGAGTTGTCTAAAAGGCACTATTTTCATGTTATGCTGTTTAGGTTGAAAAGTCAGATTCCGCAAATCAAGCAGACGTTAGAAATCTTACGGCACATGCAAAAGAAAAAGGTTAGTCTGATATCACTTTTGTTAATTTATCCCTTTTTGCCCATTTAATTCTATTTCTGCCCTAACATGTTCTGTGTATTTTTTCACCTCTTGATACAGGACACTACAGATCCGATGGAAACACATTACCTATTGGCTGATAACGTGTACTGTAAGGCCACTGTCCCGCCCACAGATAAAGTGTGTTTGTGGCTTGGGGTAAGCGTGCACACACATAATGTCTTAAACCAGTGATACGGGTTGCCAGTTTTATTTATCCCCCTCAAAGAAAATAAGCATTTATAAAACTAAACTTTTTAGCAGAGATAAATGAAGTCTTAATCAGTTGAATGGTACAGAAAATGAACAGAGTAAATTAATGATAAAGTATTTTAAACTGTATTTTAAACTGCTGGCTGACTGATGGACAGAGTAATGATATATATCTGAGGAATAATGCTGATGGGGGTGTGGCCCTCCGTACACAGTGCCCGTCGGTGTATGAACTCGACTCGTGCAGGTGAAAAATGCAGTCTGTAGTGACTGTACGTGCCTGAGGGGGCGTATGTCAGTTAAGAGGCATCCTCAGTCAGCGGTGAAGGGTCGAATCAGTATAAAGGGAAACATTCAGGATAATTGGACACGACTAGATTAGGGGAGAAAATTGGGGGAAGAAACTGGGAAAAATTATTATTAAAAAATATATATATATTAGTGATTTTAAAACCTACTGTGGGTCTGTAGGACCTAAAGTTGGGTTACAACATGATTAAACCATTGGAATTCAATAACCCCCCTAATTTGCTTTAGCTGTGATGTGCTATACAAACACCATTCAAGTGTTTAAGGTGTGTTGCAACCGTGGTAAAAACTAAGCTGTTGCAAAGCTGAGAGAGGAGATAATTTCATTCCACCAAAAAAGGGCAACAGGTATAAGATTTCCAAGACCTTAAACATTCCTAGAGACACCACTGGCAGTATTGTCTGAAAGTTCATTTAGTTCTATACACATCACCATAATACTTCTTGGTAAGGTGAGGGAGGGCTGAATATTTCTGTAGGTAACTGTAGGTAAAATGTTCCTAATCCAGGCAAACGTGATGTTGGAGTATGATATAGATGAAGCCCAGACACTTCTGGAGAAGAACCTTGCCACAGCCTCACGAAACCTGGAGTCGCTAGAAGAGGACCTGGATTTCCTCCGAGACCAGTTCACAACCACTGAAGTCAGTATCCTTATACTTCAGCCAGTGTAAGGTGAAGATGAGCCCAGACTCACAACATGAACACACGGTGATACAGAAATTCAAATGTGTTTTTCAATTTTTTCAGGAATAATGTAGGGACTAAAAATTCCAGTGTGTTGGGGAAAAGATGAGGTAAGAAACGTACTGGCCCAGTTATTCCGTGAAAGACACGAAAAAAGTTTGCGTCCATGATTAAAATAGATCCTTCGAGAGTGTTTGGGTGGCACAGTAGCAGAACACTCTAGCCCACCACTGCTGAGCTCTCAAGTTTAAATAAAATATCATCTCTGCTATCAACCAGCTGGCGTCTACACAGACACAAATGGCTGTGTCTGGGGGTGGGCAAGCCGAAGTGATTCCTCATTGCTACTGCACTTGTGGGCTCTGCTGGCTGGACAAAGGCAACTGCACAGACAAAGTGAATAATGATCATCATTGACTCTCTTTATGTAATACTGATCCCTGTGTGAACCCACAGCGGTTGGCTACTGCACATATGTCGAAGGGAGCGTATGTGTGCGTGATACTGATCCCTGTTTGAACCCGCCTTGTGCAGATGAAAAGAAGTGGTTGGCTACTGCACACATGTCAGACAGGGCATTGGTTAGGTATGGCCCTCCTCATTGGTAAGGTATGGCCCCTGTCATTGGTTAGGTATGGCCCTCCTCGTTGGTAAGGTATGGCCCCTGTCATTGGTTAGGTATGAGCCTCTTTCTTAGTTGGGTATGGCCCTTATTGTTGGTAAGGTATGTCCCCCCTCATAGGTAAGGTATGGCCCTCCTGGTTGGTTAGGTATGGCCCTCATTGTCGGTAAGGTATGTCCCCCTTCATAGGTTAGGTATGGCCCTCATTGTTGGTAAGGTATGTCCCCCCTCATAGGTAAGGTATGGCCTGCCTTGTTGGTTAGGCATGGCCCTTCTCATTGGTTAGGCATGGCCCTTCTCATTGGTTAGGTATGGCCCTTCTCGTTGGTATAGTATGGCCCTTCTCGTTGGTATAGTATGACCCTCCTTTGTAGCAGTGGGGGAGATAGAACTGAGTAATTGGATGTGACTAGAATGGGAGAAAAAGGGTTAGGAATGGGTATGAATTAGGTATGGCCCTCCTCGTTGGTTAGGTATGGCCCTCCTTGTTGGTTAGGTATGACCCTCGTTGTTTGTTAGGTATGAGCCTCCTTGTTAGGTATGGCCCTCCTCGTTGGTTAGGTATGGCCCTCCTCGTTGGTTATGTATGGCCCTCCTTTATAGCAGTGGTGGGGATAGAACTGGGTAATTGGATGTGACTAGAATGGGCTAAAAATAGAAAATGCATAAATAAAGATTTTAAAAAATTTATCCTTCAGTACTGAGCAGTAAGTCCTGTTAATATACATGCAGTGTGTTAGAGAAACTGAAGATGTCAGATATGCCTTAACACTTTCTTCAGATATGGCACGTGTCTATAACTGGGATGTCAAGAAGAGGAGCAAAGACAACCTCCTTAAGTCATCTGAGAGGTCTTAGGGGAGGGGACTTGCCCCTACCCACCAGTTTCTTCCCTGTCAGTAAAAACACCCCTGTGTCAAGCTTCCCTTCACTCTGCTATCTGTTGATTTGTTACTTTTTAAAGTATTTTTTCAAGTAAAAAGAAAATGGAAATGAAGCTGGTCATAATCATTTTTTAGCATAAGTAGCTTTTTCTTCGCACAATGTTTTACCAGGTTTTTCATTTGTTTGCGTTTAGCGACTCCGAGGAGTATGTACCGATGTTCAGGAATTCTAGGATGTGTTAGGATAGGACAGCGCATGAAAGCTAAGGGTGCTTGTTTTTAAAGGGGAACCAATGTGTGTTTAATAAACCTTCTGTAGGGTTAAAGTCTGATCACTGCTCAACCTTCTATTCTGTACTGATGCCTTTACCTGACTGACTTCTCCTTTTTCGCTTTGTTTAGTTGTTCTCTCCGCAGCACGGACCTCATCTGAACTGTGCTTTATTTCCCTTCTCTTTGTTTTAAGCTCCTCTTTCATCTGTATTTATTTGTTACATTGTATGACTGAATGAGCAACAATAATGAAGCTTTGGGAAAAGACACAAAATGGTCTCTGTGCTTAATGGGTTTATATTCTTAAACATTTCAGGGTGTTTTAAGGCTGTTATTGAAACAACTTCAGCATAGTTGAGTAGCACTTTTATTACTGGTAGTAGAAAGAAATATTAGTTGTCTTAGAGGTTAATATTACACATCTAAAACCTTTATTGATGTTAGAAGAAAATGTGCAAAGACATAATTGATGTCTATATGCGTATGGTGTTCTTTCAACCTTGGTCTCATCAGATTCAATGTAGGATTTTTCTCAATGTTACCAGGCTTTGATGTTTTTCTTTGTAAGAAAAGGTCTCTGTTTCACCATGTTAGCCCACAGCCCAGACACATGAAGAACACAGGAAATTGTTACATGTAGTACACAGCCAGTACTTGCCAAAAATTCCTGCAGAAAGGACCCAGCCCATTCCACCTGGGTATCAAACCCAGGACCTTTTAGACACTTGTTTTATCCCTGGCCCAACATCTTTAAGTCTGTTGCAGGCATCAAATCCATCAGTTAGATAAAGAATTTAAATAATACATATTATAGATTATAGCTTGACTTTTGTTTTATATTACAAAATGTGCCCATTTTCAGAAATGGGGTGTAACTACAAGAGCCTTTTACTGGGCAAGCAAGGGAAAATGCAAGAGAATGTGGATCAACAGAAACACTGGCGCTTGCTCTTGGACACCTCGTCAGATGAGTGCACTATTTTGGGAACAAATCCACTCCTGACACCTTCCCAGTCTTCCTGGATGGTAATGTCACCTTTTGACCAGCTCAAAGATCTTGCATGTCAGCTCAGTGAAGGCCACCTCTACATTGATGGCATCATGCGCTAAAGTTTCCATATATTGTATGCCGTATGCAGCTGCTAGTTTCTCAACTTCGTGACGGGAGACTTGACGTTCTGTCTGCAGGTCGCACTTGTGGCTTACTAGCAAGAAGACAATGGTGTGTGGTAGTACAGGGCTTTGCGCCTCCTTCAGACACGTGAACGTTTTAGGAGAGGCAGTTCACCAATTTTTTTTTTGGTTTTATATATATATATATATATATATATATATATATATATATAAATTGTTCCATACTTCTTCAAGGGGCCTAAAAGTCACTGATGAGACCATACACAGGCTTACATCTTCAGCCACTGAGTGCATTATTAAATGTTTTGGGTGGTGCAGCAGTTTATTACTCTAACCCACCACTGCTGAGACCTTGGTCCAAATCCTAGCGGTTCTATCAGTCAGCTGGGTGTCTACACAGACATGATTTGCTATGTGAGGGATGGCCGAAGCCCTGCAGTGAATTGGTGCCCCTTCTGGGTGTTCCGACCTTTTGCCCACTGGTGGAACTAGACCTGCAACATCTCTGACCAGGATGACACAGGGATATTTAAGTGCAGCCTTAATATGTGCATCCATGAGAGAATTAACAGGTTTTACAATTAGGCCTCTAAGTGTAACAGGTATTTATTCATTGCAGACATTTGTCTTCCAGTTTGAACAGCAGTCTAGTTTATTAGTCCACCACTGCAGAGACCAGAGTTTGAATCTTAGCACTGTTAAAATCCATTGTTTTTATAATTTTTTTCATAGTGGCTTTAGTGTTAATTTACTTTTTACTTTTTTTAAAGCCTTGGTATGACCATACTTTCTGCCAGTAGCAGAAAAGACTAAATATCCCCTTTTAAGGGAAGAGACATGTCATCAAGCAAGAAATCTAATTTGGTAGAACGTAAACCTTTAATTGGAATATACTACATTGTTACTGAAATTACATTGAGAGCTTTATCTTCAATGTCAGTGTAATGACAGTCGTGAGTAATAAATACATCAAAAGTGGTACCATAATGCAGCAGCATATTATGGTTCAGTGAATCACAGGGATCAAAAATATCTCTCTGACGTCAGAGCAGATTTGTCACCACTAGATCAAGCACTGTGCATTCATTTATTTACCAGATAGCATGAGATGAAGAAAGTTAACTTTAAAGATGAACTATTAACTTCCAACCCAAAGTCATTATGTAAAAATTACCACCTTTATACAGTATGTACACAGAAATACAGAAATTATGTGTTATGTAATCATGCATTGTCTCATTTCAGTATGTATAATCTAAATGGTTCTAACCCTTTCTAGAATAAAGGAAGTTTGCTACTTATAAGGTCACTAAATGAAGGCTTCTGTTAGTTGCTATAGTACTTAAAGCGCTCCTGACCCTGTGTCCCATATCCAGAGCTTTATGCGTTTCCTTGGCTCAGTCTCAACCGGACAAGTGAAGAAATCCACATTGTTGGATCAGATACTTTTACAAAATGCCCCTCTGTAAAGCATCTAATCTAACACGACTTATCAACCTTATCAACCATGGAGTCCCCAATGACAATTACCACTCCTGTGCAGATGATACTCAGCTCATTCTGTCATTTCCTCCTGCAGACACACAAGTCTCAGCTCGCATCTCAGCATGTCTGCGAGATATCTCACAATGGATGACGGCTCATCATCTAAAACCTAATCCCAGCAAGACAGAGCTGTTACTTATTCCTGCAGATCAATCTCCAACCTGGATAAACAGCTGACCTTCTCTTCTCATATAGCCAACATAACAAGATCGTGCCGGTTCCTTCCTACATCATCAGGATACTCAGATTCTTGTCCAGTCTCTTGTAATCTCACGGTTGGACTAATGCAACTCCCTCCTGGCAGGTGCTCCTATGTCCACTATTAAACCCTTGCAGCTCATTCAAAATGCAGCTGCTCGTCTGGTTTTTAACCAACCTAAACACTGCCACATTACCCCACTGCTGTGTTCTCTTCACTGGCTTCCTGTAGCTGCACGCATTCAGTTTAAAACACTGATGCTCACCTACAAAGCCAAAAATGGACCAGCCCCAAGCTACCTTCGAGGTCTAATCAAACCCCGCTCTGTACCGCGCAACCTCCGAACCACTAGTCTCGCTTGACTTGGTCCTCCACCCAGGACTCGAGGAAGACAAGCATCAAGGCTCTTCTCTGTACTGGCACCCAAGTGGTGGAACGAACTTCCTATGTCTGTCCGAACATCTGAGTCTCTTGCTGTCTTTAAAAAATTAAAAACCCACCTTTTTACTAAGCACTTAAGCTGACTTGTACTTACTAACACTCTTATTCATTTCTTTAAAAAAAAAAACACTTTGGTTCTAACAGGTTTTAGCAGGTTTGTGTTGTTTACTTAAACTAGAGTAAGGTAATGTTTACTATGGAAGCACTTCTGTAAGTCGCTCTGGATAAGAGTGTCTGCTAAATGTCGAAAATGTAAATGTAAATTAGATGAAACTGGTACAGCCATCTCGCCTCCATATCGGTCTGTCTGGGTAAGAGTGGAAAAACTAAATAATTACATCATCATCTGTTCCGCTTATCCATTCAGGGTCACGGTGGCAACAGTGCAAGCAAAGAGTCCCAGGCATCTCTCTCCCCTGCCGCTTCTACCAGCTCCCTAACCCGAGTCGACCCTGGGGGCTCCTCCCAGTTGGTCGTGCCTGGTAAACCTCCAAAGGGAGGCATCAAGGAGGCATCCTTATCAGATGCCCGAACCACCTCAACTGGCTCTCCTCCATGCGAAGGAGCAGCGGTTCTACTCCGAGCTCCTCCCGTATTGCTGAGCTCCTCACCCGATCACGGAGAGTATGCCCAGCAACCCGCCGGAGAAAGCTCATTTCAGCCGCTTGTATCCGTGACCTCGATCTTTCGGTCATTACCCAAAGCTCGAGATATTTGAACTCCTTCACTTGGGGTAGGTTCTCACCTCCTACTCGCAGGGAGCATGCCATCTTTTTCAGATCCTATTAAATACTAATGCACAGACACTATAGCCTGATGTAATGTCACTTGTTTGTTTTTCTGATCTAGAGCAAAACTATGTAAGCGAGAGATGAAGATCCCTTGGGATTTTTTTTAACCTCTTCAGTAAATTGAATTATGCTCAGATGCTGATATTAAACCTTAAATAAGAATTGTTGCTGATCTGAAAAGAAGAAAAAAGGCACCATGTCACCTTTAAGCCCATGGTGATGTAAAGCATGTTCTAATTCATGTGAGACCTGATATTTGGTGCTTTTTGGATTAAATCCAACCATCTGAAGGAATTTATCTTGATCATGACCTTACAGAAAAATAGCAGATTTACATAATTTGTGTTTGTTTTGCAAGTAAGTAGTTTGGCATGATCTCCCAATGTAAAAAAGATGATTGTCTGCTCATTAAAAAGTAAGTAAACGAATCGGTAACTATCCTTGTATTAGCTCAGTGGTTAATGCCTCACCACAAGTTCGGGTTGCCACTGTTGGGCTCCTGACCAAGGCCCTTTACCCTCACTTGCTCATATTGTATTCAGTTCATCAAAGTGGTTAAAGAGCCAGACATGATACTGAATAGTGGCTTTTTAGACAGTGTTTGTTTGGAAATGTAATGATGAAATAGCAGCAGGTGACCATACGGCACGCGGGTGGCACTGTGGCTAAGTGGGTAGCACTGTCACCTCACAGCAAGAAGGTCCTGGGTTTGATCCCCAGGTGGGGCGGTCCGGGTCCTTTCTGTGTGGAGTTTGCATGTTCTCCCTGTGTCTGCGTGGGTTTACTCCGTGTGCTCCGGTTTCCTCCCACAGTCCAAAGACATGCAAGTGAGGTCTATTGGAAATACAAAATTGTCCAGGACTGTGTTTGATATAACCTTGTGAACTGAGGAATCTTGTGTAACGAGTAACTACCGTTCCTGTCATGAATGTAACCAAAGTGTAAAACATGACGTTAAAATCCTAATAAATAAACAAACAAACAATACAGCGCGCGCACACATGCACACACATACAGCCAGATTCAGCAGCGCTACCGTAAAGCACTGAGTAGCTGCTTCTCATTAAAACAGCGGATTTAAATTGTTTTATAACGAACAACATTTAGACACTTCTATCATTATAAGTAAGTTTCAAGTAAACAAGTTTCCTGTTATTTATTATTTTGATAGGATTTCATTTTATTTCCCCCATACACAATTCAACCTTTGTGACAATATAGTAACTGCTATACAGGAGTTTTGAGTAAAAAGGATTTCCGCTCCTTGTGTTGTAATTTTTGTCTGTGGCAATCACCTACATGCTGCAGATATGGTAGATACAAATAAGGTTAAAAACACTGTTTTGGAAAAGTAGACTGTGTGTTTTGTTTAGTTCTTTTTTTCCTAAGGAGTGAATGTGTTTTAAACAAGGCTAAATTGTTCCAGTTGCTGGTCTGTTTTTTTTTTTCAGAGCTTTTGAATTTTTTATTTACAGACTGAATTTGGTGTTCTTTCAGTGTGACTGGTAGATGAGCCATTTTCTGAATATAATGGCAACCATTTCCTTTACATTTTTGGTTTTGATTAGTCTGTTGGTTAATTGGTCACACATTCTGTACATTACAATTAATTTTAGAAGGGGTGAAGAATTCAACAAAAAATAAACAAACTTTCAACAAAACATGTTTTGGATTAAGCCTTAAGTATCAAGCGTTAATGATATTTCCTTAAATATTTTACAATAAGTAAAAATGGTGTCATCTGTGTGGTTTGTTAGAGCTGAGATGTTTGTATTTACTTAAAAAGCTGTCTTATTCTAAGAATGTCCTTGTCTCTTGTCAGTTGGCTGTGTTAAAAAGTGTGAAAGCTAACACCTCAAAAATGCTTAACAGTGCATTTCAAAATTTCTAACCCCAAAAGACACGACTTCTCACCCAAATAAGCTTATTTTAGACAGTTACATGCATATATTAATTTTGAAATTTATATTTTTGTTACTTTTTTTACCCATATTGCACCCTTTAGCAGGGTCTAAGCAGAATTGATTGTTGCCTATTTGTACTAAAGTGAATAAGAGGAAAACAAAGCACCTTTGCTAACAGCTCTGAGTAAGGACATTTCTAAATGCTGCAAATGTTATTGTAAAACAAGTGGTTGTTTATTTATAGACCAAGACGAAATCAGGTCTCCACACAGAAAGGACCCGGACCGCCCCACCTGGGGATCGAACTCAGGACCTTCTTGCTGTGAGGCGACACTGCTACTCACTGAGCCACTGTGCAACCCTGTAGTAGAATGTAAATGTAATAAAGTATGGAAACTGATGTAATAGTGAGTGAGTAGTTGAGTACTATAATTGAATCAGTTAAGTGAATGCATGTGAGACTTATAAGCTATTTTAATCCATGAGGTGCTTTGTGTCTAAAAATAATATTACATTGCTTTTTATCTCTGGAAATAATTGTGTGAATGACTGGATAACCGAATGCGAGTGGTGCAACTGGTTAAGTGGATTCTGGTGACCTGGATTTGCTCCTCATTTCAGTCAAGTGCGTCTAGTCACTACATAAAAAGGACTTTGGTTATGGCCAAGGGTTTGAGATATTAGCAAAGATCCATGCATATGGGTATTGCATATGGCTATTATTTAATATCATTAAAGGCTGTTTAACCCAAAATGCTTTAAATTGTCTTAAATATAAAATTTGCAAAAAAGCCAGACTAACCCAGACCAATGACATCACTGTGTCCGTAACACTAAGATTTGTTTGTTTGTTCATTAGGATTTTAACGTCATATTTTACACTTTGGTTATTTCATGACAGGAACGGTAGTTACTCATTACACAAGGTTCATCAGTTCACAAGGTTACATCAAACACAGTCATGGACAATTTAGTGTCTCCAATTTACCTCACTTGCATGTCTTTGGACTGTAGGAGGGAACCGGAGCACCTGGAGGAAACCAACGCAGACACGGGCAGAACATGCAAACTCCACACAGAAAGGACCCAGACTGCCCCACCTGGGGGATTGAAACCCAGGACCTTCTTGCTGTGAGGCGACAGTGCTACCCACTTAGCCACCGTGCCGCCTGTAACATTAAGGAAAAGAACTTATTTTGTCCAGTCTCATGATGTGTCCATCATTTATCAGTGAATAGAAGTTTCCAATTTTTTCGAATGGTTAAAAAAAAACCGATCTGGTTGTTTTTTAGATTGTTTTTTTAGTTAGTTAGTTAGTTAGTTAGTGAGTTAGATAGATAGATAGATAGATAGATAGATAGATAGATAGATAGATAGATAGATAGATAGATAGATAGATAGATAGATACAGTGTATCACAAAAGTGAGTACACCCCTCACATTTCTGCAGATATTTAAGTATATCTTTTCATGGGACAACACTGACAAAATGACACTTTGACACAATGAAAAGTAGTCTGTGTGCAGCTTATATAACAGTGTCAATTTATTCTTCCCTCAAAATAACTTAATATACAGCCATTAATGTCTAAACCACCGGCAACAAAAGTGAGTACACCCCTAAGAGACTACACCCCTAAATGTCCAAATTGAGCACTGCTTGTCATTTTCCCTCCAAAATGTCATGTGATTTGTTAGTGTTACTAGGTCTCAGGTGTGCATAGGGAGCAGGTGTGTTCAATTTAGTAGTACAGCTCTCAAACTCTCTCATACTGGTCACTGAAAGTTCCAACTTGGCACCTCATGGCAAAGAACTCTCTGAGGATCTTAAAAGACGAATTGTTGCGCTACATGAAGATGGCCAAGGCTACAAGAAGATTGCCAACACCCTGAAACTGAGCTGCAGCACAGTGGCCAAGATCATCCAGCGTTTTAAAAGAGCAGGGTCCACTCAGAACAGACCTCGCGTTGGTCGTCCAAAGAAGCTGAGTGCACGTGCTCAGCGTCACATCCAACTGCTGTCTTTGAAAGATAGGCGCAGGAGTGCTGTCAGCATTGCTGCAGAGATTGAAAAGGTTGGGGGTCAGCCTGTCAGTGCTCAGACCATACGCCGCACACTACATCAAATTGGTCTGCATGGCTGTCACCCCAGAAGGAAGCCTCTTCTGAAGTCTCTACACAAGAAAGCCCACAAACAGTTTGCTGAAGACATGTCAACAAAGGACATGGATTACTGGAACCATGTCCTATGGTCTGATGAGACCAAGATTAATTTGTTTGGTTCAGATGGTCTCAAGCATGTGTGGCGGCAATCAGGTGAGGAGTACAAAGATAAGTGTGTCATGCCTACAGTCAAGCATGGTGGTGGGAATGCCATGGTCTGGGGCTGCATGGGTGCAGCAGGTGTTGGGGAGTTACATTTCATTGAGGGACACATGAACTCCAATATGTACTGTGAAATACTGAAGCAGAGCATGATCCCCTCTCTCCGGAAACTGGGTCGCAGGGCAGTGTTCCAGCATGATAATGACCCCAAACACACCTCTAAGACGACCACTGCTTTATTGAAGAGGCTGAGGGTAAAGGTGATGGACTGGCCAAGCATGTCTCCAGACCTAAACCCAATAGAACATCTTTGGGGCATCCTCAAGCGGAAGGTGGAGGAGTGCAAAGTCTCGAATATCCGCCAGCTCCGTGATGTCGTCATGGAGGAGTGGAAAAGCATTCCAGTGGCAACCTGTGAAGCTCTGGTAAACTCCATGCCCAGGAGAGTTAAGGCAGTTCTGGGAAATAATGGTGGCCACACAAAATATTGACACTTCAGGAACTTTCACTAAGGGGTGTACTCACTTTTGTTGCCGGTGGTTTAGACATTAATGGCTGTATATTGAGTTATTTTGAGGGAAGAATAAATTGACACTGTTATATAAGCTGCACACAGACTACTTTTCATTGTGTCAAAGTGTCATTTTGTCAGTGTTGTCCCATGAAAAGATATACTTAAATATCTGCAGAAATGTGAGGGGTGTACTCACTTTTGTGATACACTGTAGATAGACAGACGATAGATAGATAGATAGACAGACGATAGATAGATAGATAGATAGATAGATAGATAGATAGATAGATAGATAGATAGATAGACAGATACTTTATTAATCCCGAAGGAAATAATATATATAATATATATATAAATAATAACATTTTTATATTTTTTTTACATGTTGCTGTGGAAAAATTTAAAAAGTTTTTTTTAAAGTTGCTTTTTCATTTACATAATTTCAACATATATAAAAATAATAATTCGTTGGTTGTTTGTGATGCTAACTACTTTAGACAAAGGACAAGTTTAAACAAGGTTCCAGTCAGTAGCCAGGTAGCAGAACAGAGGCTCCGTTCCAAACAGTCTCAGAGGAGGCGCACTACTTTCACACACTATTTGATAGTTTTTGGATTGAGGCGCACTTCATTGCTCCTGGTTTTAGTTAAAGTGGTTTAGTATTTGGTAGAGGACTATGCAGAGCGAACGCTTGTTAAAGGTGTTGGTGGTGGGAGATTTGGGGGTAGGAAAGACCGCTATAATTCGGCGCTATGTGCACCAGGTTTTCTCTCGGCATTACCGCGCTACTATAGGAGTGGACTTCGCTCTCAAAGTGCTGCACTGGGACCCACTCACTGTCATCCGCCTTCAGCTGTGGGACATCGCTGGTAAGCTTAACATCTACATCACTTATCATCATTTAGTCTTTTACAACATGTTTTAACAAAAACACACATTTAACAACAATGTTCAGTCTTAATTTGCGTCTAAATAAATACAATGCACGTTTTGAACACACGGTTACATAACTTGAAAGAGTATGAAAATTTAACATTAGGCTATATATAACATATTAACATATAAAACCACCTCCTGGTTTCTACACTCACTGTCCATTTTATTAGCTCCACTTACCATATAGAAGCACTTTGTAGTTCTACAATTACTGACTGTAGTCCATCTGTTTCTCTGCATGCTTTCATGCTGTTCTTCAATGGTCAGGACCCCTACCACCACAGAGCAGGTATTATTTAGGTGGTGGATCATTCTCAGCACTGCAGTGACACTGACATGGTGGTGGTGTGTTAGTGTGTGTTGTGCTGGTATGAGTGGATCAGACACTGCAGCGCTGCTGGAGTTTTTAAATACAGTGTCCACTCACTGTCCACTCTATTAGACACTCCTACCTAGTTGGTCCACCTTCTAGATGTAAAGTCAGAGACGGTCACTCATCTATTGCTGCTGTTTGAGTTGGTCATCTTCTGGACCTTCATCAGTGGTCACAGGACGCTGCCCATGGGGCACTGTTGGCTGGTTATTTTTGGTTAGTGGACTATTCTCAGTCCAGCAGTGTCAGTGAGGTGTTTAAAAACTTCAGCAGCACTGCTCTGTATGATCCACTCATACCAGCACAACACACACTAACACCACCACCATGTCAGTGTCACTGCAGTGCTGAGAATGATCCACCACCTAAATAATACCTACTCTGTGGTGGTCCTGTGGGGGTCCTGACCATTAAAGAACAGTGTGAAAGGGGGCTAACAAAGCATGCAGAGAAACAGATGGACTACAGTCAGTAATTGTAGAACTACAAAGTGCTTCTATATGGTAAGTGGAGCTGATAAAATGGACAGTGAGTGTAGAAGCAAGGAGGTGGTTTTAATGGTTGATCAGTATATGTATATTTCATTACACTATTTCACTAAGACCCCAAAACTTAAATTATTTCAGTCTTTCTGCACCCATCTGTAGATTGTTGTCGATGCCTTAATACACATGGAATGCCTTGTTGAAACAGTCTTTATTATTTCTTATTGCTACTGTGTGTGTGAAGATCATTCCTATGAGACTGAGTTGGTATTTGTGTGGTGTTTACAGCTGGTTTCTTGCTTTAGTTAATGTCATGTGAGAGAAGGTCTGTAAACACACACACACACACGCATAAACACAATCACCTCATTCATTTATTTATTTTTATTGACCACTTGATTCTAGTCAGGGGCCAAAAACACCAACAGCATGACAGAATGCACCAAACAATGAACCAATGTATTGTAGAGTATCACCCACATACAATTTTACTCACCTACACACACCTAAGGGACTGCAAATCACCCTCTGCATGTTTTGGAAGGTTAGAAATGTCTGGAGAAAACTCATGGGACACAAAATACCATGGCAAAATCCTAACAGACAGAGAGCTGTAGCAATTATCAAAACCAAGGTCCTCAAGAGGGCACAAAAATAAACAATAATACATTTACAGAGGCAATCACATACAGGTAGGCAGAACAGCTACCTACCATCCTTTTACATAGGTATTTAACCTACTTTGGCCTTCCAAAAAACATATTATGGTGGGACGTTTTGCAAAATGCAATACAAAAACAAGAATCTGTGATTTCTTAATTTGCTTTTACCCTAATTTAACTGACAAACATAGAAAGAAAAGATTTTTAATGTTTTAATTAACCAACTTAATCGTATTTTGTAAATATAAATAAATTTAGAATTTGATGCCTACAATTAACTCAAAAAAGCAGGGACAGAGGCGTTTACCATGGTTTACATCACCTTTACTATTAATTACACTTTTAATTATTAAGGTACTAAGGATACTGATTGTTACAGTTTTGCAAGTGGAATTTGCGGCCATTTGAGCTCGATACGAGACTTCAGCTTCTCACAGTCTGTAGTTGTTGATGCCTGATTCTCCTTTGATGCACTATACATTTTCAATAGGAGACAGCTCTGGACTGCTGGCAGGTCAGTCAAGCACACACACTCTGTTATAGGGCACAAAGAATAAGGCTTGGTATTGTCATGCTAAAATAACCATCAACCATAAAATAGCCATCCTGGTAAATAACTTCACCTGATGGCAGCATACACTGATCAGCCATAACATTAAAACCACCTCCTTGTTTCTACACTCACTGTCCATTTTATCAGCTCCACTTACCATATAGAAGCACTTTGTAGTTCTACAATTACTGACTGTAGTCGATCTGTTTCTCTACATACTTTTTTAACCTGCTTTCATGCTGTTCTTCAATGGTCAGGACCCCCACAGGACCACAACAGAGCAGGTATAATTTAGGTGGTGGATCATGCTCAGCACTGCAGTGACACTGACATGGTGGTGGTGTGTTAGTGTGTGTTGTGCTGGTATGAGTGGATCAGACACAGCAGCGCTGATGGGAGTTTTTAAATACCGTGTCCACTCACTGTCCACTCTATTAGACACTCCTACCTAGTTGGTCCACCTTGTAGATGTAAAGTCGGAGACGATCGCTCATCTATTGCTGCTGTTTGAGTTGGTCATCTTCTAGACCTTCATCAGTGGTCACAGGACGCTGCCCACGGGGCACTGTTGACTGCATATTTTAGGTTGGTGGACTATTCTCAGTCCAGCAGTGACAGCGAGGTGTTTAAAAACTCCACCATGTCAGTGTCACTGCAGTGCTGAGAATGACCCACCACCCAAATAATACCTGCTCTGTGGTGGTCCTGTGGGGGTCCTGACCATTGAAGAACAGCATGAAAGGGGGCTAACAAAGCATGCAGAGAAACAGATGGACTACAGTCAGTAATTGTAGAACTACAAAGTGCTTCTATATGGTAAGTGGAGCTGATAAAATGGACAGTGAGTGTAGAAACAAGGAGGTGGTTTTAATGTTATGGCTGATCGGTGTATATTGCCTTGGTTAAAATGACCACACAAATTTCTTCATTGGTTAAATAATCAGGATTATCACTTCAGTCATTAGCATACAGCACAACAAACTCCTAATATTTTGCCATGTTTTCCAGGACAGGAGCGCTATGGGAACATGACCCGCGTCTACTACCGTGAAGCAGTAGGGGCTCTGGTTGTTTTTGACATGACCCGAGTTTCTACTTTCCAAGCTGTGCTCAAATGGAAGGGAGATCTGGATGCTAAAGTGGCTCTCAGTAATGGTTACCCGGTACCAGCTGTTTTGCTGGCAAACAAGTGTGACCAGCAGAGAGACGGCATGTGTGCCAAACTGCCCAAGCTGGAGACTTTTTCAAAAGAGCATGGCTTTGTGGGATTGTACATGACATCAGCGAAGGTAAGGGGTCATCCACAGTGATGCTCACATATTATACACGATTATTTTTTAAGTATAATTACTATTATACTTTATTAGGAATGGGATACTGCCTATTAAAATGAAATGCTCACAGCACATGAGGTGAAGCTCTACACCAAGTAGAATAAAAAAAAGAATCCAAGTGCGAGATGTAGAACAATACAGTGGCTAACTAAACTAACAAAAATTGCATAATCGCAAATAAATAAAGTGGCCAAAATAACAGAAACAAAGTAACAAATTAAATATACTAAAAGATCCACAGCCTACAACGGAGAAAGTAGATAGAACAGGGATAGTGCAGAACTGAAAACTGGTTGTCACAATATGGCAGGCTGCTCCAGCTGTCTACTATAACTCAGTTCTCAGAAAAAGGAAAGATAGGGAACACGTAAAACCAGTTGGGACTGGCAATGCATGGGCCGCACTCCAACCCCATCACCCCAACTCTTTCACAGCCTGTGCATCATGTGGATTTACCGGTGGGGTCCAATCTGGAAAAGAGACGAGTATGTAAAATCTTAATAAATACATAAATACCTAAATTTTATCCTCATGTGATTTTCCATTATTGATTTAAATGGTTTTGTATTTTCCCATCAACCGTTATTGGGTAAAGATATTAAACATTACTAATTTATTATTCACTTCATATTTAAGGCTAAAAGTCTTACTCTTCCTTTTTTTTAGGACAGCACAAACATTGATAAAGCCATCATGTGTCTGGTTAAGCACATCATGGCCAGCAATGTGGAAAACAGCCCTGTGGACCCCGACCCCAATCTAGTGATTCTTCCTGCGAGTGACTACAACCTACACAAACAGAATCATTCCAGCTGTTCAGCCTGTTCCAGAATATACAAGCCTTCCAAAGATTCCGGATTCTTCTAGCTAAATATGAAAGAATCGAACTCACTGCTACTCTATCCAGGATAAAGCGGTGGTAAAACAGACAATGAATGAATGAACTTGATAACTGTTAATATAGTACATGTATTTACTTGGTTTTAAAGCAGTACTAAATTATTTTATTAGTCCTGATTTCTTTATAATGCCTGTAAATCGTATATGAGTGCATATTTAAAAGAACAGAAAACTTGTTTGATTAAAATGGCAGCATGTCCGGCACCACCAGGAAACAGTTGGTGCTAGGTGGGAATACACTGTGGACATGGCAACAGTCCATAGCAGGGTAACACACACACTAACACACGCTTAACACTGACCCACTCAAACATAGATTAAGCGTAAGTGAAGAAATTAAACAAGGGCCAAAAACTTAAAATTAAGGAACTAGTTTTAAATGTTGAGTCATTTTGTGTTTTTGTTTTGCTGATCTAAGTCACACGTTAGGACAGTTTAGAAACCCATAGTGTGTGTGTGTGTGTGGGGGGGGGGGGGGGTATGCATATATGTTTTCCTTCTTCTTTTAAATGTTCCTGTTAGGGGTTGCCACAGTGGATCACTCATTCTCACTCACTCATGTTCACTCACCCTCACTCACTCTTATTTACTCACTCACTCCTGTTCACTCACTCACTCTCACTCACTCATGTTCACTCACCCTCACTCACTCTTATTTACTCACTCACTCCTGTTCACTCACTCTCACTCACTCATGTTCACTCACCCTCACTCACTCTTATTTACTCACTCACTCCTGTTCACTCACTCACTCTCACTCACTCATGTTCACTCACCCTCACTCACTCTTATTTACTCACTCACTCCTGTTCACTCACTCTCACTCACTCATGTTCACTCACCCTCACTCACTCTTATTTACTCACTCACTCCTGTTCACTCACTCTCTCATGTTCACTCACCCTCACTCACTCTTATTTACTCACTCACTCCTGTTCACTCACTCTCACTCTCTCATGTTCACTCACTCTCACTCACTCTTATTTACTCACTCACTCCTGTTCACTCTCTCATGTTCACTCACTCTCACTCACTCTTATTTACTCACTCACTCCTGTTCACTCACTCTCACTCTCTCATGTTCACTCACCCTCACTCACTCTTATTTACTCGCTCACTCCTGTTCACTCTCTCATGTTCACTCACTCTCACTCTCTCATGTTCACTCACTCTCACTCACTCTTATTTACTCGCTCACTCCTGTTCACTCACTCATGTTCACTCACTTACTCTCACTCACTCATGGTCACTCAATTCAATTCAATTCAATTCAATTCAATTCAATTCAATTTGCTTTATTGACATGACAAATTTACATATTTGTATTGTCAAAGCTTACATTAGTATATACAGTGTATCACAAAAGTGAGTACACCCCTCACATTTCTGCAAATATTTCATTATATCTTTTCATGGGACAACACTATAGACATGAAACTTGGATATAACTTAGAGTAGTCAGTGTACAGCTTGTATAGCAGTGTAGATTTACTGTCTTCTGAAAATAACTCAACACACAGCCATTAATGTCTAAATAGCTGGCAACATAAGTGAGTACACCCCACAGTGAACATGTCCAAATTGTGCCCAAATGTGTCGTTGTCCCTCCCTGGTGTCATGTGTCAAGGTCCCAGGTGTAAATGGGGAGCAGGGCTGTTAAATTTGGTGTTTTGGGTACAATTCTCTCATACTGGCCACTGGATATTCAACATGGCACCTCATGGCAAAGAACTCTCTGAGGATGTGAGAAATAGAATTGTTGCTCTCCACAAAGATGGCCTGGGCTATAAGAAGATTGCTAACACCCTGAAACTGAGCTACAGCACGGTGGCCAAGGTCATACAGCGGTTTTCCAGGACAGGTTCCACTCGGAACAGGCTTCGCCAGGGTCGACCAAAGAAGTTGAGTCCACGTGTTCGGCGTCATATCCAGAGGTTGGCTTTAAAAAATAGACACATGAGTGCTGCCAGCATTGCTGCAGAGGTTGAAGACGTGGGAGGTCAGCCTGTCAGTGCTCAGACCATACGCCGCACACTGCATCAACTCGGTCTGCATGGTCGTCATCCCAGAAGGAAGCTGACGCACAAGAAAGCCCGCAAACAGTTTGCTGAAGACAAGCAGTCCAAGAACATGGATTACTGGAATGCCCTGTGGTCTGACGAGACCAAGATAAACTTGTTTGGCTCAGATGGTGTCCAGCATGTGTGGCGGCGCCCTGGTGAGAAGTACCAAGACAACTGTATCTTGCCTACAGTCAAGCATGGTGGTGGTAGCATCATGGTCTTGGGCTGCATGAGTGTTGCTGGCACTGGGGAGCTGCAGTTCATTGAGGGAAACATGAATTCCAACATGTACTGTGACATTCTGAAACAGAGCATGATCCCCTCCCTTCGAAAACTGGACCTCATGGCAGTTTTCCAACAGGATAACGACCCCAAACACAACCTCCAAGATGACAACTGCCTTGCTGAGGAAGCTGAAGGTAAAGGTGATGGACTAAACCCAATTGAGCACCTGTGGCGCATCCTCAAGTGGAAGGTGGAGGAGTTCAAGGTGTCTAACATCCACCAGCTCTGTGATGTCATCATGGAGGAGTGGAAGAGGATTCCAGTAGCAACCTGTGCAGCTCTGGTGAACTCCATGCCCAGGAGGGTTAAGGCAGTGCTGGATAATAATGGTGGTCACACAAAATATTGACACTTTGGGCACAATTTGGACATGTTCACTGTGGGGTGTACTCACTTATGTTGCCAGCCATTTAGACATTAATGGCTGTGTGTTGAGTTATTTTCAGAAGACAGTAAATCTACACTGCTATACAAGCTGTACACTGACTACTCTAAGTTATATCCAAGTTTCATGTCTATAGTGTTGTCCCATGAAAAGATATAATGAAATATTTGCAGAAATGTGAGGGGTGTACTCACTTTTGTGATACACTGTATATATATATATATTCACTCACTCTTATTTACTCACTCAGTCACACACTCATGTTCACTCACTCTCTCTCATGTTCACTCACTCTTATTTACTCACTCCTGTTCACTCACTCATGTTCACTCACTTACTCTCACTCACTAATGTTCACTCACTCTCACTCACTCTTATTTACTCACTGTCACTCACTCACTTCTGTTCACTCACTCATGTTCACTCTCTCACTCTCACTCACTCATGTTCACTCACACTCACTCACTCATGTTCTCTCACTCACTCGTATTTACTCACTCAGTCACTCACTCACTCATGTTCACTCACTCACTTTTATTTACTCAGTCACTCACTTACTCACTCACTCCTGTTCACTCACTCATGTTCACTCTCTCACTCTCACTCACTCATGTTCACTCACTTTCACTCACTCATGTTCACTCACTCTCACTCACTCTTATTTACTCACTCAGTCACTCACTCACTCCTGTTCACTCACTCCTGTTCACTCTCTCATGTTCACTCACTCTCTCACTATCTCTCTTTCTCTCAATTAAATTTGTATATATGCTTTATAGTGGTACCTTGAAACTTGATGTCAGTTGGTTCTGGGAGTGGCGTCGAGTTTAAAAGGTGTCGAGTTTTTTGTATTTTGTATAAAACCAGTTAATTTGTTCCATGGTCCCGTGAAACCGCATATATTTTAGGCTCATGTAAAATAATGGGGTTGTTTTTGACACTTATACACTGAAAATAACACACATATAATATAAAAACACTGAAATACAATTAAAAATGTACGAAAAAAATACAATAAAACCTGGTCTGTACCTTTACTTTTTTATTGTTTCTTTATGCTATTAAATGTGGAGATGCTTAATCTTGGAATACTGTATTCTTTTGAGTAAAGGCGCATTCACATGAGAAGCGGCAAAATAGCTTTTGCACTGGCTGTGCTGTTATTTCCTATGGAGTGAGGTGATGCACAAAGTTTAACGTGACTTAATGTACTGAAACAACATGGAATTTCATTAGTAGAGAGAACTTATGATCAGTAATAATTAGGAGAGTTTTCATGTTTCTATGTCATAGTTTTTTTAATACATAAAGTTACATTAGGCTTTTTTTTAACAATACACATTTTAAACTGATTCTTTAGCTAAACACAGATACATGTGGACGCTTTTAAAAGTGGATTTGACTGTTATTCCACACAAATGCAGATTCGTCTCTTATTCGCACTTTAATGACGTTTTACCGCACCGCCCAAGCCAAGCGCTGAACAAAGAGGTGGTCGCACACACGTCAAGTTTAAGCGTACAAATTTCTCGATGAAGGGTATCGAGTTTGAAAGATTTCGTCTTTTCGAGTTACAAGGTACCACTGTACTGACACGACCATATTCAGTTATAGTATTGACAAAGCATTATCAAACAAGGAATAATAAGAATAAAAAATAATAAGTAATAATAAAGTAATAATAAAATAGAAAACAACATTAAAAAGAACATTTAGAACATCATTGAGAAGACATTTACAAGATTAAGGACAACATTTAGAACAAGAAAGAGAACATTTAAAACATCAAAAAGAACATTTAGAGAAAAAAGGGAGAAAAATACAGACAGGGCAGTTTTCATATATGCGTGTCTTATAATGTGACAAGCAGGTATATATTTTTCTCTCTATTTTTCTAACAATAGGGGTAAATTGTCCTTATGAGAAAGACGATTAAATTGGGAGTAAAACTTCTCAAATTTTATACCATATACATTTACATTTTCAGCATTCAGCATATGCTTTTATCCAAAATGATTTACAGTACTGTGACAGTGTACAGTTTAAGCCTTGCTCAAGGGCCCAACAGTCAACCTGACAGTGGTGGGGCCTGAACCAGCAACCTTTCGAGTACTAGTCCAGTTCCTCAACCACTAGGCTACAACTGCCTTATGTATATTTTTTGGAATTTGGAAAGTGCAGCTCTGTCTCCTCACTGTTGCTGTTGCACTGCTGGCGGAGTCTCTGCTCTTTGGAAAGCCAGGGTTTCTTGTAGCTGTCCGTCTCTTTGGCCAGGCGGTGTTAGCTGAGTCTGTACTTTGTCAGCCTGGTTCTGTCTGTCTTTATTGTTTACAGTCCTTTTAGGGCCAGATAGCTCTGCATTTTGCTTTGTGCTTCTCTCTCTCTCTCTCTCTCAATTCAATTTAAATGCTTTAATAGCATGACAAATATTCACATTTATTTTGCCAAAAGCTTCTGTACAGACTGAACAATAAATCAGAAAGAATGGCATAAAAACGTGTACAGTACATAGATTTAACATTAATCAATGACATTAGTAAATAGTTCTGATAGCAACATCACATGAACAATCAAACAACAAAGTGTGTATACCGTATCTATGTGTGCAAAATTATGTGTGTGTACGTGTGTGTTCGTGCGTCTGGTGGCACCTGGTGGCAGGCGTGTGTCTATAGTGCTCTCTCTCTCTCTCCTCCTCTAGATGGAGCTGTTCAATTAGCAATGTACTTCTTAAACAGCGTTTATAAGCCATCATGAAACTTCATTTGCTAAATTTGGCTTATTCAATAACATTTATGTTCATAAAAACCCTGACCCAGATATACTGATTAGTAAATATAAATAAATAATAAATGCTTAAATTAAGATATAGTGAAACAGACTGAGCGCACACGACCTGGCCGTGGAGACGGGGCGACACACCCGGTCCTGGCTGCCCCGGGAGGAAAGGTTGTGTCAGCACTGCACTCTCAGTACAGTAGAGACGGAGCTGCACTTCCTCACCCGGTGTACCAAGTACCACCACGTCCGCTCTCAATTCTTCCCTAAATTTAATAACATCATCCCCAACTTTACCTCCCTCCCAGACCCCGACAAACTGCCCCACCTACTGGGGGAGCACAGAGAGAGCTGCACACTAGCAGCACTCTATACTTACACCTGCCACCAGGTGAGGGACAGTGGGTGACCATGTCTCATACACATACACACACACGCACAAACTGATCGTTTTTCTACCTCATTAATGTAAATATTATAATTTTTATTGTTATTATTTTTGCACTGTTTTTATTAATATTTTATTCTATTTTATAATATTTTTTGCACATGTAACTGTTCTGTATATTTTTGTTTTTTCTTATTTTTATTTTTATATTTCCCTGTAACTTGCTTTGGCAATACGAATGTCCTTATTTGTCATGCCAATAAAGCTTCTTTTGAGTTTGAGTTTGAGTTGAGTGAAACAGCAGGTTTTTAGGCAAGTGGGTTTAGAACTAAACTCTAGGCATTGTCTGTAGGGAGTTTGGCATTTTCACTCAATGCCCTTTTTTCACTGACTTCCTTAAAAGTCAAGGACGAGTTTTCTTAAACCATGTCTGCTTACTTGCAGATTGTGGTTTAATTACTTTTAGTCACATCTAGTTTATGAGTATGTGATGCCCTGCAGTGCATTGGTGCCCTGTTTATCTCATATTTCCTCACACAAAATGTTTCCAGGTGCCACGACCCTGATCAGGATGAACTACTTATTGTAGGTAAATGAAAGCGTTTGTTTCAGAACAATTGTTAAACTTAAATATGAATGAAAATATAAATTCAGCTTTACATTATACCTTCATGGCAGGCCACATGGGTGGTGGAGTGGTAAAATACGCTAACCCACTACCACTGAGATCCAGGGTTCTGAAACACAGACATGATTGGCAATTAGCAGGTGCAGTCAGTTTGCTCTCAGTGCCTGTCCCAAGCCCAGATAAAAATAAGGAGAGTTGGTCAATGCCAGATCAGCTATGCAGACCAGAATGATCCACTGTGGTGACATTTAAATACATGAGCAGCTGAAAAATAATAAATAAATGCATTAAATATACTTTTATGACAATAGATTGTTTCACAGGCTTTATTTTTTACTATTTTATTTTAAACATACACAATGTTGCCAAGTTTAAGGTTTTAGCTGGGTATTATTGGGGGTTTTAAATGTTAACATCACAGCAGTAACAGTGTGGGATTGTAAAGTCACTGTTGGCTTGTAAAAAGTCACACATCCAAAAATATTTAACCAACAGCATCTTGTGGTAGGAAATGAACACTGATGGACAGATGATAGGCCTAAATGAAAAACTAGGTATAGTCTCAAGTCAAAGTTTTACCATCTGTTCAATAGTAAATAGCAATCAAACATTTACATCTACGTGTAGGGTCAGCGTGCATGTCATGGCAAGTTTGAGATTTTTTGACATATCATAGCAAATCTGTGACAGAATGATCAGAATATATACTTCTTTGTTTAAAAAATAGGTAACAAAATTGAGTTTAATATGGGTATACATTAAAGACATATTTGGTACACTGTGCCACCCGAACACAACCTCTCTGTTAATGCTCATTTTAAATCTATATTGTGTTTGTTTTGTTTGTATTTTAAATACATACTTTTCATTGTGTACATTTGTTAAACACAGCTTGGTTTGAAATCTGTTAGAATGATGTTCCATGATTTCCTGGGCCAATTAGCTAAGAACACAAAACTTATACATACATTGTTACACATTATCTATTGACGTTTAGGTGAAGAAATTCTGCTATTGAGGCTGTGAGGTTATTTAACTCCACTGTGGGAACTTGCTAAAACAGGATATTGCTCCATAAGGAGTAAGATGAGATATTTAGGAAATGTGTACAGAGATAGGGGAAGTGACGTGTGTGATGTCACATAATGTTGGTACTTTTGAGAGAAATATTTGTTCAAAGGCTTATACTGAAATACACTAAGAAATTGCTATTATAGCAATAAAAGCAGGTCTGCTAACAGTATAAACAAACTGATTTTATATTTTGTTGTAAATCTACACTCAGTCAGAGTCAAAAAAAGAGTTAAAAAAGAGCCTCTGTACCTTTGTCCATAATTTTAGCAAATGTTGATCAGTTTTCAACAATCTTTCACAGTTCTTTCACAGAAACAATATAGGTGCCACTTTTTAAACTTCATATTACAACCTCAAATCAGAAAAAGTTGGGACAACATGGACAATGCTAATAAAAAAAACAACACATTTTCTTACATTTACTTTGACTTTTACTTCATTGCAGACAGGATGAACCTGAGATATTTCATGTTTTATCTGCTCAACAAATTTCATGTGTTAATATTCCTCCATTACTGCATTTCAGGCCTGCAACACATTCCAAAAAAATTTGGGAAAAGGGCAATTTAGGGCTAGCAATGAGGTGAAAAAACTAAATAATGATGTGATTTTAAACAGGTGATGTCAACAGGTGATTGTAATCATGGTTTGGTACAAAAGCAGCATCCAGGAAAGGCTGAGTCTTTGATGAGCAAAGATGATCAGAGGATCTCCAGTTTGTCAACAAATGTGTGAGATAATGATTGAAATGTTTACAAACAATGTACCTCAAAGAAAGATTAGAAGGGATTTGCATATTTCTCCCTCTACAGTGCATAATATCATTAAACGATTCAAGGAATCGGGAGGAATTTCAGTCCGTAAAGGCCAAAGGCGCAAGCTTAAGCCTGTGATCTTTGATCCCTCAGACGGCACTACTTCAAGAACCGCCACTCAACAATATCTGATATAACCACATGGGTAAGGGATTACTTTGGCAAACCTTTGTCAAGCACTACAATACAGAGTTACATGCACAAATGCCACTTAAAACTTTACTGTGAAAAAAAGAAGCCTTATGTTAACCATGTCCAGAAGCGGCGTCGACTTCTCTGGGCTCTGAGGCATCTAGGATGGACCATCACACAGTGGAAACGTGTATTGTGGTCAGATGAATCAGCATTCCAGGTCTTTTTTGGAAGAATTGACGCTGTGTGCTCCGAACCGAAGACAAAAGGACCATCCAGACTGTTATCAGCAACGAGTCCAAAATCCAGAGTCTGTCATGGTATGGGGTCGTGTCAGTGCCCGTGGCAAAAGTCATTAAAAAAATAAAGTACACTGAGATCTTAGAGCAACATATGCTGCCTTCAAGACGTCATCTTTTCCAGGGACGTTCATGCATATTTCAACAAGACGATGCAAAACCACATGCTGCACACATTACAAAGGCATGGCTGTGGAAGAAGAGGGTACAGGTACTGGACTGGTCTGCCTGCAGTTCTGACCTGTCCCCAATAGAGAATGTGTGGAGAATTTTGAAAGGAAAAATGCGACAACGACGACCCCGTACTGTTGCACATCTTAAGACGTGTTTGCAGGAAGAATGGGACAAAATAAAACTGAAACATTAAATCACTTTGTCTCCTCGGTGCCAAAACGTTTTCTAAGTGTGGTGAAAAGGAATAACAACAATTCAAAGTGGTAAATGCTTTACTGTCCCAACTTTTTTTGGAATGTATTGCAGGCCTGAAATGCAGGAACGGATGTTTATTAATAAATGAAATGAAGTTGAGCAGATAAAACATGAAATATCTCAGGTTCATCCTGTCTGCAATCAAATAAAAGTCAAAGTAAATGTAAGAAACTCTGTGTTTTTTATTATTTGCTTTTTCCATGCCGTCCCAACTTTTTCTGATTTGGGGTTATCAGCTCCACTTACCATATAGAAGCACTTTGTAGTTCTACAATTACTGACTGTAGTCCATTTGTTTCTCTACATGCTTTTTTAGCCGGTTTTACTCTGTTGTTCAATGGTCAGGACTCTCACAGGACCACCACAGAGTAGGTATTATTTGGGTGGTGGATCATTCTCAGCACTGCAGTGACACTGACATGATGGTGGTGTGTTAGTGTGTGTTGTGCTGGTATAAGTGGATCAGACACAGCAGCGCTGATGGAGTTTTTAAACACCTCACTGTCACTGCTGGACTGAGAATAGTCCACCAACCAAAAATATCCTGCCAATAGCGCCCTGTGGGCAGCGTCCTGTGACCACTGATGAAGGTCTAGAAGATGACCAACTCAAACAGCAGCAATAGATGAACGATCGTCTCTGACTTTACATCTATAAGGTGGACCAACTAGGTAGGAGTGTCTAATAGAGTGGACAGTGAGTGGACACGTATTTAATAACTCCAGCAGCGCTGCTGTGTCTGATCCACTCATACCAGCACAACTCACACTAACACACCACCACCATGTCAGTGTCACTGCAGTGCTGAGAATGATCCACCACCCAAATAATACCTGCTCTGTGGTGGTCCTGGGAGAGTCCTGACCATTGAAGAACAGGGTGAAAGCAGGCTAAAAAAAGTATGTAGAGAAACAGATGGACTACAGTCAGTAATTGTAGAACTACAAAGTGCTTCTATATGGTAAGTGGAGCTGATAAAATGGACAGTGAGTGTAGAAACAAGGTTTTAATGTTATGGCTGATTGGTGTATATAGTGGATAATACACATTTAGGACAAAAGGAGAACATTGATTTGGATAATCCAGTTATTCAGTTATTCATTCATTCATCTTCAGTCATTTGGTCTGAGAAGATTAACCTATTGATCAAAAGGACACTAGTTCAAGCCCACTACTTATAAGTTGCCACTGTCAAGTTGCCACTGCCTTAACCCATGATTGCCTGCAATGTATTTGGACACAGTTGTAAGTCGCTTTGGCTAAAAAAATACACCTAAATTTTGGCAGTGATAGCTTAGTAGTTAAATTACTGGGTTAGTGATTTTAAGCCTGCTGGTTCACAAAAAAATGAGTCTGCTAAATTCTATAAATGTACAATGCCAACAAGCCTTCTATTTTCTATGACGTGTTCTGAAACCTAATAAAATTGTATGTACAAATGTTTAACTTACTCAGAGTCTTTTAAAGCAAGTTCAAAAAACGTATTTACACGTGCAGTTCAAATATTGCTGAACTGAAGGCTATAAATTTAGCAATACAAGCCTTGTAGCTCAGGAGAAAAATGTAAGGTGCAAATATACAACAAGCACATCTGTCAGTCTGTCTTAATCACCAGCATTTCAGCTGAGTGGGGAACGGTGCCAATGTATGTTAAACAAGGTTGTGATTTGCTTTATTGTTTAATTTACTTTACAAATCTGTTGTAGAAAATTGATAGAATACTCTATAGTATAGCAGACAACTGGAATAAGAAACATTTAAAAAAAAAAAGCTGGTTTAGTTGGGCAGCTCAGGTGGCGCAGCGATAAAAACACACGCTGGAACCAGAGCTGGGATCTCGAATACATCGTATCGAGTCTCAGCTCTGCCTGCCGGCTAAGGCTGAGCGGCCACATGAACAACGATTGGCCTGTTGTTCAGATATGGGCGGGACTAAGCCGGATGGAGTCTCTCTCCCATGACTGGTGCAATTACGACCTCTACTGGCTGATTGATGGCGCCTGCACAGAGATGAGAAAAGAGTGCTCTCACGGTGTGTCTCTCCGTACACAACTCTGAGCTGCACTGCACTCGTCAAAGTGTAGGTGATAAGATGCATACTGCATGCTGCCCACGTGTCTGAGGGGGCATGGGTTAGCTTCGTTCTCCTCAATCAGAGCAGGGATCGGCATTGGTGGAGAGGAAGCATGACGCAATCGGGCAATTGGACGTGCTAAAAGGGAGAAAAAGGGGAGAAAATGCATAAACAAAATGGGGATGAACGTTTCATTTTCTTTTTGACTGGCCTTTCAGATTCAGTACACAGTCTCATCTCCGTCTCGCCACCCATGTTAATGGCCTTTTCTCGAGCATAATGTCACCATTAATTAGTAGATTTAACGCAATTTGGTGTTCGGGTCCATTGGAGTGTGTCCCTTTACTCTGTCTTACTACAACATGTCCTGCTGTGAGTGTGTGTGTCTCTGTGTGTGTGTGAGAGAGAGACAGACAGAGTTCCAGATAAAGAGAGAGGCAGACAGACAGAAAGAAAGAGACACACACACACAGAGAAAGAGAGAGACAGAGAGAGAAACAGACAAATAGGCAGAGACAGACAGACAAATAGATTAAAACAGACAGACAGAGTTTATCAGAGTTCCAGATAAAGAGAGAGGCAGACAGACAGAAAGAAAGAGACACACACAGAGAGAAACAGACAGACAGAAAAAAAACAGACAGGCAGAGACAGACAGGAAGGCAGGCAGTCAGATAGATGGCACTGTTATTTATAAATATGACCCAACATAGGAGAATAGTAAATGTTAACCATATATGCTGTCTTTATTACTTGTAAACATCTGGTATTTCGTATGTTAAATAAGTTATGGCTGTATTGATTTTAACACAATAATGCGGTGGGTCCACTAGACCCGCAAACATTGGCTAATGCCTAGTTCACACTACACGACTTTTGCCCTGATTTTCGCTCGCCGACTGGTCGGTGCTAGATTTGCCGGCTCAGGACCAACTCGGCGTTTGCTCGGCGATCGAAACTCGGCTTTCAATCGCTATGTGTGAACTACTCCCTCGGCGACCGAAATTATACATCTAGCTTGTCAAATATCTGGATCTGAGTTTCCCGACTGGCAATGAGTGCTATGTCGAACAGCCAATGAGAACGCAGTGAAAGCTCAGTGGTTAAGGTACTGGACTAGTAAACAGAAGGTTGCCGGTTCAAGCCCTGCCACCACCAAGTTGCCACTGTTGGGTCTTTGAGCAAGGCCCTTAACCCTCAGTTGCTCATTGTGTTCAGCTCATTGTGTAAGTCGCTTTGGATAAAAGCGTCCGCTAAATGCTGAAAATGAAAATGAAATGAAGATACGGGGTGAGATGAAACGCAAGGTACATTTACGCCATTTAGCAGACGCTTTTATCCAAAGCGACTTACAGTTGTGACAGTATACAGTCTAAGCAATTGAGGGTTAAGGGCCTTGCACAAGGGCCCAACAGTGGCAACCTGGTAGTGGTGAGGCTTGAACCGGCAACCTTCTGAATACTGGACCAGTACCTTAACCACTAGGCTACACTGCCGAGGAGTTGTAAAAAGGTGGGACAGGGCATAATATAGTTTATATCATAATACACACATAAGTTTTACAGTATTATCGTTCTCTACAAAACATAACACCAACGTTGCATTGTAAAAAATATTTATTAACCTTCAACTCACTATAGAACAATCCATGCTGTTCGTGTTGCCAAATCCACTCAGATTCATTTATTTTTTCTCCTTGATTTTACGCTGCACATCAGCGCACAAACTTTGATCACTCGCTACTTGTTGACGTGCATTTTTGGACATGGTATCATTAAACCTGTCGTTTGTTTTCGTGACAGAATGTAGTTTGGGAGACCAGAGAAGCTCGCCTGCGATTCCAGTTGGTGATAGATGGTGTAGTATGAAACCCCCTATCACCGATCAGTCGTGTAGTGTGAAAGCCACACCGACTTGAAAGACTCCCGATTACAAGAGATCCAGTCGTGTACTGTGAACTGTACAGTGACCTGACGACTTGGAAAGTCATGTAGTGTGAACTTGGCATACGTAACAAAACTATGAACACCACACAAGGGTTAAGTTGGTGTGACATGCCTCCACTGCTGATTTTTTTGATACTCAAGCCACTACTGGACCACCTCAACAACTGCCCTTTAACTTCAGTTATAACTTTTTTTTTCCCCCTAATTTTTATCACCCAGTCTAGTCGTGCCCAATTACCCTGATTGCATCCTCTATATTGATTCGACCCTTCACCGCTGACTGAGGAAGCCTCCAGTATGCACAGTCAGTACAGATAGTGCATTTTTCACCCGCACGAGTCTTGTTCATATACTGGACAGGCACTGTGCACGGAGGGCCACACCCCCATCAGCATTATTCCTCAGCCCTGTGCAGACACCATCAGTCAGCCAACAGGGGCCGCAGTTACACCAGTTATGAGGACCTATGATCCGACTTTTTACCCCTAACCAGAACAACAGCCAATCGTTGTTCATGCAGCCACCCGGCCTAGTCGGAGAGGCAGAGCTGAGATTTGGCACGATGTATTAAAAACCCCAACACTGGTGAGCTAGCGTACTTTACTGCTGCACCACCTAAACGGCAGTTATAACTTATTTTTACTAAATTATTGTGTAGTTTGTTTGTTTGTTTGTTTATTGGAATTTTAACGTCATATTCCACACCCCGGCCACATTCACGACAGGAACGGCAGCCACTCACTACACAAGGTTCACCCGCTCACAAGGCCACATCGAACACAGTCATGGACAATCTAGTGTCTCCAATTCACCTCACTTGCATGTCTTTGGACTGTGGGAGGCAACCGGAGCTCCTGGAGGAAACCCACGCAGACACGGGGAGAACATGCAAACTCCACACGGAAAGGACCTGGACCACCCCGTCTGGGGATCGAACCCAGGACCTTCTTGCTGTGAGGCGACAGTGCTACCCACTAAGCCACCAAATTATTGTGTAGTAATGGTTCAAGTGCAGCAGAGTAGAACTGAGAAACTGGGCTGAAGTGCTAATGTACTTGTTAATACTCAAATTGTAGATTTAAACGCACCATTTCGTCATGAACGTAGAAAACAACTTAAATATGTTGATATGTTCAGAATTATGAAGTATATTTGTATATTTAGTACATTTCCGTGTACGCACTAATCCTGCTTTGCTCTATGAGCATTGCACTGTTTCAGATCACCTGATTTCAGTGCAGCCATTTTGTCCGGTGCTACGCTTTACAAACCAATGGTGTACCCAAACTACACCGTGTTTACTATGTAGTACACTATTACGTGTCTTGTTTTGCTAATAAATCACAGCTAAAATGTTGTAATAAACATCAAACACATTAATGGAATCCTTGAGTGGTTTTAATTATGTTAGTTTCCAGATTAGGTGCGAGTCCGAATGCTGAACAAGAGTCTGTAGTGTGTAGGGAGTAAGGGAGCTTGGTGTTGTTTGAGACACAACCCGGAAAAGCCAGCGGTTAGTATAGGAACGCTGTTAGTGGTTGGAGAGGGGACTGAATTTTCTGCTGGGTTTGTGATTCGATTCGAGACGGGGAATAAAATGCAGTAAAATGCAGCTTTTCTGATGGCGATGCTACATCTGGAATAGTGGATTACATTCCGAAAGGGGGATTTTACGATTAAAAAGCCGGATATTTGTCTAGTTTTTAGCATAAGACTTTAGTTTGGTATCAACTTGAACAATCTTTAGTTTCAGTTCTGGTCTGGACGCTCTTGCAGTTTGAAATTTTATAGGGTTTGTAACAAATGAACTTGTTGAAAGAGCTGGAGAGTTAAATCAGCTCATCTGTTTGTAATTCTGTCTCACATTCGAGTATAAATCAGTGCCTATATTTTTAACAAGGACACTTGCATTGCAAATTAAAACCCAACAGGCTGGTGAATTTTTCTATGCATTCCTTTGGTCAGGAGTCTATATATAGCTTGGCTTGTTTTTAGTGGAAATAAAGAATTAAGCGTGAAAATCTGTACATTTGCACTTACAGAAAAGTAGATTTTGAATATAAAGCGAGATATATAGGGTTTACCTTCTGAACCGGGTGGACTTGCGTCTAGCTATGACATTGGGCAATACTATAATCTCAGATTGCACTAGTAGGACGTGTACTCTGTTTGAATGCTGTTGTGGTTATATTAGCTAACATAAATCAGTTTATTGTCTTTTTAGACAACATTTGTACTAGATAGATAGCTAGACTTGTTTTTATGACCAAACTCAACCTATTAATCCAGGTTTTTATTGCGCCGAGCTACAAATAAACCCCACACACACACACACACACCTACGGCTGTCGACGGCATTTTTTATTTTATAAAGCAGGCACTTTACAGACGGGATTTTTCTACAGCAGATCTTATCACTAATCCAGCAAGGTGTCTGGATTTATTTGGGGGAATCTGATACTCCACATTGTTCGTTATTAGACAGGGATAATAGAGTAAAAGGGAAATATGTCGGGACAGTCGATCACGGATCGGATCGCGGCGGCTCAGCACAGCGTGACCGGATCAGCCATCAGTAAAGCGGTGTGTAAAGCCAGCACACATGAAGTCAGCGGACCCAAGAAAAAACATCTGGACTGTAAGTATTTACACACTTCTTACTAGGTTTTTACTAACCCTGATATGTCCTCAAAGTGCTGGGTGTCAAATCTAACCCATTACAAGGTCCAACTCGGGCATGTGCGCATCGATCAGGAATCAGACTCATGGCCAAGTGTAGAATAATGATCAAGCATGACAGGCAGTATTGTAGAAATAATAATAATAATAATTATTACACCCATGTACCTTACTTCACTCTAAATAAGAAGATGTGTGTATTTCCAGAATTTCACCCTCAGAACCATATATAATCTAAAATATTATAGAAATTAAGAAAACTGGGCCAGTGATGTTACTGTCTATCATCCAGTTAGGGTGGCCAGTCGTCCGGCTTTAGGTCGGACAGTCCGGTTTTTCAGCTGCCAAGTCAAGTCAACTTTATTTATATAGCGCTTTTCACAACAGACATTGTCTCAAAGCAACTTTACAAAATCCAGGACCAACAGATACAAAAACCCCTGATGAGCAAGCCGAGGGCGACTGTGGCAAGGAAAAACTCCCTGAAAATTGCAGGAAGAAACCTTGAGAGGAACCAGACTCAGCAGGGCCCATCCTTCTTGTGTGGCCTGGAGGATACTTTAAATAAGTAGGATTTACGCAAATCATACAAACACAGAATTAAATGAACTAAAAGTTATAACTGGCAATAAATAAATAAATAAATAATAATAATAGAGTTATTATTCAGTCTAGTCTTCAATAAAGTCCGTAGTGAGTTCTTGTCATTCTTGGTGCAATCCGTCACATCCGGCAGGAGCAGCATCGTTGTCACGGCAGTCTCGACTTCAATCCTTAACCTCGGCGGGTAAATAGGTTTCCATCAGAATGCCCTCGGGGTAAAACAACAGAGAATGTAGTTAATAATGTACAATGCTAGTTGAGTAAAAAAGTTTTACAGAGAGTTTTAGACTCCGGCAGCCCTAATTATTACAGTGTAACTAAAAGGGAGAGCGAGCAGGTAACAAGGTCATGAAGGCTTTCATAGGACATCAGCGCCCACCTCCCCACCGTCATCAAACCTGAGTGATCGGATAAGAGAGGCAGAACGACAGCAACACAACATCCCTGATCACCACAAGTTTCAGTCCTCCGCCCATGCAACGCTAGGACGGACACTTAAAAATCTTCCTTTTGGAGTGAACTGGTTACATTTTTGATCAATATTATCTGTCATTGGCTCAGGTACATGTCAAAACAAATGCTTTGTATTTTATTGGTTAACAGCCTCATTTGACTGCTTATAGTGCTACCTATCGTGGCTCGCCCACCACCACTGGCCAATCGCAGAAGGTCTGTGATTGGGTGGTTGAATTTCGCCCGCTCGCTGTGTTCTGCATACACCTCTACCTGAGGTCAGTTATGAGTTAATAATATAATAATATGAGTTGATAATGTCAAGGCAGAACTTCAGATTTGTGTGAACCTCACAGAAGGGTGTACAGAGATGTACCACAAATTCCTGTGCCAATATGCCAATAGTAAACTTTTGCAGGCAGCGAGGAACAGACTTAAATATCAAAAGTAGACACAACATTTGGTGAGTAAAACAGTAATTTGTTATAGAATTCTTGCTTGAATTGGTCAAAAACTCTGTTATATGGAATATGGTTTCATTCTGTGTGTTGCAGTATCATGCCCCCCTGTTCCTGGTATGACGTCCTCCTTTTGGGGTGTCATGTCCTCCTTTTTGTGACTATGAATGTGGCCACCCTACACACAGTGGAAGAAATTGCAATTTCAAAGACTGTGATGTCATAAACTAGTTCAGGATAGTTTTAATATGACAAGATGTGCTGACTCAAAAATATATGTCCATTTACATTTTTGGCATTTAGCAGTCGCTTTTATCCAAGGCGACTGTTGTCTAAGCAGTTGGGCGGCACGGTGGCTAAGTGGGTAGCACTGTCGCCTCACAGCAAGAAGGTCCTTTGTTCGATCCCCAGGTGGCGCGGTCTGGGTCCTTTCTGTGTGGAGTTTGCATGTTCTCCCCGTGTCCGAGTGGGTTTCCTGCGGGTGCTCCGGTTTCCTCCCACAGTCCAAAGACACGCAAGTGAGGTGAATTGGAGATACTAGATTGTCCATGACTGTGTTCGATATGACTTTGTGAACTGATGAACCTTGTGTAATGAGTAACTACCGTTCCTGTCGTGAACGTAACCAAAAGTGTAAAACATTACATTAAGATCCTAATAAATAAACAAACAAACAAACAATCTAAACAATTGAAGGTTAAGTGCCTTGCTCAAGGGCCCAACAGTGGCAACCTAGCAGTGGTGGGGCTTGAACCAGCGACTCTTCGGTTTTTGCATTAGATAGTCTCGCTACAAGTTTTGTTTTTCAAAGTTTATGACAACCTCATCTACCGGTAAACAAAACTAGATACATGATATAGCAATATTTGAATTACATGCACTTTGTCACATTAACATTACATAACACTTAGTAGTTTCTCTCCAAATATCACGTCTACATGTACAGGTTCTCAATCTGCGGCCTCTTAAGTCACTTACAACTTGAATAAAATAAAATGCCTTTATTTGTCATATGTACATGAGTATCCACTTTTTTGGCATTTAGCAGACGCTTTTATTCAAAGCAACTGTTGTCTAAGCAATTGAGGGTCAAGGGCCCAACAGTGGCAACCTGGCAGTGGTGGGGCTTGAACCAGCGACTCGATTATTAGTCCAGGTACCTTAACTGTGGCTTTAACTTCCCCAGCAACGTTATGAACAAGATTATGAATTGAGTTCTGCAGAATGTTCCTTAATGTCGTTTAACTTTTTGACATGGTCATTATGATTATAGCTGGGGACTTCTATGCACACATATAAATAGGGCTTCTTTAAATGTACCCATAGCAAGGTCGGATCAGGTCAGGAAGAAAGCCTGAAGTGTCACTTTGTGATTGGAGATAATGTTTTCAAATTCAAATCCACCAAAATTGTTCCAGTAGCTTCTAATCCATGAATCCATGAACAAAAAGCAAAAGTAGAGACTTCTACTCATCTACAGGCACACTGATTTTAAAGGGTTGAAAATCTTGATAAACATAGAATAGAAGAATAGAATGTAGAATAAAATAAAATGCCTTTATTTGTCATATGTACACGAGTATCCACATTTTTGTCATTTAGCAGATGCTTTCATCCAAAGCAACTGTTGTCTAAGCAATTGAGAGTTAAGGTCCTTGCTCATGGGCCCAACGATGGCAACCTGGCAGTGGTGGGGCTTGAACCAGCGACTCTTCGATTTTTAGTCCTGTACCTTAACTGGGGCTACAACTGCCCCAGCAACATTATGAACAAGATTATGAATTGAGTTCTGCAGAATGTTCCTTAATATCATTTAACTTTTTGACATAGTCACTATGACTTACAGGGGTTGGACAAAATAACTGAAACACCTGTCATTTTAGTGTGGGAGGTTTCATGGCTAAATTGGACCAGTCTGGTGGCCAATCTTCATTAATTGCACATTGCACCAGTAAGAGCAGAGTGTGAAGGTTCAATTAGCAGGGTAAGAGCACAGTTTTGCTCAAAATATTGCAATGCACACAACATTATGGGTGACATACCAGAGTTCAAAAGAGGACAAATTGTTGGTGCACGTCTTGCTGGCGCATCTGTGACCAAGACAGGAAGTCTTTGTGATGTATCAAGAGCCACGGTATCCAGGGTAATGTCAGCATACCACCAAGAAGGACAAACCACATCCAACAGGATTAACTGTGGACGCAAGAGGAAGCTGTCTGAAAGGGATGTTCGGGTGCTAACCCGGATTGTATCCAAAAAACATAAAACCACGGCTGCCCAAATCACGGCAGAATTAAATGTGCACCTCAACTCTCCTGTTTCCACCAGAACTGTCCGTCGGGAGCTCCACAGGGTCAATATACACGGCCGGGCTGCTATAGCCAAACCTTTGGTCACTCGTGCCAATGCCAAACGTCGGTTTCAATGGTGCAAGGAGCGCAAATCTTGGGCTGTGGACAATGTGAAACATGTATTGTTCTCTGATGAGTCCACCTTTACTGTTTTCCCCACATCCGGGAAAGTTACGGTGTGGAGAAGCCCCAAAGAAGCGTACCACCCAGACTGTTGCATGCCCAGAGTGAAGCATGGGGGTGGATCAGTGATGGTTTGGGCTGCCATATCATGGCATTCCCTTGGCCCAATACTTGTGCTAGATGGGCGCGTCACTGCCAAGGACTACCAAACCATTCTGGAGGACCATGTGCATCCAATGGCAGTGCCGTGTATCAGGATGACAATGCACCAATACACACAGCAAGACTGGTGAAAGATTGGTTTGATGAACATGAAAGTGAAGTTGAACATCTCCCATGGCCTGCACAGTCACCAGATCTAAATATTATTGAGCCACTTTGGGTGTTTTGGAGAAGCGAGTCAGGAAACGTTTTCCTCCACCAGCATCACGTAGTGACCTGGCCACTATCCTGCAAGAAGAATGGCTTAAAATCCCTCTGACCACTGTGCAGGACTTGTATATGTCATTTCCAAGACGAATTGACGCTGTATTGGCCGCAAAAGGAGGCCCTACACCATACTAATAAATTATTGTGGTCTAAAACCAGGTGTTTCAGTTATTTTGTCCAACCCCTGTAGATGACAGTGCCACAGATAATTGGAACAATACATTGCCATGGGACTACATGCTTCTGGACAAGAAAGAAGCCCCTGCGAAGAGTGGCACCTCAAAGCTTGACTAAAGTTTGTTGCTGATCATACAGAAAAAGCAAAAGTAGAGACTTCTACTTGTCTACAGGCACAATGTAATGATCTGTAATGAAAATAAATAAATACCTTATTCCATACCTTAACGTCTGTTTAAGGGTTGCATTAGAATTCCTATCTGACTTGAGGGGTTTTCATTTAATAAGTTACCAAGTGCATGAGTTACATCTCTTTTTGCATTAGATCGCTACAAGTTTAGTTTTTTAAAGTTTATGACAACCTCATCTGTCGGTAAACAAAACTAGATACATGATGTAGCAATATTTGAATTACGTGCACTTTGTCACATTAACATTATGTAACACTTAGTAGCTTCTCTCCAAATATCACGTCTACATGCACAGGTTCTCAATCTTCGGCCCCTAAGCCATTTGCAACGTGATAAACATAGAATAGAAGAATAGAATATAGAATTAAATAGAATAGAATGCCTTCATTTGTCATATATACATACACACGAGTACAGTACAGTGAAATCATTTGCATATCCCAGCTTGTTTGGAAACTGATGTCAGAGCGCAGGGTCAGCTATTGTACGGCATACCTGAAGCTAAGAGGGTTAAGGGCCTTGCTCAAGGGCCCAATAGTGGCTGCATGGCAGAGCTGTGATTCGAACTCTCAACCTTTCAATTGATAGCCCAAAGCTCTACCCACTAGGCTTCCACTGCCCTTACATAAATGTGTGGCCCACACTTTTTCATTATGGGTCTGTTATTTCTACACGTACTTGCTTGATTGCAGCCCTAAATACTTGCTTGTTGGCCAGTGTTCTAGTCCATTGTAGCCCAGCTAATAGGAAGGTGGGGAGCACTGTGTAAAGATTTGATTGTCCTCAGCTCACCAGTTCTTTTGAGTTTGTTATAGATCTAAATGTTATATTTTTTCTTAATGAATTCAATAATAATGCCAGAACATTTCAATACTAAAATAATCATGATGTGGATAATGGCTTAGAAAAAAAGTTGGGTGGATACCATGTGGAATTGAAGTAGGCATGTTTTAACTTGGGGTCCCCTTAATTGATATACAAGACCCCATTTCCAGAAAAGTTGGGACATATTGTTAACTTCAATCTTCTTCTTCTTCCTCGGCCTTTGTCCCGTTCGGTTGCGGGGTCGGCTCTCGACGGATCATGATCCGCATTGATTTGGCACAATCTATATGCCGGATGCCCTTCCTGACACAACCCTCCCTAATTATCCGGGCTTGGGACCGGCACTACAATGCACTGGTTTTGTGCATTTTAGCGGCTAGGTGCATATAGGACAATTCAGTGTCTCCAATTAGCCTAGCTGCATGTTTTTGGACTGTGGGAGGAAACCGGAGCACCCGGAGGAAACCCACGCAGACACTGGAAAAACATGCAAACTCCACACAGAAAGGACTCGGACCGCCCCACCTGGGGATTGAACCCAGGACCTTCTTGCTGTGAGGTGACAGTGCTACCCACTTAGCCACCGTGCCACCCCTATATTGTTAACTTCAATAAAAAGAAGAATTTGTAAGTTGTTAATTCTCTTAAATCTTTATTTAACTGACTAACGTAGAAAGAAAAGATTTCCAGTGTTTTCACTAATCAACTAATCAACAAAGGGCAGTGGAAGCCTAGTGGTTAAGGTACTGCTGGTTCAAGCCCCACCACTGCCAGGTTGCCCCCAATTGCTTGGACTGTGTACTGTCACAGTACTGTAAGTCGCTTTGGATAAAAGCGTCTGCTAAATGCTGAAAATGCAACGTAAATGTCAACTTCAGTGTATTTTGTGAATATAAATACATTTAAATGTGATTCCTGCAATGGTCTGAGAACTGAGGACACTAATTGTTGCAGTTTTGCAAGTGAAATTTTACCCATACCTTGACCGCTGTTGGCTTTTGCAGCTTTCGCTGATAACAGTCTGGATGCTCCTTTTTGTCCTTGTTATGTAGAACTCGGTGTCCTTTTTTCAGAAAACAAGCTGAAACTTGGACTTATCTGATCTTAGAACACTTTTCTGTTGTCTTTCAGTCTTTTCAGATTTTGGTGGTTTAGGTTGCATTTCTTGATGCATCGGTGGACTGTGTTAAGTGACAACAGTTTTCTAAACTACTCCCAAGCCCATATCACAGTAGCATGTTTCACAGTAACAGTTTCTCATAAGTTCACACACATTCAGTAGTGGTTTCCGATCGTGCATTACATGGAACTTCTCAGATTCCCTTAATCTTTTCACAATATCATGATGGGTAGATGGTGAAAGACCTAATTTATTTCAAATTTTGTATTGAGAAATGTTCTTTTTGAACTGATTGACCAATCTCTGATGATGGTTGGAACACAATGGTGAGCCACAACCACAACCAATCATTGCTTGTACAGACTAAGTCTTTGGTGGATCCTCCTTTTATTCCTGGTCATGATTTCCTCACCTGTTACCAATTCACCTTCATGTTGTGAGCTGTGAAATGTTTTAAAACATGGTACCTTAAATATTTTCAACTTTTTAAGATAAGATTCATTTACTCTTATTTTGCCTCTGTCCCAATTCTTTTGGAGTGTTTTTTTGGGAGCAAGCACTAAATTTTAAATCTGTTACTATTTACTAGGGATGTAGCGATACTCTCTACCCACTATGCGATGCGATTCACGATACGTTTTTTTTTTTTCGATATTTTTTTTTAAACAAAATTAAATTGAAGACAAATTATGACAAAGTTTTCTTTTATTATTTCTCTTAAAAAATAAAATAAAATACTGTACTTGTGCTTATCTTTTATTTATCTAAATAACAAATGTCCTTTTATTTTTGAGGTAGGTACAAACTATGCAAAACAATGCTGCACATTTTCCTTTTTGTGTAAAAAAAAACTGAAATGAAATTTTAAAACAAATCCCACATTAAATAAATAAATAAATAATACAAATAAAGAAAGTAGCCTCACATAAATAAATTTGGCTGGAAAATTCCGAACCTGGCAACCCTGTAGTGACGTCAACCAGGCGAGGTGAATAGTGTCAGTGCCCTCTTCTGTTTAAAGTGAATATCGATTCATTATACATGTAAACCGATTTGAATCGTTACACATGAGAATCGATTTTTAACTGTCTTGTGGTGCATCGTTACATCCCTACTTTTTACTTTTTTTGGAAACAAGCACTAAATTCAAAATCTGTTACTATTTACAAAATACATTAAAAAAGATCGTTGACCACATTGGAAATATAAAGATGTCAGTATTTTAAGCACTTGTTGTTTCATGGTGTTCCAAACCTTGTAAAATGTGGAGAAACAACAACATTCATTTCAGTTGTGGAAGACAAACACACTGTAAAACATTGTAGGTGAATTTAAAATGTGTTTGTCTGGAGCTCAGAATGATGTTACACCACTGCATTTCGCTCTGTGTAGCTAAACGTGCTTCTGTCTTCGTGATACGCTCCTTAAGCAGACAGCTGTCAGCAATGTCGGTGCTTCCTTTCTTTGCTGCGGTGTAAATGTACCTCTCACATGGTGCTTGATTTTTTTATTCTTATAATTGGATTTATATATTACATGACAGGGCGGCACGGTGGCTCGGTGGGTAGCACTGTCGCCTCACAGCAAGAAAGTCCTGGGTTCAATCCACGGGTGGAGCGGACCCGGTCCTTTCTGTGCGGAGTTTGCATGTTCTCCCCGTGTCCGATGGGGTTTCCTGCGAATGCATTTTCTCCCCATTTTTCTTTCGATTTAGCACACTCAATTTTGTCCTTTGCTGTTGAGAGATGCCAGATTGCATCCGAGGAGAGCACGTCGGTGTGCAACCCTCCTCTTCTCGCCCCTGCATTCTGCACAGGCGTCTCTTCCGCCAATCAGGGTCCTTACACAGCGTATGAAGACCCACCCACCCAGTCCGGCCCCCACCCTGCAGATACAGTGGCCAATTAGTATCTGCTGCAGGCACTGCTGACCGGTTGCTGACTGCTGAACTGGGGAGTTCAGAAACTCGGTGCTGGTGTGCAAGCAGAATATCCCTCTGCTTTCTGTGTGGAGTTTGCATGTTCTCCCCCATGTTCTCTGGTTTCCTCCCACAGTCCAAAGACCAGTGCTAACAGGAGATTTATTCCTAATTAAGTGGGCAGTAAGTTTAAATAGTACTTAAAATCCCAATAACACTGCTGCACCTGATACACTGATACCAGAGCAATACACACTACCATGCAATTACCATGTTAATGTTATTACAATGTAGAGAGTGCTCCATCAACCAAATGTCACCTGGTTATTAAGGGTCCCTAATGATAAGTGGGATACTGGGGGGATAAAGGTTACAGATTCACAGCTGGACTAACTATAGTTAGTAATTGTATCATCTATATGGAAAGGTCAGCTGACAAAATAATCTATATACATATCAGATAGCTGTAACTAATAATAATAGAACTCGGTGAGTGTGTCAGCTGTCTGCTGTTAAACCAATGTGTTGTAGTCACTTCCTGTGTGCTATCTGATACAGCATTACACTGATAAAAAAAAAAACCCCAAAGACGCAAGGTTTCCTCTAACAGACATGCTACTTCTTAATCCTATATAAAGTCTTAATGGATTTCAAGTCATGAGATTGGCTAGGCCAGAAAACACTCTGTATGTTTGACTTTTGGTTTGGGCTTTAAATAAAGGTTCAGGAGAATTAATACAATGTCCCAACTCTTCTGGAAACGAGGGTTGTAAACTAAATGCTTCTTTACCCCTGCTGTGGCTTTGTACAACCTGTACAATTGCAGTATTGCCTGAAGACATGAAGGTCACATCTAAAACTGCATAATTTACCACATCATTGAGTCACTAATCCCCTCAACAAATACTTCCTCCAACTACAGGGCGATACAGATTTAAAGGACAGACAGCATGGGGTGTGCACAACTTGTTAGTGTTGTTTAGCTTGTATTCACCGCCTCGCGTAGTGAATGTTAATTACGCCAATGTTTGTTGCCAGTTGTCACCATAGCTATAAGCTGTAAATACCTTTATCCATCTCAATAACAACCTTATCCTGACCAGAATTCCTGCAAATCCAAAGTATATGAAGCTAGGGCTGTGCGATATGACTAAAAAAACTAATATTGTGATATGCCTTTGAGAAGTGGCGATATATGATATGATATGATAAAATGTAAACTTAAAGTACAATGGCAGACCACTGCCCATATTTTAGCTTATATTGTTTATAAGTTATTTTAAAAATGCAAAATACTGTAGTTCTGATCAATTCTGACAGAACTACAGTATATTTTGTATTATTACTAGGCTGTATTTGTGTTCATATTGACAATTTTTATATAAAACACGCTGTTCACCAGAGCTGAGATCTCAAATACATCGTATCGAATCTCTGCTCTGCCTTGCCGGCTGAGGCTGGGTGGCTACATGAACAACGATTGGCCTGTTGTTCAGATAAGGGGCTGAAGTGGGAGAAAAAGGGGGAAAAAAAATCATGACAAAATTCAATATTTGATAATGCTTTGCTATCATTGCAAAATGAAAGCGCACGGTAAACAACAGCACCGTAACCCAGATCAACCAGACAGAAGCATAAAATCATAACCGCTGCTTACCTGAGCTTCTCTTCTTCAAATTTATATCCAAGTGTTCTTCCATTAGGGATATAATCACCTTGTCTTTCTTCTTGAAGGCCACCTTATATGTTTCCAGAATATTTCCAGAATATATAAATCTATTTACAACTGTGTTTATCTTCCTATGAGATAAAAAAGCTGAAACTGGTAATTCGTTCACTAAACTGTCACTTATGCCTTTACAACCAATCAAGAGAGAGATTGAAATTCCGCAAAAAATCTGAATTTGGAAGCTCTCTGATTGGTTTATACAGCTGTTTATCAAGGCTTGAACCACGAATGAGTCTCTTTCACAAATGAACTGATTTGTTTGTGTGAGCAAAACGAATGAATCTTTACCATAGATAAGAGCACAGCTCCCTGATTCGATTCCAATGAATAATTCGTTTGAGAAGAGTCGTTTCTGACTCTTTACTCAGTGATTCAGTTTGCATGTGTGTGCGTGCACTTTCCCACCCGCTTATGCGCTAGAAAAAGCGTTATGCGCAGCACTTGTGCTCTGTTTTAAATGTTCTCAGATGGTAACCTGTGTATCCTAGACATACTCGATATATCGAATATGCCCATTTTTAACATCATGTATTATATCGATATTCGCGATATACCACCCAGCCCTATATGAAGCCTAAGCATTCACCCCAAAAGCCATTCCACCCATTTTAATGTTGGAGAGACTGGAGTACCCAGAGGAAACCCACACTCATATGGAGAAAACAGGCCAAACAGCACACAAGCTATAACAAGACATCAGGATGTGCCAAACCACAGTAAATACAGTCCATAAGAATATACACTAAAAAAAGCACTTGCCCTATGATAGACCTCACAGTTCTAGTTTTAGTCACATGACTGGGAGCAGCTTATACCTGCTCTTTGTGTGAAAGAAATAGCATTCCTATCTTCTCCATGAGTCAGTCATCTTGCGTGATTGAATGTGGGTGGGACCAAGAATGTTGACCAGCCCAGGGACGCAGCTTGTGTGAGGCGTAGCTCTTAAAGATTTGGTTTGCTGGTTGCACATGCTGCTGAACCGGCATGGTCAGTCAGTGCATGAGTGCGTTCAAGTCAGATACAGATTGCATTCTAATTGTAGTGTTACTATATTAGAATATGATGTTTGTACAGTGGTATGCAGTTATGAATGGAGAGACGTTTCATTACGTTGGGGTGCTATACTGGAAAGCATACTGGAAATAATCTAGTCTCCTGAATAGCAATACCATGTCGATATTTGTACATTACACCGACTAGGCATAACATTATGACCACTGACAGGTGAGGTAAATAACACTAATTATCTCTTCATCACGGCACCTGTTAGTGGGTGGGATATATTAGACAGCTAGTGAACATTTTATTCTCAAAGAAACAGGAAAAATGGGCAAGCGTAAGGATTTGAGCGAGTTTGACAAGGGCCAAATTGTGGTGGCTTAGCCAGAGTCACAGCATCTCCAAAACTGCAGCTCTTGTGGGGTCCAAAGCTCTACCCACTAGGCTACCACTGTCCCTAAATTGTAATATAAATAGCTGAATACTTTTAATCTAGCTTTACTGTTAAACCTGGGGGGCGGCACGGTGGCTAAATGGGTAGCACTGTCGCCTCACAGCAAGAAGGTGCTGGGTTCGATCCCCAGGTGGGGCGGTCCGGGTCCTTTCTGTGTGGAGTTTGCATGTTCTCCCCGTGGGTTTCCTCCCGGTGCTCCGATTTCCTCCCACAGTCCAAAGACATGCAAGTGAGGTAAATTGTAAATACTAAATTGTCCATGACTGTGTTTGATATAACCTTGTGTAATGATGAATCTTGTGTGATGAGTAACTACCGTCCCTGTCATGAATGTACCCAAAGTGTAAAACATGACGTTAAAATCCTAATAAAACAAAACGAACTGTTAAACCTGTAGGGAGTATTAACATGGAAATCCATCTTGTATTTTTATGCTAACTACATCTAGTGTTTCATGTCCTTTTAAACCAGCAAGACTGCAATCAATAGTGAAGTACTTTACCCGCTGAGCTACCGCTGCCTCTTAATAGTGGTTTATATACTAAAAAAAGTGCAGTTACACAGCAGGATGTGGAACAGTTTGGTTGGCTTTTATAGCTGATAACCTTGGTAGCTTCATATAAGCTTTTACTTTACATTGGACTCACAAAAGGTGCACTTTCATTTAAAACTACTGCACTTTTACCTCAGCAGCCTTCTTAGAATCCTGGCTGCTTCTAGACACATTTCTGTGAGTGCATGTTTACATTAAAGGCATTCAGCAGCCACTTCTATCCAAAGTGATTCACAATTGTGACTGAATACAATGCAAGCAATTGACAGTTTAGGACTTTTCTCAGGGGCTCAGTGGCAGCTTGGTTGTGGTGGGGCTTGAACCAACAACTATCAAATTACTAGGTAGTACCTTAACCAATGACCCACCACTGCAAAAAAATTTAATAGATTTTACTTTTAACCATCACCGATTGTCAATCAGAAATGGGCAGACGGGGCGCCCAGGTGGCGCAGTGGGATATTCCCCTAACACACCAGCGCCGAGATTCTGAACTCCTGCGTTGCCACTGGTCGGCTGGGCGCCATCTAGCGGGCATAATTGGCAGTGCCTGCAGGGAGGGATGACTGGAATATGTGGGCGTGGTCTTCAGACTTTCTGATTTGCCAGGTCGCTGTACAGTTCACACTACACGACTCATAGGCGATGGGGGGTTTTACACTACACCATCTATCACCAACTGTAATCACAGGCGAGCTTCTCTGATCTCCCAAACTACGTTTTGTCACGAAAACACGCGTGAGAAGTGACGAGGGGTTTAATGATACCACGTCCAAAACACACACCAACAAGTAGCGAGCGATCAAAGTTTGTGCTCTGATGTGCAGCGTAAAATCAAGGAGAAAAATAAATGAATCTGAGTGGATTTGGCAACACGAGCAGCAGGGATTGTTCTGTAGTAAGTTGGAGGTTAATAAATATTTTGTTTTGTAGAGAACAATCAGGTCAGAAATACTGTAAAACTCGTGTGTGTGCTGATGTATTCTGATAGAAACTATATTACGCCCCTGCCCCACCTGTTTACAACCTCCCCCCTGTGTTTCCCCTCGCTGTTTCACACATTGATTGAGAGCAGAGTTTTGATCGCCGAGCGAACACCGAGTTCCTACCGATCTGGTAAATCTAGCGCCGACCCGTCACCGAGCAAAAATCAGTGCAAAAATCGTGTAGTGTGAACTAGGCATAACTGGAGCTTCTGCCATGCTGAACTGATGTGCAGGTCAGATCTCGTTGCGCGAAAAAACAGTGGTTGGTCATGCGAGGTTAAAGGGGGTAACAGATTTCCGTGTACACCATGAAAAGGGGTTCATGTTCAAGATCGATCTCGCGTTTATATGAATCGATATCGGATCATTCAAATAAAGATCGATTTGGATCGAAAAATCGATTTTATAAACCCAACCCTATTATTTGCATTTTCTGAGGTATTTTCTGGTGGATTTTGATGTATGATTTGGTTTTGTGTCCTTTTGTAGTGACCAGTTATTTTTCAGCTTCAGTTTTTGGACTGACGGTCAGTTCTCTACTGAATCATGAAATGTGTTGTGCGTCATTGGCTCCACTTAACCCCCAAATATAAAATATCAATTTGGCAAGGTGTTATTTTTCTATAAAGTGCTTATATTTTTTTTTATGAACGTAGCTTTGATGATTGTATTTAAAGTGTGACAATTTTCCCAAATTAAGTTTTACAGCGTTAGTAAAAAATAGCAAGTTGAAAGCATTTTGATTGATTTTGATACTGCTTGATTGCCTAGTAGCCATCACTACTTAATATCAGAAGTTCTTAAAATGTTTCTTTAAGTACTTTATAGCAGAGGTTTGGGTCAACGATTTGGCCCAAGCTTTTGTACACAGCTGTATATCTGACAATAGTCTGAAGGCCTGAAAGAAACCTCCACACTCAGGTTTACCCTATTCAGTTCTGTTAATAGACAAATAGTTGCAGAGAATTAAGTTGCTGCTTCACTTTGTTTAGTTTAATATTTTTTGTTTTGGGGTGGCACAGTGGCTCGGTGGGTAGCCCTGTCACCTAACAGCAAAATGGTCCTGGGTTCGATTCCCAGGTACTTACAGAGTACGTACTAGATTCGAGGAAGTATGCGCCGTTCGGCCGGTAAAGAAGTACGCGCTTTCAGTACAGAAGTGTGCAGTATGCACGCAAAGAAAGAAAGAAAGATATCCTTTATTTGTCATATATACATATACAGATGTACAGTACAATGAAATTCTTTCTTCGCATATCCCAGCTGGTGTTGGAAGCTGGGGTCAGAGCGCAGGGTCAGCCAACTTACGGCGCCCCTGGAGCAGACAGGGTTAAGGGCCTTGCTCAAGGACCCAACAGTGGCTACATAGCAGAGCCTGGATTTGAACCGCCAATCTTCCGGTTGATAGCCCAAAGCTCTACCCACTAGGCTACCACAGGCCCACGTACTACGTCCGCCATCTTACCAACGTCAAGTGATGACGTGAGGACGTAATATCACCATAGTTACGGACCGTGTGCTCATTACAAGCCCCACTCGCCAAAATTTTGGATATTTATCGTCTTTTTGCGCTAATCATAACGTTATTTAAGGTTGTTTATCTTACTTACACTTGTAAACAGAGGACTCTCCGTTTTCCGCCATTTTTCTTGTTTCTTCTTCCGCTTCGAACACCTACGCAGCTCCGGTTGAATTATGGGATACATTAGGGGACCGAAAGTGTGCATCGTTTGCGTACTCGAACATGGCTGCCCAAGAAGTAGGTCATCCGGGTACTTCTCGCGTACCTTTTTATGTATACTATGTATTCGGACATACTAACCGCTCTCGCGTACTGCTTTCGCGTACTATTGAGTATGGAAGTATGCCATTTCGGACGCAGCTTTGGTTTTTCAGTGCGAACCGTAACGTCATCTGTGGGCGTGTCACAGTGTAGAGGTTTGGGTGCTTTTATATGAGAAGCTGCTAAACTTCTTTGGTGCTTTGGTGTTAAACTTTCATCTTTTAAAGTTCACCTGATTAAATTTTGAGCCAGTTTGCCGCTGATATTCGATGATATTTTGAAAGAGATGAACGGTGTAATATGACGTGATAAAAGTGACCCGGACAGTATAAACGCTTAACGTGAAAAATAAAGCTTAACGTGGCTTGTCGTACTAAAACAATGAGTGATGAATTTGGGCAGTACAGAAGTTTAGTGTTCCTATGTAGTACTTTTAGTACATTCAGACGTGTTACACTTTTTTTGACGTTAAGCTTTTTCTACTCTCCTGAGAAGCGGATTCAGAACCCAGAGCTGCATAAACACCACATGTGAAGTTAATACAGCAAAACACAGATACATGTGGAGCTTTTAGACTGGATTTGATGGTTATTTCACACAAATGGATGTTCGTGTCGTGGAACTTTAGTGATGTTTTATCACTCAAGTCGAGCGCTGAGCAAATCGGCTATTTGGGGAAGGGGGTCGCGGTGAGAGCGAAGCTCAAAACGCTCCTCACGTCAATGAACTAAAGAAAACAACAACTGCGACAAACACGCCTACGTCTTCTTATCACCTGTAGTTGAGCGATGCTTTTTGCATAAAAACGCACATCTGTAACAACAGCACAAATGCTCTCACATAATCTACACACTCCGCCATCATGTTACTTTGCTTTCTTTATGTAACGCCCACCGTTGATGACGCAGGCATGGTTCCTAAAAACTGGTGGAAACGCGGGTCGGTGCTCTACAAAACACCAAGGTTCGAAGAAACCTGAACAGAACCGGTTCAAGAACCAGGGTTCTTTTGTTGGAAAAGCGCTATATGTGTGGAGTTTGCATGTTCCTCCCGTGTCTGGGTGGTTTTCCTCTGAGAGCTCCAGTTTCCTCTCACAGTCCAAAAACATGCAAGTGAGGTGAATTGGAGACACTAATGCCAAGTTCACACTGCACGACTTTCCAAGTCGTCAGGTCGCTGTACAGTTCACACTACACAACTGCAACATTGGTATTATCGAGAACGATCAGGTCAGAAATTCTGTAAAACTTGTGTGTCGATGTATTTTGATATACGCTATATTATGCCTCGTCCCACCTGTTTACAACTTCTCCCCTGCGTTTCCCCTCACACCGTGTCTTGCGTTCTCATTGGCTGTTCGACATAGTACTCATTGCCAGTCGGGCAACTCAGATCCAGATATCTGACATGCTAGAAATCTTGCTTCGGTGAGCCGCTCGGATCAAGTTGTTGAGCAGTTCACACATAGCGATTGAGAGCCGAGTTGCTCCTGAGCTGGCAAATCTAGCGCCAACCACTCGGCGACCGGATCGAGTTTTCTAGCACGTCAGATATCTGATCTGAGATTTGCGACTGGGAATGAGTGACATGTCGAACAGCCAATGAGAACGCAGGATACGGTGTGAGGGGAAACGGAGGAGAGGAGTGTAAACAGGTGGGACGGGGGGATAATATAGTTTATATCAGAATACACTGGCACACACACACACGTTTTACAGTATTTCTGACCTGATCGTTCTCTACAAAACATAACAACAAAACATTGCAAAAATATTTATTAACCTCCAACTCACTACAGAACAATCCATGCTATTCGTGTTGCCAAATCCACTCAGATTCATTTATTTTTCCTCCTTGATTTCATCACGTCAGCGCACAAACACTTTGATCACTCGCTACTTGTTGACGTGCATTTTTGGACGTGGTATCATTAAACTTCTCGTCACTTCTCACGTGTGTTTTTGTTTAAAAAAAAACGGTATTCTAAATAGGTATCGGTATCGGCAAGTACAAAAATACATGTACTTGTACTCGTACTCGGTTGGGAAAAAATGGTATTGATGCATCCCTAGTGTTTGACATTAAAAACTTGAACTGATGAATCTTGTGTAACCAGTAATTACCCCTCCTGTCATGAATGTAACCAACGTGTAAAACATGATGTTAAAATCCTAATAAATAAACAAATAAATATTTGGTTTTGAACTACTCTATAGTCCTAATCATTTTGGAATGTATTGTTTAGTCTGTGTGGCTGACTGAACCAGAAAGGTGTCTCAGAATCCAGAGGTCTAAAAGCTGATTTATGCTTTGTCCTGCCAGTCCTACCAGGATGTTGAGACGTTCTTTACTTCTTTTGCATCCTCATTTGTGTTGTTTTTTCCTCTTGTAGTCTGTAGTGTTGCAGTTACACTGTAGACATACATTATTTTGTCTTTGTTCATATTGTAGTGTAAGGCACTACTATGTGCTTCATTACTACCCATAAAGACTCATGTTCTTGTAGTGTGTGTGTTGTTGCTTGTGGTGACGGTGGGTAATGTGTGGATCTGAATGCCTGGATGTATGTGTGGGGGATGGGGGTATATTTCATCCATCGTTTCTCTGTTTCTTAGTGCTTTGGGTAGTCTGGGTATGTTTCGCTCTGTGAATAAGTGCTGTTTTGGGAGTGTTTCTGTGGTCCTCTGCCTATTGCTTATTCTTCCTTTGCTATGTTCAATACCTCAATCAGTGACTTGATTTAAGGCTTCAGACTTTGACTACTCTCAGGAAAAAGTGTCATACACTGATCAGCCATAACATTAAAACCACCTCTTTGTTTCTACACTCACTGTTCATTCTATCAGCTTCACTTACCATATAGGAGCACTCTGTAGTTCTACAATTACTGACTGTAGTCCATCTGTTTCTCTGCATGCTTTGTTAGCCCCCTTTTATGCTGTTCTTCAATGGTCAGGACCCCCACAGGACCACTACAGAGCAGGTATTATTTAGGTGGTGGATCATTCTCAGCACTGCAGTGACACTGACATGGTGGTGGTGTGTTAGTGTGTGTTGTGCTGGTATGAGAGGATAAGACACAGCAATGCTGCTGGAGTTTTTAAACACCTCACTGTCACTGCTGGACTGAGAATAGTCCACCAACCAAAAATATCCAGCCAACAGTGCCCCGTGGGCAGCGCCCTGTGATCACTGATGAAGGTCTAGAAGATGACCAACTCAAACAGTAGCAATAGATGAGCGATCGTCTCTGACTTTACATCTACAAGGTGAAGCAACTAGGTAGGAGAGTCTAATAGAGTGGACAGTGAGTGGACACGGTATTTAAAACACACCACCACCATGTCAGTGTCACTGCAGTGCTGAGAATGATCCACCACCTCAATAATACTTGCTCTGAGGTGGTCCTGTGGAGGTCCTGACCATTGAAGAACAGGGTGAAAGCAGACTAAAAAGTATGTAGAGAAAGAGATTGACTACAGTTAGTAATTGTAGAACTACAAAGTGCTTCTATATGGTAAGTGGATCTGAAACAAGAAGCTGGTTTTAATGTTATGGCTGATCAGTGTATAATCAGTGTGTGTCTTGGTGGCAGAGTTGGTATAATTGGTGCCGCACAGCTCTATAGGTCCCGGGGACCTGGGTTTCACCTTTTTTTTTAGTCTGTACAGACTTTGGCATGTGTTTCAGACTTGCTGCCAGTGCTTCTGTGTGGCATAAGGCCCATTATAACCCTTACCAGGATGAATTGGTTAGTTGAAAGAAATAATTGAATACATTTGAGTGATGATACTGATATTAAAGACTTGTACCAAATGTTTTTAATATTAAGTGAGGACGAGGATACAACCATCCAGTCCAATCCAACCTTCCAGTTGATGCCAAAAATTCTTCCACTTATTTATTTGTTCTAAGCTACTTAAAGAACACAGAACACGACTAAATATGTGTCACTGCAATCTCAGATATCATTTTTGCAGACTCATCAGAACGCCAAACCTCGCTTTTTTTTATCACAGTTTGCTCGTGCTTTCCTGTTCGACAAAACAGCACTGAGATTTTGGCTTGAGTCAACAAGCAGATTTTGCACCTTGACCTCTCCAACACAGAGCTTAGAGTTTCCTTCAGGATAAGACTGGCGCTTTCATGCTGAGCCAGGGTTAGTTCTTTCTTCTACACATATCCAGTTCATTTTCAGATCAGTGTCTCTGGCAGAGCGGGGGAACGGGCAGGCTCTAAATCAGCTGAGTGGGAAACATGTGGTGCTTCTGTATCTTACAAGCTTTAAGTACTGGGTATTTATAGTGGCACAGGGCCTTCGACTGCCCTTGGTGGCTTGTTTTGCTTGTGTTTTGTGCCTCCTAAAATGTTTTTTATACCAAAAACACCTCCTGTCAAATGTTAAACTTTACAGACAGGTCTATGTAGGTGTACAGTAGCTCTAGAAAAGTGAGTAAAAAGAATTTGGGGTTTATTAGATAACATAAAAAATATATAAAAGATCAGAACCGCAGTCAAACCCCCAATCTACAGCCGCTTCTTATCACCTGCCAGTGTTGGGTTCCCACACAGATCTGCATCACATATGAAGAGCCACGCATAGCTCCATGTACCCCCCCCCCCCCCCCCATCCCGCTTACACGGGAGATTATACACTGATCAGCCATAACATTAAAACCACCTCCTTGTTTCTACCTACCATATTGAAGCACTTTGTAGTTCTACAATTACTGACTGTAGTCCATCTGTTTCTCTGGATGCTTTGTTAGCCCCCTTTCATGCTGTTCTTCAATGGTCAGGACCCTTACAGAGTGGGTATTATTTGGGTGGTGGATCATTCTCAGCACTGCAGTGACACTGACATGGTGGTGGTGTGTTAGTGTGTGTTGTGCTGGTATGAGTGGATCAGACACAGCAGCGCTGCTGGAGTGTTTAAACACCTCACTGTCACTGCTGGACTGAGAAAAGTCCACCAACCAAAAAATATCCAGCCAACAGCACCCCATTGGCAACGTCCTGTGACCACTGATGAAGGTCTAGAAGATGACCAACTCAAACAGCAGCAATAAATGAGCGATCGTCTCTGACTTTATATCTACAAGGTGGACCAACTAGGTAGGAGAGTCTAATAGAGTGGACAGTGAGTGGACACGGTATTTAAAAACTCCAGCAGTGCTGCTGTGTCTGATTCACTCATACCAGCACAACACACACTAACACACCACCATCATGTCAGTGTCACTGCAGTGCTGAGAATGATCCACCCAAATAATACCTGCTCTGTGGGGGTCCTGACCATTGAAGAACAGGGTGAAACAGATAGACTACAGTCAGTAATTGTAGAACTACAAAGTATAAAGTGCTTCTCTATGGTAAGGGGAGCTGATAAAATGGACAATGTGTGTAGAAACAAGTAGGTGGTTTTAATGTTATGGCTGATTAGTGTATTTGAGTTAAACTTTGTTCATACGTTTTTAAAAATGTATTACTAAATAAAGTCACTTTAAATAAAGGGTAGCTGACTGTGGCTACAGTACAACATTTTAATTATGTGATGTGCTGCACTGATTAGTCAACGTAATTGACGCAATGTATTGGAAAGAAATAAATTGACGTGTATTTTCTCTTTAAAAAGACTAATTAACACATGGCCAGATTGCTATTTTGAGAGCGCAGAGTGACTTAGATCTTTAATTAACTTCATACACAGAAGAACTCTTAATAACAGAACTGGCAGATTTTTAAACTAACATTGAATTATGCAGGCTTATTAAATGCTGTCAGACAGATGGGATGGTAACACTTCACTAGCAGCAGTTGTTCTGTTTAAACAGTCGCCAACACATTTCCTTCTTAAAATATGTCTTTTTGTATTTATTATGCGCAATAAACGCTTAAAAATAAAACCATTAGACTTTCATATGTTATTTCTTTGACTGTCTAGTTGATACAGTTTGATTGAACCCAGAGCTTAGACCAGGGGTATTCAACTAAAGTAGTCTAAAAAAGAGGTCCAGTTAGAGAAAATTTCTTGAAGCAAAGGTTCGGAATGTCTAACTATTTAGTGAGATATATATATATATAGATATATAGATATATATAGATATATATTGATATACTGCATATTATATGTAAGTAGCCTAGTAGTTGTATCAACATCTGCTTGTAATCAATAACTGACTGTCAAATCAAATGTTTATTTATTTATTAGGATTTTAACATGATGTTTTACACTTTGGTTACATTCATGACAAGAACGGTAGTTACTCATTACACAAGATTCATCAGTTTACAAGGTCTTATCGAACACAGTCATGGACAATTAGTGTCTCCAATTCACCTCACTGCATGTCTTTGGACTGTGGGAGGAAACCGGAGCACCGGCAGAAACCCAAGCGGACACAGGGAGAACATGCGAACTCCACACAGAGAGGACCCGGACCGCCCCACCTTATCAAACCTTTCTCTTATCAAAATAAGAGAGAGAAAAAAATTGTGCTTTAGTGGGAAGTAAGAACAGAAATGAGTCTCTCCATCACGGATTAAATGCTGTATTTTTGCTGTACACGTTTCTTTTTTGGAGAGCGCTATTTGTTCCTTATTATTCTCTCCCTTTATGTCTCACCTTTCTGTCTCACTCGTCTTTTTCTCAACTTTCTCCAGCACAGTCGTCTGTATCTCTCCATTCGTTTTCTCTACGTTCGCTATCTTTCTTTTTCTGTCTACCGTCTTTTCACGTGTAACTCGCCTCTAACTCTCTCATCTGTCTGCACTGTAGAGTCACAGTGTTTACTGCCTGGAATGCACAGACTTGATTGGCTGAGCGCATGCAATTGGTGTGTGCGTTTCCTCATCCACTAAACCACTACTGTAAAGACTACGAAAGCTGTGCCGGTTAAAATAGAAGCGCTCCGTCAGGTTTTAAATCGTAACCTTCTGTTTTGGCTGTAGGTCCGGGTCCGTATGGGACAGCTTCTGGGTCCGGACCCGGACCGCTGTCCTCCTGTTAGTGACCTCTGGCTTAGACCATTGCTATTTTTCATAGAAAGTAATATCACAAAGCCACACTTCAGCTCGTTTTAGACAGATGTTAGTTGTAACTAGCTGATTTTAAATTTGCTTAAACAAATACATCTTCAGTCTTTCATTCATAACCATGGATTATGAGAGAAACAGTGAGGTAGAGATGGAAAAAGAGTGGAATTGCGAGGTAGTGATAGAAAAAGATAGAGGATGATGATGTAGAGAATGGAGAATCATAAAGCAGTAAGAAAGAGGACCCGGTCCGGCTCCTTTCTGTGTGGAGTTTGCATGTTCTCCCCGTGTCTGCATGGGTTTCCTCCTGATTAAATGGACAGGAGGTGGTTTGAATGTTATGGCTGATCAGTATATATATAATATGGTGAAATGAGCCTTTTCTATGTAAGATGACAATCCTATGGTAATTTAGTTAGCAGTAGCATTTTAGTAGCAATCCTACAGCAGTTTTAGTTGGCAGTCAGTTAGTCAGTGTTGAAGTGTAAAGCAGCTAAAAACACGAAAAACTCCCAACTAATTCTGTGGACAGAGAGGGGGGAGTGTTATAATACAGAGTATTTTCGTATTTGAGACGGAGCCTCACGTCATCTCTAGATGTTTTAGGTTTACATTCAATTTATTAAGGTAGGCTGTGCTGTGTGTTGTAGCTTCCACTTATTCTATCATTCAATTTATGAGTGTAATTTAATGACTGCCAGGAAATGTGGCTCTAAAAATCTGTGAGATCGTCGCTCAGGTGGCGCAGTGGTAAAGTACGCTAGCTCACCAGAGTTGGGGTTTCGAATACATCGTATCGAATCTCAGCTCTGCCTTTCCGACTAGGCTGGGCGGCAGTATGAACAACGATTGGCTGTTGTTCAGGGTTAGAGGGTAAGAAAGTCGGATCATAGGTCCTCATAACTGGTGCGACTGCCGCCCATGCTGGCTGACTGATGGCGCCTGCACAGGGCTGAGGAATAACGCTGGTGGGGGTGTGGCCCTCCGTACACAGTGCCCGTCAAGTGTATGAACTCGACTCGTGCAGGTGAAGAATGCAGTCTGTACTGTCTGTGCGTACCGGAGGGGGCGTTTGTCAGTTGAGAGGTGTCCTCAGTCAGCGGTGAAGGGTCGAATCAATATAGAGGACGCATTCAGGGTTATGGGACACGACTAGACTGAGGAATAAAATTTGGGAAAAAAAAGAGGGGAAAAATATATATATATACAGTGTATCACAAAAGTGAGTACACCCCTCACATTTCTGCAGATATTTAAGTATATCTTTTCATGGGACAACACTGACAAAATGACACTTTGACACAATGAAAAGTAGTCTGTGTGCAGCTTATATAACAGTGTAAATTTATTCTTCCCTCAAAATAACTCAATATACAGCCATTAATGTCTAAACCACCGGCAACAAAAGTGAGTACACCCCTTAGTGAAAGTTCCTGAAGTGTCAATATTTTGTGTGGCCACCATTATTTCCCAGAACTGCCTTAACTCTCCTGGGCATGGAGTTTACCAGAGCTTCACAGGTTGCCACTGGAATGCTTTTCCACTCCTCCATGACGACATCACGGAGCTGGCGGATATTCGAGACTTTGCGCTCCTCCACCTTCCGCTTGAGGATGCCCCAAAGATGTTCTATTGGGTTTAGGTCTGGAGACATGCTTGGCCAGTCCATCACCTTTACCCTCAGCCTCTTCAATAAAGCAGTGGTCGTCTTAGAGGTGTGTTTGGGGTCATTATCATGCTGGAACACTGCCCTGCGACCCAGTTTCCGGAGGGAGGGGATCATGCTCTGCTTCAGTATTTCACAGTACATATTGGAGTTCATGTGTCCCTCAATGAAATGTAACTCCCCAACACCTGCTGCACTCATGCAGCCCCAGACCATGGCATTCCCACCACCATGCTTGACTGTAGGCATGACACACTTATCTTTGTACTCCTCACCTGATTGCCGCCACACATGCTTGAGACCATCTGAACCAAACAAATTAATCTTGGTCTCATCAGACCATAGGACATGGTTCTAGTAATCCATGTCCTTTGTTGACATGTCTTCAGCAAACTATTTGCGGGCTTTTTTGTGTAGAGACTTCAGAAGAGGCTTCCTTCTGGGGTGACAGCCATGCAGACCAATTTGATGTAGTGTGCGGCGTATGGTCTGAGCACTGACAGGCTGACCCCCCACCTTTTCAATCTCTGCAGCAATGCTGACAGCACTCCTGCGCCTATCTTTCAAAGACAGCAGTTGGATGTGACGCTGAGCACGTGCACTCAGCTTCTTTGGACGACCGACGCGAGGTCTGTTCTGAGTGGACCCTGCTCTTTTAAAAAGCTGGATGATCTTGGCCACTGTGCTGCAGCTCAGTTTCAGGGTGTTGGCAATCTTCTTGTAGCCTTGGCCATCTTCATGTAGCGCAACAATTCGTCTTTCAAGATCCTCAGAGAGTTCTTTGCCATGAGGTGCCATATTGGAACTTTCAGTGACCAGTATGAGAGAGTGTGAGAGCTGTACTACTAAATTGAACACACCTGCTCCCTATGCACACCTGAGACCTAGTAACACTAACAAATCACATGACATTTTGGAGGGAAAATGACAAGCAGTGCTCAATTTGGACATTTAGGGGTGTAGTCTCTTAGGGGTGTACTCACTTTTGTTGCCGGTGGTTTAGACATTAATGGCTGTATATTGAGTTATTTTGAGGGAAGAATAAATTTACACTGTTATATAAGCTGCACACAGACTACTTTTCATTGTGTCAAAGTGTCATTTTGTCAGTGTTGTCCCATGAAAAGATATACTTCAATATCTGCAGAAATGTGAGGGGTGTACTCACTTTTGTGATACACTGTATTAGAGATGGGACGATCGATCGGCTACGAATCGGTATCTGCCGATTTTTAATCAAAATATGCTATCGGCGATCGGCGATATTTCCTAAAAGTAGCCGATCCGATCGTGTGATATATAAAGACCATGTTAAGTTAACAGCTCAGTGGATTGATCCAGACTTTGAGCTACGAAGCACCAACCATCACATCACCATTCATCAACAATCGTACAGAAACCATCGTGAAAGCTCTTACGATGTAATTTTGCTGATTGTAATATTTACTTTAAAAAGATAATTCAACCCGGTCACATCTGAGTCGATTCTATCAGCACGTTATATAAACTCCTGGTTCACTTTGGTAAATCGTAAGCGGTTCTTACTTGTGATGTAGATGAGAACAGAAGACGTTACAGAGCCAATCCGAGGCAAAAGTTTATTCATTACCAAATTCGTTAGTTCAGGATCATCTGCTGAACTTTTAGAAAACTTTTAGCTCCTTAGACGGAACGAGTCTGACTCGGTTACAGATCTGTGGTAATAGCAGTTTAATTAAGCTTTTTAATTAAGCTTTTTAATGTAAGAGAGTCACACAAAATGTTCTGTAGTAGCTGGTGTTTATTTAAAACCACGACATTTAATTAATAACAGTAAACACGGAGAGATAACTGAGAAGAGAAACTTACGCTTCACATAAAAACGAATCAACTCATGAATCAATGAATCACTTATAGCGATACTGTGAACAAACGTATCTTCTAAAGGCACAAACACGCACACACACACACGCACACACACACACACGCGCGCGCTGCTCCGGTTTATCTTTACTGTAAGGCTCTTTTTAAGTTTATTTACTGCTAATCCCCCCCCCGATCGGAATCGGCTATCGGCCGATGTTCCTGAAAGGAGATCGGAATCGGTGGCAAAAACCCCGATCGGTCCATCTCTAATATATATATATATATATATATATATATATATATATATATATATATATATATATATATATATATATATATACAGTATATATACACAGTGGGTACGGAAAGTATTCAGACCCCTTTAAATTTTTTACTCTTTGTTTCATTGCAGCCAATTGGTAAGATCAAAAAAGTTCTTTTTTTTGCTCATTAATGTACACTCTGCACCCCATCTTGACAGAAAAAAAACAGAAATGTAGTTATTTTTGCTAATTTATTAAACAAGAAAAACTGAAATATCACATGGTCATAAGTATTCAGACCCTTTGCTGTGACACTCATATTTAACTCACATGCTGTCCATTTCCTTCTGATCCTCCTTGAGATGGTTCTACTCCTTCATTGGAGTCCAGCTGTGTTTAATTAAACTGATTGGACTTGATTAGGAAAGGCACACACCTGTCTATATAAGACCACACAGCTCACAGTGCATGTCAGAGCACATGAGAATCATGAGGTCTAAGGAACTGCCCAAGGAGCTCAGAGACAGAATTGTGGCAAGGCACAGATCTGGCCAAGGTTAGGAGTTCTGCAGCACTCAAGGTTCCTAAGAGCCAGTGGCCTCCATAATCCTTAAATGGAAGAAGTTTGGGACGACCACAACTCTTCCTCGACCTGGCCGTCCAGCCAAACTAAGCAATCGTGGGAGAAGAGCCTTGGTGAGAGAGGTAAAGAAGAACCCCAAGATCACTGTGGCTGAGCTCCAGAGATGAAGTAGGGAGATGGGAGAAAGTTCCACAAAGTCAACTATCACTGCAGCCCTCCACCAGTCGGGGCTTTATGGCAGAGTGTGCCGACGGAAGCCTCTCCTCAGTGCAAGACATATGAAAGCCCGCATACAGTTTGCAAAAAAACACATGAAGGACTCCCAGTCTATGAGAAAGAAGATTCTATGGTCTGATGAGACGAAGATTGAACTTTTTGGTGTTAATTCTAAGCGGTATGTGTGGAGAAAACCAGGCACTGCTCATCACCTGCCAAATACAATCCCAACAGTGAAACATGGTGGTGGCAACATCATGCTATGGGGTGTTTTTCAGCTGCAGGGACAGGACGACTGGTTGCAATTGAAGGAAAGATGAATGCGGCCAAGTACAGAGATATCCTGGAGGAAAACCTCTTCCAGAGTGCTCTGGACCTCAGACTGGGCCGAAGGTTCACCTTCCAACAAGACAATGACCCTAAGCACACAGCTAAAATAACAAAGCAGTGGCTTCAGAACAACTCTGTGACCATTCTTGACTGGCAAAGCCAGAGCCCTGACCTAAACCCAATTGAGCATCTCTGTAGAGACTTGAAAATGGCTGTCCACCAACGTTCACCATCCAACCTGAGGGAACTGGAGAGGATCTGCAAGGAAGAATGGCAGAGGATCCCCAAATCCAGGTGTGAAAAACTTGTTGCATCATTCCCAAGAAGAGTCATGGCTGTACTAGCTCAAAAGGGTGCCTCTACTCAATACTGAGCAAAGGGTCTGAATACTTATGACCATGTGATATTTCAGTTTTTCTTGTTTAATAAATTAGCAAAAATATCTACATTTCTGTTTTTTTTCTGTCAAGATGGGGTGCAGAGTGTACATTAATGAGCAAAAAAAAGAACTTTTTTGATCTTACTAATTGGCTGCAATGAAACAAAGAGTGAAAAATTTAAAGGGGTCTGAATACTTTCCGTACCCACTGTATAAAAAAAAATCTGTGAGATCTGTGATTTAAAAAAACTACTTCTGTAAAATGAAGCACATTTTCTTGTGAATTTAGTAGGGCCCTAGTTATCACATTTAGGAACTGATAAGCAGAACTGAAATGTAGTTTTTACATCATACTTGCCATTTTGTATTCAGTTCTAAAATACTGTAGAATCGAGTTGATGATAATATAGAAGGAAGGAGATCAGAAAATGGTAATGAGCAGGGGATTGTGAAGTACTGATGGGTAGACGGAGGGTCCGGACATAATGATTGATTTAGAGATTGGCAGTGATTTAGAAATAGAGTTGAATAGATGTGGTGAAAGAATTTGGAGAACGGTTGAGGTAAGGACCACAAATCCTCAGCACTGAGCTCATTATGCTGAATCTCACCATGGCCTTTACAGAAAAATTCCCTTGTCATCATATTTGCACTGAATTTACATTGACCTACTTAAACCTTCAATTCTGCTGTTATAACCACCAAGCTGGTTTGAGAGAAAAAATCTGGCTCTCCAATTCAAATCCAGTTTACACAGACCAACACGTTTAAGAATGAAATGAAAAGGGTAGACGAAAGCGACGGACTTACCCTCTAACCGAGGGCTATTTTAAGAGCTCTGTACTTCCCTAGCGGCTCTCAATATACTGAGGACTCTCACTTCTTGGCATTTCTATTAAAATGTATAGAAGCAGCAATGCTTGTAGTTGAGAAACTGATTTTCTCCAGTCACTGATCATTTATTCAGAGGTAGGTGTCTGAGGCCCCCGAAAAGGTTAGCATTCTGTCCAGGGTTTGTTACTGAATTTCATCCAGTGATTTTGGGGTAACTGGAACCCTGACTAGGATAAAGCGATAGTAGGACATAAAAATAAAATGAAACTAATGAAATTAAAATCTGATATATACTCCGGACCAAGACCAGCAGACTGAGGAACAGCTTTTTCCCCAGAGCTGTCTCCATACTGAACTCTGTCCCCCGTTAACCCCCCACATCTCTCCTCCTGGCAAAGGTTGCACTATAATCTTTTTTTCTGCTTAGTATAATATATCATTGGTACATACCTCATACCTCATTTGTACATATCTCATTTGTTTATAATTTCCATCTATACTGTATACGTCTGTTTACTATGTTTTATATATACATTCCTCTACTATGTTCATAGCACCTTAATCTGTATCACCTTAATCTTCATAGCACCTTAATCTTAATCTGTAAATCATGTCTTTAGCTATATATCTTGTTTATAGTACATTCAATAATATATTCACCTATATATCTTGTTCATATCACTGCCCATATCCTGTATATAATGTACAGTATATCGTAGATACCATTTATCCTGCACTTGCTGCTTATTCAATAACAGTGTATAAAATTAACCTTTAAAAGGCTTTATTTTCCTGTCAAAACAAGGAATTTTGTGTTTTGTATATGATTAAAAAAAAAAATTGTTTATGACGGGTGCCCAGGTGGCGCAGCGGGATATACCACCGTGTTGCCACCGGTCGGCTGGGCGCCATCTAGCATGCATAATTGGCAGTGCCTGCGGCAGATACTAATTGGCCACCGTATCTGCAGGGTTGGGGCCGGACTGTGTGTGGGTGGGTGGGTCTTCATGCACTGTGTAAGGACCCTGATTGGCGGAAGAGGCGCCCGTGCAGAATGCATGGGCGAGAAGAGGAGGGCTGTGCACGTGTCGGAAGAGACATGTACAGCGACGTGCTCTCCTCGGATGCAATCTGGCATCTCTCAGCAGCGAGGAAAAAAAATTCAGTGCGCTAAATCGGGAGGAAAATGGGGAGAAAATGCAAATAAAATAATAATAATTGTTTATGGGTGGTGTGGGTGGCGTGGGTGGCGCAGCACTTCTTCTACTTCTCACACCCCACTACTTCTACTTTCCAGGGTTTGAATCCTCAGAGGTGCTGTCAGACAGTCAGGCATCTACATACAGACATGATTGACTATGTCTGAGGGTTATATCAAGGGCCCAACAGTGGCAACCTGGCAGACGGGCTTAAACTAGCAACCTGTTGATTACCATTGTCATTTCTCGACTTGTCTGTTTGCCTTCACTCCCTTTATTGTCTGTGTTTGTGTGTGTGTGTATTATTAAAGATTTTAACGTCATGTTTTACATTTTGGTAGTTACAGGTTACACATGATTCATCAGTTCAAGTTTAATAACACTGACACAGGCAATTTTGTATCTCCATTTAAACTAACTTGTATGTCTTTGGACTATGGGAGGAAACCAAAGCTTCCTACAAAAACCCGGGGAGAACATGCAAACTCTAAACAGAGAGGATCCACTACTTTTACAATCCAGGGTTTGAATCCCCAGAGGTGCTATGAGCCAGTCGGGCTTCTACATACAGACATGATGTCTGAGTGGGGGAATTGACAAGGCTTAGCGATAAATTGGTATTCTAGTCAGGGTTTGTTACTGCACTTTGCCCAGTGAATTTGGGGTAAGAAGGTATATACAGTGGACCCTTGACTTACGAATTTAATTGGTTCCGAGGGGCTGTTCTTAAGTCAAAATGTTTGTTAGTTAAACCTATTTTTCCCATAAGAAATAATGTAAATAGAATTAATCCATGCCAGACCTCCCAAACCCCCCCCTTACCTAACCTTTCTAATGTCTTAAATGCTCTTTTTTGTTATAAATACAAGTATATTTTCCCTTAAATCTTATTTAAATGATAGAATAGTCATTACTGTAATAAACAATACTAAACAATACACAGTAATACTGTACTGTACATAAGACACACATCACATTTCAGTACAGTACGTGTGCTGAACCATACACCGTAATACATTTCCTTCTTTTTATATAAAATGTATCTACCAGAAACAACAATAACTCTCATATTTCTCTATTATTTCCTTCTTTATTTCAATTGTAGGTGTAATTGCACGAAAGAAAGAATACTTTACTGAGCCGAATTCCTTCTTCTCTCTCACTCACTGTCCCCTCTGTCTGATACACAGTGACAGCTACTGGCAGGAGTAATTATACAACACAACAAATAGTAATAGATTTGTTAATTTTCTCACTCCTACACTTCCTCTGCACCTTCTTTGGGGACATTTTAATGTACTGTAGAATTTTACAAAATATAAAGAAAACACTGTCCGCTGTCCGAATGTTTGCTCACTGTATATACTGTGTGTATATATATATATATATATATATACACAGGGGTTGGACAAAATAACTGAAACACCTGTCATTTTAGTGTGGGAGGTTTCATGGCTAAATTGGACCAGTCTGGTGGCCAATCTTCATTAATTGCACATTGCACCAGTAAGAGCAGAGTGTGAAGGTTCAATTAGCAGGGTAAGAGCACAGTTTTGCTCAAAATATTGCAATGCACACAACATTATGGGTGACATACCAGAGTTCAAAAGAGGACAAATTGTTGGTGCACGTCTTGCTGGCGCATCTGTGACCAAGACAGCAAGTCTTTGTGATGTATCAAGAGCCACGGTATCCAGGGTAATGTCAGCATACCACCAAGAAGGACAAACCACATCCAACAGGATTAAAAGGATTAAATCTTGGGCTGTGGACAATGTGAAACATGTATTGTTCTCTGATGAGTCCACCTTTACTGTTTTCCCCACATCCGGGAGAGTTACGGTGTGGAGAAGCCCCAAAGAAGCGTACCACCCAGACTGTTGCATGCCCAGAGTGAAGCATGGGGGTGGATCAGTGATGGTTTGGGCTGCCATATCATGGCATTCCCTTGGCCCAATACTTGTGCTAGATGGGCGCGTCACTGCCAAGGACTACCGAACCATTCTGGAGGACCATGTGCATCCAATGGCGGTGCCGTGTATCAGGATGACAATGCACCAATACACACAGCAAGACTGGTGAAAGATTGGTTTGATGAACATGAAAGTGAAGTTGAACATCTCCCATGGCCTGCACAGTCACCAGATCTAAATATTATTTAGCCACTTTGAGGTGTTTTGGAGAAGCGAGTCAGGAAACGTTTTCCTCCACCAGCATCACGTAGTGACCTGGCCACTATCCTGCAAGAAGAATGGCTTAAAATCCCTCTGACCACTGTGCAGGACTTGTATATGTCATTTCCAAGACGAATTGACGCTGTATTGGCCGCAAAAGGAGGCCCTACACCATACTAATAAATTATTGTGGTCTAAAACCAGGTGTTTCAGTTATTTTGTCCAACCCCTGTATATATATATATATATATATATATATATGTATATATATATACAGTGTATCACAAAAGTGAGTACACCCCTCACATTTCTGCAGATATTTAAGTATATCTTTTCATGGTACAACACTGACAAAATGACACTTTGACACAATGAAAAGTAGTCTGTGTGCAGCTTATATAACAGTGTAAATTTATTCTTCCCTCAAAATAACTCAATATACAGCCATTAATGTCTAAACCACCGGCAACAAAAGTGAGTATACCCCTAAGAGACTACACCCCTAAATGTCCAAATTGAGCACTGCTTGTCATTTTCCCTCCAAAATGTCATGTGATTTGTTAGTGTTACTAGGTCTCAGGTGTGCATAGGGAGCAGGTGTGTTCAATTTAGTAGTACAGCTCTCACACTCTCTCATACTGGTCACTGAAATTTCCAACATGGCACCTCATGGCAAAGAACTCTCTGAGGATCTTAAAAGACGAATTGTTGCGCTACATGAAGATGGCCAAGGCTACATGAAGATGGCCAAAACCCTGAAACTGAGCTGCAGCACAGTGGCCAAGATCATCCAGCGTTTTAAAAGAGCAGGGTCCACTCAGATCAGACCTCGCGTTGGTCGTCCAAAGAAGCTGAGTGCACGTGCTCAGCGTCACATCCAACTGCTGTCTTTGAAAGATAGGCGCAGGAGTGCTGTCAGCATTGCTGCAGAGATTGAAAAGGTGAGGGGTCAGCCTGTCAGTGCTCAGACCATACGCCGCACACTACATCAAATTGGTCTGCATGGCTGTCACCCCAGAAGGAAGCCTCTTCTGAAGTCTCTACACAAGAAAGCCCGCAAACAGTTTGCTGAAGACATGTCAACAAAGGACATGGATTACTGGAACCATGTCCTATGGTCTGATGAGACCAAGATTAATTTGTTTGGTTCAGATGGTCTCAAGCATGTGTGGCGGCAATCAGGTGAGGAGTACAAAGATAAGTGTGTCATGCCTACAGTCAAGCATGGTGGTGGGAATGCCATGGTCTGGGGCTGCATGAGTGCAGCAGGTGTTGGGGAGTTACATTTCATTGAGGGACACATGAACTCCAATATGTACTGTGAAATACTGAGCAGAGCATGATCCCCTCCCTCCGGAAACTGGGTCGCAGGGCAGTGTTCCAGCATGATAATGACCCCAAACACACCTCTAAGACGACCACTGCTTTATTGAAGAGGCTGAGGGTAAAGGTGATGGACTGGCCAAGCATGTCTCCAGACCTAAACCCAATAGAACATCTTTGGGGCATCCTCAAGCGGAAGGTGGAGGAGCGCAAAGTCTCGAATATCCGCCAGCTCCGTGATGTCGTCATGGAGGAGTGGAAAAGCATTCCAGTGGCAACCTGTGAAGCTCTGGTAAACTCCATGCCCAGGAGAGTTAAGGCAGTTCTGGGAAATAATGGTGGCCACACAAAATATTGACACTTCAGGAACTTTCACTACGGGGTGTACTCACTTTTGTTGCCGGTGGTTTAGACATTAATGGCTGTATATTGAGTTATTTTGAGGGAAATATAAATTTACACTGTTATATAAGCTGCACACAGACTACTTTTCATTGTGTCAAAGTGTCATTTTGTCAGTGTTGTCCCATGAAAAGATATACTTAAATATCTGCAGAAATGTGAGGGGTGTACTCACTTTTGTGATACACTGTATATATATAGAGAGAGAGAGAGAGAGAGAGAGACACGGTTGGAGTCAACTTGTTCGTGACGTCACGTGTTTCGCGAATTTCGGTTCGTAATCCGAAATTTGTTCTTACGTTAAATTGAAAAAGATCGTTCGTAACCCGAAATGTTCATATGGTAAACCATTTGTAACTCAAGGGTCTACTGTGTTGTAACACTGTATAATTCACACTCGGTTTGAGTGTGAATTAAGTGCTGTGGTTAGACATCCAGACCAGGTGTACATTGTCATTTCAGAGGCTCTGCTCCTCAGACTTCTCTTTTTTATTGTTCACTGCGACTGACTGACTATCTCACATGCAGCTCAGGTTTATTACAGTCGCTTCTAGCTGAGAGGAATTTCACACATTGTTTAGCTTCTGCTGTAGCTCACTGTGTCGTACACTGGTGTGAGATTTGCTCCAGTCTCACGTCAGAGCAGGACACTCCTAAACTGATGGCCTGATAATTTGCATGTTTCTCATGTTTCACTGCATTTAAGCTTCTATTTTTAAAGCCTTTGACATGACACTTTTTCCCCCAAAATGAACATTGAGCTTTTTACTTACAGAATTTTGAGAATTTAGAGAAGCAGTTTGCGCTTTTCCTCTGTCATCGTCATGTCATATATGGTTCTTGCCTCTGAGCAGTAGAGCCTGCCATGTTGTCATTTGTATGTGGTATAGATTGTCTTGAGGTTTAGTAGGTATTGGGGACATGTTCAAAACGAAACTAGCCAAAGGAATGGAAACAAGTCAGTCAGGCTCTGTGTTAAATGCTGTTTTTTCAGTCCTTTTAGAACAACGGCCAAGGATAGAGAGAAATCTCATGTCAGGAAGGCCCTTGGTGAACGTGGTTATCCCAACTGGGCATTTGTAAAAGCGGGAAAAATACATAGAAGATCGAACTCTTCTGGCCAGGACTCCGCGGTTTACACGCACCTGCAAGCCAGCGGCGACTCATTTAATGATGAAGATGTGCAGATCCTTGACAAGGAGGAACGCTGGTTTGAACGAGGAGTCAAAGAGGCCATTTACGTGAAGAGGGAGCGACCATCCCTGAACCGGGGAGGGGACCTGAGAGTACATCTCTCACCATCTTACAACACCGTGATAGGAGCTATACCCCAATCATATGTGAAAGACACACATGACCATTGCAATTGATGACCATTGATTTGGATATGGAGCTGATCACCGGTTCCATTGTTATGCAGTGGGCGGTGATCGGTCGTTATGCAAATCGGCTGCATATAAGGTTGGGGAATTCACCACCAGCTCAGACTGAAGAAGTCACTTGGATGAGTGACGAAACATATCTCTACAGAAAACTTGTGTCCAGATGAACTGATTCAACTTTGCGGATTCTAGTAACATAATTAATAAATATTGATCCGTGGATTTATATTTTAATGCACCATGTAGTAAAACAATAATAATTATATAGAATTGATATGGGCTGTAACTAGGGATGAAAATTGTATAAGATTCTTTAACCCAATAACCAACTGTCAGTAGTTGACAGTTAACCAACGATCTTTTGATTTAGCAGCCCATCAAAATACAAAACACATCAATGAGAGCCAACACTAGGAATGTGTCAAACCTCTTTTTTCTCAAAGTTATTTAAGCATGGCAACACTTAAAGTCTTAGATTTTGTTTTATATCCTTCTCTGATTTATGACTTGTCACGATTTGATCATAGAGATCCACATATGGTTCCCTGGACTTCATGTGGGTAGCACTGTCGCCTCACAGCAAAATGGTCCTGTGTTCGATCCCCAGGTGGGGCGGTCCGGGTCCTTTCTGTGTGGAGTTTGCATGTTCTCCCCGAGTCCGTGTGGGTTTTCTCCGGGTGCTCCGGTTTCCTCCTACAGTCCAAAGACATGCAAGTGAGGTGAACTGGAGATACAAAATTGTCCATGACTGTGTTTGATATAACCTTGTGAACTGATGAATCTTGTGTAATGAGTAACTACCGTTCCTGTCATGGATGACGAATTCTAATAAACAAACAAACAAACACATTTTTGTTGATTTGAAACTCGATATGACGCTATTAAGCTTGTTTGTTATTAGTCAACCATCGACTAATGATGACTTATTATCATTTAAAAGAAATTGGAAGTTAAATGTATTGTATAGCGCTTTTTACAATAGACAATGTCTCAAAGCAACTTTACAGAAACCAGGACCAACAGACCACAAACCCATGTGTGTGGCTGTCAGTATAAAATGAGTATCAGGATTAACTGATATTCAGAGCTTTGATACTGAACATTTTTGGGACGGCAGTGCTAACACAAGTACAACTTTTTTACCTACGGTCTTTGAAAAATAAATAAGGTTGCTATTATGCTAAACAAAATTGAATTGTTTTTTATAAAAATGACATTATCGTACTTTAAGGTGAAGTGCTCAATGTAGTCTGGTCATTTTGAACACAGGTTGATTTGCTTCATTATGCCAGTCATAAATCTTCTTACACCTTATCCTCTGATCTCTTCTTCTCAAAGGGCTGTAACGGCACATGAAATGAAATGCAGTCAGCATCCGATATAGAAGAATCGGTGGAGGGTAGAAACGTGCTCTGTGTGTGTTGGTTTTTGTCTTTCCACATGGCCAGTATCTGGAACAGTCCGGTACCATGGAGTTAAACAATGCCCTCTCACGCAGCTGCCGGCCAGTAACACGTGGTGACGGTGGTGACCTGTGGGTCATGCTCCATCTGTATACAGACTGATAATGTCACCCTTACACTACTGTTCCTGCTGTTCACATCTGTTTATTAGTCTACACACCTGCTTACACATCTGAACACAAGGGTTTTTGTTGTGTTTTTAAACAATTTGTTCATTTCCAATTCCATGGTGCAACATGTACAACACTCACGCTGGTCGAGGAGGCCTGCAGGCTAGCACACACCACCTTGAACAAGCGTGAAACCACTGATTATGGGTTTGTCTGAAAACCGACAGCTGCCTTGCCTACTGCCTACCTAGTCAGCTGAATAAGTAGAGTTGATTCTAATAAGACATCAAACTACAAAAATAAGGCAGATTATTTAGATGCATAACCTAGACAGTGATTATGGTGATAACATCATCGCAGTTTTACATTTTCTTTCAATGGTCTAATGGTCTTTCAACCATTAGCGCCAATTCTGTAGGAGCGTTCAATTCACCCCAGTTATTCCTGTGAAGTGCACTACGTAGGGTATTCCACCATTTTAAGTGAGATTCCAATCCAAAGGTAACGAAAATGTTCAAATGAAGTGAACTTCAAACTGTGTAGGGAGTAGGGAGCGACGCTTCATCACTATGCCGGAAGCTGGCTGGAACATTTACCCAGTGCGTGCGTTGTGGGTTAAAACAGCTGGAGCGTTAATAGAGAGCAGAAAATGAAATCAGAATGACAATAAAACACCACATGATATCACAAAACGGCTGTACGATGATTTACATTTTCATTTTCAGCATTTAGCAGACGCCTTTATCCAAAGCGACTTACATTACAGTTACAGTATACAGTCTGAGCAATTTGGGCTTAAGGGCCTTACTCAAGGGCCCAACAGCAGCAACCTGGCAGTGGTGGGGCTTGAACCAGTGACCTTCTGATTACTAGTCCAGTACCTTAACCACTAGGCTACAGCTTGGTTTCCTCCCAGATGACATCACAATATGATAGACGGCTGAGCTTCATTAGTTTGATAGTTTAGAAAGTAAAGAAACGCTCAAACGCTCAAAGAAATTTCGGTAACAAGACGCTCTCATGTACGTGATGATGTCAAAGGGCGTCCGAATGAACTCGTTTAACCTGCTTAAGGTCTCATAGACAAGATCACTTGATCAGTGTGTAGGGAACACAAGGGCACTCAGTAGGGACCATGTGGCTAGGGACTCTTGTTGTTTAAGAGTTGTTTAAATGAGTCATTTTATTGCGAGTCATAAGTCCGAGTCATTTGAAACGAGTCCGAGTCGAGTCTGAAGTCGCTGTGTGTGCGACTTACGTGCAACTCTGAGCAGACAGGGTTAAGGGCTTTGCTCCAGGGCCCAACAGTGGCTGCGTAACAATCTTGCGATCGATAGCCCAAAGCTCTACCCACTATGTTACCACTGTCCTAGAGTATAAGATTATGATTCAGATTCGAATCTGGACTGATGCTTTTGGCAGGCTAGGCGAAGGGAGGGGAGGGCGTGTGCATTGTTTACCCATGAAAGAGGTGGCACCAAGAGAGCTGGCCCTGTAGAACGAGCTATCTCACAACGTACAGAAATCAACGTCCTGGTAATGTCCTGCTACCCTTGTGGAGTCCATGTTTCGGTGGATCAGAGCATATTTGACAGCGTATGCTCAGCCTCATTGGTGTATATTTTCTTAAAAGAGGGGTTGTGTGTACACGAGCACTGACTGACTGAGTCTTGTTATGCAAGCAGTGTACACGTGTTTAACTTCCTTTAAAGCCGAGAGATTGAGGGCATGTTTGAGTGTGTACTTTAGTCTGAACTGAACAGAAACGGGTGCATTTGCGCAGGATTGTGGACGAGGAGGGGCGAGAGGAAGGTTGGGATGGGGATCAGTCATGCGTCATCACTTGTACCGATTGCCTACGATGCTGTGATCAGTGGTGCAGCTCAAAAACAGCGCTTTTAACTTCCTCGCGTACTCTTCGTGTCTTGTCTGTGTTGAAGACAGCCACTGTGGGATCAGTGACATCAAATGTGGGCGAGTTTGTCCTAATAAGTCAGCACATCTTTCTTAGTTTGTTTCTTTAGGTTTCACACTCTGTCTTTCCCTAAGGAACCAATCAACTCCTCGTCACACGTCAGAGAAAGCCAGATAGGTTGAGAAAGGATGGTGTGTGTGTCTGTGTGTATGTGTGTGTGGTTGGTAGGGCTAATACACCATCAGCTATAACATTAAAACCACCTTCTTGTTTCTACACTCATTGTCCATTTTATCAGCTCCACTTACCATATAGGAGCACTTTGTAGTTCTACAATTACTGACTGTAGTCCATCTGTTACTCTGCATGCTTTGTTAGCCCCCTTTCATGCTGTTCGTCAATGGTCAGGACTCTCCCAGGACCACTACACAGCAGGTATTATTTGGGTGGTGGGTCATTCTCAGCACTGCAGTGACACTGACATGGTGGTGGTGTGTTAGTGTGTGTTGTGCTGGTTCAGCGCTGATGGAGTTTTTAAACACCTCACTGTCACTGCTGGACTGAGAATAGTCCACCAACCAAAAATATCCAGCCAACAGCGCCACGTGGGCAGCGTCCTGTGACCACTGATGAAGGTCTAGAAGATGACCAACTCAAACAGCAGCAACAGATGAGCGATCGTCTCTGACTTTACATCTACAAGGTGGACCAACTAGGTAGGAGTGTCTAATAGAGTGGACAGTGAGTGGACACGGTATTTTAAAAACTCCAGCAGCGCTGCCGTGTCTGATCCACTCATACCAGCACAACACACACTAACACACCACCACCACCATGTCAGTGTCACTGCAGTGCTGAGAATGATCCACCACCTAAATAAAACCTGCTCTGTGGTGGTCCTGTGGGGGTCCTGACTTGAAGAACAGGGTGAAAGCAGGCTAAAAACTATGTAGAGAAACAGATGGACTACAGTCAGTAATTGCAGAACTACGAAGTGCTTCTATATGGTAAGTGGAGCTGATAAAATGGATAGTGAATGTAGAAACAAGGTTTTAATGTTATGGCTGATCAGTGTAAATCTGCAACACAAGGCCAAGAAGATTCCCTCTACTTCATCACACCCCTCAGTAAGCAGCATAATTTAATATTCTCTCAAAATTGAGAAATGTAAATGAAAGACATAAACCGATTTACGAATCCACTTGGCTCTTTCTAACCCCCCGGCATACATATCCAGTGTTGTACTGCATTAAGAGTACAGGCCACACGTGGCGTCCGTGTTCTTTACAGGTCCGTGTTTATTTTTACCCGTTAGCCTACATAGCAGGTTGGAGAGCCGAGATCATTCGTTTCTCCACGCGGGAGCTTCGCTAGTTTGCAGATTCTCATTAAACACAACAAACAGACCCAGGGGAACGAGTGTTACTGCACTGCCTATCAAAATATCAGACTTAAAATGTATTCCTTTGTAAATCATTGCTGAGCGAGTAGAGATGCACTGAACAACCAGGGACTTTCAAACCTGTTACCTTACATTTTTACATTTATATTTTTGGCATTTAGCTGACGCTTTTACCCAAAGCGACTTACATTACTGTGACAGTATATTGTCTGAGCAATTGAGGGTTAAGGGCCTTGCTCAAGGGCCCAACAGTGGCAACCTGGCAGTGGTAGGGCTTGAACCGGCAACCTTCTGATTAATAGACCAGTACCTTAACCACTAGGCTACAGCTGCCCTTAAGTTCAGACTGACAGTTGGGGTTGCCTAGTGGGTAGAGCTTTGGGTTATCAGTTGGAAGACTTTCAGTTCCAATCTAGGCTTTGCTATGCAGCCACTGTTGGGCTCCTGAGCAAGTGTGTGTTTTTAAATACCGTGTCCACTCACTGTCCACTCTATTAGACACTCCTACCTAGTTGGTCCAACTTGTAGATGTAAAGTCAGAGACGATCGCTCATCTATTGCTGCTGTTTAAGTTGGTCATCTTCTAGACCTTCATCAGCGGTCACAGGACGCTGCCCACGGGGCGCTGTTGGCTGGAAATTTTTTGTTGGTGGACTATTCTCAGTGACAGTGAGGTGTTTAAAAAATCCATCAGCGCTGCTGTGTCTGATCCACTCATCACCAGCACAACACACACTAACACACCAAATAAAGTTGACTTGACACCACCACCATGTCAGTGTTACCGCAGTGCTAAGAATGATCCACCACCCAAATAATACCCACTCTGTGGTGGTCCTGTGGGGGTCCTGAGCATTGAAGAACAGCATGAATGGGGGCTAACAAAGCATGCAGAGTAACCGATGGACTACAGTCAGTAATTGTAGAACTACAAAGTGCTTCTATATGGTAAGTGGAGCTGATAAAATAGACAGTGAGTGTAGAAACAAAGAGGTGGTTTTAATGTTATGACTGGTGTATGTACAGTACAATGAAATGCTTTTTCTGCACAGTCAGCCATTGTACATCACCCCTGGAGCAGACAGGGTTAAGGGCCTTGCTTAAGGGCCCAACAGTGGTTGCATGGCAGAGCCTGGATTTAAACCAACAATCTTCAGATTTATAACCCAAAGCTCTACCCACTAGACTAGCACTGTCCCAAGCACAAGGTCCCTGACTGGCCATCTACCGCCAAATCCTAGCCAATAGACATCAAGTTTCTTTAAACCAATAACCGACAAGCTTGACCAGACATGACCAGTTGTGTCTGTAGAGCTGCAGATCAGAGTGATAGCACCGCTAACACCCAGTTTTGAGTTTTAACTGTGCCATTGCCTGTTAGGCCAGTGTAACAAACCATATGGATCCACATTAAATGCCTTCTGTTAAACACATGAAGCCACCCACTGCCTTGTATTTTTAAGTTTGGTCTATTTAATCATATTAAACAGTAGAATTGTGTGACATTAAAATTCATTCTATCCCCCCTGATCACGCAACGTGCCGTTTGTGGTGTAATTCCTGATACGTATTTGTTATTCCATTTGCTAGACTTCTTCGTAGATTCTAAAACTATGCAGCTGGTTTATGCAGACAATTCGTGACCCACGCGAAGCTCTCGGTCTCACGGAAGCCGCGCTGCTGCATTATTGAGGAGCGCATGCGGTGTGAGACGCGCCTCTGAATGTGTTGTGCATGTTTTATTTTGTTCCAGACCTGATCCACTGCACCAACGAGATGAATGTGAATGTGCCACAGCTGGCGGACACACTGTTCGAGAGGACGGCCAACAACAGCTGGGTGGTGGTGTTCAAAGCCCTTATTACCACACACCACCTGATGATGTATGGCAACGAGGTGAGACTCGCACACCTACAGATTGTAACCTTAGTATTCTAAACTTCCATTGTTTAGCAATTAGGGAAGTTTTATATATATATTTTTTTATTTTACAAAGATCACAGATAATCAAGTGTCCATAATCCACTTTACAAGCAGACATAAAAAGACCATAACATATATTTATATACAGCTGTTCCAATATATAAATATATTAGGGGTCACTATTCTGGTTCACATACCTGACCCAGTTTTTACACTGGTTGCCCCTCCTGACACAACCCTCCTATTTTTTGATCCAGGCTTGGGACTGGCACTCAGAATGACTAGGCTGTTTTGGCCATCTCGGGCCATTACTTTTTCTCATGAACAAGCCAATTATGTCAGTGCAGACAACCAACCAGCCGATTGCTCCGTTGCATCACCCAAACATTACCGAAAGTAAGCAAATATACTAGAATTAAAACTAGAATTTCTTGCAGTACAAATTTTATCTTGGGGCGGCACGGTGGCTCAGTGGGTAGCACTGTTTCTTCACAGCAAGAAGGTCCTCCCACAGTCCGAAGACATGCAAGTGAGGTGAATTAGAGATACAAAATTCAATCTTGTGTAAGGAGTAACTATCGTTTCTGTCATGAACGTAACCAAAAACCTGATTTAAGGGCCGCTCAGGTGGCGCAGCAGTAAAAACACACGCTGGAACCAGAGCTGGGATCTCGAATACATCGTATCGAATCTCAGCTCTGCCTGTTGGCTGAGGCTGAGCAGCCACATGAACAACGATTGGCCTGTTGTTCAGATATGGGCGGGACTAAGCCAGGTGGGGTCTCTCTCCCATGACTGGTGCAATTACGACCTCTGCTGGCTGATTGGTGGCGCCTGCACAGAGATGGGGAAAGAGTGCGTTTAGGGTGTGTCTCTCCGTACACAACGCTAAGCTGCACTGCACTCGCCAAAGTGTAGGTGATAAGATGCATACGGCATGCTGCCCACGTGTCGGAGGGGGCGTGGGTTAGCTTCGTTCTCCTCAATCAGAGTGGGGATCGGCATTGGTGGAGAGGAAGCATGATGCAATCGGGCAGTTGAACGCTCTAAAAAGAGAGAAAAGGGGGTGAAAATGCATAAAGAAAAAAAAAAAATATATATACAGTGTATCACAAAAGTGAGTACACCCCTCACATTTCTGCAGATATTTAAGTATATCTTTTCATGGGACAACACTGACAAAATGACACTTTGACACAATGAAAAGTAGTCTGTGTGCAGCTTATATAACAGTGTAAATTTATTCTTCCCTCAAAATAACTCAATATACAGCCATTAATGTCTAAACCACCGGCAACAAAAGTGAGTACACCCCCAAGAGACTACACCCCTAAATGTCCAAATTGAGCACTGCTTGTCATTTTCCCTCCAAAATGTCATGTGATTTGTTAGTGTTACTAGGTCTCAGGTGTGCATAGGGAGCAGGTGTGTTCAATTTAGTAGTACAGCTCTCACACTCTCTCATACTGGTCACTGAAAGTTCCAACATGGCACCTCATGGCAAAGAACTCTCTGAGGATCTTAAAAGACGAATTGTTGCGCTACATGAAGATGGCCAAGGCTACAAGAAGATTGCCAACACCCTGAAACTGGGCTGCAGCACAGTGGCCAAGATTATCCAGCGTTTTAAAAGAGCAGGGTCCACTCAGAACAGACCTCGAGTTGGTCGTCCAAAGAAGCTGAGTGCACGTGCTCAGCGTCACATCCAACTGCTGTCTTTGAAAGATAGGCGCAGGAGTGCTGTCAGCATTGCTGCAGAGATTGAAAAGGTGGGGGGTCAGCCTGTCAGTGCTCAGACCATACGCCGCACACTACATCAAATTGGTCTGCATGGCTGTCACCCCAGAAGGAAGCCTCTTCTGAAGTCTCTACACAAGAAAGCCCGCAAACAGTTTGCTGAAGACATGTCAACAAAGGACATGGATTACTGGAACCATGTCCTATGGTCTGATGAGACCAAGATTAATTTGTTTGGTTCAGATGGTCTCAAGCATGTGTGGCGGCAATCAGGTGAGGAGTACAAAGATAAGTGTGTCATGCCTACAGTCAAGCATGGTGGTGGGAATGCCATGGTCTGGGGCTGCATGAGTGCAGCAGGTGTTGGGGAGTTACATTTCATTGAGGGACACATGAAGTCCAATATGTACTGTGAAATACTGAAGCAGAGCACGATCCCCTCCCTCCGGAAACTGGGTCGCAGGGCAGTGTTCCAGCATGATAATGACCCCAAACACACCTCTAAGACGACCACTGCTTTATTGAAGAGGCTGAGGGTAAAGGTGATGGACTGGCCAAGCATGTCTCCAAACCTAAACCCAATAGAACATCTTTGGGGCATCCTCAAGCGGAAGGTGGAGGAGCGCAAAGTCTCGAATATCCGCCAGCTCCGTGATGTCGTCATGGAGGAGTGGAAAAGCATTCCAGTGGCAACCTGTGAAGCTCTGGTAAACTCCATGCCCAGGAGAGTTAAGGCAGTTCTGGGAAATAATGATGGCCACACAAAATATTGACACTTCAGGAACTTTCACTAAGGGGTGTACTCACTTTTGTTGCCGGTGGTTTAGACATTAATGGCTGTATATTGAGTTATTTTGAGGGAAGAATAAATTTACACTGTTATATAAGCTACACACAGACTACTTTTCATTGTGTCAAAGTGTCATTTTGTCAGTGTTGTCCCATGAAAAGATATACTTAAATATCTGCAGAAATGTGAGGGGTGTACTCACTTTTGTGATACACTGTATATATATATATAAACAGATTATATTTATATAATCATATTTATATAATTATTAGGGCTGTCAAACGATTAAAATTTTTTAATCGCGATTAATCTCAGAATTTCATATAGTTAATCGCGATTAATCGCATTAAAAAAAATCTGTGTAAATGTTATAGAAAACAAGGATTTTTAAGTGAAATGTTACAATTAAAATGGTGAACACATTTTATGCTAAATGTACTTATGTTAAAAACTGCTGGGACAAGAGAAAACTGTAAGGGAGTTTTATTCACTCACATACTAGGCAGTAAATGTCAGATTGTAGGTTAGAATTTCTCCATCAGCAAACATTGTAGATCAGCGGTGCTTTAGGTGGGATAAGGCGTAGTTATTGTATCAGACTTGTCTGTGGTTGTATCGTGACGATGGTTTGATGGACGTTTCTACACGAAGTGAGTGTGTTTTGACCCTTTGGGGCTTCCATAGTTCATGGACTAACGTGCTCGACTCAGCTTTCCGGTATTCGGTACAGAAGAAGAAGTTAATTAAGTGTAATAAAGTGTTCTGCTCCCGACAACTTGTGAATATAGCGTGTATTTATTTCTTTATTATGCAAGTGCATCACTACCACGATCGGTTACATTATGTTAACAAACCGCAAATGAAAAACGGTGGCAAGTCCGACATTAAAACGTTTGTTCTACCAGTCAAGTGTCAACATGAACTAGAATTTGCGTTAACGGCACTATTTTTTTTAATCGCGTTAAATTGAGGTCGCGTTAATGCGTTATTATCGCGTTAACTTCGACAGCCCTAATATATATATATATATATATATATATATAAAAAAACAGATTATATTTATATAATCATATTTATATAATTATATTTCATTGTAATGTGTAGTGTTAAAGAGTGGGGACATTAAAGGTTAAGAGCCTCACTCAGGCATCCAACAGTGGAAGCGAGACAGACAGACAGATGGAAAAATTAACCAGTGACCCTCTGATTTTTAGTCAAGCACCTGACCTCAGAGTTAGCACTACCCTAAACTCTGCTAATCTTGAAAATGCTAATCTTAGCAACACACTTGTGCGAGTTGGGTGGGGCTGTGAAACACTCTCCTCAGTTCCTCCCACCCGTGGCCCAGATACTGCATGTACAATTTATTTTTGTGACGCCACAGGGTTGTAAGCCGTGGACAGGACAGAGGGAGGTTGGCGGGGAGAGATGGATGTGTGGAGTGAAGGTGAGCGGGCGAGAGTATGTGTGTACAAGAGAGATAAGAGGAAGTGAGGGCCAAAAACGCTGACAGTGGAATGATGGAGGACTCGGCATAACTTTGAGGATCAGAAAGGACGAACGCAGTGTGTTCTCGCAATTTGTTCCTTTATTATTAGTTCCTCTCACACCAGGATGACCTCACTTTGTATGAAGTGAAGCCAGGCTAAGTGTAACAGTAAATGTAATACACTCTGCACTGGCTGTAAGCCCTGTCCTCCTAGCACCGAGCTTGTACCCAACCCAAAAACCTGGTACCTGAAACTAAAAAAGAAACTGTATACAGATCATTTGGAACAAGTCGTAGCCTCGTGGTTAAGGTACTGGACTAGTAATTAGAAGGTCGCTGGTTCAAGCTCCACCACTGCCAGGCTGCTGCTGTTGGGCCCTTAACCCTCAATAGCTTAGATAATATACTGTCACAGTACTGTAAGTCACTTTGAATAAAAGGTGTGTGCTAAATGCCAAAAAATGTAGATGTACCAACAGCGATCACACTGTATAACTCTCTTCACTGTGCTGGGTCATCATGGAACACTGAGCCACTATCAGGATAGTGACTCAGGAAAGGCCGACTCATTAAGCATGATCTGTCACTCTGTTTATGAAGCTTACATTGTCTGTTAATATTTACTATAAAATACACTGTCATAATAGTTTATTATAATACATATAATCATACATCTTCATTCTATTCATTCACCTACATAGTACACCTACATATCTGTCTATCTATTCATCTGTCTATCTGCCCGTCTATCTATTTTTCTATCTGTCTATTTATCTATCTGTCTATCTATTTATCTATCTGTCTGTCTGTCTATCTATTGATCTATCTGTCTGTCTATTTATCTATCTGTCTGTCTGTCTATCTATTTATCTGTCTGTCTATTTATCTATCTGTCTGTCTATTTATCTATCTGTCTGTCTGTCTATCTATTTTTCTATCTGTCTGTCTATTTATCTATCTGTCTGTCTGTCTGTCTGTCTATTTATCTATCTGTCTATCTATTTATCTGTCTGTCTGTCTGTTTATCTATCTGTCTGTCTATTCGTCTGTCTGTCTGTCTATCTATTTATCTATCTGTCTGTCTATTCATCTGTCTCTGTCTATCTATTTATCTATCTGTCTATCTATTTATCTGTCTGTCTGTCTGTTTATCTATCTGTCTGTCTATTCGTCTGTCTGTCTGTCTATCTATTTATCTATCTGTCTGTCTATTCATCTGTCTCTGTCTATCTATTTATCTATCTGTCTGTCTATCTATTGATATTTGTCTGTCAGTTGTTCTATCTATCTATCTATCTATCTATCTATCTATCTATCTATCTATCTATCTATCTATCTATCTATCTATCTATCTATCTATCTATCTGCCTGTCTGTCTGTCTATTTATCTGTCTGTCTATTTGTCTGTATGTCTTTCTATCTTTCTGTCTGTCTGTCTGTCTGTCTGTCTGTCTGTATATTTATCTGTCTGTCTGTCTGTCTGTCTGTCTGTCTATTTATCTGTCTGTCTGTCTGTCTGTCTGTCAGTCATTCTATCTGCCTGTCTATCTGTCTGTCTGTTTGTCTATCTGTCTGTCTATTTATATGTCTGTCTATTTGTCTGTCTGTCTATTTATCTGTCTGTCTGTCTATTTATCTGTCTGTCTATTTATCTGTCTGTCTGTCTGTCTATTTGTCTGTCTGTTTGTCTGTCTGTCTATTTATCTGTTTGTCTGTCTATTTGTCTGTCTGTCTATTTATCTGTCTGTCTATTTATCTGTTTGTCTGTCTATTTGTCTGTATGTCTTTCTATCTGTCTGTCTCTGTCTGTCTGTCTTTCTGTCAGTCGTTCTATCTGCCTGTCTGTCTATCTGTCTGTCTGTCTGTCTATTTATATGTCTGTCTATTTATATGTCTGTCTGTCTATTTATTTTCCTGTCTATTTATCTGTCTGTCTGTCTCTGTCAATCTATCAATTCTAATATATTTGATGGTTTTTCCCACCCACTGATATCTCCACTCTAAATACACTCCAAGATAAATGAAGAGACCGAGTATTGTATTCAAAATGCTGCATCAGACACACTCAACTCACTACTTACTCCTGATTAAAAGGGAGGAGGCTCCCCTCTGTAGTCACTGTCGAACCCCAGTTATCATAAAACATATTCTGACAGAATGCCCTAGATACAAGAGAGAAAGCCATTGTTTTCATGAGACATTTGACCATGGAGCTGTTGAATGAACTATTTGCAAGAGTATTTTTTAGTACCAATGCTCCAAAACTCAACTGTCCTCTTAGCATGAGGCTTGTACCTAAACTCATTGTTATTATTTACAACGTTTGAGTCTGTTTCTTAAAGCATGTCACATGAATTTGTTATTCAGTAAGACACACGTGGGTCGCCACAGCAGATAATTCATCTCCATCTTGCCCTGTCTTGAACATCATCCGCTGTCACGCCAGCTACCTGCATGTCCTCCCACACCACACCCTTAAACCTCCTCCTGCCTGGCAGCTCCATTCTCAGCATTTTTCTCATCATAGAACTTGCATCCCTCTTCTGCACATGCTAAAACGCTCAAACTATCTCAATCTTGCTTCCATAATTTTATCTCCAAAACATGTTACCTGTGCTGTCCCTCTGTAGACACATCTACATTTCCAGCATCAAGCAGACACTTTGATGTAAACCGACTTACAACTGTAAGTGACTGAACATAATACACAAAATTAAAGGTTAAGAGCCTCACTCAGGGTCCCAACAGTCGCAGCTTGGCAGAGGTAGGGCTTCAACCAGAATCAAAGAGCGACGACTATTTTTTATTACGCTTCCAGTCTTAATAAATTATAAGATTTTTTTCATACTCATTTCTTTCTAAATTCTGACAAAAAGCATTGGCATCTTATGCAGTTATTTTGAGAGGGCTTGTAAAGTGAAGTTTACAAGCATGAACTGCTGGCCTTCTGTACAGATCTATTGTTTGCATTGAAAAAAATACTCAACCACCGAAAACCCTCTCAAGTTTTCATATGCTCTTGACATCTACACCATAATGGTAGTGTAGAAAAATCAATTCATTAAAGAAAATTGAGGGGGGTAGAGAGACTGGGGCTTTTGTCAAGCATTTTTATAAGTTCTTTGGAAAAAAAAGTCGCCCAACGAACCTAGAGTGGACACCATACAACCTAATGATGGTAGCAGTAGATGGTAGAGCCAATAGATTCTACCAGCACCTCGACTTAGATTGGCATCCTGTTTCAGCATGAGATTACTGTGAATACACTTGGATGAAGGTGTTTGCATTTCACCAGCTCGCAAATACATGTGAAAAAACAGGGGCAATTTAGGGCTAGTAATGAGGTGAAAAAACTAAATAATAATGTGATTCCAAACAGATGATGTGAACAGGTGATTGTAATCATGGTTTGGTACAAAAGCAGCATCCAGGATAGGCTAAGAGTCTTTGATGAGCAAAGATGATCAGAGGATCTTCAGGTGGCAACAAATGTGTGAGAAAATGATTGAAATGTTTAAAAAACAATGTACCTCAAATAAAGATTGGAAGGGATTTGCATATTTCTCCCTCTACAGTGCAGAATATCATTAAACCATTCAAGGAATCGGTAGGAATTTCAGTGCATTAAGGCCAAGGCACAAGGTTAAGCTGAACGCCCTTGACTTTCGATCACTGAGACGGCACTGCATCAAGAACCGCCACTCAACAATAGCTGATTTGACTTTGGCAAACCTTTTGTCAAGCACTACAATACAGAGTTACATGCACAAATGCTACTTAAAACTTTACTGTGCAAAAAAGAAGCCTTATATTAACCAAGGGGTGTTCCAATACTTTTTTTTTGTTCATATATTGTATGTGTTAATGGGAGGCCGTGAGCTTGTTGGTTGCTGTGGGATGATCAAAAAGGTGTGTGGGTGTGTTTGGGTGTAAAAAGGAACCACTCGAGGGTTTGCCTTATGCTGGGAGCTCTGATAAAGTGTTTGTGCTGTAGAGATAAATAACGGCTTGCTGATAGCACGGTTATTGAATCCTGCCGCACACACACAGAGCAATTATACACCCGGCCGTCAGGATTCATTATTAGATTTAAATAGACAGCAGTGGAATTTACCAGCTTTTACAGAGCCCTGGTGCTGCTGTGTTTCCATTATTCACACAGGCAGGCGGATTCAGACGCACATCATACATTAGAGGTTGTAATTTGGTTGTAATATCATCGTGAATATTGACTCTCCTCGTGGGTAATGCAGGCGAGATCAGTGTGTTTAACATTCCAGTCGCGTGGTGCTCAAAATGCGTGATGTGTTTGAGCGACGTGGGCTAAACTAGGTAATAATTACCTTTCTAATAAACACACAGACGTGGTGCTCTTTCTCTCACAGCTTTTTTTCCTGCTGTGGAAATAAAACAGCAGAACTGAGCTTGGGAGGATGCTTGTGAGTACCTGCGGTGTAGGAGAAGGATAAACAAGTGGGCTGAAAGGTGATTAGCATTCGTCACCAAAGGCTGTAGTGTGTAAAGCTGGATTACAGCTGAGTAATAACACTGAAGGTTTCCTCCAGGTACTCCAGTTTCTTCCCAACTTTTAAAAACCTGGCAGTATGGAGATTAGAATAGAAGAAGAATGGCTTTATTTGTCATATATAAATATACATGTGTACAGTGCAATTAAATTCTTTGGAAGCTGGGATGAGAGCGCAGGTTTAGCCATTGTTCAGTGCCCCTGGAGCCGAGAGGGTTAGGAACCTTGCTCAAGGGCCCAACAGTGGCTGCATAGCAGAGCTGGGATTTATTTATTTATTTTAATTTTCTATTTTTTCAACCTTTCCCCCCAATTTTCTCCCCTAATCTAGTCGTGTCCAATTACCCTCCACCGCTGACTGAGGAGCTTCTCCACTGACACACGCCCCCTCCGACACGTGCTCAGTACAGACTGCATTTTTCACCTGCACTAGTCGATTTCATATATACCGATCAGCACTGTGCACGGAGAGCCACACTCTGATCAGCATTATTCCTCAGCCCTGTGCAGGCGCCATCAATCAGCCAGCAGGGGTCATAATTGCTCCAGTTATGAGGACCCATGATCCGGCTTGCCCATAACCCTATGAACAACAGCCAATCGTTGTTCATGCAGCCGCCCAACCCAGCCGGGTGGCAGAGCTGAGATTCGATACGATGTATTCGAAAACCCAGTTTTGGTGTGCCACCTGAGTGGCAGATTCCAACTCTTAACCTTTTTACTTGATAGCCCAAAGCTCTCTAGGTGGGAACGATGAAGCGAATGGAACAGTGGAAGACGAGTGAGGATAACTAAAATGACATATTGGGTCTGTCTGTAAACCTAGTAAGCTGCCTTGCTGCCTACTGCCTACTTAGTCATCGAACTTATCAGGCAGATTATTTAGACGCACTACTTAGACAGCGATTACGGCCATTATGTCACCGCTGTTTTTTACTTACTAAGCTAACACAGTTAGCCTCATGTCATTCAAATCAGTGGGCTGAAGCCGGACATGAATTTGCAAATAAATGAGACTTTATTTATACAAATTAAAAAAAACAATGAGAAAGTTCACCTATGTGGTGGAGTTATCAAATGAAATAGTTAATAAATGTACAATTACTTGATTTCTAATAGATCGATGTCTGAATGTGATATAAAAGCCAAACAAAGCTAAAGCCAGAACCAGAAATGACACTGATACAGAACGAGATGCTTCCAGCGAATCAACTTAATGTCACGTATTACGAGCCTGCTGAATAAAACCCACTCCAGCACACTGTGTAAAAAAAATACATGCTTTTCTTTTTACACTGGTGTTTTCTGCTGCGGTTTATACACCAGCTGAACGAGCTGTAGTCATAGTAACTTGTTAGGAGATGAGTTCCTGACTCTGCAGTGTTGAACTCCCTGCATGCATTAGCCCGCTTCTCCAGGGTAGGGTTTGATTTTTAACCAGCATATTGATCAAGACATGTAAGACGGTGCTGAAATCTCACCACATATCATATTGGGTTTGATTTTTAGAAAGCCGCGTGAATACTGTTGTGCCATTTATCCTAATGGTAACCTAGTATTGACACAGGTTTTAAATGCCCCTAAACTAAGTCTAGTGTTTTTAGTCTAATCTCTTAATATTTGTCATATAACCAATCATATGTGGACATCTTATTTACATTTACATAACATTTTCAGCCTTAAGCACTGAGCTACCACTGTCTCACTAGTCCAGGACCTTAACCACTGAGCTACCACTGTCTCACTAGTCCAGGGCCTTAACCACTGAGCTACCACTGTCTCACTAGTCCAGGACCTTAACCACTGAGCTACCACTGTCTCACTAGTCCAGGGCCTTAACCACTGAGCTACCACTGTCTCACTAGTCCAGGACCTTAACCACTGAGCTACCACTGTCTCACTAGTCCAGGATCCTAACCACTGAGCTACCACTGTCTCACTAGTCCAGGGCCTTAAGCACTGAGCTACCACTGTCTCACTAGTCCAGGGCCTTAACCACTGAGCTACCACTGTCTCACTAGTCCAGGACCTTAAGCACTGAGCTACCACTGTCTCACTAGTCCAGGACCTTAACCACTGAGCTACCACTGTCTCACTAGTCCAGGACCTTAACCACTGAGCTACCACTGTCTCACTAGTCCAGGGCCTTAAGCACTGAGCTACCACTGTCTCACTAGTCCAGGGCCTTAACCACTGAGCTACCACTGTCTCACTAGTCCAGGATCCTAACCACTGAGCTACCACTGTCTCACTAGTCCAGGGCCTTAAGCACTGAGCTACCACTGTCTCACTAGTCCAGGGCCTTAACCACTGAGCTACCACTGTCTCACTAGTCCAGGACCTTAAGCACTGAGCTACCACTGTCTCACTAGTCCAGGACCTTAACCACTGAGCTACCACTGTCTCACTAGTCCAGGACCTTAACCACTGAGCTACCACTGTCTCACTAGTCCAGGACCTTAAGCACTGAGCTACCACTGTCTCACTAGTCCAGGACCTTAACCACTGAGCTACCACTGTCTCACTAGTCCAGGACCTTAACCACTGAGCTACCACTGTCTCACTAGTCCAGGGCCTTAAGCACTGAGCTACCACTGTCTCACTAGTCCAGGGCCTTAACCACTGAGCTACCACTGTCTCACTAGTCCAGGACCTTAACCACTGAGCTACCACTGTCTCACTAGTCCAGGATCCTAACCACTGAGCTACCACTGTCTCACTAGTCCAGGATCCTAACCACTGAGCTACCACTGTCTCACTAGTCCAGGACCTTAACCACTGAGCTACCACTGTCTCACTAGTCCAGGGCCTTAAGCACTGAGCTACCACTGTCTCACTAGTCCAGGATCCTAACCACTGAGCTACCACTGTCTCACTAGTCCAGGATCCTAACCACTGAGCTACCACTGTCTCACTAGTCCAGGATCCTAACCACTGAGCTACCACTGTCTCACTAGTCCAGGACCTTAACCACTGAGCTACCACTGAGCTACCACTGTCTCACTAGTCCAGGACCTTAAGCACTGAGCTACCACTGTCTCACTAGTCCAGGACCTTAAGCACTGAGCTACCACTGTCTCACTAGTCCAGGGCCTTAAGCACTAAACTACCACTGTCTCACTAGACCAGGACCTTAACCACTGAGCTACCACTGTCTCACTAGTCCAGGGCCTTAACCACTGAGCTACCACTGTCTCACTAGTCCAGGGCCTTAACCACTGAGCTACCACTGTCTCACTAGTCCAGGACCTTAAGCACTGAGCTACCACTGTCTCACTAGTCCAGGGCCTTAAGCACTGAGCTCTCTTATTTAGGACACATAATAAGTAGAATTGATTCATTGGCAAAGAGTATCTAATAGATCCTTTCATTTCAGAGTATCTAATAGATCCTCCTATTTGAGAGTATCTAATGGATCTTTGATTAAAGTGAATCAAACCTAACCTCTCACTCGAAACCTGCATACCAAACTAAAGCTCTCTTATTTTGGACTCATTATGGGAAGAATCGATTCATTGGCAAAGACATCTATGCTTGGTAGAGTTGAAGTTAAAAGAGGAAGAGGACAACCAGCAAAAAGATGGACAAATACAATTAAAGGAACTCTGGACAAGCCATTAGGAAGCCTGAAGACCCAAACAAAAGACAGGATGTTCTGGAGAAATGGTCGGCAGGAGTCGGAATTGACTAGATGGCACTTGGCAGCGCAGTAACACAGCTGGTCGAGTGGGTGCCACAAATAACTAATAATATCTCAATATTTACTCATGTAAAACAGATCCAGAGCTGGAAAAATAAATGCAAATTTGAATGCTTGAGAAATAAAAGTGCTGCCTGAAGCCTGTTGAAGAGTCATCATAAAGAATCACTTATAGATGAATCAAAAGTGAATCATTGTGTTAATAAGCTAACATTAGGATGTGCCTTATTTTATTTTATTTCATTTTCATGTTTTACCAATGCTTTATCCTTGTCAGGGTCACATGGGTCCCATTTCCCTAGAATCACTGGGTGAATGCAGTAACACACCCCAGACAGGATGCCAATCCATGGTGGAGGACACGCCTAATGTTTACAATTACTTTAACCCAAATTCACCAGATTTGCATTATGTAAGATTGTGTTATGTAAGCCCTACCCAGTACATTGCTGTGCAGTGATGGAAAGAGTGAAGGCTGTGCCATTTATCATAATGGTAACCGATATTTACTCAGGGTTTAAATGTCCGAGTCGAGTCACGAGTCTTTAGGCTAGAGTCCGAGTCAAGTCGCGAGTCTTTAGGCTAGAGTCCAAGTCAAGTCACGAGTCAATATAATCTACACAAAACATGTATTGTAAATTAAGCGTAGAAATAAACAAATACAGTGGGGTCAAAAAGTATTTAGTCAGCCACTGATGGTGCAGGTTCTCCTACTTAGAAAGATGAGAGAGGTCTGTAATTTTCATCATAGGTACACTTCAACTATGAGAGACAAAATGAGAAAAAAAAAATCCAGGAAATCACATTGTAGGATTTTTAAAGAATTTATTTGTAAATTATGGTGGAAAATAAGTATTTGGTCAATAACAAAAGTTCAACTCAATACTTTGTAACATAACCTTTGTTGGCAATGACAGAGGTCAAACGTTTCCTGTAAGTCTTCACCAGGTTTGCACACACTGTAGCTGGTATTTTGGCCCATTCCTCCATGCAGATCTCCTCTAGAGCAGTGATGTTTTGGGGCTGTCGGCTGTCGCAACAAAAGCGCACGATAAATCACAGCACAGAAGCCAAAATCCAAAACACAGCAAAAAAATCATAACCAATGCTTACCTTAGCTTATGTTCTTCCAGATGCTATTAAATTAATAACCATGTGTTGTCCCATTAGATATAAAGATATAAAGATAGATAGATAGATAGATAGATAGATAGATAGATAGATAGATAGATAGATAGATAGATAGATAGATAGATAGATAGATAGATAACTTTATTAATCCCAGAGGGAAAGTCAAGTATTACAACAGCTCAAGATACAATAGCAAAACATATTAAGTAAATAAAAGACTCAGTTAAAAACTATTAATTAAATAGGCTTAAGGTGCATAAGAAATAATAAGTAAGCATTGCAGTGCAATGTTGGTAGAAATAAATACAGTATAAATGCAATATGTAATATAATAGCAAAATTACATAAGTGTCGTCATTAAATGTCCAGATGTGTAATGAAATAAACAGAGTGACAGATCATGTTCCATGAGTCTGTCCTGATAGTCCTGGTATTAACTCAGTGAGCGATGATGTCCCGGCACAGTGGGGATGAGTTATACAGTGAGATCGCTGTTGGTACAAACGATTTCCTGTATCGTTCCTTCTTACAGCGTAGCTGAATGAGTCTGTTACTGAAGGTGCTCTGCTGTCTGATTAGGAGGTCATGGAGGGGATGTGTTGGATTGTCCAGTATGGAAATGAGTTTGTTTACAGACCTCTTTTCGACCACCAACTCGAAGCCATCCAGTGAGCAGCCCATATATAGGAATATAATCCATTATTTTTTAAATGTGCTTATAATTAAAAACCTCCAAACTTTTCCCGGTTGTGAAGTAAAACACAAACTCGTTAGAAAGCCAATCAAGCGTTTCATTGACAATCATCTGTGTGATGCTGCAAATTAAATAAATACAAATAACAGCATTTCTTACTAAAAATTAAATCAGATGGTCTGATTGGTTCAGAAATCGGTCTTTCAACCATTAGCGCCAAATTCTGTAGGAACATTTCATTCACCGTAGTTGTTCCAGTGAAGTGCACGATGTAAGGTATTCCACCATTTTAAGTGAGATTCCAATCCAAAGGAGGGAGTAGGGAGCAACGCTTCCATGTTTGCTGGCTGGAACATTTACCCATTGTGTTTGTTGCAGGATAAAATGGCTGGAGCGTTATAATGTAATTGTCACACGTAACTAATGTTAACACATGCTGACTTTTGTTGTATACAAGTCATTTTTTGTCTCATTGAGTCATGAGTTGAGTCCGAGTCATTTTAAATGAGTCCGAGTCGAGTCTGAAGTCGCTGTGTGTGCCCCATCTCTGCCCTCAACCAAGAAAACACAAGAACAATCCTAAACTTCCTGGCAGAAACAAAAATGAAAACAAAAATATAAATGGACAAATAGAAACAAGACAAAAATGACTAACATAATACCGATCATGCTATAAATAATATAAAGTGTATAAAGTGGTGTAAAAAATCAAATAAATAAATGTACACTAGAAAAAAATATTAGACTAGGGCCCGAAACTCAACATAAATATTTGATTTAAATTATTTTTCTAGTCTAATTTCCTAATGTTTGTCATATGGCCAAGCATATGCTGACCACTGATCAAAACCTTAGTGGGCGTTCATCAATTGATCATTTCATCTTATTTTTATTAGCTTGTTAGTGGGTGACCCACACCTGATGTTAGATGAGAGGATCTGGCTTGCAATCAGCATTTTAGTTTGACCCAAAAGTGTTCAGTGTGGTTAAGATCAGAGCTTAGTGCCGACAACCGGAGTTTCTCCTGACCTTGTCAAATCAAAATGACCACAGTACAACAATATACAGTGGTACCTCAACTCGACGTCAATTGGTTCTGGGAGTGGCGTTGAGTTTTAAAGGCGTTGAGTTTCAAGGTATTTTTTCTCATAAGGATGTATGGGAACCTGTCGAAGCGTTCCATGGTCCCATAGAACTGCATATGTTTTCCATTAATATAAAATAATGGGGTTGTTTTTGACACTTATACACTAAAAATAACACAAATATAATATAAAACCATGGAAATACAATTAAAAATAGTTACAAATAAATAAGTGTTGCACAAAGCTTAACGTGACTTATTGTATTAAAACGAGCAAGGAATTTCATTAGTGGAGAGAACTTATGAGCAGTAATAATTGAGAGGTTTAGTGTTTCTATGTCATAATTTTAATACATTAAATCACGTTAAGCTTTTTTTAACAATAAGCGTTTTAGACTCTCTCTCAAAAAAAAAAGCTGATTCTTACAATTTCTCTGAACCTCGAGCTGTAACGCAAGTTTAAAAGGGAAACGGAACAAAAATCCAGCTAAACACAGATACATGTTATGAAGATTCGTCTCATAGTTGCATTTTGATGACGTTTTACTGCACCGCTCAAGCCGAGTGCTCAAGTGCTGAACAAAAGCGGCTGTTCTTTGTTAATTTAAAAATGAAATAGATCAATTGAAAAAAAAAACAGTTGAGTTTAAGGGTACAGATTTCTTTTTTTTGGTTTTTCATTTTGCATTTTCTCCCCTTTTCTCCCTGTTTAGCGTGTCCTGTTTAGCGTGTCCAGTTTAGCGCATCATGCTTCCTATTCACCAATGCCGATCCCCGCTCTGATTGAGGAGAACGAAGCTAACCCCCGCCCCCCTCTGACACGTGGGGCGGCACGGTGGCTAAGTGGGTATCACTGTCGCCTCACAGCAAGAAGGTCCTGGGTTTGATACAAAATTGTCCATGACTGTGTTCGATATAACCTTGAGAAGTGATGAACCTTGTGTAATGAGTAACTACCGTATGTCTGTCATGAATGTAATTAAAGAATGTAAAACAGGACATTAAAAATCCAAATAAATAAACAAACAATCACCTACACTTTGACGAGTGCAGTGAGCTCAGCGTTGTGTACAGAGAGACACACCCTGGGGGCACTCTTTTCTCATCTCTGTGCAGGTGACATCAATCAGCCAGCAGAGGTCGTAATTGCACCAGTCATGAGAGAGAGACCTCATTCAGCTTTGTCCCGCCCATATCTGAACAACAGGCGAATCGTTGTTCATGTGGCCGCTCAGCCTTGGCCGGCAGGCAGAGCTGTGATTCGAAACGATGTATTCGAGATCCCAGCTCTGGTTGCAGCGTGTGTTTTTACTGCTGCGCCACCTGAGCGGCAAGGGTACAGATTTCTTGACGAAGGGCGTTGCGTTTCAAAGATTTTGAGTTTAAGGGATGTTGAGTTACAAGGTACCACTGTAGACTTTTAAGGTGGAAAGACGAGGCTGTTAAATGCATAAAGTATTTATTTATTGAACAGAATAGTGTGGACATCTCAAATAAACACCATGGGCTTACATTGATGCGAAAACTGCGAGAACTGCCATGGCTGTGTTGTGCCAATGCAGCCGATGACTTTTTTTTTTTTCTCTTTGCTTTGTTATAATTTGCTATAAGGACTTAGTTTGTTCAGCTCTAATGATACTTTATGGTTCATTTTTACAGCATGAAATTTTTCAGGATCAGAGTTTGGACATAAGTGGCTGTTTTCAGGAAAGTAATTATAATGACTCAGCAGTGACTTCCTCGCAGTGACAGGAATAAAATATAGACGACAGGAACTTGGCTCTGATCTGTACTCACATGACCCTTTTCTACGTACACTGGGGTCGGCAAATGCCTCACGAGACTGCTAAGCCTAAAGTTGAAGTTTAAATACTGTGCAAGCTGCTTCTCGCCTTAATGTGTGCTGAATGTATGTCTTTTAGCTAAAGCCCTCCAAGATTTGAATTTTGCTGGATTTAGGCAAAGCGAGCTGTGGTTATTTCAGGTAAAGCTGCATTCCCTAACAGTGTAGGAGCTAAAGAAAAAGGCTTAGTTAAGACTGGTTAGATAACCTGACTCTGAAACACCTTCAGCTTCTGGTAGCAGGTTTTTATTCTTTATTTAATGCATGACTGAAGAATAAACTCACAGCATATGGACAGGTATTAAATATAAAAAGCTCAACTCCCCCGTCCCAGCCACTTGCTGTAAATTTGTACTTTTCCAGTAAATAAAAAAATTGGAACCAAACTCCACATACTGCAAAGTATGCTGGCTCAGTAAAGCAACTCTTAATCGATATAGGTCACAATAAATGGTCACAATAAATGCTCCCTTTTCCCATACTGTAGAACAGTGGTTCCAAACCAGGGGGGTGAGGCCTATCCTCAGTAGGCCTAGAGGGCGGTCCTGTTGCATGTAATTGAGAGGAGTAAACAGAATCACAGTAGACTATTGGCGTATGGGAGTTTTTATTTGTAATGTCATGCCATTTAACTATAGCCTACCTTGTATTTTGAGAATGGACACATTCGACTCTATTACGTATGTCGGTCTATGAAAGTAAACCCACTACATCAACCAAAATCTGAAAATACCAAGATATTTACCCTAATTCTTGGTTTATCCAATTTCCAATGAGCATTGGATGCCATTTGTCATCTTTGCTGAAATTATAAGAATAATAACATAACCTGTGTTTCTCCTGTTTAATATGTATAGTGCATCATGAAAAGGAAAACTGGACATTAATGTTCACGCCTACTAAGCAGTTCAAGCCTTGTATCAAACAAGAATTCCACTTGTAAAACTGCATCAATTAAAAAGTCTCATTTATAGGAAAGGTGATGGAACACAGTGGTAAACATTCCTCTGTCCCAACTTTCTTAAGTGTGTAAATTTTAGATTTACAAAATACAATAAAGTTGTTTAGTAAGATGTTGGAAATCTGTTCTTTTTACTTTTGTAAGTCTTTGTTCTCTGTACATACACTGATCAGCCATAACATTAAAACCACCTTTTTGTTTCTACACTCAGTGTCCTTTTTATCAGCTCCACTGACTACATAGAAGCACTTTGTAGTTATACAATTACTGACTGTAGTCCATCTGTTTCGCTACATGCTTTGTTAGCCCCCTCTCATGCTGTTCTTCAATGGTCAGGACCCCCACAGGACCACTACAGAGCAGGTATTGTTTAGGTGGTGGATAATTCTCAGCACTGCAGTGATGCTGACATGGTGGTGGTGCGTTAGTGACTGTGTTAAGGACTGAGAATAGTCCACCAACCAAAAATATCCAGCCAACAGCGCCCCATGGGCAGCGTCCTGTGACCACTGATGAAGGTCCAGAAGGTGACCAACTCAAACAGAAGCAATAGATGAGCGATCGTCTCTGACTTTACATCTACAAGGTGGACCAGCTAGGTAGCAGCGCTGCTGTGTCTGATCCACTCATACCAGCACAACACACACTAACACACCACCACCATGTCAGTGTCACTGCAGTGCTGAGAATGATCCACAACCTAAATAATACCTGCTCTGTGGTGGTCCTGTGGGGGTCCTGACCATTAAAGAACAGCATGAAAGGACTAACAGACTAACAAAGCATGCAGAGAAACAGACGAACTGCAGTCAGTAAATGTAGAACTACAAAGTGCTTCAAAGTGGAGCTGATAAAATGGACAGTGAGTGTAGAAACAAGGAGGTGGTTTTAATGTTATGGCTGATCAGTTTATGATTAAAGACTTTGAATTGAAAAACAAGTAGAGCAAAAATCCATAAAGACCTAAAAGATCTTTCATTATTGACAGTGGTTGTTGCTGCCAAGGTTAAACAGTCAGTTCTTTAAGGTTCTTTACACAGGGTGATGTGATGTAAGGGTTGCATAACGTTTCCTTCAGTTAATGAAAGATTAGTACACTGTGTTCATTTGCTCATGATGTTTGTTATGTTTATATTACATTTTACAATTAGTATGCTTTTAGATCTAAAATAATTATGTTGGGGGGGAGGGGGCAGATCACTTAACAGATTACATAAATCACATTTTTGTATCACAATAACTTTTCACATACAGTGGTACCTTGAAACTCAACATCAATTGGTTCTGGAAGTAGCATTGAGTTTAAAAGACATTGAGTTTCAAGGTATTTTTTCCCCATAAGGATGTATGAGAAACCTGTTAATGCATTCCATGGTCCCGTGGACTTCCATATATTTTCAACGTATGTAAAATAATGGGGTTGTTTTGACACTTATAGACTTAAAATAACACAAGTATAATATAAAAACACTAAAATACAATTGAAAACAGTTAAAAATCAATAAGAAAATGCACCTTACTTTTATTTCTTTATTGTTTTCATGTGCTTCTTAATCATGGAGATGCTTGATGTTGCAATACCGTATTCCGTTCAGTAAAGGCGCATTCACATGAGAAACTTAATGTAACTTGTACTAAAACAAGCAAGGAATTTCATTAGTGAAGAGAACTTATGAGCGGTAATAATTAACAGAGGTTTAGTGTTCCTATGTCGTTCTTTTAGTACATTAGGTCACATTAAGATTTTTTTTAATAGTAAAAAACCTGATTCTTGTCTCAGAACCCTGAGCAAGTTTAAAAGTGAAACAGTGAGGTAAATCCAGCTAAACACAGATACATGTGGAGCTTTCAGAGTGGATTTGACGGTTTTTCCACACAAATGCAGATTCGTCTGATATTCGCACTTTGATGACGTCTTACTGCACCTCTCAAGCTAAGCGCTGAACAAAGCTGCAGTTCATAAACTAAACTATGTTAAACTATGTTGAGTTTAAGGGTACAGATTTCTCTACGAAGGGCGTTGAGTTTCAAAGATTTCGAGTTTAGGGGATGTTGAGTTATAAGGTACCACTATACTTACATTTCTTAAAGTAAGGCTAAATGGGTAGCACTGTCACCTTAAAGCAAGAAGGTCCTGGGTTCGATCCCCTGGGTCCTTTCTGTGTGGAGTTTGAATGTTCTCCCCGTGTCTGCGTGGGTTTCCTCTGGGAGCTCCGGTTTCCCCCCACAGTCCAAAGACATGCAAGTGAGGTGAATTGGAGATACTAAATTGGCCATGACTGTGTTTGATATAACCTTGTGAACTGATGAATCTTGTGTAATGAGTAACTACCGTTCCTGTCATGAATGTAACCAAAGTGTAAAACATGATGTTAAAATCCTAATAAATAAATAAACTATTTATATTTTAAATGTATTATATTGAAGAATAAGATGTATTTTTACTTTGAAAATCAAGAGGACCTGGAATTGAGTTAAATTGGAGGCCCCGTTCATTTATCTGCTCTGAGAATCCCGGACATATGCTGTATATCTCTGTCCTGGTGTAAATCCCCCACATTTCTAATCTCTTGTGTAGTCTGGGCATGATCATGTGCCGCTCCATCAAGTCCGTGCAGAGCAGAAAGTGGAACGCTGCTCGCTCAGCTTTCTGGGAATTCCCAGCCTGATTTTCACAGCTCAACATCTGTAAACCCTGCAGGGAGTCGATAGTAGCAATGACTGCCAACCTAAAGAGGTTCGAGTAGTCCAGTCTTATACAGATGTGCAGTAGCAGTGATTCCATATCGAACAGGGAGTTTCCTTCTGTCCTTCTAATCTGTGTTTTCTCTTTTTTGTCTTCTAGCGTTTTATTCAGTACCTGGCCTCCAGGAACACTCTGTTCAATCTCAACAATTTCCTTGATAAAGGTGCATTGCAAGGTAGGTAGATACTGTATAATGGATACACTGGTGGACACTGATGAGCCAAAACATTAGGACCACCTCAGAATCAGAATCACTTTATTTCGCCAGGTATGTTACACATACGAGGAATTTGCTTTGGTGATACACATAATAGTCCACATAGTAGTACACACAGTACACATAATAGTACAGATAATTACACATGTATGACATGTAACATATAACATATTTAACAATGAAATGTAGATCTGTTGATAATTACTCTCAGTAGCATACAGATCTAAATGACTCTGATAAAAGCTAGATTGTTTTGGACAGGCGACTGGCTTCAGCAGGGGACGCTTACAGCCAGCTATGAGACTGGTTATCAGGGGTCTGAGGAGGGAGAATCCTTAAACCGCAGACAGGTTGTTGGGTAGCCAAGACTCATTTATGTATGAAGATGCATAGTCATAGGCCAGTCAAAGTGCCCATGCTTACTCCTGACCAAAAGCACCTACAATGGAGACACAGCCATCAAAACTGGACATCAAAGCAATGGGAAAGTAGGCAGGCTGTAGCCTAGTGGTTAAGGTACTGGACTAGTAACCAGAAGGTCACTGGTTCAAGACCCACCACTGCCAGGTTGCTGCTGTTGGGCCCATGAGCAACTGTAATGTAAGTCGCTTTGGATAAAGGCGTCTGCTAAATGCGGAAAATGTAAATGTAATGTAAATGGAAAGTTGAAAGTTGATTCCTCCAAAGAAGCCATGGGTCTGTCCGAAACCTAGTGAGCTGCCTTGCTGCCTACTGCCTGCCTAGTCAGCTGCCTAAGTATTTACATTTTCTCTTCAGCATTTAGCAAAATTTTATCCAAAGCGACTTACAGTACTGTGACAGTATATTGTCTAAGCAATTGAGGGTTAAGGGCCTTGCTTATGGGCCCAACATCAGAAACCTGCCAGTGGTGGGGCTTGAACCAGCAACCTTCTGATTACTAGTCCAGTACCCTAACCACTAGGCTACAACGTCCCACGCACTACTTACCGTGATTACGTCATCACAGCGTTTGCTTACTGAGCTAACATAGGTAGCCTCAGACTATTTAAACCAATAGGCTGAGGTGGCACAACCCGCTAGCATGCCAGCTAACGTCTCCTCCGTGTACCGAACACGGTTAAACTGTTACTGACAAGCCAGAATTTGCAAATAAATGACACTAGTACACCTTTATACAAATTATAAATTAATAAGAATGTATTTACATTTGAAAAGAACTCCACATTCGTCCACTATACTTGTAATTTTTTTGTGCCGCACTGAATGCTGGGATTGCCTTCAAGGAAGAATCAGATGCTCCCTCATCATTCAGTCAGATTATAGCTTTGAATTAAGGCACCTCAGTAGACAGCCTTCTTCCCGTCTTTGCCGTCAATGTAGAGAGTTCAATAGGTTTTCGGACAGAACCCATGTGTTCTTCAAGACCATGTGACTGGCTGGGCATGTGTGCATTATTTACCTGCAGAAGAGATGGCACTAGTCTGCCCAGTATACTAATCAACTTCACAACATACAGAAGTTGAAGGATCTGCTGGTAACATCCTGGTTCCACATACCAAGTACTCCTTTATTAGATGTCTTTCAGTTTCACGTTAGGTTGGGTCCGACAGTATATCAGGCTGGTTGTATTAACGTTTTGGCTCATCAGTGTATATACACCGACCAGGCATAACATTATGACCACTGACAGGTGAAGTAAATAACTCTATTCTCAAAGTTGATGTGTTAGAAGCAGGAAAAATGGGCGAGCGTAAGGATTTGAGAGAGTTTGACAAGGGCCAAATTGTGATGGCTAGACGACTGGGTCAGAGCATCTCCAAAACTGCAGCTCTTGTGGGGTGTTTCCGGTCTGCAGTGGTCAGTATCTATCAAAAGTGGACCAAGGAAGGAACTGTGGTAAACCGGCGACAGGGTCATGGGCGGCCAAGGCTCATCGATGCAAGTTAATGCTGGTTCTGATATAAAGGTGTCAGAATACACAGAGCATCGCAGTTTGTTGTGTATGGGGCAGCAAAAGGGGGACCAACACAATATTAGGAAGGTAGTCATGATGTTATGCCTGATCAGTGTACTTGATCACATTATGTTTGAAGTTGCACTTGAACACACCATGTGCTCTTTTGGTTTCATGCTCCTGCAATCTTTGTCTCTCTCAGGTTATGACATGTCCACCTTCATTAGGCGCTATAGCCGCTATCTGAACGAGAAGGCTCTGTCGTACAGACTGGTCGCTGTGGACTTTACCAAAATGAAAAGAGGGTGAGTAATGCATGTGCTGGGATTGTTGGAAGTCTGATTGGAATACTCAAGTTGTGTGTTTTAACCTAAAGTTTAGTGTATGTGGAATTACCCCAAACAAAAATAGCAATACCACCTTAAAATTAAGTTGATTTCTACAAGTAGACGTCCTAAATAAACTGCAAAAATAAAAACGTCAAATGTTACACATAGGGTGCTCAGGTGGCGCAGCGGAATGATCCACTAGCACACCAGCGCTGAGATTCTAAGCTCCCGGGTTCGAGTCTCTGCTCTGCTACTGGTTGGCTGGGCGCTCACAAAGAGGCAGCTGACAAAACCATCTTAAATACCATCTTGCATAGGGTGCTCAGGTGGCACAGCGGGATGATCCACTAGCACACCAGCGCCGAGATTCTGACCTCCCGGGTTTGAGACTCTGCTCTGCTACCGGTCGGCTGGGCGCTCACAAAGAGGCAGCTGACAAAACCATCTTAAATACCATCTTGCATAGGGTGCAGGTGGCGCAGCGGGATGATCCACTAGCACACCAGCGCTGAGATTCTGACCTCCCGGGTTTGAGTCTCTGCTCTGCTACCGGTCGGCTGGGCGCTCACAAAGAGGCAGCTGACAAAACCATCTTAAATACCATCTTCCATAGGGTGCAGGTGGCGCAGCGGGATGATCCACTAGCACACCAGCGCTGAGATTCTGAGCTCCTGGGTTTGAGTCTCGGCTCTGCTAGCTGACAAAATTGGCCTCCAGTCTGCTGGGTGAGAAAGACTGGACTAAGGGGTGGGGGGTTATCAATGCTGTGTAAGGACCTTGGTTGCCCAGGGGCGTGGCTGTCCGTCCACGGAGCCGATCTCACATGCAAATCCACTGAAGTATGGGAGGTGTGGAGGGAGTGTGTGTCAGGCAAATTGGGAGAAGGGGGGGGGGGGGGGGGGGGGGCTATCGACCCGGCTGGGCAGGAGGGTGGAACAGGTTGTCTTCCTGATGCCACTGTGATATGAGGTGTCCGGTACTGGTCCTAGTGCCTGCGCAAGTGGGGGAGGGGGTGGTTGTGTGGCTCTCCGTATGTGGGAACCCACGTCTGTCAGGTGATAAGAAGCATCTGCAGATTGGAGATCAGTGCTTGACTCTCCATGTGCGAGACTGAGCCCCGTATGAACTCTCCTCGTGCAGATGAAAAGATGCCGTCGGTTACTGCACACGTGTCGGAGGGGGCGTGTGTTAGTCACAGCCATAAAAAAATCCTACTCATTAAGTAATGAAGCCCAGTTTGTGCAGCTGATGTGATGGCTAGACGACTGGGTCAGAGCATCTCCAAAACTGCGGCTCTTGTGGGGTGTTCCCGGTCTGCAGTAGTCAGTATCTATCAAAAGTGGTCCAAGGAAGGAACAGTGGTAAACCAGCGACAGGGTCATGGGCGGCCAAGCCTCACTGATGCATGTTGGAAGCGAAGGCTGGCCCGTGTGGTCCGATCCAACAGACGAGCTACTGTAGCTCAGATTGCTGAAGAAGTTAATGCTGGTTCTGATAGAAAGGTGTCAGAATACACAGTGCATGGCAGTTTATTGCGTGTGGGGCTGCATAGCCGCAGACCAGTCAGGGTGCCCATGCTGACCCTTGTCCACCACCGAAAGCACCAACAATGGGCACATGAGCATCGAAACTAGACCACGGAGCAATGGAAGATGGTGGCCTGGTCTGATGAATCATGTTTTCACGTGGATGGCCCGGTGTGTGTGCGCCGCTTACTTGGGGAACAGTGATAGCTCAGTGGTTAAGGTACTGGACTAGTAATCAGAAGGTTGCTGGTTCAAGCCCCACCACTGCTAAGTTGCCACTGTTAGGCCCCTGAGCAAGACCCTTAACCCCTTAACTGCTCAAAAAAAAACAAAAAAAAAACACTTTGGTTCTAACAGGTTTTCAGCAGATTTGTGTTCTTTGACTGTTGTTTACTTAAACTTGAGAAATGTAATGTTTACTATGGAAGCACTTCTGTAAGTCGCTCTGGATAAGAGCGTCTGCTAAATGCAGAAAATGTAATTGTAAGTTGCTTTGCATAAAAGTGTCTGCTAAATGCCGAAAAATGTAAATGTAAATGGAACACATGGCACCAGGATGCACCGTGGAAAGAAGACAAGCTGGCGGAGGCAGTGTTTGCTGGACAAACAAGTCCAATCCATGGAGGCCCCACCTCGCAACTTACAGGAGTTAAAGGATCTGCTGCTAACGTTAATCTTGGTGCCAGATACCACAGCACAGCTTCAGGGGTCTAGTGGAGTCCATGCCTCGATGAATCAGGGCTGTTTTGGCAGCAAAAGAAGGACCAACACAATATTAGGAAGGTTGTCATAACGTTATGCCTGATCGGTGTATATTGTGCTTTTTTTTAAGAGGTGGAACTACACTTAGATTTCAATTGTAAGCACTTTCAGCGTAAACACTGTAGGTTTTTTGGTTGGTTTCGGTTCTTTTTTCAGGTGCAGTTTGCAACAGAGCCGGTATGTAGAGATCAGGTTCAAAACGCTAAAGCTTTCCTTTCGAGAAATAAAAAAATGGGTCGAGAGTGGTGATAGATGCGGCTGTCTGAGGCAGGCATGCACTATTCAGCCGCTAACCTAATACTGTTCAGTTTGACAAATGCAACGCAGTTAACTGGGCTTGTAACTCAAAATTAATCACATAACCCGACTGAAATCTCACAGTTTTCACACCAACCTCATAAATCTGGCTTTTATTTCATTTTATTTTCGTTTCGTTCGTTTGGCAGCGATAACTTAGCTCCGATTAGCGCGTCCGAGCCGGGCTCTCGATGGACCGCGGTCGACTCGGGCCTGCTATTTACTGCACTAATAAAGTTGCCTTTAAAAGCTGATGAAGCTGATTCTACACTGCCTGGCCATATATAAGGTCACCGCCTGGCCATAAAAAAGGTCACCACCTGGATTTAACTAAGCAAATAGGTAAGAGCCTCCCATTGGATAATTACTGCATTGGTGATTATGTTTCAGCTGGCAACAAGTTATTTAACCCTAACTGATGCAGTGAGTAGCTTCTCATTTGTTACACAACCATGTCGAAAGACACATCCTGTGGTCGTGGAAAATATGTTAATCTGTTTCAGAAGGGTCAAATTATCGGCATGCATCAAGCAGAGAAAACATCTAAGGAGATTGCTGAAACTACTACAATCGGGTTAAGAACTGTCCAACGCATTATTAAAAAGTGGAAGGACAGTGGGGAAACATCATCTTCGAGGAAGGAATGTGGTCGGAAAAAAATCTTGAATGATTGAACGTTTGGTGAAATCAGATGGTAGAAAAACTCCAGTAGAACTCAAGGAAATGTTTAATAGTGACAGTAAGAGCATTTCCACACACACAATGCGAAGGGAACTCAAGGGATTGGGACTAAACAGCTGCGTAGCCTTAAGAAAACCACTTGTCAGTGAGGCTAACTAAAAAAACGGCTTCAATTTGCTAGGGAGCATAAAGATTGGACTCTGGAGCAATGGAAGAAGGTCATGTGGTCTGATGAGTCCAGATTTACCCTGTTCCAGAGTGATGGGCGCATCAGGGTAAGAAGAGAGGCGGCTGAAGTGATGCACCCATCATGCCTATGATCTGGGGTTGCTGCAGTTGGTCAGGTCTAGGTTCAGCAACGTTATGTGCCCAAAGAATGAGGTCAGCTGACTACCTGAATATACTGAACCACCAGGTTATTCCATCAATGGATTTTTTCTTCCCTGATGGCATGGGCATATTCCAAGATGACAATGCCAGGATTCATCGAGCTCAAATTGTGAAAGAGTGGTTCAGGAAGCATGAGACATCATTTTCACACATGGATTGGCCACCACAGAGTCCAGACCTGAACCCCATTGAGAATCTTTGGGATGTGCTGGAGAAGACTTTGCGCAGTGGTCCAAATCTCCCATCATCAATACAAGATCTTGGGGGAAAATTAACGCAACTCTGGACAGAAATAAATGTTGTGACATTGCAGAAGCTTGTGGAAACAATGCCACAGCGAATGTGTGCCGTAATCAAAGCTAAAGGCGGTCCAACCAAATATTAGAGTGTGTGACCTTTTTTTTTGGCCAGGCAGTGTATAAAGAGCGTGATTTAGAAACCTCTCAGGAATTCAGTTCCACCTGGGGGGTGACATGGTGTTTTTATCATCGGTTCTTTTACTGCACGGTTAAGTGCGTGTGAACCTTCATGGTGTCCTACGGCTTCTCCCGTTATTTGGACGTGGCTCCAACCCTCAGGAGCGATGATAATAATACTTTTATAATGATGAGTAAAATAACTGACCCTGTCTGATTCCGCTGTTTGTTCGCCTGAGATCTGGAGTTTGGTCTTTTGTTTCTGTTCGTTTGTTGGTTTCGTTGTTCGGTTGTTTGTTCATATGTGTGTTTGTACGTTGTACAGTATTGATGGAGTGATGCGCACCATGAATACAGAGAAGCTGATCAAAACTCTGCCCATTATTCAAAACCAGCTGGACGCTCTACTCGACTTCCAGGTGTGTGCGCTTGTGTGAGTGTATATACATGTGTGTGTGTCTATATACATGTGAGTCCTAATATACTGACAGTGTGTATGTACTGTTATAAGGATGCTGTTATCATACCGACTGTTTATGATTGCCAAATGTCAATATTAAATTTGATAACACATAGGTGATAGACGTACATTTTCTTAAAAGCCATTGTGCGCTATAAAACAAACAAAAAAAAAGATTATAGAATTAAATACAAAATGAATGAACTAATGCGCCTGAATATCAGCGGTGCTATCAGCCAGCCAGGCATCTACACAGACATGATTGGCTATGTCTGATTGTGAATGATGGCTGAAACCTTGTGATGGACTGGCACCCAATTGGCACCTAATACCTTATACACTGATCAGCCATAACATTAAAACCACCTCCTTGTTTCTACACTCATTGTCCATTTTATCAGCTCTACTTACCATATAGGAGCACTTTGTAGTTCTACAATTACTGACTGTAGTCTATCTGTTTCTCTGCATGCTTTGGTAGTCCCATTTCACCCTGTTCTTCAATGGTCAGGACCACCACAGAGTAGGTATTATTTGGGTGGTGGATCATTCTCAGCACTGCAGTGACAATGACATGTTGGACAGAGTTTTTAAATATCGTGTCCACTCACTGTCCACTCTATTAGACACTCCTATGTAGTTGGTCCACCTTGTAGATGTAAAGTCAGAGACGATCGCTCATCTATTGCTGCTGTTTGAGTTGATCATCTTCTAGACCTTCATCAGTGGTCACAGGATGCTGCGTAGGGGGCACTGTTGGCTGGATATATTTTTGGTTGTTGGACTATTCTCAGTCCAGCAGTAGCAGTGACAGTGAGGTGTTTAAAAACTCCATCAGCGCTGCTGTGCCTTATCCACGCACAACACACACTAACACACCACCACCATGTCAGTGTCACTGCAGTGCTGAGAATGACCCACCACCCAAATAATACATACTCTGTGGTGGACAGCATGAAAATGGGCTAACAAAGCATGCAGAGAAACAGATGGACTACAGTCAGTAATTGTAGAACTACAAAGTGCTTTTATATGGTAAGTGGAGCTGATAAAATGGACAGTGAGTGTAGAAACAAGGAGGTGGTTTTAATGTTATGGCTGATCGGTGTATATAAATATATATCGGTATTGCAGGTTGTGCGACGCTCTGTCTTTTAGGAATCGAACAGTGATTCCTTGTTAATTAAATCATTTAAATCATATTATTTTATTTATGTTAAACTGGTGACTAACTCAGGTTTGGCTGAGCGTGTTGTGCTTTGTCTTGAAATCAGAACCTTGCTGTTGCTTTTATATAAACAAATATAAATCACACTGATTCCGCGAGCTGTTTGCAGCACTCTGCTGATGGGGACCGCTCTCGAGACGAGTGAACACTCGAAACATCATCTGAGCTGTAAACAAGACTCTTTTTGTGTGTTTGTCCAGGCTAACCCTAATGAGCTTACCAACGGCGTGATCAACACTGCATTCATGCTGCTCTTTAAAGACTCCATCCGTCTGTTTGCTGCATATAATGAAGGGGTCATCAACCTGCTGGGTAAGATGCTTAACACTGTTGGCCAGTCGAGGGTCTACACAGACAGGATTTTTTTTGTTTCTTTGGGTGTATGAGGGCGGTCAGTGTCTGAAGTCAGTCCTAAATAACAATTTTAAGATTATGATTTATTAAAATTGACACTTCATATTTTTCTGCACAACATAAATAAACACAAATATGTTATTTATATTGGTATGTCATCTTAGTACAGATGATATTCCACTGCTGGAGGAGGGTACACTGACCCCTTCTTATTCGCCCACACGTTCTGTGAGCCACGCACTGATCCCCACACTTCTCCACTTCCTGTACAGGCGCCTCGGGATACCAACCAAGGTCCTTACACAGCGTCAAAGACCCCACCCACATTAGTCCGGTCTTTAACCCTCCCGGCAGACTTCAAATGGCCAATTTTGTCTGCTGCAGGTACTGCCAATTATGCCCTCTAGAGGCCGCCCAGTTGACCGGTAGCAGAGCTGAGGTTCGAACTCCGGAGTTCAGAATCTCAGCGCTGGTGTGCTAGCGGAATATCCCGCTGCGCCACCTGGGCGCCTACACCATACATTTCAATAGGGGACACATCTGGACCGCGGGCAGGCCTTTTAAGCACATGCACTTAAAAATACGTCGGTTTCAAGGCAGCTTGTGTCTTTCTAAGATCCCAATATACACCTCTGTAGGCGGCTCAGTGGGTAGCACTGTCGCCTCACAGCAAGAAGGTCCTGGGTTCGAATCCCAGGTGGAGCAGTCCAGGTCCTTTCTGTCTAGTGTTTGCATGTTCTCACCGTGTCTGCTCCGGTTTCCTCCCACAGTCCAAAGACGTGCAGTCAGGTTAACTGGAGATACAGAATTGCCCATGATGGTGTTTGACGTTAAACTTGAACTGATGAGTCATGTGTAAGCTGGAACTACCTGCCCTGTTCTGTTATGAACGTTGCTGCTTGCCACAATATGCTGCAAAACCAATTTCTGCTGACTGCACCACTGAGCGCCAAGCTTAAAAACAATACGCAAAATGGACTGACGGTATCGCCTGTTCATTCGTCATATAGAGACGAGAGATGACAAAAAATAAACTGGGATCATGAAGCTTTAATCAAAGGTCCCATTAAATCTTATTAAAGAGCAGCAGGCTACAACAAGCGATTCCAGGATTAGTCAATCATAGAAAGGTAGTGAAACACACATAAAATGATTAAAATGATGTAAATGATTAGGGTTCAAATACTAAATCAGAAGACAAAATATGTGGATTGGGTGTAACGTTTAAACACCCCAATAATGGCAAAGTGGGCAGAAAATTACATCTTAAAAACAAACATTTTGCTGACATTTATAGCTGCACTATGATTTTGCAGACATGATTTACCAGCAGTGAGTCAATCATTCTCACACTGCACAGCCTCTCTAAACTCCAAATATTTTTTAGTACTTGTGCTTTAGGGAAATATAAACTTGTCTGTGTTGTTTTCTTCTCCAGCTTGAACTGAGCTGGGTTCATGGTACAGTAAGTAGGACTCGAAAGTGCATTGTTTTTAAATCTGTCCTTATTTTAAAGTTCAAGAATTGAATATTTCTAACATTTTGGATATAAACAATATAAATAGGGCACTACTAAATTCACAGAAAAATGTGCTTAATTTCACAGACCTCGTTCTTCAAAAAAATGCAAAATTTTAAAGAAAAATGCCGCACAGCACAGTCTACCTTAATGGTTAAATGTAAACCTAGAACAGGGGTGTCAAACTCATTTTCGCCAAGGGCCACATCTGCATTATGGTGGCCCTCAAAGGGCCGATTGTAACGTATTCTGCTGTGATTACAGTCTGCCTTTTAAATCTTGGACAATTTGTTGTTGTTTTTTGGAAGCTAAATTCTGTGTTTGGTTTCAAAATGCCAAATTTATACTGTATATTTATAATACATAGATACATTTATATTGTACTTCTTTACCACAGACACGCCCTCATAACACGAGACGTAGCAGCTTTTCTTCTTGAAGCACAAACTTGTTTTCACTTTCACATCTTTCATTAAATTTCCTCCTTCTGCTTCAAATTTCTGTTCTTGTACATTTTGGGATTATTTGTAAATATTTCTCAACATCACTTGTTGGAAAACCACCTCAGTTAAACGCTGATGTGGAAACACTTCCATCTAGTGGCGGGATGGGGTCACTTTGTGAGTCACGAAATCGGCATGCATTGTGGGAGATGCAGTTTATGTATGATTTTACAGTGAATTTTAAGACAATTGTTCTGCCCTAGCTTAGAGTTTTTCCCCGTTTTTCAGACAGACAGACAGACAACTCCCTCCAAAATAGTTAGTTTTTTTTTTTTTTGCTTCCCAACTGTACACTGTGTGCATCAGAATGGAGTAAAACTACAAAATACAAACAATAAAAAACTTAATACAGTACTTGCACATAGCTGTAGTTAAGTGTTACATTTAGTACAATATAAAATGTAACCAAATTTAAAATAGCGCTAACGAGTTGCTATAGTAACGGTAATAACCGTATTTAATTACAGTAAATTGGTAACTAAAATGCTGTAACATACTCGTTAACCATTTACAAACAAATGAGAATATAAATGTCTACTACTTACAGACGATGCTTCTGTATTGGATTGCAGGAGAATTAACTTATATTTATTATTGTTTATACAACAGTTAGTTCCGACCTTACAATCTGATTGGTTGAGAAGCGTTCTAACTGTGCTGATATTCGTGATAACAGCACGGCCTTTTCACACCACAACTGTATTACTCCGCTGACGCGTTGCCAGTAACGACAAGCTTCATGCACATAAACGCGCACGCAGGCGACACAGACTTTTTTCCAGATCGCGTATTAAATGCGTTATCTGATCCGTTATCTAGTGCACTGTGTAGGGAACATAAATCAATTGTCTAATATATTGTCTAGTGCACTATGTAGTGAACGTGAATGCGTTATCTGATACACAATCTAGTGCACTATGTAGGGAACATTAATGTGTTTGTAACGCGAACAGTTAGCTTAATAGCCCAGTTAACAGCTCCTAAGAGTTCTGTTATCACCCATATCCTTTGGTGTGTGCGAGAGGTTTTTTATTTCTTTTTTTTCCCCTTCGGAGGTTCTCTTGCCTTTTTCTTTTTGTTGTTCTTACCTCCCTGAAATGAATTTTTCAACTTGGGATGTCTGCTTTGTAGTGTTAAACTTTATATTCGTTGTGGAACTACTTTTTGGCGGAAGGTATTGTCAATATTAAAGCATATTTATTATGAAATTCAGGACTTCTTTGATTTATTTTCTTTCTTTATTTTGTAAAAACTGTTGTATAAAAGCAATAGAACACTTGACGTCGTGTGTTATCGAGAATAACATCACGGCTGTGATGTTATTCGCGATAACACACGACCTCTCGTGTTCTATTGCTTAATTAAAGCAATAAGCCACGAGAGGCCGTACGTTACTGTGATGTTAGCACGGGGATGACGTTTTTGGCACGACGCGAAGCGGAGTGCCTAAAACTTCTTTCCCCGTGCTAAAATCGTAACAGTAACGTACGGTCTTGAGTGGCTTATTGCTTTTATAAAACGGCGGTCAACATAAAATATGTTAATACAACAATGTTTAATCATAAATGTATTTATTGTGTATAAACTTACAATAAAGCATTCTTCCGCGACGCAAGGTAATCCGATTAACAGTGTTGCTAGGCAACATGAGGGCGAAAATAACATTAACTTTCTCTATTCAGTGGCGTATTAATATGGAATGATGTGAGGTGGTCCTAGGTGTGCGTTTATCGGGGATTTTACAACGGCTTCGAACGCGGCTCAGCCAATCAGATTTTAGGACCGGAACTATCCGTTTTATAATACGCTACTGACTACGCTACCCCGGGTTCTTTTGCCACTAAAACGTAAAAGTGAGATGTCTTCTTAGCATAGGTCAAGTTAGTTGCCGTGACTACGATGTCAACGGTTGCTGCTTAAAGGCACAGGTGTCCCATTAAATTATAAGTACATCTCTGTACTTATTGAACCATCACAACAATCATACGTCTTTTAAGCCACATACGTCTCGTGGGCCACATAAAATTATGTTTGCCAAATGAGTTTGACACATGAGACCTAGAACATCCAACGACGGTGTGAGACTCTGTCTCAAAAACGAAAATACTCATCTAAGTTTTAATACATTTCCCTTTGTGTTCGCATACTGATTGTGAGTTTTCCAAACTCGGTTACCCAAGTCGTGTTTTTAGCTTCTTTACACTTTGACATCTTGGACATTTTGACTAACTGATTGCTAGGACCGCCTCATAGTGCAAATTAACCAGTAAACGTGAGGCCGTAACTTAGACAGGCCCTTAAGTATAGCCAAAGGTATGGAGATACATTCTATGGCCAGAAGTTTGTGAACACTCTCTCTAATTATTGAGCTCAGGCCCTTTCCTGCTTGAGTTTGACTGTGTGAAGGAACTTCAGTGGCTTGCAGAAAGCCCTGACCTTAGTGCTACTGACCACTCTAGGAAGAAATCAGCTACAGGCCAAGTCTTTTTGTCTAGCATCAGTACCTGACCTCAGATATGCTCTTACCTCATGGACACAGATTCCCACAGACAAACTTGGACAAATTGTGGAAAGCCTTTCCAGAATATAATAAGCTGTGCCATCTGTGAAGTGAGGGCAACACCATACTCATGTCCATGATTTTGGAATGGGATGTCCATGGGATGTTTGGCTAGAAGTGTATGTCTGTAAATAGTCAAGTTCAGGTGTTGAGCAGCTTTTTGGTGACAGTTGGGGGAAGCGTTTCAGGCCAGGCCTTCTTAACCAACATAAGTGCCTGACTTCACGGATGCTTTTTAAAATGGCTTTTTTGGAATGGGCACATATTCCCACAGACAAGCCCCAATATGATATATATGTCTTATCCATCCATCTATCTATCTTATCCATCCATCCATTTGTGTGGATTTGAAATAGGATGTCCAACAAGCTCATGATGGGCGCTTGGGTGGCGCTAACAGGGCAGTTGTAGCTCAGTGGTTAAGGTACTGGACTAGTAATCAGAAGGTTGCCAGTTCAAGCCCCACCACAGCCAGGTTGCCACTGCTGGGCCCTTGAGCAAGACCCTTAACCCTTATGTTGTATAGTCACAACGGTGAGTCGCTTTGGATAAAAGCGTCTGCTAAATGCCAAAAATGTAAATGTAACCTGCTACTTCTGAAGTCTGGGGATCCAGGGTTCAAATCTCAGTGGTGCTATTGGTTGGTCGGGCTTCTGCATGGACATGATTGGCTAATGTCTTGGGGAAGGGGTCTGAAACAGCCCAGCCAATTCGGGGCACACTTGTCAGTGCTCTCTTAGTGCAGGTCCCAAGCTCGGATATAAATAGAAGGGTTGCATTAGGAAGGGCATTTGGTGTAACTGTGCCAAGTCTGGAATGTGGGGGGGTGTAAAGTGAGGCCAAAAAGTATTTAGTCAGCCACTGATTGTGCAGGTTCTCCTACTTAGAAAGATGAGAGAGGTCTGTAATTTTCATCATAGGTACACTTCAACTATGAGAGACAAAATGAGAAAAAAAAATCCAGGAAATCACATTGTAGGATTTTTAAGGAATTTATTTGTAAATTATGGTGGAAAATAAGTATTTGGTCACCCACAAACAAGCAAGATTTCTGGCTCTCACAGACCTGTAACTTCTTCTTTAAGAAGCTCTTCTGTCCTCCACTCGTTACCTGTATTAATGGCACCTGTTTGACCTCGTTATCTGTATAAAAGACACCTGTCCACAGCCTCAAACAGTCAGACTCCAAACTCAACCATGGCCAAGACCAAAGAACTGTCGAAGGACACCAGGAAGAAAATTGTAGACCTGCACCAGGCTGGGAAGAGTGAATCTACAATAGGCAAGCAGGTTGGTGGGAATAAATCAACTGTGTGAGCAATTGTAAGAAAATGGAAGACATACAAGACCATTGATAATCTCCCTCGATCTGGGGCAAGATCTCATCCCGTGGGGTCAAAATGATCATGAGAACGGTGAGCAAAAATCCCAGAACTACACGGAGGGACCTGATGAATGACCTGCAGAGAGCTGGGACCAAAGTAACAAAGGCTACCATCAGTAACACACTATGCCGAGAGGGACTCAAATCCTGCAGTGCCAGGCGTGTCCCCCTGCTTAAGTCAGTACATGTCCAGGCCCGTCTGAAGTTTGCCAGAGAACATATGTATGATCCAGAAGAGGATTGGGAGAATATCATGTGGTCAGATGAAACCAAAATGGAACTTTTTGGTAAAAACTCAACTCGTCGTGTTTGGAGGAAGAAGAATACTGAGTTGCATCCCAAGAACACCATACCTACTGTGAAGCATGGGGGTGGAAACATCATGCTTTGGGGCTGTTTTTCTGCAAAGGGGACAGGACGACTGATCCGTGTTAAGGGAAGAATGAACAGGGCCATGTATCGTGAGATTTTAAGCCAAAATCTCCTTCCATCAGTGAGAGCATTGAAGATGGAACGTGGCTGGGTCTTCCAGCATGACAATGATCCCAAACACACCGCTCGGGCAACGAAGGAGTGGCTCCGTAAAAAGCATTTCAAGGTCCTGGAGTGGCCTAGCCAGTCTCTAGACCTCAACCCCCTAGAAAATTTGTGGAGGGAGTTGAAAGTCTGTGTTGCCCAGCGACAGCCCCATAACATCACTGCTTTAGAGGAGATCTGCATGGAGGAATGGGCCAAAATACCAGCTACAGTGTGTGCAAACCTGGTGAAGACTTACAGGAAACGTTTCACCTCTGTCATTGCCAACAAAGGTTATGTTACAAAGTATTGAGTTGAACTTTTGTTATTGACCAAATACTTATTTTCCACCATAATTTACAAATAAATTCTTTAAAAATCCTACAATGTGATTTCCTGGATTTTTTTTTCTCATTTTGTCTCTCATAGTTGAAGTGTACCTATGATGAAAATTACAGACCTCTCTCATCTTTCTAAGTAGGAGAACTTGCACAATCAGTGGCTGACTAAATACTTTTTGGCCCCACTGTATGTCAGTTGAGAGGCGTCCTCAGTCAGCGGTGAAGGGTCAAATCAGTATAGAGGACACAATCAGGGTAATTGGACACAACTAAATTAGGGGAGGAAAAACTGGGGGAAAAAGTGGGAAAAATAGAAAATTAAAAAAGAACCTGTGTGTGTCGTGTCCTCATTTATTTACAGAGATTTGTGCTATTCTTACTCATTAGATTACAAGAATGCAGGTTTGCAGTATTTGTTTCTGAAAGCCTGACAGCTTCTACATTTCTGTCTGCACATCATCATTATGTGAGGAACAAGCAGCATGTGTTAGCATAGCTCAGCAAAACACACTCATTAGCACTGATGTGCTTCACATGTCCAGATCGGTGTTTCATTTTCTAAGCTATTTTTGATTGAAGAAGCTCTTAAAATCTAATTTTTTTCTACAAGCATCTGTGCTAAATGGCTGATTCTTACTGACAGGGTTTAGTGGATGACACTGAGTGAGCATTAATAGCACTCGCTGTCCACTGGAGGACAATTTGCATGCCGCAGTTTGTGTCACAATCCGGGCAGTGCCATTAGAGAGCCGGGCTTGTTTTGACAGTTTGCTGATGTGGTAAATGCAGCATTTTTCTGAAATGGCTTATCTAATGGCTGTTTTTTATCTCTTTCCACAGAGAAATATTTTGATATGAAAAAGAACCAGTGCAAAGACGCGCTGGACATCTATAAGAAGTTCCTTTACAGGATGACTAAGCTGTCCGAGTTTCTCAAAGTAGCAGAGGTACTGTGTTTATTTATTGTGTATTTATTATGATGCTCACATCACAGACCTCACACAAGGATTTTGCCTGGACGTAGGCATGAATACTTGCAACATTTAATCAAGAAAACCTAAATAACCTGAAATAAAATGAGCTTTAATTGTACCTGCTGTAAAAAAAAAAAAACAAAAAAAAAACGTACGTGTTTGCTCACTAGTATACACCGATCAGCCATAACATTAAAACCACCTCCTTGTTTCTACACTCACTGTCCATTATATCAGCTCCACTTACCATATAGAAGCACTTTGTAGTTCTACAATTACTGACTGTAGTCCATCTGTTTCTTCTCTTCATGCTGTTCTTCAATGGTCGAGACCACCACAAAACCACTACAGAGCAGGTATTATTTAGGTGGTGGATCATTCTCAGCACTGCAGTGACACTGACATGGTGGTGGTGTGTTAGTGTGTGTTAGTGTGTGTTAGTGTGTGTTGTGCTGGTATGAGTGGATCAGACACCTTGTCCACTCACTGTCCACTCTATTAGACACTCGTACCTAGTTGGTCCACCTTGTAGATGTAAAGTCAGAGACGATCGCTCATCTATTGCTGCTGTTTGAGTTGGTCATCTTTGAGATCTTCATCAGTGGTCACAGGATGCTGCCCCCGGGGCACTGCTGGCTGGATATTTTTGGTTGGTGGACTATTGTCAATCCAGCAGGGACAGTGAGGTGTTTAAAAACTCCATCATCGCTGCTGTGTCTGATCCACTCATACCAGCACGACACACACTAACACACCACCACCATGTCAGTGTCACTGCAGTGCTGAGAATGATCCACCACCTAAATAATACCTACTCTGTAGCATGAAAGGGGGCTAACAAAGCATGTAGAGAAATAGGTGGACTACAGTCAGTAATTGTAGAACTATAAAGTGCTTTTATATTGTAAGTAGAGCTGATAAAATAGACAGTGAGTGTAGAAACAAGAAGGTGGTTTTAATGTTATGGTTGATCAGTGTACATAAATGTTTTCTGACTGACACAGAGGATGTCCACTCCAACAATGTCCGCTATAGAGATAAAGGCCCGCATCTGAGACATCGATAAATTATTACCCTCCATCCCTCACATATAAAACTGTTTCTGTTCTTGTTTAAAATCTTACATCATTTTTCCCTTGCAGTCTCAAAGCTACACATTTTAGTTGGATCCTGTTGGCCTGCCAATTAAATGCAATAAGCGTCAGTGAGACATGAATGTAAAACAGGCATTTTAAGCAGAACCTCCTTCTACCCGCTCTAGTCGTGGAATCGATCACTCGTGTCTAGGTGGGAGGTTTATTGTGTTTTAAATTGCTTCTGAGTATCGAGTCCCAGCACACAGGTCTCTGCAGTCCGACTCATTCGTTATCCACGTCTACATTCATTTCCATGTGCCGAGCGTCCTGCAGCATGTCCGACCTCCATGTTTCTGTTGATGTTTTTTTTAATTTATAGTCATTGCATGAATTAATGATCCTTTGTTTTTTATGTTTTTGTTACACCAAACCATCACCCAACACCTCCCCCACCTTGTGTTTGTGTTCCTGTGTGTTGTTTGTGACACAGCAAGTTGGGATTGATCAGGGTGACATCCCAGATCTCACTCAGGTCAGTGTTCATTTAATCATCTTCACGTTCTGTCTTCTTGCTCTGTATATTCTACACAGCTTTCATATTTACTGTTTTACTTCATACTTTCATATCAGCCATAACATTAAAACCACCTCCTTGTTTCTACACTCACTGCTGTCCATTTTATCAGCTCCACTTTTCATAAAGGAGCACTTTGTAGTTCTACAATTAGGGCTGTCGCGCTAACCGCAATTTTGAAATATCGCGGTATAGACCAGCCAACCGCAGGGCATGCCAAGCAACCGCCACACCGCGATATTCACGTTTTTTTTTTTGTTGTTGTTGTTGCAGGGTCCATCTTGTTTTTCGCTTACAATCGGGCATAATAAATGTTAAATAAATTCATAATGAAAAAGAGCTAAGTGCGTCATTTTCCTGCAAACTGTTCACATGCGTTGCTGCTGAGTGTCAGGCTTTGTGTTTTAAGATGGAAACACTAGACGGTTTTCCATCCACCAACTTTTTGCGAATTTTGAAAACTGCGCATTAAAACACCTGGATGGAAAAGCTAAAAATTCGAAAAGCTAAAACCCAAATATCGCAAAAAAAAGTTTTCACGCTTGAACGAGGTGGAAAAGTTAGAAAATTTGTAATGCTGATAGACAAAATGTAAAAAATGGGGTGGTGCCAAGGAGTCATTTGAAGAAATTATGACCTGTGGATGTATTTTGATAACAGGCTAGTTGCAGATCCATATTAATTCAGTACATCAGCCATAAGTCTTTCTGGATACCAGCTTTTCACTCCTGAATTTGGGCTGTTTATCCCATTCGTCATGGCAGATCCTCACATGCTCCATTAGATTGGATGTCGTTTGTCTGCAGACTTCCCTCTTCAGGTCTCCCTACGGATTTTTGATGGGGGTTTAAGACTGGGCTCTGGTTGGGCCACTCAAGGACATTCAGAGACTTGTCCCACAGCCTCTCCAGGTCACTTTAAAAAGTTAATTATCAGGCCGCTCAGGTGGCGCAGTGGTAAAAACACACGCTGCAACCAGAGCTGGGATCTTGAATACATCGTATCGAATCTCAGCTCTGCCTTGCCGACTGAGGCTGAGCGGTCACATGAACAAAGATTGGCCTGCTGTTCAGATAAGCGGGACTAAGCCGGATATGGGTCTCTATCTGTCAGACTGGTGCTATTACGACCTCTGCTGGCTGATTAGAGGCGCCTACACAGAGATGAGGAAAGAGTGCTCTCAGGGTGTGTCTATCCGTACACAATGCTGGGTGGCACAACACTCGTCAATGTGTGGGTGATAAGATGCATACGGCTTGCTGCCCACGTGTCGGCGGGGGCGTGGGTTAGCTTCGATCTCCTCGGTCAGAGCAGGGATCGGCATAGGCAGAGAGGAAGCATGATGCAGTTGGGCAATTGGACTCGCTAAAAGGGGGAGAAAAAGGGGAGAAAATGCATTAAAAAAAAAAATGCAATCTTGATGTGCAATCTGGAGGAGGTTTTATTCACTGGGTTTTCAGTTTGACACTCAATTTCTAGCAGTCTCTCTCTCCCTACCATTGAGGAGCTCCCTTGTAACATAATGCTGCCACCACGTTTTGATGTAGGGAGGGTATGAGCCAGGTGACATTCAGTTCCTTGTTTTTTGGTCACATATAGTGCTTTTTGTCCTGCCTGGGTTGGTTTAATTTTCATAAAGTTGAGGCAATACGTGCCATCTAGCAAACTCTAAGCTGGCTCTCATGCCCAGAAGTGGCTTCCATCCTGCCACTTTGCCATGAAGAGCTGATTTAGTGTTTTAAAGATGGTTCTTTCAATGCGTCACAGAATTTTTCATTGGCCAGTTGACTGAACAGCTAACTCTAGGACGGTTCAAAGTTGTGCCAAGCTCTTTCCGTTTCAACACTATTGATGCCACTGTGGTCCTGGGAACACTTAAAGCCTTAGATATATTTTATATCAGTGCTCTGATCTATACCTCGCTACAAACGGTTCCTTGGACTTCATGGCTTGGATAATTTCCTGACAGTGCAGTGTAAATTGTGGGCTCTTAAAGAACTGTCCAACTTCAAACGGTTGAGTTCTAGACACACCTCAAGGACAATTAAAGCAAACAGGATGCACCTAATGGTTAGCAATAATATCATATGCACATTGTTTGTACTAGCTATGCGCTAGACTTCTTCACTATAGAACTATAAAAAACACACTGAATCACCACACCACAATCTCTGCCTTAGTTCTGCCCTCATTGTCCATATCAAATGTTGCCCCCTCACTATGGCCACGGTATGAGGGAGTAAATGTTGAATCGTTTTAGCAAATACAGTAGACCCTTGACTTACGAATTTAATTGGTTCTGAAGGGCTGTTCTTAAGTCAAAATGTTTGTTAGTTAAACCTATTTTTTCCCATAAGAAATAATGTAAATAGAATTAATCCGTGCCAGACCTCCCAAACCCCCTTTTACCTAACCTTTCTAATGTCTTAAATGGTCTTTTTTGTTATAAATACAAGTATATTTTCCCTTAAATCTTAAATTATAGAATAGACATTCCTGTAATAAACAATAATAAACAACAATACACAGTAGTACTGTACATAAAAAACACACATCACATTTCAGTACAGTACGTGTGCTGTACCATACACCATAATACATTTCCTACTGTTTTATATAAAATGTATCTACCAGAAACAACAATAACTCTCATATTTCTCTATTAATTCCTTCTTTAATTTAATAGTGTTGCATTTTGTAGGTGCAATTGCACGAAGAAAAAAAAAAAAAACTTTGCGGACTTCTTTCTTCTCTCTCACTCACTGTCCCCTCTGTCTGATACACAGTGACACCTACTGGCAGGAGTAATTATACAACAGAACAACGCTTTCTCTGCAGCTTCTTTTTGGCCATTTTAATATTGAACTTTACGAAATATAAAGAAAACACCGAAAAAAACACTGTCCACTGTCTGGATGTTCTTTCACTGTATATATATATATATACAGGTCCTTCTCAAAAAATTAGCATATTGTGATAAAGTTCATTATTTTCCATAATGTAATGATAAAAATTAAACTTTCATATATTTTAGATTAATTGCACACCAACTGAAATATTTCAGGTCTTTTATTGTTTTAATACTGATGATTTTGGCATACAGCTCATGAAAACCCAAAATTCCTATCTCAAAAGTGTTTTTAATACAAAAAAAGTCAACCTTCAAATAATTATGTTCAGTTATGCACTCAATACTTGGTCGGGAATCCTTTTGCAGAAATGACTGCTTCAATGCGGCGTGGCATGGAGGCAATCAGCCTGTGGCACTGCTGAGGTGTTATGGAGGCCCAGGATGCTTCGATAGCGGCCTTAAGCTCATCCAGAGTGTTGGGTCTTGTGTCTCTCAACTTTCTCTTCACAATATCCCACTGATTATCTATGGGGTTCAGGTCAGGAGAGTTGGCAGGCCAATTGAGCACAGTAATACCATGGTCAGTAAACCATTCACCAGTGGTTTTGGCACTGTGAGCAGGTGCCAGGTCGTGCTGAAAAATGAAATCTTCATCTCCATAAAGCTTTTCAGCAGATGGAAGCATGAAGTGCTCCAAAATCTCCTGATAGCTAGCTGCATTGACCCTGCCCTTGATAAAACACAGTGGACCAACACCAGCAGCTGACATGGCACCCCAGACCATCACTGACTGTGGGTACTTGACACTGGACTTCAGGCATTTTGGCATTTCCTTCTCCCCAGTCTTCCTCCAGACTCTGGCACCTTGATTTCCGAAAACAGTACTTTGGACCACTGAGCAACAGTCCAGTGCTGCTTCTCTGTAGCCCAGGTCAGGCGCTTCTGCCGCTGTTTCTGGTTCAAAAGTGGCTTGACCTGGGGAATGCGGCACCTGTAGCCCATTTCCTGCACACGCCTGTGCACGGTGGCTCTGGATGTTTCTACTCCAGACTCAGTCCACTGCTTCCGCAGGTCCCCCAAGGTCTGGAATCGGCCCTTCTCCACAATCTTCCTCAGGGTCCGGTCACCTCTTCTCGTTGTGCAGCGTTTTCTGCCACACTTTTTCCTTCCCACAGACTTCCCACTGAGGTGCCTTGATACAGCACTCTGGGAACAGCCTATTCGTTCAGAAATTTCTTTCTGTGTCTTACCCTTACCTGCTTGAGGGTGTCAATGATGGCCTTCTGGACAGCAGTCAGGTCGGCAGTCTTACCCATGATTGCAGTTTTGAGTAATGAACCAGGCTGGGAGTTTTTAAAAGCCTCAGGAATCTTTTGCAGGTGTTTAGAGTTAATTCGTTGATTCAGATGATTAGGTTAATAGCTCGTTTAGAGAACCTTTTCATGATATGCTAATTTTTTGAGATAGGAATTTTGGGTTTTCATGAGCTGTATGCCAAAATCATCAGTATTAAAACAATAAAAGACCTGAAATATTTCAGTTGGTGTGCAATGAATCTAAAATATATGAAAGTTTAATTTTTATCATTACATTATGGAAAATAATGAACTTTATCACAATATGCTAATTTTTTGAGAAGGACCTGTATATATAGAGAGAGAGATGGTCGGAGTGAACTTGTTCGTGACGTCACGTGTTTCGCGAATTTCCGTTCGTAATCCGAAATTTGTTTGTACGTTAAGTTGAAAAAGATCGCTCGTAACCCAAAATGTTCGTATGGTAAACCGTTCGTAACTCAAGTGTCTACTGTATTTTGCAACCAGCCTAGTATTCACTTCACAGGGGGTAATATTGCCCGCTGACTTCTTGTGTCACTGTTGTAAAGTATTCATGTAACTTTCAAAGAGTCTTTGTTGTGCCAGTGGGTAGAAAAGCATGCTGGATTAAAGCTGTGGCTATTAAAGTACTCGTATTCATCTCTTCTCTTTTAGAAAAGTTTCACTACGGCCCTTCCACAGTTGATGTGTATAGAATTTAATGTATATACACAAGCAGACTCAGTAAATAGAGGTAGATTATTTATACATACAAACAATTTTGAGAACGTAAATCAAAGTTTTAAGTGAAAAATGGTCCTAATGCTTTGAAATACTGTGTCAAAGTTCAAAGAGACACAAGCATAATGTGTTTCTGAAATCTGTTTTCATTATTTAAATGTGCTATGCTATATACTTTAATGTAAAGGCTTTCTACTAGATTTTTAAACTTGACTGCAGGGATTTATTTATATTTAGGCATAATACATTTACATTTTCGGCATTTAGCAGACGCTCTTATCCAGACGACTTACAGAAATGCTTCCATAGTAAACATTACATTACTCTAGTCCAAGAACACAAATCTGCTGAAAATTTTGTTAGAACCAAAGTGGTTTTTATTTATTTATTTATCTTTCTTTTTAAAGAAATGAATGAGTAGCTGCTCAGGTGGTGCAGCGGTAAAGTATGCTAGCTCACCAGAGTTGGGGTTTCGAATACATAGTATGGAATCTCAGCTCTGCCTTTCCGACTGGGCTGAGCGTCAGCATGAACAACGATTGGCTGTTGTTCAGGGTTAGAGGGTAAGAAAGTCGGATCATAGGTCCTCATAACTGGTGCGACTGCAGCCCCTGCTGACTGACTGATGGCACCTACACAGGGCTGAGGAATAATGCTGATGGGGTTGTGTCCCTCTGTACACAGTGCCCATCAAGTGTATGAACTCGGCTCGTGCAGGTGAAAAATGCAGTCTGTACTGACTGTACGTGCCGGAGGGGGCGCATGTCAGTTGAGAGGCGTCCTCAGTCAGCGGTGAAGGGTTGAATCAGTATAGAGGACGCAATCAGGGTAATTGGACACAACTAGACTGGGGGATAAATATTGGGGGAATAAAGAGGGGGAAAATATTTTTAAAAAAACAACAACAGTTCAAGAACACAAATCTGCAGAAAATTCTGTTAGAACCAAAGTGGTTTTTTTTGTTTTGTTTTTTTAAAGAAATGAATAAGAGTGTTAGTAAGTACATGTCAGCTTAAGTGCTTAGTAAAGAGGTGATGAAGGTTTTTAATCGTTTTTTAAAGACAGCAAAAGACTCAGATGTTCAGACAGACAGGGGAAGTTTGTTCCACCACTTGGGTGCCAGAACAGAGAAGAGCCTTGATGCTTGTCTTCCTTGAGTCCTGGGTGGAGGATCAAGTCGAGTGAGACTAGTGGCTCGGAGGTTGCGCGTACCGGTACAGAGCGGGGTTTGATTAGACCACGAAGGTAGCTTGTGGCTGGTCCGTTTTTGGCTTTATAGGCGAGCATCAGTGTTTTAAACTGAATGCGTGCAGCTACAGGAAGCCAGTGAAGAGAACGCAGTGTGGCAGTGTTTAGGTTGGTTAAAAACCAGGCGAGCAGCTGCATTTTGAATGAGCTGCAAGGGTTTAGTAGTAGACATGGGAGAACCTGCCAGGAGGGAGTTGCAGTAGTCCAACCATGAGATTACAAGTGACTGGACCAGAATCTGAGTAGCTTCCATGGAGAGAAATGGTCGAATCTTCCTGATGTTGTAGAGGAGGAACCGACACGATCTTGTTATGTTGGCTACAGTGAGTGCTGATATATTAAAATCTTTTCTTGCAGTGGACATTCCAATGAATCCCATATGTGTTAGATGTGTTAGGGTTGAGGTCAAGAAAGTTTGAGATAAGACTCAGCAAACAGTTTGCTCACTGCATAGGACAGGGAGGGACACTCCCCCCCCCCCCCCCCCCTCTCACACACCAAAGGATATGGGTGATAACAGATAACGGATTTATATTCCCTACATAGTGCACTAGATTGTATATTCGATCACAGATTTATGTTCCCTACTTAGTGCACTAGAGAGCGAATTAGACAATTGATTTATGTTCCCTACACAGTGCGCTAGATTGTATATCAGATAACGGATTTATGTTCCCTACATAGTGCACTAGATCGTGTATTAGATATGAATTTATGTTCTCCACTTAGTGCACTAGACAGTATATTAGACAACTAATTTATGTTCCCTACACAGTGCACTAGATTGAGATTTTATCTGACTTGCGGGCATCAGGGAGCCACTATGTATATGCGGGAAACTCCCGGAACTTCCGGGAGACTTGGGATGTCTGGTTTAGCCACATAAAATAAATCCATAAATGTTCTGAAAACCAGCTTTTGTGCTGGTGTTTCATCTCGAGTTTAGAACTTAGTAGTGATATTTTGAGCTCCATAACAACAGCTTTGACATTTACTGGGACATTTCTGGTAGAGCGGAGTTAAACCCCTCGCTCGGCCATCTAACAGACTTAATGCTATGAAAACAGCCCGTCTGATGACGGTATTCTTTCAAGGGAAAGTGGTGAGAGTACGTCGTCAGGGGACGTGTTATCATCAGTCCTAAAATGCCGCATCAGACATACCAGCTGGCGCAGACAGACAGTTTAGCACTCCGCGGTTGCTTAAACATCAGCCATGTGATGTGGAAAGTTGGCACCAAGTTCCCGGTCCCCTCAGAAACTCTGAGAATCTGAAAACTCTGCTTCTGCTAACATTGACACAGTGGAAATGAACTAGCTCACTTCTGTTTGCTGTAGGATATTAAGCATCGACTTTACAGATCGATTCTAATAGTTGCGTAATGTAAACGATCTGCTGCTTGCTCGCTTTTACAATCCTGTTTTGTAGCCTTTTCATTTTGTCAATTCTCACTTATTGGCTGGCGCTCACAGGGAAAAAGTGCAGGGAAAGACGTCAGAAATGATTATGAAAGGTAAATACGACGTGCAACAAGATATGATGATGATAACATGAAGATGGCTCAGAAAGCGTCGTTCTATAGTCAAAACCCTAAAGATGAGCAAAATAAACAAAAAAATGAAACTGGAGAATATAGAGCATTGAATTTCAGTATAGAATCTCTTTATATCCTCTCGTGGACTCTTCGTCTCACTTAGGTTCTCAATAGAGTTCAGATTTCTATACCTATAGAGTTTTTTTTTTTTTTGCTTCAAAACCTTATATTTCATTTGCTTTGAACACATGTACTACTAGTACCTACCATCAGCTCAATATTTAGTATATCTCTGACTGACATGCCGCGTTTGGTTGACCTAAAAATGTGTCGAGGTCAATATTTTAAGTCAATGCATCTTTTTTAAAACTATGATAATAAATGATCCTTTATAATTTCTACATTTCCATTCATACAACCGTTCATATGATTCCCCTCAGCACTACTTGCTGCGTGCATGACCGAAGTCGTATTTGGTCCAGTCACTGGTAAAAAATGCCGTCTGCAGCAGAGTCAGAGGCCGATTGTAGAGGGCTTTTAGCGGAAAAACTAAACGTTTTCCAAGACCCAAATCATCAAAAGTTTGGGAATACTTAAAACTGGCACAAAACAAAAAGGTGGTTTGTACACTGTGCAAAGCTTTGATGGTACCACAGCAGCACTAGTGCGATGTTGCACGTCTATATTGTTTCATTAGGCTTCTTAATCACAGAGATCTTGGAATACCGTATTCCTTAGCGAGTTCAGTAAGGGTGCATGAGATGCAGCAAAACTTTGACTTCTATATTGTTTCATTAAGCTTCTTAATCATGGAGATCTTGGAATACCATATTTCTGAGCAAGTTCAGTTAGACCTCCACACACTTTGCTGCATTGAGCTCACAAAACAAAAAGCTTCTCGTGTGAAACACTTACCACTGTTTACATCACTTAGAATTTGAAGTAAGTTTTGAGTGAATGTGTAGGTTAGAATCTGGGCTCATTCTGATTTTACTGTACATTGGACTTAATGAGACGTGCTCACCTCTAATTATTTTATTTCTGCTATAAGTTTAATATTATAGCAAATATTTGGAGGAAAATGAATCGTTTAGATGAATCGACTAATCTGTAAAATAGTCTATAGATGAATCGATTAAAAAATAGTCGTTAGTGGCAGCCCTACAGTTGATACAAAATAGCATGTTTTGGGGGGTGGCCTTAATGTGTTGGCTTATCTGTCCATAAAACACAGTGGCAGTCAAGGGTATTACTAATGTCTAGCAATTCCAGTTGCTTAAGCTTGTTAATGGACTTTAAATTTGTCCCAGAGAGTCCTTCTTTAAACTAATTAAAGCTTTTATGGACAGCACAAGGATTGATTTCCCAAGTAATCTGAATGAATGAGCTCTAACAACTGAATCAGCTAGCTTACGTGCTAACATCACTACATTAGAACAGCATAAGGTCTCAAGGTGCCAGCACATTGGACAGTGGTAGCCTAGTGGGTAGAGCTTTGGGCTATCAACCGGAAGATTGGTGGTTCAAATCCAGGCTCTGTTATGCAGCCACTGTTGTGTCCTTGAGCAAGGCCCTTAACCCTGTCTGCTCCAGGGGCGCGGTACGATGGCTGACCCTGCGCTCTGACCCCAGCTTCCAAACAAGCTGGGATATGTGGAAAAAGAATTTCATTGTACTGTACACCTGTATATACTGTATGTATAAATGACAAAGTATATCTTCTATCTTCTTCTTCACAGTATAAGTAAACATTATTTGTAGCAAAGTGCTAACCAATTCCTTTTTAAGAAAAGGAATTTTTTTTGGTGGATGTGCATGGTGGGTTTTTTTGTAACCTGGAAGGTCGCACTTTGCCACTATTTCAGTTTTAGTTCTTCTGAACCGTCGTCAGTTATACAATATCTGTTTTTGTAGTTTTATTAACTTTTGACTTGTTATCCTTGGATTTGAAGTGAATAGAAAGTTCTGGAAGCTCCACAACTTACCCTTCTTATATTTTATCTAGTTATATGACCAGTGGTTGCTCAGTGTTTAAGGTACTGGACTAGTAATCAGAGGGTTGCCAGTTGAAGCCCACCACTTTTGGGCTCAAGTTGCCATTGTTGGTGTCCTGATCAAGCCCAAAACCCTCACTTGTGACAGGAGTAGTGTGTAGCCCACTGAGGCAACATGGATGAACTTAATATGATCCACTGTCATTAAATCTTTGAGTCATTGGCTGTCCAACAATCGCTTGGCAGGTACTTGTTGGCGGCTGCCTGTAAGCAACCTTTGCTGTTTCAGACATACTTCAATCCAATCGTTTGGGTTGTTTCTGTGTGGAACGTCCTCCACGTGTCTGTGTGGGTTTCCTCTGGGAGCTCCGGTTTCCTCCCACAGTCCAAAGACATGCAAGTAAGGTGAATTGTCCATGATACTAAATTGTCCATGACTGTGTTTGACTCTGTTAAACCTTCTGTGATGAATGTAGCCAAAGTCTGTAAAACATGCCTTTAAAATCCTAATAAATAAAGTTATATGGGCAGTGGTGGCTTGGTGTTTAAGGTACTGGACTAGTAATTAGAGGGTTGCCAGTTCAAGCCCACCACTTTTGGGCTTAAGTTGCCATTAATTGTCTTAACCCTCACTTGTTTAAATGACTGGGTAAAAGCTTCTGCTGCATTGTGCCGAGTGTAAAGTTTGGTGGAGGGGGGATTATGGTGTGGGGTTGTTTTTCAGGAGTTGGGCTCGGCCCCTTAGTTCCAGTGAAAGGAACTCTTAATGCTTCAGCATACCAAGAGATTTTGTACAATTTCATGCTCCTAACTTTGTGGGAACAGTTTGGGGATGGCCCCTTCCTGTTCCAACATGACTGCGCACCAGTGCACAAAGCAAGGTCCATAAAGACATGTCCTGACCTCAACCCGACAGAACACCTTTGGGATGAATTAGAGCGGAGACTGCGAGCCAGGCCTTCTTGTCCAACATCAGTGTCTGACCTCACAAATGCGCTTCTGAAAGAATGGTCAAAAATTCCCATAAACACACTCCTTAACCTTGTGGAAAGCCCTCCCAGAAGAGTTGAAACTGTTATAGCTGCAAAGGGTGGGCCAACATCATATTGAACCCTATGGATTTTAAATGGGATGTCACTCAAGTTCATATGCGTGTAAAGGCAGACGAGCGAATACTTTTGGTAATATAGTGTGTAGCATTGACATGCACGTTTTGGATGTGAACTTATCGTTTTGGCTCATTGTGCACAACAACTGATGAGTCAGCACAGTTAATGTATAGCATATGTTAAAAAATGTTTAAACCTGCTTTAATCAGACTGTCTCTCTCTCTGTAGGCTCCCAGCAGTTTGTTGGAGGCTCTGGAGCAACATCTGGCCTCTCTGGAGGGCAAGAAGACTAAAGAGTTTTCTGCAGACAGCAGGTACATCACTTTATTTCGACTCAGCGGTAAACTTAACGTGGGGCTTTACTTGTACTTCAGGCCACCATGGGCATCAATGGCAAAATGCCAACAAATAAGCACAAACAGTCCAGCATGTCCAGCAAGGTTCTTTTGCTTTTAACCCTTGGAACTGTAGATGCACCCTAGAGGCTGACTGACTGACTTACAGTGACCTAACCTATAAATGCAGCCTTATCACACAGCACACACACTATATAGTGTGTGGACACCCCTCTTAATTAATAGGTTCATGTGTTCAGCCACACATATGCATAAATCCTATTATATAAAATAAATTATAAGTTTATTGCTATATGGAAATGGTTTAGGGAATCCCCTTTCCTGTTTCAGGATGACTATGGCTTTTTGCGCAAAGCATTGTCCATAAAGACATGGTTTGACAAAGAACACCAATGTCCTGAATAGAACCCTGACCTCAACCCTACTGAACACCTTTGAATTGAATTAAAAAATCAGTTGCAAACCAGGACTTCCCACAGAAGTTATCTGTGCAGTCAGCCATAGACACAGACATGGCTGGCTGTGTCTGAGGGGTGGATAGTCAAGCTATTTGGAATTTTACTAGTCAGTGTATTCTCAGTGTGGAGATAAAAAGGGGTTGCAGTGGGAAGAGCACCCGGTGTAAAAACTGTGCCATATCAGGTACGCAGACCAGAACGATCCCCGTGATGACCCCTAAAATATGGGAGCAGCCAAAAGAAAAATAAATATACACCGATCAGCCATAACATTAAAACCACCTCCTTTTTTCTACACTCACTGTCAATTTTATCAGCTCCAGTCAGTAATTGTAGAACTACAAAGTGCTCCTATATAGTAAGTGGAGCTGATAAAATGGACTGAGTGTAGAAACGACATTACTTGAGCATCAGGAACCTGTATCTTGAGAAAATCTACCAAAGCACCGCACAATTCCCAGACGGTCTCCAATCTAAGAGCTCAACCTTAATTAGTTCTTGGGATCAGACAAAATCAGGCCTTATCATCGTGGTGTGGCCGTAAGCACTGGTCTCAATGCTTCACTAGTCTAAGTAACAACAGGTTATCAGAAACAGAATGGACCTGGCTGCAGGATGGGCGGAGTTCAATCTGCTTCTGTGGTTCTGTGAAGTCAGACCCTCCCGCACCTCTATATCATCAATCAGAATAAATCACTACCTTTGTCTAGACTCAATGTTCATTTTAATCTTGTCCTTGTGTGTGGGTGTGTGTGTGTGTGTGTGCAGAGCCAACACTCTGTCCAGCGCTGTGTCCTCCCTATCAAACACAGGCATGTCCTTCACCCGGGTGGACGAGAAGGAGAAGCAGCAGGCCCTGGAGGAGGAACAGGCCCGACTGCAGGCGCTTAAGGTGAGCTACAGATGTCATTAGTTGTGCAGTAGCCGACCACTTTCATATGGAGATCTGTATCACACACAGAGAGTCACGCACTGATCTCCATTACCCCTGGTCTCTGTGCAGACACCATCGATCAGCCAGCAGAGGTCGTAATTGAAGCAGTTATTGAGCAAGTTATTGTCTGTATAGGTGCCAGCCTGGTGGTAGCAAAGCTGAGATTCGAACTCGCAAGTTCAAGCTGTCAGTACTGGTGTGCTAGCCTGTTTTACTGCTTCGCCACCCGAGCATTCGTTATCTTAATCCCAATTGCTTTCTAATAACAAAATACATTTAAACAGGGAATTTTCCATGTTACAAGCAACAATAATACACATGTTATATAGGACAATGATCAAACATGGGGTGGATATGTGCTCTGCATTGCATCAATGCAAAATCCATACCCCCCTTTTGTTGTTTATTTTGCTATATTTGCCTGTGCCTTATTTGTTTTATTTTGGCTTAAAATGAGACCTATATCATTTGCTTCCTAAAGTATCCTAAAATTTCATATTCCCATAATAAAAGATGTAAAAACAAAGAAACCCAAACAGATGAATAATCTGAGGTGCCCGGATGCTAGGCTGCTGATAGAATGCATATATTCCGAACCTGGATGTCAGAGGTTTTATTGACTGGCCAGGCTCTACTGGAAGATGGGATGCCCAAAGCCCTGCGATGGATTCAAACTTGTCCAGGGTATTCCAACCACGACCCACTGCATCTTAGACCAGGATAAAGTGATTGATGTAAATGAAATGGGTTTCAGTAATAAAACCAAGAACAGGTCTTGTGTTCTAGAAACCAAAACACAAAGAAAACGATTATTTTGAATCATCATGTGTAGGGATGTAACGATGCACCACAAAACAGTTAAAAATCGGTGCACATGTGCCACGATTTGAATTGGTTAATTATTTAAGATGAATTGATATTCACTTTAAACAGCAGAGGGCACTGGGACCTGGTTGACGGCACTTCACAAAGTTGCCAGGTAGGGGATTTCCATCCAAATTTATTTTGCAATTTCATTTTTTTTACACAATAAGCATTATTTGGCATAGTTTGTACCTACCTCAAAAATAAAAAGGTATTCATTATTTAGATAAATAAAAGATAATCACAAATCCAGTATTTTTTAAGAGAAATAATAAAAGAAAACTTTGTCATAATTTGTCTTCAATTTCATTTTGTTTAAAAAAAATCTGGAAAAAATCGTGTCGTGAACCCAGTATTGTGAATCGTATCGCATCGTAGGTAGAGAGTATCGTTACATCCCTGATCATCTGTATAAACTGATATTAGTCGTTATCGAAACAGACTTTTAGGACAGAATCATGCTTCAAAGTGTCAGTGTCCTTCTAGTGACCTTATAAGAACTTAATAGCATGTCAGATATAGCGTTTTCTGGAGAAGGTCCAGAATCAGGAGTAGACAAACCGAGCGAGTTTCTTCACGTTGACTTTTCAGCGGTGGCATTTACTTTTCGCTGTTGACAGTTACAAGATGCATGAGTTTCTCCGATCCACGCCGAAAGAACCTGGCAGTGTTTCAGCGCACTCATAAAGATTGATTCTCGCCGTGCGCCCGAACAGCATGATTAATTCTCAGTGCAGACAGCCTAACCTTGATTTCAGGGAGCTATCTCTAATACGGGATTTTTCTCTTTATGCTGCTGCTTCCTCTTGTGCTTTGCCTCATTTTTCACAACAACGCTGGCCTGTCAACAGTACACAAACACATGAAGTGCATTCTGATTTCAGCTCTCAAGCACTTTCACTGCTGGATGTTTGGTAAAGGGATACGGGTTAGTTTGGTGTGTATGAAAGGGTTTTTTTACTCACATTATGTGTGTTCTGTAGTACAGAGATTCGGTTCGCTTGAAAACAAAGATTGGATGTTTGCTGGAAGTAAAATCACTGGTCAGTGACATGAGCCCAGGCATATGGTAATGTGTCAAAGTTACATTCTGTTTAAAATATTACAACATAATCTCTGTTGTTGAGACAGCTTTGTGACTAAGTGGGTAGCACTGTCACCTCACAGCAAGAAGGTCCTGGGTTCGATCCCCAGGTGGGGTGGTCCAGGTCCTTTCTGTGTGGAGTTAGCATGTTCTCCTTGTGTCTGTGTGGGTTTACTCCGGGTGCTCCGGTTTTCTCCCACAGTCCAAAGACATGCAAGTGAGGTGAATTGGAGACACTAAATTGTCCATGACTGTGTTTGATATAAACTTGTGAACTGATGAATCTTGTGTAATGAGTAACTACCGTTCCTGTCATGAATGTAACCAAAGTGTAAAACATGACGTTAAAATCCTAATAAACAAACAAACTTTGTAGCAAATAAACATACAGAGGAACCTCGATTTAACGGACCTCTATTTCACAGGTTTAGATATAACGGACAAAATCTGGAAAACCAAATGCTGATTGTTTAAAGTTCCCATGGTGGTGTGTTAGTGTGTGTTGTGCTGGTATGAGTGGATCAAACACAGCAGCACTGCTAGAGTTTTTAAATACCGTGTCCACTCACTGTCCACTCTATTAGACACTCCTACCTAGTTGGTCCACCTTGTAGATGTAAAGTCAGAGACGATCACTCATCTATTGCTGCTGTTTGAGTTGGTCATCTTTTAAACCTTCATCAGTGGTCACAGGACGCTTCCCACGGGGCGCTGTTGGCTGGATATTTTTGGTTGGTGGACAATTCTCAGTCCAGCAGTGACAGTGAGGTGTTTAAAAACTGCAGCAGCGCTGCTGTGTCTTATCCACTCATACCAGCACAACACACACTAACACCACCACCATGTCAGTGTCACTGCAGTGCTGAGAATGACCCACCACCTAAATAATACCTGCTCTGTGGTGGTTCTGGGTGAGTCCTGACCATTGAAGAACAGCATGAAAGGAACTAACAAAGCATGCAGAGAAACAGATGGACTACAGGGAACAAGGAGGTGGTTTTAATGTTATTGCTGATTGGTGTACATTACCGTTCACCATGCTGGATCTGGTTCACATACCAGAATTGGCACTTTTTTTTTTTTTATTCTGGATCTGGTTCACATTTTTTTTTTTTATGCTGGATGCCCTTCTTGACACAACCCTATTACTTTTATCCGAGCTTGGGACCTGCAGTGAGGGACCTGTTGAAATTCTTGTCATAGGGGATGATCTCCAATGTGCACATGCAATAGATAGAGATCCTTAATAGAGCATTAAACAAAAACAAGAAGCTGAAATATTTTTACTAAATAAAAATCTTAATTTCAGTAAACAGGGGTAACGTGTGGAGACAGACAGGCTTCATTTTCCAATATGTCAGGGAGAGAATAGCTGCAGATGGTAATTACTGTTTATATGTATGCTGCTGTCTGTAGTCACCACATCCTATAATAACGGTGGTGATTCATAAGCTTGACTGATGTGGGAATCTTGTACAGAGATAATTATAGTGTCTCTCTCCCAAATCTGCTTGCTGTAGTGTTGAATTCTGACCCAGAGATCACAGGTTTAATTAAACCTATCTTTTGACTGAGCTTAAATAACTGATCTCAGATCAGGCCACTTGTTTAAAGTACAGTTGAGAAACACTAATGAGTAAAGTGGTGAGCATACACTGGTACACTAGTCTAATACCTGGTGGGTCCCCTATGGGAGCGTAGGACTGTAGAAATATGTCTGGACATGGACTCCACAAGCTTGTGGAGATATTCTGTTGGTAATGAACATCGTACTTCATGCAGAATGATTAACAATTCTGTTATATTCCGAGGTGTAGGATTTGTGGGTTCCACAGTGTGTTGCATGGCATTCCAGATGTGTTGAGATCTGGTGACTTAGGTGGGAATGGCAAAACCCCAAACTCAGATGAGTGTTCCTCTAACCATAATTTGGCATCTCTAACCTATCAGAATGAATGCAGGACATGAATGGGAGGCACACATAGCATTCACATTTCAGAGGAGTTTGTAGACAAATTGGGAGTTCCATGGAATGCCAGCTAAACAAACCCCACACCATTATGGAGCCACCACCAGCCTCTACAGTCCCCTGTTGTACCAGTTTTTCTGGCACTTCAGTGTACAGGATACAAACTTTTGTAATATGGCGGTATTTGATTCACTCCACCCTTAACCATTGATTGTGTGCAGTGTGTTCTCTTACAATTGTAAGTTGCTCTGGATATAAACGCCTGCCTAAAATGTAAATGACTCCATATACATTTTGCCAGTATCCAGGGTTTGAACCCCCAGGTGTGCTATCGACTGGTTGGGCGTCTACATACAGACATGATTAGCTATGTCCAAGCCCTGCAATGCGTTTGCGTGCTGTCCATGGCATCTTGCTGCATCGTGGCCAGTGATTCTGGAAAACCCCACCTCATGCACATATTTATTTATTTATTTATTTATTTATTTTATTATACTTTTTTGTCCCATTTTCTCCAAATTCAGTGCAGTCAACCTGTCCTCCGTTGCTGGGGATCCCCAACCCTCCGGAGTTGAGGTGGGTATATTGCTGCTCACGCCTCCTCCGACCCCTCCCTACAGGCACTGCCAATTATGCCCGCTAGATGGCACCCAGCCGACCGGTGGCAACGCCGAGTTTCGAACCCAGGAGTTCAGAATCTCCACGCTGGTGCACTAGTGGAATATCCCGCAGTGCCACCTGGGCGCCATGCACATATTTATTGATAAGAGTTTTGCTTATTTATTTAAACAATGTTGCCAGATTCCCAATGAAGTGGATTTGTTTAATCGCAATTTTGTTTTGGCTTCTACAGAAGGTTAGCCATTTTTGGTGATTGGGAGGTGCATGTGTCAGTGTGCTTTCACTGCTGGTCCCAAGCCTGGATAAAATAAGGAGGGTTGCGTCAGGAAGTGCATCCAGAGTTAAAACTGTGCCAAATCAGGTGTACAGACCAAAATGATCCACTGTGGCGACCCCTAAATACAGGAGCAGCTGAATTTGTGGCATTTAGCAGATGCTTTTATCCAGAATGAATTACAGTTATGATTGAATACAATTCAAACAATTGAGGATCAAAGGTGGCAAAATGGCTACTGTGGGGCTTGAACCAGCAACCTTTTGATTACTATTACAGTAGCTTAACCACTAAGCCACCACTGTGAAAAATCGCACTTCAGGTACAATATAAGGTCCTAAGCATTTAATTTACCAGGAAGGAGGGGCTGCAGACACCCTGGTGCAGCATTGGTCCTTTGGGAAAAGTGTGTTCACACACACACACACACACACACACACACACACACACACACACACACAGACACAGGTGGAGCTGTGCACATACACACATTTGTTTACTCCAGATGTCCTCATCCTGTCAATGATTAGCCCCAGGCAGTAAGAGCAGGGTAAGGTTAGCCAAGCAGCTTTGTTTCTGTCTGGAGGCTTTGTCATCCCGTATAACACACACACACACACACACACACACACACACACACCTATGAAACCCAGTGCTCTGGAATCTACTTTTGTAGTGTGATGCCTGGACCTGAATTAATGTTCAGAGGGGACACAAAGGCTGAAATCCCAGATAAAAAAATTGGAGAACTGCGTCAGAAAGGGCATCCAGATCCCCTGTGGTGACCCCTAAATCATGGAAAAGCCATAACATTAAAACCACCTCCATGTTTCTACACTCACCGTCTATTTTATCAGCTCCACTTACCATATAGAAGCACTTTGTAGTTCTACAATTACTGACTGTAGTACATCTATTTCTCTACATACTTTTTAGTCTGCTTGTAGCCTGTTCTTCAGTGGTCAGGTCCACCACAGGACCACCACAAAGCAGGTATTCTATTGTAATTCTTTTGCTATGTGCACCAGTTCCACACTGACTGAGAAGAGCTACAGTTCCCCACTTGCAGTTGCTGGCTGCTTCTGTTCATCTGCCAGCAGTGGATTCTTACAGAGAGAATGCCTCCTTCGACCAGACAGCAGAGGTTGCATTAATGCAGCGGCACTGACTATAAAACCTGCTGCCTGCACTCTCAGACCTACCCAATAGTGACTGTTAGATGCCCGGCCAGGTCTATATCAGACCGCTGCACCACCCATACGCCCAAAGGTTTCTTTAATGTACAGTTTTTGTCTGGATTCACACTGCAGATAAAACTGGCCTGAATCTGATCTTCCTCATTTGTGACCCATATTGCAAATTAGGCATAGAAACTTTCAATTCTGGTCTAAGCTGCTTTCACAGATTTGATATGTTTCTGATTTTTTTAAGTTTGACCAAACAGCCAACTGAACTTATTTGTCATATAATCACAACTAAAATATAATAAAACAGCTTTGGATTGTAACACAAGGTTTACAAGTCACAAAATACGAGTCCAAGTCAAGTCACGAGTCTTTTTGTTATTTCCGTAACAAGAAGGTACCAGTTAAAAGCTTAAACTGATTAAACTTTTCATTGCAAAACAAAAGCGCACAATAAATCACGGCACAGCGCCCAAAATCCAAAACACAGCAAAAAAAATCATAACCACTGCTTACCTTAGCTTATGTTCTTCCAGATGCTATTAAATTTATAACTGTGTGTCCCATTAGGAATATAATCCATTATTTTGTAAATGTTCTTAGAATTAAAAACCTCCAAACTTTTCCTGGTTGTGAAGTCAAACACGAACTCGGTAGAAAACCAATCAGGCGTTTCATTGACACATCATCTGTGTGACGCAAACTGAATAAATGCAAATAACAGCATTTCTTACTAAAAATTAACATCAGAAGGTCTGATTGGTTCAGAAAGCGTTTTTTTCCACCATTAGCGCCAATTCTGTAGGAGTGTTCCATTCAGTCCATCCAGTTGTGCACTACGTAGGGTATTCCACCATTTTAAGTAAGATTCCAATCCAAAGGTAACGAAAATGTTCAAATGAAGTGAACTTCAAACTGTGTAGGGAGTAGGGAGCAACGCTTCATCACTACGCTGGAAACTGGCTGTAACATTTACCCATTGCGTGTGTTATTAGAGAGCAGAATGTTTATAATAAAAATATTATAAACATTCTGCTTTATTATGTTTATAATAATAATAATATATATATATACTTCCAGAGGACTTTTTTTGTTCTTGAGAGCAGAGGCTTCCTTCTAGCAACTCTCCCATGAATGCCACGTCTATTGATTTTTTCGCCTGATCGTAGACGCATGTACATTTATCCCGGATGCTGTCAGAGAGGTCTGCAACTCTCTGGAGGTGATGTGTGGGTTGGCCTTTACCTGAATTATTATTTTTCTGGTGCTTCTTGGTGGAAGTTTTAATGGCCGTCCACTTCTGGGCAGAGTTGCGGTGATGCTGAGTCCCCTCCATTTGTAAATGATTTGTCCTACAGTGGATGGATGGAGCTGGAATCTTTTGGAGATGGTCTTGTAGCTTTCCCCAGACTGATGGGCTGTCACCACCTTCTTCCCGATGTCCTCGGTTGTCTCCTTTCCTCTCGGCATTGTTGATCTGTGTGCTTTACGCCTTGGCACAACAGTGGTATAGTTGGTTTCCTCTCCCTTTTAATCAGTGCGTCTCAAAACTTTTCCCAAGGATGTCTCATTTGATTGGTCTGCTTAATTGATTACTTGAGCACCCACATGTGTTTCACTTTAGTCTTTTACCTAATTGACTTTAACAGTGCAGCTGTGGTTCATTTACTTTTGCACATGCTATGTTTCATGTAGTCTGCTGGCAACTCACACATTTCCCTCAAAACAAGTAAATGGAATTGATGAACATAAACCTGACATTTCATATATAAAAACTGGTGATGATGAAATAAGAAAATCATGGTAGGTAAAACAACAGAAAATTCTAAACTACTCAAGGAGTTCACAAACTTTCAAGCAGCACTGTGTATATATATATATGTGTCAATACTCTTGTTGCGTATGAGTCATTTTTTTTACGAGTCATGAGTCGAGTCCGAGCCATTTGAAACGTGTCTGAGTCAAATCTGAAGTCGCTGTGTGTGCAACTTACTCGAGTCCCCATCTCTGGATTGTAATATGTGAATAATAGCTGTAGGTAACTGTCTAAAATTTTAAATATGTGATCTTTTTAAACTGTGCAGTCTGGTTTCCTCTTTACTGAAGTCTTTTACCACGATCCATCAGCACCACTGTCAGATAAATTAAAAGGCTCACAGCTTGTGCTATCTGAGAAGTATGAGGATGGCTGGTTAATTTCATTCATGTGTGTTTGTGTGTCTAGGACCTGCGTCTGAAGGAGATCAGCAATCAGAATTACTCCACCTCTCCTGTTACTCAGCATGCCATTAATGCCAACAATCACAGTGCAGCAATGGACCTGTTCTCCAACCATATCACCTCCATCACCCCTGCCATCAACAGGTCTGTAGTATATGTGGAAGATATGGTTGTAATGTGACAAGAACAAATGGTCTGAATACAGTATTATACTATTATACTTAAGATGCGATTCTCTGTGTGTACCTATTTACAGCATGCCAAACCTCACCAGTGACCTGTTTGACCTCCAGCCAGCCTTCATCCCTGCCATGCATAGCACTTCCTCCATACCTACAGCCGGCTGTGCCTGGGGAGGTACGTCTCTTCCTTTCTTACTATGGCTTTATTTATTTATTTTTGCAAGGTTTCTAAATGGTGATTCATAAAATAAGCAAATGTTACCCAATTCCCAAGTTTTTCCTGCAAAGTCACACCCCAAACACACAAGAGACAGAGAACCACATAGAGAGGGAGAGTTTATGTTAAGCATTAATTTAATTGTCAACTCTTAGAATCTGAGGTCATTCAAAACCTTTGACTGCCCATCACTGACCTCTTTCTCCTTTATAAGGTCTGTCAGTAAGCTTATTGCACAATTTTTACTATAAAGACCATATTCCAAGACCAAGGTAAATGCAACAATTTCCTCTTGTGTATACAATGTCAGAAACAGTCTAGACTAGTGTATGTAACTACTACCGGTTACTGCTGGTTTAGCAATCAGACAAAAACTACATATTTACATTTTGAAGGTCCACAAGTGAACATACACTATATTGCCAAAAGTATTCACTCACCCATCCAAATCAATTAATTCAGGTGTTCCAATCACTTCCATGGTCACAGGTGTATAAAACCAAGCACCTAGGCATGCAGACTGCTTCTACAAACATTAGTGAAAGAATGGGTCGCTCTCAGGAGCTCAGTGAATTACAGCGTGGTACCGTGATAGGATGCCATCTGTGCAACAAGTCCAGTCGTGAAATTTCCTCGCTACTAAATATTCCACAGTCAACCGTCAGTGGTGTTATAACAAAGTGGAAGCGATTGGGAACGACAGCAACTTAGCCATGAAGTGGTAGCCACGTACAATGACAAAGCGGGTTGGTCGATGCTGAGGCGCATAGTGCGCAGAGGCCCCAACAGAGTCAATCGTTACAGACCTCCAAACTTCATGTGGCCTTCAGATTAGCTCAAGAACAGTGTGTAGAGAGCTTCATGGAATGGGTTTCCATGGTCGAGCAGCTGCATCCAAGCCTTACATCACCGAGCACAATGCAAAGTGATGTAAAGCATGCTGCCACTGGACTCTAGAGCAGTGGAGACATGTTCTCTGGAGTGATGCCTCACGCTTCTCCGTCTGGCAAATCCGATGGATGAGTCTGGGTTTGGTGGTTGCCAGGAGAACGGTACTTGTCTGACTGCATTGTGCCAAGTGTAAAGTTTGGTGCGGAGGGGGGATTATGGTGTGGGGTTGTCTTTCAGGAGTTGGGCTCGGCCCATTAGTTCCAGTGAAAGGAACTCTTAATGCTTCAGCACACCAAGAGATTTTGGACAATTTAATGCTCCCAACTTTGTGGGAACAGTTCGGGGATGGCCCCTTCCTGTTCCAACATGACTGCACACCAGTGCACAAAGCAAGGTCCATGAAGACGTGGATGAGCGAGTCTGGTGTGGAAGAACTTGACTGGCCTGCACCCCGATAGAACACCTTTGGAATGAATTAGAGCAGAGACTGTGAGCCAGGCCTTATCATCCAATCAGTGTCTGACCTCACAAATGCGCTTCTGAAAGAATGAAAAAAAAATTCCCATAAACACACTCCTAAACCTTGTGGAAAGCCTTCCGAGAAGAGTTGAAGCTGTTATAGCTGCAAAGGGTAGGTCGACATCATATTAAACCCTATGGATTAAGATTAGGATGTCACTCAAGTTCATATGCATGTGAAGGCAGATGAGCGAATACTTTTGGCTATATAGTTTACATTTACTGTTACAAATAACAGAAATGTACAAAAAACCCACTAAAGCCTGATTGTTAAAGCAATTTTAATGAATTATTGGTAAACACACTTCCAAATTGCCTTCAAATTTGTTGGACCTCCTTGTTCTAATATTTTGGTAGTCTAACCTGCGTTCATCGTAGCAGCCAAAAAGTCGCTGTTGTTGCTTGTTATTTTTCTCCTGTGGGTGCACACGGAGCCACCACTGACCAAGAAAATGTCACTGACCAAGAAAATGTCACTGACCAAGAAAATGTCACAGGCCAAGATGTATGTAGTCTAAAAAATAATTTGTATACAGAATAATAGTCTTCGGCCATCTATTAGCCCAGCCTTTCTCAACCGGGGTGCCGCGGGGTGCCGTCTGGCTTCGTCAGGGGTGCCATCGAAAATATTCTGATAATGATGGGTCGTTCGCGAACGATCCGATTCTATTGAACGGCTCTTTAAAATAAACAAAAAGAACCGAGTCTCTCCTCTGGGAGCCGCTATATATGTTTTTATTTCTGCGCCGTTCAGACTGTAATCCACCCATTCCGCATCCATCAGTAGAGGGAATTAATCAGTCATAATAAGAGTTTATTGTCGAAATTCAAATCCGAGAGCGAGCGAGACACACACACACACACACACAGAGAGAGAGCGAGAGAGAGAGAGACACACACACACACAGAGAGAGAGAGAGACACACACACACAAACTGATCGTTATTACTACCTCATTACTGTAAATATTATAATTTTTATTGTTATTATTTTGCACAGTTTATTAATATTTTATTCTATTTTATATTTTTTTGCACATGTAACTGTTTTGTATATATTTGTTCTTTCTTACTGTTATTATTTATTATTTCTCTGTAACTTGCTTTGGCAATACGAATGTCTTTATTTGTCATGCCAATAAAGCTCCTTTTAAGTTTGAGTTGAGAGAGCCATAACCGAGCTACAGAGAGAACATGCAGAAAAGAAGCAGTGCTCTTAGTATAATGACAAATAATTATGAAATAAACTATAAACTTGTTTAATTATGTTAAATCTGATTCGTTCATGACGCGAACTGAGCTTTTCAAGCCTAACTTACATCAAGAACAAGTACAGGGAGCGACTGAGGGCTCTGGACCAGGGGCTCCGTGTCTGCCTCTCATCCATCCCTGCTAGAATAGGGCGATTGTGTGCATCATCCCAGGCTCAGGTTTTCCATTAAAAGTAAGTCACGTTTACCCCTCCCTCCCTCCCTAAATGACACCTTATGGTGTGTGTGCGCGTGTGTGTTAGCAGTCCGAGGGATGCAGAGTGTACGTTTTTTAATACATTTTAGACTGCGGTGACTTGAGATTTTGCATACTTTTAAAGGGTGCCGTGACTGAAAAAAGGTTGACAAACACTGTATTAGCCAACCGTCCAATAGCACCTGTTGAGATTTAAACCCAGGTCTCAGCAGTGGCGGGCTAACGTAATAGACAGAGGTGGAAAGAGTACTACTGTTAAACTTTTAAAATCACCCTTCCCTACTCTATACCTAGATTACAGCTTCTTTATTTTAGCACCAGTTTATTTTCCATCGCAAAATTCACTGCAGCAGTTTCCCAGACGATTTTTTTGCGTGTATTTTGCTCAGTAAGAGATGTTATTTAAAATGTAGCGAATTACAATTCTTAATACAAAACATACTCAAGTAAAAGTAAAATTACTGGTTGTAAAATCTACTTTAAAAAGTACAAGTACACAAAAAAACTACTTAATTACAGTAACGCGAGTAAACGTAATTCGTTACTTTCCACCTCTGGTAATAGACCACCAATGGATTTGTCCATACTCTGGATTTGTCCATAGCTAAAATTTGCATCTTAGCTGATTTGCCTAAAAGTGAAAAAGTGTTAATTCTGTAGCTTTGTCTGTAGGGTCAAGTCATAAAAATGATCTTTTTGTTAAAGTGTTTAAATTGTTTGATGATAAAAAATATAAAAATCTATTAAAAATCATTTATGCAGTATACAGTTGTCCCCAAAATCCAGTAGCAGCCTTTATTTTTAATTTTCAAGCATCTGCGTACATGAAGACCGGGAATAAAAGCCCATCAGTCGCTCTCTGGCAGGCCTGTGATTTGTGCAAATGTCAGCAGCTGGCAGATGAGTCTAAAGGCTTCTTTAATCAAGCAGAGGACCTGATTAGAGGCTCATATCGGGGGAGGGGGGGTTACTTTGACTAAGATTTGTGTGCGTTTTCATTTGGACTTTGTTTTCAGGTTTGGAGAGCGGTGCTGGTGCTCATATGTCTGCAATGAATGTAGATTTTGATGCTGTGTTTGGAGCTCAAGGAGCCAATAATGATGTGAAGCCAACAGCTGGTAAAATGTTTATTGAAGAAGCGTCTACTAAAGCATCTAACCCACCGCTGCTACTTAAACTAGCTGATTAACTCTTTAACCTTCTGTCCAGCTAACCTCTGTGCTCGGTCTGGCTTTTTTGGAGCTTGGTGGAATGTTTCCTCACATGGGTGTTTCTCTTCTAGCTCTTATTGTGAATGACTACATTATTTACTGTCAGATAGGTCTCGGAATGACACGGAATTCAAAATATCAGGTAAAGGGTTTCAGTGAAGCTCAACTTTACAACCCGCTATAGGCTGTCGGATTTAAAGCTCCTGCTGTGAACATGCAGGTGAATTTGTAATTTGTACTTGTCAAGTCGATCTGTCACTGGAGGTTAGACAGATGGGATATTAGATGCAGAGTTAGCATTTTTTAATGCATTTTTTCCCCATTTTCCACCCGATTTAGCACACTCAATTTGTCCTCACTGCTGAGGGATACCCGATTGCATCCGAGGAGAGCACGTACAGCCCTCCTCTTCTCGCCCCTGCATTCTGCGCAGGCGTCTCTTCCGCCAATCAGGGTCCTAACACAGTGTATGAAGAACTCACCCACTCACCCACACATATTCCGGCCCCCACCCTGCAGATACAATGGCCAATTAGTATCTGCTGCAGGCACTGCCAATTATGCCCGCCAGATGGCGCCCAGCCGACTGCTGACGATGCCGAGTTTCGAACCGAGGAGTTCAGAAACTCGGTGCTGGTGTGCCAGAGAAATATCCCGCTGCGCCACCTGGGCGCCTTTTTCTACCCATTTTTGCATTATGCTTTCTCTCCACTGGAGCTGACCCCCACCCCGATTGAGGAGAGCGAGACTGTCACACGCCCCTCCGACACGTGTGCAGTAGCCGACTGCATCTTTTCACCTGCACGAGGCGAGTTCATATGCCGATCAGCTTCTTCTTTTTTTTTTTTTTCCTTTTTCTCCCCTTTTAGCACATCCAATTGTTCAGTTAGCATCGTGCTTCCTCTCTGTCTATGCCGAACCCTGCCCTGACGGAGGTGATTGAAGCTAACCCGTATCCCCTCCGAAACACGAGCAGCAGCCAGATGCATCTTTGCCACCCACACATTGACGAGTTTGGCGCCACCTAGCGTTGCATGCGGAGAGACACACCCTAAGGGCACCTTCTCCCATCTCTGTGTAAGCGCCTCCAATCAGCCGGCAGAGAACGCAATCGCATTCTGACAGAGAGAGACCCACATCCGGTTCTTTGTCCCACCCCCCATATGAGCAACCGGCCAATCGTTGCTCATATAGCCACTCAGCTTCGAACCGGTAAAGCAAGGCTGGATTCGATACCACGTTCTCAGAATCCAGCCCTGGTTGCAGCGCGTTTCTTTTTACCGCTGCGCCACCTGAGCGGCTGCCGATCAGCTTTGTGCACGGAAAGCCACACCCTGATTAGCATTATTTCTCGACTCTGTGCAGACGCCATCAACCAGCCAGCAGAGGTCGTAATTCGCTTAGTCATGAGGAGTCCCTATCCGGCTTATCCCACCCTATGAACAACAAGCCAATCATTGTTCATGCTTTCATCAATCATTGTTCTGCCGGATGGCAGAGCTGAGAATCGATACGATATATTTGAAATCCCAGCTCTGGTGTGCTAGCGGGTTTTACCGCTGCGCCACCTAAGTGGCCAGCATTTTTTAAAGTAGCTCCACCTATATAAGTACCCACCTGCCCTTCTTTTTGGCCACTCACCTGTCCATTCACACACCCTTCTTTCAGCCATCCATCCATCTAAACTCTTCATTCTCTTTCTCGCCTCACAGCAAGAAAGGTCCTGGGTTCGATTCCTTAGTGGAGCGATCTGGGTCTTTTCTGTGTGGAGTTTGCATGTTCTCTGCGTGTTTGTGTGGGTTTCCTCCTGCAGTGCAAAGCCATGCAAGTGAGGTTAATTGGGGATACAAAATTGTCCATGACTGTGTTCGACGTTAAACTTGTGAACTGATGAACCTTATGTAACCAGTAACTACCGTTTCTGTCCTGAATGTAACCAAAGTGTGTAAAACATGGGGTTAAAATCCTAATAAAATAAATAATTAGTCATTATTCTTATCTCTGTAGCTGTAGACACTGTCATCATCTCTCCACAGTGCTGCTCCAACACACTTATTAATAGTTAGATGTGTGTGTATGTGTGTGTTATTACAATCTAATGCTGACTGGCATTTTCTCCATCTGTCAGAAACTAGCTACTTCAGTGTTCAACTGAAAATGGCGAGCACCTCCACCAGTGCGAACAAAAAAATATATTTATACCCCCTCACTTTCTCGCTTTCACTCTCTCTCACTGATTTGTTTTCTCTCTCCTTATGCTTGCATGCATATACACTGATCAACCATAACATTAAAACCACCTCCTTGTTTCTACACTCACTGTCCATTTTATCAGCTCCACTTACCATACAGGAGCACTTTGTAGTTCTACAATTACTGACTGTAGTCCATCTATTTCTCTGCATGCTTTGTTAGCCCCCGTTCATGCTGTTCTTCAATGGTCAGGACTCTCCCAGGACCACAGAGTAGGTATTATTTAGGTTGTGGATCATTCTCATCACTGCAGTGACACTGACATGGTGCTGGTGTGTTAGTGTGTGTTGTGCTGGTATGAGTGGATAAGACACAGCAATGCTGCTGGAGTTTTTAAATATCGTGTCCACTCACTGTCCACTCTATTAGACACTCCTACCTAGTTGGTTTACCTTGTAGATGTAAAGTCAGAGACGATCGCTCATTTTTGCTGCAGTTTGGTCATCTTCTAGACCTTCATCAGTGGTCACAGGACGCTGCCCACGGGGCGCTGTTGACCATTGAGGAACAGCATAAAAGGGGGCTAAACAAAGCATGCAGAGAAACAGATGGACTACAGTCAGTAGTTGTAGAACTACAAAGTTCTTCTATATGGTAAATGGAACTGAAAAATGAGTCATTTTGACTCACCCTGTATGTGCGCTTCTGAACTGAGTGGTGAGAGTTTAGACTATTACCTGATCCTTTTTTTTGCTGTGGGACTGGTTGATTGTGGGCTGAGTCAGCAGATTGTCTAACAGACTCTCCGCTCTCGCACATAATTAATCAACCGGTCTTCCTTACATTCAAATCCAATCAAGCACTCATTTAATACATTCTTTCACAACGCCCTTTTGAATTGTGCTGCTTGTTACACATGTACTTCTATCCATGTGTTTACTGGTACTTTTACTGGGTACAGGTTGTGTAATTTTGGTTAAGATCTAGTATATTTACTGGGTAATTATGTGCTTGGCGTATGTATGAAGGAAAACAGATACATAAGCAGGTGAAACAGCTGTATGAAGGAAAACAGATACATAAGCAGGTGAAACAGCTGAAGTGAGCAATTTAAGACATTAAGACATTTAAGAAAATACAGGGTGAAATGTGTGTCCGGGCTTTAAATGGCTCTGTGGCTGGCTGGTTTATGTGTGTTGAACATGATGACGAACAGGTTGAGACTGTCCTGTAAATCATCTCACACATATGAAGTATGTTGTGAATAAATGGTTTCCGCCATTCAAACATAATTTTGACTTATTCTGTAGTAAAGGTAACATTTCAGGTATGGTGCTCTGGTGGTGTAGCGGTCTGTTACACTAGCCCACTGCACTGAGAGTCGGGTTGGCCTATGCATAGTCGGGGGTCTATGCGATGGATTGGCACCTCATGTCCAGTGTTTTCTGACTGGAATAAAGTGGTTGATGAAAATGAAATGGAATGAAAATGTTTAGGAATAAAGGGTTTTTTGAACATGTGTTCTGTTATGCCTAGTTCACACTACATGATTCTTGCCCTGATTTTCGCTCGGCGACTGGTCGACGCTAGATTTGCCGGCTCGGGAGCAACTCGGCATTCGCTCGGCGAACGAAACTCAGCTCTCGATCGCTATGTGTGAACTACTAAACAACTCGATCCGAGCGGCTCACTGAGCGCTCGCCGACCGATGCGAGATTTCTAGCTTGCCAGACATCTGGATCTGAGTTGCCCGACTGGCAATGAGTGTTATGTTCGGACAGCCAATGAGAATGCAAGATATGGTGTGAGAGAAAACGCAGGGGAGGAGTTATAAAAAGGTGGGACAGGGGCATAATATAGTTTATATCAGAATACATCGGCACGCACACGTTTTACAGTATTTCTGACCTGATCGTTCTCTACAAAACATAACACCAACACTGCATTGCAAAAAAATATGTTTTTAACCTCCAACTCACTATAGAACAAGCCATGCTGTTCATGTAGCCAAATCCACTCAGATTGATTTATTTTTTCCTCTTTGATTTTACGCTGCACGTCAGCGCACAAACTTTGATCGCTCGCTACTTGTTGACGTGCATTTTTAGACGTGGTATCAATAAACCCCTTATCACTTCTCGCGTTTGTTTTTGTGACAAAATGTAGTTTGGGAGATCAAAGAAGCTCGCCTGTGATTCCAGTTGATCAGTCGTGTAGTGTGAAATACACACCAACGTGAAAGACTCCCGATTACAAGAGATCCAGTCGTGTAGTGTGAACTGTACAGCGACCTGACGATTTGCAAAGTCATGTAGTGTGAACTTGGCATTAGTTGATGGAAGACAGAGTGTAATAATTATCCACTGCAGTGAATGAGCTGAATGCTACGGGCATCTAGTGTACAGAAATAACTTATGTAAGAACATGGAAGTGACTCTCTCTTTCTCCAAATCTAGTCATTCCCAATTCCCGATTGTGAACCCACTGCTGCTTGCACAACCCCTGATGGGGTGGCACGGTGGCTAAGTGGGTAGCACTGTCACCTCACAGCAAGATGGTCCTGGGTTCGATCCCCAGGTGGGGCAGTCCAGGTCCTTTCTGTGTGGAGTTTGCATGTTCTCCCCGTGTTTGTGTGGGTTTACTCCGGGAGCTCCGGTTTCCTCCCACAGTCCAAAGACATGCAAGTGAGGTGAATTGGAGACACTAAATTGTCCATGACTGTGTTCGATATAACCTTGTGAACTGATGAACCTTGTGTAATGAGTAACAACCGTTCTTGTCATGAATGTAACCAAAGTGTAAAACATGACATTAAAATCCTAATAAACAAACAAACAACCCCTGATTTAATTAAGAAGATGTGGCTCACCACACACCCTCTTCAACGTGCCCAATCTGCAGCCGCTTCTTATCACCTACAAGTGTTGAGATCCCACACAGAGCTGAAAAACGTTCAGAGGGTTACACTTAGCTTCATTTTTATTCAGAGCTTTGTACTTGGTAATTTGCTTGTGTTTTGGTTGAGAATGGAGGAGAAAAGAAGATCCTGTTATATTATCAGATGAAAGCATCCTTAGGAAAACGAACACTTTTGTTGTATTAGACAAGATTAAAAAGTGCGCTCATAACTTATCACATCACTTAAGCATATAAAAGCTTTGGATAAAGCTGGAGTTATACAACCGTTGGCCACCATAATGAATCGGTAATGCTGAATCATTTATGGGAGAATTATTTATGAGTGAATCACTAAAAAACTAGGCTGTTAAGTAGAGAGAAGAAATATACACCGATCAGTCATAACATTAAAACCACCTCCTTGTTTTTACACTCACTGTTTATTTTATCAGCTCCACTTACCATATAGGACCAATGGTCAGGACTCCCAGGACCACCACAGAATAGGTATTTTTTGGGTGGTGGATCATTCTCAGCACTGCAGTGACACTGACATGGTGGTGGTGTGTTAGTGTGTGTTGTGCTGGTATAAGTGGATAAGATACAGCAATGCTGCTGGAGTTTTTAAACACCTCACTGTCACTGCTGGACTGAGAATAGTCCACCAACCAAAAACATCCAGCCAACAGTGCCCTGTGGGCAGCGTCCTGTGACCACTGATGAAGGTCTAGAAGATGACCAACTCAAAGAGCAGCAATAGATGAGCGATCGTCTCTGACTTTACATCTACAAGGTGGACCAACTAGGTAGGAGTGTCTAACAGTGGACAGTGAGTGGACACGGTATTTTAAACTCCAGCAGCGCTGCTGTGTCTGATCCACTCACACCAGCACAACACACACTAACACACCACCACCATGTCAGTGTCATGTTAGTGTCACTGCAGTGCTGAGAATGATCCACCACCTAAATAATACCTGCTCTGTGGTGGTCCTGTGAGAGTCCTGACCATTGAAGAACAGCATGAAAGGGGGCTAACAAATCATGCAGAGAAATAGATGGACTACAGTCAGTAATTGTAGAACTTCAAAGTGCTCCACATCTTTGTAACATGATATTTAAACAAGTGTTTAAATAGAAGTGTGAAACTGGTTTCTCTGTCTGTCTCGCTTGCTCTCATATTTACATGTCTCACATTTGAGCGGTAGGATCATTGTCAGTTTCATTTCTCCCATGGGGTATTCTGGGTATTTCAGGCCTTCGTACCAGCATTTTAATGTGAGACTGTTACAGGATGCAGTTTTTTATACGACTAAGCTATCTTTATGCTTTTGGGAACAAGGTAGCAAGAATAAAGACTTTGTAAAATGTGAGACAGTGGTGGGAGGATAGAAAGTCAAAATCAGGATGTTTTGTTACTAGAATAAGTCAGACTGTTCAAGCTCCTGAGAGAAACACATAGTCCCTAGAGCTCAGGCTAACTGATAACCCACTATGTTGAAAAATCTGCAACAGAAAGTAAAAGAACTGAGCTCTTATTTGAATACCATAGTGAAGGGGGTCTTTACAAGGTCCCATGTTACTACTCTGGAGGACAAGGATGCTCTAAGTTGTTTCTTCTTTTACTTTAATAGAATGTTCAGCAGCACAGCATAAGCAGAAGGCCTGCCTCTGTTTGATGGAAGTGTAGCTACTGAAATATGCAATGGATTTTTACCTTGCTTTTTTACTTTGCTGAACCTTGTGATTCTGCAGAGATTCTGATTCTACAGCACAGCTTTTTCAAGGATTTCCTAGACCGGACTGGGCTGATTTAGACTTTCAATTGACACTGTTTACTCACTACTACAGTTGGATGACTTATCACTGTAGGATCACTAATCTTTAATGGTCAGGATTCTCCCAGGACCACTACAGTGTGGGTATTATTTGGGTGGTGGATGATTCTCAGCACTGCAGTGACACTGACATGGTGGTGGTGTGTTAGTGTGTGTTGTGCTGGTATGAGTGGATTAGACACAGCAGCGCTGATGGAGTTTTTAAACACCTCACTGTCACTGCTGGACAGAGAATAGTCCACCAACCAAAAATATCCAGCCAACATCACCCCATGGGCAGGGTCCTGTGACCACTGATGAAGGTCTAGACGATGACCAAATCAAACAGCAGCAATAGATGAGCGATCGTCTCTGACTTTACATCTACAAGGTGGACCAACTAGGTAGGAGTGTCTAATAGAGTGGACAGTGAGTGGACACAGTGTTTAAAAACTCCAGCAGCACTGCTGTGTCTTATCCACCCATACCAGCACCTTCTCAGTGTCACTGCAGTGCTGAGAATGATCCACCACCTAAATAATACCTGCTCTGTGGTGGTCCTGTGGGGGTCCTGACCATTGAAGAACAGGGTGAAGGCATGCTAAAAAAGTATGTAGAGAAACAGATGAACAACAGTCAGTAATTGTAGAAGTACAAAGGCAAGTGGAGCTGATAAAATGGACAGTGAGTGTAGAAACAAGGAGGTGGTTTTAATGTTATGGCTGATCAGTGTAAAGACCCAAAAAAAGGTCCTGTTCCTCCAGTTGCTCATTTAACTACGGACTATAACATTTTATCCAAATGTCTAGCTAGTAGAGTCAAGAAATGCATTTTGTTAGTTGTGTATGTGGATCAGTCATATTGCATTCCAGTCATATTCCAATTGTTGTAAGGTTTTGAATATGAGTGTTGGGCTAGTTTCTTATAACCAATGAAAAGCCTTTGATTGGGTCGATCACCAATGTCTTTTTGATGTGTTGAAGCTTTTGGCCTTGGAGGGAGGGGGATTAAGCAGACCAATTGTGGTTACAAGAGGTATTAACCAAGGATGTCCTCTTTCAGGTCAGTTGTACAGCTTTGCCACTGAACTCTTGCTGTCCTTCTATTGAAACTAAGGGTGGGCCGACATCATATTAAACCCTATGGATTATGAATGTCACTCAAGTTCATATGTGTGTGCAGGTAGACGAGCGAATACTTTTGGCAATATATTGTAAGTGCATTATTTAAGGCCCTTAATTTGTATGAAAAAGCATTCTCTGTCAGGTTAACTGGGGCAAAAGTGAAGGTTTGGGCAGGCCAGGGGACAAGTGGGAGGACTACTACATCTGCATGGGAATTTGAGGTGAAATTAGAGAAGAACTGAGGTTCTGGGGGTATTTCTTGATACAGATGATTTCCAACAAATCCTAGGAGGGTTTAGTGGAGAGACAGGGTTGATTGTGCAGTTGTCCTGTAGATGGAGAGTGTTGGCTGCTTTACCCTGTGGCACAGGTCAGAGTGTTACAATCACCTACATGAGTGGTACAAGAGGTGCAGAGAACGATGGTGACTTTCATTTGGTCAGGCCAACACGGGATCTGTGGTCAGCTGTTCTGATACAGGAGGCAAAGCATAATGTACATCAGGTCTAGGACCATGGCTTTTCATCTCCAAAATCTCTCTCTGTCTCTCTCTGGAACGTGTAGCGTAAGCTGAATGGCCGCTGAGGTCTGTTTGCTGATGAAATTGCTGAATTACTCAGTGTGATTGACCGATGGAACAGCAGTGATCACCCCTGTAAACAGCTGCTGTATGAATCAGCTTTATGACTTGACCATAACAGTCAATACAGTTCAGTTCAGTTTGCTTTATTGATGTCATAAATAATGGTCAACTTGCACTGCTGAAACTAGGTTTACAAACTTTAAGGGTAATAAAGAACATATGAAGAACAAATGGAGCTTTATAGGCTTTATAAATTTAGAAACCTTCAGATTTTACAATAAAGTCAACTGGCTAAATCGTTTTTGTACCTTTACTAGAACTTTATCATAAGACTCGATGTATGTACTGGAGTTAATAATTACTTAATAGTTGTAAATTGGTTTTATGAACAAACCAATTAACTACACAAAGAAATTCAGAAAAAATGGCTTCTACAAGCAAAAGTCAGTAAACTCAAGTAAAAGTCAGTCAAATTAATTACATTAATTTGTTTTCTGTTTTTTTTAATACTGAGTACAGATTTTCTGTATTTTCTGGTTGTATTCTAATAAAGGGACATACTCATAATATAGAGAATTATACCTCATTATAACTCATATATGGTCATTATACCACTGCTAAAACAACAGATCTTATGATGGTGTTAGACTTTTGCACAGCACTGTAACTAAAGCAGCTTAAAAGCTTTGGACTTAAGGTGATATAACCGGGACTATTTTACACACTTGTTCCTGGTGCTGTTGTTCCTGACTGCGGTCTGTTTGCAGCAGTATGTTTGCTTTATGTCTGAGTTCCAGTCTCTGGTGCATCTAAAAACATTAATCTGGGGTTTATTTGAAGTGAACTGGGTGTGACCTTATATTTTAAAGTGATCCGTTTTCACAGCCGGGCATCCAGTAATGTTAATCCAATAATCAAGTTCAAAAAGACTTGAGACTCAACATAGACTAAAACTTAGGACTCGATGCTTTCTCTGGTCTAGTTTTATTTACAGTATAATCTAGACTGACATTGACTATAAGCCTTGTGCTGGCAGAGGTCTCCTGCTGTTTACTCAGAGATTGTTGCTTGCTCAAGGTCCTACCCTGATGTGCTTTAAATAAGTCTTAACCTTTGCTTTAACTTAAGTCCTACAATTAGGTCTTACAATTAGATTAAGTGACTTGACTAGAACCGTGTGAGAAAGTGAGAGCAGGTTTACATAATATTACTGTGTGATATTGATACTGTGTTTGTGTAGTCACACTTTTTGAAATATTGGACGTATTTCCACAATACTTCTATAACACAGACATTTGTTATTGCTCACTTACTTAAAATATTACTCTAAATGACTTTGTGGCCAATATCATGAGGGATCTTCAAAAAGTTTTTGCACTTTTATATTTATATTGGAAACTGTGAGAATGGGAGGAGTAGTAATTGGTCGTGCCTGAGAGACTGAAAGAGAGTTTTTAGTCTGAATTTAGCACCATGTGATTTCCACCTTTTTGGACGCTCAAAGAAGCCTTAAGGGGAAGAAGATTTTCATGTGATGTGAAATCAGCGGTGCATCAGTGGCTACGCGCTCAACTGAGAACATTTTTCTGCTGAGGACATTAAAAAGTTGGTACAACACTGGGAGAAATGCATCAGAAGGTGACTATGTAGAAAAGTGATGTCATTTGTTTTTGAATTTCTTAATAAATAGAGTTTTAAAAAGTGCGGAAACTTTATGAATTTTGAAGAACCCTCATATTTTGTCATTTTGCTCACCTGCACTTGACTGTGCTTTAGTGAATTACACATGTTCCTCGGGTGGAGGCTTTTGTCCTGAACTGCTTTACACAGCTTTGAACGTGTCTTCTCTTTCTAACCCTTCTACTGCTCACTGTCTGCCTTTCTGCCTGTCTTTGCTCTTTCAGCACTTTCAGTCTCACATAGCACAGACGGACGCGTTTGTTCTGTTCATGCTGATACACTCATCAATATTTATCCACTTTTCAAATCACTGTTTCTGTCTTGTTTCTCTCTGACAGGATTTGATGTGTTAGGAGACTTGTTAAAGCCCACCATGCCGATTCACAGTCAGCTTCCCATGATGCCCCCTCATACAGGAGGCAAGGTTCTGGCTAATGACCTTGATTCCTCCCTGGCTAACCTTGTAGGCAGTAAGTTTACATTTTTGATGTCCTATCTGCTTTCTCATTCTACAGTTCATGTTGATTTCTCTGTTTTTATTCCTAACGTTCTCCTATGCCATTCCATAACATAAGTCCACAGAAAGACTCCAGGTTCCACATATGATTACCCTAGACACTATTTAATTGTGCCTGTTTATATAAAATAAGGGTGCTTGTGAATCTATAAAATGTTTTTTTTTTTTTTTCAGAAATGTATTTTCAATAAGGCTGTTAGTAAGGAGTATCAGTTTTATGTACAAACCATATTTCCATTTTTCCATTTGAGACATTTTGTAAAACGTAATTTAAAGAAGAATCTGTGATTTGTTAATTCTGTTAAATTTTTTATTTAACTGACACAAGTAGTAATATTTTCAATGTTTTCACTGATTAACTTCATTTAATTTTGTAAATAGAAACACACTTAGAATTGTATGCCTGCACCGCTCAGGTGGCACTGCGGTAAAACACGCTAGAACACCAGAGCTGGGATCTCGAATACATCGTATCGAATCTCAGCTGTGCCTGCGGCTGGGCTGAGCGGCCACATGAACAACGATTGGCCTGTTGTTCAGATAGGGGTGGGATATTAAAGCCGGATAGGGTCGGTCTCATGACTGATGCATCTACGACCTCTGCTGGCTGATTGATGGTGCCTGCATAGAGACGATGAAAGAGTGCGTTGATCAGGGTGTGTCTCTCCGTACACAGTGCTGATCCATGTGTCGCAGGGAGCGTGGGTTAGCTTCGTTCTCCTCAATCAGAGTCGGGGTCGGCATTAGTGGAGAGGAACCATGACACAATCAGGCAGTTGGACGCGCTAAAGTCGGGAGAAAAAGGGAGAAAATGCATAAACAAAATGTAAAAAAAAAAAAAGAATTGTATGCCTACAAACAACAAATCTAATGATGGTCTAAGTTTTTTTCACAGCACTGTAACTAAAGTAGCTTAGAAGCTTTGGAATTGAGGTCAGTTGTTCTCGACTGTGGTCTGTTTGCATCAGTATGTTTGTTTTAAAATGAGAGCAGTTTTGAACTCAGATGTTCTCCTGAGTTCCAGTCTCTGGTGCATCTAAAAACATTAATCTGGGGTTTATTTGAAGTGAACTGGGTGTGACCTTCACAATATTTAAAGCGATCTCTTCTGAGAGCTAGGCATCCAATAATGTTCATCCAATAATCGAGTCCCAAAAGACTTGAGACTCAACATAGACTAAAACTTAAGATTAAGAAGCTCTATAATGTAAACTGGTCCAAAAAAAGAAGCGAAATATAAGGGAAGAAGTTTCTAGAATGTTCAAGGTACAGAGTTCAACAATAAGCAGATGAATTGGAAACCAGTGAGAAAATCTTAAATGGGTATAAAAGGAGGATCCACCAATAGGTCTTTGTTGTGCCCATCAGTTCAAAAAGAACATTTCTTAATGCAAGATCTTTCGGTAAAAAGACACGCTGCAACCGGAGCTGGATTCTGAGTACATCGTTTCGAATCCAGCTCTGCCTTCCCGGTTCGAGGCTGGGCGGCTGTATGAGTAACGATTGGCCGGTTGCTCAGTTGGGGGGGTGGGACAAAGAACCGGATGTGGGTCTCTCTGTCAGAATGCGATTACGACCTCTGCCGGCTGATTAGAGGCGCCTGCACAAGAGATGAGGAAGAGTGCCCTTAGGGTGTGTCTCTCCGCATTCAACGCTAGGTGGTTGTGTTTCGGAGGGGATATGGGTTAGCTTCGATCTCCTCTGTCAGGGCAGGGTTCAGGATAGACAGAGAGGAAGAACGATGCAAAATTGAACAATTGGATGTGCTAAAGGGGGAGAAAAAAAAAAAAAAAGATTCAAGGAATGTGGAATGAATTAAGTGTATGTAGGGCAAAGCCAGAAACCAGGGTTGAATGTTTGTGACTATCATGCTACTGTGATCAATTTAGCCACACCTCGGAAAACCATTGTCACCTAACACAGTCCGCCGCTGCATCAAGAATTGTGACCTATGTTTTAGCAAGCTACAATAGTCCAGAGGCAGAGGAAAGAGAACCCGTCCTAGCAAGTTAGTATCTACACATCAACACAGTATTGGTGTGGACTCCCGGCCAGGTCGGTGGCTCTGCTGAGATTCGAACTTGCTCGGACGGGTTCTCGTTCACTGAAAAAGAATCAATTTAATGCTTATATTTGGAGTGATTTAGCTTCTAAAACCGGGTCCGTCTGGTCCACGCCCTGATGTCTGCCTTAAGTTTTTCATCCCCGGTGGAGTCATTGATCTGATTTGAATTCTATTAGTGTTTAGCCAAACTATCTGAGTCATACAACGTGACTCAGTCGCTCGTCTGTGGCGGGCATATGAAGTGTGTGAGGTGGGCAGTGGATGTGCAGATAAATAAGACTCTTAATGAAGTTTGAAAAGATGCCGGCACTGTGGGCGTATAAAATGCCCAAGCTGTTTTTATAAATTACCCCCCCCCCTTCTCTTTCATTCATGCTTTGTGTTTCTCTCCCTTTCTTTGCCATGTTTTAGATCTGCAATTTGGAGGCTCAGTCAAAAAGTGAGTAGCAGTTTTACTGGCTTTGTGTAATGTGTGTGTGTGTGTGCATATGAAGCAGTAGTGAACTGATCTTGTAAGTACTGATGTGTGTGTGGGGGTGCTGCAGGCCTGACATGCAGTGGACTCATCCTGGGGAGAAGAGGATGACTGGTGGCACTAACTGGCAGTCCAAGACCATGAGCAGCACGACTGCCTGGAGTCCTGCCCCCATGCCACCTGCTCCAATGCCTGTACCCCACATGGTGAGCGCACACACAAACACACATGCACATATTCTTCTACAAATTTTATAATAAAGCTTGGTTACTAGTATTAAGCAGCGGCGTTACTCCAGTTAACTGTATTTGTTGACCCCGCCCGGTATTTGAAATCTCAAAATTCAATCTTGAGTAAGACAGGAAAGACCAAAGTAGGGGATCATTTAAACTGGTTCTGCAAAAAGAGTGGGTTAAAACACTAGGATTGAAACTCAGCTCTGCCATCCGGCTGGACTGGCCGCCTACATGAACGATTGGCTGTTGTTCATACAGGGTGGGAACCGGACAGGGATTCCTCATAACTGAGTAATTACGGCCTCTGCTGCACAGAATCGAGGAATAACACGTTGATCAGAGTGTGGCTCTTTGTACAAAAAGAGCATCGTGCAGGTGAAAACATGCAGTCGGATACTGCACATGTGTCGGCGGGGGCGTGTGTCAGTCTCGCTCTTCTCAATCAGGGCAAGGATCGGCATCAATAGAGAGGAAGCATAACGCAATTGGATAACTTGATACGCAAAAAAAACGAAAGGGGGTAATTACTTTTGCACAATACAGTATATATTCTTTTATGTGATAAACATTTTTAGTTAGTTAAGTTGGTTTAGCTCAATAGTCTTGCTTTATTACTTCTGTTACTTCATCAGATTTGTTGCCTAATCTTAAAGCGTTCCACAGTTTTCACCCCAAAAGAGTTGGTTCCTGACTAAAACCAAAACATGTCTACAACCCCAAATCAGAATAAGTTGGGACAGTATGGAAAATGCAGATAAAATAAAAATGCAGTGTTCCTTAACTTTACTTTTATTTGATTGTAGACAGTTTAAACCCAAGATATTCCATGTTTTATTGGCTCAACTTCATTTCATTTATTAATAAACCTCCATTGCTGCATTTCAGGCCTGCAACAATTCCAGAAAAAGTTGGGATGGGGGCAATTTAGGGCTAGTAATTAGGTTAAAAAAAACAACTAAATAATGATAAATGATGAACTAAATAATGATGTGATTCCGAACAGTGATGTCAACAGGTGATTGTAATCATGGTACATTGGTACAATGAACATGATCCAGGAAAGGCTGAGTCCTTGAGCAAAGATGATCAGAGGATTTCCAGTTTGTCAACAGATGTGTGAGAAAATGATTGAAATGTTTAAAAACAGGAAGAATTTCAGTGCATAAAGGCCAAGGGCGCAAGTTTAAGCTGAACGCTTGTGATTTTCGATCCCTCAGACGGCACTACAACAAGAACCGCCACTCAACAATAGCTGATATAACCACATGGGTGAGGGATTACTCTGGCAAACCTTTGTCAAGCACTACAATACAGAGTCACATGCACAAATGCCACCTTACTGTGCAAAAAAGAAGCCTTATGTTAACCATATCCATAAGCAGCATTGACTTCTCTGGGCTCGGAGGCATCTAGGATGGACCATCACACAGTGGAAACGTGTATTGTGGTCAGATGAATCAGCATTCCAGGTTTTTTTTGGAAAAAATGGACGCCGTGTGCTCCGGACCGAAGATGAAAAGGACCATCCAGTATCAGAAACGAGTCCAAAAGCCAGAGTCTGTCATGGTATGGGGCTGGGTCAGTGCCCGTGGTAAAGGTCATTTACACTCCTATGATGGCAGCATTAATGCAGAAAAGTACATTGAGATCTTAGAGCAACATATGCTGCCTTCAAGATGACATTTTTTCCAGGGACATCCATGCATTTTTCAACAAGACAATGCAGAACCACATGCTGCACACATTACAAAGGCATGGCTGCGGAAGAAGAGTGTACGGGTACTGGACTAGCCTGCCTGCAGTTCTGACCTGTCCCCAACAGAGAATGTGTGGAGAATTTTGAAACGAAAAATGCAACAACGACGACCCCGTACTGTTGCACATCTTAAGACGTGTTTGCAGGAAGAATGACACAAAATAAAAGCTGAAACACTAAATCACTTGGTATCCTCAGTGCCAAAACATCTTTTAAGTGTGGTGAAAAAATTACAAAGAGGTAAATTACTGTCCCGACTTTTTTTGGAATGTGTTGCAGTACTTGTTTACCCAGCCTGGGATTTGAATTCTTAAAACCCAGTGACGGTAGAATGATAGTGACGGTAAATTTAGGGTTTCAGGTATTAAAGTGTAATGTTGTTTTATGTCCGCGGACTGTTTTCTTGAGATTGTTGGTTTAAATTGAAGCAGATTGCAGCTTAATGAGCTGACTGTGGTGGAAACCGTTATACCTCACTGTCTTCACTGTGCTACAGACTAACCTCTCACCTTCTTTTCTACCTCACTGTCCTTTGTCTCTTTATTCTCTCCGCACAACACAGCTTCATACAACTGTCTAACGTCTTGTGTCTTTTTATTCTCTCCATTTCTCTCACTGTCCTTCTCTTTATTTTTATCTGGTTCTCTTTTCCTTCATGCTTCTAACCCAGCAGAGTGGAATGTTCTATACTGGTTATGTAAGTATCCTGTGTAACAGAGCAGCCAGCATTTATACACCTTAATAGAATTATCTCCCATTTCCATTTCCATTCATATAGTCTTAGAGCCACAAGCTTAAACACACCTGGTCAAAGTCCATTTCTTTAGTGAAAAGTTTAAATGAAATGCTACATTTGTGCGTTTTTCTCTTAGTACAAATTTCTATATATTTGCTGAACTTAACATATGTGGTCAATCAAAACATATTAAGTGGCCGCTCAGGTGGCGCAGCAGTAGAATACAATAGCACACCAGAGCTGGGATTTCGAATACATCGTGTCGAATATCAGCTCTGCCATCCGGCTGGGCTGGGCGGCTACATGAACAACTATTGGCTGTTGTTCATAGAGTGGGACAAGCCGGACCAGGGTTCCTCATAACTGGTGCAATTGCGACCTCTGTTGGCTGAGTTGGGGAATAATGCTGATGGGGGTGTGGCCCTCCGTACACAGTGCCCGTTGGTGTATGAACTTGACTCGTGCAGGTGAAAAATGCAGTCTGTACTGACTGTACGTGCCGGAGGGGGGGCATTTGTTAGTTGAGAGGCATCCTCAGTCAGCGGTGAAGGGTCGAATCAGTATAGAGGACGCAATCAGGGTAATTGGACACGACTAGATTAGGGGAGAAAATTGGAGGGAAAAAAGTGGGAAAAATTATTTAAAAAACAACAACATATTAAGTAGCCGCTCAGGTGGCGCAGCGGTAAAATACACTAGCACAGAGCTGGGATTTCAAATACATCGTACATCGTGGGTTGGGCGGCTACAGGAAAAACGATTGGCTGGTGTTCATAGGTTGGGACAAGCCGGACCAGGGTTTCTCATAACTGGTGCAATTACGACCTCTGCTGGCTGATTGATGGCGCCCGCACAGAATTGGGGAATAATGCACTGATAAGGGTGTGGCTTTCCGTACACTGATCTGCATATGAACTCACCTCGTGCAGGTGAAAAGATGCAGTCGGTACTGCACACGTGTCGGAGGCGGTGTGTGTCAGTTGTGAAGCTCCTCAGTCATCAGTGGAGGGTTGTATCGGTAGAGGTGAAGCGTAACGCAATCAGGGTGATTGGATACGACTAAATTAGAGGAGAAAATTGGGGAAGAAATTGGAGGAAAAGAGAGAAAAAACATATGAAAACATACCAATATGTTTCTCTTCCAATATGCTTCAGCAAACAACAGTAATTGTGCATAAAAATTGATGCTTTGACTTGATTTCTCTCAGCAAAACACTGAATTTGAAATGAAGAGAATTTACAGTCTAAAGCTACAGTCTCTGGTGATCTAAAGACCCATCCTGAGCTAAATAATTGTTCCACTGGGCAGAAATGAAAGGCTTATTGAAATAAAAGTTGGGGCATTATGTAATAAAAACAACATTAGCTAACACCTTGGAAGAATAGTCTAAAATTAGCCTGCGTTATATCATTTAACACACAAAAATCAATCATGGCACAACCACTATGGGGTGATTTAAAATTTATAGATGTGACATTTTAATTCATATTGATTTGTGACGGGGCTCACTCATTACTTTGTTTACAGTTTGTCATTAACATTTGAGATTGGACATGATGACACAGTTCATACACTATATCGCCAAAAGTATTCGCTCGTCTGCCTTCACACGCATATGAACTTGAGTGACATCACATTCTTAATCCATAGTGTTTAATATGATGTCGGCACACCCTTTGCAGCTATAACAGCTTCAACTCTTCTGGGAGGGCTTTCCACAAGGATTAGGAGTGTGTTTATGGGAATTTTTGACCATTCTTCCAGAAGCACATTTGTGAGGTCAGACACTGATGTTGGATGAGAAGGCCTGGCTCACAGTCTCCGCTCTAATTCATCCCAAAGGTGTTCTGTCGGGTTGAGGTCAGGACATGTCTTTATGGACCTTGCTTTGTGCACTGGTGCGCAGTCATGTTGGAACAGGAAGGGGCCATCCCCAAACTGTTCCCACAAGGTTAGGAGCATGAAATTGTCCAAAATCTCTTGGTATGCTGAAGCATTAAGAGTTCCCTTTCACTGGAACTAAGGGGCCGAGCTCAACTCCTGAAAATCATCCCCACACCATAATCCCCCCTCCACCAAACTTTACACTCGGCACAATGCAGTCAGACAAGTTCCGTTCTCTTGGCAACCGCCAAACCCAGATTCATCACTCCAGAGAACACGTCTGCACTGCTCTAGAGTCCAGTGGCGGTGTGCTTTACACCACTGCATCCGACACTTTGCATTGCGCTTAATGATGTAAGGTTTGGATGCAGCTGCTCGGCCATGGAAACCCATTCCATAAAGCTCTATACGCACTGTTCTTGAGCTAATCTGAAGGCCACATGACGTTTGGAGGTCTGTAGCGATTGACTCTGCAGAAAGTTGGCGACCTCTGCGCACTATCCACTTCATGGCTGAGTTGCTGTCGTTCCCAGTCGCTTCCACTTTGTAATACCACTGACAGTCGACTGTGGAATATTTAGTAGCGAGGAAATTTCACGACTGGACTTGTTGCACAGATGGCATCCTATCACGGTACCACGCTGTAATTCACTGAGCTCCTGAGAGCGACCCATTCTTTCACTAATGTTTGTAGAAGCAGTCTGCATGCCTAGGTGCTTGGTTTTATACACATGTGGCCATGGAAGTGATTGGAACACCTGAATTCAATGATTTGGATGGGTGAGTGAATACTTTTGGCAATATAGTGTATATCTGGTGCTACACAGCAATATAGGTCTTAGTGACTGGTGGTAAAGATTGGACTCAGTAACCTGTCACGTCTGGTACTCTGTACACGCCACTGGTACTCTGACACTTTCCCTTCTCTGAAATACATGCTAAAGGTGGATTGTTTGCTCTGATTTGTCCCTAAGTCTGAGTTAATCTGTTGGGCTGTGACGAAGTATATACAGACCCAAGAGGCTTTTCCCAACATGGGGTTTGGTCGTTGAGGTTGATGTTTCCACATTTTTTCTTGTTTGATTAAATTATATTTGCTGTATAATTATATTGTGTTTTATAAGACATCATTTTAATTGTGCTTTATGTGGATGTGTTTTCTGTGTTTGTGCTTTACCTTCACCCTGACCTGCACTGCTTCTGTTCTGCTCACATTGTTACTTTATGCTTTTAAACATCATCTTCTGTGTCCAATAAAAAAAGCTCTACATACTGTTTTCTACATAAGGATGCATATGACTCTAGTACAGCTACAGTGGTGTGAGTGAAGTCATATCCATCTTTCTGATTGCTTATGTTACTTTAAACACAATGATTTTACACCTGTGAAGAAAACATCAAGACAATTGAAACAGAATAAAAGTATTCAAGTGACCTAGTCAAAATACTGGCTAGAACCTAATAAGAGTGCTCTAGTAAGACAGGAACCAATTGCCAGTTTACAATGCCAAGATTTTGGTATAATAGAATAATGTAGGTCTATAAAAGCATGCAGGAGCAGTGAAGAGCCAATAGTCTCCAAAAAGGTCTCCATTCTATTATTGATAGCGCAGTAGCATATGTATGAGCAGTTGTAATGCAGTGTTTGTGCGTAAATGTGTGATCTCAATTCACCCTGCACTGATGTGTCCAGCAGGCTCCTGCACCCATGGCCTTCCCCATGACCACACCTCAAGTGCCTGTGTATGGGATGGTGAGTATTATTATCTGCACCCAACACCACAGCATTAATATAACATACGTCTGACATTTGTCTCTTTTAATTATAACTGTGTCTTTTGTCTTTTTGTTTTTGTCAGGTTTCTCCTCAGATGGGTCAAATGGGTCAGATGGGAGGGGTTCCAGTGATGACCCAACAGCCCGTGATGTACCAGCCTGTTCTGAGACCCACCAACCCATTTGCTCCCGGAGCTCAGGTACACATACGCTGCTTTGCCTTTGCATTTGTGTTTAGTGGTGAGATGAAGTATGACAGATAAGTATATGTATACCATCCATTTATTAGCAACACATGGAATAATTATCAGCCAGTTATGTGACAGCAGTGTGTTGCATAAAATTATACAGACAAATGATGCATAAAATCCAAAAATATCCAGTGAGCGGAAGCTCTGTCAATGGAAACACCTTGTTGATGGGAGAAATCAGAGGTGAATGAGATTGAATGAGATTTATGGCAGTAACAGAAATTGTTGAGTCCATGCCAGCTCGAGTACCCACTGTCATTAGGGCAAAAGATGGAACATACCAAAGCTCTGTCAAATGCTAATTTTGGTTTGTAATGAATAAACTGGATTTACTATTACTGAATATATACTCACCAGGCACACCTATCTGGTACGTACATTCATGGATTATTTTGTAAGCTACACATACTGAGGAACCTTGTGGATATACAGTTACTAAATGTAGCCCCTCTGTTGCTCTGTACTCTTCATGACCACCCTGTATTCTATTTATCCATCAAAATCAACCCTCAAAGGAACCCTACTGGCCAATTATTATTTGGGTTGTGGACCATTCTCAGCACTAACATGGTAATGATGTGGTGGTGTGTTAGTTTGTGTTTTAGCAAGTGCAGCAGTGTTGTTGGGATTTCAAACACTAAGAGAACAGTGCTCCAACCAAAAATACAACGCCAAGATGGTACTGTTATTGAAACGTGCCCACTAATTAAAAAAACTAAACGATTAACACACATTGAGCATAAGGAAAACCCTAGGCTCTAACTGTACACCTACAACCAGTGCTGACTGGGTATGTGTTCGTAATAAAGGGGACACTGAGTTAAAATTCCCAACAACACTGCTGCACCTGCTACACTTATAATTAATGGTAGTGTGTGTTAAGGTCATTGCAGTGCTGAGAATAATCCACCACCCAAACATCATCTGGTTAGTAGGGCTCCAATGAAGGTTACTTTGATTGATAAATGGGTCACAGTCAGTGATTGTATAGCTACAACTTCATCTGTATTATCAGTATTATCTGGTGAAGCTAAAACACCACCTATAGTGTATAAAATAAACACATGTATTGGATAGATATACCTAAAAAAGTGAGTACATACAGTGAGTGTATATAAAAACAATGAATAGAAGTTTGAACCTTAATAGTTTTTGTTTTTGCTGTGCAGATGCAGTTCATGTAGTAGCAATGTGCAGCAGAGTGCCAAACACACAACAACATGAGCCACAGAGCAAGAGGAGAGACGAGGACACCAACCACTACCAAATTCAGGGAGCCAAAGGAATGAGAGAAGCAGACGAAAACAAAGCGATTCGTTTTTTTGGGAAAACAGGGAAAGCACGAGCGGTTTTCTGCCATGACTCTTCACCTGATTGTCTGAAATGTGTCACTCTCAAACCCCCCCCTACATGCCACAACTGAGTATCAGCATCACAGCATAACATCTTATTCATTTTCATTCTACATGTCTCATTTAAGGTAGAGTCTGATGGTTAAGAAGGTTTAGTTACCTCACGTTTAGCTCATGTTTTGTTAGCGTTTTTAGCTGATTGTGTCCTGACAGCTGGGCTTAGAGAGAATTGATCATTTTAAATCAGGTTTGATGACAGAAGTGACGTGGTTGCTTTATGTTGCTAGAATGGTTCTGAGCACTGTGTTTGGGTTACAGCTGGGTGTGAAGGCGCTAACAGGACACAGATCTCCAACCACGCTAGTCCAGTCTAATCAGTCTTGACCTCACAAGTCACCTACTACCTGTTGCTCTAACTCTTAAACTAAAAATGTGGAATTGGAAGAATTGGAATTATTGCACTTAGGGAGAGGGAATATGGCAAAAAATCACAGGTTTTTATACTACATAACAATATTTTACTCTTTTTTTCCACTCGATTAAACCATGTACAGATACAAGAGTCACAAACATGTTACATTTACATTTTTAACATTTAAAGAAAATTACAGTATTTATTAAGAAGCAAAATCAGTGAGAAGTGAAGCTAGTGGTTTTTAATATTCGTTTCATCAACCGATTCATCATGGTAAAGGTCGCGGTGGATCTGGTTTTACTGGGAAACACTGGGTGCTAGGCAGGAATACACTGAACAGGGTGCCAATCCATCACAGGGTTTCGACCACCGATAGCTTCAAACCCGGATCTCAGCAATGGTGGGCTAGTTTGATAAACCACTGCGCCACCTGAGCGCCCCATTTTTTATTAGTAACTGGCTAGAACCTAATAAGAGTGCTCTAGTAAGACAGGAACCTGCAATTGCCAATCCATCACAGGGTTTCGACCACCTCCCCCTCAGACACGATCCCGGATCTCGGCAGTTGTGGGCTAGTTTGATAGACCACTGCACCACCTAAGCTCCACATTTTTTATTAGTAACTAATTACTAGTGACCTAGTCAAAGTACTGGCTAGAACCTAATAATAGTGCTCTAGTAAGACAGGAACCTGCAAATGCCAATCTATCACAGGGTTTCGACCACCACCCCCTCAGACACGATCCTGGATCTCGGCAATTGTGGGCTAGTTTGATAGACCACTGTACCACCTGAGCGCCCCATGATAATAAGTAGTATCGTAACAATAGTAATAATATGAATAATTCTAAACATGTTCATGTCTGTTTTTATTTACTGGTTTAACTGAATATAAAACTTTCTAGGGTGCTAGAATTAAACACAATGGCTAAAAATATGAGAAATGACCAAGAACTTCTTGGACATGCTATTCCAAACCTATGAACGTTACTGCTTTTGCTCATGGTCCATCTGGCTAGGCTTTTAAAGTGTCTTTTAAAATGTGTGCCATTTCATGAGAAGGCCTGGCTTGCGGCCTACAGTTCAATTCATCCCGATTGTAATCTGTAGGGTTGAGGGTAGGGCTCTGTGCAGGCCACTGGAGTTTTCCACCCAACCTCAGAAACCACGTTGTTGTGGAATTTATATTGTGTATGAGTTTATGGGGCTCAGTTCTTTACCGCTATAGTTATAAAAGCAGAAAAGGGAAAACAGGAGATTCCACTTCCCTTCACCTTTTCCAGTATATTTCAGATCTTTAGTCTTGCATACTTGTCAGTTTGAACGTGAGGACTTCAAAACCAATACAACCAGCCATGATCGCCGAATCAACACTAGTGATTTCAATTTAGAATGAACATATGCTGTCTGTTTCACACCCCCACCACTCCAACCTTCCCAGCGCCAGGCATGCAGCCATGTTACAAAATTCTATCTGGCTCTGAGCAAAGGAAGGAGCAGCGTGTGCCAACATTAATAAATGTAATTAGTGTCTCATATACATTTTCTGTTCTGTGGGATAAATGGATATTTACAGTATGCACTGGGAGTGGTCAAGAACTTTGCGTGTATGTCCATACAGAACAGACCACTCATGTTCATTACATTTACATTTACATTTTCAGCATTTAGCAGACGCTTTTATCCAAAGCGACTTACACAATGAGCAATTGAGGGTTAAGGGCCTTGCTCAAGGACCCAACAGTGGCAACTTGGTGGTGGCGGGGCTTGAACCGGCAAACTTCTGTTTACTAGTCCAGTACCTTAACCACTGAGCTATCACTGGCCCAGTGATATATAAAAGGATATATAATATGTTCATATAAAAGGAATTCAAGAAGCATTGCTTTTTATTTATTCTTGAGCTGTTATCTCCAGGTAGCATAATGATACAACACTCTAGATGAATATTTAATGCCTCTTTAATTAGCTTCTATTCTCTGTTATCCTCCTTCAGGGAGGAGAGAGAAGAGACAGAGCCTGGGTGGCTACACATCACTGTTTGTGTGCTTCGTCTCATACCTGCCTTATAAGTGTTGGATCAGTATGTAATAGCGGCCAATATTTTAAACATCATAGTCCAAATTTTAGTCATTAATATTTGTAGCACGTTATTACAAGCAATCTGTAGGTCTGCTTGTGTGGTATTTGGTTTTTGATTAATGATGAATACATAATCTGTCAAGCTGCAGAATCTTGAAACATTTTACATGCTCTATAGGAAACAAGCATCTGCATATTTAAATAAATTACTATTCATTTGCTCATGTTGAGAAAAAAAACTTAGTGTCGTGTGAATTAAATTAGAAATGAGATGGAACATTTAATTCAGCAAATAAAAAAAATATGCATAAAAAACACCATATTTAAGTATATTGTTTTGTTTTTCACTGCAGGGGATGTTTCAATTTATCTTTCAGCTTGAAAGTAGCTACATAACAATATTACATTCAAATTTTAAAAAGTATTCTCATCATCTTTAGTCTGTGAAAGAATAAAGTCTTTATATGTAGAGTTTCTGGGCATTGTGAGTGCAGTCACTGCAGATTCCTATCACATCCAGCAGGTTATAGGATGTGGTTTTTTTAATATATATGTACATTTTGTTTAAGCATTTTCTCCCCTTTTTTCCCCTTTTAGCATGTCCAATTGCCAGATTGCATCACGCTTCCTCTCCACCAATGCGATCCCTGCTCTGATTGAGGCGAACAAAGCTAACCCACGCCCCCTCCGACACGTGGGCAGCAGCCGTATGCAATTTGACGAGTGCAATGCGGATCAGCACTGTGTACGGAGAGACACACCCTGACAGCACTATTTTTCCATCTCTGTGCTGGCGCCATCAATCAGCCAGCAGAGGTTGTAATTGCATTAGTTATGAGAGAGACCCTGTCCGGCTATATCCCACCCCTATCTGAACAACAGGCCAATCGTTGTTCATGTGGCCGCTCAGCCCAGCCGATACGATGTATTCGAGATCCCAGCTCTGGTGTTCAGCAAGTGTTTTACCGCTGCGCCACCTGAGCGGCCTGCAAGGTTATCACTTTTAAGTAGAATAAAATTGTCAGTCTGAATCTTTCATGGCACATAAAAGTTAAAGCATATTGATTACATTATAAAGTACTTTGTTTAATCCATCAATTCTACTGTAATAATCACATATTTGGAAATAGATGTTCTGTTTTAGGGGTGGCACGGTGGCTTAGTGTGGGTAGCACTGTCGCCTCACAGCAAGAAGGTCCTGGCTTCAATCCCCAGGCGGGGTCCGGGTCCTGTCTGTGTGGATTTTGCATGTTCTACCCGTGTCTGCGTGGGTTTCCTCCGGGAGCTCCGGTTTTCTCCCACAGTCCAAAAACATGGGTGTGTGTATGTGTGTCTGCCTTCGATGGACTGGCGTCCCGTCCAGGGTGTTACTGTGTGCCTTGCGCCCCTTGAAAAGCTGGGATAGGCTCCAGCACCCCCTGCGACCCTAATTGGATAAGTGGATAAGGAAATGAATGTTCTGTTTCATGAAATTAACTTCAAATTCACTCGTATTTTCAGTGCTTACTCTGTTCTGTGTGTGTAAGTTTCCTTTCACCTCTAAGAAAAATGCTTATCTTCCTGTATTGTTACCTACCTCTGATAGTGCAGTTGAATTCAGTACATCCTGCTTGTGTGCATCCTACGTTTAGTGACTGTTTGTTGTCGGGCATGCTGATGAGATCTCAGTTGTGTACTGCTAATCTTATTAGCTTGTAGGATGAATGTTGGAGTTTCCCTACAAAAAATGTCACCTCTAAGAAAAATGTGGAAGCTAGATTGGCTGCTCTAAATTGCCTCTTGGTCTAATTAATTAAACATGTCTTGGGCCACTCAGGTGGCGCAGCGGTAAAAACACACGCTGCGACCAGAGCTGGATTCCGGATACATGGTATCGAATCTGTCATACCGGCTCGAGGCTGAGTGGCTACATGAACAACGATTGGCCGGTTGTTCAGTTGGGGGGCGGGACAAGGGGCCGGAAGTGGGTTTTTTCTCTGTCAGAATGGTGCAGTTACGACCTCTGCCGGCTGATTAGAGGCGCCTGCACAAGAGATGAGGTAGGAGTGCTCTTAGGGTGTCTCTCCGCATGCAAAGCTAGGTGGCGCAACACTCGTCAATGTGTAGGTGGAATGTGTCATGTTTCGCATGGGATGTGGGTTAGCTTCGATCTCCTCAGTCAGGGCAGAGTTCGGCATGGGCAGAGAGGAAGAACGATGCAAATAGAATAATTGGACGTGCTAAAGGGGGAGAAAAAAAAAAACAAAACATGTTTTGTATTCGTGTGATGGATTTAATACCCATGAAGGGGTTAGTAAAATAATGAATAAAACAATGGATTGATCAATTGATCTTTAGTAATTTAATCATGAACAAGGATACTGAAGTTTATCTTTCTGTATCGTTACCTACTTCTAAAACTGCAGTTGAATTCAGTACATCCTGCTTGTGTGAATCTTAAGTTTAGAGACTGTTTGTTGTCGGGCATGCTGATGAGATCTCAGTTGTGTACTGCTAATCTTATTAGCTTGTAGGATGAATGTTGGAGTTTCCCTACGAGCTCTACCGGGTGTGATTAGGAAATTGTGTGTGGGAGAAAACTACTTCAGTTAATGTGTATATACACTTCTATAAGCCTCCTCATCAGCATTCATGGTGTTTTTAGCACTCTTGGGGATGGTATGTTTGGCAGTTAGATTAGCTCTGATTTGTTAGGTTAGCGTCCGACTCGTGTCTTTCTGTAAATGTTCATTGTACATTTAAATATAGACAGAAACTAACAAAACGATGATTAGATATGCTAACACTAAATGGGACTCAAAATGTCAACAAAATGGAACGACCCTGCCACTCAATTTATTGTTAAAACTGCGCCACTTTAAACCTGACTTGAGCATATAGCACTTATTTCACTCGTTACAGGACTTCCCTCTAGTGGTGGCTAGTAACAACATGTCTGCACATTTTGTTGTTAAACCCAGTCGAATTTGCGGTTAGCCACAATGTTTATTTGGTCTCTTTGCCTGAGACTTGTCTTACATTCACTAACCTAACATTATGTACTTTTGACATTGTTCTTTCTTGTTTCTAGACTGAAGCCTGTAGTTTAGTAGACGGCTCTTACAAATAGACATCAGTAGAACAGAAGGGTGGCACGGTGGCTAAGTGGGTAGCACTGTCGCCTCACAGCAAGAAGATCCGGTCCGGGTCCTTTCTGTGCGGAGTTTGCATGTTTCCTCCCACAGTCCAAAAACATGCAGCCAGGCTAATTGGAGACACTGAATTGTCCTACAGGTACCTATCTGCTAGGATGCATAAACCAGTGCATCGTAGTGCCGGTCCCAAGCCCGGATAAATAGGGAAGGTTGTTTTATAAAGGGCATCCGGCGTAGAAACTGTACCAAATCAATAACGCGGATCACGATCCGCCGGCATCCCCTAATGGGAGCAGCCAAGGAAATAGAGAGAGAGACGAGTAGAACAGAGCATTCGTTTCTAGTCATAAATTAGCAGATATGAGATTAAAGTCAAAATCATAATATAATTAAATTCCTAGACGCACTTTTTGCTTTTAAAATTTTGCTTGTTTTGCTTTATTTGTTTTAAAATTTCAGATTTTGTTACCAGCTAGCAACTAGGTTCTCGTCTGTAATTTGGTTTCATCCTTGTCAGTATTAACTCAACACCTCTCAAAAACATGGACTCAAATACTAGGAATCAGGGTCCAAACTACTTTAAACACAATATCAGTATAAAATTATTAGTTTTGCCGTTTGTCAACAGAAGCATTCAGGGAGGTGACTTGTGAGGATACAGGTAGTTGTGTATAAAAATGAATGAGAACTGGACTTGCAAAACTAATCAAGGTCGTGGAAGTAAAAGAAAAGCTGTCCTATGTGGCTGGTCTTGATCCTATTATTATAGTTACTAGGAGATCCAGGTCCCTCAAACCTTTTATACTTATTAAGCAACCCAGCTTTCACCTAAACTCAGTGCTTAACCCAAACCACTAGCCAGAAATTAAACACCGCTCACACCAAAATCAGCAGTTTTAGCTTCAGGAATGACAAGCCAGACTGGAGAAGTCTGGGAAGGTTTCAATAAAGTGATCCAGCAGTTGGTTCCAGGTTGTGTGATGAATTTGCTGAGTCTGACTTTCTTTGCTTTCTTACTTTGATTGGCATGTACAAGTTCCTTCTCACCTCAGCCAAGAAAAACATTGTGGCTCGTGTCATGTTGTGCACGCTTCTTTCTTTTGTTATACATCTGTCTTTTTAATTGGTGTCTCATGCTCTGTATATACCCACACTCTACCACACTATCCCTTTTATTTTACCTTTAGAGAATTCGCATTATATATAGATATATTCACACAATAGAAGCAGACATCAGTATGGGATTTACTAAATCATTGATGCCAAATGAGAGGGGAATGGGAGAAAACCGTCCAAATGTTTGGAAAACCCCTTTTGTACATTTTATATTTATTTATGCAAAATATAAGGATTTTAATATGCATGGTAAATACATATTTCATAAAACCATACAATTATGTTTTACTTTACTTCATTCTTTCATGTTTTTTAAATAAAGTCATTTTCCTTCAAGGTTTTGTTTTGTGTTTATTTAAACCATTTTTTGTTAATTCATCTGCACATTTGCTGTTTTGTCCAACACCTGCACCTAAACAGTGTTTTGTTTGTATTTACCCGGTTGAGCAAGTGATACAGTAAGTGTGGATGGGTGTCTCTTCAATCAACCAGTGGGGGAAAAAAATCCGCCCGCCCCATTTCCTCCTGGTGCTTTGGATTCCTCCTGCAGTCCAAAGACATGCAAGTGAGGTGAATTGGAGACACTAAATTGTCCAAGAGTAAGAAACTACTGTTCCTGTTATGAATGTAACCAAAGTGTAAAACATGACATTAAAATCCTAATAAACAACCCCCTCTCTGCTGAACATCTTTGACGTTGAGCCTGGTATAGACTTCTAATACTGAAGAAATCAAACTGCCGGTGTTAAAATTGGGGTTTCTAACACTGCTTTTGTGCACCCTGGTTTAATTTTGGAATATAGTAATTCGTTATTGACTATTACATTAGTACTGCAGATCCTCAAAAGTCTAAAAAAGTTACTTTTAGAACATTAAGCACTAAAACACTTGCAGACTGCAAAAGCTGGTGCTGGACAGATCATAGTGTTTATCTGACTGGATTTCCAGTCTGAACAGCGTCCACAGTTCCTTTAAACCCATTAAACCAGATCAGCATGACCATATTGTTACATCTACTGCCAGTCAAGTTATAGACGCAGAAATACATGGTAAATGCCTAGGACCTCCAGACAGATAGATAATCTGGGTGTTGCTTTAAAAACCCAAGCCAACAGTTTCTTCACCAACTTACTGAGAAAAAAAGAAAGATCAAAAACTCTTATTAGCTTACTATCTTGTAACTGCAATATCAACCATACTTTGCCAAGCAGAATCTTAGTCCACCATTTGTTTTATATGTATAAAGGGCTGTGAGTCCAGAAATAGTAACAAGCAACATAATGTTAATCAGGCTTATTATTAAAAGGACGTCATTGTCATGTATCAACTGATACTCAAAAAATTTATATTCTCTTAGGGGAAATAGTTTCAGTGCAACTTGGGTGAGTTTATAACCTGCTAAACCTTTCAATCCTGGATTCATACTGGAAAGCAGAAGTAGGTGCTTTTATAGATTTATATCCCTAAAGTTTTGTATGAGGGTAAGAAAAAGCTTAGAAGCTATAAGGACAGGGTCGTTATTCTCAGATTGTCTATTCCATCATCACATTTTCATTTCTTACCATCCTCTCAATACTCTCCAATGTGCTCTCACTTTTTATGTAGCCCATTTTATTCTAAATTGAATGGGGGGTGTCCATGAGATCCTTTTCTTCCTCTGTGATGGTAAACTTCGGCTAAACTGCCTTTTTGATGCTCAATATGGTTTCTATAATGCCTCTGTTCTGCTGATGCCACTTCTGTTTGAACTTAAATCTTGTTTCTTATGCCTGCAAAGAGACACTCAATTCAGGACCAAGATGTGAAACGATTCCATTTTGGATTGGGTTGTTCTGTTCTAATTTGTTCTTTTTTTTTGCATGTGTTGTTTTTATGTCATGATTGAGGAATTAAAGTTTCAGAATTGTTTGCTAAACTCTGTTAAATATGGTGCTTCTTTCTGTTGAGTAGGTGATCTGTTGTTGTGGATTTTCTGGATTTTTAGTGTATTTTCTTGTTTTTTTGAAAACTGCTTTATCAGTGGTCGGTTGTGCTTGTCAATTTAAATTCTTGTGTGTTCCAGTCCTTATTTTGCAGTCGGTTATGTTGTCTGTATCTGTAATGCAAGCTCTTATCATGGACCATGAATGAATGCCTTGTGAAAATTGGTTTATCGCTTGTGCTTGCCAGTTTCTTAATAAAGAACCATTTTTTAGCATTTGGGATCATAGTGGACTTTTTTCCTTTTTTTACTTCTAATTATTACTGGAAAGCAACACTTGTTAGTGTTGCCTATTCATGTCAATTGTGCCTTTATCCCAAAGCCTAACTTTAAGTGTGCAGAAAAAAATGTAAAGATAAGTGGCACTAAACATGTTATACGTACAGTGATCAGCCATAACATTAAAATCACCTCCTTGTTTCTACACTCACTGTCCATTTTATCAGCTCTTCCTACCATATAGGAGCACTGTGTAGTTCTACAATCACTGACTGTAGTCCATCTATTTTTCTACATACTTTTTTTAGCCTGCTTTCACCCTGTTCTTCAATGATCAGGACCACTATAGAGCAGGTATTATTTAGGTGTTGGATCATTCTCAGCACTGCAGTGACACTGACATGGTGGTGTTGTGTTAGTGTGTGTTGTGCTGGTATGAGTGGATCAGACACAGCAGTGCTGCTGGAGTTTATAAGCACCTCACTGTCACTGCTGGACTGAGAATAGTCCACCAACCAAAAATATATCCAGCCTGTGACCACTGATGAAGGTCTAGAAGATGACCAACTCAAACAGCAGCAATAGATGAGCGATCGTCTCTGACTTTACATCTACAAGGTGGACCAACTAGGTAGGAGTGTCTAATAGAGTGGACAGTGAGTGGACACGGTATTTATAAACTCCAGCAGCGCTGCTGTGTCTTATCCACTCATACCAGCACAACACACACTAACACACCACCACCATGTCAGTGTCACTGCAGGGCTGAGAATGATCCAACACCCAAATAATACCTGCTCTGTGAGGGTCCTGACCATTGAAGAGCAAAGTAAAAAAAGGGTATGTAGAGAAATAGATGGACTACAGTCAGTAATTGTAGAACTAGTGCTCATATGCTAAGTGGAGCTGATAAAATGGACAATATAGGACAATTAATGTAACACTGTGATAAAAAGGTGTCTGTCCCTTTTTATGAGTCGAAGACATACAATTCTACTTTTGTGTAGAGTCTGCATGTTCTCTGTGTCTCCCTGGATTTCCTCAGGGTGCTCCAGTTTCTTTCCACAAGTTCAAAGACCTGCAGTCAGTCTAATTGGACCTACTAAAAATTGCCGTGTGTGTGTGTGTGTGTGTGTGTGTGTGTGTGTGTGTGTGTGTGTGTGTGTGTGTGTGTGTGTGTGTGTGTGTGTGTGTGTGTGTGTGTGTGTGTGTGTGTGTGTGTGTGTGTGTGTGTGTGTGTGTGTGTGTGTGTGTGTGTGTGTGTGTGTGTGTGTGTGTGTGTGTGTGTGTGTGTGTGTGTGTGTGTGTGTGTGTGTGTGTGTGTGTGTGTGTGTGTGTGTGTGTGTGTGTGTGTGTGTGTGTGTGTGTGTGTGTGTGTGTGTGTGTGTGTGTGTGTGTTGGAATGCAGTAATTATTCTGTGTACTATAATTCTCTTTGGGTTTTTTTATTCTGTTACAGTTCTGTTTCTCTTTTTGGTTCCTGCTTTGTGTCAGGGAGGAGCTCCGGCTATCAGGAATGACAACCTCCTCAGATAAAACCTAACAGCTGTGAGGTGTGAGGTGCTCTGGACTATTTATAACTTCATTCGGTCTGTTTCCTCTCCACTCAGGACTCCTGTTGCTGCTTCTAGATCTCTCCGGCCTTTCACATGAAAGTTCTGGAGAGTGGAAAACGTGCAGGTAGGAGTCTTTAAGGGCCTGTGGTGGACCAGAAGAGGATCAGATTAACAAGAGTGACTCCTCAGTTAATTAACAGATCTAAACAGTAACTATAGTAATTAAGGGCAGGTTATATCAGTATGGCTTTACTGTGTTATAACAGAGGTTGTGGAGAAAGATATGATGAGGATAAGAACTCAGATGGTAAGTTCTACTATGTCTTTATTAATTTATTACTTATACATCACTTACCTATCATGTACTTGCTTTACATACCACCTACTTACCTTAGGGTACAGCTTACCTTACATATTTAACTACCTTAGTAACTTAGTACTTACATACTGCCTACTTATTTTAACTTAAATACTACTTTACCTACTACCTACATACTACTTATATCACCATACTTCTTACTTAAATACTACTTTCATGTGCAATTACTTACTATGTATGTATTTTACTGACAATCTAATCTCACTACCACTACAGTTACCTATTATATACTTTCTTTACTAATGTTACTTACTAGCTGCTTATTGTAGTAACACTTACAGTACATGCACATTTGCTTACTTTATTGCCTACTTACAGTATATACTTATGTTATATACTTTGATTACTTTCTTTATCTAATTACATTTTAAACATACCTTTAAAAAAAAAATTTTTACCTGCTCATGTAACCTGCCTACCGGGTCACTTGTTACTTGATATACTTTACTTACTACACATGCTTAATTATATTTTGTTCCTTTTCATTAACTACTTGACCTGGGCAGGGTCATGGCAGGTCTAGTTCTACAGGATTTCACTGTACAGGGCTCCAATCCATGACAGAGCTTCAGCCATCCCCTCAGACATAGCCCATTATGTCCATATAGATGCACGGCCAGCCGATAGTGGGGTGGGCTAGTATAATAGACCTGGTTTAAGGTGTAAATTTTATTAGGGTGGTAATACCACATGGGACACATTTTTAAAGATTTTTAATTGTGCGTTCTTTTGTACCAAGGCCGTAATCATAATATATATTGGGGGGACCCAATACTCAGATATAATCAAAATTTTACACCAGTATAGTGTTCCAATAAGTATTTGATATGGCGGGAATGTGTAGATTTTTGGACCACACAATAGAAAGAGTTGAGCTGTGATTGTTACACATGGTTGTAGAGTAAATACTTGACACCCACAGTCTTCCTACCAGCTGTTCCTGACTGCCATAAATGTTCTCGTCTTTGATTGGTCCACTGAGGCAGGGACAGATGGCTAGCACTGTGCTGTGTGACAGGGTGGGACAGGAGAGTCATGCTGTGAGACGACATACAGCACACACACATATCTAAACAGTGAGAGACGGGAACTGATGTGTAATGCTTTGTTAAACGTTTCTCTTTTCTTTTAAGCATCTCAATGTTTCTTTCTCTCTTTATGTAGATGCATGCCATTATCACCCTGGAGTGCCTATTTTCCATGATGCCCTGAAGGTGAGCACACGCTGAGAGGGGTCTAGTCCTAATACATTGACTAATTACATTACCGGTGGGAGTTCACTATTAAAAAACATTTAGATGTAATCAGTTCATTTCGTGTGGATAATACAAAAGTAAATTGCTTATGCTGTAACATTTACTGATGCATAAAGTTAGACGACCGCAGGTTATTAGTCTTCCAAGATACTGTTTCTATGTTGTTCAACACACACTTTGGTATTTATTTAATAATAATGGAACAGTAAAGTCAAATATTAATAAAAAAAAGTTAATAATCTGTTGTATACACTGATCAGCCATAACATTACAACCACCTTATTTCTACACTCACTGTTCATTTTATCAGCTCCACTTACCATATAGAAGCACTTTGTAGTTCTACAATTACTGACTGTAGTTCATCTGTTTCTCTACATACTTTTTTAGCCTGTTCTTCAATGATCAGGGACCCCCACAGGACCACCACAGAGCAGGTATTATTTAGGTGGTGGATCATTCTCAGCACTGCAGTGACACTGACATGGTGGTGGTGTGTTAGTGTGTGTTGTGCTGGTATGAGTAGATCAGACACAGCAGCGCTGCTGGAGTTTTTAAATACCATGTCCACTCACTGTCCACTCTATTAAACACTCCTACCTAGTTGGTTCACCTTGTAGATGTAAAGTCAGAGACGATCGCTCATCTATTGCTGCTGTTTGAGTTGGTCATCTTCTAGACCTTCATCCGTGGTCACAGGACGCTGCCCACGGGGCGCTGTTGGCTGGATATTTTTGGTTGGTAGACTATTCTCAGTCCAGCAGTGACAGTGAGGTGTTTAAAAACTCCAGGAGCACTGCTGTGTTTTATCCACTCATACCAGCACAACACACACTAACACAACACCATGTCAGTATCGTTGCAGTGCTGAGAATGATCCACTACCTAAATAATATCTACTCTGCAGTGGTCCTGGGAGAGTCCTGACCATTGAGGAACAGCATGAAATTCTAATTGTAGAACTACAAAGTGCTTCTATATGGTAAGTGGAGCTGATAAAATGGACAGTAAGTGCAGAAACAAGAAGGTGGTTTTAATGTTATGGCTGATCGGTGTATGACATAGTTTATAGTTAACTATTTGCTGTTTTTTTTTTTTTTTTTATCTAAACAGCGATTCTTGTTAATAGCTTTTACAAAACGTAAATAATTACAACTATTTTTCTTTAAAAATACATTTTTTAAATATTGTTTTTTTTTGTTTGTTTTATAGCTAACGTTATTTAAAATCTGTTCTTTTGGCGCCCAGGTGACGCAGTGGGATAATCCGCTAGCACACCAGCGCAAAAAATTTTGAACGCGCCATCTAGCAGGCACAATTGGCAGTGCTAGGGTGCGGGATGATCGGACTATGTGGGTGGGTTCTTTAAACGCTGTAGTTAACAACTATTAACAACTATATTTTTCAATTATTACATTCAAAATAATTTTGTGATTACCCCACCCCCCTCATCCCCCATACTGTAATTGCATTCATAACCTGTAGACAGTGGTGTAAATATGTGCTATTCTCTGTCTCTTCTCAGGGCTGGTCCTGCTGCAAGAAGAGAACTACAGACTTCTCTGAGTTTCTCTCAATCAAGGTTATTTGCCACAAATACATGTACAAGTCTTTACATTTACATTTTCAGCATTTAGCAGACGCTTCTATCCAAAGCAACTTACAGTATACTGTCTAAGCAATTGAGGGTTAAGGGTCTTGCTCAGGGGCCCAACAGTGGCAACCTGGCAGTAGTGGGGCTTGAACCAGCGACCTTTCTATTACTAGTCAAGTACCTTAACCACTAGGCTACAGCTGCCCTACGTCTTTAGTGCAGTTACTACACACATTTTCCTAAAAGTTTCTCTGTACTGAGAAATAAATTGAAAAGTGGATTAAGCTAAAGTTTAGGTCACAGTAAAATGATTCAAGTCATTAAAAGCTAAACAAAAAAAATGCATACACTGCAACAGTGATTTGTATTACACATATTACAGTAGACCCTTGAGTTACGAACGTTTACCATATGAACATGTTGGGTTTCGAACGATCTTTTTCAACTTAACGTATGAACAAATTTCAGATTACGAAACACGTGACGTCACGAACAAGTTGACTCAAAGTGTCTCTCTCTCTCTCTCTCTCTCTCTCTCTCTCTCTCTCTCTATATATATATATATATATATATATATACAGTGTATCACAAAAGTGAGTACACCCCTCACATTTCTGCAGATATTTAGGTATATCTTTTCATGGGACAACACTGACAAAATGACACTTTGACACAATGAAAAGTAGTCTGTGTGCAGCTTATATAACAGTGTAAATTTATTCTTCCCTCAAAATAACTCAATATACAGCCATTAATGTCTAAACCACCGGCAACAAAAGTGAGTACACCCCTAAGAGACTACACCCCTAAATGTCCAAACTGAGCACTGCTTGTCATTTTCCCTCCAAAATGTCATGTGATTTGTTAGTGTTACTAGGTCTCAGGTGTGCATAGGGAGCAGGTGTGTTCAATTTAGTAGTACAGCTCTCACACTCTCTCATACTGGTCACTGAAAGTTCCAACATGGCACCTCATGGCAAAGAACTCTCTGAGGATCTTAAAAGACAAATTGTCGCGCTACATGAAGATGGCCAAGGCTACAAGAAGATTGCCAACACCCTGAAACTGAGCTGCAGCACAGTGGCCAAGATCATCCAGCGTTTTAAAAGAGCAGGGTCCACTCAGAACAGACCTCGCGTCGGTCGTCCAAAGAAGCTGAGTGCACGTGCTCAGCGTCACATCCAGCTGCTGTCTTTGAAAGATAGGCGCAGGAGTGCTGTCAGCATTGCTGCAGAGATTGAAAAGGTGGGGGGTCAGCCTGTCAGTGCTCAGACCATACGCCGCACACTACATCAAATTGGTCTGCATGGCTGTCACCCCAGAAGGAAGCCTCTTCTGAAGTCTCTACACAAGAAAGCCCGCAAACAGTTTGCTGAAGACATGTCAACAAAGGACATGGATTACTGGAACCATGTCCTATGGTCTGATGAGACCAAGATTAATTTGTTTGGTTCAGATGGTCTCAAGCATGTGTGGCAGCAATCAGGTGAGGAGTACAAAGATAAGTGTGTCATGCCTACAGTCAAGCATGGTGGTGGGAATGCCATGGTCTGGGGCTGCATGAGTGCAGCAGGTGTTGGGGAGTTACATTTCATTGAGGGACGCATGAACTCCAATATGTACTGTGAAATACTGAAGCAGAGCATGATCCCCTCCCTCCGGAAACTGGGTCGCAGGGCAGTGTTCCAGCATGATAATTACCCCAAACACACCTCTAAGACGACCACTGCTTTATTGAAGAGGCTGAGGGTAAAGGTGATGGACTGGCCAAGCATGTCTCCAGACCTAAACCCAATAGAACATCTTTGGGACATCCTCAAGCGGAAGGTGGAGGAGCGCAAAGTCTCGAATATCCGCCAGCTCCGTGATGTCGTCATGGAGGAGTGGAAAAGCATTCCAGTGGCAACCTGTGAAGCTCTGGTACACTCCATGCCCAGGAGAGTTAAGGCAGTTCTGGGAAATAATGGTGGCCACACAAAATATTGACACTTCAGGAACTTTCACTAAGGGGTGTACTCACTTTTGTTGCCGGTGGTTTAGACATTAATGGCTGTATATTGAGTTATTTTGAGGGAAGAATAAATTTACACTGTTATATAAGCTGCACACAGACTACTTTTCATTGTGTCAAAGTGTCATTTTGTCAGTGTTGTATTCAGCCCCCTTGAACTTTTCAACCTTTTGCTACATTTCAGGCTTTAAACATAAAGATATGAAATTGTAATTTTTTGTGAAGAATCAATAACAAGTGCGACACAATTGTGAAGTGGAACGAAATTTATTGGATATTTTAAACTTTTTTTAGAAATAAAAACCTGAAAAGTGGGGCGTGCAATATTATTCAGCCCCTTTACTTTCAGTGCAGCAAACTCACTCCAGAAGTTCAGTGAGGATCTCTGAATGATCCAATGTTGACCTAAATGACTGATGGTGATAAATAGAATCCACCTGTGTGTAATCAAGTCTCCGTATAAATGCACCTGCTCTGTGATAGTCTCAGAGTTCTGTTTAAAGCGCAGAGAGCATCATGAAGACCAAGAAACACACCAGGCAGGTCCGAGATACTGTTGTGGAGAAGTTTAAAGCCGAATTTGGATACAAAAAGATTTCCCAAGCTTTAAACATCTCAAGGAGCACTGTGCAAGCGATCATATTGAAATGAAGGGAGTATCAGACCACTGCAAATCTACCAAGACCCGGCCGTCCCTCTAAACTTTCAGCTCAAACAAGGAGAAGACTGATCAGAGATGCAGTCAAGAGGCCCATGATCACTCTGAATGAACTGCAGAGATCTACAGCTGAGGTGGGAGAATCTGTCCATAGGACAACAATCAGTCGTACACTGCACAAATCTGGCCTTTATGGAAGAGTGGCAAGAAGAAAGCCATTTCTCAAAGATATCTATAAAAAGTCACCTGGGAGACACACCAAGCATGTGGAAGAAGGTGCTCTGGTCAGATGAAACCAAAATCGAACTTTTTGGCCACAACGCAAAACGTTATGTTTGGCATAAAAGCAACACAGCTCATCACCCTGAACACACCATCCCCACTGTCAAACATGGTGGTGGCAGCATCATGGTTTGGGCCTGCTTTTCTTCAGCAGGGACAGGGAAGATGGTTAAAATTGATGGGAAGATGGATGGAGCCAAATACAGGACCATTCTGGAAGAAAACCTGTTGCAGTCTGCAAAAGACCTGAGACTGGGACGGTGATTTATCTTCCAACAAGACAATGATCCAAAACATAAAGCAAAATCTACAATGGAATGGTTCACAAATAAACTTATCCAGGTGAAAATGGCCAAGTCAAAGTCCAGACCTGAATCCCATCGAGAATCTGTGGAAAGAGCTAAAAACTGCTGTTCACAAACGCTCTCCATCCAACCTCACTGAGCTCGAGCTGTTTTGCAAGGAAGAATGGGCAAAAATTTCAGTATCTCGATGTGCAAAACTAATAGAGACATACCCCAAGCGACTTGCAGCTGTAATCGCAGCAAAAGGTGGCGCTACAAAGTATTAACGCAAGGGGGCTGAATAATATTGCACGCCCCACTTTTCAGTTTTTTATTTCTAAAAAAAGTTTAAAATATCCAATAAATTTCGTTCCACTTCACCATTGTGTCCCGCTTGTTGTTGATTCTTCACAAAAAATTACAATTTCATATCTTTATGTTTAAAGCCTGAAATGTGGCAAAAGGTTGAAAAGTTCAAGGGGGCTGAATACTTTTGCAAGGCACTGTATATATATATATATATATATATATATATATATATATATATACAGTATATATATACTGTGAGCAAACATTCTGACAGCAGACAGTGTTTTTTTCAGTGTTTCCTTACATTTTGTAAAATTCTTTATTAAAATGGCCCCAGAGAAGGTACAGAGAAAGCGCAGTGGTGATAAAATGAACAAGTCTATTGCTATTTGTTGTTGTATAATTACTCCTGCCAGTAGCTGTCACTGTGTATCAGGCAGAGGGGACAGTGAGTGAGAGAGAAGAAGGAAATCGACTGAGTAAAGTATTCTTTCTTTAGCGCAATTACACCTTCAAAATACAACACTATTGAAATAAAGAAGGAGATAATAGAGAAATAAGATAAGAGATATACTTTATTTGTTATATATACATATACAGGTGTACAGTACAATGAAATTCTTTCTTCGCATATCCCAGCTTGTTTGGAAGCCGGGGTCAGAGCGCAGGGTCAGCCATCTTACGGCGCCCCTGGAGCAGACAGGGTTAAGGGCCTTGCATGGAAAAAATAGGTTTAACTAATGAACATTTTGACTTAAGAACAGCTTTTCAAAACCAATTAAATTCGTAAGTCAATGGTCTACTGTATTATGTTATTGTCTTATTATTCATATCTTTAAAATAAGTGTTTTAAATGTTCTATTTTTTCCCTGTACAAGACAACATGTTACAATACTTATTTTCTATGATATTGTTAATACCACGTATGATACACTGTATGGAGAATTTATTTATATATCACAGACTCTCTTAGTATTCGTTACCATCTCCTTTGTTGGCATACTTGCATTTCCCTGAGGCCGTGGTGCCTAACGGACCGCTCTCTGACAGAAAGGAAGGACAGGGAATTGACTAAATCCCTGCACATATTCATGGATTTACTGCCGAGTCCAGGTCTGGCAAGGGGTGTCATGCCACCTCTGGATCAAATTTTCTCTCCCAGGGTGGTTGCCTCGTGAGACCCTATATACATCGACACCAGGATGAGTTTTCAGGTATCAACAGACCATACAGGACCAGACCAGACCGAGCACCATGGACTCAGAAAATTGCAAGTGCCTTTTCTTTAATGAACTATAATTCAATAACTCTTTGTGTGATGCACACTTTTCATTGTGTATTCCTCAGGGCTGTGTTCGCGGGCGACACAGTAACGTAAAACCAGAGGAACCACTGAAGCCAGAGGTGAAGTCTGATAAAGGAGAACAGAAGATCCACAACAGTGAGGAGATCATCTACCAGGGTCCCAAATCTGCTGAGGCTCTGGAAAAAGAGAGGCCCAGGTACACATGCTTATTCTTTTCCTTTAGCTAGTTCTCTATATCCTGGTCACAAACACACAGTTTTGGTCAGAAATTTCCACAGTTTAGGAAATACAATAACATGGTTTGTAAAATGTCACAGAAATATCCAGCAAGCTTTCTGATTTTCTAACAGGTGCTGCTCAAAATCACCTGTATGTTTTAAAGGAAGGAAATGTAAACTCTGTGTGTCTGTTCCATCAGCTCAGACGAGCCCAAATCCAAGCTGAAGGTGAAGGTTTCACCCTCTTTGACTCAGATCCTGGAGAAAATGGAAATCAGTGAGAAAAAGAAGCAAGAAATCATTGGTGAGTAAAAATTTTTTTAAACACTATGCATATGTTGTCTGTCAAACCTCAATGGCACTTTTAAAGGGTTGATGAATAAATGTACTGAATTCTACACCTTATCTAACAATTATAATAAAAGTCAATCAGCCAAGACATGTTTGGTGTTTACTGTTGCTTGTTTAGCATAGCACGGATGGCATGTGAATAAGTAATATTAATATGTCAAGATATTTTTAGGATATTTTTGGCATTATATTGGCATTATTATAATTCTGTTAACTACACCAAACTCTTTAATTCAGTTAGCTATGGATGAATTCCTAGTTATTCAATTGGAAAAACTGCTCTGTAGGAAAAACAAAGCAGGTCCTCTCTGCTTTGTTCATGGCTGTGATTTGATCACTTGCAGCTTTACCTTTGCAATGACATACTGATTGCAATAAGCGATGAAGAAACATGGTTCTTCCTTTTTCTCTGTACTCATTGTTCCCATTTCCTGTCATGTGACACATCACTCTGCTTTGCTTGTTTTGTCCTGTAGAGAGCCAGAGTGTCATAGTTGGGACTAAGTGCAAGAACAAAGGATGCAAATCAGTAGGTGGTTTGTAAATGCAGATGTGTATTTATTCATTAATAATTACATCTTTCTTTTAATTTTATGACAATATAATCTGGCTAAGCTTAGAAATATCATGACGTATTTATTAGAAATACTGTGACAAAACTAGGGATGTAACGATGCACCACAAGACAGTTAAAAATCGGTGTACATGTGCCACGATTCGAATCGGTTATTCATTTAAGATGAATCGATATTCACTTTAAACAGCACTGGCGCTATTTACCTCGCCTGGTTGACGGTAGGGGATTTTCCAGCCAAATTTCCTTATGTGAGGATACTTTCTTTATTTGTATTCTTCAATTATTTATATAATGTTGGATTTGTTTTAAAATTTCATTTACACAATAAGCATTATTTGGCATAGTTTATACCTACCTCAGAAATAAAAGGGCATTCATTATTTAGTGCATAAAAGATAAGCACAAATACAATATTTTATTTTTTTAAAGAGAAATAATAAAAGGAAACTTTGTCATCATTTGTCTTCAATTTCATTTTGTTTAAAAAAAAAAATCGTAAAATCGTAATCCATATCCCATCGTTGGTAGAGTGTATCGTTACGTCCCTAGACAAAACTCATTTACTTCTAGCCTGTAACAAATGGGTCTATGTGTAACATGCTTGCTGTGAGACTTTGGTTTGACTAAAAGTGCAAGCTGGATGATAAATATGTTGATAACCACTGTTCAACATGCTGTATTATGTATTTACTGGGTGGCACAGTGGCTCGGTGGGTAGCACTGTTGTCTCATAGCAAGGAGTTCAGTTCAGTTCCCATCCTTTCTGTGTGGAGTTTGCATGTTCTCCCTGTGTTTGTGTAGGTTTTCTCTAGGAGCTCTGGTTTCCTCCTGCAATCCAAAGACATGCAAAGATACAAAATTACCTGTGATGGTGTTTGACATTGAACTTGAACTGATCAATTAACTCATCAATCAGCTGATGAATCATGTGTCCTGTCCTGCCAGGAATGTGTCCAAAGTGTAAAACATGACATTAAAATCCTAATACACAAACAATAATATTTAATGGCAATAAAAAGTGGGAAATTTTTCCCTCTAGTGGTCTGGTGGTATTAATGTCTTACATGGAAAAGAAAAAGTGAGGCATTCAAACTCAGTCACGCATGTTGGTGGCACTATTAGAGCTTTTTTTCTGTTTTTCTAGCTGATGTAATGAATTAGTGAATGGATTACAAAATTAAGATGATATTCTTGAATCTTGGATGTAATTGGGTGTCTTAAAACTTCTTAAATGCATGTCAGAACTGTGTTTGTAATGGCTCAATTTCAAATGCAACCCCTCAAATATGTGTACTGTACATAAAATACAGGCTCATATCAGATAACCAATACATAACTAGTTATGCCAAGTAAAATGTTCAAAGATTTGGTTTGTTGGTGGTTATTAAAGCAGATTTAGGATTAAAGGATTAAAGGATTTTAATGTCATGTTTTACACTTTGGTTACATTCATGACAGGAACGGTAGTTACTCATTACACAAGATTCATCAGTTTACAAGGTTATATCGAACACAGTCATGGTCAATTTAGTGTCTCCAATTGGACTGTGGGAGGAAACCGGAGCACCCAGAGGAAACCCACGCGGACACGGGGAGAACATGCAAACTCCACACAGAAGGGACCCGGGTTTGAGCCCCACCTGGAGCTTGAACCCAGGACGCTTGCTGTGAGGCGACAGTGCTACCCACTTATCCACAGTGCCACTGATTTATCTATGTAAAAACAGCAAATTAAGTCATATTTTCAGAAAACCCACAAAAATCTTAATATCATTAAATAAACTCAAGTTTAACCTAATTTACCAGAAGTGATCCCTGTTTAACCTCATAAATGTTTATATGTAAATGTTTTTATATGTAAACTTAAAATGTAAGGTGTTAAATAATAACGATTTAAAGAAAGTGACTGGTCATGAGATTAAAACTCCCACCCTTACTAAGCTCAAAGCTTTATAATAATAATAATAATAATTATTATTATTATTATTAATATTATTATTATTATTATTAATTATTATTATTATTATTATTATTATAGCTGATCACACCGCTAAGATTCAGACCCAGATCTCAGTGGTTGAGGGCTAGCTTAACAGCCTGCTGTGGCACTTGATCACCCACTAAACTAAATTATTAACTAAAAGTAAACAACAATAATATTAATATAAAACTACAACAACATATAAAACTAATTACACATTACAGTCCCTAAACCTGCATCAATAATCACTGACATCTCTGGTCTTTCAGTCTGCTGAGAGTCACTGCAGTAGCTTTAACAGGAATTAATCTCATTATCAGCTCAGGTTGCAGGTTTAGATCCCCCGGGAGGGGTCATTGATCTAACCCTTCCTGGTGAATCAATATCCATCTGTAAGGAAATAATGATGAGTAATAGCATGAAGATAATTGGCCAGGTATAAAGTAGGTTTGGTCATTACTTATTAACACATCCATTAGCTCATTAGCTCTCACTTAGTAACTGCACTGGATGTCTGTTTTTTACATAGACAGCTTAAACTGCTGTGAGTTGTATGTTTAAGGGGAGTAGAATAGCTTATACATTTTTGATTTTAGTATCCAATTTAGGCTTAAATACAGTTGGGGCACAGTGATGAAGTGTTTTAGATACAGTGTTGTAGTTCTGGATTGTACTCTCTGAGATGTAAAAGGAGGCAGTTAAAATTATTACAATGAATTATAAAAACAAAGTACAGGTAGACTGTGGGTCATATATAAATGCAATCAACTCACTATGGTGTGTTTATAGATGTACCAGTGTCCAGAAACAGATGCTGAGATTTGCACATATCACCCAGGAGCACCAGTCTTTCATGAAGGGTGAGTTTCTTATATATGGTTTTCTTTAATTCTAGCTTGGTAGATCTAAAAAAAAAAAAACAGTTAAGTACGTACTGTATTAATTTGTGCTATGCAGCTTTATAAATATATACACTCTGATCAGCCATAACATTAAAACCACCACCTTGTTTCTACACTCACTGTCCATTTTATCAGCTCCTCTTAGAAGCACTTTGTACTTCTACAATTACTGACTGCAGTCCATCTGTTTCTCTACATACTTTTTAAACCTGCTATCATCTTGTTTTTCCAATGGTCAGGACCCCCACAGGACCACCACAGAGTCCACTCTATTAGACACTCCTACCTAGTTGGTCCACCCTCTAGATGTAAAGTCAGAGACGATAGCTCATCTATTGCTGCTGTTTGAGTTGGTCATCTCCTAGACCTTTATCAGTGGTCACAGGACGCTGCCCACAGGCGCTGTTGGCTAGATATTTTTGGTTGGTGGACTATTCACAGTCCAGCAGTGACAGTGAGGTGTTTAAAAACTCCATCATCGCTGCTGTGTCTTATCCACTCATACCAGCACAACACACACTAACACACCACCACCATGTCAGTGTCACTGCAGTGCTGAGAATGATCCACCACCTAAATAATACCTACTCTGTGGTGGTCCTGGGAGAGTCCTGACCATTGAAGAACAGCATGAAAGGGGGCTAACAAAGTACAGTCAGTAACTGTAGAACTACAAAGTGCTTCTATATGGTCAAGGACGGATTAAGGATTAAAGAGTTGCCCAGGATCCTTAAAATGGAGGGCCCTCGGAAATAAAAATATATTGTATCATAAATGTTGATAGGCCCGGTCAGTAATCCAGCCATGTATATGGTAAGTGGAGCTGATAAAATGGACAGTGAGTTTAGAAACAAGAAGGTGGTTTTAATGTTATGGCTGATCGGTATATACAAACTTATAGTGCAGCAGCAAACCTGCCTGCCCGTGGGACACTATTCAGTGTATAGGATGTTATTTGAAACACAGCAGGTCTCTTCAGCTCCGTGAGGCTGCTCATGTTTATGGTTTCATTCTGATGTATTAGGTGAATATGATTCTCTTATCTATTTCATTTGTTTGACATTTTCAATAAAAAAATTTTTAACTCTCAACTCGCTCAAACTTTAGTGAGTTGCAGCTGGGGCGTGGCGAATTTACTAACATAAATCATAAAATGTTTGGGCGCCAAATAAAATAAGATATTATGAACTGAATAAATTGTTATTGAAGTGTCATGGCTGATTTGCATTGTTTGTTTGGATACCTGTATCCTAAATTCACATAATTCAGATCAGACTGTATTAAGGTGTTTTCTGTGCTGAGACAGATGCACACAGATTAATTTTTTTGATTTATTTTGATTTGTTTTCACCATCCCTCAGATACAAATACTGGAGCTGCTGCTGTATAAAGACCACTGACTTTAATGCTTTTCTGGATCAAAAGGGCTGTACTACAGGCAAACACTGCTGGTTCCAAAAACAGGTACGCAATCTTTTACTTTCTGTTAATAAATGTTGTATTATTAATAATATGTTAAGGATGGGCCGCTCAGGTGGCGCAGCGGTAAAAACACACGCTGGAACCAGAGCTGGGATCTCAAATACAACGTATCGAATCTCAGCTCTGCCTGCCGGCTAAGGCTGAGCGGCCACATGAACAACGATTGGCCTGTTGTTCAGATATGGGCGGGACTAAGCCGGATGGGGTCTCTCTTTCATGACTGGTGCAATTATGACCTCTGCTGGCTGATTGATGGTGCCTGCTCAGAGATGAGAAAAGAGTGCTCTCAGGGTGTGTCTCTCCGTACACAACGCTGAGCTGCACTGCACTTGTCAAAAGTGTAGGTGATAAGATGCATATGGCATGCTGCCCATGTGTCGGAGGGGGCATGGGTTAGCTTCGTTCTCCTCAATCACAGCAGGGATCGGCATTGGTGGAGAGGAAGCATGACGCAATCTGGCAATTGGACGCGCTAAAAAGGGAGAAAAAGGGGAGAAAATGCATAAAGAAAATACAAATAATAATAATAATATGTTAAAGATTTTACATTTATAGAGATTTTACATTCCTTATAATGTTTATTTGAATGAAAAACCAAAGATAAACTTTAATTATTCTGAAAATAGAAATCCTTATTTTTAATAATCAGGCTTATTATTATTATTATTACTATTACTATTATTATTATTATTACTATTTTTATTATTATTATTATTATTATTATTATTATTATTATTATTACTATTTTTATTATTATTATTATTATTATTATTATTATTATTATTATTCAAGTCACATACTTTTGACCATAGAGTGTATGTTCCAAATTTCTTTTACTAGAAATATACTACAGTCTTTTCAAGTGTAAACCTTATTACTGACAATAAATTTTAAATAATCCACAGATTACATATTAAACACTGTTGGAGTATTTCTTTAATCTATGATGCTGATGAAATTTTCAAGATTCAGATGTAATTTCGTACATGAGAATATTTCAATACAATACTGATTAAGTTGTACTGTTGTTGGCAGGATAAGAAAAAGGTGGCATGTCGGTTTGACTGGCACCAGACGGGAAACCAGGTAGTGATCACCATATATGCCAAGAACGCCAGCCCTGATCATTCCTATGTTGAGGCTAACCAGACATCGGTGAGTGCACAGCTTATTTCTATAGGTAATGGCTGTTAGATTTTTGTTAATGGGTAGTGGGCAGCATGGTGGCTAAGTGGGTAGCACTGTCGCCTCACAGCAAGAAGGTCCTGGGTTTGATCCCCAGGTGGGGCGGTCCGGGTCCTTTCTGTGTGGAGTTTGCATGTTCTCCCTGTGTCTGCGTGGGTTTTCTCCGGGAGCTCCGGTTTCCTCCCACAGTCCAAAGACATGCAAGTGAGGTGAATTGGAGATACAAAATTGTCCATGATTGTGTTTGATATAAGCTTGTGAACTGATGAAGCTTGTGTAATGAGTAGCTACCGTTCCTGTCATGAATGTAACCAAAGTATAAAACATGATGTTAAAATCCTAATAAACAAACAAACATGTTGATGGGTAGTTGTTAAGATAAGGGTTTGAAAGATGATCCTTACAACAGGATCAGTTAAGCAGGGGATGCACTAGCCCAGTCCTAAAGTGGTCCACAGAGTCCAGCACATTTTGGATTTTTTTTTCTGTGTAAAGATGTCTGAATCATCAGCAGAAAAATATTCAAGTGTTCTGAACTCCAAAACAATCCAAAATTACAATCCAAACTCAAGGTCAGAGAACACACAAGGTCTATAAAGGATCTATAAACAGGCTGTAGTAGACAAGACTAATACAGAGGGTCAAAGATACAACACTGCGGTCGAGATCAAAGGCAATTGATTCGGATAAAGTGCTCAGTACAGGCTGTGAGTGGTGCTAATACCTTGTACTGGTCTGTGGGGACAAACAGCCTGTAATACATGAACAGAAACAAGTCACAGGTGAAACTCATCAACAAAATTAGGGAGAAACTGAAAATGAGTAATAAGACTAAAACAGGTGGAAAAAATGAAAACAGGTGTACATACCAAAACAGGTGGAAAAAGGAAAACTGATATTACATAGGGAACACAAGGTATTACATAGGGAATTTAACTTTTTTATCAAAGGTTTTTAATAATGACATGAAAGAATAGATATACACACACATATACACCGATCAACCATAACATCCTTGTTTCTACACTTACTGTCCATTTTATCAGCTCCACTTACCATATAAGAGCACTTTGTAGTTCTACAATTACTGACTGTAGTCCATCTATTTCTCTGCATGCTTTGTTAGCCCCCTTTCATTCTGTTCTTTTATGATCAGGACCCCCACAGGACCACCACAGAGCAGGTATTATTTGGTTGGTGGATCATTCTCAGCACTGCAGTGACACTGACATGGTGGTGGTGTGTTAGTGTGTGTTGTGCTGGTATGAGTGGATCAGACACAGCAGCGCTACTAAATATTGTGTTCACTCACTGTCCACTCTATTAGACACTCCTACCTAGTTGGTCCACCTTGTAGATGTAAAGTCAGAGACGATCGCTCATCTATTGCTGCTGTTTGAGTTGGTCATCTTCGAGACCTTCATCAGTGGTCACAGGACGCTGCCCACAGGGTGCTGTTGGCTGGATATATTTTTGGTTGGTGGACTATTCTCAGTCCAGCAGTGACAGTGAGGTGTTTAAAAACTCCATCAGCGCTGCTGTGTCTGATCCACTCATACCAGCACAACACACACTAACACACCACCACCATGTCAGTGTCACTGCAGTGCTGAGAATGATCCACCACCCAAATAATACCTGCTCTGTAGTGGTCCTGTGGGGGTCCTGACCATTGAAGAAAAGAGTAAACGGAGGTTAAAAATTTATGTAGAGAAATAGATGGACTACAGTCAGTAATTGTAGAACTACAAAGTGCTTCTGTATGGTAAGTGGAGCTGATAAAATGGACAGTGAGTGTAGAAACAAGGAGGTGGTTTTAATGTTATGGCTGATCGGTATACAGTGTATCACAAAAGTGAGTACACCCCTCACATTTCTGCAAATATTTTATTATATCTTTTCATGGGACAACACTATAGACATGAAACTTGGATATAACTTAGAGTAGTCAGTGTACAGCTTGTATAGCAGTGTAGATTTACTGTCTTCTGAAAATAACTCAACACACAGCCATTAATGTCTAAATAGCTGGCAACATAAGTGAGTACACCCCACAGTGAACATGTCCAAATTGTGCCCAAAGTGTCAATATTTTGTGTGACCACCATTATTATCCAGCACTGCCTTAACCCTCCTGGGCATGGAATTCACCAGAGCTGCACAGGTTGCTACTGGAATCCTCTTCCACTCCTCCATGATGACATCACGGAGCTGGTGGATGTTAGACACCTTGAACTCCTCCACCTTCCACTTGAGGATGCGCCACAGGTGCTCAATTGGGTTTAGTCCATCACCTTTACCTTCAGCTTCCTCAGCAAGGCAGTTGTCATCTTGGAGGTTGTGTTTGGGGTCGTTATCCTGTTGGAAAACTGCCATGAGGCCCAGTTTTCGAAGGGAGGGGATCATGCTCTGTTTCAGAATGTCACAGTACATGTTGGAATTCATGTTTCCCTCAATGAACTGCAGCTCCCCAGTGCCAGCAACACTCATGCAGCCCAAGACCATGATGCTACCACCAACATGCTTGACTGTAGGCAAGATACAGTTGTCTTGGTACTTCTCACCAGGGCGCCGCCACACATGCTGGACACCATCTGAGCCAAACAAGGTTATCTTGGTCTCGTCAGACCACAGGGCATTCCAGTAATCCATGTTCTTGGACTGCTTGTTTTCAGCAAACTGTTTGCTGGCTTTCTTGTGCGTCAGCTTCTCTCTGGGATGACGACCATGCAGACCGAGTTGATGCAGTGTGCGGCGTATGGTCTGAGCACTGACAGGCTGACCTCCCACGTCTTCAACCTCTGCAGAAATGCTGGCAGCACTCATGTGTCTATTTTTTAAAGCCAACCTCTGGATATGACGCCGAACACGTGGACTCAACTTCTTTGGTCGACCCTGGCGAAGCCTGTTCCGAGTGGAACCTGTCCTGGAAAATTGCTGTATGACCTTGGCCACCATGCTGTAGCTCAGTTTCATGGTGTTAGCAATCTTCTTATAGCCCAGGCCATCTTTGTGGAGAGCAACAATTCTATTTCTCACATCCTCAGAGAGTTCTTTGCCATGAGGTGCCATGTTGAATATCCAGTGGCCAGTATGAGAGAATTGTACCCAAAACACCAAATTTAACAGCCCTGCTCCCCATTTACACCTGGGACCTTGACACATGACACCAGGGAGGGACAACGACACATTTGGGCACAATTTGGACATGTTCACTGTGGGGTGTACTCACTTATGTTGCCAGCTATTTAGACATTAATGGCTGTGTGTTGAGTTATTTTCAGAAGACAGTAAATCTACACTGCTATACAAGTTGTACACTGACTACTCTAAGTTATATCCAAGTTTCATGTCTATAGTGTTGTCCCATGAAAAGATATAATGAAATATTTGCAGAAATGTGAGGGGTGTACTCACTTTTGTGATACACTGTATATATGTGTGTGTAATTTTATAATATTAATATAATATATTATATTATCACAAATACATTTAAGTATTACATTTTTCCTTGCATTTTCTTTCTTTCTCCTCTCTGTTACACTACAAGCTCTTTGTTTTTAAATAGTATATTTTAAATGATTTTCTTCTGTACCAACAGCTGACGTGTCATATTCAGTTTGAGAATGATAAGGCGTTTCACAAAGAAATTCATCTGTGGGGGGTAAGTGTTCACAAACTCAAAGAGAATGTGCATGCAAACACTGACAGTTTGTGTATCACATTGGCAGTACTGTACTTTAAGATAGGCTTATAGCCTTGCTATGGTAAGCTCCATGGTAGATGGGATGGTACAGTACACTCAATATTCTATGCTTCCATATGTGGTAATTTACATTTACATTTTTGGCATTTAGCAGATGCTTTTATCCAAAACGACTTACATTGCAGTGTACAGTGTGAGCAATTGAGGGTTAAGGGCCTTGCTTAAGGGCCCAACAGCAGCAACCTGGCAGTGGTGAGGCCTGAACCAGCACCCATCTGGTTACTAGTCCCAGTACCTTAACCACTAGGCTACTGGTTGCCCTGTTACCATTGCCATTTAAAACAGTGGTTCTCAATCTTTTTGTCAGCTGGGCCACAGCTGGCAGTGACTGTAGCCAAAAGTAAACCCTGAAGACTGCACACATGCATTATAGTAATATTAGAGCTATAAGAAAGAATTGAATGCCAAACCCCACTGTGGCAAATAGTTAATAAGCTGCACGTTATGATCACTTTTTTCAGCACAACAGTATTTAGTAGAGTCTCTTATTTCTTATTCCAAACGTCCCTAAGCAAACTGCATAGAGTTTAAAGCTGTATTGTTATTTTTTTAATTAACAACCTTAAGAATAACTACAGATAACAGAGTGCAATGGGAATTGGACACAATGGCTCAAGCTGGTTAAAAAAATGAATAAATATGCCACCGATGGCAATCCTAAAAATAAAAAGGTGCTAGTCAGCATCAGTCAGTCATCCCTGTTGGTTTTCCTTATAGGTTGTTGATGTTAAAAACAGCATCGTGAACATGGTGCCCTCTAAAGTGGAAGTGACCTTAAAGAAGGCTGACCCTGTGTCATGGGGTAAACTGGAAGATCCCAAACACAAACCTGAACCAGAGGTGACGGACGACGTCACCACAGAACAAGCAGATGAGAAACCAGAATGGTACATTTCTGATGATGACATCAGCGACTCAGATTGGGAGGACGACGAGGACAAGGGACAGAAAAAGGGCGAGAAAATAAACGAGCAGGATATGGATGGCCCTCCGATGCTGGAGGAGCCCCAGCTTGTGCCACCAGAAAAATAAAGACCATCTATTGCCATACAGGAACAATGTCAGTGATGTTTTTTCATAACAAGATGATTTTAATATTGGGATGGAATGTGTATGATGGTAAACTTTTATATAATTTCTGGAAATATGCTACAAGGTTTTCAAATCTGATATGCCAATAAAGGTTACATAACCAGTATCTCGATTATTAATATTATTAAGAATTAACAAATATGGCAAGATACGTTATTCTCTTTAAATCAATCAATTTAATAATATTTGGTTCACATATCCAAATAGTATTTTATAATTTAACCATGTACTGTGGTACCTTGTAACTCAACGTCCCCTAAACTCAAAATCTTTAAAACTCAAACCCTTCATCGAGAAATTTGTACCCTTAAACTCAACGTTTCCCTTAAACTCAACGTGTGTGCGACTGCTGCTTTGTTCAGCGCTCGGCTTGAGTGGTGAGGTAAAACGTCATCAAAGTGTCAATATGAGACGAATCTGCATTAGTGTGTGTAGAATCATCAAATTTACTCTGAAAGCTCCACATGTATCTGTGTTCAGCTGGATTTTCCTCCTGTTTCGCTTTTAAACTTGTGTTACAGCTTGAGGTTCTGACAAATTGTGAGAATCAGCTTTTCTCAGAGTTTAAAATGCTTATTGTTAAACAAACTTGTTGTAACAATGTATTAAAAGAACGACATAGAAACAGTGAACCTCTCTTAATTACTACTGCTTTTGAGTTCTCTCCACTGATTAAGAAGCATAAGGAAACAAAGAAGTAAAGGTAAAGTGCAGGTTTTATTGTATTTCGTATTGTTTTTAAATTGTTTTTTAATTGTTTTTCAGTGTTTTTTTTATATTATACTTGTGTTATTTTCAGTGTATAAGTGTCAAAAACAACCCCATTATTTTACATTAGCCTAAACTATATGCAGTTCCATGGGACCATGAAACGCATTAACCGGCTTCCCATACAGTCTTATGGGAAAAATACCTTGAAACTCAATGTCTTTTAAACTCAACGCTACTCCCAGAACCAATTGATGTTGATTTTCAATGTACCACTGTATTGTGTAATTGCAATATTTTTAAAGTGCATTTTTAATACCATTCACTGAATTGTGTGCTACAGACATTTACTTAAACATAATCTTAAACGGAAAAATATTTGGGCAAAAGCTAGGTCTTAAATCAAGTCTTAAATCAAATCTTCTGTTTATTACACAACAAATGCATAAAGTAATGAAGTACACTTTAAGCACAGGTTGTATGTAATAATTTGGCAGATGTTCTGTTCATACTGTGGTATGAATCACAATATGGTGTTATTGTGTTGTAGATTTGCTTTTGAATGAACATATTTGCTATTTTTTACCCATAAATCTACACTTAATCAGTCATAATCAATGTGAAAACGTTTTAGAGTGTGACACACCATTCTGTGGTCAGGTGTATCTTTCATTATATATTTGAATTGACTGGACATAGTGGAAAGGAAACAGAGTTGAAGTGGCCCTTAAAAAGGACTGTTTGCCCATGCCTGGGTTCTTTTTAACCTGCCTGGTCTAGTCGCTTCCTGTCTAAAGGCCCAATTTGTCTTCAAGACCAACTATATGAAGGGTTAAGGTTGTGCTAAGCTTCTTTCTTTTCAAAATTATTGATGCTCCTGTGGTCCTGGGTACACTCAAATCCTTAGACTTTTTTCATATTCTTGCTCTGATCTATACCTTGCCATAATTCTACAAACGGCTCATTAGAAAAGACTGACTTGCATTTTATTGTGGGTGATTCATTGTAGCTTTTTGGGTGAACTGCCAATTATGTATATTTAATATCTCATAAAGTCAGGGGTCTAAATACTTTTAATAAAGTCAGGGTGTCTGAATACTTTTAATAAAGTCAGGGTGTCTGAATACTTTTAATAAAGCCAGGGTGTCTGAATACTTATAATAAAGTCAGGGGATCTAAATCCACTGTACATTTAAATGAAGTTTATAATGTAAGGCATCTATCAATTGAGACAAGATATAGGTTAACAAACTAAAGGATAAAAGCTCTACAGTGGCTTAGTGGTGGTGAAGCCTGAACCCTTAAACATTTCAGTCCTTTACCACAAGTGCATGTTATCTGCACTAGAATAAAATAATATTTGCACACAATTTGTAACTTATTTGTCTACAAAGTTTAACAGCAAGATTCCAGGAGTAAAAAGATCACCTGAAAACACTGGGTATGTGACAAAATTACAGCAAAGTGTTTTGGACTGCTGCACAGGTGGCGCAGCAGTAAAACACACTAGCAAACCAGAGCTGACATTTCGAACTCGTCAGGCTGGGCGGTTATATGAACAATAATTGGCTTGTTGTTCATACAAGGAGGGAGCCAGATAGGGATTCCTCATAACTGATGCAATTACAACCTCTGCTGGCTGATTGATGGAGTCTGCACAGAGTTGAGAGATAATGTGATCAGGCTTTCCATACACAATACCAATCTGCATATGAACTCGCCTCATGCAGGTGAAAAGATGCAGTCGGCTACTGCAAACGTGTCGGTTCACTCTCCTCAATCGTGGCGGGGGTCAGCACCAGTAGAGAGGAAGCATAACGCAATTGGGTAAGAATTGGACGTGCTAAAAGGTCGGGAGAAAAAGGGGAAAATGCATTAAGAAAGTGTTTTGGACATCAGGTATTTTAGGGTAAATTATAATAAAACTACAGTACAACTAGGAAACGTTCCACACACTTTCTTCAAGAAATCATGTGCATAAATTACGGTTGACAAATTACCCACAGTTCTGTTAAGGAGACAACAGATGTAACAGTAACAGGTGCCAAAAGCCTATCTATTAGCAATTCAAATTGTGTATAGTTTATTTTGGGTTAATTATTGACATTATAATGATTTACTGTCTAATTAAAAGTACTTTTCCAGGTAAAGAAAATGAAAACTGTCAGAAATACAAATCCCCCCCACAGTGTAAAATGTGACCAGAATCAGTAGAAATGCATAGACAGAAAGGTCTATGAATTAGTGGAAATAATAAAATCACTCAAAAGAAACAGCAACAGCCAGACTTTATTTTTGCTTCAAATGAATAGCAAGCATCCTGGAGCAGAGGCATCAGCAGTCAACAATGAGCTCACAGTCATGTAAGGTATTCTGCAACCCACATGCCATTCAAAATGAACTTAAATAATCCTGAAAGATAAATTCCATACTTAATAAGAATAAACAACACAGTCAACAGTTGGTATGCAAATGCTGGATTGAGGTTAACAAAAATGTAAACACAAACATTAGTCCCTTTTTAATAAAAAAAGAAAAAGAAAAAAAAGAAAATAACAATTAATATTTGGTGGGTAAGAAATCCACAGACTCCATAAATAGACTCACTAATACTTCATCGTTAGATCGGATTTTGTTCACAACTGCATAACAAACAGCAAGAATGAATAAATGGAGAACATTTTTGTACACATACGTGCAAATCTTACAAGCCAGATTTTAAAACACTGCACTTAATTACTGTCATAATAGTTTGCATCAAGACTTACAGGTTTTTTGTTTAAATCAAGAAATACTGTTACACTTTGGCTCACAACTATTTAAGAGCATCATTGTTCCGCTTTACACTTATTTTTCTCAATTCTGAAAGAAACCTTGAAATGTATCAGTTAAGTTTTGTATACACGTATAGTGTACTTCATATAGTCCAACTATTCATCTGTTCAAGGCCTCAAACAAGCTTTAGGAACTTCATTATGAATAATAAGGGTTCTTAATATCAACTTCATTGTGAGAATCAGTTTCCTCATACAGATAATGTGTAAAGTACATCATTCATAATCAAGACGACACAGGTTTAACATCAAGTCTGACAATATATTATTTCCATTGTACACAATTCTTAGTAGATTCGCAATAAATAGGGACACCGTTTTCCTACTATGATTAAAACAGCTAAGGAAAATCTACAACGCACCACTTTTCAAGTTTTTTTTCCCTCTTTTTGAAGACCATTTTCCTTTTTAAAGTGCAAGGCAATGAGATAAAACACGTTGAAATCTGCGACACATGTCCATCATTTTTCTCTAGCTGACATTTCTGAAATAAAAAATAAAAACAACTCACTGTGTAACCACTCGGATTTGTTTAGGAACTTGGCACAAATTTACATCACTGAAGCTTCACAGACAACCGTTCACCTGGTACACCAGAAGTAAAACAGCACTCGGCTGATGACATTTAATAAAAGAAGATCTTTTGTTTTTCAGCTCGAGGAATGCGGATCTGAAAAGCATGCAGAACTGTTTTTAAATACAAAGAGACTGAATTGGAATAATTCTGCCCATTTGACAGGTCCACAATACATTCAAGATGCTTTTTTTGCATTTTAAATCTCCATTAATATTTACAAATGATTTTTGTTCGCTTAACATTGTTCAGATGACTTTGAAAGCAAAAATAATATGTTTTTTTTATATTCTTGATGTTCAGTATGTGCCTCTTGGCTGTAAAAGTCTGAGAAAAAATATTAAAGCTAAGAGGAAAAAAACATTAATCTCATGCATGAGCATTAGACATAAAATTATACAGCTAATTAAATAATCAGGAAAAAAAGGATTCTGGGTATTGTAGTCTTTTCCCAGTCTCTGTTAATATTCATGGCACCAACCGTACCAGCAGGCAGAAATGGATGAAGAACCAGATTTGATGCGATGCAACGTGATGCCATGCCTCTTACAGCTGCTCACACACATACGCAAATGTATGTGTGTGTGTGTTTGATATTTAGCTCCAAACACTGTTTCCTCCATTTAAAAGCAGCTTTCCGTGGCGTGGTGCTTTCACTAACACTACAACAGCCCGTCCAACTCTTCAATTCCCTGCAGGATCCGTTTCACATGCCCCACCTTTGAAATCCCAAGTTCCTGAGGTATAAAAAAAACACACAACAGTTTACAAAATGAACTTCGTTGAGCTTTGATGCACAGTGTGTTGCCCAGTTTTGTGAAGGCAGCTGTTACCCATAACACAACTGGATGTTAAATGTTTTTTTGACCAGTTTGAGGTAAAGAAAACTATGGTTATTGTGTTTGAATCATAGATACACATAGTGCAGAACTAAATAGCAACTACCAGACTACCGAGGAACTGCTCATGTGGATTTTAACTTCATGGAAGTAAATCAACTATTTAAAATGTAAAGTTTAATTAGGATATGTAAAGAAGGATATGTTTTTTATCTTCTATATGGAAAAACATTCAGTTTATCTTACTTTCTGAATCATCTCACTCACTAACTCACTTTAATAACCGATTATCCAATTAGGGTCGCAGGGCAGACACACATACACACATTCACCTATAGGGCAATTCAGTGTCTCCAAATAACCTGACTGCATGTTTTTGGACTGTGGGAGAAAACCGGAGCTCCCGGAGGAAACCCACACAGACATGGGGAAAACATGCAAACTCCACACAGAAGGGACCCGGACCGCCCCGCCTGGGGATCGAACCCAGGACCTTCTTGCTGTGAGGCGACAGTGCCACCCACCGAGCCACCGTGCAACCCTCTGAATCATCTAATGACTAAACTTTATCAATAGATGATTTTAAGATTATTAGCCCTAAAAACAGATAGGCATCTTCAATAGCAAATTCATTATGATCAGAGTTGGACTGGATTCTGTGCCTCCCTTAAAACTCTCAATAAAAGCATCTTGATAATGTATGTTAAAAGGAAAGCTGTCTTACTTGGATTACTAGTAATTACCTGTTTTATGTGGATTACTAATGATTTGCTGTGATTACTAATCCCACACTTTGGACTGGATTGTGTCCCTGTTTTCACTATGCTTATGCCATCTGCTGTTTGTTAATCTGCAAATAAATGTCTAACAATAAGCCTATTAATATAGACACAATCCCATGTGTATGTAATTTGTAGAAAAAACACTGGTTTATATCCAACCCCAAATCAGAAAAAGCTGGGACAGCATAGATTTTCTTACATTTACTTTGACTTTTATTTGATTGCAGACAGGATGAACCTGAGATATTTCATGTTTTATCTGCTCAACTTCATTTCATTTATTAATAAACATCCATTCCTGCATTTCAGGTCTGCAACACATTCCAAAAAAAGTTGGCACGGGGGCAATTTAGGGCTAGCAATGAGGTAAAAAAAAACTACAGACTGCAGACAGCACTGCATCAAGAACTGCCAAGCAACAATAGCTGATATAACCACATGAGGCGTGGCGTCGACTTCTATAGTCTCGGATTCCTCTAGGATGGACCATTACACAGTGGAAACGTGTATTGTGGTCAGATGAATCAGCATTCCAGGTCTTTTTTTGGAAAAAATGGGACATCATGTGCTCCAGACCAAAAATTAAAACGACCACCCAGACTGTTATCAGCAACAAGTCCAAAAGCCAGGGTCTGTCATGGTATGAGGCTGTGTCAGTGCCCTTGGCAAAGGTCATTTACACTCCTATGATGGCAGCATTAATGCAGAAATATACATTAAGATCTTAGAGCAACATATGCTGCCTTCAAGATGTCATCTTTTCCAGGGACGTCCATGCATTTTTCAACAAGACAATGTAAAAACACACGCTGCACACATTACAAAGGCATGGCTGTGGAAGAAGAGGGTACGGGTACTGGACTGGCCAGCCTGCAGTTCTGATCTGTCCCCAATAGAGAATGTGTGGAGAATTTTTAAATGAAAAATGCGACATCAACAACCCCGTACTGTTGCACATCTTAAGACGTGTTTGCAGGAAGAATGAGACAAAATAAAAGCTGAAACACTAAATCACTTGGTCTCCTCGGTGCCAAAACGTCTTTTAAGTGGGGTGAAAAGGAATGGCAACATTACAAAGTGGTAAATGCTCTACTGTCCCAACTTTTTTTGGAATGTGTTGCAGGTCTGAAATGCAGGAATGGATGTTTGTTAATAAATGAAATGAAGTTGAGCAGATAAAAAATGAAATATCTCAGGTTCATCCTGTCTGCAATAAAAAAAAAGTCAAAGTAAATGTAAGAAACTCTGTTTTTTTTTATTATTTGCATTTTCCATGCTGTCCCAACTTTTTCAGATTTGGGGTTGTATGTGATATTGGCTCTGCCAGTAAACCTAATTTTTTGTAGAACATGCACTAGTTTGACAGCCAAAAAACTAAAACTAAAAGTAAAAATCAGTCATCCAGTTCTCAGCTATGTGTATCTATGATGTAAATGTGTGTTGGAGTTGGGGAAGCGGGTAGAAAACGGCCGGCATCTGAGCGCACCAGACGTCCCTCTTTACCTTTAGGTCTTGTCTCTGAAGCTGAACCAGCTGCAGCCCCTGGATGTCCCGTGCCATAAACCTCTCCCTGTACTCCCCCAACCCCAGTGAATCCAGCCACGTCCCCACCTCCTCAGCACCCCATCTCTCTGCCAGCCCCAGAGAAGACACACAGATACACACATACATATACACACAGATACACAAGCAGAGTAATAAACAGACACAGTAGCACACAAGCCTGCACAAAGATAAGCTGGCATTTTACAGAGCCGATGTGGATAGGAATATTCTGTGTTTGTTGTTGAGCCAAATTTGAGCATGTTCCACATGCACTGCGTAAAATGCCTGTGTTGTCCACAAATACTTCAAAAAGTTTCCACACCTTTTTTACTCTAATCCCCGCTCTGATTGAGGAGAACAAAGCTAACCCATGCCCCCTCCGACACGTGGGCAGCAGCCGTATGCATTTTTTCACCTGCACTAGGCGAGTGCTAATGCAGATCAGCCACGTGTATGGAGAGACACACCCTGATCAACACACTCCTTCCCCGTCCATGTGCAAGTGCCATCAATGAGCAGCAGAGGTCGTAGTTGCATCAGTTACGAGGAGACCCTATCAGGCTTACTACTACCCCACCCCTATATGAACAACAGGCCAATCGTTGTTCATGTGGCCGCTGAGCTGAGATTCGATACGATGTATTCGAGATCCCAGCTCCGGTGTGCTAGCGTGTGTTTTACCGCTGCGCCACCTGAACGGCTTTTTACTCTATTTAATAGAAATTTCAAAAATAAATTACACACACGACCAATTACTATTCCTCCCTCCCTCACCATTTCCAACCAAAATATAATATAATAAGTGCAGAAACTTTTTGAAGATCCTTTGTATACAACAGAACATAACAAGAACCATACCAAGACACATAGCAAATGTGAGGACAGGGTTTGCAGAGTAAGAAAGCTGATCTCAGATTATATGAAATTCCAAATGACTAAATGAGTCTAAATCAGCCCTCTTACTCTGAGATGCTAGCCAGTGAGCACTGAGACGTCTTAGCCCTACACAAATTAGATGTCACGATCTTTTGGAGATACCAAACCTTATTAATTAAAACGTGTGATCTGAAGTCAGGTCTTAAACATCCATGGGAATCTCTGGACAAACAGTGCTCACTTGGTAGATCCATGAGTAACACCAATAAAAGCATGAACAAGGTGGAATAAGTTAGCATGTACAACCAGGGTAAAGCGTTATTTGAGACACCTTTCTCTGTTATTTTGTGTTAACAGAATAAAAGCAAATCACAGTGGTTGGTTATTGTACATAATGTAATTCTGACCTGATAGAGAACTGTTGGAGCGCTGTTTATGCAGCTTCTCTTTCTCCTTCTTTACTTTGGGCATGATCTTCAGCTTAATACTGCTCTTAGCGCTTGCTCGGGATGAGTCCTAGTGAAAGGGGCAGCAAGTAAGACATTCAGAAAAGGGATTAAATTTAAAATGATTATAATAAACACACACTCAGTGTTTAATGTACTGGAATATTTATTGAAGGGGTTAAAGGATTAGGCCTTTATTGGGTAGTTGGCCCAAGGTCGTTATTATTAGGTTTCTTAAAGTATAAATGGTTTTTAGTTTACATAATTTTACATACACTTAGCAGCCACTGTATCTTTATTGTGTTGTACGTGTGTCAGGTGCAGCAGCATCGGTTTATTTTAATACTGTTTACACTAACACTATTTATTAGGCACGCAAACTTTGTATATAATATTGTATATGCACAGATGGATGGATGAATGGATGGATGGTTTGGTTGGGTGGCTGGTTGGATGGAAGGATGGGTGGATGGATGGATGGATTAACTGATGAATGGGTGGATTGATGGATGGGTTGGTTGGTTGGATGGATGGATGGATGGATGGGTGGGTGGATGGATGGATTAATGGATGGATGGATTAATTGATGGATGGTGGATTGATAGATGGATTGATGGATGGATGGATGAATTGATGAATAGATGGATGGATTGATGGATGGATGAATTGATGGATGGATGAACTGATGAATGGATGGATGGATGAATTGTTGAATGGATTACTGAATTGATGGATGGATTAATTGATGGATGGATTAATTGATGGATGAATTGATGGATGGATGGATGGGTGGGTGGGTGGATGGAAGGATGGATGGACGGATGGATGGATTAATTGATGGATGGATTGATGGATGGATGAATTGATGGATGGATGGATGGGTGGGTGGGTGGATGGATGGATGGACGGATGGATGGATTAATTGATGGATGGGTGGACTGATGGATGGGTGGATGGATTAATTGATGGATGGGTGGATTGACGAATGGATGTATTAATTGATGAATGGATGGATGGGTGGATGGATGGATTAATTGATGAATGGATGGATTGATGAATGAATTGATGAATGGATGGATGGATATATGGATGGGTTAGAATGGTGAGAAGTGTACTAAGCAACAGTAGTGCCTCTTTATAATATGTGTAGCTAATAAATGACCAATGCAAATATAAGTGAACCTAAAAATGTGGTAGGTGAGTGTATTTCAGTCCTAAACGCTCTGTTTTTGTTTCAACTGAGCATGATCACAAAATGTTAAGTTGTTACAGAAGCAAAGTGGGGACTAAAAATGAACACATGATTTTCTTAATTATTCAGGTAAAAGAATATATATCTGTAGGTGGCACCCACTTCAACATTCCATTTGTACTGACTTCAAATTCAAATTGGAACACAGCCATTATATATGAATACAGCCTACAAACCTCTTCAGAGCAATGCATGCTGGGACAGATCCAGTGGATGTCCTCTAGTTTGATTAACTCGGCACTGAGAGTATTGAGTGTGGAAAGCAGCTCTTCTTCCTGTGGAGCCTCTAACTGCTGTGTAATACACACACACACACACACACACACATCAGTATTTTCAGTAGGCTAAATTCTTTTTAATTTGAGAGTTAATAGCTACTGCAATACTTTTTGTGAAGCCAGCATTGTAAGACTGACAAACATGACAACTGCTGTACAGTTCATGCAATAACAGCTTATGTTACATCATAAATGCTTTGAGTTATTTTAGTTAGAAATGAAGACATTAGTTCTTGCAACAAGTATGTCTAGAATTTGTCAGGTACAAGATGATTAAACAACACTTGTAAAAAGCTACAAGGCCGGAGGAAAACACCTTAACCATCAGTGACTCACAACTTGTTCTATAATTCACAAGTGAAATGTTATTGGAGCCACAAGTAATTGCCCTTGGACATGTGGTTTGCTTTAAGATTGATGATAACTGATAAAAAAGTCAGAAGTCACTTAAAAGAAGTTGCAGGATGACCCAGACGCAGCTGGAACAACAGTTACATGGAGCAATAAGCAATTAACTGCACAGTAATTCTCTTTATTTCCAAAGATGTGAGTCTAATAGAGATGTATTAAATAAAAATGTAATCTTAATAGCCAAAAAACGTAAAGAAAATTTAAGTCTATTTTTTTTTTTAAAAGGTGAAGGTGCTTGCATGACCTTGACCTCTCTCATAAAATGTATGGAAGTTGGTAAAACTGTGAGTCTGTCAGATGGACCCTCACATCCATGATAGTCTACCGAAAGGAATGAGCCAAAATAAAAGCACAGTGTTGCAAAAAGTGAATTTTCAACATAAATGTCTAAAAGGCAAAAGTCAAAAACACATGTAGATATGAAGTGGATTTGTACACTGAAACAATTTATTCAAATTTTAAATAATTGAAAATATTTTGTAAAACAAAGCTTTTGCTACATTTTAAAGTAAATATTAAATTTGTTACATTCCTAATTGCTGTCCTTAATAAACAAAAATAAACAAATAAATAAATATTTGTTCAAAAATGTCAGTGCTATTTGTTTAATATGTAGATACAGTTCAAATGTTCTTATGTAATTAACTGAGTCTTATAACACATTTAATAATGAAATATTCATTATAAATCAGGTTGTCACTGTAAATAAGGACTTGTTCTTAATGTCTTGCCTGGTTAAATAAAGGTAAACAATAATAAATTCAACCAGTGCACTAATATATGTTACCTGTGTATGAATATTGAGGTGTTTAATAAAAAAAGAAAAAAGGTAATGAAACACGTCTTACCAGAAGTTTTCCCTCTAACAGCATCTTAGTCTCCTGTTGTAACACTTTGCTGCTGTTTACAAGCTCCACTGCGGTGCTGCGACTCAGACACTGCTAATAACACACACACACACACACACACACACACACACACAAGCCCAGAGTAAATCAGGAGCCACATTTACATGCAGCCTAATAATACATTAATAATCTGACTAATAGCTCAATCTGAATGAAATAAATCCATGCATACACTTTAATCGGAACAGACTATTCCTAAAATAGTTTCTAAGCCTTGTCGTAGTAAGACCTCTCATGTCTCATGTACATCAATCAGGCATAACATTATGACCACCTTCCTAATATTGTTTTGGTCCCTTTTTTTACTGCCAAAACAGCCCTGACCTGTTGAGGCATGAACTCCATTAGACCCCTGAAAGTGAGCTGTGGTGTCTAACACCAAGATGTTAGCAGAAGATCCTTTAACTCCTGTAAGTTGTGAGGTGGGGCCTCCATGGATCAGACTTGTTTGTCCACATGATGTAAAAGAAAACATCTGCCCGATTCATCAGACCAGGATCATGGCCGCCCATGATCCTGTCGCCGGTTTACCACAGTTCCTTCCTTGGACCACTTTTAATAAATACTGACCACTGCAGACTGGGAACACCCCACAAGAGCTGCAGTTTTGGAGATGCTCTGACCCAGTCGTCTAGCCATCACAATTTGGCCCTTGTCAAACTCGCTCAAATCCTTACGCTCGCCCATTTTTCCTGCTTCTAACACATCAACTTTGAGGATAAACTGATGACTTGATGCCTAATATATCCCACCCACTAACATGTGCCGTGATGAAGAGATAATCAGTATTATTCACTTCACCTGGCAGTGGTCATAATGTTATGCCTAGTCAGTGTATATCTCATGTATATCTGATAAAAGATCACACAACAACTAAAGCTATATAAAGTCTGAGCTATGTTCATGTAATGTAATTCTTAATGTAGTTCTAATGTAATGTAGTTCTAATGCACAAACACATACACTATGAATTATGGGTAATATTATATGTAGAACAGATGTACCTCTGGGCTGGAGGGTTTGGAAGGAAAAGCCTCAGACAGAACAGCGGCACATGCATTAACTGAATGAGCCAACTCCTGCTCCACCACCTTATGAGTCTTAGCAACCTCACGTATCCTGTAAATAAAGTGTTATTATTTACTATCCATATGCTCACCAGAATTTGAGACTGATTTGACAGCACTTGTTATTTTAATTTTATTATCCCTGTGGCAGCAGAAATCCCTCATTATTACTTATTATTGCTTTGACACTCATTTATATACTACTGCCTGATTTGAACTATACATTAATACATGCAGTATATGCTGTTTAGCACTGATCCATTAACCTGTATTCATTTCCTTCAAACACACACACACACACACACACACATGCCTACCTGTTGATTAGAGTATCAGCCACCAGGCCGAGCTGCTGCACCTGTGCACACTCCTCCTCGGTCAGGTACTCCATAGACTGCTGGGAATTGAGACGAGGCCTAGAAGAACGGCAGCTGTCATACTTCCTTTTGTCCTCCCATGACTTTAACGTACTCTCAAATGCCTGACAAGCCAACAAAGACACACACACACACGCACAAAGAAACATGAACAGATTCAACGGTCTGGTGCACTCGACTTCCTGATAGTTCAACTTGGGCAATACCAGTCAGCACCCACACAACCTCCCCCTTACAAAACTCTTTTCCTGGTAGGAACTGGTAGAAACTTGTCCTACTGCTTTATGATGTACTAATCCAAAGCTTTTACGTTAAACATTCCTACACAAGACTCTGCTGCACCTACTGTATATCTAATACAGGGGTTTTTGGTCTGTCTGTCCTGGATTCTGTAAAATTGCTTCAAGACAATTTCTATTGTAAAAATACCTAAACAAAAAAATGGACTTGATTGTAGGACACAACTAGTAATTTTCTGGCCCACAATTCTGGTGGTACATTGTATGGATCCTGTGGGAGTTTTAAAAATCGAAATAAAAAAAAGTCCGCAAATCAAAAAGAGTTGGGACAGCATGGAAAATGCCAATAATAAAAAAACACAGAGTTTCTTACATTTACTTTAACTTATTTGATTGCAGACAGGATGAACCTGAGATATTTCATGTTTTATCTGCTCAACTTTATTTCATTTATTAATAAACATCCATTCCTGCATTTCAGGCCTGCAACACATTCCAAAAAAGTTGGGACAGTAAAGCATTTACCACTTTGTAATGTTGCCATTTCAGTTCACCACACTTAAAAGACATTTTGGCACCGACGAGAAGTGATTTAGTGTTTCAGCTTTTATTTTGTCCCACTCTTCCTGCAAACACGTCTTAAGATGTGTAACAGTACGGGGTCGTCGTTGTTGCATTTTTCATTTAAAAATTCTCCACACATTCTCTTTCAGGGACAGGTCAAGACTGCAGGCAGGCCAGTCCAGTACATGTACCCTCTTTTTCCGCCGTCATGCCTTTGTAATGTGTGCAGCATGTGGTTTTGCATTGTCTTGTTGAAAAATGCATGGACGTCCCTGAAAAAGATGACATCTTGAAGTGTTCAGCTTAAGCTTGCACCCTTGGTCTTTACGCACTGGAAATCCTCCCAATTTCTTAAATCGTTTAATGATATTATGCACTGTAGAGGGAGAAATATGCAAATCCATTCCCATCTTTCTTTGAGGTACATTGTTTTTAAACATTTTAATAATTTTCAATTCAAATTCTCAGGCATTTGGAGATCTGAAACTGGAGATCCTCTCACCATCTTTGCTCATCAAAGACTCCTGGATGCTGCTTTTGTACCAAACCATGATTTCAATCACCTGTTGACATCACCTGTTTGGAATCACATCATTATTTAGTTTTTTCACCTCATTACTAGCCCTAAATTGCCCCCGTCCCAACTTTTTTTTGGAATGTGTTGCAGGCCTGAAATGCAGGAATGGAGGTTTATTAATAAATGAAATGAAGTTGAGCAGATAAAACATGAAATATCTTGTGTTCAAACTGTCTGCCATGAAATAAAAGTTAAAGTAAATGTAAGGAACGCTGCATTTTTATTTTATTTGCATTTTCCATAGTGTCCCAACTTTTTCTGATTTGGGGTTGTACATTTTTTAGGTATTTTTGATGATGTAATCGCAGAAGCCCACTTGTTAATGCAGTACCATTTAAGTTCAGATCTGTGCAGTGATCAGATCTGTCTCCTACTGAATATGAATGTCTAATTATAACTCTAACCATCAGCTTTCATCAACTTCAAAAAATCACACACACACAGACTGACCCGATCTCTGGTGAGCATCTGAGCCCGGTTCTTGTGGACGATCTGAACAACGCCTGGTGGTTGAATCCAGGCCTCTCCATCCACCTGCACAGGTACACCCTCGTCTCCTTTAATAGTGATCTTCACCTGCCGACACTGCAGCCACACAAAGGCCAGTTAATACATATGATATGCAGATGTTTAGATAGCAATACATTCTTGTGTGTATATTTGTACCTGAGCGATGCGGTGGTGTTGTATGTTAATGACACGAGACATGGCCATCTGCATGCTGCCAAACACTGCCACCACCTCCAGCTTCTTATCGTCAAATGATGGCGCTCCAAAATTCTGCACCGACATCAGACATGCATTACTTACTTCAATAATGGCTTTAATGTTGTCTTATTAGGAAGATTAATCTTATAGCCACACTCTTGCTATTTTTCAGATACAACAACCATAAAGGAAAACTCAGGGGTCACTGTTGGAGCAATTTGCAGCATTTCATTTTTGATATCAACATTTTAAGCATTATTATAATCTACATTCTTTTTGTTTCTTTTCACCACAATACATTTTTTGTGCAAAATGTGCATCAGAATAATAACTATGCTTCCCATTTAGTAATCAAACAATTGGCATCTTTACTTTTGGTAAATAATACTGATGGCACTAAATTGGGGCGGCACAGTGGCTCACAGCAAAAAGGCCCTGGGTTTAAGTCCCAGGTATTATTTAGGTGGTGGATCATTCTCAGCACTGCAGTGACACTGACATGGTGGTGGTGTGTTAGTGTGTGTTGTGCTGGTATGAGTGGATCAGACACAGCAATGCTGATGGAGTTTTTAAACACCTCACTGTCACTGCTGGATCGAGAATAGTCCACCAACCAAAATATTTTCAGCCAACAGCGCCCCGTGGGCAGCGTCCTGTGACCACTGATGAAGGTCTAGAATATGACCAACTCAAACAGCAGCAATAGATGAGTGATCGTCTCTGACTTTACATCTACAAGGTGAACCAACTAGGTAGGAGTGTCTAATAGCGTGGACAGTGAGTGGACACTGTATTTATAAACTCCAGCAGCGCTGCTGTGTCTGATCCACTCATACCAGCACAACACACACTAACACACCACCACCATGTCAGTGTCACTGCAGTGCTGAGAATGATCCACCACCCAAATAATACCTGCTCTGTAGTGGTCCTGTGGGGGTCCTGACCATTGAAAAACAGCATGAAAAGGGGCTAACAAAGCATGCAGAGAAACAGATGGACTACAGTCAGTAATTGTAGAACTACAAAGTGCTTCTATATGGTAAGTGGAGCTGATAAAATGGACAGTGTGAAATGGTCGCATCTGTGTGATCAGCACTCATAAGTGTCACTTATGAGAAAGCCAAATTAAATGGATGTCAGCATCCTTCCACTTCTGTTTGCTCCGGCAGCAAAGGAGCCCAGATAATTGACTCGGGCATCACAGGCAGCAGCAAGATTAACACTGTATCCTATAACCTACTTCTTTTACTCTTTACTAAAGATACAGTATGTGTTTGTCTTTCATTTGTTCTTTCAGTTTCCAAATGAATGCAGTTCTGTTACTGTGTGACACAGAGAGAGACTTACATTATCCTCCTTGGTACCACCCCAGAAGTTAATGCCCCCTGCATAACTAGGGATGTTAAGCACTGCCAGACCTTGCAGACTGGGCAAAGACATGGGCACTCCATCACACTAAAGAGAAAAAGTGTGAACCACAAACAAAAAAAGAGAAATGGATTATACACCAAATAAAACTGAATGCTAATAGAAAACAAGAAAAACAGGCAAGGTCTGTTTCTATCTGACCAAACACAATGTACAGTTCCCTGTGCTTCATACTGGTTATGTAGGTACCCTTACATACCTCCAGTTGTACTCTCTGTTCCAGATTCTTGTAGGTTTTCTGGACAAGCTCTTTGGTGCCTAGCACGCCATACCACATCATGTTTTTAGTTCGACTGCTGTTGAGCGCAACAAGAAAACACATTTACACTGTTAATATACTGTACATTAATAAGGGTAACACACCACTGCTTTTAGTAACTTAGAAACACTACACAACTTGAAAGTTGTTCAGATTGCTGTACAGTTCACACTACAAAACTTAATCTCTTGTAATTGGGAGTCTTTTTTTTCTTCTCCCTTTTAGCGGGTCCAATTGTCCGATTGAGTCACGCTTTCTCTCCACCAATGCCAATCCCCACTCTGATTGAGGAGAACAAAGCTAACCCACGCCCCCTCCGACACGTGGGCAGCAGCTGTATGCATTTTGTCACCTACACTTTGACGAGTGCAATGCGGATCAGCACTGTGTACGGAGAGACACACCCTGACAGCACTCTTTTCCCATCTCTGTGAAGGTGCCATCCATCAGCCAGCAGAGGTCATAATTGCATTAGTTATGAGAGAGTCCCAATCCGGCTTTTTAATATCTCACCCCTATCTGAACAACAGGCCAATCGTTGTTCATGTGGCTGCTCAGCCCAGCCGGCAGGCAGAGCTGAGACTCAATACGATGTATTTGAGATCCCAGCTCTGGTTCCAGCGTGTGTTTTTACTGCTGCGCCACCTGAGTTGCCAGGAGTCATTGTGGTGTTTACACTACACGATTGATCAGTGATAGGGGGTCACACACTACACTATCTATCACCAGGAGGAAACTCAGATGAGTCTATCTGCTCTCCTAAACTAAATTTGGTCACGACAACACGTGAATAGTGACAAGGAGTATAACGATACCAAGTCCAAAAATACACATCAACAAGAAGCGAGTGATCAAAGTTGTTTGTGCGCTAATATGCAGCATAAAAGCAAAATCTGGCTGAAGAAATGGGTTTGGCTATGCGACCAGCAGGGATTGTGTGTTCTGCAGAGAGAGTTGGAAGTCAAATAGATATTTTTAGCAATGCAACGTTGGTATTATAGTTTGGCGAGGATGATAAGGTCACATATACTGTAAAGCTTGTGTGTGCCGATTTATTCTGATAGAAACTATATTATTCCCCACACATTTACAACTCCCCAGGGTTTCCCTTCTGTATCTTGTATTCACAACAATCATTGCAACACCTTTCACACTACATGATTTTAAGTCACCCACAGGTCCAGATATTTAACATGCTAGCTGTTTTTCTTGAGTCGTTCAGATCAAGTCGTTGAACAGTTCACACATAGCGACCGAGAGACGATTTTCGAGCCCTCAGCAAACGGCAAAAATCATGTAGTGTGAACTAGGCATTAAGCACACTTGACGTCTTCTGGGGCTAACACTACCTGTTTGATGTGCCAGATTAAATTAGAGATGTACATTAAACGTTTGTCACCTTTTCAAAACCTTCTTGAACATGTTCTTACCATAAAATGTTGAGACCTATTATATTATGTACTATACAACATACAACATACAGTGGTACCTTGTAACTCAACGTCCCCTAAACTCAAAATCTTTGAAAATCAACACCCTTCGTCGAGAAATTTGTACCCTTAAACTCAACGTGTTCAGTTTGTTTTAAAAAAAATTATGTATTTAATTTCAAATTAACAATGAACAGTCACTTTGTTCAGTGCTTGACTTGAGTGGTAAAACGTCATCAAAGTGTGCATATGAGACGAAACTGCATTTGTGTGGAATAACCGTCAGATTCACTCTGAAAGCGTCCACATGTAGCTGTGTTTAGCTGGATTTTTCTCCTGTTTCACTTTTAAACTTGTGTTACAGCTCGGGGTTATGAGAAATAGAAGAATCAGCTAAGAATCAGCTTTTTATTTCAGTGTTTTTGTATTATATGTGTTATTTCTAGTGTATAAGTGTCAAAAACAACCCCATTATTATACATTTGCCTAAAATATGCATTAACAGGTTTCCCAAACATCCTTACCGAACAAAAATACCTTGAAACTCAATGGCTTTTAAACTCAACGCCAGTCCCAGAACCAATTGACATTGAGTTTCAAGATACCACTGTACATGAAAGCACACCTTATTGGTGAGTAGTACACAATTGTGCAGAAACACCAGTGCTAGTTGGTTTCTATTCCACGTCAAATTAGCAGTGTTAGCTCAGCAGTCAAGGTACTAGACTGCTGTTTGAAAGATTGCTGGATCAAGCCCTTTTTCTGCCAAGTTGCCACTATTGCCATCCCTTAGCAAAGCCCTCAAACCCTTAATATCTTCAGTCAGCTGTAAATCGATGCATGGGCTGAATGCCATAAATAAAACGAAATAAAAATGATGCACAGGGATTGTTCCAAACTCTTATTGGTTATAAAACTGCACATAACTCAAAGTGTTCCCAATATACATGGCATAACTGTGCTAATAAATAAGGCTCCGTGCAACACCTGCACTTTTTCGGGTGCTCATCCCTCTTGTTGTTGAACTCCAGAGAGATTTTGGCGTCCAGGCCGATCCCAAAGTAATTATTCATCACACACTTCTCTGTGCACTGCCTGTGTGTGTGGAGAGAAACAACTTTATTACTAACATCCTACAACATAAATACATTAATATGTAATTAAAGTTCCAGTTATAAGATGTGATTATGTTAGCAGATATGAAGTCTGTATGTACGTGAATAATAAGCATCGGATTATTCGTGTTTCATAGTACATCCATCTGTACCATCATTAAAAACACCTAAATAAGTTCTGAATTCTTTTCACCCAGTGTGTGTGTGTCCTCACAACGATAACAATCCCTGAAAACCTTAGTAAACTGAGGACATCTTGCTTATTCCCTCAAACTTTCATTTTAAAAGCTAAAGATTTGCTTTTGTGTAACTTGGGTTAGGTGAAATAGTACAGTTGTTCAGCTACATTCATAAACGGTCAGTGAAAGGAGATTTGAAATATAGTAATTTTTACAAAGTGTGTGTGTGTGTGTGTGTGTGTGTGTGAGCGTTCTTACACAGATTCCTCAGTAAAAGACACTGATAAGTTGCTGTTATCTGGTTTTTCCAGCACTATAGGGGCAGTGGAGGTGGGACTCAGAGTGGCCTGACCTGAAAGGAACAAAGAATGTATCTAAAAATGCTAAAAATCCTGGTATGTAACATATTAGAGATGAGCTATCAGGCTTTTGTGAGCTATTTAAAGCATGAAGAACAATAATAACCGATTCAAAAATTCCATGATTTAAATCGATTTGACATGTAAAATGAATCAATATTCACTTTAAACAGCAGAGGGCACTGGCGCTATACACCTCGCCTGGTTGACGTCACTGACGCTATACGCCAGGTTGCCAAATTCGGGGGTTTTCAGCCAAATTGGGCTTAATTCAAAATTGTTTTGCATAGTTTGTACCTACCTCAGAAATAAAAGGGCATTCATTATTTAGATAAATAAAAGATAAGCACAAATACAGTATTTTACTTTCTTTTTTTAAGAGAAATAATAAAAAGAAACTTTGTCATAAATTGTCTTCAAAAATTGTATCGGAAACCAAGTATTGTAAATCACATTGCATTGTGGGTAGAGTGTATCGTTACATCCCTACAAGTAAATCTATCACATTTTCCTCCACATCAGACCATCAAACCTTTTGGACTTGGCTTTGTGCACTTTACTAAGTTTGCCGATCTGGTACCTTATGAAGTGCTAGGTGAGTATACACTGATCAGCCATAACAGTAAAACCACCTCCTTGTTTCTACACTCACTGTTCATTTTATCAGCTCCACTTACCATATAGAAGCACTTTGTAGTTCTACAATTACTGATTGTAGTCCATCTGTTTCTCTGCATGCTTTGTTAGCCTGCTTTCACCCTGTTCTTCAATGGTCAGGTATTATTTGGGTGGTGGATCATTCTCAGCACTGCTGTGACACTGACATGGTGGTGTGTTAGTGTGTGTTTTGCTGGTATAAGTGGATCAGACACAGCAGCGCTGCTGGAGTTTTTAAACACCTCAATGTCACTGCTGAACTGAGAATAGTCCACCAACCAAAAATATCCAGCCAAAAGCGCCCCATGGGCAGCGTCCTGTGACCACTGATGAAGTTCTAGAAGATGACCAACTCAAACAGCAGCAATAGATGAGCGATCGACTCTGACTTTACATCTACAAGGTGGACCAACTAGGTAGGAGTGTCTAATAGAGTGGACAGTGAGTGGACACGGTATTTAAAAACTCCAGCAGCGCTGCTGTGTCTGATCCACTCATACCAGCACAACACACACAGTCAGTAATTGTAGAACTACAAAGTGCTTCTATATGGTAAGTGGAGCTGATAAAATGGACAGTGAGTGTAGAAACAAATAGGTGGTTTTAATGTTATGGCTGATAGGTGTATATATTAGAAACATATCATTTTTTAAATGTTATTTTTAATGATTACTTTTTTTCTATAAAAAAACATGATCAGTGATTTAACTTTTCCTCTTTGCAAATAAGTAAGTTGCCTTTGTATGGATGAAACTAAATTAAAATTTAAACTGCCTGCCTGCCTGCCTGCCTGCCTGCCTGTCTGTCTGTCTGTCTGTCTGTCTGTCTGTCTGTCTGTCTGTCTATACTGGTCGCTCATGCCCTTGTCACACCCTCGACTGCAATATATAACAATAACATTATTTATAATGATGAATGGGCTGTCACTTACGTGGCTCTGCCTCCTTGAGATCCTCACTGCTACCTCTTTTGATAGATGAGGATGAAGACACCCTCTGAACCTGAGTATGTCTGTTCTGCTCATCCACCACTGGTAGGAAACAAAGAACAAAGAGGAGTCAGTACTGACATTAACTTTACCATCTGACCATCAAAACAATCCGACAACTTTGGGATAAAACAATTTAAAGGTGCATGGGTCAACATTGCTTTAACAGTTACAAACATGGGTGACATGGTGGTGCAGTGGGTAGCACTGATGCCTCAGAGCCAGAAAGGGCTTGGGTTCGACTGCCCGGCTGGGTAGCCAGGGTTTTTTAAGCCAGGGCCGGTCTAGACTGATCATTCACTTTAGTCACGTTATAAACATGCACTACCAAAAATGCCAAGTTTTCTTCCAAATTTAGTCATATTCAATTACCCGATTTGTATTTTCACCTCTACTGCCGATGACCTCCACTCTTGACTGCAGAGGGTCACATCTAACGCACTCTCCCTGACACGTCTGCAGTAGCCGGCTGCTTTATTTCTATTGCAAGAGGCTAGCTCATATGGAGATCCGTATCGTGCATGGACAGTCACACGCAGATCTCCATTATTCCCTGTCTCGGTACAGCCAGTAAAGGTTGTAATTGCAGCAGTCTTGAGGAATCCCTTCCGGCATTCCCACCCTCAGATGAGCTAATCCTATAGGTGCCCGGCCTGCCGGTAGCAAAGCTGAAATTTGAACTTGGGAATTTGAAAGTCTTGTCTGGTGTGCCAGCATGTATTTACCCCTGTACATTTTTTATATATATTTTGGCAGTTCACTTTAAAATAATTAATTCTACCTAATTCACATTTAATATGACAATAAAACTGCACAGTACTCAATATTTCACTACACATCATCCATTTAATATATTCCTCATTAACTAAATCATTTGAATGGTCCCGCTGTGTGAGTCAGATGAATAATCCAATCATGTATGAATAATTCAGATCCAGAGCACTGACCTTTCTCGGCTTGCTCTATGATCTGTCGCAGTGCTTTCTTCAGGCTGTTGGCTCTCAGCATCAGCTGCTCTTTGGATCGGAAGGGTCTGGGGACACTGGGGGCATCAGGGTTGCTTGACTCGCCCTCCTGCTCAGGCATCTGGGAGCCGGCGGGTACCAGCTGGGCATCGGCTTCTTCGCTTAGTGCGCGCACCAGAGAGTCCAGCTTCTCGTTCAGCATGGCACACTGGAGAGGGTAAACGGAGAATGTGTGAGAGGACAAAGATACACACACACACACACTTTCTAATAAGATTTTAACTTATAATGTGCTGATGGGTATCAAAAGCATTCGATTTATGTGTGTGTGTGTGTGTAAAGGCAGTTGTAGCCTAGCGGTTGAGGTACTGGACTAGTAATCAAAAGGTCACTGGTTCAAGCCCCACCATGGCCAGGTTCTTGCTGTTGGGCCCTTGAGCAAGGCCCCTAACCCTCAATTGCTTAGAAAGTCACTTTGGATAAAAGCATCTGCTAAATGCCAGAAATGTAATGTGTGATGCTCTGTGAATGACTGGCATATCCCAGTGCTTTTGGGTGGCACAGTGACCCAAATCAGAGCAAACATATAGAGACACCTGACTGTGAGCCTGTTGGGCATCTTATTCCAAAAGCATAGGAGTTAATATCAGCCTGCCCACTTTGTGGCAATAAAAGCCTTCAGTCTTCTGGTTTGGAATGTGTCTGTGAGGATTTGTGTCTATTTAGTCAATTTGTAGGGTCAAATGCATCAATGGGCCTTTGCCGCTCATGACCACTGTTCCTTCCTTGGACCACTTTTAATAAATACTGACCAGGAACACCCCACAAGAGCTGCAGTTTTGGAGATGCTCTGACCCAGTCGTCTAGCCATCACAATTTGGCCCTTGTCAAACTCGCTCAGATCCTTATGCTTGTCCATTTTCCCTGCTTCTAACACATCAACTTTGAGGATAAAATGTTCACTTGCTGCCTAATATATCCCACCCACTAACAGGTGCCGTGATGAAGAGATAATCAGAGTTATTCACTTTACCTGTCATACTGGATACCTGTCACTTTACCGGTCATAATAGTATGCCTAGTTGGTGTATACAACTTTAAACATACCACACAGCATTTATCCACCCACCACACACTCTGTAAAGAACCCACACACACTCAAACCGACCTTTTTAGCCATCGCGTCCGCCTCCTCTTTATTCTCTGTGGCTTTCTCATAGGCTTTTCCAACTTCAGCCACGAACTCATTCACCGTCCCACACAAAAACCTACACACAGAAACCGAGCTGGTGGTCAAGGAGTTGTGGGTTTAATACACATGCAAATAGCTGCAAATACCCGTTCAAATCTGCAGAGTAATGAGAAACACTGGGCAGCATTGTGTAATAAGATTTAACTGCAATGTAAGTAAGTGTGAAACATACAGTAAAAGTGTCATAACAACGAATTGAATCATACAATAAATGATGTAGGACTGCTTACGATTTCCTGACATTCCTAAACAAAACTGAACATGCCCATGAGGGAAAAGCTTTTGTTCACACATACACACTGCTTACAACACTACAGCACCCAGTATTATGCAACACATACACTGATCAGCCATAACATTATGACCACCTCCTTATTTCTACACTCACTGTCCATTCTATCAGCTCCACTTACCAAATAGAAGCACTTTGTAGTTCTACAATTACTGACTGTAGTCCATCTGTTTCTCTACATACTTTTTTAACCTCCTTTTACTCTGTTCTACAATGGTCATGACCCCACAGGACCACTACAGAGTAAGTATTATTTGGGTGGTGGATCATTCTCAGCACTGCAGTGACACTGACATGGTGGTGGTGTGTTAGTGTGTGTTGTGTTGGTATGAGTGAATCAGACACAGCAGCGCTGATGGAGTTTTTAAACACCTTACTGTCACTACTGGACTGAGAATAGTTCACCAACCAAAAATATATCCAGCCAATAGTGCCCCGTGGGCAGTGTCCTGTGACCACTGATGAAGATCTCAAAGATGACCAACTCAAACAGCAGCAATAGATGAGCAATCGTCTCTGACTTTACATCTACAAGGTGGACCAACTAGGTAGAAGTGTCTAATAGAGTGGACAGTGAGTGGACACGGTATTTAAAACGTCCAGCAGTGCTGCTGTGTCTGATCCACTCATACCAGCACAACACACACTAACACACCACCACCATGTCATTGTCACTGCAGTGCTGAGAATCATCCACCACCTAAATACTACCTGCTCTGTTGTGGTCCTGTGGGGGTCCTGACCATTGAAGAACAAAGTAAAAGCAGGTGAAAAGTATGTATAGACATAGCTGGACTACAGTCAGTAATTGTAGAATTAGAAAGTGCTCCTATATGGTAAGTGAAGCTGATAAAATGGACAGTGAGTGTAGAAACAAGGAGGTGGTTTTAATGTTAGGACTGATCAGTGTACCATGTCAGTACTGACATAAGCCATGACATAACTAATGCTCATGCTCATACTTACTTAGCAGAGGATATGACATCACTGTGCTTGTCCGAGTCCAGGATTTTTGTCAGGTGGGTAGCAACAGAGTCGGCATAGTGAGTAATCTGGAGCAACAAAAAAGCAAAAGACAACTGTTCATCTTGGCTGATGCTGTTTATGTTTAACATTTACTGCCATGACTTCCAAAACGTTAAAACAATAAATCATTTTCCATCTTTAGTGACTGACATACCTGCAGTACATCAGTCACACAACAGTTTAACACAACATGTTTGAATTGTTGTTTTAAAATCTCGCATGTTACACTATTGATAACTGGTGAGACAGTAGTAGCCTAGTCGGTAGAGTTTTAGGCTATCAATCAAAAGGTATCCCATCTTTGCCATTCAGCCACTGTTGGACCCTTGAGCAAAGCCCTTAACACTCTCTGCTCCAGGGGTGCCGTACATAGACTGACCTTGCGCTTTGACCCCAGCTGCCAAACAAGCTGGTGTATGTGAAAAAAGAATTTCATTGTACTGTACACCTGTACATGTACAAGAATCTGGGCAAGGTCATAGACTCCCATGGCTTCTCCTACCACTCCTATGCAGATGACACTCAGCTCGTTCTGTCATTTCCTCCTTCAGATACACAAGTCTCAGCTCGCATCTCAGCATGTCTGCGAGATATCTCACAATGGATGTCAGCTCATCATCTAAAACCTAATCCCAGCAAGACAGAGCTGTTACTTATTCCTGGAGATCAGTCTCCAACCCAGGACCTAGTCATTTCTCTGGATGACTCCCAGATCAGACCATCTAATAAGTTAAGAAGTCTTGGTGCTGTCCTGGATAACCAGCTGACCTTCTCTCCTTATATAGCCAACATGACAAGATCGTGCCGGTTCCTCCTGTACAACATCAGGAAGATTGTGAAATGTGGTGGAATGTGGTGGAATGAACTTCCTCTGTCTGTCCGAACATCTGAGTCTCTTGCTGTCTTTAAAAAACGATTAAAAACCCACCTTTTTACTAAACACTTAGGCTGACTTGTACTTATTTACTAACATTTTGTTCCATTCTTTTCCATTTCCAAAAAAAAAAAAAAAAAAAAAAAAAAAAAAAAAAAAAAAAAAAAGGCACTTGGGTTCTAACAGGTTTTAGCAGATTTATGTTCTTCGACTGTTGTTTACCTAAACTTGAGAAATGAAATGTTCACTATAGAAGCACTTCTGTAAGTCGCTCTGGATAAGAGCGTCTGCTAAATGCTGAAAATGTAAATGTAAAATGTAAATCACCCTTAACATTAAAACCACCTCCTTGTTTCTACACATACTGTCTATTTCATCAGCTCCACTTACCATATAGAAGCACTTTTTTAGTTCTACAATTACTGACTGTAGTCCATCTGTTTCTCTACATACTTTTTCAACCTGCTTTCACCCTGTTCTTCAATGGTCAGGACCCCCACAGATTAGGTATTATTTGGGTGGTGGATCATTCTCTGCACTGCAGTCACACTGACATGGTGGTGGTGTGTTAGTGTGTGTTAGTATGAGTGGATCAGACACAGCAGTGCTGATGGAGTTTTTAAACACCTCACTGTCACTGCTGGACTGAGAATAGTCCACCAACCAAAAACATCCAGCCAACAGCACCCCATAGGCAGTGTCCTGTGACCACTGATGAAGGTCTAGAAGATGACCAACTCAAACAGCAGCAATAGATGAGCGACCGTCTCTGACTTTACATCTACAAGGTGGACCAACTAGGTAGGAGTGTCTAATAGAGTGGACAGTGAGTGGACACAGTGTCTGATCCACTCATACCAGCACAACACACACTAACACACCACCACCATGTCATTGTCACAGCAGTACTGAGAATGATCCACCACCTAAATAATACCTGCTCTGTGGGGGTCCTGACCATTGAAGAACAGGGTGAAAGCAGGCGAAAAAAGTATGGATGGACTACAGTCAGTAATTGTAGAACTACAAAGTGCTTCTATATGGTAAGTGGAGCTGATAAAATGGACAGTGAGGGTAGAAACAAGGAGGTGGTTTTAATGTTCTGGTTGAACGGTGTATATGTGACAAGTAAAGGCATTCTGTTGATTGTCAGAGTTCTCTTATAACTGACACATGCTGATTATTAGCAATTAGTTTATTTAAATTTAGCTGCGGGTTCTGTTTTATCCACCACTTGTATATTTATGGTCCAAATCAAAATAAAAATTGCAGCAAGGCAAATTCTTGAAGAAAGTGTTTCATGATTAGTTACTAAATATAATTGGGTTAAATTTAGTTCTGGTGTTTATGAGAATGTGCATTAAGGCTACCTTTATTGAGCGGTCTTGAATCCTGTGCACACCCAAGTAAAACTGTGCATACTTGTCCAAATGAAAAGGCTAAATGCACAAAGATTTAGAGGGAAGGAAATAAAACCTTAATACGTGTAAGCAACAACAAACAAGCCATGTACCTGAAGTGGGGAATCCAGTGTGTCGTCCTCCTTAACAATAGCAGGAACGTTTTTAGTTGGAACTTCATACGTCATTACACTCCATCTGATAAAACCACACACACATCACGTTTACCAAAATCCTTTTCGAGTGTGTTTGTGTGTGTTTGCATATGCATATGCGTACCTATCCAGCATTTTAGTGGTGGCTCTTTCCAGTTTCTCCAGGATCTGCAGCAGCTGTGCATCATCATCACACAGACCGCCCCAGCCGAGCACCCGAGCCAGGTCATTACCCGTGCCCAGAGGAAGCACGCCCAACTGGCACTGTCACACCAAGATTCACAGTTTATAAACAACATCGGCATATGTTTAACAAATGGAATCCGTAATCTCTCTCGGTGCTGCAGACCTGTTTGTGCAGGTTGAGTTTGTCTAGCTCAGACAGCACCCAGCCGACGCTGCCGTCACCACCACACACCAGGATACGAAACGTCACAAACTTCTGGAACAGGCGAAGTCTGCACACACATCAGCATGCACAAATACAGCTCAATGCACGACTCATAATAATAAGAGGAAATAATGATTTAATTAATTTATAATGTTTATAATGTTAATTTTAAGTTCATAATGTTAACTGTGGTGAATGACCTTGTTGCATGGCATCCTGATTTATTAATAGTGATTAAAATTGACTATAGCTCTGATCCAATATACGTAGTGCTAATTAAACAGGACTACTGTTCCAGGCATTTTGTAATAAGTGCAGTAAACTTAGCTTTATTTATATCTGCATAAATAAGTCAACACTTGTAGTCAAGAAATAAGGAGAACGTGTATATTTTATTTATAGTAATTTGAAAATACAGTGTTTGTAAATTTTATTATACCCATATTTTTTTACAAAACGGGGTCGACAGCCTCATAAAAAATAAGTAATATTGGACAAATGAATGGAAGTTCATCACAGTTCTGGTCTTCCACAACAAGGAAGCAGGGACAAATTCCAGTATTGTATGTTCTACACTAAATCTGTAAAATGTGTGGTCTTTAAAACCTTAAAAATCCGAGTCCTACCCCAGTTGTGGTCCTCCATTCATGAGGTCAAAGACCTGTGCCGGGTTGAGCAGCTGCTTGAACTTGCGCAAGAACTTCACACCCTGGTTATCACCACTCTTACTGTTTACCAGTACCAACAGAGGACTGGTACATGATGGACTCGTCGCCTTCCAAAAACCTAATAAGGAAACAAGGGACAAAGCTGATGTTAAACATTGTCTGCAATTCTTTAGCACATGAAGAATTAATATATGTTTCTGGTTAAATTTAAAACAAGAAACAACAATTTATTGAAATTAAAATATAATATAATATAACAGACAGTAAGAAGTGGCAGTTTGTGATGGTTACATTTTCATCAGTATTGCTTTCACTGAGATGAAAAAAGGATAGGTTGAGGATTTTACAATTAACATAACCATTATATTAAAGTAAAATGTTTTACTGACTGCATTAAAACTCCATTAAATGCCACATGTGGTGCTGATGCAGTTACTAGGGCAACTCTTACCGTCTGAATCAATGCTGTTGAGAGCTGTGGGAGGAATGATGGAGACTTTACACTGACTCAGTGGACACACCTTCCCCAATTGCTCCTTACAGCTACTGTGAACCTGTACATACATACATAAACACACACACAAACACACACACACACACACACACACACACACACTTTGTATTGTAATTTTTTTGTTTTACACTTTCATTTAACCACTTTTAAACCTTTGGGTACCAATAAGATGTTTAATTTGTTTATTTATTTATATAGTATGGCAAAGAACTATGAACCATAAAATTTTATTTACATCTATAAAAATTGCATAAACCAGTTCTGAAACAGATGTTTACAGTTTGAGAAGGTAATATACCACTGGACCCACATGCAATAATTAAATAGGGTAAATTTTTACATTTATTGATTACAATGCAGCACAGGTGCATTAGCCTTTATTTTGATAAGCTTAGACACTATCAGAATCCAAACTCCAAACTGACAGTTACAGTTGCATACTAACTAGAGTTTGTTTCAAATATGGGACAGTAGTAGCCTAGAGGGTAAAGCTTTGAGCAATTAATTGAAATGTTGAGAGTTCAAATCCAGGCTCTGCCATGCAGCCACTGTTGGCCCTTGAGCAAGGCCATTAACCCTGTCTGCTCCAGGGACACGGTACAATGGCTGACCCTGCGCTCTGACCCCAGCATCCAAAAAAGCAGCAATATGTGAAAAAAAATTTGTTGTACTGTACACGTGTATACACCGATCAACCATTACATTAAAACCACCCCCTTGTTTCTACACTCACTATCCGTTTTATCAGCTCCACTTACCATATAGAAGAACTTTGTAGTTCTACAATTACTGACTGTAGTCCATCTGTTTCTCTACATACTTTTTCATACTGCTTTCACCCTGTTCATTAATGATCAGGACCCCACAGGACCACCACTACAGAGCAGGTATTATTTGGGTGGTGGGTCATTCTCAGCATTGCAGTGACACTGACATGGTGGTGGTGTGTTAGTGTGTGTTGTGCTGGTATGAGTGGATAAGACACAGCAGCGCTGATAGAGTTTTTAAACACCTCACTGTCACTGCTGGACTGAGAATAGGCCACCAACCAAAAATATATCCAGCCAACAGCGTCCCGTGGGCCGTGTCCTGTGACCACTGATGAAGACCTCAAAGAGCAGCAATAGATGAGCGATTTTACATCTACAAGGTGGACCAACTAGGCAGGAGTGTCTAATAGAGTGGACAGTGAGTGGACACGGTATTTAAAAACTCCAGAAGCGCTGCTGTGTCTGATCCACTCATACCAGCACAACACACACTAACACACCACCACCATGTCAGTGTCACTGCAGTGCTGAGAATCATCCACCACCTAAATAATACCTGCTCTGTGGTGGTCCTCTGGGGATCCTGACCATTGAAGAACAGCATGAAAGGGACTAACAAAGCATGCAGAGAATCAAATGGACTACAGTCAGTAATTGTAGAACTACAAAGTGCTCCTATATGGTAAGTAGAGCTGATAAAATGGACAGTGAGTGTAGAAACAAGGAGGTGGTTTCAATGTTGTGGCTGATCGGAATATATATACTATATATACATATATATATATATATATATATATATATATATATACATATATATATATATATATACATATATATATATATATATATATATATATATATATATATATATATATATATATATATATATATATATATATATATATATATATACACTGTATATTACATCATAAAATATAAGAGCCTAGTAAAAGTAAAAGGTCAAAATAAGGATAAGTGTCACCACTTCTCTTTCCTTTTCCTCACTTAAAATGATAATGACAAAAACACAAGTGCATGTGGTTCATTTTTAATCTTTTTTGATTGCTAGAACACTTACGATTGCTTTGCACCAGAGGCAGCGCCAGTCCTGCAGTCTGCGAACACTTCCGCATGTCCGATCGCACACCACACACTTAGCACTGACTGGCAGGTTTCCCTCCAACCACTGGTGAGGCATGGAAACCTACACAGGTATGCATACACATAAATAGTTTGTTCTCACGTATTCAGTAATAGTGCACAACCTCTGGTCACAAATTGATGAATGCAAAATAAATTTTACCCCATCTTCATCCTCAATGATGTCATTTCCTATAGATGCCAGAGTAGTCCACTTACAGTTGTTAGTAGATCGAACAGCACAGCGTTTGTGAGCTTTAAACTTACACACTGTAACAAAGACAGAGGGTGGGAAATTGTATTATGTCTTGAAAATATGAGAGAAATAGACCCTTAAACACACAAACAACAGAGACATCACCATTTCTGGGTTGCAAAACCAGCATAGGGTGTAAAAGTAAGTGGTTTTCCCTGTTAATAGGGTGATAATGAGTTTAAATTCTGAGAATTCATTCAACAGTCCTTTGAAGGTGAAAGCTTAAAATAGCATAATTGGCATTGCTCTCTGAGTGGGAAGGGTGTTTCCCTCTCCCCTGTCAATAAAAGCAGCACTGAGGCGCTCTAGTGGCATGTGATAGATTCAAGGTTTAAGATTCAAGAGGCATTTCAGCTTTATACAAGTACCTATTGAAACCAAACTACTTTTCTCCTGGACCATGGTGCAACACAACACAAGTGTAATATAAACAGTGCAGACAAAACAGTGTAAGTGTAATAAAAACAAGGATCTACATTTTCTAACCTAATAAAGTAAAGGGGATAGGACCAAATACAATACAGAACCAAAAGACAAGTAGTCTGAGCCCTTTTTGACAAGTGTTAAGTGTTAAGGTGGTGCTGTTGGCAAACTTTTAATGGGGTAAATGGGGGAGACAACAAGACTGGGAGAAAAAGGGGGAAAACGATAGCAGAGATTACCAATAATCAATCTGATCACTTTTTGTTCTATTTTATTTCTGCATTTTCCCCCAACATTACGTAGTCAATTTGTCTTCTACTGCTGGGGGATCCCCGACTGCAGTCGAGGTGGGTATATTGCTGCTCATGACTCCTCCGACCTGTGCACAGCCCTAAGCGGAACCCTTTTTCACCTATGCATTCTGCACAGGCACCTGTCTATCTGCCAATCAGGGTCCTTACACAGCGCTTGAAGACCCCACGCACATAGTCCAGTCATCCCGCCCTAGCAGAACCGTGTCTGCTGCAGGCACTGCCAATTATGCCCAGCCGGCTGGTAGCAACGTTGAGTTTCAAACCGAGGAGTTCAGAATCTCGGGGCTGGTGTGCTAGCAGAATATCACGCCGCACCACCTGGGCGCTTTGACCACTTTTTTTGGCCACAATTTGACCAAGACTCACTCTCATTCATGCACATTAGTAAGGTTAGAAAAGTATTTACATTTTTACCAAAGGTGTGGAATAGGATTAATGTCATGGTTCTGTACAATTACAGAAGTTCTTTTACATAAAAGTATTTATTTATAGCCCTAAATTCGTACACAGGCCACTGTCATGATAAAAGCGCCAACAATCACCAATATATGGTGTGGTACTGAGATTTGCAGTTACAGAACACAGCCATCATAAAGTCTTAAACTATTATCATGGTAGCCAACTATAACATACAGTAAGTCCACAGAACATATTTTCAGTGCTCCAGAGTCCAAAATAATGAGGTGCTTTACACCAGGACAGTAACTATTTGGCATTGTGCACGATGACCTCTGGTTTGTTGTTGGATCTTGATGAACAGTGCCTCTACAGATGTTTCTTTCAATGTCATAAGGAAAAATAATAACCTATAATAAGTCTTACTGGGTCACAAAACATGTTAGCAAATTTCACACTGAAACACACTCTATGCTAGTGAATTATCATGTCCCTTAAACAAAGTGATACAGGGTCTACACTGCATTAAAAGAAAAGTAAAGGTGTCACCAGTACTATAGTGTTTGTGACGTATGTGTGGCTACCTTCACATGATAAGCCATGAGATGTGACTCCCGGCAGGGCCTCTCGACAGACGTTACAAAAGGTAGGCCGAGCATGAGAACATGCGTACCAGTTATGCATCCCAGAGAAATGTTCCATGTTAAACTGACTCGCCTGCAATCACACAAAACACAAAACACACCAAAAGTAAACGGACTGAACTGTGATTTAAAAAAAGTACCAACATTCTTTAAACTTCGATTCACTGACATGAAATTCAGCAACTAAAAACAGAAATGCAAAATGCAAAATCTTTAGGGGAGGATTATATTCGTATTTTAAGATTTTAACCCGTGATACAGTTTTACATATCTTCGGATGCCAGCATTTTTTTATCTTTCCATGGGAACCCAGCCAGAGTCACTATTCTGCTGTCATACAAAAACCCCTTCAGAGGCCTCTTCTTCAGATGGCCCTTTCAAAAGCGGCCCTTTCCAGTTTATTACCATCCCTGGATTGTTCTGAGTTTTCTGTCTTTATTTTTAAGAACTTGCTTGTGGCAGGCTTGTGGGTTGAGCCTCTTTGTGACAACCAGTTTTCATTTTTACTCTTTCCCTTTCCTTTTATCCACTTTGCTCCTGATGGTTGTTCCGTTCTTTAATTTTCAACCTTGTTTCTGTTATTTAGACCACTTCTTTATTCCCCTTGCCCTTTTTGATGTCTTTTATTTTTTAATGAAAAAAAAAATAATGATAAATGATATATTGTTGTATTTTTTCCCAAAACTGACCTCATATGTCTCCCATTTCTGTACAGACTTCAGAGCTGTGATCCAGTCTTCCATCTCCTTCCTGCTCTCTGCACACAGCATCAGCTTACGGAACGGTGTGATCACCTGAAAATGAAAGAGCACAAGTGATTATGTGAGCACAAAAGAATGACTGAAGCGTTCCGTCTTGCTCTTTGGTGTAAGTAGCCTATGACTAAAAGAACTGCCCAGCCACCATAGTTCCTCATTGAGAGGGTGAGAAGGATTATCCAGGATGGCCCTAATTTTGTCCTTTATCCTCCTCTCACACTCTACCTCCACACTGTCCAGCTGCAGACCCACAACACAGCTGGCTTTTCTTACCAGCTTATTTACTTTATTGGCATCTCCAGCCTTGATGCCACCACAGACTGATAGAATGCTTTCAACAGTCTATTGGACACATTGAAAGACTGACAGTCTTGGAAGTTTAATAAATTGTGACAAAACAATTTCTCTCTATGGAAACCACTCGTTCTTATTTGGTGTTTTGTAATTTTGAGGCTGGATTACTGCAACTTCTCCAAACAGGTCTCTCCATGTCCACCATCAGACCACTGCACCTGATTCAACACCTGATTCAATATGCAACCCAAGTGTTGCTACATCTTCCCACTTCTGCATTGGACCAGCCCGACCTACCTTAAAGCACTGATAAAACCCTGTTCTGTACCATGCACTCTTTAAAACACAAGTCTGGCTAATTTTGATCCACCCATAAAAACTCAACAAGGACAGACCTCAAGGGTCTTCTCTTCACTAAGTGATTACATAGAAGCTAAACTTTTACTTACTAATGTCAGTGTTTAAAAATATATAATCTATATATTCTTCTTATTCTTGTAACAGGATTTCAATTTTTAGACTGCTGACATTTTAGACTGTTGATTACTTGAACTAGAGTAAGAAATATGTACTATACATTTCATATTTAAGTAAGCCTTTCTGTAAATGTTTCTGGATAAGAGCAAAGCTATACAGTTTGCTGTAAATGTAAACTGGAACACATACTTCTTTGTCCCAAAAAGAAAAATGGGGTTTTCTATATGTTGTTTATTTTGTGGCATGGTCTACTCATTTCTCATTTCTGTGCCTACATAATCCTACTTTGATTTTACCCATTAACCATTACACAGGTACAAACTGTTGGAAGATGGATGACACTGTTCACAGAGAGGCAATCTGGACGTTGCCATGGATTCTGATTTTTTTCTTTCAAACTTTACAAAGAGACCATTGTTTCAGGTACTTCCTTATGGGTGCACTCAAACTAGCCACCTTGGATGTAATAGGGGCACAAACAAATCACAAGCTATAGTCAGTTATAAACATTATCAAGGATTTGGATGGGTTTGAGAGTCACTTTGTGAATGAATCAATCAGTAGGTTTAAGTGGTGGGTTTGAGTGGCTTGGTGAAGGTAACTGGGTAAATATGATTAAGGGTAAGTGAGCAGGTACAAGAATAAATGAAAGAAGAGACAGGGGAAGTTACATACCATGAAGGGATGAATGAATGAGCGAACGAGCAAACAAACAAATGAATGGTGGTACTTACAGTAAAACTGTTGTTGATGTTCTTGGTGCTGGTCTCTGCCACACTGGCATCAGACAGGTCCACCTCATCAAAAATGAGAGACTGCAATGACACAAACAGCTAATCACAATTGTGGTTCTTACACACTAGGATAATACTAGGCTACAGAAAACAAAACCTCACACTAATTTTTTATAAAAAAAAAAAAGATTTGTACTGCTATACAGAGTCTTGGTCGCTACTAAGAGCATTGATGCCCTGAATGTCTCCATTATAGCAGATTGTACCAGCTAACACACCGAATGAATTAAACCTGTGATTTAATAACAATAAATGATTGTTATTACTAGGGCTGTCGTCAATTGTGTTAATTAACGGGATTAAAGCATTAAAAATGTAATCGTGATAAAAAAAATTAATCGAGAATAAAAATTTTAATCAATTGATTTTTATTGTCTAAGTTTGTGCCACTTTAAACATACGTCACTGTTTAACGATAACACCGGTCTTTTTCCAGTTTGCGGTCGTGAGTTACAAATTACTCGAGCTGCCGCTCAGATGGCGCAGCAGTAAAAACACACGCTGCAACCAGAGCTAAGATCTCGAATACATCGTATCGAATCTCAGCTCTGCCTTGCCGGCTGAGGCTGAGCGGCTACATGAACGATTGGTCTGTTGTTCAGATGGGCGGGACTAAGCCGGATGGGGTCTCTCTCTGTCAGACTGGTGCAGTTACGACCTCCGCTGGCTGATTAGAGGCGCCTACACAGAGATGAGTAAAGACTGCTCTTAGGGTGTGTCTCTCCGTACACAACGCTAGGTGGCACAATACTCGTCAATGTGTGGGTGATAAGATGCATACGGCTTAATGCCCACATGTTGGAGGAGGCGTGGGTTAGCTAAGAGCTCCTCGGTCAGAGCAGAGATCGTCATAGGCAGAGAGGAAGCATGATGCAATTGGGCAATTGGACGTGCCAAAGGGGGAGAAAAAGGGGAGAAATTTCCATTTTTAGACTGCTGACATTTTAACAGATTCTCACTTTTGCCAGATAATGTTGCCAGACTTGTCTATACAGGCATTGGCTGGCTTTCTAAAGATAATTTAGATTTAATAATTTTATCGGAATTGTATTACATTTTTTCAAATGTATTCCCTCAGTATTGCCAGTTCACTTGGTTATGTGTGTTGTGCTGGTGGTCACATTGTGTAATTGTGTAGTCTTAGTCTTTATCCCTTGTCTTGTTATTGGACCCTTATCTTACTCTCCATCCCTATACTGTATTTGTGTTTTACCGCTGCGCCACCTGAGCGGCATTTTTTTAAACAGATTTTCTTGTTAAAAATAATTTGTTTGATTCAAAATGTACTATTGTAATATACTAGTGTAATATATTGAAAAATTAATGACATTTATTGATTGAGATTTTCATATTGTAATTATCACCCTTCCATCCCATGTAAGGCAAATTCTGAATCTGAATAAGACTCATTACTCTCTTTATAGTAAAAAAAAAATGGACAAACAAACTAAAGAAATGAACTAAAGTCCACTCAGTGAACTCTAGTATGCAGCTGATGCCCCTGCCCCATTCACTGTTACCTTTGAGTCCTTGGCGTAATAGAGGGTTCTGCCTCTTAACTTGAAATACCGTCTCTTCCATCTCTGAAAGGAGCTGGTCTGTTTCAGCAGGATTCCCTCCTTAACACTTTTCTACAGAAAAAAAGAGTGAAAAACAGTGAGATTATAGGTACTATGGGTAATTATGAGAGATTAGCTTGTCTGTGTACAGTACACATCTGTAGGTGAAATGTCAAAGTAATGTTATAGCACTGTGGTTTAGAAACTGCTTTACAGGCTTCGAGTCTATGTTTTTTTTTTCATGAATTAATTTCAGACTATAATACAAAACCTTCAAGAACTGATGACACCTCCAACAGTGTCACCAGAGTAATATTAATATTTGAACTTGTTTGACTAATTTTACATTATTATTACACTGCAGAATGTGGAAAAACTTGTCCAAACAACATTCCTGTACCTGTAAGGATGTTCGAATTTCCCTAAAGCTAAAAAGCTTAATCATAGCTATTTAAACTTACAGTAATGCAGTTAATGCACTTGGCAGTAAGTGACGGAGACGTTCACAAGTCACAAAATACGAGTCTGAGTCAAGTCATGAGTCTTTAGACTAGAGTCTGAGCAGAGATGAGAACTCGAGTCATAAGTAAGTCGCACACACAATGACTCTGACTCGACTCGTGACTTGCAAAAAATGACTTGTGGACAGCAAAAGTCAGCAACATTAGTTACGTGTGAAAATTATATCATCCAACATCATTCTGATCATGTCATTTTCTGCTCTCCAATAACGCTCCAGCCGTCTTGACCCACAACACACGCAATGGCTAAATGTTCCAGCCAGCTTCCGGCGTAGTGATGAAGCGTCACTCCCTACTCCCTCCTATATGAATCTCACTTAAAATGGTGGAATACGTAGTGCACTTCACAGTAACAGATAATGTGAATGGAACGGTCCTACAGGATTGGTGCTAAAACGCTTTCTGAACCAATCAGATGATCGTCAATGAAACGCCTGATTGGCTTTCTAACGAGTTCGTGTTTTACTTCACAACCGGGAAAAGTTTGGAGGTTTTTAATTATAAGCACATTTACAAAATAACGGATTATATTCCTAATGGGACACACAGTTATAAATTTAATAGCATCATAAGAACATAAGCTGAGGTAAGCAGTATTATGGATTTTTTGCTGTGTTTGGGATTTTGGCCGCTGTGCCGTAATTTGCAATGAAAACAAAACCTGGCAGTTTAAGCTTTTAACTGAAACCTAGGAAAGTAAAGGCACTAAGTAAAATGGCAAAATACAGTCGCTTGTCGCAAGTCTTTAGACTAGAGTCCGAGTCAAGTCACGAGTCAATATAATCTAATTTCCGTAACAAGACGGTACCAGTTAAAAGCTTAAACTGATACGTTTTGTTTTCATTGCAGAACAAAAGTGCGTGATAAATCACGGCACAGCAGCCAAAATCCAAAACACAGCAAAAAAATCATAACCACTGCTTACCTTAGCTTATGCTCTTCCAGATGCTATTAAATTTATAAGCGTGTGTCCCATTAGGAATATAATCTGTTATTTTGTAAATGTGCTTATAATTAAAAACCTCCAAACTTTTCCCGGTTGTGAAGTAAAACACGAACTCGTTAGAAAGCCAATCAGGCGTTTTATTGACACATCATCTGTGTGACGCAAACTGAATAAATGCAAATAACAGCATAATTAAAATCAGAAGGTCTGATTGGTTCAGAAAGCGGTCTTTCAACCAATAGCGCCACATTCTGTAGGAGTGTTCCATTCACCGTAGTTGTTCCTGTAAGTGCACTACGTAGGGCATTCCACCATGTTAAGTGAGATTCAAATCCAAAGGTAATGAAAATGTTTAAATGAAGTGAACTTGTCACATGTAACTAATGTTAACACATGCTGACACTAGCAACTCTCTGTTGTTTACGAGTCCTTTTTTTGCGAGTCATGAGTCGAGTCCGATTCATTTTAAATGAGTCCGAGTCAAGTCTGAAGTCGTTATGTGTGCAGACTCGAGTCCCCATCACTGGTAAGTGAATGTTTAAATTTACCGGACAAAACATAAAACACTATTATGTACTTTGTATCTAGTGGTCATAAAAAAAAAAAAAAAATGAGACTAAATAAACAAATAAATAAAGTCTTCTTAATGTATTCTGAGCAGGTATCAGCACCAGTCACCCAAAAGCTAAAGAAATTACGTACCTGCACTTGCAAGATTTATAGTTTTTAAGACTGGCCGATAGCACCACTGAGAGCGGAATCCAGATCTAAGCCATAGTGAGCTAGTGTAATAGACCGCTGTGCCTCATATCAACTGTTCCAATGGTCCTAAAACACAGGATCTCGTAAAAATAATATAGAATTCTAATATACACTATAATGACACATGAGAGTTTTAAAGCTTTGCTGGTAAACCACTTCTGTACTCTACAAAGAGAACTAAATAAAAAGGAACAACAGAAAGATAGTATAGTGCTAGAAAATGGGACCCTAAGGTCAGAAAGCACTCAGCTTGTTACTGAGAAAGAGCTGAGCATGTGTGTATGATGCGGCTAGGTCAAAATCTTCTAAATGCTTAGCTGGGTTGACATGTCAGAAAAAGGCCAAGGTCAAAAACCACTGTGGAATATGCATAACCTTTGAGCCCTCAGATGGCACTGCATGAGAAACCATCATGCTACTGTGACAAATACTGCCACATTGGCTTGAGAGTACTTCAGGAAATTGTTGTCACTTAACACAGTCCACCACAAATGCAACCTAAACTCTGTTACCCAAAGAGAAAACCGAACATCAATTCTACCCAGAAATGGTGCTAAAGGTTCATCTTAGATGGGTTTATAGACATTTAAAACGTTTATGGTGGATGAGTCCACGTTTTAGGATTGGGATCAAAGCTCTACATGCAGAAAACAAAAAAAACTAGGTGCAAAAGCCAACACCTGTCAATGCAGTAAGGTGATTCAGTGCCCACAGCATGCATGATTGGCACATGTGTGTATGTTCAACTGACAAGGAATCATGTTTTGGGATTGTAGCTCAACATATGCTGCCACCACGGCAAAGTTTATGTTTCTTTTTACGCAAGGCAATGACAGGCCTCATTCTGCACATGCTTTCCATTTCCATAAAAGGGTGTAAATGGTCTGCAACAATGCTTAGGTAGGTGGTACGTGTCAAAGTAACATCCACATGGTTGGCAGCACCCAAGGTTTTCCAGCAGAACATTGCCCAAAGCAGTGGTCGGCGGTGGACAGGGGTCAGTATGGGCACCCTGACTGGTCTGCAACTATGCAGCCCCATACGCAACAAACTGCCATGCACTGTGTATTCTGACAACTTTCTATCAGAACCAGCATTAACTTCTTCAGCAATTTGAGCTACAGTAGCTCGTCAGTTGGATCAGACCACACAGGCCAGCCTTCGCTCCCCGCGTGCAACAATGAGCCTTGGCCGTCCATGACCCTGTCGCCGGTTTACCACTGTTCCTTCCTTGGACCACTTTCAATAGATACTGACCACTACAGACCGGGAACACCCCACAAGAGCTGCAGTTTTGGAGATGCTCTGACCCAGTCGTCTAGCCATCACAATTTGGCCCTTGTCAAACTCGCTCAGATCCTTACGCTTGTCTATTTTTCCTGCTTCTAACACGTCAACTTTGAGGATAAAATGTTCACTTGCTGCCTAATATATCCCACCCACTAACAGGTGCCGTGATGAAGAGATAATCAGTGTTATTCACTTCACCTGTCAGTGGTCATAATGTTATACCTCATCACGGTATAAACACTTGTATAAACCATGTTTGTCCATGACAGGTTATTAAATTCTAATCACACAAATGTGTGTGTGTGTGTGTGTGTTTTAAAAGCTTTAGGAAGGTTTAATCTCATTGTGTATTCCCAGCAGTGTTGCAACATCATACACACACATATGACTCAGAGCTAGTTCTCACAATGACGCACTAAACTTTCATTTTTGCACTTCCTCCTCTGCCCCCCCCCGTCTCCTCATTACCCCATCCATCACTTCAACACCCCTCTCTTAATCTCCATCAACCCATTCCACTTCCCCTACTATTTTTACTTCCTCCAGCCGTGCCCTCATTCTTCTTTTCTCCTTTTGCTCGCCTCCATGCCCTCCGTGTCTCCTCTGAGAAAACATCTGCAGTGTCCTTGCATCAGCTAAAATGTCAGATCCCATAATGCCATCTTCTGAACTACTGTAGCGTGGGCTATTAATCTGCAATAACCAGACTCGCTGCTAACAGCTCTTTGTGGCTTTTATTAGGAGGCTTTTTTAAGCAGACAGGTGTGCAGTGCAGAACCACAGAACAGAACCAATCACACCTGGCAACATCAAATCACTCCAGCACCCAAAACTAACAAAGCATGAAAGGGTTAAGCACCCATAATATTTTGCAACACTTAAGTATTTAAATATCGTTCATCCCTGCACCAATCACAATCAGGTGGGCATGGCCCCAGCACCTACTGATGTTCCATTTCTCTGTCTGACCAAAGTGCCCCACTATGTCCATGAAACAGCTCGGTGGCCCGCGGCCAGCTCCCTGAGCAGAAACGTCCACATCATGGGGTAGCAGAGCAACCAGTGCACTGACAGCAGCAATTCTAGTGTCCAAACTGTTCCCGAACAGTTTACGAAGGCCAGGCCATTCTGCCCAGTCCGCTAAGCATGTAGCTAAATAGTCACCATGGGGAATCATTTGCCGACATAAGTCAGCCCATTGAACATGGTGCTCGGTCCCGTCCATTCACTGGCGAGCTCTTGTAAGTGTTCTTTCTTGTGGCGATTGCCCCAGCACCTACTGATGTTTCATTTCCCTGTCTGACCAAAGTGCCCCACTAAGTCCATGAAGCAGCTCGGTGGCCCGCGACCAGCTTCCTGAGCAGAAACGTCCACATCATGGGGTAGCAGAGCAACCGGTGCACTGACAGCAGCAATTCTAGTGTCCAAACTGTGTTTCCGACCAGTTTACGAAGGCCAGGCCATTCCGCCCGGTTTGCTAAGCATGCAAGCTAAATGGCCACCATGGGGGATCGTCTGCCGACATAAGGCAGCCCATCGCATATGGTGCTCGGTCTCATCCATTCACTGGTGAGCTCTGGCGAACGTCCTTTGTTGTGGCGATTGCGGCCCCTGTTGTTGCCATATCGCTGATGAAGGTTGTTCCGCTGCTCAGTTTGCATTTGCTTAAAGTACGCTTTCTACTGGCGCGTTATCCATCGCCCTGATGGCGCTGTCACCGGCAGCTGATTTAAACTAGCCAATCCAGTGTTTTTGAGATGTGGATGAAGACATGGGGTGAGATGAGACTAGGATCAAACACAGTTTTTAACAGTTTCTAGTTGTGTGCGGCAAACACTTTATTATTGCACCACTGTGCTGCCCTTGGGTATTATTTAAAGAGTCTGTACATTTCAACTCATTAAACTTAAATTATTAAATAACCAAATTTTAGTGAGACACAGGCTATCATCACATTCCCAGTAAGTCCATGATTATTTCAACTAGACTATGCTTGTTCTGATTTTGCAGGTGCCACAATATTGTTGCTTTGTAGACATAGAGTGTATGTGCTTGACTGGCCTGCCTGTAGTACAGATCGATTTTCTATTAATCAGACAATAGCAAACACTGACTGTTGAGCAACCGAAGTCTAGTATCAACTGTTTTCTTTGTACCAGGTTCTTGTTTTTATTGCATTTATTGCAATATGTCTTAACTTTCCTTAAAATGGGGTTGGTAGTTTCTTTGCAATTAATTATTTAATGTTAATATATTGTCTATGTGTTGTTGTGTTGTTAAACTGCACTTAGGAAATTAAAGTCAAATTAATTTGATGCACCTTTATGAGCCATTATTTAATGCCTAGTTCACACTACACAATTTTTACCCTGATTTTTGTTCGCCGACTGGTCGGCACTAGATTTGCCGGCTCGGGAGCAACTCGCCAAGCACTCTGCAACTGAAGATAATTATCTAGCTTGCTAGAGAGTCGGCCGACTGGCAATGAGTGCAGTGTTGAACAGCCAGTGAGAATGCAAGATACGGGGTGAGGGGAAACGCAGGGGAGGAGTGTAAAAAGGTGGGACAGGGGCATAATATAGTTTATATCAGAATACAACGGCACACACACAAGTTTTACAGTATTTCTGACCTTATCGTTCTCTACAAAACATAACACCAGCGTTGCATTGCAAAAAATATTTATTAACCTCCAACTCACTATAGAACAATCCATGCTGGCCACGTAGCCAAATCCACTCAGATTCATTTATTTTTCCTATTTGCTTTTACGCTGCACATCAGAGCACAAACTTTGATCACTCGCTACTTGTTGACGTGCATTTTTGGACATGGTATCATTAAACCTCTCGTCACTTCTCGCGTGAGAGAAGCTCGCCTGCGATTCCAGTTGGTGATAGATGGTGTAGTGTGAAACCCCCCTATCACCTATCAGTCATGTACTGTAAAAGCCACACCGACTTGAAAGACTCCCGATTACAAGAGATCCAGTTGTGTAGTGTGAACTGTACAGCGACCTGACGACTTGGAAAGTTGTTTAGTGTGAACTTGGCATAAGTGGTTGTCTTGCTAGCAGACGCTGCACCATTCCAGAAACAGCTTGTGTTTAAAAGAAGCTGTGAATCCAGCCAAGCTTCTAATGTTACAGATTACATTAAATAAATCTGCTGAAGCACAGACTGTATATGTGACAGCTAACCAAAATGTAATTAGATGCATTTTCATTGTGTGGTGAGATGACTCATGTACCTGAACACAAACAAATTGAACACAGTGTATGCAGTGCGCCGAGTGCAAACAGATGAACTGTCATGTAATGAGTGTAAATATTTGTCTGGCATGTATTTATAGCTTCAACTCACATTAAAAGTAAGAGCAGTGGTGGAAACGTTTATTGGCTGTTTATTTTTTCTGTTTTAAAGCTCTTTGCTCAATAAATGAGAATGAGTCCTGGGAACCTAGATTCATGGTTCAAATTACAGGTGGATTGGTGGGGATGGGTCTGACCATCCTAATTAATACTTGGAAATCCCAGAAAGAGGTAGAAACAACAGTTTGGGGGGTCATTAGTTAGCTAAATTGTAACGTCAGGTAAAAAAGTTATAGGAAGTGACAGTGCAGGGACAGGACAGTGCCTGGGGGTGGCCGAAACAGCCTAGCCAATTGAGGGCACAGAAGAAACAGATAGAAACAGAAGGGTTGTGTCAGGAAGGGCACCAGACACCACCATAATTGGCAGTGCCTGCACCACACAAAATTGGCCATTTAAAGTTTCCCAGGAGGGTAAAAGATTAATGTTGGTGGGTTCTTCAACGCTGTGTAAGGACCTTGGCTAGTAGCTAGTAGATCAGTGCAAGGCTCTCCGTGCGCGAATACTGGCCTTATGCGCGAATTGACCAAACGTGTGGGCAAATAAGAAGGGGTTGGTGTACTGCTCACGCGTCGGAGGGAGTGTGGGGCAGGCGAATATACCCTCTTCGGACACAACCAGAGTCTCCAGCAGCGGAAGACGAATTGACTACATTAAAATTGGTAGAAAAAGGGTAAAATGCATAAACAAAATAGGAAAAAATTGTGTAAGATAGACAGGTGCTGACACAGACGTAGGAATGCTTAAAGGATATCCTTAACAAAGCAAACACAGAAAAATCCTTTATTAAATATTGCCCTCCTTGGATAAAAGTACTTTCATGTGACAACTTTCTGCCACCTGATGCATATCCTTGTAAAACTGAGACAGAGTTGAGATAGCCAACTGCTATAGATGGTAAATACATTTTCTATATAACTCCTATAACTCCAGCCAGTGTCTGATAACACCTGCTTTTAATACAGCTTTATATAACTATTATTATTATTATCATTATTATTATTAGGAACAAGTGGCTTTTATAATCAGGTATTGTGCCACACCTGCCCTGATCAAGGTTCTCCCACAAGTCAGCACAAAATCACGTGATGACTTCTTTTTGATGGCCTAATGACAGCCAATCTCACTTATCTGTCAGTCACTACAGAAACACCAATGACCTATCAGCAAACAATCTTGGCAGGCATCTAATCAGTGTGTTGAGGAAAAGGTGTGGCCACTGTTACTGTAAAAGCATGAAAAAACACGTACAAAGAGCAGATGAAACTTTCTATTTTAAAGAGCTTTAGAACTTAAAATCTACTGAAAAGAAATGATAAAAAATAAAAACTTATAATTAAAAGGTGTAGATATTGTAAATCCACCCATTAAAACCCGTTAATTATAAAATATATATAAGTATAATTTAAAAAGACACTATTTAGAATGTGTTGTACATTACATGCCACATTATGTGTCCTTACATTGTATATATTAACACATTATGTTATATTTAGTATGGAATTAAGTGCAGCTTAGTTGCTGTTTTTGTGTGTTTTAGTTTACAGTCCATTAATTCATTCTTTTACAAAATCATAAACACAACAGGCAAGGTATATAGGCCATAACATGAAAACCACCTCCTTGTTTCTACACTCACTGTCCATTTTATCAGTTCCACTTACCATATAGAAGCACTTTGTAGTTCTACAATTACTGACTGTAGTCCATCTGTTTCTCTACATACTTTTTAGCCTGCTTTTACCCTGTTCTTTAATGGTCAGGACCCCCAGAGAGCAGGTATTATTTGGGTGGTGGATCATTCTCAGCACTGATGTGACACTGACATGGTGGTGGTGTGTTAGTGTGTGTTGTGCTGGTATGAGTGGATAAGACACAGCAGCGCTGCTGGAGTTTTAAACACCTCACTGTCACTGCTGGACTGAGAATAGCCCACCAACCAAAAATATTTCCAGCCAACAGCGCCCCCGTGGGCAGCGCCCTGTGACCACTGATGAAGGTCTAGAAGATGACCGACTCGAACAGCAGCAATAGATGAGCGATCATCTCTGACTTTACGTCTACAAGGTGGACCAACTAAGTAAGAGTGTCTAATAGAGTGGACAGTGAGTGGACACGGTATTTAAAAACTCCAGCAGTGCTGCTTTGTCTGATCCACTAATACCAGCACAACACACACTAACACACCACCACCATGTCGTTGTCACTGCAGTGCTGAGAATGATCCACCACCTAAATAATACCTCCTCTGTGGTGGTAGGGGTCCTGACCATTGAAGAACAGCATGAAACCATGCAGAGAAGCAGATGGACTACAGTCAGTAATTGTAGAACTACAAAGTGCTTCTATATGGTAAGTGGAGCTGATAACATGGACAGTGTGTGTAGAAATAAGGAGATGGTTTTAATGTTATGCCTAATCAGTGTATTCTTCAGTTCAATATTCAGTGGTGCTAAACCAAATCCAAACCTGCAGGGTAATTTACCACCTTAACTAAACTGTATTTGCAATCTTAATTTTATTCTTACAGGCTTAATACAGAATTAACATACAGAAAGAAAAAGTGATACGTTACGGGTGAATGTCAGGAGAAACTCACCAGTTAAATCAAAGGAACACATTAAGATTAAATATTTGCTCTTGCCTGGTATGATTTGCTTTGTGTCATCTGCACTCTAAGCACTGTAAGAGGACAAATAGACACTGTTCTGCTCTATAGCGATTGATAACTTGTTTATGTATTGTGGTGTCTTTCTTTTTCAGACCCTACTGGAAGAATGTTAGAAAAATGGTTGTAAATAGTGACTGCAAATTACTGCTTATGACCTTTAAAATACTAAATTGTATAGTTCTTGTTTATATTGCTGATTTCCAAATGCAGTATAGCCCACTCTAGTAACTTATTATTTAGATAAGGCAGGATCTCTTGTAAACTATTTTATTTATTATTATATTTATTTTAATCGCCCATATTTTCTGTAATAGTGTACCACATCAATCAATCATCAATCAGACATCAATCTTTAGAACTTTAAATCTAAATTTTAAAATGATTAATTTGATCTTAATTTGAAAACAAATTCTATTTGTTCAATTTGGTCATTTCAAAGCCCTTGTCATGATCTGAATTAGTATAATTATAATACAGTATTACTAACTATATACAAAGTGTGTTTTATAACATTTAAGATGATGTTAGTGTTTAATTATTTTTAAGTTGGTGTAGGCTATGTAAACTAATTCAACACTCATGTATTAAACATAAAACAAACATGAAGTAACTGACCAACAAACCTGAAGATAATTATCTTTTAATTATAAACTATAATTTGTCTGTATTTAGTAATTATACAATCAGGTAATTATATAATTATAGAATTTATGCTATGAGAGCTAATGTACAGAGACACTCATGTTTCATAACTCATAATTGTATTTGGTTAGTTTGGATATTCTGAAGAAATACAATTCATGGTTGTTAGGAGTTGGAATCTATCTTATGGCAATTAATATTAATAATAATAATTATCATTCTAATAATATGCTTAGTAATATTTATGGCCAACAATAAGTATTTCGAAAATTACGATAAAATTAGATACAAAAGTGTCGTGTGTGTAACTTGCACTTTCCCATAGATCATTAGGGTATGATAAAACATTTAACCAAAGAGGCTAGATCTTTTACTTACTAGTCCAGTATATTAACCACTAGGCTACAACTGCCCTAAAAGGTTGCTGATTCAAGCCCCATCACTGCTAGGTTGCCACTGTTGGGTCCTTGAGCAAGGCCCCTAACCCTCAATTGCTTAGACAATATACTGTCACAGTACTGTAAGTCACTTTGGATAAAAGCATCTGCTAAATGCTAAAAATGTAAATCTGCAGTGATATTTCATAATAAAAAAAAAGATTTTACGGTAGCGGTAACTTCTTAGTTGTAGTGACTTTCTTTACTTTTCTGGCAGATGAGATTCCTATCTAATCTTCACTTCTGCACCTCAGTTGGAAAAAAAACCCCAAACATCACATAGCCTGTTAGCAAAGTGTCTAACAATCACAATTATTACTGTTCTCGTTAAGTTTTATGTCTTGCATATGTCTCGGGCATCATTTTCCTACGTCCATTATGTTTCACTGAACTTTAATTTTTGGTATCCTGCCATAATCAAGTACTGTCTTGAATAACAGATGATTCTCAGCAGAGCTTCTTAATATTCATCCAGTCATTTTAGTATGCAGTGAAAATTAAGGCTACAGCCAGAGCAATTAGACCAAACGTTTATGCTAAACTCTCTTTTAGGTCTAGTAATAAACTTAATGAGGTCATTACTGCCCAACTGATACTCTGCCTATGAGTGTGTGTTTGAAAATGATGAATTTGAAATGGGGATCATAATAATTCAAGGATGTCACAAGCCTGACCAGAACAAGTTTCACAACATACTATGATAAACACAACCAAATACTAGTGGTGGGTATGAATACATTTTAACAAATCATAATACTAATAAAATCTGTAATTTTACTGCGGTTTTGATTATGATGTGCAACAATGAAGCTACAGTATAAGAAGTTTGTTGGCAATAAGTAAATATTTCTGGACATAAGTTGACTGCAAAACTTATTTCTTGTTTACTTCATGCAAATCAGTAGTCTAGCATATGACTGGGGCTATACAAAATCTGGGATCCACCTTTTAGGCTTTTTACCAACTGCTATAGTTTAGACCTTGCTATGAGATGCAACCTTTCCTGGCATATTGTGTTATGACGTTTTTTTTAAAGGTTTCAGTGAAGTCTAGCAGTGATTATAAGTTCTTGTGTGTTTGGCTGGTTGGACACATTTAGTGACCATTTAAAATAACTTAAAGGTGGTGAGTTAGTGTGTGTTGTGCTGGTATAAGTGGATAAGACACAGCAGTGCTGCTGTAGTTTTTAAATACCGTGTCCACTCACTGTCCACTATTAGACACTCCTACCTAGTTTGTCCACCTTGTAGATGTAAAGTTAGAGACGATCGCTCATCTGTTGCTGCTTTTTGAGTTGGTCATCTTCTAGACCTTCATCAGTGGTCACAGGACGCTGCCCATGAGGCGCTGTTGGCTGAATATTTTTGGTTGGTGGACTATTCTCAGTCCAGCACTGACAGTAAGGTGTTTAAAAAACTCCATCAGCATTGATGTGTCTGATCCACTCGTACCAGCACAACACACACTAACACACCACCACCATGTCAGTGTCACTGCAGTGCTGAAAATGATCCACCACCCAAATAATACCTACTCTGACTCTGCTGGGAGAGTCCTGGCCATTGAACAACAGCATGAAAGGGGGCTAACAAAGTATGCAGAGAAACAGATGGACTACGGTAATTGTAGAACTACAAAGTGCTCCTATATGGTAAGTGGAGCTGATAAAATGGACAGTGAGTGTAGAAACAAGGAGGTGGTTTTAATGTTATGGCTGATCGGTGTATACACACACACATTATACATTATTCAATATGTTACTATATAAGTTTTTTTTTATGTTTTCCTGTAAATTGTCTATTGGCATCAGAAAACCATTACTATGATTAAAAATAACACAAAAAACTGGAAAACTAATATTATTGGTTAAATCGGCTTCTTTGGCTATCTTTGTTTATAAAAAAAGTAGCATATTTTATATTAAGAGAAATACCTGATTATTATCTGGACCATAAACCATTAAAGGGTTAAAAAAGAACTGAAGGCTTGAAGTGCCTTTAGACACACTGGATTTGTTCAAATGTCCAAATTATATGCCAAAATCACCTGCAGTACAGAATTCCTATGATGAGAACCTCAATACCTCATACCAGATTTTTCTCTTATGTTGATCTGCTTGTACTTGTGACCAAATGTGTGTCTGAGTGAAAGTCATAAATTCTTACAGGTTGTAAATGTGGTGAATCCTAGTAGCTGGAGGGTAAAATAGCAATCTCAGCATTTAAAAAAGTATACAAACCTCAGACAGTCGTCTGGACAGGAATTATTCAGTATGACCTTGTACGACACTGTCTCATTTAGTGTAGTTAAACTGTGATGTATGCACTTTGTCAGAGGCTACAAAATCATAGTGCCAACTTAGATATCAGGCTTTATATGCAGTACATAAAAGCCAAGACCTTGATCATCAGCTGGAACAAGAACTAATCAGTGCTAATCCTAATCCAGTGCTTATTTAGCTAATCCACCAGACAGTGCAGCTATAGCCATGCTTTCTATTTTTTTTATTTATATATATATGCTTGATATCCAATTTGTGGAATATTTACACGTTCTAGACTTAGTAAGCCAAATTAGCCGAGACAAAGCTGATGCTGCTTTAGGAAACCAGGAAACCTTTTTGAAGATGTCTTTGTTTATGAGCCAAAACCTTAAATATTTGTTTGTTTTCTTAGGATTTTAACATAATGTCTTACACTTTTGGTTACATTCATGACAGGAACGGTAGTTACTCATTACACAAGATTCATCAGTTCACAAGTTTTAACGTCAAACACAGTCATGGACAATTTAGTATCTCCAGTTTACCTCACTTGCATGTCTTTGGACACTGGGAGGAAACCGGAGCTCCCAGGGGAAACCCACGGGAGAACATGCAAACTCCACACAGAAAGGACCCGGACCTCCCCACCTGGGGATCGAACCCAGGACTTTCTTGTTGTGAGGCGACAGTGCTACCCACTGAACCACCATGCCGTCCCCTTACATATTGAAATATGAGACTTTAACATTTAATTTGCTTGAGTTACAAAATATGGAGTTATGCAGCTATAGCAGACTCAGCTCTTCTGCTGAGAATTTTCTCAAGACTTTTGTGTGTATGTGAGAAGTTGTGAGGTCATGCACTAATGTTGGATTTAAGGTCACGGCTCTGGGCAGTTTCTCCATGCCAAACATGTCAAGCCATGTCGTTATGGACCTCACTTTGTTCTCAGGGGTCAGTCATGCTGGAACAGGCACGGCTTTGCAACAAAGCTCCAATGTTACTGCATTGTAGAGTCTGAAAAACTCTACCCCTACTAATTGATTTGTGTAAGAACAAAGCCAAAAAACCTGTGTTAATATAAAGTGTATAAAAGCACTTAAACTATATTTAATAACAAAAACAAAAGTGGTTCAATACTTGTTTCCACCACTCAAGCTACAGTGTCTGATGGCAGCTTTTAAGTACAGTATTTACTGCTTTGCTTGGTCATATAACAGCCAACAAACTTCTTGTTCCTCAGCCTTTGTCCCATTTTTCGGTTACGGGGTCTGCATTTCCGGCTTCTTCCCGTTAGGGGTCGCCGGCTGGATGCCCTTCCTGACACAACCCTCCCTATTTTATCCGGGCTTGGGACCAGCACTACAATGCACTGGTTTGTGCATCTAGCGACTAGGTATCTATAGGATAATTCAGTGTTTCCAATTAGCCTGGTGGCATGTCTTTGGACTGTGGGAGGAAACCGGAGCACCCGGGGGAAACCTACGCAGACACGGGAGAACATGCAAACTCCGCACAGAATGGACCCGGACCGCACCACCTGAGGATCGAACCCAGGACCTTCTTGCTGTGAGGCGACAGTGCCCATACCAGCCAACAAACATGAGGCAATATTATAGGAGCATGGTACCTATAGTGCCAACCGTCTTTCCATAACAGCAGTATAAAGTTAAATGGCTTATATGTTTTTTCTATATGTCTCTGGTCACTGTAGACTGCTATGTAAAGCTCCACCCTCAAAGATCTAGGATGTCTTATTTCTACAGAATGACCCGACAACCCAACACTAACAATTTAAGTCTGACTTCTGAAGTTAAAGTAAACCAAACCCATTATTAGCATCTTGAAATGATTAAATATTTAATATAATGCTTTTGCTGACACCTGGTACTTTATTATTCAGAGGCGAATTCCTTCTAGCACAGAGATTAGAGACTGTACCTACAAGCAAAATGAAAGTTACATATTTTGCATTTCTAGCTATTTGTTCTGTATGTAGTTAGTCTGGAATTGGAATAACAATGTTACTCATGTTGTGTTCATTACTGCTACAATTACAATTTCAATAGGAACTGAATGGATTTGTTGTCTAACAGGCACTTCAGGTACTAAAATTACTTAATAGTTTGTTTAAGTTGGTATTATTATACTGCACTGTAAATAGCATAGGTGGAATGAGCCAAATATTTTAAGTAAAGGTATTGTATCTAAAAATAATAATACAGGTCAATACTTGTTAGACAGGTTTTGATTTACACTTGAAAACAAATAAATAAAACACTGTTATAATATATATATATACCCAAACTTTGCATACTGTGAAACATAATCTAAATAAAACACAGCCAGATAAACATGGCCAAATGTCAGCAGTGGTCTTATGTAAGCAGTGGTCTCATATGCTAGCAAGTCTTTGGACTGTGGAGCTCCCAGAGGAAACCCACACAGACACGGGGAGAACATGCAAACTCCACACACAGAGGACTCAGAGCGCTCTACCTGGGAATTGAACCCAGGACCTCCTAGCTGTGAGGCAACAGTGCTACCCACCGAGTCACCGTGCCGCCCGAATAGATACTTAATATATCTTAAATCACAGAGGGAAGAAATAACATGATATGGATAAGGTGATAATAATGAATTACTAATGGATAAGGTGTCACTTAGCCTTGAAGAAAGTTTAGCAGGCTGAAAATGTCCCGGTAAGTTCACTACTGTTTCAAGTAGGGATGCACCGATCCGATATTAAGATCGGATATCGGTCCCGATATTACCAAAATGAGATGGATCGGATATCTGATAATTAAACCGATCCATGGGGCCGATATACGTTCACTTTAATTCGTTTGCGACGCATGCTAAGCCCATACAGGACGCGCTGCTGACGTATGGCGTTTAACACAAACAAAAACAGCAACATGGAGCGAGCCAAAGAGTCAGCTGCATGGAGGTATTTCACTTGCTTGCTATGCCAACAAGTTCGATGGCAACATGTTTATTACTCAGGTTTAGCTGCTATATTTTATTTTGAATTACTGTTTGCACTAAATATTTACGGATAAGTTTATTTGAAAAAGTTATTTAAGCTACTACTGTTTTTCTCATTGTCAGCAGCTACATTATGGGTGTGTTCGAAAACCTAAGGAGCTGCCTTGCTGTCTTACTGTCTACATAAGCGGCTGCCTCAGTAGAGAGGATTCTAATAAGTCATCAACTCATAAATCAGGTTATTCGAACGCGTTACATAGCGATTCCATCGGGTTTAGGATTTAGCATCTTGCCAATAAAACCAATGAACTGAGGTAGCACAGCGTTAACGCTAACGTCAATATAACATTTCCCTTCATGTACCGATAACCGTTACATTTCCTGACAAGCTCGAACTTGCAAATAAAAACACTCGGTACAAGTTTATACAAGTTAAAAATCAGTAATATTTTATTTAAGTTTGATAATAACTCCATTCGTTTCTCCGCCCCGTCAAGCCATGTTTATTTTTCTGTAAGAAAAGCGCATCTGACCCGCAATGAATGCTGGGATTGCTTTGGTCACCAAGGCAGCGTCGGATGCTCACTCGTTGAGTGAAAATAACATTGAAATATTAAGTTTTATTATGTTTATTATTTTATTGACAAATAAATAGCAGTTCAGTACATTTATATCTGTGTTAATTATATTTTGTTTTGCAAACTTAGTAATGTTTAAGTCGATCCTGATGCCTTTCCCACATAATAAAGTATACGGTTTATTAATTCAACAGTGGGTTCGGATCGGTATCGGGTATCGGCCGATATGCAAAGTATATGTATCGGATCGGTATCGGAACTGAAAAAGTTGGATCGGTGCATCCCTAGTTTCAAGTACCCTCGAGTTGGAGATAATGACCGTCACTGTGGTTCACTGCAGTCCAGAAGCCTTAAATATGGCTTTATAACCCTATCCTGACTGATGAATTACAACATTTTTCTCCGCTCTGTGTTAAGCTTATTGGACTTTGACATTGCATTCCTATAGAAATGTTAAGGTAATGTATTGACCTTGAAGCAGAGTGACTTGAATGTTCTACAAAGCTAAAATCAAGTCTCCATGTGTTTAATTTTGGAATTCTGCCATTTCTTGATATAAGTACAGTGGTACCTTGTAACTTCAGTGTCCCCTAAACTCAAAATCTTGACTAGAGCGGTGGGGTAAAACTTCATGTGAACATAAGACAAATCTGCATGTGTGTCAAATAACTGTCAAATTTACTCTAAAAGCATCCACATGTATCTGTGTTCAGCTGAATGTTTTCACTGTTTCACTTTTAAACTTTGTTACAGCTCGGGGTGCTGAGAAATTGTAAGAATCAGCTTTTCCAAGAGAGTCTAAAATGCTTATCATTAAAAAACATAATGTAACTTAATGTATTAAAGAACAACATGGAAACACTAAACCTCTAATAGTTATTACTGCTTTTTTGTTCTTTCCACTAATTAAGAAGCATAAGAAAACAATAAAGAACTGCAGGTTTTATTGTATTTTTGATTGATTCTTAACTGTTTTAATTGTATTTCAGTGTTTTTATATTATATTGTGTTATTTTCAGTGTATAAGTGTCAAAAACAACCAAATAATTTTACATTAGCCTAAAATATATGCCGTTCCATGTGACCATGGAACGCATTAACAGGTTTCCCAAACATCCTTATGGAACAAAATACCTTAAAACTCAACGCCTTTTAAACTCAACGCTTCTCCCAGAACCAACTGACGTTGAGTTTCAAGATACCACTGTATTGCTTTTATTCCACTAATTATTAACTGTGCTGATTTGGATGTAGGATTCCCTATTCAGTACAAAGCTCCTTTATTTGTCCATGTCAAGTGGCTGATTAAAAATGTATTGAGTGATAGCGATCAGATTGTGTATGAATGTGTGTGAGTGTGTGTGTAAGTGTGGAGAGAGAGAGACAGAGACAGACAGAGAGAGACACAACAGATTCATGCAGATTGCTGTCGATTCCTGTAGGCTTTTCATTAATGCTACTGTTATCAGATCTGCACCGTGAAAAAGACTACACACACTTACTCACTTAGCCATACACACTAACACACTGCAAACAACACACCCAGAAACCATAGCATTTATTAATGGGCAGTGGTAGCTCAGAAGTTAAGGTACTGGTCTAGTGATTTGGATGGTTGCTAGTTCAAGCAATGCTTTTAATCCTCAATCAGTTTGTATTAGGTCACAATTAAAAGCTAAATGCAAAAACAATAATGTCCAAGTAACAATACTAAACAACATGTGTTTTATAGATTACCTTGTAGCCTGGCTAAATACATTTCTAAAGCAACTTGTCCAACACTGATTGACACACACACAAAGCAAACGAACACATTTCACCCAATGCCCGCTTCTAACCTGTGAGTCTTCACCGGCATTTCTCTCTGCGCTGGTGTAAGAAACGTGGCCAGAGGTGCCCTCCAGATAATCCTCTTTTCTGAGATGGCCCTGGTCCCCCTGAGCTCCACTGACACAGGCGAAGGGGAACGGCAGGCAACACACTCCGCCTGGACACAGTCTGGCCATGGCCTTTTTCGAGCCAGCTCACACACAGCATACACACGGCGTTGAGCCGAGTCTCACACTGACTTCCTTCTCTTTAGACATACAGCATAGACACACCCTCTTCACAAGAAACACCTCCTCTTACAGGTGAGACGGTACGCTTAAAGATCCTGCTGGTACCTAACACCACCCACTCACAGACCAGACATACACAGGCATGTTGGTTTTCCTGTCTTTGTAGGGTTTTACTATTGACTAATGGATTAAGTGTAGTTAATAATGCTGTGCCCACACTTAACCCTTACAGTTAACTCAGTGCTCGTAAGGAAATCTTCCAGTCCTTGGTTTCATTTTTCATTTTAAGAACTCACATTGCCTATAAAGGGTCAAAAACCTGCACGCACACACTAAGGTGTACAAAGGGAAAAGGCTATAAATACACACAGATAAACTGGTTTTGCTGGCTCAGATAACAAACAGATAAAAACAGAAACACACTCCTGTTGGCCTTCCACTGCCGTCAATCAAACCCCCAAAACCAGGACAACGTGAGCCTAAAGGCATGATAATAATTATGAAAGAATATGTGTAATGTGCTGCTTTGTGTATTTTTCACATTGCTGGGCATGTTAATTACCAAATTACTGACAATCCTGAATAAATTAGGTTCACAACTGTGTAGCTGTAGTTAGATGGTTAATGTCATGTTATACCAGTATAAACTGTTATATTACACTGATCAGCCATAACATTAAAACCACCTCCTTGTTTCTACACTTAATGTCCATTTTATCAGCTCCACTTTTCGTGTGTGTTGTGCTGGTATGAGTGGATCAGACACAGCAGCGCTGCTGGAGTTTTTAAACACTTCAGTGTCACTGCTGGACTGAGAATAGTCCACCAACCAAAAATGTATCCAGCTAACAGCGCCCCGTGGGCAGCGTCCTGTGACCACTGATGAAGGTCTAGAAGATGACCAACTCAAACAGCAGCAATATATGAGCGATCGTCTCTGATTTTACATTTAAAAGGTGAACCAACTAGGTAGGAGTGTCTAATAGAGTGGACAGTGAGTGGACACAGTATTTAAAAACTCCAGCAGCGCTGCTGTGTCTGATAAACTCATACCAGCACAACACACACTAACACACCACGACCAAGTCAGTGTCACTGCAATGCTAAGAATGATCCACCACCTAAATAATACCTACTCTGTAGTGGTCCTGTGGGGGTTCTGACCATTGAAGAACTGGGTGAAAGCAGGCTAAAAAGGTATATAGAGAAACAGATGGTCAGTAATTGTAGAACTACAAAGTGCTTCTATATGGTAAGTGGAGCTGATAAAATGGACAGTGAGTGTAGAAACAAGGAGGTGGTTTTAATTTTATGGCTGATAGTGTATATAGGCACAGAGAAGCTATGACACAGAGTTTTATGATGTTATGGAAGTAAGTTGGTGTTTGTCTATTTGAACTGGCCTGGTTACCTTTATACTATTCATTAATTTACATGTTCTTAAAAATATTCTAATGAAATGGCACCCTTTTAGTAATTATGATTGCTGACACAGTGGTTTAGTGTGTAGCACTGTCATGTCACAGCAACAAGGTCCTGGGTTCGATTCCCAGGTGGAGCAATCTGGGTCCTTTCTGTGTGGAGTTTGTGAGTCTAGGTGTGTGTGTGTGAGTGTGAGAAAGTGTGTTTGTCCTGTGATGGACTAGTGACCTGTCTGGGGTGTTTCCTATCTAGCGCCCAGTGAATTGCACCCACCACGACCCTGAGGATAAAGCGGTGTTAAAAAAGACAATGAATAAATATACAGACCATACATGATATGTATGTGGACACCTGACCATGAGCGTGTTTGATATCTTTTTCAAAACCATAAGCAGTAATATGGAATCCACTTCCCACTTTTTACCCACTTTTACTTTTTTAACCCTTGTGTTGTCTTATGGGTCAAAAATGGACCCACCCATATGATTATCAGCAAATAAGATCCTCTCATCTTATTTCAGTCTGAGATTTGACTTTTCCTAGAGTGACCCCAGATATTCACTAAGGTTGTGATGAATGACAAGTTGTTTCTTTATGCAAAATAGGTTTGGGTTTTAAAATGTAATCAAGCTAAGTTTAGTCAAAACAGGGCATTTTTGACCTATAAGACAAAGTGAGTATATAGAAAGTTAAGACTACACAAGGGTTAAATCTCTTTTACATTTACATTTTTGGCATTTTATCCAAAGCAACAGTACTATGACAGTATATTGTCTGAGCAATTGAGGATTAAGGGCCTTGCTCAAGGACCCAACAGTGGCAACCTGGCTGTGGTGGGGCTTGAACCAGCTTGAACCAGCAACCTTTGGATTACTAGCACAGTACCTTAACCACTAGGCTACAACTGCCCCCTTTTTACACCTTTCTTTCACACTTCAGTATTTCAAAATGCAAACACATTGGGTGTGACTTACACAGTGACTTTTATTCACCTACTAAGAATAATTTGGTCATCTGCTATCAAAAACCTTGTCATTTGAAACATTTTTGAAAGATCCTCCTGGCGTCTGAACATTTTTAAGTCATTAAACTTGTGTGACATGGCCTCTTAAACCCTAGTATTTATTTATGTTAGGAGTTTGGAATGTTCACCCCAAGGTTGTGTAGGTTAGTGTACTAAGTATAGCCAGTCTATGAATAGAACAAGTTTGACTACACCCATTAAAAGGTAAATAAACATCAATAGCTTGTCTAGGTCTTCAAAAGAACTGTCACTGTGCGCTGAATAGAAGTGTTTTGGGTAGTCAGATACAATCCAAGAATCACCATAACAAAGATCATAAGAAGCTGCTGGAACACAGGAGATCCTACTAAGAGCCAAGTGAGGATATGCTGAAAGGAGGTCAAGTAGAAAAGAACCCACTGTTCCAGCGTTTTTCACTGTCCATGTTATCAGCAACAGACTTGGCTGTAGGTGGGATCAACATCTTATTAATTACAGATGTTATTCAATGTACTTTTAATGTGCGCAGTCAAACAAGCCCTATTTATACACTGATCAGCCATAACATTAAAACCACCACCTTGTTTCTACACTTACTGTCCATTTTACTGACTGTCCTCTCAATGGCCAGCAAATAGCTGTCAATCAAAACAGGATTCAGCCTTTCGACTGATCCTCCAATCATCTTGCAGAAGCTCCGCGTCCAAACCCGCCCACGGCTCCATTCACCCCCAGAGATGCTCAGCGTCCAGGGGCGGGACAAAATCCTGGCATTTATCCAATGACCGGCGAGTTTCAAAGCAATGAAAAAAACGTTCCATGCAGCCCCATAGAAGTGAAGAGACGCTCAGCTTCTACGGGCAAATGCATTGACGCTGCGGGAATGTATGAGAAGTTAACAAAATCGAGTCAGTCTATTTGTGATAAGTAGCTGATTCTGAACGAACTCGTCTTCGAGATGAACGTGTTCTAACACATTTGTAGTCAATGAAATGTTAACACAAATGTACATATTTGACCATTTAATTTTTGACATTGTAGGGGAAGCTGAGCTTCCCTTGCAGTCTTAGAGAAATCGCCACTGGTCCTGACCATTAAAAAACAGAGTAAAAGGAGTGTATGGAGAGAAACAGATGGACTACATTCAGTAATTGTAGAGCTACAAAGTGCTTCTATGTTAAGTGGAGCTGATAAAATGGACAGTGAGTGTAGAAACAAGGACGGTTTTAATGTGCACAGAGAAGCCACCAGCTGTATTATAAACACTACGACACACATTTAAATGATATTATGGAATGTAGTTGATGTATTTATATTCCTGACTCAAAATAATTTACATTTTATCAAAATAATTCCCATAAACCAAACGTAACCTTTTAGTGTCTTTAAAACATTTAATTTCCCCTTCAGCCACTAGAGGGCAGCAGCAGTTGAAATTGGGATTATAAGACCACTGCAGTCAATTTAAAGTGCCTTGTCAGTAGTAGCTCCACAACACATGCCCACACACACACACACACACACACACACACACACGTCCGTCAATTTTTATACACACAATCAAACATGCACAAACCCCAGCTATCAATGTTATACTACCTATGTTCATATAAATACATAAACGCTTAATCAATACTAAGGTCCATGACAGCCTGATGGCATGAGGGGTTGTCATAGCAACAGGCCAAGTTCTCTACTAGCCCACGACTGAACACTTTTAAAAATATAAGCATGAGCATGCACACACACACACACACACACACACACACACACACACATAGAGAACACATGACCCAATGCTTTGCTTTATATCTAGTGCACTCTGCCCAGTGGTGGCACTGGCAGACTGGCAGTACTCAGAAACATATGGGGCTTAAAGCGGGTTAATCTCTTTTTGCAGCACCTCATACAACACACACACACACACACAGAGAGAGAGAGAGAGAGACAAAAACACCCAGGTTTGCTGTATCTCAGCAGAGTGTACAATCATGAGGATGCTTATTACCACCAATTGGATTCTTATTTGAGCTCTAATGTGCCAGATAATAGTCCATCCTTCAATCTGCTCCCAATCTATCAGAATGAAATGTGAATCAGGCTGGCATTCAGCTGAAATAGCATAATGGGTAAAGGAGTTAAAATGAAACTAGAGGGCTGCTTTATACAATCATTATATTTATATATCATAATTTTTACTTTTCGACGTGTGGCTTGTTGTTTTAAAGACTTTCCCTGAGTTGGTGTCCATGATCAGTCTCTGTCTTAGTTTATCTCTTGGTGGTTACGGTTTTATGAACAAACGGAACTGCTATGCAATGCTGTTGCTCATGTAAACAACTTCTTCGTATCTGTTATTTTATAATATTTAGGAAATTTGAAAAATACTAGGGCTATGACTATATTCACTGGCTTGAAACATTGGTAGATGGTGGGCAACCGATTACTAAGGCTTTACCCAATTCACAGCTGTGAAAATTGTGTCACGGACCGTGAAATGAGCCTTTTCCTGTGTAATTTGCTGTGAAATTCAAAATTTAAGGTTTGTGTTTAGCGATTTAACATTTTTCATTCGCCTCATGTTTACTTGTTTATTTGCACTATAAGGCGGTCCTATCAATTCTACGGCAATCCTATGGCAATTCATAAGGGTAACAGAGATTGGAAAACTCCCAACCAATTCCGTGGATGTGGGGGGCTGGGGGTATCAAATCATGGACAAATATTTTCGTCTTTGAGACCGTCGCTGGATGTTCTAGGTTTACATTCAACCGTTAAGGCTGTGCTGTGTATTGTAGCTTCCATTTACATTTACATTACATTTTCAGCATTTAGCAGACAATTTTATCCAAAGCGACTTACAGTACACAGTCTCGGCAATTGAGGGTTAGGGGCCTTGCTCAAGGGCCCAACAGTGGAAACCTGGCAGTGTTGGGGCTTGAACCAGCCACCTTCTGATTACTAGTCCAGTACCTTAACCGCTAGGCTACAACTGCCCCTATTTATTCTATCATTCAATTTATAAGTGTTATTTAATGACTGCCGTGAAATGTACAATATATGATATAAAGTAATACTGCACAGGTGCTAGGGTGGCGCAGTGGTGTATCAGGCTAGTCCACCACTGCTGAGATCCAGGTGTCTACACAGACATGACTGATCATGTCAGAGGGTTGTAATGTTCAAAGCCCTGAGATGGATTGGATGGATTGGCACCCTCTCCAGGGTATTCCTGCCTTGTGCCCTATGTTTTCCAGTGGAACCAGACCTGCCGTGACCCTGACCAGGGTAAAGTAGTTGAGCTACACATGACAGTTACACTACAGAAGGTCCCAGCTTTCAGTTTCCAACAGCTGATGCTTGATTTATTTACATTTTACATTTTCAGCATTTTAGCAGATGCTTTTATCCAAAGAGACTTACAATTCTGACTGAATAGAATTTGAGCAATTGAGCGTTAAGGGCCTTGCTCAAGGGCCCAACAGTGGCAACCTGGCAGTGTTGGGGCTTGAACCAGCCACCTTCTGATTACTAGTCCAGTACGCTAACCGCTAGGCTACAACTGCCCCTATTTATTCTATCGTTCAATTTATGAGTGTTATTTAATGACTGCCGTAAAATGTACAATATATGATATAGAATGATGCACAGTGGTGTATCAGGCTAGCCCACCACTGCTGAGACCCAGGTGTCTACACAGACATGATTGACCATGTCAGAGGGTTGTAATGTTCAAAGCCCTGAGATGGATTGGCACCCTCTCCAGTGTATTCCTGCCTTGTGTCCTATGTTTCCCAGAGGAACCTGACCTGCCGTGACCCTGACCAGGATAAAGCAATTGTTGAAATTGAAATTAAATAAAAGCAATGCTACACATGACAGTTATACTACAGAGGGTCCCAGTTTTCAGTTTCCAATAGCTGATGCTTGATTCAAACTAAGAGCAGCACTAGTGTGAAAGTTCTGACCATTATTTGTAAGACTCACCCACCCTCAGTGCGCATGAGCCAGCTTGTAATCAAACACATTTAGAGAAATTGTTGTCATTCTATTCTGAAAGCTAAAGCTTGTTTATGCATTTATATATTTTTTAGATCACAAACAGCTGGACTGTTTCGTTTTATTTCATTTTTATCAACCACCTGGTCAGGGTCTTAAAGGATCAGGTTCCTGGGTGTAAGGCAGTAGTACCTGGACATGGCGCCAAGCCTAGACATAGCCTATTAGACATAGCCTAGAACTAACAACCTTTTTTTTGGGATGTCCAAGCATTAATTAGGACAGTCAGACCCCACAATCCCCCTGTAATTTAAACCATGGAATAAAGTCCATAACAGTCAACAATCCCAGATCTTCTTTGGTCTTCAAGTACTTGTTGAAACAATTTGATGTGTGTTTTAATAAAAAATATTGCCCATATTGTAGCGTTTTAGTAAACTACGACTACACCTTGGGATAACATCCCTATCTGTACAGTGAACAATAAAAACAAAGTGGCATACAGTGTATCACAAAAGTGAGTACACCCCTCACATTTCTGCAAATATTTCATTATATCTTTTCATGGGACAACACTATAGACATGAAACTTGGATATAACTTAGAGTAGTCAGTGTACAGCTTGTAGAGCAGTGTAGATTTACTGTCTTCTGAAAATAACTCAACACACAGCCATTAATGTCTAAATAGCTGGCAACATAAGTGAGTACACCCCACAGTAAACATGTCCAAATTGTGCCCAAATGTGTCGTTGTCCCTCCCTGGTGTCATGTGTCAAGGTCCCAGGTGTAAATGGGGAGCAGGGCTGTTAAATTTGGTGTTTTGGGTACAATTCTCTCATACTGGCCACTGGATATTCAACATGGCACCTCATGGCAAAGAACTCTCTGAGGATGTGAGAAATAGAATTGTTGCTCTCCACAAAGATGGCCTGGGCTATAAGAAGATTGCTAACACCCTGAAACTGAGCTACAGCATGGTGGCCAAGGTCATACAGCGGTTTTCCAGGACAGGTTCCACTCGGAACAGGCTTCGCCAGGGTCGACCAAAGAAGTTGAGTCCACGTGTTCGGCGTCATATCCAGAGGTTGGCTTTATAAAATAGACACATGAGTGCTGCCAGCATTGCTGCAGAGGTTGAAGACATGGGAGTTCAGCCTGTCAGTGCTCAGACCATCCGCCGCACACTGCATCAACTCGGTCTGCATGGTTGTCATCCCAGAAGGAAGCTGACGCACAAGAAAGCCCGCAAACAGTTTGCTGAAGACAAGCAGTCCAAGAACATGGATTACTGGAGTGCCCTGTGGTCTGATGAGACCAAGATAAACTTGTTTGGCTCAGATGGTGTCCAGCATGTGTGGCGGCGCCCTGGTGAGAAGTACCAGGACAACTGTATCTTGCCTACAGTCAAGCATGGTGGTGGTAGCATCATGGTCTTGGGCTGCATGAGTGTTGCCGGCACTGGGGAGCTGCAGTTCATTGAGGGAAACATGAATTCCAACATGTACTGTGACATTCTGAAACAGAGCATGATCCCCTCTCTTCGAAAACTGGGCCTCATGGCAGTTTTCCAACAGGATAACGACCCCAAACACAACCTCCAAGATGACAACTGCCTTGCTGAGGAAGCTGAAGGTAAAGGTGATGGACTAAACCCAATTGAGCACCTGTGGCGCATCCTCAAGTGGAAGGTGGAGGAGTTCAAGGTGTCTAACATCCACCAGCTCTGTGATGTCATCATGGAGGAGTGGAAGAGGATTCCAGTAGCAACCTGTGCAGCTCTGGTGAATTCCATGCCCAGGAGGGTTAAGGCAGTGCTGGATAATAATGGTGGTCACACAAAATATTGACACTTTGGGCACAATTTGGACATGTTTACTGTGGGGTGTACTCACTTATGTTGCCAGCCATTTAGACATTAATGGCTGTGTGTTGAGTTATTTTCAAAAGACAGTAAATCTACACTGCTATACAAGTTGTACACTGACTACTCTAAGTTATATCCAAGTTTTAGTTCTATAGTGTTGTCCCATGAAAAGATATAATAAAATATTTGCAGAAATGTGAGGGGTGTACTCACTTTTGTGATACACTGTATATACAAACACAAAGATCAGGTAGTCGTGGTGAGAGTAATATTGCTAATACAGCAGAGTGTTTCTGGTCTCATTGTGCACTGCTGCAAATTGATTCCAGCACAGACTATAAATCTGCCTCTGATTCCCCATAATCCTTCACTGAGGGAGACAGAGGCTCGACTCTCTGTGGTACTGTCATGCTTCAAGTTTTGGGAGTGAGAAACAAGGGACGAGGAGAAGGAAAGACTAAGAGGTAAAACAGAGAGGAATAGAAGAGTAATGACGTTCCACCTGCTGATATTGTTGTCCTTCTCATCTTGTGATTGAAGTGCAAATGGATATACAACTAAACACACACACACACACACACAGTTGTTTGCTAAGTGACTGGCATTATATGATACTAAGTGCAATTAGCTAGAGAAAAAAAGCGCTAGAGACAGCATTTCACCCTATGTGACTTTAAACTTGGACTGGCCATTATATTAGATTCACTAATACGGAAACACCACATTATTTCTATTATTATACTTATGTTACAAATAATATATACAGTATATATATATATATATATATATATATATATATATATATATATATATATATATATATATAAAAAATATATATATATATATATATATATATATATATAAAATATATATATATATAAGTGTGTTACTAATGGTTTTCTTGGTGACTGTGCTCCCAGCTCCCTTGAGATCATTGACAAGCTCCTCCCGTGTAATTCTGGACTGACCTCACCTTTCTCAGAATCATTCTTACCCCACCAGGTGAGATCTTGCATGGAGCTCCAGAGCGAGGGTGATTGACTGTGATCTTGTATTTCTTCCATTTTCGAATTATCGCACCAACAGTGGTCTCTTTCTCACCAAGCTTCTTGCTGATGGTCTTGTAGCCCATTCCAGCCTTGTGCAGGTCTACAATCTTGTCCCTGACATCCTTTGATAGCTCTTTGGTCTTGCCCATGGTGGTCGAGAGATTTGAACGGAAGAAACTGATTCTGTGACAGGAGTCTTTTATACAGGGACAGGACTAATTTGTGTGCCTCATGGGCACATAACCGGTCTGTGGGGGTCAGAATTCTTGCTGGTTGGTAGGGGATCAAATACTTATTTCCCTTAATTAAATACAAATTAATTTATAACTTTTATTTAATGTTTTTTTTCTGGATTTTTTGTTGATATTCTGTCTCTCTCTGTTAAAATAAACCTTCCATAAAAATTATAGACTGTTCAAGTCTTTGTAAGGGGATAAACTTAAAAAATCAGCAGGGGATCAAATACCTATTTCCCCCACTGTATATAAAGTATATACCCGTCAAAGCATGTATTTCACTAGACCCCTGAAGCTGTGCTGTGGTATCTGGCACCAAGATGTTAGCAGCAGATCCTTTAACTCCTGTAAGTTGTGATGTGGCGCCTCCGTGGATCAGACTTGTTTGTCCAGCACATCCCACAAATGCTCAATTGGATTGAGATCTGGAGAATTTGGAGGTCAAGTCAACACCTCAAACTCGTTGTTGTGCTCCTCAACCCATTCCTGAACTATTTTTGCTTTGTGGCAGGGCACATTATCCTGCTGAAAGAGGCCACAGTCATCAGTCACAGTTTCCATGAAAGAGTGTACATGGTCTGCAACAATGCTTAGGTAGGTGGTACGTGTAAAGTAAGGCAAGGCAAGGCAAGTTTATTTGTATAGCACTTTTTTATACACAGTGGTAATTCAAAGTGCTTTACATAAGGAAAAAAATTAAAAGCATTAAAACATTCCTGAGATCTAGAACCTCAGAAAGACTTCTTGCAAACATTTAGTTACAATTAAGAGAACAAGAAATTAAAACAAGAGAGATAAAAAATTAAGAACATGAAAAACTAAAAGAAAATGTAGTAAAATGAGGGCCACACAGACTCTCAGTAAATATCAATAAATGGGGGCCACACAGACTCTCAGTAAATAATAAAAAAAATAGGCCCCACAGACCTTGGGTCACACAGACCCTGGAACCACACAGACTCCCCTTAAATAATAATAAAAATAGGCCACACAGACCTTGGGCCACACAGACCCTGGAGCCACACAGCCAACCCAATTTGGCCCTTGTCAAACTTGCTCAAATCCTTATGCTTGTCCATTTTTCCTGCTTCTAACACATCAACTTTGAGGATAAAATGTTCACTTGCTGCCTAATATATCCCACCCACTAACAGGTGCCATGATGAAGAGATAAGCAGTGTTATTCACTTTACCTGTCATTGGTCAAAATGCTATGCTTGGGCGGTGTATATATATATATATATATATATATATATATATATATATATATATATATATATATATATATATATACAGTATATATATATATATACAGTATATATATATATATATATATATATATACAGTATATACAGTATATATAGTGTATATACATATACAGAAGGGATCTTAAAAAAGCTGTGGGTGTTGAGCTACCTTTGTGGTACAGACCTCAGATTCAAGCAGGTTTGCCTCTCTGTAGAGACTCACAGGTGAGACAAAACCAGCACAGGCAAAAAAATGAGCGAGCAGAGATTAAAGAGTGAGAGAAACAATAAGGAAAGAGCAGACAGACAGTGTGACCTCACAATAAACACCTGTCTCTTGTAGAGAGAGTTAGTAAGAACAAAAGGACACAGACACTGTCTGTATTGTCTGATAAAGACACACACACACACACACACACACTGACACGCAATGTCAGCACAATGTCAGTCATGTAGTCACCATGGGAACAAATGCCAGTATTACAGCACCCGAGAGATCAGAATAACAGGCGAAACAAAGCATGTTGAGATGACGCATTATTAAGGTTCGTTCAGACCAAAGCGACTGGCTATCATTCATTTTTAATCAGAGCTGGCGATTTCTGGAGACAAGAGGAAACGTTGGCGATGTAAAATGGACAGAGCCAGCAGTGCAAAGAAGTTGAGAACCTCATGCAAATGTGGAGCAAATGTGGCAATTACTAATAAGAATTGAGCGCTGAGTAGAGCGATACATGCTTTATCTCCGCCACCTTAAAACAATATGTTCAGTTTTTGGCTCCTAAATACACTGATCAGCCATAACATTAAAACCACCTCCTTGTTTCTACACTCACTGTCCATTTTATGAGCTTCACTTACCATATAGAAGCACTTTGTAGTTCTACAATTACTGACTGTAGTCCATCTATTTCTCTACATAACTTTTTAACCTGCTTTCACCTGTTCTTCAAAGTTAGGCCCACGACAGAGCAGGTATTATTTAGGTGGTGGATCATTCTCAGCACTGCAGTGACACTGACATGGTGGTGGTGTGTTAGTGTGTGTTGTGCTGGTATGAGTGGATCAGACACAGCAGCGCTGCTGAAGTTTTAAAATACCGTGTTCACTCACTGTCCACTCTATTAGACACTCCTACCTAGTTGGTCCACCTTGTAGATGTAAAGTCAGAGACAATCGCTCATCTATTGCTGCTGTTTGAGTTGGTCATCTTCTAGACCTTCATCAGTGGTCACAGGACGCTGCCCATGGAGCGCTGTTGGCTGGATATTTTTGGTTGGTGGACTATTCTCAATCCAGCAGTGACCGTAAGATGTTTAAAAACATTAGCATTGATGTGTCTTATCCACTCATACCAGCACAACACACACTAACACACCACCACCATGTCAGTGTCACTGCAGTGCTGAGAATGATCCATCACCTAAATAATATCTACTCTGTAGTGATCCTGGGAGAGTCCTGACCATTGAAGAACAGAATGAAAGGGGGCTAACAGAGCATGCAGAGAAATGGACTACAGTCAGTAATTGTAGAACTACAAAGTGCTTCTATATGGTAAGTGGAGCTGATAAAATGGACAGTGAGTGTAGAAACAAGGAGGTGGTTTTAATGTTATGGCTGAGCGGTGTAATAGTTCCTACTAGAGATGGAAGAAAAGCTCAGTGTCATGGTGCAAATAGCAGCAATAACAAAGAACAAAGAACAAAGAACAATCGCAGTCTTGTCATGTTTATTGCACAGTCAGTGATGGAATACGCAGAAATGAAATTTATAGACAAACAATTTCCTTCCAGGATTCTTATTTTTAGCAGGAACATGTCTGATTTGTGGTAAAAAACTGTGTGGGAAGGAATCTGATTCATGATCAAATTGTTTATTTCTATATTTTCACTCTGTAGATACTAGCCAGTAATGTACGCTGTACTGCCATGGCATTTGCTTTTTCTTGCTTGGTGTCAGTTAAACCATGGCAACCGAGCATCTCAGGCGATGATGATGCTTCCAGAGCACTGAGCGTTTTGGGCAACATGAGGCGAAGAATGGCTCCCAGTCTAAACACAAGGTTAGTTAGTAAGGTGGATTGGCTACTCCAAATTGCCCCTAGTTAGGGGTGAAGAGAATGTCTTGCCCTTCATTGAAACAGCACCCTGTACAGAGTGTTTTTTCACATCTAGCCCAGTGTTTCTTACAGCAAAACCAAAGATGAATTTGGATTCTTTCCCACCTCCCAAAAACATACCAGGTGGACTGGGTACTCTAAAATGCCAAGTTGTTCCAATTGAGTGGGTGTGCAGTGCTTCGCAATGCCTGTTGTGCTGGGTGTGTGCCACCTTCCTCCCAGTTTCTAGGATAAGCTCCATCATGACTGTGATCAGGATACATTAGTACCAAAAATAAATGTTACAAAAAATATAGTTAAAATAAATGAAAACGTGAATTGATCATGTATAAGGGGTAGCACATGGCACAGCTGATTCTGAAAGATGCAACTCACCCTGGACACAATCTCTTTTCTCTACTTTCATCTGGAAGATATAGGGTCCTAGGGACACACACCTTCAGACTTTTTTCCAAGTGCCATTGTTGCATTTAATAAATACTGCCCTCCTACCCCATCCCACCCTCTTATTATTGTAAACTAAAGTCTAATAACTTAACACATTTTTATATACTTTTATATATATATAATCATCATTCACTTCGCTTTTAAATGTTCTTGTTTGGGATACACTAAAAGTTTGGTATAGACCTAGAATAAAGAGCTCAGGTGGCTTTGTTATGCTGCGTGGGTTATTTTCTAAAATAGCTTAGGTTCAACTGTTTTTTAAGACAAGGGTCACTGCAAAACAAGACAATATCACGTATCTTTTCTAAAGTAACAATACCCTCATACACAGGGCATAAAGGATCACTGAATGGTTTAAAAAGTATAAAAAAAGTAAAAGTAAAAAAAAAAAAAATTTGTAAATATTGGGTTTTATTTTTCTAGTACAGTTTCAGGATCTAGGCGGCACAGGTTCTCGATGGGTAGGACTGGTGCCTCACAGCAAGAAGGTCCTGGGTTAGATTCTCAGGTGGAGCAATCTGGGTCCTTTCTGTGTGGAGTTTACATGTCCTTACTGTGTCTGTGTGGGTTTCCCCCCACAGTCCAAAAACATGCAGTCAGGTTAATTGGAGACACTGAATTGCCCTATAGGTGAATGTGTGTGTGTGTTTGTGTGTGTGTGTTTGTGTGTGTGTCTGCCCTGCGATGGACTGGCGCCCCATCCAAGGTGTTACTAGGCTCCAGCACCATAACCCCCCCCCCCAATTTGATAAGTGGTTGAGAAAGTGAGTGAGTGAGTGAGTGAGTGAGTGAGTTTCAGGAACTAGGCAGCATGGTGGCTCGGTGGATAGCATCACACAGCAAGAAGGTCGATTGGGTTCGATTCTCAGATGGACTGGTCTGAGTTTGCATGATCTCCCCATGTCTGTGTGAGTTTCCTCCCACAGTCCAAAGACATGCAGTCAGGTTAACTGGAGATACTAAATTGCCCCAGATATAAGTATGAGTGTGTTTTCCCTGTGATGGGCTAGCAACCTGTCTAGGCATTTAGCAGACGCCTTTATCCAAAGCGACTTACAGTACTGGGACAGTATACAGTCTGAACAATTGATGGTTAAGGGCCTTGCTCAAGGGCCCAACAGCAGAAGCCTGGCAGAGGTGGGGCTTGAACCAGCAACCTTCTGATTACTAGTCAAGTACCCTAACCGCTAGGCTACAACTGCCTTTCACCCAGTGAATTGCACCCACCGCAACCCTGAATCAAACAAAGCGATAGTAAAACACAACGAATGTCAAAAAAATTTAATGAGCTCCAGGAACTACAAGAATCTATTCCAAGGTGCACTGAAGACTGAAGTTGTTCCACTTGCTCATGATGGCCTTACTAACTAGATCACTCATAGTTATCTCTAAATATGACCCTTTTTTCCCTTTTACAGACCAATATCTGGCTTGCAATTAAGAAAAATGTCCATCTTTAAATGGACATCTCTTACATTCATCTTTTTGACTGCATTTTGAGTGTGTTTGCTCTATTAAAGTAGTTATAATTTCACTAGAAAAACACACACAACATAGAGTGAAAGAAACAAATAAAAGCAGGCACCTGTGGGTGTATTACATAAGCATCTCATCCAGGACAAATTGCCTCTTATATAAAAATGAGCTTGCACCACAGTTACACAGATATGCCCATATGGTCTACATAAGAGATGCATTTTTGTGTACATGCACCTGTTACTATCACCTCTTTGTTTTGGGATGTTTCCCTGTCAAGCGAGACCCACACCAGCATCGATTACCTGAAGAAATGCCAGCTCATATAACCGGATACATTCATTTACTCAAGCCCTCTCTATTTACTCAATTCCGGCTGCATATAAAGCTCTGGCTTAGCACACATACTTTGCATATGTATACATACACTGATCAGCCATAACATTAAAACCACCTCCCTGTTTCTACACTCACTGTCCATTTAATCAGCTCCACTTACCATATGGAAGCACTTTGTAGTTCTACAATTACTGACTGTAGTCCATCTGTTTCTCTACATACTGTTTTAGCCTGCTTTTACCCTGTTCTTCAATAGTCAGGACCCCCACAGGACCACAACAGAGCAGGTATTATTTGGGTGGTGGATCATTCTCAGCACTGCAGTGACACTGACATGGTGGTGGTGTGTTAGTGTGTGTTGTGCTGGTATGAGTGGATCAGACATAGCAGCGCTGCTGGAGTTTTTAAATACCGTGTCCACTCTATTAGACACTCCTACCTAGTTGGTCCACCTTGTAGACGTAAAGTCAGAGACGATCGCTCATCTATTGCTGCTGTTTGAGTTGGTCATCTTCTAGACTTTCATCAGTGGTCATAGGACGCTGCCCACGGGGCGCTGTTGGCTGGATATTTTTGGTTGGTGACAGTGAGGTGTTTAAAAACCTCATCAGCGCTGCTGTGTCTGATCCACTCATACCAGCACAACACACACTAACACACCACCACCATGTCAGTGTCACTGCAGTGCTGAGAATGATCCACCACCCAAATAATACCTGCTCTGTAGTGGTCCTGGGAGAGTCTTGACCATTGAAAGACAGCATGAAAGGGGGCTAACAAAGCATGCAGAGAAACAAATGGACTACAATCAGTAATTGTAGAACTACAAAGTGCTTCTATATGGTAAGTGGAGCTGATAAAATAGACAGACAGTCACTTGCATGTCTTTGGACAGTAGGAGGAAACCAAAGCTCCTGGAGAAAACACACCCAGACACGGGGAGAACATGCAAACTCTACACAGAAAGGACCTGGACCGCCTCACCTGGGGATTGAATACAGGACCTTCTTGTTGTGAGGAGACGGTGATACTGACTGAGCCACCGTGCCGCCCTAATATAATTATATAAAGTTCTTTTTGGGATATGAAGGCACCTATAAGGTTATCTCACACATACAAGATACAAGCCAAATCCAAGATTTACTAACATTTGGTAGTGTGTAGAAGGGCAGCTGTAGCCAGGTTAGCACTGTTGGGCCCTTGAGCAAGGCCCTTAACCCTCAATCGCTTGGATTGTATACTGTAACAACTGTAACAACAAGTCGCTTTGCTGAAAATGTAAATGTAATGTAAATGTGTAGAGGTGATGTACCTGATGTAAAACATGAAACAGGCCATTAGCCATGCATCTTTAGCAAGCTGTCAGTGGATAATTTGCATCAGATGCAATATATTATCAGCAGTACCGGTCACAAGGTCCTATTTTAGTCTCGCAGGGTGTCAGATGCACTAAACGCATTTGCATTCTGATTTACATAAAAAACCCAGGTTACAAGGTCACTATCATGCAAATGGTTGCTAATTACAGACTGTCATTGTTAGCATAAGGCATTGTGTGTGTGCATGTGTGTGTGTATTTGAAAATAAACTAAACTATGAGTAGACCTGAGGGTCATCACAAAATGTGAGTGTCAAATGACATAACATTGTTATACTGTGTTTGTGTGAGTGTGTGAGCCTCTCTCATAGCAGGGGATGCCAGCAATGCACTCAAATCAGGTGCTCTAATGGAGGTGTGAGATGCTTGCCATCCCATCATCAATACCCATCAGCCCTACCCACAACTCTCCACAGTACTTTTTACGCAACCCCACACACTCACAGGCACTCAAACACGACCTCCTCCCACTCACAACTACCCTCTCGCTCAGCTCCATCACCATCTCAGCACCACAGGCACGCAGGTGTGGAGATGTTAAAAGTAACAAACTGGTTAAAACATGGATTCATTCTGCTTATCTGAATATTAGTGGTACTAAGTTCTATAATCCTGTCTATCTGTCAACAAAGAAAGTTTGTAGTTTCCTTCTTTCAAGTCTCTGTGCATATGTTTGCACTGCTCAGTTTAAAGTATATGAAAAACAAGAGATAAATTAGTCACTGAAGACAAAACTGGCAATAATGGCACAATCAGTGCAAAAGCTGTTATGTCACTTCTCATGTGAATGCACCTTTACTGAAGTCGCTAAGAAATATGGTATTACAAGATCAAGCATCTCTTTTTAATTGTATTTCAGTGTTTTTTATATTATATGTGTGTTATTTTCAATGTATAAGTGTCAAAAAAAAAAACATCATTTTATATAAGCTTAAAATATATGTAGTTCTATGGGACCATGGAACGCATTAACAGGTTTCCCATACATCCTTATGGGAAAAAATACCATGATACTCAACATCTTTTAAACTCAACGCCACTCCCAGAACCAGTTTTAAGGTACCACTGTATTCTAGAATACTTATGTTAGCTACTTTAGTTCCTGTTTATTTTACTGTAAATACATTAAATGTTGTTTTATTTAACTAAATATACAGTATACATTTATAAGAAATAAGTACCTCTGAAAGATTTTTTTGCAGTTAAGTATTATATTTTTAGACTGCTGTGTCACCCAAGCATCTGAAACCTGCAAATTTAATGACTGGCTTCCTTTAAATAATTAATGTTTCTATAAATCCAGAAGTATGTGGACACTCTATTTCAAAGTGGACTCCATTTTATATAGTGAAGGCTGTTATAGTGTTAGTGTATGTTGTGCTGGTATGAGTGGATCAGACACAGCAGCGCTGCTGGATTTTTTAAATACTGAGTCCCCTCACTGTCTACTCTATTAGACACTCCTACCTAATTGCTCCACCTTGTAGATGTAAAGTCAGAGACGATCGCTCATCTATTGCTGCTGTGAGTCATCTTCTAGACCTTCATCAGTGGTCATGGGGCTCTGTTGGCTGGATATTTTTAGTTGGTGTACTAATCTCAGTCCAGCAATGACAGTGAGGTGTTTAAAAACTCCATGCTGTGTCTGATCCTCTCATACCAGCACAACACACACTAACACACCACCACCATGTCAGTGTCACTGCACTGCAGGAATGATCCAACACCTAAATAATACCTACTCTGTGGTGGTCCTGGGAGAGTCCTGACCATAGAAGAACAGCATGAAATGAGGCTAACAAAGCATGCAGAGAAACAGATGGACTACAGTCAGTAAACTTCAAAGAGCTTCAATATGATAAGTGGTGCTGTTAAAATGGACAGTGAGTGTAGAAACAATTATGCTGGAACAGGAATGAACCTTTCCAAAAATGTTAAAAGCTTATATTCTTTTTTTAAATTTAATGTTTTATATCTGTTTGCAATAGGAAACGTCTGTAGGGAAAATATAATAATAATTATTATAATAATACTTCATTATTTTTGTTAAAAGGATGCATTGTACTTGGTTATCTGTCATCTTTTGCATTTGCATCTTCGTTTTCATTAACAGCATGACCACTGATGCACGTCTGGCTTTGATCGCATGCATTCTATCATGTGTAGTAATTGGGTTCCTCTTCATTCTTTCAGGTTGTGTCTTTATTACTCCCTTACTCGTCTCATTTGTCTCCGTTCCAGTTCTCGGCACCCCGCTCTGCCTCTGTGTGCTACTGTTTATTAAATGCCCACAGAGATGAACTTTAAAACGCAGGAGAAGAAAAATAAAATTAAGATTACATCTCGAGAGGCTCCGATGAATGTTGCTGCATTCATTTTTCACCACTCAAAAGGCCACACTAGTGAATCATACACACACTACATGACATAGCAACGAAATAATAAACAGTGTGTCGATCCCCAGGCGGGGCGGTCTGGGTCCTTTCTGTGCAGAGTTTGCATGTTCTCCCCGTGTCTGCGTGGGTTTCCTCCAGGAGCTCTGGTTTCCTCCCACAGTTCAAAAACATGCAGTCAGGTTAATTAGAGACTCTGCGTTGCCCTATAGGTGAATGGGTGTGTGTATGTGTGTGTCTGCCCTGCAATGGACTGGCGCCCTCATCCAGGGTGTTACTGTGTGCCTTGCGCCCTTTGAAAAAGCTGGGATAAGCTCCAGCACCCAATCCCCCTAATTGGACAAGCAGTTAAGAAAGTGAGTGAGTGAGTGAGTGATGATAAGACCAAAGATACCACAAGATATGACCAAATGTATGTTCATACACAAACATTACATCTATACACACTAGTTGGACGAAATGTTTCAAAACATTGCGTTCTGGGCAAGAATAACCCCAGGGTAGGGCACAGTTCATGGCACGCTAACATATACTAACCAAATTCATTTCCCTACTTACTCCAATGTGCAATTTAGAGTAGCAAAGTAGGAGAGATGGCAGAAATCCAGAGTACCTGGAAGAAACCCAGAGAAAACATTCAAACCATTGCACAGGCAGTGACCAGAGGCAAGGATCACAACCTGGTGGTGGATCATTCTCAGCACTGCAGTGACACTGACATGGTGGTGGTGTGTGTTGTGCTGGTATGAGTAGATAAGACACAGCAATGCTGGTGGAGTTTTTTAAACACCTCACTGTCACTGCTGGACTGAGAATAGTCCACCAACCAAAAATATCCAGCCAACAGTGCCCCGTGGGCAGCAGCCTGTGATCACTGATGAAGGTCTAGAAGATGACCGACTCAAACAGCAGCAATAGATGAGCGATCGTCTCTAACTTTACATCTACAAGGTGGACCAACTAGGTAGAAGTGTGTAATAGAGTGGACAGTGAGTGGACACGGTATTTAAAAACTCCAGCAGCGCTGCCGTGTCTGATCCATTCATTCCAGCACAACACACACTAACACACCACCACCATGTCAGTGTCACTGCAGTGCTGAGAATGATCCACCACCTAAATAATACCTGCTCTGTCGTGGTCCTGTGGGAGTCCTGACCAGTGAAGAACAGGGTAAAAGCAGGCTAAAAAGGTATGTAGAGAAACAGATGAACTACAGTCAGTAATTGTAGAACTACAAAGTGCTTCTATATGGTAAGTGGAGCTGATAAAATGGACAGTGACTGTAAAAACAAGGAGGTGGTTTTAATGTTATGGCTGATCGGTGTATATGTATATATCAGACAAACGGTGCTAAATATGACCACATATTCCGGCTCAACCCATAGATTAATTAAAACTGATTAGTTACAACTGATTCACATTGGATACCAACCTACCGGCCAACCTGTTAAAGTTACAGTGGATATAGAAAGTCCACTACACTGTTAAAATGCCAGGTTTTGTGATAAAAAAACAAATTTGACCAAAATGAATAATTTCCCACCCCCCGCTCCCCAAGACAAAGCCAGTCATGACTGTATGTAGACACCCAACCGGTCGAGAGCACAGCTGGTAGTGGGATAGTGTACTTTACTGCTGTGCTACCCGAGTGCCCTGTAGATTAATTTCCTTATTAAAAACAAGCCCAGACTCTGTTTTACATGGTAATGGAATCCTTTAATTATTCAATAATCCTAAATACTACGAAAAAATAATCATTAAAATTAATTTTAAAGGCAAGAATTCATTAGAAAATAGGGGTTATTGGCATAGAGTTCTGTATTTGTTTAAGAATCCAGGTATAAAACTAATACCTCATTTTGTGCCACTCTTAGATACCCTATTTAAAATGAGTTTGGACACACCACTGTCTCTTGTTTTTGATGTTTTTCTCCACTTCTCTTTTTCTCTATCTAAACTGTCTCATCTATATGCCTGTCTGACAGTTCTATTCAAATCACATCTGAAATATTTAAATATTTGCAGCCACTGTTGTGTGACTGAAAAAATCCAAACATAACCTCTACCCTCTGTACAGTGTAGTAATGCAAATAGCAAGATGTTTTTCTTGTTTGTTCCCTGTACCTCTACAAGCAAAATAGGACCATCTGCCAGTCAAATGTCAATTATGAAGACAGTTGTAAGACACAGTTGAAAGGTACACACAACATTAGAGTATCCTAAAATACTCAAAAGGAAGACTCAAACATTTAAATGGTCAGTTTTGGATTCATGGGTGGCAGGGTGTGTAGTGCACAGTGGGTAGCACTGCTGCCTCACAGCAAGGAGTACCCCGGGAGGGCGGACAGGGTCCTTTCTGTGTGGAGTCCACATGTTCTCCCTGTGTCTGTGTGGTTTCCTCTCACAAGTGCAAACACATGCAGTCAGGCCAACTGGAGCGAAAGATTGCCCTAGGTGTAAGTGTATGCAAATGTGTGTGTGCCCTGTGATGGACTGGCAACCTGTCCAGGGTGTTTCCTGCCTTTCGCTCAGTAAATCAGACCCACTGTGGCCCTGACCAGGATAAAGTGATGATAATTTTATTTTATTTTATTTTATTAGGAATTTTTTCCTATTTCATCTTATTTTATCCTAGCGTAGTCATTTTGTCTTCCGCTGCTGGCGGATCGCTGATTGCAGTCGAGGTGGGTATATTCCTCCATCGACTCGCGAGCAACCCCCAGCGGAACCCTTTTTCACCTATGCACTCTGCACAGGTGCCTCTCTATCTGCTAATCAGGGTCCTTACACAGCGGTCTTCCCGCCCTAGCTGAACCGTGTCTGCTGAAGCACTGCCAATTATAGATGGCGCCCAGCCGACCGGCGGCAACGCCGAGTTTCGAATTGAGGAGTTCAGAATCTCGGCGCTGGTGTGCTAGTAGAATATCCCGCTGCACCACCTGCACACCATTTTATTAGGATTTTAACGTTTTATACACTTTGGTTACATTCATGACAGAAACATGATTCATCAGTTTACAAATTTAATGTCAAACACAGTCATGGACAATATTATTATTTCCAATTCACCTTTGGACTGATGGAGGAAACCGGACCCACCAATTGGCAATTGCCTCAGGTTCACAATGACACTTTGGATGGCAGAAATGAACACCAGGGAGGATAAACAGAGCACTTTTACTAAAAGAATCTATGAAGAAAGCACATAAAAATGAATTCTGCCTAAAGCCAAACTGCAAAAAAAACTCAAAATTGATACAGTGAGAGAGTCAGCGTGAGTGTACTGAGTGTATTTTCTCCCCCACAGACTGCCAGGGTCAGTATGAGTGGCTCCTGAATGTGTAATGCACTCGCTGGTCGCCCCCTCAGACCCAGCTATTGTGTAACCAGCACAGTACTGCAATATGCACATGTACACACTGTTTAACACCGCCTAGAGTCTAAACTGTGGGGTTAAAGTGTTTCTGGGTGGTGAAGTGAATCAATATGGGCACTACGTATAAAATCTAACACGTTTGCTTATACACTGATCAGCCATAAAATTAAAACCACCTCCTTGTTTCTATACTCACTGTCCATTTTATCAGCTCCACTTACCATATAGAAGCACTTTGTAGTTCTACAATTACTGACTGTAGTCCATCTGTTTCTCTACATACTTTTTTGGCCTGCTTTTACCCTGTTCTCCAATGATCAGGACCACCACAGAGTAGGTATTATTTAGGTGGTGGATCATTTTCAGCACTGCAGTGACACTGACTCCTACCTCGTTGGTCCACCTTGTAGATGTAAAGTCAGAGACGATCACTCATCTATTGCTGCTGTTTGAGTTGGTTACCTTCTAGAACTTAATCAGTGGTAGGGACGCTGCCCACGGGGCGCTGTTGGCTTGATATATTTTTGGTTGGTGGACTATTCTCAGTCCAGCAGTGACAGTGAGGTGTTTAAAAACTCCATCAGCATTGCTGTGTGTTATCCACTCATACCAGCACAACACACACTAACACACCACCACCATGTCAGTGTCACTGCAGTGCTGAGTATGATCCATCACCTAAATAATACCTACTCTGTGGTGGTCCTGGAAGAGTCTTGACCATTGAAGAACAGCATGAAAGGGGGCTAACATGCTAAGCATGCAGAGAAACAGATGGACTACAGTCAGTAATTGTAGAACTACTAAGTGCTTCTAAGTGGTAAGTGGAGCTAATAACATGGACAGTGAGTGTAGAAACAAGGAGGTGGTTTTAATGTTATGGCTGATCAGTACTATTAGGAATGCCAGCACACCAGAGCTGACATCACAAACTAGTGAGTTCAAATCTCAGCTCTGCTACCAGCAGGCTGGACACCTACACAAACAGTGATTGGCTCGTTTGCAGGGATAATGGAGATCAGTGCCCCATATGAATTTGCCTCGTGCAGGTGAAAAGATGCAGTCGGTACTGCACACATGTCGGAGGGGGAGTGTGTTAGTCACGGCTCTTCTCAGTCAGAGTGGAGGTCAACATCTGTAGAGGGAAAGCGTAATGCAGTTGGGTAATTGGATAAGACTAGATGCAAAAAAGGGAATGCTCCAGTCTCACTTTTTCAATATGACACCTATATTTAAGCTCTAAATATTGGTAAGTTTCAGCATTTAGCAGACACTTTTATCCAAAGCAACTTACATTACAATTACAGTCTGAGCAATTGAGGGTTAAGGGCCTTGCTCAAGGACCCAACAGCAGCAACCTGGCAGTGGTGGGGCTTGAACCAGCGACCCTCTGGTCACTGGTCCAGTACCTTAACCACTAGGCTACAGCTGGCCCTATTTAACAGTGACAGCCTCAAAAGCTCTGTAATTATAGTTTAGATTGTTATTTGGGTAATCTAATTGATGTAATATTATTTATGTGTCATTTATTGATAAACGCACATTGCATGACATCATTTTTTACAGTACATTACAACTAATGCTTAAATAAAAAGTCATTCAAGAATCACAAGTTCTAGCTATACCATAGCCACTGGTGGAGTCTAAGAGAGCATACTTTACTTTTCATGTGGTCAAGATAGTTTCTTTCTTCCCTATTATTCAAAAACACACATTGTTTAAAGAGAAACTAGCCAACTAACAAAACTGTTTAACGGTTTAAAAAGAGGCAGTGGTTAAATGTGTGTCAGCAGAAGCAAGCATTTCTCACACAAAGGACTGGTAGCTGTGGCGCAATAGGGGCAACTCAGTCCGTGGGTGGAAACTGACAATGAGTTATTTGGTGTAAAATAAGGAAACAGTTAATTATGACCTGCCTACCCAGACTGACTCTCCACACAGACGGGGTGTAAAATGTTACTGGTTGTTACACAACATGTGCATCATATTCATATACATGGGAAAGATCTGTCCCCGTTTCAGCATGACTGTGCACAAAGCGAGGTCCATGGAGAGATAGTCTGTCTGGTTTGGTTTGGAAGAACTCCAACCCCACTAAACGACATTGGGATAAACTAGAACCTTGACTGTGAGCCAGGCTTTTATCCAACATCAGTGTCTGACCTCAGAACTGATCTTTGGAATGAATGAGCATTACCAGAAGCATGAAAGTTCTTACAAAATTTCATATTGAAACAGGACATCTAAGTTCAGAACTCTGTTAAACACCAGCACTTATTTCAACTGTATGTAGAAACATAAACCACTTAATTGATCAAAAATTTTGCAAAGTGAACTTGAGTAAAAGCAACAAAATTTGTTTGATGTTTGCTTAAATAACCTTAAATCATTTAGTGTGACACATATGGTATCACAGATGCAAAAAAAAAGACAATTTTTATACCACTGTATTTATAAATACACCGATCAGCCATAACATCAAAATCACCTCCTTGTTTCTACACTCACTGTCTATTTTATCAGCTCCACATACCATATAGGGGCACTTTGGAGTTCTACAATTACTGACTGTAGTCCATCTGTTTCTTTGCATGCTTTTTTTTTTAGCCCCCTTTCATACTGTTCTTCAATGGTCAGGACCCCCACAGGACCACCACAGAGTAGGTATTATTCAGGTGGTGAGAATTGGACCAGCAAAACACACACTAACACACCACCACCATGTCAGTGTCATTGCAGTGCTGAGAATGACCCACCACCTAAATAATACCTACTCTGTAGTGATCCTGGGAGAGTCCTGGCCATTGAAGAACAGCATGAAAGGGGGCTAACAAAGCATGCAGAGACACAGATGGACTACAGTCAGTAATTGTAGAACTACAAAGTGCTTCTATATGGTAAGTGGAGCTGCTAAAGTGGACAGTGATTGTAGAAACAAGGAGGTGGTTTTAATGTTATGGCTGATCAGTGTGTGTTCCCCCTAATATACTGATTTAAAATGATAAATGGTTCAATCCAATGTTCACTCCATACGATGGATTTTCAAAATTTTCCACACTTTTATATTTTGGTTGGAAGTGGTGAGGGTGGGAGGAGTAGTAATTGGTCGTGTCTGAGAGACTGAGAGAGAGCTTATAGTCCGGATTTAGCGGCATCTGATTTCTACCTTTTTGGGCGCTCAAAGAAGCTTTAACGGGAAGAAGATTTTCATGTGATGATGATGTGAATGCAGCGGTGCATCAGTGGCTACATGCTCAACCAAAAAAATTTTTGCAGGTGGCATTAAAAATGCATTGGAAGGTGACTGTCGAAAAGTGATGTAATTTGTTTTTGAAATTCTTAATAAATGGAGTTTTAAAAGTGCGGAAACTTTTTGAAGAACCCTCGTAGCAGCCTTGCCCAGTATAAATGTTGTCTTAAATCTTTTACTTGCTTATATGAAGACAATAAAATACATTCTACAAGGTACTGTATGTAAATTGTATTTAGTAGACTGTGCACAGTTCGGCCACCCGCATTTCCTGTTCAGTACATCCACAAGCAACATCATGGTACACACCCAAAACAGACAAACCAAAAGCAACATCTTAGAATTGTCTCTCTTTAGCGTGAACATAAGCTTCCAGTTCCTTACTATTCTGTACACACAAAAAGCAGAGTGTCCAGTTTGTTTTTACACACATCTTGAGTGTTTTCTGCAAGAAAACAAGTGTCAAGGGTTCTATTCTCCAGTTATTTTTCTCTCATTTGAAGGCTGAATGGATTTCAGGCCTGTCCTCGCTTCAGCCTTCGCTTAACCCACATCCGCTCCTCAACATCACCGTGAGCAATACAAGTGTTCAGCAATGTAGTTCAGCCTGCAGTGCTTTACAGGTTTCGAGATTCTTTAGAGAGGCTTCACATTTACTTATGGGGGCGACCCAGGGCTTTGTGCCCTAGATTTGGAGAAGAGAACCCGGTGCCACAGTAGCTTACCTCTCTCTGGGCTTTTTTTAGACTCTCTTATGTGTGTTTAAAAGCTTTGAGAAAGGGGCTTACGTGCACACGCCACAAAGACATGGTGCAGGTGCAGCTAGGAGTGAGGTGGGATTTTGTATCACCCTGAGATGAAAGCACAAATCAGCTTTTTCTGTGTGTGGTAGAAACAAAACAGAGACCGTACAGAGATAACAAGAGAGATAGAGAGACAAAAAAGAAAGAAAAGAGTGTGCAGGAGGGAGTGTTAACCCCAAAGATAAACATAGATAAGTGTTTTGTTTCACAACCATTGTGTGTGTGTGTGTGTGTGTGTGTGTATGTGATGTATTAATTACCACATCCTTGCGTCTTTGTCTTAAATTACACGTTATTATTTTACTTGAATGCACCACGTAGACCCAGAACTCACTCACTTATTCTGTTATGGACAGCAGCCTGGTCCTCTACATATTATTAAATAGCACTTTAATCTTCTGTTCATTATTTTATTTCTCATCATTATGCTATATCCTACACTGATCAGCCATAACATTAAAGCCACCTCCTTGTTTCTATAATTACTGACTGTAGTCCATCTGTTTTTCTACATACCTTTTTAACCTGCTTTCACCCTGTTCTTCAATGATCAGGACCCCCACATGACCACTACAGAGCAGGTATTATTTAGGTGGTGGATTATTCTCAGCACTGCAGTGACAATGACATGGTGGTGGTGTGTTAGTGTGTGTTGTACTGGTATTAGTATTAGTATGCTTATACTGTATATGGTAAGTGGAGCTGACAACATGGACAGTGTGTGTAGGAGCAAGGAGGTGGTTTTAATGTTATGGCTGATCAGTGTATATACATGTTGGCTGGAGGGAGGTCACACAACAAGGTTGGGTTAAAGTAAATAAAGAACTAAACTCTAGGTCTTCAAGTGTCACCTAACTCTCTCTTTCTCTCTCATCTCTCTCGTTCAACCAGCTCTCTTTTCATTCAGTATGGTGCACGGTGTTATTCCACACCTCTTTTGTTTTGAAACAAATACCTACCTGGTCTAAAAATAGACTTATCAAGGTGTACTCAACAGATTACTACACCTGAGATACACATTTACTCGAATCCCCTCCCAAATGCATATTTTGCTTCTGCTTCACCTTAGAGAGCAATTAAAACTATTGTATTGTTAATCTCTTATGGAAACACATTGCTCCAAAAATCTATTTATGGCAACCAACAACCTGATTCCTGTTTAGATAAGAATTATGGGTAATGAACTAATGAACTACACAATACCACACAGTGAAGTGTCCTGTTACACAAGTAGTGTCTCACAGACAGATAGATAGACAGATAGATAGATAGATAGATAGATAGATAGATAGATAGATAGATAGATAGATAGATAGATAGATAGATAGATAGACAGATATAAAGATAGCTATAGATAGACAGACAGACAGACGGACAATTCTTCATTGAGAGCCTTCCCAAACAAACACAATCTTGCTGATATAAAAAAAATGAGCAAAATAAGGCTAAGCATATTTAATATTTACAACAAGCCCAGTCTAGCTGTACTTCAAAGGGGTCTTTCACACTTTTAACAATAATTAATATTGTAAATCTGGTTCATGGGTGGCACGGTGGCCAAGTGGGTAGCACTATCGCCTCACAGCAAGAAGATCCAGGGTTCGATCCCCAGCTGGGGCGGGTCCGGGTCCTTTCTGTATGGAGTTTGCATGTTCTCTCCATATCTGCGTGGGTTTCCTCCGGGTGCTCCGGTTTCCTCCCACAGTCCAAAAACATGCAACCAGGCTAATTGGAGACACTGAATTGTCCTGTAGGTACCTAGCCACTAGGATGCATAAACCAGTGCATTGTAGTGCCGGTCCCAAGCCCGGATAAATAGGGAGGGTTGTGTCAGGAAGGGCATCCGGCGTAAAAACTGTGCCAAATCAATAATGCGGATCACAATCCGCCGGCGACCCCTAACGGGAGCAGCCGAGGAAATAGTAGTAGATTGTAAATCTGGTGCATCCGGCATAAACCTTCAATCACATTAGGTCACTCAAGATTTGCCTGTGGGAATATGGGACTGCTGGTGTTGCACTGGTTGATAGAAGCTTGAAGGTGAGTGTTTTGCTTTAGAATGTGACACAGGATGTAAACACACACTGAATCTGTTTATAAAAAAAAGTCAATTATTTTTAGTCTTAATTTCGTAGCTGTGCTGTTGATACATGCAGATGAAAAGACACAATGCAAACACCAAGAGTCTAAACAACAAAGCACAATCATTTAGAAACATTAGGGTCATGGCTGGAGACCCACAGCTCCGAAATAGAGAATTTACATGTTCATTAATTCAAGTCATTCATTCATTAATCTTCTGCTTTATCCTTATCAAGGTCACAGTGGGTTTTGCACCACCTGAATGTGCTGGGTAATACAACCTGAACAGGGTGCCAGTCTATTGCGGAGCTTGTTAAATATTCAATACCGTGCAAACATAAAGAGACATCAAGACAGAGCTAACAAGCAACAGGTTTGATTACTACCATGGAAACAGGAAACAGCATTTGTAGATTGACCATATAAGGAAAAGGGCACTAAGAGTAGAAAACAGAAACAGAATCAATGCAGATGTGACAGATGTAAAGTCTACTTTTTATTAATACATATTACTCATGTTAATTTTAGAATTCAATAATTAAAGTGTAACACTTTGTGAGGCAAGAATACACTTTAAACTTAAAGTTAAAAATAAAGTTTTCGTGTTTTGTGTTAGGTTCTAAATTGGAACCAAGTTTTGGTTCCCAACCCTACCAGAACTCATACTGCCCCCATATCGTGATAACCCCCAGAAAAGGATGAGACCGTGGTTATGTTTTGGAAAATCTGTTTCATTCACTGACTCTGAATTGAGTCTGTCACTAATATGTCCTACTTCATTTCCATTCAATTCTCAGAATCTTTATCTGAATGTTGTTTGTTGCTTTGGCTGTAATCACATCTCTGTCTTGGGCACTTTGATTGAAAAAAAAAAGCCATCTGCTGTTGTCCTTCCCTAGTGTGAACACAAGGTTAGAGAATCTCTGCCAGTAGCTCGATCTGAAATCTGCCTGCAGATTAGCATTTTTTTTTCTTATGGATGAAAGTCTGTATCACATGTGAAAAAATAATTTAAAAAAAAATAGTGGTGGAAGAGTAATGTGTATATTGTATAATGTATTTTATTATATTATTTTATCAATTTAAAGAAAAAGAAATTTTTATCTGTATGCTGCACCAAGTGCCAAGTCATTTAAAGACCAGAAAATTTACTTACTAAGCCATCCTCTATCCAGCTATATCTATTCTAATGAAGTCGTGTTTTTTTCGGCCAGGCTCCAGATGGTACATTAGGTACAGTGTTACGTTCTTACTCATCTCCTTCCTGCTTTGCATGATGACAAAAACTGATGAATCACGGCTCTGAATAGATGCTGTGGAGATAACAGCGATTCCAAGTTCTTCAGTAATGGCTGTAACATGAGCCAACACATGTCAAATGATTTATAAAACATTATTAATATATTTACACCGATCAGGCATAACATTATGACCACCTTCCTAATATTGTGTTGGTCCCCCTTTTGCTGCCAAAACAGCCCTGACCCGTCGAGACATGGACTCCACTAGACCCTTGAAGCTGTGCTGTGGTATCTGGCACCAAGATGTTAATAGCAGATCTTTTAACTCCTGTAAGTTGTGAGACGCCCGGGGCCTCCATGGATTGGATTTGTTTGTCCAGCACATCCCACAGATGCTCGATTGGATTGAGATCTAGGGAGTTTGGAGGCCAAGTCAACACCTCAAACTCGTTGTTGTGCTCCTCAAACCATTCCTGAAGCATTTTTGCTTTGTGACAGGGCGCATTATCCTGCAGAAAGAGGCCACAGTCATCAGGGAATACTGTTTCCATGACAGGGTGTACATGGTCTGCAACAATGCTTAGGTAGGTGGTACGTGTCAAAGTAACATCCACATGGATGGCAAGACTCAAGGTTTCCCAGCAGAAGATTGCCCAAAGCATCACACTGCCTCCGCCAGCTTGCGTTCTTCCCATAGCGTATCCTGGTGTCATGTGTTCCCCAGGTAACACACACACTCGTCAGACCAGGCCACCTTCTTCCATTGCTTTGTGGTCCAGTTCTCTTGGTGGATTGACGCCCTGCCTGGGGTGTGTTACTGCAGTGCTCCCAGAAACTGGACGCACTCTAACCCAGTCCGATTCATTGCAAAGGTGTTCAGTGGGGTTAAGGTCAGGGCTCTGTGCATGCCACTGAATTTCCATCTACCAACTCTTGTCCTTATACACCCCACTGTTCACAGAAACAACAAAAATAATAAAAATCAAAAGAAAGCCATGCCACACATAATAGCCTCTTCTCTTCTGGGAGGGCATATAACAAGGTCCTGGAGAGTGTCTAAAGAAATCTGTGTCCATGCAAAGCCAAGAAGACTTGGCTCACAATTGTCTTAATTCATTGCACAGGTGTTCAATGGGGTTAAGGTCAGTGCTCTGTGCATGTCACTAGATTTTCACCTATCAACTCTTGTCTTTACAGACCTTACGTTGTTTACAGAAACTACAAAAATATTTACAATTTAAAAAAGCCATGACAGGTGCCCAGGTGGTGCAGCAGGATATTCCGCTAGCACACCAGCACTGAGTTTCTGAACTCCTCTGTTCGAAACTCGGTGTTGCCACCGGTCTGCTGGGCACCATCTGGTGGGCATATTTGGCAGTGCCTGTGGCAGATACTAATTGGCCACTGTATCTGCAGGGTGGAGGCCGGACTATGTGTGGATGGGCAGTACACGTGTCGGAAGAGGTGTGTACAGGGACATGCTCTCCTTGGATGCAATCTGGTATCTCTCAGCAGTGGAAGACAAAATTGAGTGCGCTAAATCGGGAGGAAAATGGGGAGAAAATGCAAAAAAAAAAAAAAGAGAAGCTATGACACACATGCAGTCATTACAGTCTCTTCTTTTCTGGTAGGGTATTCAACAAGGTCCTGGAGAGGGCCTAAAGAAATCTGTGTCCATGCAAAGCCAATTAAATTATTGCAAAGGTGTTCGATGGGGTTACGGTCAGGGTTCTGTGCAGGCAACTGGATTTCCATCTATCAACCCTTGTCTTTATAGACCTTTATTTGTTCTCAGAATCTACAGAAATAAATGAATAAATAAAATAAATTTAAAGCCATGACACACATGCAACCATAATAGCCTCTTCTCCGCTGGGAGGGCATTTAACAAGGGTCTTGAAAGTGCCTAAAGAAATCTGTGTTCATCCAGAGCCGAGAAATCTTGGCTCACAACTGTCCTAATTTATTGCAAAGGTGTTTAAAAGGGTTAAGGTCAGGGCTCTGTGCAGGCCACTGGATTTCTATCTATCAACCCTTGTCTTTATAGACCTCACTGGCCTGCCTGTAAGTTATGAGCATATTTAATATAATTGATTTAATATACCTTTTAACAATGTGGTTGTTCACACACTTTTGGCCATATTGTGTACACATGTTTATTATTTGCACATACTGTCACCTAATCCTGGTGAAATTACTCAGTCTTTCTTCCTTGGAATTGCAAAGACACAGCAGTTCACTCTTTCTGCTCGCTTCTCTCATTTTTCACTTCTTTCTTACTAACCATCTGTCTCTATTTCTCGAGATCATCTCCTCCCTCCTGCAGGCTGAAGCTTTCAGTCCATTCTGCAGCATTTCTCCAGAAAGACTCCCTCTGGCAAACATGACAGTCGCTACAGAAGCCCGTCATTCATTTCCAGTGCGTCTCTTCGGAGCAGGTGCCGATCGTGTGTGTCGGAGGAGCGGCCGGATTCAATAACGCTACGTTATGTTAATTTGTTTTTCACTGCATAGTTGGCAGGAAAGAGTGCTTTCATACAATCTTCCTGTATATCTCACCACAGCCTAAAATAGAGCAGCGGTGACCTAAAAATGGACAAACTGTCACTGAGGTTTACCGAAACTGCACAGAGAGATAAAGAGTGGGAGGGTTTAAGATCTGAAACTGATCTAAAACCATTTCCTTTAGTTCTCAGTCTGCTAATGAATATAAAGAACATGTCAATGGACCAAAGGAAGTTCGTGCATGACCTTTTCAGTTTCACATCATTATATCCTCAAGATCGCTACACATCTACAAGATTTTGAATTGGGCTTTAAATAGATTTAGTCGACCAGGCTATAATTGGTCCACCCTAATAATACATGGTCTGTTATGGTTCTATAATGCTGCCTTTCTTTTATAGGGTGGCGTATAGGCTGCATAGCTTGGTCCACAGACAGTGGCTGTATTTTAGAGACGAGATTAACATGCAACAAGACAAATAGAAAGAGTATTTAACTGTGCCTTAAGGGGTCTTTTTATACAACTATAGGTTGTAAATCTAGTCAGACAAACAACATATGAAGCTTTTTAAAGAACTGATTTACAACCGCAAATCAGAAAAAGTTGGGACAGCATGGAAAATGCAAATAATAAAAAACACAGTGTTCCTTACATTTGCTTTGACTTTTATTTGATTGCAGACAGGATGAACCTGAGATATTTCATGTTTTGTCAACTTCATTTCAATTTTTTATTATAAGAATTTTATTCCTGCATTTCAGGCCTGCAACACATTACAAAAAAAGTTGGGACAGTAAAGCATTTACCACTTTGTAATGTTGCCATTCCTTTTCACCAATCACACCAAGGAGACCAAGTGATTGTGTTTTTAGCTTTTTTTTTTTTTTGTCCCAATCTTCCTGCAAACACGTCTTAAGATGTGCAACAGCACGGGGTCGTTGTTGTCGCATTTTCCCTTTCAAAATTCTCCACACATTCTCTATTAGGGACAGGTCAGGACTGCAGGCAGGCCAGTCCAGTACCCGTACCCTCTTCTTCCACAGCCATGCCTTTGTGCAGTATGTGGTCTTGCATTGTCTTGTTAAAGATGCATGGACGTCCCTGGAAAAGACGACGTCTTAAAGGCAGCATATGTTGCTCTAAGATCTCAATGTACTTTTCTGCATTAATGCTGCCATCACAGAAAATGGACTTGTTGCTGATAATAGTCTGGATGGTCCTTTTCATCTTTGGTCCAGAGCACACAGCGTCCATTTCTTAAAAAAAAAACACCTGGAATGCTGATTCATCTGACCACAATACACATTTCCACTGTGTGTTGGTCCATCCTAGGTGCCTCCAAGCCCAGAAAAGTTGACGCCACTTTTGGACATGGTTAATATAAGCCTCTTTTTTTTTTTTGCACAGTAAAGTTTTAAGTGACATTTGTGCATGTAACTCTGTATTGTAGTGCTTGACAAAGGTTTGCCAAAGTAATCCCTCACCCTTGTGATTGTATCAGCTATTGTTGAGTGGCTGTTCTTAATGCAGTGCTGTCTGAGGGATCAAAAGGAATCGAAGGGATGCGGCCTTGGCCTTTACACACTGAAATTCCTCTTGATTCCCTGAATCGTTTAACGATATTATGCACTGTAGAGGGAGAAATATGCAAATCCCCTCCAATCTTTTTCTGACCATGACAAGGATAAAGAAGAGGCAAAACAAAAAAAATGAAATTAAAAGTGAATTTTATCTAGAGCAGCGGTAGCTCAGCGGTTAAGGTAGTGGACTAGTAATCATAAGGTTACTGGTTCTTCACCAAGTTGCCACTGTTGGGCCCTGAGCAAGGCCCTTAACCCTCAATTGCTTGAAATGTATTCAGTGATAATTGTAAGTCTCTTTGGATAAACAATTTTGTCAACTAGTGAGTTTAGGCAGTTTTAGCCTAGTGGTTAAGGTACTAGACTAGTAATCGAAAGGTCACGCCCCAGAACTGCCAGGTTGCCAATGTTGGGCCCTTGAGAAAGGCCCTTAACCCTCAATTGCTTAGATAATATACTGTCACAGTACAATGTGTAACTGTGATGTACATTACTGGTGCATAATCCTGTTCATGTTACTACGAGAGCTGCACTCACAACAACAGGCTGTGATTACAACCCCCTCACAAAAGGCAACACTCTCAAGCTGGTGGAGTGAAGGGCTTATACAGATGGTCAAGACTGAGTCCAGCCCCCCCCACCACGAACCACTCAAAATTTCAAACTGTCTCCAACAGATGTGAAATCTCTCTGTCTCAATTCATTTACCGCTCTATGAAAAGGCCCTTCAAAGCCACAGCTTCTGTTTATAGCTACAGCAATTGCTGTGAGCACTGGTGTATCATACTGTACCACCCACTGGCATGTTCAAATCAGATCTGGAATCAAGATTGCACTCTTTGTATGAGTCGTTCTGAGGGGAATTCGTCTGTGCACTTCAGATATGAATTAAACGAGAAGAATCAAAGATTTGTGGTGTTTAGATGTGAATCAAAGGAGGAGAATCAAAGAGTCACGATTTAGCTGGGAACATGGCAAGGCATATTTTGTATAACAATTACTCATGCACTGAGTCATTTAAGGTGCTTTGCAAATAATCACAATAGATTTCTTTAGTTCACATTATTTGTTAGCAATGGTTGTACTCTATGTACAGCACATACACCGATCAGCCATAACATTAAAACCACCTCCTTGTTTCTACACTCACTGTTCATTTTATCAGCTCCACTTACCATATAGAAGCACTTTGTAGTTCTATGATTACTGACTGCAGTCCATCTGTTACTCTGCATGCTTTGTTAGCCCCCTTTCATGCTGTTCTTCAATGGTCAGGACTCTCTCAGGACCACTACAGAGCAGGTATTATTTGGGTGTTAGATCATTCTCAGCACTGCAGTGACACTGACATGGTGGTGGTGTGTTAGTGTGTGTTGTGCTGGTATGAATGGATCAGATACAGCAATGCTGATGGAGTTTTTAAACACCTTACTGTCACTGCTGGACTGAGAATAGTCCACCAACCAAAAATATCCAGCCAACAGCGCCCCGTGGGCAGCGTCATGTTTCCACACTTTTTTTTTACTTTTAAAACAAATGACATCACTTTTCTACAGTCACCTTCCGATGCATTTTTCCCAGCATCATACCAACTTTTTAATGCCATCAGCAAAAAATATTTTTGGTTGAGCGTGTAGCCACTGATGCACCGCTGCATTCACATCATCATCATATGAAAATCTTCTTCCCCTTAAAGCTTCTTTGAGCATCCAAAAAGGTGGAAATCACATGCCGCTTAATCCGGACTATAAGATCTCTCTCAGACACGACCAATTACTACTCCTCCCACCCTCACTGCTTCCAACTATAAAATATAAAAGTGCAGAAACTTTTTGAAGATCCCTCGTACTTTGCACTGTTTTGATGATCACATATGATTTGTAATAAAAAAAAATTATAAAATATATGTACAGAAAAATGGAAACTAGAGAAGTGGTAGTTCTGTGGACAAGTAATCAGAAAGTTGCTGGTTCAAGTCCCACTACTGCCAGGTTGTCACTGTTGGGCCTCTGAGCAAGGCCCTTAACCCCCAGTTGCTCAGATTGAATTCAGTTATAATTGTAAGCTACTTTAGTCTCTGCTAAATGCTGCAAAAGTAAAACTGAAGCATTTTCACTAGTAGTCTCAGACTTTTGCCCACCCGTCACCAGCAACCCACCCCCAATATTATTTTTAATTCTTTATTTTTATGTTGTGTGTATATTGCATTCATTTTATCATATATATATTCACAGAATGCATTATTATACATACAAAAACCTACATCCCTGTTGCACTTTTCTCAGGTTTAAGGTAAAAAAAAAAAGCTTGAGCACTTCCTGTCTTGCGGGTGAAAGCGTTTCACAAAGACACACAGAGGAGATATTTTTGGTGTCACGCAGTCTACTAAAAAATAGAGTAGGCGTGAAAAAGGGAAACACAGAACCAGTGTTTCTTCCTGTTTCTGTTTTCCTCTTTTACACTCTCAGAGATGAAAATACATCAATGATAAACAGATAGGCAGTGGCCTGATGTGAAAGATCAAAGTTAAAGTTATTTCATTCTGTCATTCATCGACGGAGAAAATATAAACTACAACTATAAATAGGGCCCTACTAAATTCCCTGTAAAATGTGCTTAATTTAATGGACATGGTTTTTCCAAAATTGCAGATTTTACAGATTTTTAACACACCGCACTCACACCAAACTTAGTTACCTTAGTCGTGTTTTTAGCTGCTTTACACTTTGACATCTTGGACATTTTGTCTAACCAATTGCTAATGTATCCAAGCATCTTTAGAGTTTGCTGAGTTTATAAAGAAAGAAATAAACTGTACATAGTCAAACTATCAAAAGCGTAATACTTTACTGCCTGTTCTTTTGAGGCATAGCACAGACTACAGAGACATGATCACGTGTGAAGAGAAGCACACTTTTCCACTGATTGTGGAGTCCTCAAGAGGACGAAATGCACCCAATATATAAACACATACAGTACAAGCTATAAACCACATGTGTCAAACTCAAGGCCCGCGGGCCAAATCCGGCCCGCCACGTCATTTTATGTGGCCCGCAAGAGCTTAAAAGACATATGATTGTCTTAAAATACACTGTAATATCGTACATAAGCTGCATCTCCCACAATGCATGCCGATTTTGTGACCCGCAAAGTGGCCGCATCCACTTTATTCAAGGAATCGCAAATCATCCCATGCTAGATTTCAAAAGAGTAATTTTAGATTGGATAGAAGTGGTATTTCAGTGGTAATGGTATTAGACTAGTAATCAGAAGGTTGCCAGTTCAAGCCCAAATGTCGAATAGGCAAAATGCCACTGCAGTCAAATTGTATTCAGTCCTAATTTTAAGTCATTTTGGATAAAAGCGTCTGCTAAATGCCACAAATATAAATGATGCTAAGAAATGTAGATTAAAAAGAGGAACCAGCAGTCATCAGTAGTCACTGTTCTCTTCTTACACAGCAAACAAAACTCCTCTATATTTAGTTGTGCAGGTTTCCCGTGTCCATGTGGGTTTACTTTATGTGTTACGGTTTCCTCTCACCTGTTAACAAGCAATGGTAAACACAGTGGTAACCTAGTGGATAGAGCTTTGATCTATCAATTGGAAGATTGTTGGTTCAAATCCAGGTTCTTTTATGAAGCCACTTTTGGGCTTTTGATCAAGGCTCTTAACCCTGTCTGCTTCAGGGACACCGTACAATAGCTGACCCTGCGCTCTGACCCCAGCTTCCAAACAAGCTGGGCTATACGAAAAAAGAATTTCATTGTACTGTATTCATGTATTTGCATATATGACAAATGAAGGCATTCTTCCTCTTCTTCCTAATGTAAACCCAGGTGTGATTAGATTAAAGATGTGTGTTGTTAAAGCATCTAAGTGGTATGAGATATGCCCATGGACGAATAATAACGGTTGTGGTAATCTGAGGGAAATATGGGAGAGAGATTTGTCTCATGTAGTGGATAAGAAGACCTGGGAGGGGATTCTTTCCAATACCAAGAAATATATCTATATATACAGTGTATCACAAAAGTGAGTACACCCCTCACATGTCTGCAAATATTTCATTATATCTTTTCATGGGACAACACTATAGACATGAAACTTGGATATAACTTAGAGTAGTCAGTGTACAGCTTGTATAGCAGTGTAGATTTACTGTCTTCTGAAAATAACTCAACACACAGCCATTAATGTCTAAATAGCTGGCAACATAAGTGAGTACACCCCACAGTGAACATGTCCAAATTGTGCCCAAATGTGTCGTTGTCCCTCCCTAGCGTCATGTGTCAAGGTCCCAGGTGTAAATGGGGAGCAGGGCTGTTAAATTTGGTGTTTTGGGTACAATTCTCTCATACTGGCCACTGGATATTCAACATGGCACCTCATGGCAAAGAACTCTCTGAGGATGTGAGAAATAGAATTGTTGCTCTCCACAAAGATGGCCTGGGCTATAAGAAGATTGCTAACACCCTGAAACTGAGCTACAGCATGGTGGCCAAGGTCATACAGCGGTTTTCCAGGACAGGTTCCACTCGGAACAGGTTTCGCCAGGGTCGACCAAAGAAGTTGAGTCTACGTGTTCGGCGTCATATCCAGAGGTTGGCTTTAAAAAATAGACACATGAGTGCTGCCAGCATTGCTGCAGAGGTTGAAGACGTGGGAGGTCAGCCTGTCAGTGCTCAGACCATACGCCGCACACTGCATCAACTCGGTCTGCATGGTCGTCATCCCAGAAGGAAGCTGACGCACAAGAAAGCCAGCAAACAGTTTGCTGAAGACAAGCAGTCCAAGAACATGGATTACTGGAATGCCCTGTGGTCTGACGAGACCAAGATAAACTTGTTTGGCTCAGATGGTGTCCAGCATGTGTGGCGGCGCCCTGGTGAGAAGTACCAAGACAACTGTATCTTGCCTACAGTCAAGCATGGTGGTGGTAGCATCATGGTCTTGGGCTGCATGAGTGTTGCTGGCACTGGGGAGCTGCGGTTCATTGAGGGAAACATGAATTCATGTACTGTGACATTCTGAAACAGAGCATGATCCCCTCCCTTCGAAAACTGGGCCTCATGGCAGTTTTCAAATAACGACCCCAAAGACAACCTCCAAGATGACAACTGCCTTGCTGAGGAAGCTGAAGGTAAAGGTGATTGACTAAACCCAATTGAGCACCTGTGGCGCATCCTCAAGTGGAAGGTGGAAGAGTTCAAGGTGTCTAACATCCACCAGCTCCGTGATGTCATCATGGAGGAGTGGAAGAGGATTCCAGTAGCAACCTGTGCAGCTCTGGTGAATTCCATGCCCAGGAGGGTTAAGGCAGTGCTGGATAATAATGGTGGTCACACAAAATATTGACACTTTGGGCACAATTTGGACATGTTCACTGTGGGGTGTACTCACTTGTGTTGCCAGCCATTTAGACATTAATGGCTGTGTGTTGAGTTATTTTCAGAAGACAGTAAATCTACACTGCTATACAAGTTGTACACTGACTACTCTAAGTTATATCCAAGTTTCATGTCTATAGTGTTGTCCCATGAAAAGATATAATAAAATATTTGCAGAAATGTGAGGGGTGTACTCACTTTTGTGATACACTGTATATATATAAGCCAAAGTCAAATTTATTCAGTATAAAATAATTCATAGATACTATTACACTTCAACAAGACTTCATAGAATGGGCCTAATAAAAGACAACTTATGCTAGAAATGTAGAAAAGAACATGGTACATATATGCATGCACTATGGGAATGTCCTAAAGTTTCACCTTTGTGGAGGAATGTTTTGGACTTTATGAGTAAATGGTTGGGATGTGATCTGCCCAGATCACCAGGACTGTGTCTCCTTGGGAACAAAACTCTAGTGCCACACCTAAGCAAGCCTACGTTTAGAATATTAAAAACGCTGCTCAGGTGGTGCAGTGGTAAAACACACGCTGTTCACCAGAGCTGAGATCTCGAATACATCGTATCGAATCTCGGATCTGCCTTGCCGGCTGAGGCTGAGTGGCTACATGAACAACGATTGGCCTGTTGTTCAGATTAGGGGCGGGACTAAAGCCGGATGGGGACTCTCTCTCAGACTAGTGCGATTACGACCTTTGCTGGCTGGTTGGTGGCGCCTGCACGGAGATGGGAAAGGAGTGCGGTAGGGGGTGTGGCTCTCCGTGCACAGCGCTGTACCACACTGCGCTCGTCAAGTGTAGGTGATAAGATGTTCGATTGCTGTGCACGTTTTGGAGGGGGCGTGGAGCAGCCTCGTCCTCCCCAATCAGGAGCAGGGACCAGCATTAGTGAGAGGATGATTGACGGGTAGAAATTGGAAAGGGTTAAAAAAAAAAAAGATATTAAAAACTGGACTAATAAGTAATTTTAAGGTGTTGAAGGGAACCTCAAACTCTTACACTAAATTTGTTGAAGACTTTAATGATGGAGAGTGTGGCATGTGAGAAGATGCTGTGCAGACAAATGACAACATCATAGAACAATGGGATAGTTTCAGTAGATACATGTCTGGAGGGCAAAACCCAGCCTTATTAAGACATTGATGAACGGACATAACAGTACCAGAGGCGGTGTACAACTGCCTGATTTGTCAATGTGACTAGCAGATGCCTTGTTTTTTTTTCTATCGCAATCATCGATGCCTGTGTATGCCTGCCTGGTTGTACATGTACTTGTGTATTTGTCCTTCTGTTTTTTCTTCTTCTTGTTTGCTGAATATCATATTCATGTCAAAAATCTAATAACATTTAAATTATAAAAAAAAGATGTGTGTTGTCAAGCAACAAATGTTCTGGATGTGACTCAAAAAATGGACAGATTCTCACTGTTATTTCTGCTTTTAGGGAAAAATTGCATTGTTAGGTAAATTATGTGTTCGAAAATGTACAGCTGTATGGTGGCAGGGTGAGGGAAAGCTGAAGTACAGGATGGTAAAACTGAACCGAGTGAAGAATTACCAGGGGTGTGTGCTTGACCTCATTACTGTCACATAGCTTGCTCTCACGTAGCTTGTTCTAACATTCTTCCAGAAAAAGCAGTAAAAACATGGGAAATGCCGGGGGATCAGTGAGGGCAAATGAGCTGTCTGCAGATAAAGTCTGAACTCAGTCAAATGTGATGTGTAGCTTCATTATTCTGATGGCTTGGTTCACTTTGGCATGACTAATGAAATGACAAAAAAGGTATTAGTGCTCCACAATCTGAGATTCTAATGGCACTGACCTGCTCGCCCTGGTAACGTTGCAAGAGTGAAAGCTTAAAACGGTAAAAGATGGTGTGTAAAAATAGACCAAACCACTTTTATAGACCTAGTTCTGAAACTACGCACATGATCATGTGGCCTGAGTGTGTAGAACATGCGGAAAGGAACAGACAACCGCACTTGTTCACACCGGTACAGCAGTATTACTCTAGTGCTGCATGATAAAAGAAGGCCTGACAGCTTTTCCTGTTTTCTAAATGTCCCGACTGTCCCCTTCTGTCCCCGACAGATTTGTCTGAGCTGCATCGTTGTCCAGAGGCACCTAAACACACTCGCGCCTCACACAGGTAACAGTCTGACACACTCCTGCTACCTTCTACCTCTCTCCTCTGTCCTTTTCTGCACTACACTGCATCAGTTTAATGGCCTGCAAAGGCAATGATGAACGGCATTGCTCTAATTAGGTTTTCAAGTTTAGCCCAGAGAGGCAGAGAGAAAGTGCAAGACGAGAGATGGGAAGAACGGAGACAGGGTAAGGTAAGGCCAGTTGAACAGGACAAAAAGGAGGAAGAACATGAAAAGAGGGCACAGCAGAACAACAAGGGGAAGGTCAGCAAAATGAGGCCTGCACTGATCACTGATCAGTTTTGTTAAATACTAATCCAAGCAGTGATTTTTCTGAAAATGGCAAAAAAAAAAAGAGTGATTTTTGGTTACCAACCTTATTAAATCATATATGATCCTAATTTGTGTAGCACATTGTAAATATTTGGCACATTATGAAGTAGAATACACAGCAACCAGTTGTACTGGTTACTTTAAATATATTTACATACGTCCTTGTTATACACACATTGTCGGCTTCACTTACCATATAGAAGCAATTTGTATTTCTACAATTACTGACTGTAGTCCATCTGTTTCTCTGCATGCTTTGTTAGCACCTTTTCATGCTGTTCTTTAATGGTCAGGACTCTCCCAGGACCACCACAGAGTAGGTATTATTTGGGTGGTGGATGATTCTCAGCGTGTGTTACTGTGTGTTGTGCTGGTATGAGTGGAGTTTTTAAACATCTCACTGTCATTGCTGGACTGAGAATAGTCCACCAACCAAAAATATATCCAGCCAACAGCACCCCCATAGGCAGCATCCTGTGACCACTGATGAAGGTCTAGAAGATGACCAACTCAAACAGCAGCAATAGATGAGTGATCGTCTCTGACTTTACATCTACAAGGTGGACCAACTGGGTAGGAGTGTTTAATAGAGTGGACAGTGAGTGGACACGGTATTTAAAAGCTCCAGCAGCACTGCTGTATCTGATCCACTCATACCAGCACAACACACACTAACACACCACCACCATGTCATTGTCATTGTCACTGCAGTACTGAGCATGATTCACCATCTCGATAATACCTACTCTGTGGGGGTCCTGACCATTAAAGAACAGGGTGAAAGCAGGCTAAAAAGCATGCAGAGAAACAGATGGACTACAGTCAGTAATTGTACAGTAGAACTGCAAAGTGCTTCTATATGGTAAGTGGAGCTGAAAAAATGGACAGTGAGTGTAGAAACAAGGAGGTGGTTTTAATGTTATGGCTGATCAGTGTATATTTGAAGACTGGTAATTCATTTTGCCAACACAACAATTGGTGTCCTCAGTTCCCATGTCATGGCATGTCACTACATGATCATTTGGTTTTTTTGTGATGGTTGGCTGCACAGATGGGTCAGCTTTCTCCAATGCTTTCTGTCTTGTGTCACCTGTATTAGACTAGCCCCTTCCTTATCCTGCCTTCAATGTTGTCATGTGGGCGCCTCATCACATGCCCAAAGTAACATAACTTGTGGAACTTAATGTGGTTCAGTAGTTCCTTTTCTGTTCTGGCTGTCCTATGTTCTTGCTCAGTGGTAATCATCCTCCTCCATGAGATTTTCAGCAGTTTTCTAATACACTTGTTCTCATAAGCATGAATGCATTTTTCTGCCTTTTTCTTCAGTGACCATGGTTCATACCCGTACGTGGCTACTGGTCAGACCAAGGCTTTCATCAGTTGCACCATGGCAAATGTGCTAACTGACTTGTTTTTTATATCCTTGTTGATATTACCATCACCACCATGCCCATTTCCATTCTTTACTTTAACTCGCCAGCACATTCCGCAGTATTTAAAATATAAGATTATTTGTTCCATATAAATGTCTAAATGTTGCTTCTTTGTTTGTTTTCATTAATATGATTACGAAATATATGAATTAATATATTAATTAATTTACAATTACTAAATAGAACAGCCAGTAAATCATCTAGAAACAAAAACAACAAATGATGATTATCAATGCAGACTGATAGAATGAAGAGTCCACTACAGACAGACAGACTCCAGTGGGACTCACCATCAATGAAAATCAAGTTTAAAGTCGCCCAATTAGATTGGCACAGAGAGAAAGAGAGAGAGAGAGCAGGATGGAATCTAACCTTTCAAATCAGTTTAGATCAATGTTTGTTTTATTGGCATGTTTCTTCTTTTTAAATTATCAATGCGATTAAAGGGTGGTTAACAAATATACATCATATTCCCCTGGTCAGGGATACCAATACAAAACCTGTTATATAGGGGTGGTGCTTTGCCTTTTTAACCAGTTAAAAAGCAGTTTTAAGGGATTTAGTTTTAGATCTGGCCTTGACGTCGTTTCATTTTTAGATTTTTAATCAGCTCCTTAGAGAAGTCCAAGATTGTTAATGCAAGCACAAGTTTAAGGGTCTGAATAAATGTATTATGCACATGATTTCATCAGATTTTTTTCAAAAAAGCTTTGGATAAAGGCTTTTGCTAAATGATGTAAATATAAATACATTTATTTGACCAATTTGTACATTTCTAAGCCAGAAGCAATTTGTCCTGTTTGTTTTATATATTCATGTTCTGTTTATCTGCTAAATCTTAAAAGAAATCAATTAATGTACTGAAAAATACTGGATTTTGTGTAGAATAAACACTCATTCTCTTTCTTAATCGCTTATCCAATCAGGGTCATTGGGGGGGGGGGGGTTCTGGAGCCTATCCCAGCTTTTCAATAGGCGCAAGGCACACAGTCACACCCTGGACACACATACACACACATCCATTCACCTGTAGGGCAATTCAGTGTCTCCAATTAACCTGACTGCATGTTGTTGGACTGTGGGGGGAAACCGGAGCTCCTGGAGGAAACCCACACAGACACAGGGAGAACATGCAAACTCTACACAGAAAGGACCCGGACTGCCCCGCCTGAGGATCGAACCCAGGACCTTCTTGCTGTGAGGTTACAGTGCTACCCACCAAGCCACCATGCCGCCCAGAATTAAAAATTCATTTATTATATTTATTTTTGTTAGAAGCTGTCACTAGGTGGTGAATGTTATGCAATCGCCCAACAAAGCCGTAAGCCCTGAAACCCCCAGTGATCACAAGGTGACACACATAGTGGAGGTAATCGCCCCACAGTGATTGCCAGAAAACACCAGAGGACAACTACATCAGAGCTGGATTGCCACTAAAACCAGCTACTTGTTCCACCAGTGAGTAACAACCCAACCCAAAGAAAAATAAGAAAAGGAAACTCAACACACTAGTAATGGACATTAAAAAATTTTTTTAAAAGACTGTCATGCCATCACTGACACCACTTACATCCAAGATGGGTCTCTCGTGACAGCAGTATATATGATATGCCGTCACACCACCTCTGGAGCTTGCATCCCAGATGGTCCTCTAATGATGGCTAAACTTGCAAACCACAATACACAAGAAGAGTACCATATTACCGGATTTCCCAGAAACAAGGTCATAAGGATGCCGGTAAAGGACAAGCAAAAGGAGCTAGGCAGGTCGTTGAATCTAGCCTGCAAATCCCAGCATAGCAGCTTAACAAACCAACAAAGAGACATACAGACAACCAAGCAGGCAGAACAGGGGGTAACATATTTTATTTAAAAAAATGCTTAACCTTTTTGTTTAAGACATCCAGCCTGCTACACTACTTAAACACAACCATACTTAATGACCATACTCAAGTGAGACGACTCGTGATTATTCAGTCTTACATCCATGAATCTACTCAGTTTTTGGCAGCAAGCCACTCATGCTAGGTTACCTATTTAAAAAAAGTGACAAACAACATCCACCTTGTGACTGGAGAGAGTGAAGCTTACTATACAACCAATAGCAAAGATTAAAACCATCCACTTTGGTTTAGAAATGGATGAATTCTGTTAAAGAACATAAAAAACACAATTAACTTGTAATGACTTCTTAACAAGGATGATATGAGTGTTGTATAACGTTAGTTATTAATAAGTTATTTGGCCAAAAGTATACTCCATACTCCATGAGCTTGTTGATGAATAAATGAATGAATGATGAATGCCTTTATTTGTCATATATATATATATATACACACATGTACAGTACAATAAAAATGTTATTTGCATATCCCAGCTTGTTTGGAAGCTGGGGTCAGAGAGCAGGGTCAGCCTGTTGTACGGCGCCCCTGGAGCAGACAGTTAAGAGCCTTGTTTAAGGACCCAACAGTGGCTGCAAAGCAAAACCTGGATTTGAACCAACAATCTTTCGATTGATAGCCCAAAGCTCTTCCCACTAGGCTACCACTGTCCAAATAAACATTGTTGGGCATCCTACTCCAAAACTACAGGCGGTAATATGGAGTTTGCAACTATATTTGGCAGATTAGACACCTGCTATTAAAATTGAAAAAGGATTGTGATCACAGCTTTGTGCATGACTTTATAGAATTCACATTGTACAAAGAGACACAGTCAGGATGAAATAGAAAAGGGCCTTTCAGCAAACAGTTGCCAGTAAGTTAACCTACATTTCATTTTATACAAATGATTTTATGTGTGTACACATATGTTTGGCCATATAGTGTAGTAACACTATTAAGCATTTTTTTTTATGTACTATGTGCTGTAACTGCTGTCAGTTTTTTATACACAGATTGATTTTCATTAGAGCATGTCTGGATCAGAGAGTAGGGAGAAGCTACACCGTCAGCCCCTAATCGCCCTTATTTTGATGCACTTTTCTAACCAACTAGAGGCCACCTACCAGGTGCCAACAACAAATTATCCATTTTCTATGCCACTCTAACCTTTCCTAGTGCTTGTGTTGCATGCTGTGATATAGCTTGTAGAGTCTGTCTAAGATGGCAGTCTAAATATTGATGCTTTCCTCCAGCTGCACCCTAGGCGAGGGCCAGAGAGATCGTAGATGTACAAGAGGGTAGACAAGATTATTAGATACAGAGCTGTGAAACAGACAAAAGCATTATAGTATTTTAAATAACTGAACATATAACTATTTATTCCCTGATGCAAGGACAAACTGCTTAAAATCTGGCTCTCGGTAGAAGCGTGACTTCCCAGTAGAAGCGCGTTATCAGTTTGGGTGTTATCAGTTTCCAAAAGTTACTATCCGTTGTGTATATTCATCATTTTTAGCTGTAAGGTATGCTAACAGGTCATTTACCTTTGAGCAAAGTTCCTGATAAGCACTTGTGGCTGAATGCCATGAAATAATTACATGAATGAAGTTAGTGGAAGGTGTGTAATTTAAATTACAGTGGAATTCTTTAATTGGCTGGTTTGGTATAATTACACATGGTGTATTAAAATGTCTGAATATTAAAAAATAATTATTTAAAATATTATTTGTTATTAATATTAAACCAATAAAACTAAAGTATGTTGAATTGGCTTCATCAAAACATACACTATTAATTGATTCAGATTTAATTAACTTTTTCTGTACTGAATCAATGTAGTTCTGTTTGATTCTGTTAAATATAACAGAATCAAACAAAATTGTGTAGTGTGAAAGACGTTGCGAGCAGGTTGCGAGTGGTAGCGAGTGCTATGTCGAACTACAGCCAATGAGAACGCCACATACTGGGTGATGGGAAACCCGGGGGAGGAGTGTTAAAATGTGGGACAGGGGCATAATACATTAGCACACACACAAGCTTTACAGTATTTTGTGATCTGATCGTCCACGCCTAAACATAATGCCAACAATGCATTGCAAAACATTTATTAACCTCCAACTCACTATAGATCAGATGATCCCTTCTGGTTGCATAGTCCAATCCACTCAAATTCATTTACTTCTCCTACTTGCTTTTACGCTGCACATCAGCGCATAAACAACTTTGATCGCTCGCTTATTGTTGACGCGCATTTTTGGACGTAGTATCATTAAACCCCTCGTCACTGACAAAACGTAGTTTGGGAGACCAGATAGACTCGCCTGCGATTCCTCTTGTTGATAGATTGTGTAGTGTGTAATTCCCTATCGCCATCAGTTGTGTAGTGTGAAATACTCAACGACTTAAAAGACTCCTGATTGCAAGAGATCCACTTGTGTTTTGTGAACTGTACAGCGATCTGGAAAGTCGTGTAGTGTGAACTTGGCATAAAATAACTGATTTTTTACCTCTCAACATCAATTTCAATCATGCTAAACTAGTCGACTTTTTACAAGTTGATCAATCATAGAAACTGCAGGTGTCGTCCGTACATTAAATTAATGCACAATGAAAAACAATATGGACACAATATTGTTTTTTTATTCATCTATGGATAAGTGCTTTATCCTGATCAGGATTGAGCCGGGTCCAGAGGAAACTCATGCAAGCAGAAGAAAGATGTGCAAACTGTTCACTTTACACAACATGACCAGTGCTGGCTCAGTGTTTGAGTTCTATGGGCTACTGATCAGAAGGTTAATGAATCAAGCACCATTCACATTTAAGCCGAATTGAGCTTTCCTTCGTGTGCTTCTATTATACCATGCCTTAGCAGTAAGTCTGCCAAAGACAATAGGACTGAACCCATATTAAAAGGACCACAGGGTCCCATGAAGATGTACAGCAACACCATACATGCATTCTGACTATATCTGAGGTAACTTTAACTCAAAGCATCTCTTTTCTCGTTCTCCTGGCGAGATTGTAACAGTTTCTAATGCGCCTGTGTACTGCGTGTGCACACAGGTACTTGAGTTGTAGCTCCCAGTGCTCCCAGTTTTAAAGAAGCGTCTGGTTGTAGCCAACACGCGCGTATGATTATCAAGTAAGCTATCTGATCAGTAATGTGAATACAGATGGTGTTTACCTGTTATGAAACTCACTCAGCTATCCTTCAGCTAGCCATCCTGGAGCCTGGGAGATAAGTCTCTCCTGTTAGATGATGTTATCACTTACACTGAACACATCACGCCTGTTTATTTGTACAACACCAACACCACCAAAAGCTCAAATTCCATACAGTCTAACACCTAAATGTCGACTCCTACCGGATACTCAATTAGCTGAATAAATATCATCAATGGGGAGGTATTTTACCTCAGAGCCTGCCATTTTTTCTAAGTGTAAAAAAACATTCTAAAACATTTGGGGGAAAAGAACTTGATCCTTCACTGCTTTTGAAATAATTATGTGAAACCATATCCAGCATAAACGTCTGAGAAGCTGTTTTCACACGCCCCTTTATTACATCATGCTTCATTACAGTGAGTCCTTTCCTCTACTTCTCTAATAATTATTAGATTATAATATATTAATTATACTGTGGTAGGTAGACCATTAAAGCAGTGTTGTGTAACAAAACCTGCTTATCACATATAAAATGAGTGCAACTACCTAAGACTTTATATATATATATATAAATACCTTGAAAAAAATACCTTGAAACTCTGTATCCTGATCAGTATCGAGCCGAGTCTGGAGGAGACCAAAGTGCTTGAAGGAAACTCATGCAAACAGAGCATGAATGGACATGAATCTGCTCACTTTGCACAACGTGGGCAATGCTGGCCCAGTTTTTAAGTTCTATGGGCTACTGATCAGAAGGTTCATGGATCAAGCACGAACGGAGCTTTCCTTCATGTCCTTGTATTATACCAGGCCTTAGCTGTAAGTCTGCCAAATACATATGTGCAAATGAATCGAACCGTGTCCAGCTGAGTATACTGTAGATATATATGGGTGCCAAAAATAGGGGCCCTTGTGATTTCATTAAAAGTAAGTATATCTTATTAAGAATGTTTTAATAAATTTACTTCAATTAAATTCAGTTACAGTTTCTTATAACTCCTCTATACCAAGGATGCTAATAATTGTGAAGAGGACTGAAGGTTCAGATGGTTAAAAAATACATTTTTTCTGCTTTTTCAAACAATGGCACAATAAAGCCACTAGGCCTTTTAATTAATAACTCCTGTAAATGAAATGTCACTCTAATCTGTCATGCTTCATCGCTAATAATCTACATGCACTGTCATGTATAACATGGCAGCCTGTAGATTTGTATGATTTCCACAACAATTCTTTGTATGTGACTAAATAATTAGTCCACATACTTTGAGTATGTTGGGCTGTGGTAGTTTAGGGGTTAAGATACTGATTTAGTAATCTGAAACTGGCTCAAGTTGGCTCACCACTGCCAAATGTTGGGCCCCTAAGCAAGGCTCAATTTTTTGCATTGAATTTAGTTACAACTGTAAGTTGCTATAAATATAAATGTCTGCTAAATGTCATAAATGGCTACAGGTCTAAAATATTCATCAACCTGATTCCTTTCATAAGTTTATAGCAGGTTTCTGAAAATACAAAATATGGTACAAAATATGAATTTAGAAACTTGGTACACAATTGCTGATACCGTGATCAAGACCTAACGTTTCTTAAAACTAGCTTTAAAAGACATTTCCGACCTGTAAATATGATTGAGATGTGCACAGAGCTCCACAGACTTTCTTATCATTATGATTTTGGCAGTTCCTGACCTAACAAATGCTCTTTAAATGAATGAGCACTAATTCACACAGACACATTTTGTGTGGAAAGTTTTAGCCTCAAAACACGAGGGGTTTTGAAACATGGAAATGACTGTAAACGTTTCTCTCTAACTGGTTCAAATGTCCAAAAGTGTCACAGATTTAAAGTAGCTGTGGTCAGCAGGCCTGAGTAAATTTAAGTTTTACATTACATTTACGAGTTTTCTTTTCTGTCTAAATGTTGCTTAATTGTGTTGTGGTTTTGATTACAGTGATGTTCATGCAGGCGTTCCGGCTTCCTGTCACACTCTTAGTGAAGCTTCTATCTTGTACGTCTTCTGGCAGGATGATGGCTAGTTAGCCTTTACATTTATTTGTATAATATTTAAATATATAAGGCATTTACTTCCATGTACCGAGGTATACAAAGAGGTAAATATTAAACATTGAACTTAACTCCACTATTAATGCTGGTAAATGTTTAAAAACCTCTACGGGAAATATGCTGTTAACAAACAGTGTGCAGATATAATATACAGTGCCTTGCAAAAGTATTCAGCCCCCTTCAACTTTTCAACCTTTTGCCACATTTCAGGCTTCAAACATAACGATATGAAATTGTAATTTTTTGTGAAGAATCAACAACAAGTGGGACACAATCGTGAAGTGGAACGAAATTTATTGGATATTTTAAACTTTTTTTAGAAATAAAAAACTGAAAAGTGGGGCGTGCAATATTATTCAGCCCCCTTGCGTTAATACTTTGTAGCGCCACCTTTTGCTGCGATTACAGCTGCAAGTCGCTTGGGGTATGTCTCTATCAGTTTTGCACATCGAGAGACAGAAATTTTTGCCCATTCTTCCTTGCAAAACAGCTCGAGCTCAGTGAGGTTGGATGGAGAGCGTTTGTGAACAGCAGTTTTCAGCTCTTTGCACAGATTCTCGATGGGATTCAGGTCTGGACTTTGACTTGGCCATTCTAACACCTGGATACGTTTATTTGTGAACCATTCCATTGTAGATTTTGCTTTATGTTTTGGATCATTGTCTTGTTGGAAGATAAATCTCCGTCCCAGTCTCAGGTCTTTTGCAGACTGCAACAGGTTTTCTTCCAGAATGGTCCTGTATTTGGCTCCATCCATCTTCCCATCAATTTTAACCATCTTCCCTGTCCCTGCTGAAGAAAAGCAGGCCCAAACCATGATGCTGCCACCACCATGTTTGACAGTGGGGATGGTGTGTTCAGGGTGATGAGCTGTGTTGCTTTTACGCCAAACATAACGTTTTGCATTGTGGCCAAAAAGTTCGATTTTGGTTTCATCTGACCAGAGCACCTTCTTCCACATGTTTGGTGTGTCTCCCAGGTGACTTTTTATAGATATCTTTGAGAAATGGCTTTCTTCTTGCCACTCTTCCATAAAGGCCAGATTTGTGCAGTGTACGACTGATTGTGTCCTATGGACAGAGTCTCCCACCTCAGCTGTAGATCTCTGCAGTTCATTCAGAGTGATCATGGGCCTCTTGGCTGCATCTCTGATCAGTCTTCTCCTTGTTTGAGCTGAAAGTTTAGAGGGACGGCCGGGTCTTGGTAGATTTGCAGTGGTCTGATACTCCTTCCATTTCAATATGATCGCTTGCACAGTGCTCCTTGAGATGTTTAAAGCTTGGGAAATCTTTTTGTATCCAAATCCGGCTTTAAACTTCTCCACAACAGTATCTCGGACCTGCCTGGTGTGTTCCTTGGTCTTCATGATGCTCTCTGCGCTTTAAACAGAACTCTGAGACTGTCACAGAGCAGGTGCATTTATACGGAGACTTGATTACACACAGGTGGATTCTATTTATCACCATCAGTCATTTAGGTCAACTTTGGATCATTCAGAGATCCTCACTGAACTTCTGGAGTGAGTTTGCTGCACTGAAAGTAAAGGGGCTGAATAATATTGCACGCCCCACTTTTTAGTTTTTTATTTCTAAAAAAAGTTTAAAATACCCAATACATTTCGTTCCACTTCACAATTGTGTCGCACTTGTTGTTGATTCTTCACAAAAAATTACAATTTCATATCGTTATGTTTGAAGCCTGAAATGTGGCAAAAGGTTGAAAAGTTGAAGGGGGCTGAATACTTTTGCAAGGCACTGTATATATATATATAATTGTGTATATAAGAATTTAATTGTGTGTATATATATATATATATATATATATACCTGTATATATACACACACACACACACACACACATATACAGTATATATATATATATATATATATATATATATATATATATATATATATATATATATATATTTATTTATTTATTTATTTATTTATTTATTTATTTATTTATTTATTTATTTATTTATTTATGCACAAGTATAACATTTCTAAATCTTACTCCTGCAGCATGAATGGATGAACTACAAAAAAGGCAGAAAGACAAGAACACCAGATCTTATACCTTTACCAGCATTAATAAATGGATGACACAAACAATGGAAAATGGAACAATAGCAGCATCATAATGAATATAGCCCTAAGAAAAATCTTGTTATTGTACACACAGAGGGAACCAAGGATTACACCAACCAGAGATGGGGACTCGAGTCCGAGTTGCACGTAAGATGCACACACAGTGACTTCAGACTCGACTAGGACTCCTTTCAAATGACTCAGACTCAACTCCTGACTCGCAAAAAATGACTTGTGGACAGTAAAAGTCAGCAGTGACTTAGTAACATGTGACAATTTTATATATATATATATATATATATATATATATATATATATATATATATATATATATATTAGGGCTGTCGAAGTTAACGCGATAATAACGCATTAACGCAATCTCAATTTAACGCGATTTAAAAAAATAGTGCCGTTAACGCAAATTCTATTTGGCCTGCTAGTCATCCGTAGTTCATGTTGAGACTTACCAGCGTTTTTCATTTGCGGTTTGTTATCATAATGTAACCAAGCGTGTAGTGATGCACTTGCTTAATAAAGAAATAAATACACGGTATATTCACAAGTTGTCGGGAGCAGAAAACTTTTATTACTTTTTCTGTTACGGTACCGGACAGCTGGAGTCATCGCGTTAGCCAAGCATGCTAGTCCATGAACTATGGAAGCCCCAAGGGGTCAAAACACACTCACTTCGTGTAGAAACATCCATCAAATGTCACGATACAAGCACAGAAAAGTCTGTTACAATAACTACGCCTTATCCCACCTAAAGCACCGCTGATCTACAATATTTGGAGAAATTCTAACCTACAATCTGACATATATACCAAGTCAGGGGTCTCTGCTGGATAGTATTTCTGCCTAGTATGTGAGTGAATTACAGTTTTCTCTTGTCCCAGCAGTTTTTAACATCAGTACATTTAGCATAAAATGTGTTCACCATTTTAACTGTAAAATTTCACTTAAAAATCCTTGTTTTCTTCTTTTTTTTTAAAAAAATGCGATTAATCGCGATTAACTATATGAAATTCTGAGATTAATCACGATTAAAAATTTTAATCGTTTGACAGCCCTAATATATATATATATATATACAGTGTATCACAAAAGTGAGTACACCCCTCACATTTCTGCAAATATTTCATTATATCTTTTCATGGGACAACACTATAGAAATAAAACTTGGATATAACTTAGAGTAGTCAGTGTACAGCTTGTATAGCAGTGTAGATTTACTGTCTTCTGAAAATAACTCAACACACAGCCATTAATATCTAAATAGCTGGCAACATAAGTCAGTACACCCCACAGTGAACATGTCCAAATTGTGCCCAAAGTGTCAATATTTTGTGTGACCACCATTATTATCCAGCACTGCCTTAACCCTCCTGGGCATGGAATTCACCAGAGCTGCACAGGTTGCTACTGGAATCCTCTTCCACTCCTCCATGATGACATCACGGAGCTGGTGGATGTTAGACACCTTGAACTCCTCCACCTTCCACTTGAGGATGCGCCACAGGTGCTCAATTGGGTTTAGTCCATCACCTTTACCTTCAGCTTCCTCAGCAAGGCAGTTGTCATCTTGGAGGTTGTGTTTGGGGTCGTTATCCTGTTGGAAAACTGCCATGAGGCCCAGTTTTCGAAGGGAGGGGATCATGCTCTGCTTCAGAATGTCACAGTACATGTTGGAATTCATGTTTCCCTCAATGAACTGCAGCTCCCCAGTGCCGGCAACACTCATGCAGCCCAAGACCATGATGCTACCACCACCATGCTTGACTGTAGGCAAGATACAGTTGTCTTGGTACTTCTCACCAGGGCGCCGCCACACATGCTGGACACCATCTGAGCCAAACAAGTTTATCTTGGTCTCGTCAGACCACAGGGCATTCCAGTAATCCATGTTCTTGGACTGCTTGTCTTCAGCAAACTGTTTGCGGGCTTTCTTGTGCGTCAGCTTCCTTCTGGGATGACGACCATGCAGACCGAGTTGATGCAGTGTGCGGCGTATGGTCTGAGCACTGACAGGCTGACCTCCCACGTCTTCAACCTCTGCAGCAATGCTGGCAGCACTCATGTGTCTATTTTTTAAAGCCAACCTCTGGATATGACGCCGAACACGTGGACTCAACTTCTTTGGTCGACCCTGGCAAAGCCTGTTCCGAGTGGAACCTGTCCTGGAAAACCACTGTATGACCTTGGCCACCGTGCTGTAGCTCAGTTTCAGGGTGTTAGCAATCTTCTTATAGCCCAGGCCATCTTTGTGGAGAGCAACAATTCTATTTCTCACATCCTCAGAGAGTTCTTTGCCATGAGGTGCCATGTTGAATATCCAGTGGGCCAGTATGAGAGAATTGTACCCAAAACACCAAATTTAACAGCCCTGCTCCCCATTTACACCTGGGACCTTGACACATGACACCAGGGAGGGACAACGACACATTTGGGCACAATTTGGACATGTTCACTGTGGGGTGTACTCACTTATGTTGCCAGCTATTTAGACATTAATGGCTGTGTGTTGAGTTATTTTTAGAAGACAGTAAATCTACACTGCTATACAAGCTGTACACTGACTACTCTAAGTTATATCCAAGTTTCATGTCTATAGTGTTGTCCCATGAAAAGATATAATGAAATATTTGCAGAAATGTGAGGGGTGTACTCACTTTCGTGATACACTGTATATATATATATATACATATATATATACATATATATATATATATATATATATATATATATATATATATATATACATATATATATATATATATATATATACATATATATATATATATATATATATATACTGTATATACTGTATATATATATATATATATAATCCGACATCATTTTGATTGTGTCATTTATTAATGATTGTAAGAACCTAAGAACCGCTAATGATTGTAAGAACCGCTTTCTGAGCCAATCAGACCTTCTGATTTTAATGTTTAGTAAGAAATGCTGTTATTTGCATGTATTCAGTTTGCAGCATCATACAGATGATTGTCAATGAAACGCTTGATTGGCTTTCTAATGAGCTCGTGTTTTACTTCACAACCGGGAAAAGTTTGGAGGTTTTTAATTTACAAAATAACTCTAGCCTAAAGACTTGTGACTTGACTAGGACTCTAGCCTAAAGACTTGTGACCAGCCCCGGTTCTGGACTGCTTTGCTTGGAGGGGCAAAGACACAATTTGGGGGGGCAATGCCCCCCTCAGCCCCCCCTAGCCCCGGTTCTGGACTGCTTTGCTTGGGGGGGCAAAGACACAATTTGGGGGGGCAATGCCCCCCTCAGCCCCCCCCTAGCGCCGGCCCTGCTTGTGACTTGACTCGGACTCTAGCCTAAAGACTTGTGACTTGTATTTTGTGACTTGTGAACATCTCTGACACCAACCAGTCATGTACATTTGCTGTCAGGAACAAAATTATATATTAAATAAATTATTATATTAAATACTGCAGCAGTTTTAACTTAATCATTACTTTTCTTATGTAGTTTGTGTGTTTGGTTTCACTACTTCCCCCAGCACTGATACAAAAAGGAGAATTACAATGACATGAAAACAATTACTTATTACAGACACCTCAGAACTATAATTTTACATTAGATGTTAAGCAGTGCGCCTGCTTTATGTCAAAATGTAACCAAAAGCTTCTATTTATATGCACTACTGTCAGACAGTGGATCCTTTTAGTTTTAACAGGAATGATGACGCCACACACTTGAATGAAGTTATTAAGTTGAAGTATGTATGTAATCGAAGGTTTTCTTTTGCATGAACAGGTATGTGTTCTAATTTCTTTGTTGGCTTTAACAGTATGTTATAAATGCTAAAGTATTTCTTTAGTGTGTGTGTGTGTGTGTGTGTGTGTGTGTGTGTGTGTGTGTGCGCGCGCAAAACAGAAATATGACTACACTGTGCAATTAAATTACTAAAATAATAAATTAAATAATTAAATCTCACTCCAGTAACATGTCATGCTTACTATCGTTTAGCACAGCCTTAATAAGGATGCAAATGAGCAGAAATTCACTAATGAGCTGGAGGTGGAAATGTGTTTCCTTCACACATCTATCTATTTACACACACTCACAAGCACACACTAACTCAGATACAGAATCCTAAAACACTATTACTACAGGCATTACACATCAGAAAAAAACACTACTATATACACTCACACACTACAATCATTACACATCAGAAATACACTCACACACTACAATCATTACACATCAGAATCGCCTCAATATATTATCATTATAATAAATTGTAATAATCATAAATCATGTAGGCTACACAAAGCTAATGTCCCATGGTTAATGTAGGCCCCGACATAAAGTGAAACTAGTGTGACACTGGTCCAGGTCAGTGTTCCTCCACTACTGCTCTAATCAGAGTCAGTACACACTGGATGTCAGATTAAAATCAGCCGAACTGTGGTTGATCCGATTTGTGGCATTTCAGCAATTTTGCAAACGTTTTGCAGATAACGACATGGCTATGAACCTTTGTACCATAATAAATAACATTCTGCTGTTTCTGTTCATTCTAGACCTGTCAATCAATCTAGAGATACAGGGTTGGACAATGAAACTGAAACACCTGGTTTTAGACCACAATAATTTATTAGTATGGTGTAGGGCCTCCTTTTGCGGCCAATACAGCGTCAATTCGTCTTGGAAATGACATATACAAGTCCTGCGCAGTGGTCAGAGGGATTTTAAGCCATTCTTCTTGCAGGATAGTGGCCAGGTCACTACGTGATGCTGGTGGAGGAAAACGTTTCCTGACTCGCTTCTCCAAAACACCCCAAAGTGGCTCAATAATATTTAGATCTGGTGACTGTGCAGGCCATGGGAGATGTTCAACTTCACTTTCATGTTCATCAAACCAATCTTTCACCAGTCTTGCTGTGTGTATTGGTGCATTGTCATCCTGATACACGGCACCGCCTTCAGGATACAATGTTTGAACCATTGGATGCACATGGTCCTCCAGAATGGTTCGGTAGTCCTTGGCAGTGACGCGTCCATCTAGCACAAGTATTGGGCCAAGGGAATGCCATGATATGGCAGCCCAAACCATCACTGATCCACCCCCATGCTTCACTCTGGGCATGCAACAGTCTGGGTGGTACGCTTCTTTGGGGCTTCTCCACACCGTAACTCTCCCGGATGTGGGGAAAACAGTAAAGGTGGACTCATCAGAGAACAATACATGTTTCACATTGTCCACAGCCCAAGATTTGCGCTCCTTGCACCATTGAAACCGACGTTTGGCATCGGCACGAGTGACCAAAGGTTTGGCTATAGCAGCCCGGCCGTGTATATCGACCCTGTGGAGCTCCCGACGGACAGTTCTGGTGGAAACAGGAGAGTTGAGGTGCACATTTAATTCTGCCGTGATTTGGGCAGCCGTGGTTTTATGTTTTTTGGATACAATCCGGGTTAGCACCCGAACATCCCTTTCAGACAGCTTCCTCTTGCGTCCACAGTTAATCCTGTTGGATGTGGTTTGTCCTTCTTGGTGGTATGCTGACATTACCCTGGATACCGTGGCTCTTGATACATCACAAAGACTTGCTGTCTTGGTCACAGATGCGCCAGCAAGACGTGCACCAACAATTTGTCCTCTTTTGAACTCTGGTATGTCACCCATAATGTTGTGTGCATTGCAATATTTTGAGCAAAACTGTGCTCTTACCCTGCTAATTGAACCTTCACACTCTGCTCTTACTGGTGCAATGTGCAATTAATGAAGATTGGCCACCAGACTGGTCCAATTTAGCCATGAAACCTCCCCCACTAAAATGACAGGTGTTTCAGTTTCATTGTCCAACCCCTGTATATACAACATGAGACGGTACAACGCTAACGCGAGTAACATGTAAACATTTACACTGATAAGCCATAACATTAAAACCACCTCCTTGTTTCTACACTGTCTATTTTATCAGCTCCTCTTACCATATAGGAACACTTTGTAGTTCTACAATTACTGACTGTAGTCCATCTATTTCTCTACACACAGGAGACAGGGACAGGACAACCACAGAGCAGGTTTTATTTGGGTGGTGGATCATTCTCAGCACTTCAGTGACACTTTATTTATTAGACACTCCTACCTAGTTGGTTCACCTTGTAGATGTAAAGTCAGAGACGATCGCTCATCTATTGCTGCTGTTTAAGTTGGTCATCTTATAGACCTTCATCAGTGGTCAGAGGACGCTGCCCATGGGGCGCTGTTGGCTGGATATTTTTGGTTGGTTGACTATTCTCAGTCCAGCAGTGACAGTGAGGTGTCTTATCCACTCATACCAGCACAACACACACTAACACAACACCACCATGTCAGTGTCACAGCAGTGCTGAGAATGATTCACCACCCAAATAATACTCTGTAGTGGTCGTGTGGGGGTCCTGACCATTGAAGAACAGGGGGAAAGCAGGCTAAAAAGGTATGTAGAGAACTATATGGACTACAGTCAATAATTGTAGAACTACAGAGTGCTCCTATATGGTAAGTGGAGCTGATGAAATGGACAGTGAGTGTAGAAACAAGGAGGTGGTTTTAATGTTATGCCTGATCGGTGTATATAGTGGTTGCCACAGCGGACTGATACACATACCAGACTTGGCACAGATTTAAGGCTGAATGCCCAACCTATTTCTAGCTGGCCTATTTTGCGCCTCCCAATTGCTAGACCGTTTTCATCAATGTAGACATCTGACCGGCCGATAACACCTCTAAGATTCGAAATACCCTGGCTCTTCAGATCTCAGCAGTAGTGAACTAGACTAGTGTACTTTACAGCTATGCCACCCGAGCGCTCTAATATAGGAGTTTGTAATATGGCAAATGTTTGTATTATTTATGTGGGCTACCAACATACCAACAAATCTAAATGCTCCAATAGAAATCAGTGTGAACAGTGAAATATTAAGCCTTGTCTCTAATGCTCAGTGTTCTACTCTGTCACTTTAATGACACTGGGCATATTCATTTAGACAGAGCACATTACAAAACTCAATAACTGTCAAAGTTCACCACCTTGTTCCAGTTTCACAACAACCCTACATCCTCAGGATCTTAGGCTGGTCAAAGATGAAAGGTCGTCTGACACATAGGAGAGGAATGCCAGACGAGGAACAAAGGAAAACTAAAAGATAAACATGCTTGATTCAGTGAAGGTGACAGTTCAGTATGTAACCTAAATTCTGGCCTCTTGTTAGTCTGAACATGGAACAGACAGTAGCTGATCAGTGTCTAAATACAGTACTTTATGTTTCAGTTATAGTACTGAGACAATCTGCAGTTTGATTGATTATTTACTAAGCTAGCACAAAAATACAGCAATAATAATAGAAGAAGAATAGCCCTTATTTGTCACATATACATATACACCTGTACAGTACAATGAAATATTTTTTCCACATACCCTAGCTTGTTTGGAAGCTGGGATCAGAGTGCAGGGTAAGCCATTGCAGGCTGGGTTAAGGGCCTTGTTCAAGGGCCCAACAGTGGCTGTATAGTAGGCCAGATTTGAACCGACAATCTTCCGATCGATAGCCCAAAGCTCTGCCAATAGGCTACCACTGTCCAACATGAACATTAAACATAAAGTTAGAAATCATTTCAATCCATTTCATTTTCTTACCAATGCTTTGTGCATTTATCCTTGCCAGGGTTGCAGTGGGTCTGATCTTCCCTGAAATCACTGGGCACAAAGCATTAACCCGACCGGCCAACAGCGGCTCTGGGGAATCAAACCCTAGATCCCAGCAGGACTGGGCTAGCATACTTTACCACTGCACTACCAGAGCACACATTGAGAAATATGTATGTGCAAATGAGGTGAAAAGTTAATGTTGAAATACACTATTCTATCTGAATTAACCCTCTACAATTCAGTTTAATACAAAGTATGCTTACACAGTGAGATTAGCTGTGCATTAATACTGTGAATCATCAGGTACTTGGGTTTGACAGATTCAGAATTTTAAATTTTAAATGAGAATGCATGTACACCAATCAGCCATAACATAAAACCACCTCCTTGTTTCTACACTCACTGTCCATTTTATCAGTTCCACTTACCATATAGAAGCACTTTGTAGTTCTACAATTACTGACTGTAGTCCATCTGTTTCTCTGCATACCTTTTTAGCCTGCTTTCACCCTGTTCTTCAATGGTCAGGACCCCCACAGGACCACCACAGAGCAGGTATTATTTAGGTGGTGGATCATTCTCAGCACTGCAGTGATACTGACATGGTGGTGGTGTGTTGGTGTGTGTTGTCCTGGTATGAGTGGATCAGATACAGCAGCGCTGCTGGTGTTTTTAAATACCGTGTCCACTCACTGTCCACTCTATTAGACACTCCTACCTAGTTGGTCCACCTTGTAGATGTAAAGTCAGAGACGATCGCTCATCTATTGCTGCTGTTTGAGTTGGTCATCTTCTAGACCTTCATCAGTGGTCACAGGACGCTGCCCGTGGGGTGCTGTTGACTGGTTATTTTTAGTTGGTGGACTATTCTCAGTCCAGCAGTGACAGTGATGTGTTTAAAAACTCCATCAGCGCTGCTGTGTCTTATCCACTCATACCAGCACAACACACACTAACACAGCACCACCAAGTCAGTGTTACTGCAGTGCTGAGAATGATCCACCACCCAAATAATACCTACTCTGTAGGGGTCCTGGAAGAGTCCTGACCATTGAAGAACAGCATAAAAGTGGGGTAACAAAGCATGCAGAGAAACAGATAGACTACAGTCAGTAATTGTAGAACTACAAAGTGCTTCTATATGGTAAGTGGAGCTGATATAATGGACAGTGAGTGTAGAAACAAGGAGGTGGTAAATGTACAACATCTTTTGTACTGGAAGTCCCACAAATTGGGAAAAGCATATTTGTACCTGCTTTGCATTCATTGTTTTTGGGTGGCACTAATGCATTTGTGTCTTGTGAGTGTTGAGAACACATTAAATACAGTAAAAATAAATAAGTTAAATAAATAATGTTATTTTTCTATTTAGTTTGTATTGTAGACACAGTTGTTTGTGGCTGATACTTCAGCTTTTTTACTGTACGCACAATATGGTAATTTCCTAATAAGACAATGTTAAACAGGTATTCACTTTTATAGTGGTAGACCCCAACCCATAACTGCATGCCATAACAATGAAATGACTCACTAGGCAACGTTAAACCTACATCCTGTCAGCAAAGAACATGTCACTTTCATTATTACACACACCATCGTTCTAAAAAAACAGCTCAGGTGTCAACGCTGCCTATTAGCAGAAACACGGTCCTCATTAATAAAAAGCTAATTAACACAGTTTGCAAAGCCCCTTTTCATATCTAATATCACATGTGGCTTAATTGCTCATCTAATGACTGCTTAGCAAACAATGACCCGCAGTGATCCTGGCACGCCACACAAACATGAGCTGCTAGCACCATTCCAGCTATTGATGTGTGAAAAGCAGCCATCTTTGGGATCAATAGGCATTATATTACAGCTATACGTACTACATTAGCGGAATGAATGTGTGTTTGACCATCCAGCTTTGGGTCATGTTATGTTGGGGAAGGATTTTTAGTAGATGTGCTATTAAAAAAAAGTCAGTGTTGCAAGGGAACATCTTACACAAGTAAATGTTGCAACACAAGGCCCTGGAAATTTGTGTTGCATCAATATTATTATTAACTGATGTGAAAAAGGATCTAGAAGCTTTAAAATGATGATTTTATTCCCAGAGAGAGCCCTGAAATATTACTAATGTGATTAAGTGACTCTAGGTTTAGGCAGATTCATATACAGAGGAAATAAATAAGCATTTAATCCACTTCAGTTTAAACACAATTTGTTTTGATATTGTACTTGCAAATATGAATAGAAGAATAAATTAGAATACAGTCTGAGACCCAATGTAATGTTTTTTTATTTCAAATCATATCACTAGAATGATGATTTGAGTGAAAAGCAAGTATTTGTGAATGTTATCATGTTAATTCTTGTGTACAAAGGGTTGAATTTCCTTGAGTCCTATCCATTTCATTGAATTATTTGCTCAGATGACTCATCAGAAGCCTGCAAGTCTATTTGGATATATCTCTACAAGTTTTGCACACCCTGATTGGGGCAATTTGTCCCATACTTCATGGCAAATTCTCTCAAGCTTTGTGAAATTGAGATATTTAGGCATGTTAAATGCAATTTAGACCTATGCTTTGGCTGGGCCACTCAAAGACAATCAGAGAAAAATCAGAGACTTCCCTAAAAGCCGTTTCAGTGTTGTTTTGTGTGTATGCTTCGGGTCAGTGTCATGTTGAAAGGTGAACTGTTGCCCCAGCCTAAGTTTGTATAAGCTCTGAGGACATATTCCTTAAGGATTTTCTGTATTTGGGTGCATTTGTCCATTCTATAATTATTACCAGCCCCTACAAAGCACCCCATATCATTAAGCTGCCACCACCATGTTTCACTATAGTAATGGTATTATCCAGGTGATGTGTGGTGCCTGTTTCTTTTTCATTGTGCTACACAAAAAGTTACATTTTCATTTCAGCACACCAGAGAGTGTTTCCCTTTATGTTGTCATATGCCTTTCACTCAACACTGGTTTCCGTCTGGCCACTTTGCCAACTGTCAGAGTGAAATTTAAGTTCTTTCTTACCTCCCTGACCAAGGCACTTCTTGTCCAGATGCCCAAACTGGCTGAACAGCCAGCTCAAAGAAAGTATTTTTTGTAAGGTTTTGCCAAGCATCTTCCATTTCCAGATTATTAAGGCCACAGCGGTCCTGGAAAGACTCAAAGCCTGTGTCCAATCAATTTAAATGGCACAACGGCCACAGCAAAAGATATAAATACTTTTGTAAATAAAACATTTTTTACACTTTTTGATTTTTAATAAAGCATGTATTTACTTTGTCATTTCTTTTTAAATTTACAACACAATCACTGGCACAATAGGTCAATAATTTCTGATTTCACTGTATTTCAAATGTATTCAATTTTTATTAATTGTATTAAATGTATTAATTAATTAATTGTTTATTTCTACATAAGTGTGCAAATTTAAAAGGCTATGTGACACTGCAGTGCAGTGTTTGTTTAATGTAATTTATACTTATATTTAGTAATTATACAATCATCATACAAACTGTGAAAACTGTGTAAACTGTGAAAACATCACACATCAAGACACACACACCCAGTTAAAACTAACAAATAGAAACCACAAGAGAAGAACCCGGACGTATATCTGCACGCCTGGCTGACTGAGCCCATACTTTGTTTTACATTGCTGAATGTGTCTCATGTAAATGTATTTACTATCAAAAGTATATATTTTTTTTACAAATCCTACAATGATTCAACACAGTTTCTTTTAATGACTGTAATATATTGTACAGCTACAGTACAGCTATAAAATTGCCCAGTACTGCTTTACTGCTATGCACTTGTTTACATTACATATACTGTATATGTCTGACTTTACATCTACAAGGTGGACCAACCAGGTAGGAGTGTCTAATAGAGTGGACAGTGAGTGGACACGGTATTTAAAAACTCCAGCAGCGCTGCTGTGTCTGATCCACTCATACCAGCACAACACACACTAACACACCACCATCATGTCAGTGTCACTGCAGGGCTGAGAATGATCCACCACCTAAATAAGGCCTGCTCTGTAGTGGTCCTGTGGGGTCCTGACCATTGAAGAACAGGGTGAAAGCAGGCTAAAAAAGTATGTAGAGAAACAGATGGACTACATACAGTAATTGTAGAACTACAAAGTGCTTCTATATGGTAAGTGGAGCTGATAAAATGGACAGTGAGTGTAGAAACAAGGAGATGGTCATAATGTTATGTACAGGCAGACTAAAAGATTAGCTAGTAGGGGATTATTTTATGCCCAAACTAACCTTACTAAAACTACTAGAACTAAAAGCACACCAATATAACACTGAGTTTGTATCACGAAAATAGAAATGTCAGCTTTTAAGAATCAGTGCCTGTGTATTGTTTGTCAGAGTAAAAGTACCCACACTCATATGGTACATTTAAACATTTTTTATGATCAAAACTGATCATGACAATAACTGATTGTGACAGTTTCTCTAAAAAATCATACAGTACATCTCAAAGCAGAAACCATAAACTTAACAGCAAATCTTCAAACCCCAAAACAAACCTGAAAACACAGCAACAGTAGAACCTTATCCAAAGTAGGAAGGTAAACTATTGTAGTACTCATCCTACGTGCAGTGCACTTTTTTTATTTTTTAAATATTCCACACACTGCCATTTGCCTGTATATAATCTTATAGTTTGTATATTTTGTGTTTAATGTTAAATTTTTTTTGTGTATTGTCTGCAACTACTACTAGAGAGATACGATCAGCCGGAACCAAATTCCTTGTGTGTATCAACATACTTGGCCAATAAATCTGATTCTGATTCTGATACAAAGTAAAGCTTTTATCCTTTTCATGCATCACCTGCCTCAGTTCATAGATTTTTGAGGGAAGTTAATTAAACTCACTCCAACTCTAAACTTTAATACGCTTTCATATGAACTGTTCAAAATCTTATGAAGTTGCAATGAAGACTGTTCTGGTTTTACTTGGTCTGGGACCAAAGTTTATGTACAGTTTTATTTGTCCCAATTTAGTGTAGTCAGTTTGTCTTCCGCTGCTGGGGATCCCCGATTTTTTGCAGTTGATGTGGGTATATTGCTGCTCACGCCTCCTCCGACCCAAGCGCATCCCTTAACAGAAGCCCCTTTTCCACCCATGCACACTGCACAGGTGCCTAACACAGCGTTTGAAGACCCTGCCCACATATTCCAGCCATCCCTCCCTGCAGGCACTGTTAATTATACCCGCTAGATGGCGCCCAGCTGACCGGAGGCAACGCCGAGTTTTGAACCGAGGAGTTCAGAATCTCAGCGCTGGTGTGCTAGCTGAATTTCTGCTGCGCCACCTGGGCGCCTACATTTTTATTTTAAAATACGGTTTATACATATTAGAGAGTAAAAGAAGTAAAATTATTTGTAAGGGTTGGTAAAGTTGGATCATATTTATTGTGCTTTTTGTATAATATCATATTAGAATTTGTGTGAAAAAAAGATAAAATGATATGTCATTTTAAATATTCATATAAATTATAGTTTAGCTTAAAAAAAAACAACGATTTTGGACATAAAGTTGTTGTCAATGTATTATTCATCAATCTTGTTAGAATGCATATTGGTATTAAAGTGAATATTGATGTGATGTCGTTCTTTATCGTGGACTATGACACCTAAATCGTAATAATATGCAAATGAAATAAGACCCAAATTGTTATCTAAAAATGTTAAACTTGTATATTTTATATGTCTAACAAACTGTTAGCTCATGAATTCTCTTTCTGGTTACACCCTCAAAAAAAAAAAGAAGCAAAGGTTTTGGACATATCTAGTCAAATTCCAGGTTTTGTGGATTCATTTACTCTCTACAAGGCACAGCCTACTTATTAACTGACATATTTAAGTTGTTTTGTGTATATGCTTCGGGTCATTGTCATGTTTAAAGGTGAACTGTTGCCCCAGTCTAAGTTTGTATGAGCTGTGGAAAAAGATATTCTTTAAGGATAGTCCTAAATGTGGAAAAATGTAGAAGAAGTGTAAAATTAATTTCAGTAAAAAAATTGACCAGGGGTGTTTAAAATTTGCCTAACACTGTATACCACACTATTATATATTAACTAAAAAAACTTCAGTGGAAAAATGTGGAAGAGTTGATGGCAAAAGAGGAAGAGAACAGCCATTAACAAGATGAATGGATACAATAAGTGAAATTATCAGCGAGCCATTAAGAAACCTGAAGACCCAAAGAGATGACGGGAACTTCTGGAAAAGCTTCTGGAAAAACACTATCTATATGGTCACTAGGAGTTTGAATTAACATGATGACACAATAATAATAATAATCAAGATGTGGTAGCATCATTTGATGAAATTATGGCTCAGTGATTTGATGTGTACTGCTAAGCAAGCCTACAGAAAACTGTGTGAAGTACTTAGTTTTTCCCTTTTTTATTTTACATTAGCATTAACATTTCTTAAACTTTCATTTCATTAAACTTTGGGAATTTTCTGAAGTCAGTCCTACCTTGGCACGCATCTGACCCGAGGTGGACACTTTGCGAATGAGTTTGTGTGAGCTTTCCTCTGGTTCTCCATCACTGTCGGAGGATTCATCTCCAGCATCGGCACGCTCCGGCTCACGCACATACAGTGTGTTGGGGTTCAACTTGGCCGCCATGGACACGGAGAAGATGGACGGCTTTTCAGTCTGCACCTCCTTCACCGTCTGCTCCTCTGTTCTGCAAACCGAAACAGCTTTGTAATGACAAACCAGGGCTGCATTTAAGCCTACATACTACTAAGCTTACATGTATAATGAATCGATATTCACTTTAAACAGCAGAGGGCACTGGCTCTATTCACCTCGCCTGGTTTACGTCACTACAGGGTTTCCAGGTTCGGAATTTTCCAGCCAAATTTATTCATGTAAGAATACTTTCTTTATTTTTTATTATTCATTTATTTGTTAAATGTGGGCGGCACGGTGGCTTAGTGGGTAGCACTGTCGCCTCACAGCAAAAAAGTCCTGGGTTCGATCCCCAGCTGGGGCGGTCCAAGTCCTTTCTTTGCATGCTCTCCCCGTGTCTGCGTGAGATTCCTCCAGGTGCTCCGGTTTCCTCCCACAGTCCAAAAACATGCCACCAGGCTAATTGGAAACACTGAATTGTCCTATAGATACCTAGCTGCTAGATGCACAAACCAGTGCATTGTAGTGCCGGTCCCAAGCCCGGATAAAATAGGGAGGGTTGTGTCAGGAAGAGCATCCGATCAATCAATGCGGATCATGATCCGCCGAGAGCCGACCCCGCAACCGAACGGGACAAAGGCCGAGGAAGAAGAAGAAGAAGAAGATTTATTTATTTAATGTGGGATTTATTTTAAAATTTCATTTGTTTTTTTACACAAAAAAGGATGCAGCATTGTTTTGCATAGTTTGTACCTACCTCAGAAATAAAAGGACATTCATTATTTAAATAAACAAAAGATAAGCACAGTATTTAATTTTATTTTTTTAAGAGAAATAATAAAAGGAAACTTTGTCATAATTTGTCTTTAATTTCATTTTGTTAAAAAAATCGAGAAAAAATCGTATCGTGAACCCAGTATCGTGAATCGCATCGCGTCGTGGGTAGAGTGTATCGTTACATCCCTAGTTATAGGTGTTGTGGGTCATCAAGTGTCACTACCTTTGAAAGTCCGGTGTTATTTACAGCAGGGTTTTTCCAACTTTTTCCAAGCAACCCACATTCTGTCAGTGATTCTTACCGTGACCCAGGCAACACAAACAATGCATCAAAACGAAACACAAAAAATATACAGTAATTAATTAATGAAAATTTTCACAATCTGGTCCCACTGTGGTTTACAAGATAACATAAAGCCCTCACAATGGGCACTTGTGTACAAGTTATTTTTGTGTTTATGTGCCTGTTAAAATTCATTTATTTAATTATTATTATTTTTCTCTGACACATTTTTTGGCTCACAACCCACCCAAGGGTCGCAATCCAGTTACAGTAACAAATAAATTGTAAATGATGTCTGAATTGTGCTTTTTAAGTGAAGGTGCCACAGAGCAATGTAGCTCCTGATAACTTGGGTTTAATATCTGCCAGGGTTTTCTTTATGTACTCATTTGAGCCTCTAGAACCCATCCAAAACCATACAGAAGGTGAACTGGCTGCTCTAAATTGCTCTTAGGTGTGATTGGGTAAACAAATGTGTGTGTGTGTGTGTAGTGTGTTATCACTCTATCCAGGGTAAACCGGATCCACTGCATCTCCAACAAAAAAGCAGTAAGTGATTGAAAAAAAGAATGAATAAATAAGTTCTCATTAACCTTATGACATTGTAGCACATATGGAAATAGGTTCAACGGATTTTAGTAAATGTCTAATGACCCTCTATGCTGATCAGGGTCCTGGCAGACCTGGAGCCCATCGTAAAATATAGTCAGAAACATATATAAACCCTGGCCACTGCACTGCATCTACTAAAGGCCATAATTATGTAACATTATGATACTCATTGCACAGACGAACTATAAGATTACTGCAGGTATATTTAATATTTTTGCCATGTGCCCAACCACAAATAATATCATACTATGTTTGCCAAAGTAGCACTTTACACTATCAGACTACAGTGGATATAAAACATCTACACACCTCTGTTAAAATGCCAGGGTTTTCGTGTTTTAAAAACCTGATAAATCATTTCAGAACCTTCAATGTGACTTTGCAAAAATGTGGTTGCATAAATATGGCACACTTATAAACTATGCTGAAACACCTTTCAATTTTATGACAGCATTCAGTCTTTTTGGGTAGGATTTTATCAGCATGGCACATTTTGACTTGCAAAAGAGTCCTTGCAACAGAGCTCCAGATTTGTCAGATTGTGAGGGCATCTCCTGTGCACGGCCCTCTTCGAGTCACCCAATTTGATTCACGTTTGGGCTCTGGTTGGGCCATTCTTAAACTCTGATTTTCTTCAGGTGAAGCCATTCTTTTGTCGATGTGGAGCTATGATTTGGGTTGTTGTGGTGCTAAAAGGTAAAATTCCCCATCAGCAAAAATGGACTGATATTTGGAACTGGTCATTGTTATCTCTCCACCTTGACCAAAGCCAAAGAAAAACAGCCCTAAAGCATAATGCTGCCACCACCATACTTCACTGTGGGTATGGTAATCTTTTGGTAATGCATAGTGTTGTTTAGCACCAAACATACTTTCCAGACTTAAGTTTAACCTTTGTCTCATCAGAACATAACACATTTTTCCACATGCATTTATCAGACTTGATGTAGATTGTTGCAAAATTTAGCCGGGCTTGGATGTTTTTCTTTGAAAGAAAAGGCTTCTGTTTAGCCACCCTAACCCACAGCCCAAACATATAAAGAATAAAGGGGATTTCTGTCACAGGACAGGTAGTTACAGGGTACACATGATTCATCAGCTCAAGTTCAGTGTCAAACACCGCCACAGGCAATTTTGTATCTCTAATTTACCTAACTTGCATGTCTTTAGACTGTGGGAGGAAACCAGAACTCCCGAAGGAAACACAAGCAGACATGAGGAGAACATGCAAACTCCACACAGAAATGACCCGGACTGCTACACGTGGGAATCAAACCCAGGACCTTCTCACTGTGAGTCAACAGTGCTACCCACTGAGCCACCGTGCCCCTGTAAACATGTATTTAACCACTTTTGTTTTTGTTAGTATGCTTTTGGTGCATATATCCACTTTAAATGTATACATATTGAGGTTTGACTTTCTATAAACAAACGGACAGGGGAAGTCTTTTCTTTCTCAATGTTACTAATATCATCCTGGTAGACTCACAATTTTAGAATGCTCCATTATTTTCTAAATAAAATTCAAGATTTGCAAGAACATGGAAGCATCTTTACTTTTTTAGAAAGTAAACTTATTTTGTCTGTATGTAGTTTTTTAGGTGATATGATTGTCCTCAAATATATACCAGTACATTGCTTTATTCATGTTTTCTTTGGTGGCATTTTATGCTCAGTACAGTTTGCAGGAAAACAGCCCACTGTCATGATGCTCCCACCGCCGTACTTTACTGTTGGAATGGAATCCAATCCACAACTCTTCTGATGTGTCAGAATAACTGTGTGCAAAATAATACATCTGTGTGCCCACACTGAACTCAAAAAATAAACACAAACACACTATATAACCAAAAGTATATGGACACATGACCATAAGCTTGTCTGACATCTCATTTTAAAAACAAATGGTATTAAAATAGAGTGACCTCTAAAGTGATCTTTACAGCTAGAACAAAAGGCTTCCTCTTAGAAAGCTTCTCACACAACTTTGATATATGTCTGTGAGAATTTGTGGCATTTGGCCAAAAGAGCATTTGTATGGCTTGGCACTGATAGTCAAAAAAACATCAACTGATGTTCCAGTTCATTCCAGAGCTGTTCAGTGGGGCTCTACGCAGGTCACTGGATTTTCTTCATGCATTTATAGACATTGCTTTGTGCACAGGGGCACGGTCATGCTGGAACGAAAAAGGGTTTTCCCTAAACTGAAGGACATAACTTCCTTCTGTATATAACTGATTTATTACACCTGTTAGCAATTAAATCATCCCAATAATTGTCAGAAAAGTGTATGATTGCTGCAAATCCATTTCTTGTTGTTACGCTGTTACTGTTGCTCCTGCTGTTTTCATGTCACCCTGCAACTATTTTCAACTGATTTCTCCTACCTTTCCATGTCATTGCTCTAAAAGCAGGTGGTGGTATATTGTGTGGCACAGCTATTTGTGGTTTTTCCACTTGGAGATTTACAAACCTTAGTCCATCAGCTATTCCTAAATTGACCCTCTATGTGAGTGAACTGAACTGCTTTGTTCAGGGTGCATTCCAGCTTTGAGTCTATTGTTTCTGGCTGTCAACAGACCCACCACGACACGGATCAGGATGACGCAAATAATGAATGAATAAACACCACACCAGTTGTCAGAAATAACAATAATATTGATAAACAACTGTAGTTTAATAAATTAATGAATGGATGTTTCAGTGAGACGGCGGCCTGGTGAAAGCAACAGGCTTCAGAAGTGCGCTAACAGTGCCAACTGCTGCATAGTGCGCTTCTCCATTAATAGCCCTGCCATGTCTAAATGCCATTGTGATCCTGCTCATTCAAATACTCACGATTTGTTCAATGATGCCAAGCAGGAAAAGCATGTAATATTTTAATCGATTGTAGACATTGAAAGCTGCAATATCTGATACACGGTGCTTTGATGAATCGCCAGTGCGCCTGGGTGTTAATCTCCAGAACTACCTGTTACAACTGAACTGAATCAGTGCATCCACATGGTTTAGAAAACGATCGTGCCGCATGGCACCACAGTACCATATTCCAGTAAGACATGCCCACAAAACAGGCTACTATTTAAACAACGTATTGCTTTGCTTATAAATTATTGGAGGCATCTCTGACTCAGCAGCCGCTCCAATATCAACAGACACCATTGCGCTCCGGTTTAGTCCATCAATCCAGCCTGGGTATAAATGTTTCCCGCACACGGAAGCCCGCAATGCCAACCAAATTACACCTAAAACACGACCGCTCTGCAGAACTTGTTCGTCTTCAGTATTCATTCATTCATTCATTCATTCATTCGAAGCTTCGGCAGCTGGCGGCTTTCTATCGCAACGCAACCCGGCGGTACAAGTGCGCGTTTCTGTGAGCGCAATTCCGCCTGCTAGAAATGTTCTAGGTTGGCGTTTACCTTGGCGTTAGCAGCTGTGGCACCGCTGGATCTCCGCTGCTGTTGGTCTGGATGTCGGGGTTGATGTTATTGCTGGTGAAGCTCTGGTGGCAGCACAGTTGGACAATGTGAAAATCTCCCACATACACGCGCATACACAGAGCGCCCAATCCGATCTGATCTGATACTAATGGGAGGGGTAGAGAGAGAGAGAGAGAGAGAGAGAGAGAGATGTCCAAACACAGGAACAGCACTGATGGACCTACATAGAGGTAATATTCACTCGTTACATGGTTTCTCTTCTTTATATGTATACTGTATAACTGTCTTTTCAATGATTAGATAATAATGTAACTACTGCAACAGTCATGCTTATAAAGCTCCTAATTAAATTGAATTGAATTGAATTGAATTGAGAGAGAGAGAGAATCTGAGGGACACCTACTGATACGTCCAAACACTGTATGTACATCTGTTTTGTCTTCTTTATATTTTCTTTAAAGTACTTTTTATATACTTATATAACTGTTTTTTCAATGATTAGGCAATACTGTAACTACTGCAACAGTCATGCTTATAAAGCTCTGAATTTAATTGACATGTACTGAATTAAATTGAACTGAATTGAATTGAGAAAGAGAGAGAATCTGAGGGACACCTAATGATACATCCAAACACAGGAACAGCCCTGATGGATCTACACAGAGATAATGTTCACGTGTTATGTACCTGTACATCTGTTTTGTCTTCATATTTTCTTTAAAGTACTTTTTATATACTTATATAACTGTCTTTTAAATGATTAGGTAATACTGTAACTACTGCAACAGTAATGCTAATAAAGCACTGAATTAAATTGAACTGAATTGAATTGAACTAAATTGAACTGGAATCTGAGGGACACCTACTGATACGTCCAAACACAGGAACAGCCCTGATGGACCTACACACAGATAATGTTCACTCATTATGTACATCTGTTTTCTCTTCTTTTATATTTTCTTTAAAATACTTACTTTTATATATTTATATAACTGTCTTTTCACGGATTAGGTAATACTATAACTACTGCAACAGTCATGCCAGTAAAACTCTTTGAATTGAATTGAATTGAATTGAGACAGAGAGAATCTGAGGGACACCTACTGATACGTCCAAACACTGGAACAGCCCTGATGGACCTACACAGAAGTATTGTTCATTCGTTATGTACATCTGTTTTTTCTTCTGTTATAATTTTTTTTAAATACTTTCTTTTATATGTTTATATAACATGTTTTTTCAATGATTATGTAATACTGTAACTACTGCAACAGTAATGCTAATAAAGCTCTGAATTAAATTGTACTGAATTAAATTGTACTGAATTGAACTGAATTGAGAGAGGGACATCTATTGACACGTCCTAACACAGGAACAGCCCTGATGGACCTACACAGAGATAATGTTCACTCATTATGTACATCTGTTTTCTCTTCTTTTATATTTTCTTTAAAATACTTTCTTTTATATATTTATATAACTGTTTTTTAAATGATTAGGCAATACTGTAACCACTACAACAGTCATGCTAGTAAAACTCTATTTAAAAAAAAAAAAAAAACGAATAGTTTTTACTATGTTTTTTATGTTGGCAGGGTCGCAGTGGGTACGGTGGCACGGTTAGTTACACCTAAGAGCGTTTTAGTCAGCAGCCAAAATTTCTAACATGTAAGTCAGTTTAATAGCTAAAGTTGGTTTGCTAGCAGAAAGTATGCAAATAGCTAATGCTTACACATTACTTTCATTCCACTTTACTGTTATCTATCTATGCACTTTGCCTTTTATTAGGTAATTTTATATATTTTATACTCTTTTATGTCCTTTGATTTAATTTCATGTTTTAATGCTTTTATTTCTTATTACATAAAGTACTTTGAATTGCCCTTGTGTATGAAAGGTGCTATACAAACAAACTTGCCTTGTCCCTGCCTATATAAGCCATATCTGAATAGTAGATTTGGCTTATTAATTAAAAAGCAATCTGTGTAAGAACATCATACAGAGCATATAATGTTCCAATAAACCTGTCAGTTCAGAGATGAAGTTAGATTAACAGAAGTACAGTATTTATTTCAACTGTGTCCTTTAATTCACTGTTTTCTATGTGTTTTGGCTATTTAACTCTTTTCTTGCTGTGGGCAGCATGGTGGCACAACACATAGGGCTGGTTTTACTAAGCTTTAGTTTAAACCTTACCTTTAGATAATGTCTAAGGGGAGATTGAAATGTTCAACCTATGTCTGCATGGGTTGCATTCCACTATCAAAAATGGCAATAAGCAGATTGGCTGCTTTAAATTGCCACTCTGTCTTTGAAAGAAGAGAGCTGGTTGTATAGAAAGGTTTGCATGGTGACCAGAAACTTGAAGAGAGCACAGTAACATTCTAGACAGATTGGATATACCATTTCTACTTAGAACCTTATTAACAAAGCTACAGAACGCAGTGGCCTTGAGTCCATTATGTGGGCGTGCACTAAATATTCCAATTTTATTTATTTATTTTTTTCTATTTTTCCAACTTTTCCCCCCAATTTTCTCCCCTAATCTAGTTGTGTCCAATTACCCTGATTGCATCCTCCACTGATTCAACCCTCCACTGCTGACCAAGAACGCTTCTCAACTGACACACGGCCCCTCCGACACATGCTCAGTACAGACTGCATTTTTCACCTGCACAAGTCGAGTTCATATACCAATCAGCACTGTGCACGGAGAGCCACACCCTGATCAGCATTATTCCTCAGCCCTGTGCAGGTGCCAGCAATCAGACAGCAGGGGTCGTAATTGCACCAGTTATGAGGACCCATGATCAGGCTTGCCCCTAACCCTATGAACAACAGCCAATTGTTGTTCATGCAGCTGCCCAGCCCAGCTAGGTGGCAGAGCTGAGTTTTAATACGATGTATTCGAAAACCCAGCTCTGGTATTTTACCACTGCGCCACCTGAGCAGCCTAAATATTCTACATTATTACCATTGGCCCATATAATACAACTGCAGCTTAAAAATCAGGTGTTCCTTGGCTACACTGCATTGCTTAGAGTAATCCACAATTCATATGTAGTTGACAACACACCCTCTTCAGCTCTCTCCTGAACCAGATTAAAACATCTTCCCATGGTCCTGACCATTATCATATTGTACCCAACTGCCTTGTTATATTTACACCACACACACTGCTTACTATTAAAGCAAAAAAAAAAAGTTTTACTTTGAGACCTAAACACTTTCTGACACCTTGTGTTGAAGAGCCTCAAGTGAGGCTTTGTAAAAACTTTCAGCAAGGGCTTCTTGTAACTTTTCTAAATAGACTGGATTGAGCTGAGCTTAGAGAAATGTGTAACTCTCAGACGGTATATTGCTCTCCAGCATGGAGTATTTTCATAAGAAAACAATCATTTGCTTAGGACGAGCATTTAATTTAATTTATGTGGGCCGTCTTTATTACCTTGCTATACCAGACATGTGTGTCCTTGTTAAATAATTAAATAAGCTGATTCACGACACAGGTTTAAACTATCAACAAGCTGAGTTGGCAAGGCAGTGTGTTGAATGGCATTGACAATAGTCTGACAAAGTCTTATTCTTCTGTATGAATGCATGTATTACATAATCATCTGAGAAATTTTAATAAAGTGAAATGGCTTTACCTAAGCCACTCAAAGCAGAATCACACGAACATATACAGTGTATCACAAAAGTGAGTACACCCCTCACATTTCTGCAAATATTTCATTATATCTTTTCATGGGACAACACTATAGACATGAAACTTGGATATAACTTAGAGTAGTCAGTGTACAACTTGTATAGCAGTGTAGATTTACTGTCTTCTGAAAATAACTCAACACACAGCCATTAATGTCTAAATGGCTGGCAACATAAGTGAGTACACCCCACAGTGAACATGTCCAAATTGTGCCCAAATGTGTCGTTGTCCCTCCCTGGTGTCATGTGTCAAGGTCCCAGGTGTAAATGGGGAGCAGGGCTGTTAAATTTGGTGTTTTGGGTACAATTCTCTCATACTGGCCACTGGATATTCAACATGGCACCTCATGGCAAAGAACTCTCTGAGGATGTGAGAAATAGAATTGTTGCTCTCCACAAAGATGGCCTGGGCTATAAGAAGATTGCTAACACCCTGAAACTGAGCTACAGCATGGTGGCCGAGGTCATACAGCGGTTTTCCAGGACAGGTTCCACTCGGAACAGGCTTCGCCAGGGTCGACCAAAGAAGTTGAGTCCACGTGTTCGGCGTCATATCCAGAGGTTGGCTTTAAAAAATAGACACATGAGTGCTGCCAGCATTGCTGCAGAGGTTGAAGACGTGGGAGGTCAGCCTGTCAGTGCTCAGACCATACGCCGCACACTGCATCAACTCGGTCTGCATGGTCGTCATCCCAGAAGGAAGCTGACGCACAAGAAAGCCCGCAAACAGTTTGCTGAAAACAAGCAGTCCAAGAACATGGATTACTGGAATGCCCTGTGGTCTGACGAGACCAAGATAAACTTGTTTGGCTCAGATGGTGTCCAGCATGTGTGGCGGCGCCCTGGTGAGAAGTACCAAGACAACTGTATCTTGCCTACAGTCAAGCATGGTGGTGGTAGCATCATGGTCTTGGGCTGCATGACTGTTGCTGGCACTGGGGAGCTGCAGTTCATTGAGGGAAACATGAATTCCAACATGTACTGTGACATTCTGAAACAGAGCATGATCCCCTCCCTTCGAAAACTGGGCCTCATGGCAGTTTTCCAACAGGATAACGACCCCAAACACAACCTCCAAGATGACAACTGCCTTGCTGAGGAAGCTGAAGGTAAAGGTGATGGACTAAACCCAATTGAGCACCTGTGGCGCATCCTCAAGTGGAAGGTGGAGGAGTTCAAGGTGTCTAACATCCACCAGCTCCGTGATGTCATCATGGAGGAGTCGAAGAGGATTCCAGTAGCAACCTGTGCAGCTCTGGTGAATTCCATGCCCAGGAGGGTTAAGGCAGTGCTGGATAATAATGGTGGTCACACAAAATATTGACACTTTGGGCACAATTTGGACATGTTCACTGTGGGGTGTACTCACTTATGTTGCCAGCCATTTAGACATTAATGGCTGTGTGTTGAGTTATTTTCAGAAGACAGTAAATCTACACTGCTATACAAGTTGTACACTGACTACTCTAAGTTATATCCAAGTTTCATGTCTATAGTGTTGTCCCATGAAAAGATATAATGAAATATTTGCAGAAATGTGAGGGGTGTACTCACTTTTGTGATACACTGTATCATGTTAATGTTACAGATGTGCTGATGTTCCATCATTAATATAATATTTTATCAATAAGTGTCTTAAAGTGGTTTCTTTTCACTGATGGACAGGGTGAAGAGGTTGAAAAGGGCTGACTAATTGTGCATATAAAGTGTGTTAGATCTCAGCTGTTTCGAGAGTAACAGGATGGACAAGATCAAGAACATGTTTATTAGAGGGACAGTACAGGTAAGATGTTTTCGAGACAGAGATTGAGATGGTTTGGCAATGTACAAAGGAGGAATGAGAGTCCTATGAAGAGAAGGATGCTGAGAATGAAGCTGCCAGGCATGAGAAGGAGAGGAAGGCCATAGAGGAGGTTTACAGATGCAGTGAGGGTGGACATGCAGGTGGTTGGGATGACAGAGAAAGATGTTCTGGACAGGGCAAGATGGGGAGGAATGATCTGCTGTGGCGACCCATAACCGGTACAGCCAAAAAAGAAGAAGAAGAAAAAGATCTGTGCTGCTACTATTGGTAATGGTGAAGCTTTAGTGTCCCAGTACCATCTGAAACTATAACAAGTGATATTAGTAGCTCTAATTCATCCCAAATGTGTTTAATAGGGTTGTGGTCAAGGCTTTGTGCAGTCCACTGAAACACACTAAACTCAAACTGACATTGACAAACAATATCTTCTTGGACTTGTGCAGTGGACAAGGACTGTCATGCTGGAACAAAGAGGGCCTTCCACAACATCTTAAAAAATGCATTAAAAAAAATTTGAATATCAGCCGCTCAGGTGGCGCAGAGGTAAAAACACACTAGCACACCACAGCTGACATTTCGAACTCGTCGGTTCGAAACTAAGCTCTGCCATCCGGCTGGGCTGGACGGCTACATGAACAACTGGCTGGCTTGTTGTTCATACAGTGTGGGAAGCCAGATGGGGAACTCATAACTGGTGCAACTGCAACTTCTGCTGGCTGTGTTGATGTGTTGATCAGGGTGTGGCTCTTCGTACACAAAGCTGATCCGCATTTGAACTTCGTGCAGGTGAAAAGATGCAGTCGGCTACTGCACACGTCAGAGGGGGGTGTGTGTCAGTCTCAGTCAATCAGCAGTGGAGATCAGCATCAGTACAGAGGAAGCATAATGCAATCGGAGAATTGGATACGACTAGATTGGGAGGAAAATTCTTATAATAATAATAATAAACGTCCAATGTCTGACAAGTATGTTCATTTATACACTCAATACTTGGTTTACCACTTCACCACAAATTACTGCATCAATGCACTGTGGTGTGGAACCAATCAGCTTGTGGCACTGCAAACATGTTATTGAAACCCAGATTGCTTTGATAGTGGCCTTAGCTTGTCGGTATTGCTGGGATGAGTGTTTCTCATCTACCCATCTACAACCTATTGAGATTATCTATGGGGTTCAGGTCAAGAGAGTTGGCTGGACAGCAAACCATTTAGCAGTAGTCCCACCCAAGAAGGATGGGTCCCTGCTGAGTCTGGTTCCACTCAAGGTTTTTTCCTGTAATTTTAAGGAAGTTTTTCCTTGCCACTGTCGCCCTCGGCTTGCTCAATAGGGGTTTTTGGTCTGTTGGTCCTGGATTTTGTAAAGTTGCTTTGAGACAATGTTCATTGTAAAAAGCGCTATATAAATAAATTTGACTTGACTTGACTAGTTCTGCCACCGTAGGCAGGTGCTAAGTCCTCCTGGAAAAAAAAATCGGCATCTTCATAAATCTCGTCAGCAGAGCATTAAGTGCCTTAAAATCTCCTAGTACACGACTGCGTTAACTTTGGACTTGATAAAACACAATGGACCAGCACCTGTAGATGACATAGCACTCCAAACCATCAGAGACTGCAGAAACTTCACACTGGACTTCAGACACCTTGGATTCTGTGTCTCTCCGCGTTTCCTCTAGACTCTAGGACCTTGATTTCTAAATCAAATGCAATATTTACTTTGAACCACTGAGCAAAAGTCCAGTTCTTTTTCTCCTCAACCCAGGTAATATGCTTCTGAAGTTGTCTCTGGTTTAGATGTGTATGCAGCCTCAGTCCACTCCCTGTGAAGCCCTTCCAAGTTCTTAAATTGACTGCTCTAGACAATCCTCTTAAGGCTGTGGTTATACCTTTTCCTACCACATTCTCCTCTTCCAGTCAGCTTTCCATTTATATGCTTTGATACAGCACTCAGACAGCCAGCCTTTTTAGCAGTGACCTTCTGTGGCTTACCCTTGATCCCTATCCTACATCAATGATCGTCTTCTGGAAAACTGTCAAGTCAGCAGTCATCTCCATGATTGGTTGTGTCTGCTGAACTAGACACATAGTATTTACACTGTTTGATTAGTAATCTACCTAAACTTAATAAAAAATGTTCTAATAATTTGAGAGTCTGGATTTCTGAATTGAGCTATAACATACACCGATCAGCCATAACATTAAAACCACCTCCTTGTTTCTACACTCACTGTCCATTTTATCAGCTCCACTTACTAAATAGAAGCACTTTATAGTTCTACAATTACTGACTGTAATCCATCTGTTTCTCTACATGCTTTGTTAGCCCCCTTTCATGCTGTTTTTCAATGATCAGGACTCTCCCTACTCTCCCACTACAGAGCAGGTATTATTTGGGTGGTGGGTCATTCTCAGCACTGCAGTGATACTGACATGGTGGTGGTGTGTTAGTGTGTATCAGTTGTGCTGGTATGAGTGGATAAGACACTGTAGCGCTGATGGAGTTTTAAAACACCTCACTGTCACTGCTGGACTGAGAATAGTCCACCAACCAAAAATATATCCAGCCAACAGCGCCCTGTGGACAGCATCCTGTGACCACTGATGAAGGTCTAGAAGATGACCAACTCAAACTGCAGCAATAGATGAGCGATCGTCTCTGACTTTACATCTATAAGGTGGACCAACTAGGCAGGAGTGGCTAATAGAGTGGACAGTGAGTGGACACAGTATTTAAAAACTTCAGCAGCGCTGCTGTGTCTGATCCACTCATACCAGCACAACACACACTAACACACCACCACCATGTCATTGTCACTGCAGTGCTTAGAATGACCCACCACCCAAATAATACCTGCGCTGTAGTGGTCCTGTGGGGGTCCTGACCATTGAAGAACAGAGTGAAAGCAGGCTAAAAAAGTATGGTAAATGGACAGTGAATGTAGAAACAAGGAGGTGGTTTTAATGTTATGGCTGATCAGTGTATGTACGTAGTTATTATAATATTAGATGAGTCTTGCTCATCTGTTTTATGCTATAAACAAGACTATAGTGTATCTTTGGCATCACTCAATATCTTGCACATTACCACCTTGCAAAGTCACAAATTGTTGAATTTTAAGACATTTACAATAACAGTTTTTGTTTCGTTTCACTGCAAAACAAGGGATATAGGAAAGAAAAGGTCCAGGATATCTTTAAAGTAGAGGTTTATATTCACCTGCCAAGGTTCATTCCTGGCCATTTTTCCAAGTCGATGCATTACTGTCATTTTATTGCGGAGTTGTTGTACAGCAGATAGTAACTGACTGAATGAATGTCATAACCTGAAATATCCCCTTTATTACCATTATAACCACTGTATTGTTATTATACAGTATGTTGAATAGTAACCTGTACTAGTATGTAGAGCACCACAAGGTTAAAGTCCCGTTTCAAGGAAAATGTGTGACTGAAATTATAGCCGTCCATAAAACCGCTTGACACTCTGCAGTGCACTATTACTGAAACTACAACATGAGTGCAGTTTCTATCTTCATTTTATGTTATTTATTTGTGTCAGGGTGCCAATCCATTGCTAAGCCTTGTCCAACTCTCCACAGACATAGCCAATCATGTCTGTTTGTAGTCGCCCGACCAGCTGATAGCACCACCGAGGATTTAAAGCCAAGCTAGTGTACTTTACCAACCACCTCAGCACCTCAGGTATTAACATGTGTTTATTATTTTCTATAGTCCGGTCTATTATCAACAAGGCATACCTAAGACATTATATTATTATATGCCAAACAGGCCATGTGTTTAATAGTGCCAGTGTTATCTACATCAGCATTACCACTACTGTAAGTCTATGTGCATGGAAAGGTGCAGTAATAACAAAGCTTCAAGTTTCATAAGACATTAACAAGAATGTAAGAGAGGAAACATGCTACTGCATGTTGTGTTACCTACCTGGGTCTGGGTTTGCGTCACAGCCATTATCAGATGTAAAGAAAGAGAAAACTGCTGGCACTGAGTTGGACAAGTAAAGTCAGGAAACTCTGTGGAAACTCACAAAACAAAACATACACTGATCAGCCATAACATTAAAACCACCTCCTTGATTCTACACTCATTGTCCATTTTATCAGCTCCACTTACCATATATGAGCACTTTGTAGTTCTACAATTACTAACTGTAGTCCATCTGTTTCTCTACATGCTTTGTTAGCCCCCTTTTCATGCTGTTCTTCAATGGTCAGGACCCCCACAGGACCACTACAGAGTAGGTATTATGTAGGTGGTGGATCATTCTCAGCACTGCAGTGACACTGGTATGAGTGGATCAGACACAGCAGCGTTGCTGGAGTTTTTAAACACCTCACTGTCAGGTCTGGACTGAGAATAGTCCACCAACCAAAAATAACCAGTCAACATCGCCCCGTGGGCAGCGTCCTGTGACCACTGATGAAGGTCTAGAAGATGACCAACTCAAACAGCAGCAATAGATGAGCGATCGTCTCTGACTTTACATCTACAAGGTGGACCAACTAGGTAGGAGTGTCTAATAGAGTGGACAGTGAGTGGACATGGTATTTAAAAACTCCAGCAGCGCTGCTGTGTCTGTTCCACTCATACCAGCACAACACACACTAACACATCACCACCATGTCATTGTCACTGCAGTGCTGAGAATGATCCACCACCTAAATAATACCTGCTCTGTGGTGGTCCTGTGGGGGCCCTGACCATTGAAGAACAGCAGGAAAGCAGGTTAACAAAGTATGTAAAGAAACAGATAGACTACAGTCAGTAATTGTAGAACTACAAAGTGCTTCTATATGGTAAGTGAAGCTGATAAAATGGACAGTGAGTGTAAAAACAAGGAGGTGGTTTTAATGTTATGGCTGATCGGTGTATACCCTTAATGTAGCATGTTTACATGTCTGCATTATTTGGATTATTTGTTGAACCTGGAGGACTACAGCATACAGGCTAGTAATTTGTTAGAAAACAACCTTCTCTGGAATCAAGCCAGCAATGAACAATGAAAAATGTGTGGTGCAGGTTAAGTCTGCTTTCTCTTCCCTGAAGCTACAACTTAGCTGAACCAAATCAGTGGTGCTAAATAAATTTCCACTGAATTAAATGAAACCTGTTTAAGTGTGCAGAAGTAAATTGACCTCAGTAGGAGGTGATTCAGATCTGGCAACTTCAACTGCTTTTCCCTAGGCTTATTTCATTAAAAGCAAGTGGATCGGAGCAGTTGTTGTTCTTGTTGTGTCGTTTACTTGCTTTTCCTCCTTCTTTCCTCCAACGCACACTAACTGCGGCTGGCCGGAGGCATCTCACGCTTTTCCCCTACACCCACAACATGCTATGAAAATCACAAGCCAATCATGGTTGCCCTTGCTTGCTGACCTGGGAGAATCTTTTTGCAGTTTTCCTCCCACTGGTTGGAGCAGAGCTGGCTGATAAAACTGCGCTGAATCAGTGCTGAAGTGCATCAGCTATCTACAGCGTGATAAAGAACCCTAACACTGCAATTGAAAAAGATTTCACTGTTTGCAAGTGCTTTTAGATTTTTGACTCTCAGCGTAAATCATTTCCCAATTCTAGCTGCTTTTAAAAGGATCTTTATATGCTTTTCCTTATTTTGAATGTTAGTGTGAGTCTACTTTGAGGACCTGGTGCATTAATGGCTGCCAGACTTTCATTTCCATTAATAATCTGAATAGGCTTTTACCACCCAAATGATCTATCACAATATTCACATTGTGACAGTAAGCTGGTATTATTCCATGCTGCTAGAGAAGAACAAAATTGCAACAAAGTGCGGTGTGCACTCATGGATGATAGACCTTATTAGAAGGTGGTGCCTTGCATGTGTAGCTGTGGCTAAGGTTTCATTTAAAAGCTGAAATATCGACTGGTAAACCAACAGATCTATATTTAATATAGCCACTATTTACCACTTGCTCTCACTCACCACGTTGCTGCTACCCACACACATAGGCTCAGTAAAGAAGTCCAATAATCCAGTGATTCTCTGTTCCAGGCCTGGTAAGCCCACACTGTCAGGAAAGAAATACTGCATTAGTGAGAGCTATCACTGGGAGATCACAAGCTGAAATTTCTACCAACAGAGAAAAATGTAGGAGTACAGGAGGGCATAACTGACACCACGCTCATGGTGTAAAGGACGCTTTCCCCATCTTCTCCTGTCTATGCTAAAAGTATGAAATAGAATAGAATGCCTTTATTTGACATATGTACATATGTAGACGTACAGTACAACAAAATTCTTTCTTCGCATATTCCAGCTTGTTCAGAAGCACAGGGTCAGCCCTTGTACAGCGCCCCTGGAGCAGAGAGGGTTAAGGGCTTTGCTCAAGAGCCCAACAGTGGCTGCAAGGCAGAGCTGAGATTCGTACTCTCAACCTTTCAGTTGATAGCCCAAAGCCCTACCCACTAGGCCACCACTGTCCCTAAGTTAGTATCTGAATCTGTTAGTACATAAAATACGGCAGTTAGTGCTTTCTCCAGATGTGTTCAGGTGCATAATGATTTTGCATTAGGAGCGGTTTGAAAAGATACATTGGCTGGATTCTCCATAGCCAGATTTGACATCTAGGATCTAAGAAACTCCTTTCAAAAGTCGGCTATAAAATGCACTACAAACAAGCACAGTTGCACCCACAAGCTATCCAAAATGTGTCTGTTTAATGCAAAGCAAATTAAAATAATAACACAACTGAAACACTGACATATACTTTAGTAAACAAGACAAGAACATTTACAGTGGATCCTTGACTTACGAATTTAATTGGTTTGTTAGTATATTAATATTAAATATTAAAATGTTTGTTAGTTAAACCTATTTTTCCCGTAAGAAATAATGTAAATAGAATTAATCCAGACACCCCCAAACCCCCCCTTACCTAACCTTTCTTATGTCTTAAAAGGTTTTTGTTATAAATACAAGTATATTTTCCCTTAAATCTTAAATAATAGAATAGACATTCCTGTAATAAACAATAATAAACAACAATACACAGTAGTACTGTACTGTACATAAACACACATTGCATTTCAGTACAGTACGTGTGCTGTACCACACACCAAAATACATTGTATCTACCAGAAACAACAATAACTCTCATATTTCTCTATTATTTCCTAATTTATTTCAATAGTGTTATATTTTGTAGGTGTAATTTCATGAAAGAATAACTTCCTTCTTCTCTCTTACTCAATGTCCCCTCTGTCTAACACACAGTGACAGCTACTGGCAGGAGATGATAATTATACAACAATAAAAAACTGCGCTTTCTCTGCACCTTCTCTGGGGACATTTTAATATAGAATTTTACAAACTATAAAGAAAACACCGGAAAAACACCGCCCGATGTCTGAATGTTCGCTTACTGTATATATATATATATATATATATATATATATATATATATATATATATAGAGAGAGAGAGAGAGAGAGAGAGAGAGAGAGACGGTCAACTGGTTTGTGACGTCACGTGTTTCGCGAATTTCGGTTCGTAATCCGAAATTTGTTCCTACGTTAAGTTGAAAAAGATCGTTCGTAACCCGAAATGTTCATATGGTAAACCGTTCGTCCATGCTCCTCTTGTCTAGTCCATGCACTTGCCTAGTCCATGCTCTTGTCTAGTCCATACTCTCTTGTCTAGTCCATACTCTCTTGTCTAGTCCATGCTCTTGTCTAGTCCATACTCTTGTCTAGTCCATACTCTTGTCTAGTCCATGCTCTTGTCTAGTCCATGCTCCTTCTGTCTAGTCCATGCTCTTGTCTAGTCCATGCTCTTGTCTAGTCCATACTCTCTTGTCTAGTCCATACTCTTGTCTAGTCTATGCTCTTGTCTAGTCCATACTCTTGTCTAGTCCATGCTCCTCTTGTCTAGTCCATGCTCTTGCCTAGTCTATGCTCTTGTCTAGTCCATGCTCTTGTCTAGTCCATGTCCATACTCTTGTCTAGTCCATGCTCCTCTTGTCTAGTCCATACTCTTGTCTAGTCCATGCTCCTCTTGTCTAGTCCATGCTCTTGCCTAGTCCATGCTCTTGTCTAGTCTATGCTCTTTTCTAGTCCATGCTCCTCTTGTCTAGTCCATACTCTTGTCTAGTCCATGCTCTTGTCTAGTCCATACTCTTGTCTAGTCCATGCTCTTGTCTAGTCCATACTCTTGTCTAGTCCATGCTCTTGTCTAGTCCATACTCTTGTCTAGTCCATACTCTTGTCTAGTCCATGCTCTTGTTCATGCTTAGTGTTAGTCTTGTTTAGTCTTGTTCATGTTTAGCATTAGTATAGTTAGCTTAGGTTTAGGATAGTACAGTCAAGTTGTGTTTAGATTAGTGTAGCGTTTAGTTCAGCTTTAGCATTGTTTTTGTGTGTTTAGAGTAGCGTTAGCGTTTAGCTTTGTTCATGTGTGTGTCTTGTCTTGTGCAAACCTGTCTAGTGTCTTTTATTATTATAAAATTTTTTGCTATACATCTCTGTGTGTGTGTCCGCCCTTTCTTGTCTTGTCTAGCCCATTCGTTACAAACATATTGTGTATGTAATATGGGAATGAATGTGATTTTATGAACATATAATAGCTATGTGTCATGTTTACACTGTGTTGTATTGCTCGTGATTAGCTATGTAAACGTTAACAAGCTAAATTTGTTTTCTGGTGGATTGTGCAGCATTTCTGGACATTTACTGATTACTTATACATCATTGGTAGTTTTCAGCAAAGATTATTAAAACATTAGTCTGACATAATCCTGCTTGTACTGTTAGCTGCTCGCAGCTAATGTGCCAACAGTCTTAACCAGCAAAGACACACAATGTTATTTTATTTATTTAATAATTATTTATTTAACCTCATGTTTTAAACACTTAAATTACATTCATGGGTGCTCAGGTGCCGCAGCGTGATAAGTTTCTAGCATACCAGCGCCGAGATTCTGAACTCCCAGGTTCGAGTCTCGGCTCTGCTATCGGTCGGCTGGGCGCCCTCTAGCGGGCATAATTGTCTAATGCCTGCAGCAGACAAATTGGCCTCCTGTCTGCTAGGGTGGGAAATGACCAGATTTAGCAGAGGGATGGGGCTGTGAAAGGAACCTGGTTGCCCAGGGCGCTTGCACAGCGGTGGAGGAGCGCAGAGGTCGGGCGTGTCAGTCAAGTCACCCCCTCCTTGGGCACCACTAGTGGTCCCCAGCAGCAGACTGACTATGCAAAAACAGGTAGTTACTAGTTACACAAGATTCATCAGTTCAGGTTTTCAATGTCAAACACAGTCTTGGAGAAATTTGGACTGTAGGAGGAAACCTGAGCTCCTGGAAGAAACCCACACAAACACGGGGAGAACATGCAAACTCCACACAGAAAAGACCCGTAGGAGACAGTGCTACCCACCAAGCCATCATGCTGCCCTTAAGACACGCAATGGCTGATGGGTAGTGAAGAACTATTACTCAGTACTCCCTATACAGTTTGAAGTTCCCTTCGAACTGAATGCTTTGACTCCCTATGGTTTGGAATCTCACCCACTTTACAGGGAAATTCTGGGGTGCACCTAATATCATACTAACAGTCACAATCTCTTCAATTTGACCAATTGTACAGTACTACCCATTTTTGCCAATAGAGAGGGCATGACTCAGCTCTCGAGGGGCTTAATTAGCTGATGAGATGACTCAGATTCAGTCCAGAAAACACTTAATGGCTTTTCAGGACAGAGCCACCGACTGAAATTCATGGAAAACTCAGCCTTGATAATCTGCTTAGGCTAAATTTTACTACATGACTCATGATTTTGAGTTGTGTAACATTCACCACCTGTAGCTAGTGAGAAGAATAGAGGGTTTTTTCAGCCTCCTCCACATCCTCCATCCTCTGCAGAGCTCATTCTGAACCTGTAGCTCTATGCTGCCACCCAGAGGCAATGCACAATGCACGTTAATGACAGACTACTGCAAATGCATTAATTACATTATAATCCAGGCTGCTATTTTCATAATTCAAATGATTTACACTATTGTCAAGCCTAAAGTATGTGGACACCTGAACATGAGCTTGTTGGACCTTTCATTTTAAAGCTACGGCATTACTACGGACTCTTCATATCCTTGCATGCACCTATAACAGCTTCTGCTCATCAGGGAGTATGTTCCACAAGATTTTGGAGTGTATATGTGGGAACCTAAATGCAAGCCAGACCTTCTGTTCCATCATGCCTGACGTCACTTTCACTGAATGGGCTCAGAGTTGCAATTCATCCCTAAATTGTAAAATGGACTTGAGTTCATTGCTCTGTGCAGACTCAAAGGGTCATCCCCAAATTGTTGCCACACAGTTACAAGCATATCTTTTATTTTAAATAATAAATTTTATACACTTGTTAGCAATTAACTCGATAATTAGAATGGGTGTCCACATACTTTTGGCTATATACTTTACAAAACTGCATGCTTCTTCAGCATTACTTAAATACACCAATCAGTCATAACATTAAAACCACCTCCTTGTTTCTACACACATTGTCCAGGTTATCATCTCCACTTACCGTTTAGAAGCACTTTGTAGTTCTACAATTACTGACTGTAGTCCATGTGTTTCTCTACATACTTTGTAAGCCCCCTTTTCATGCTGTTCTTCAATGGTCAGGACCACCACAGAGTAGGTATTATTTGGGTGGTGGATCATTCTCAGCACTGCTGTGACACTGACATGGTGGTGGTGTGTTAGTGTGTGTTGTGCTGGTATGAGTGGATCAGACACAGCAGCGCTGCTGGAGTTTTTAAACACCTCACTGTCACTGCTGGACTGAGAATAGTCCACCAACCGAAGATATCCAGCCAACAGCGCCCCGTGGGCAGCGTCCTGTGACCATGATGAAGGTCTAGAAGATGACCAACTCAAACAGCAGCAATAGATGAGCGATCGTCTCTGACTTTACATCTACAAGGTGGACCAACCAGGTAGGAGTGTCTAATAGAGTGGACAGTGAGTGGACACGGTATTTAAAAACTCCAGCAGCGCTGCTGTGTCTGATCCACTCATACCAGCACAACACACACTAACACACCACCACCATGTCAGTGTCACTGCAGTGCTGAGAATGATCCACCACCTAAATAATACCTGCTCTGTAGAGGTCCTGGGAGAGTCCTGACCATTGAAGAACAGCATGAAAGGCTTACAAAGCATGCAGAGAAACAGATGGACTACAGTCAGTAATTGTAGACCTACAAAGTGTTTCTATATGGTAAGTGGAGCTGAAAAAATGGACAGTGAGTGTAGAAACAAGGAGGTGGTTTTATTGTTATGGCTGATCGGTGTAGATTATGCATGTAATATCAAAGCATTATTTTGTACATTGTGAATCTTTACAGTTAATACATAGCCAGAATCAAAGCGATGTATAGTTACTTCGATGTTGGGCAATCACTGATGGGATGGGCAGCCTCGTTCGAGGATGACATCACAGGCACATTTCAGCCCCCACTGCCTCTACTCCCACTGCTGCTGCTGACGGAGCACACGCTTACAGAGGCACGATTCAGATTAGGGGTGACACATTTATAAACTAGAGGCACAGCAGAGCAGAACATGAGCAGACATCTCTTCTCCCCTTAAATCAGCTCCCAAAGAGTTTAGTAATGAGCTAATCAGTTCCTTTATGTTTCCGTCTTAAACACCATTGCATTAAAGTTTAGTTAGATCATTTTTTAAATCTAATTTTTATTTACTGACTGTGTAGTGTTTCAAAAGCTACCACAAACAATCATCTTGGCATAGTGTCTATTTTAAAAAAAACTGATGATTTATAACAGGATAAGTCTGTTGGGGTATTAAATGAAGCAGTACATTTATGTAATGAATTTTTTTGATTTTAGAGATGTAGAAAGCATTTTAGAGTAAATTTTACTGTAACAAAATGATTGAACACATTATTGCATTGCATAACAATGAAACCGGTGATCAGGTCCATATGCAAATCACAATGACCATTAATTCCAATGGCCATGTGTGCTTTTCACATATGATTGGGGTATAGCTCCTATTACGGCGTTGTAAGATGGTGAGAGATGTACTCTCAGGCCCCCTCCCCGGTTCAGAGATGGTCATTCCCTCTTCACATAGATGGCCTCTTTGACTCCCCTTTCAAACCAGCGTTCCTCCTTGTCAAGGATCTGCACATCTTCATCATTAAATGAGTGGCCGCTGGCTTGCAGGTGAGTGTAAACCACGGAGTCCTGGCCAGAAGAGGTCGATCTTCTATGTTGGGCCGTCCGTTTCGCCAGTGGCTGTTTAGTTTCCCCGATGTACAGTTCCCGGCAATCCTCCTGGCATCTAACAGCATACACTACGTTACTCTGTTTGTGTCGAAGAACCTGGTCCTTAGGGTGAACTATTTTCTGGCGTAGCGTGTTCTGCGGTTTGAAAGCAACTGAAACACGGTGTTTGGAGAATATCTGTCTCAATTGTTCTGCTACTCCCGCCACATACGGAATCACCACTGGTTTGCACTTAGACCGCGGTTGTCCTTCTCCTCCCTTCGATCCACTGGAGCTGTGTTTGGGCATTTTTCCCGCTTTTACGAATGCCCAGTTGGGATAACCACATTCACCCAGGGCCTTCTTGACATGAGATTTCTCTCTATCCTTGGCCGTAGTGTCTGTGGGGATGCTGTTCGCCCGGTGGTGCAGCGTCCTAATGACCCCTAGTTTGTGCTCCAATGGATGATGGGAGTCAAACCTTAAGTACTGGTCCATGTGTGTTGGTTTGCGGTACACGTTTACTTTAAAATGTCCTCCATCTTGAATAGCAATTTCACAGTCTAAGAAGGCTAAACTGTTGTTGCTTGCATCCTCCCTTGTGAACTTGATGTGTTTGTCCACCAAGTTGATGTGGTCCGTGAAATGTGGTACTTTAAAAGGCATAGTGTGTTCCTCCATTCGTGTTTAAGCTTTCTGTAGGTGATAAGTTCTACATATAGTTTTACATATGTCTTTACATGTTGTTTACCTTTGTGGCATGGCTTCCTGATTCCTGGTTAGTTATTATAACTGACTTCAGCTGGTGACTTCTCTGTAGTCATATACACTGGAATTGCTTGACTGCACTGAATGTCAAGTGCATGGAACAATGGTTTCTTTGTCAGAGCTAGAAAGAAAACACAATCACCTAATGCATGGGGGGAAATGGTCCAGATTGTGAGATGTAATCCAACAGCCACCAAGTGTCCAAAGTCAATCAAACTATAAAGACATTTCTTAGTGTTTAACCGTGATATTCTGTTTTACTGGGTTATAGATTTAATAATTCAAATTCCCTTAATTACATATTAACAAAGGAAGATTAAAAAATACACAGCTAAATTAGGCACAAATGTGTTGTCCTTGATTACTGGTTCCTTAGGAATCACTGTTAACAGAAAATTTGGCAATGTACAATTTGACCACTATGCCAAAAAATTGAAAGGGGTGCAAGAAGAAAGCTTTTTCCTTCATCTATCCATAACGTTAAGAGTCTGGAGTATTCTAGATGGTCCTAGAACCAGGCAGCAAACACAACTAGTGGGTTTGGTATATTCATAGTGAAGGATCTGTAACATTTTGCGGGATGGATTTTCTCTAAAGAATCTGGCAACCATGTGTAGACACATGGCATCATGGACTATATGAAGTACCAGGACATAAAAAAATCATGAAATCTGTCTGTCTCGGGCATAGACGCTAGAACTGGGTCATGGTTGGATCTGTAAATCATACAACAATTCAAAATTAATCCCAATCCACCAACAATTGGCAAGTCAAACACATACACGAGATTTACCATCTCAGTCATCTGAGCTAAAGACGATTAAAAACCTGTAGGGTACACTGAAGAGGATGGTCCATTAGAACCTTGGAGTCTGAATAATTTGAAGAAATTTCTCACTCATTTAAACCACATTTTAAAAATACAATGAACCTTTAAAGTTGCAAAAATCACTGACCCCCGGTTTTAAAAATATGTGCGTTTAATTTAGCCTTAAACTGCATGCAGCATATGTGATAAGTCAGGTTACTGTCATAACCGTTTTACAGACCCCTGCTTATCATAGCTGGTTTGCTGGGTAAATATGCACGGCTCACACACAATACACAATCAGAAGGTTTCAGCAGGAGAATAATTCAACAGTTGAGACGCTGGTTACCATGAGAACATACTTGCTGAACAGAAGAGGCACTTGCTGCTTCACTGAGTGGTGATGAATTTTCAAGCCACTGCGGGATTTTTAGAAAACGTTTGCCGGCATGACAAGCGTGTAAACATTAATACAGCATGGTTACTATTCACAGCTGTAAGAGCCAGCCCACCCACCCAAAATGTTTACAGCCTTCCAGAAATGATTAAATTAGAATTATAGACTACTGATTTCTTAATTGATTTCTTAATCAATTTATTGGCAAACTTATTAGCATGTTAGCATTAGCCATTGACAGTCTTGTCTGTGTATAATCAAACATAAGAGACATTGATTAGTGACACAATTAACCTTTAAACAACAGACTGAAAGTAATTACTTAAATTGATTTGACTGGATTAAAAAGTTAATCAAGCCAAAGTATGTGAACAGTCTCTAATGGGTTAGACACACTTATTGCTAACAGGGGCGGCACGGTAGCTAAGTGGGTAGCACTGTCACCTTACAGCAAGAAGGTCTTGGGTTTGATGGGGTGGGGCGGTCCGGGTCCTTTCTGTGTGGAGTTTGCATGTTCTACCCATGTCTGCGTGGGTTTCCTCCGGGTGCTCCGGTTTCCTCCCACAGTCCAAAAGGCATGCAAGTGAGGTGAATTGGAGATACAAAATTGTCCATGACTGTGTTTGATATAACCTTGTAAAATGAGTAACTACTGTTTCCTGTCATGAATGTAACCAAAGTGTAAAACATGATGTTAAAATCCTAATAAACAAACAAACATATTGCTAACAGATATAAAAAAAAAATCAAGCATTCTTCCATGCAGTCATTGACAGAGAACTGCACCTTTCCAATGAGCCAGTTAATCTTATTCTAGGCCAGCCAGAGCTTTTTCAATCAACTGTTAATGTTGGGATGTACAAGAAACAAGAGCTTAGCTGAATAATGGCCACAGAGGTTCACAGAATAAAAGAAGAAACTATTAACAAGAACTGTTCACCAGGAGCTTCATGAATGGGGTATTCATCACCAACACACATCTGCTAAAATGTCACTTGTTTAAGCATTGCCATTTCTTTTTGCAGGGTCCGAACTAGTTTATAAGGAAACTTGCTTATGGCAATTCCATTTATCTCCTTAGCTCAACATTTGTACCTGACTGCTGGGATTAAAGTTCCACAACCAGAAATCGGCCAGAATATGACACCAATTAAAATCCATAGTATGAATAAATACAAATTGTCAAAATCATATAAATGAGTAGTTATAGGGTGTGTTCGAAAACCTAGTGAGCTGCATTGCTGTCTTACTGTCTACATAGGCAGCTGACTTAGTAGAGAGGATTCTAATAAGTCAGTGACTTATAAGTCAGGTTATTCGAATGCGCTACTTAGACAGCGAGGTACTTAGACTTAAACTGAGGTAGCACAGCACGCTAACGTCAATATAACATTTCCCTTCATGTACCGATAACGGTTACATTTCCTGACAAGCCCGAACTTGCAAATAAAAACACTCGGTACAAGTTTATACAAGTTAAAAATCAGTAATATTTTATTTACGTTTGAAAATAACTCCATTCGTTTCTCCGCCCCGTCAGCCATGAATGCTGGGATTGTCTTGATCACTTAAGGCAGCGTCCGATGCTCACTCGTTCTTGAGCCAAAATAACATTGAAATAATAAGATGCCTCAGAAGTGTGGATTTTAAGGCATCTAGGATTTCGAACAGCCTCCTTCTCGGGAGCGCGCACAGGATGACGTAAAATGCTGCCTATGTAGACAGCACACTAGCTTTTCGAACACACCCATAGTCTCTGACTATGCACTGACGATCCATACTAACACTAACAAAACCTTGTTATTTCACCCCAGTTATGATTGTGCCACCTGAAAACACTAGGCACATGGCAGTAATGCACACTAAACAGAGCATCATTCCATCGCAGACCAACAAACACTCATCTGTTCACTTCTACACACTTCCACACAATGAGTAACAAGCAAGTTACATAAAGTTACAAAAAAGTTACCATCATTGGGCCCCTTGGGCAAGGCCCTAAATTGTATTCAGTCATAATTGTAAGTCATTTTGGATAAAGCATCTGTCAAATGCCACAAATGCAGATTCAAATAATGACCTACAAATAAAAATAGCAAGGAGTGTTTGGTGCTTCACATTTCCAGGGTTCCGCTTTGATTTTGGAATTGTACTTTGAGTACCGTTTGGGGTGTCATTGTGAGATTTTTCCCATTTACACTCACTTACCAAGAACATGCTGGTTGATGGATTGACTATTTTTACTGCCTTTAGGTGAAGGTTAATGTGTAATAGTTCATGATTGATAGGACATAATTCCAGTCATGCAGCTGTTGTTTCTAGGATACAACCTTGGTCTGAATAAAGCACTTTCTAAGGATGATGAATAACTGAATAAAGAAAAGTAGGAAATGAAAAATAACACTATGAAAATAAAAAAGATCTTGCTGTGTATAGCATACTACCATCATATACACCAATCAGCCAAAACATTAAAACCACCTTCTTGTTTCTACACTTACTGTTCATTTTATCAGCTCCACTTACCACGTAGGAGCACTTTGTGTTAGGCTCTGTGGCATCAGGGGAATGTACCATCTCTCCCTGACGCCACAGGCCTTACAGAGCAGAAACGAGCTGTGCCTTTAATTACCTGGCCAGCTCGTTAGGGCGAAGTGGCTGCACCTGTGCCTTCCCTTATTTAAGGGATAGGTGCAGAGCTGTAGCCGTCGCACCTTCTGCTCTTGTTGGCTGATTCTTTTTTCTTTCTTTGAGTTTGTTTGGCACTGCGGTGTCCTTTTATGTTTGTTGTTTTTTATCTTTAGGTTGTGCCGCCGCACTGTGCCGCCGCCGCCGTGCCGCCGCCGCCGGGCCACCGCTAGTGGGGCGCCACCAGGCCGCCGCCGCCGCCAAGCTGCCGCCATAGTGCCGCCGCTGTCGTGCCGCCGCCGCCGCCTGGTCGCCGCCTTCAGGTCGCCGTCAGGCCGCTGCCGCCGAGCCGTCGAGCCGCCGTGCCGCCGCCACCGAGAGACCCCATTATTGCGCCCAGAGGAACGTGACCCCCTCCCAGCGCAAACCGCTGGTGACAGCGTCACGTTCCGCCCTCTGGAGCGCTTGAGCAAATGGCCACTTCCCAGCCACCCTGGCTGGTGACAGCGCCTTTGCCTTTAACTTTTGAAACCCGCAAATCAATCACACCCGGTAGCTGGCATGGCTCTAGCCAGCATAAGTTGCTGGAAAGCGCCATGCCACGCAGCTATTGTCGGTGTTACCCCCCCTTCTTCGGCCAACAGCGCGAGGAGTTCCATCTCGCGAACCCACTCTTTGCCTCAATAGGTCGGGAGGCAAGAGTCCTGGGTTCGCGCCTCGCGCCTCGCGCTTCCCCTTTTCTTTTGTATGCTTTTTTTGTTCCTTTTCAGCCCCCGACGTCCGGCTGCCTTCGGGATTCCCCGAAGTGTTTTTTGTTATTGTTATTCCTTTTATTTTATGTATATTATGTTTATGATTTAATAAATAAAACCCTTTTTAGTTAAACCTCCGCATCCTTGGGTCCTTCCTCCCCACCTCATAACACTTTGTAGTTCTACAATTACCTGTTTCTCTGCATGCTTAGCATGTTAGCCCCCTTTCATGCTGTTCTTTAATGGTCAGGACTCTCCCAGGACCACCATAGAGTAGGTATTATTTGGGTGTTGGATCATTCTCAGCACTGCAGTGACACTGACATGGTGGTGGTGGTGTGTTAGTGTGTGTTGTGCTGGTATGAGTGGATCAGACACAGCAGTGCTGATGGAGTTTTTAAACACCTCACTGTCACTGCTGTACTGAGAATAGTCCACCAACCAAAAATATATCCAGCCAGCAGTGCCCCGTGGGCAGCGTCCTGTGACCACTGATGAAGGTCTAGAAGGTGACCAACTCAAACAGCAGCAATAGATGAGCGATCGTCTCTGACTTTACATCTACAAGGTGGACCAACTAGGTAGGAGTGTCTAATAAAGTGGACAGTGAGTGGACACGGTATTTATGGACTACAGTCAATAATTGCAGAACTACAAAGTGCTCCTATATGGTAGGTGGAGCTGATAAAATGGACAGTGAGTGTAGAAACAAGGAGGTGGTTTTAATGTTATAGCTGATCGGTGTATACATATCTGCAATTATAAGAAATACATGGCTTTCAAGTGGAGCCCCACCAGGTTTATAAATTGACAAAATTAATTGACAAAACAAAACCATATGACTCTATAGATGAAAGGGTTTGAAGCCAGTCATTGTGAGGTTGAAATGATGGCTTTTAGAGAAGCGTGACCAGGTCTGTTAATGGAAATAAATCAGTGTGCCTTTTATTAGAGCACTTAATTAAAAATCATCACATGCAATGCTCCTGTCATCATTTCCTACATGAACAACAAAACCTTTAGATTACAAGAAGCTAAACTAAAACAATGGCGGCTTTGTTTCTTATTACTTTCCTTTCCAGCCACGATTCACTGTTACTAACTGACTCTGTATGTCGGTATAGCCATTACCCATCACCTCCATCAGCTTCACTTCTTACACAAATACACAAGACCCATTTTTATCCTTCTATTGCCCTGCCGTTGCCCATGGATGTCTAATCTGAGATGACATGCTGCTGCCAGTTACGTTAATGCAGTAGGACCATGTCTCAATCAACAGCTAGAAGTGATAGAAATCCCTCAGGGCTCTCTCTGCCACAGAGGGCACTTCTGAGTCTGGATTTAACACCCAAGCGGCCATACAAAGCCCAAATCCTAGAGCAACATCCATCCAGATGCAAACAGATGAAACTTAACCTCAGCAAGACTGAGCTAATATGTCCCCGGAGATCTGTCTCCATGCAAATTCCATGCAAAAAAGTAATTTCTTCTAGTGACCCTCAGATCAAAACAATCTGATAATTTAAGAAACATTGATGTTGTCCTGACAACAAGCTGTCCAAGGACTTAACAATTACTTTCTATGGAAGTCAGACAGATTTCTCTTTTTTTAAAGACTGGACTACTGACAGGTCTTCCCACGTTCATTCTCAAACAGTTCCCACCAGTAACAAACCCCTGCAACTCATTCACAAAGCAACTGCCCACCTGGTTTTCAATCAACCAACGCTGCCACATCACCCCACCACTGCGCTCTTGTCACTGGCTTTCCTGCAGCTGCCCACATTTAATTAAAAACAATGATGCTTGCCTACGAAGCCAAAAATAGACCATTTCTGTCCTACCTTAGAGAACTTAATAAACCCTGTTCTGTACCACGCAACCTTGGAGACACGAGTATAGCTCATCTTGATCGACCAATCAGCACTCGACGAAGACAGGCATCGAGGCTATTCTGTTATTCTCTGTGGTTGAACCAAGGTGGTAGAATGAAATGATTTAAGACCCACCTCTTTACTAAGCACTTAATAATTACAATTATTAATTTTCAAATTAATATTCATGAATAAGCTATTTATTTATTTATTTATTAGGATTTTAATGTCATGTAGTTACAGGTTCATCAGTTCAAGTTCAATATCAAGCATGGTCACTGGTAATTTGTATCTCCAATTCACCTCACTGGCATGTCTTTGGACTGTGGGAGGAAACCGGAGCTCCCGGAGGAAACCCACACAGACACTGGGAGAACATGCAAACTCCACATTTTCTGGACCCGGACCATCCCATCTGAGGATCGAACCTAGGACCTTCTTGCTGTGAGGCGACAGTGCTACCCACTGAGCCACCGTGCCCAAATAAGCTATTAAAAATGTGCCCAAATTCTCCAGCCCTCCCATTACACCAGGCCAACCAAGAAATAATTAAAATGAAAAATATTTGCCATGTCTGTTGTGTCTCAAACATCATTTAACCATACTAATTATCATGTTAAATTAGTGTCTAAAAAACAATATAGCAACAATCTATTTTACTATTTGGCTATAAAGTGTTATTGTCAAAACACATGATTTACCGTTAACCTTTGGCAGGTTACCTGATGTGATACACAAACAAAGCACACACACATTTGCTAACAAAAAAAAAGGTTTTTTTTTCGTTCGGACAGTGTCAGCAGAAATCAGCAAACCAGTCAAACACAATCATCTCCACTCCTAAACCTCACACAAATTCCTCTGATGAAAAAGAAAAAGAGGGATGGACATTTTACATTCACACACACACACACACACACACACACACATTTAAACAAAGTGTAAGACATTTGGTACTTTAGTCAGACATAATAAAATGGTTATTTGTTCAAATTCAAGCTTTTATGTATAGAAAACAAGAGTTGCATATACACAGATCAGCCATGACATTAAAACCACCTCTTTGTTTCTACACTCACTGTCCATTTTATCAGCTCCACTTACCATATAGAAGCACTTTGTAGTTCTACAGTTACTGACTGTAGGCCATCTGTTTCTCTGCATGCTTTGTTAGCCCACTTTCTGCTGTTCAATGGTCAGGACTCTCCCAGGACCACTACAGAGTAGGTATTATTTGGGTGGTGGATCATTCTCAGCACTGCAGTGACACTGACATGGTGCTGGTGTGTTAGTGTGTGTTGTGCTGGTATGAGTGGATCAGACACAGCAGTGCTGATGGAGCTTTTAAACACCTCACTGTCACTGCTGGACTGAGAATAGTCCACCAACCAAAAATATCCAGCCAACAGCGCCCCGTGGGCAGCATCCGGTGACCACTGATGAAGGTCTAGAAGATGACCAACTCAAACAGCAGCAATAGATGAGCGATCGTCTCTAACTTTACATCTACAAGGTGGACCAACTAGGTAGGAGTGTCTAAAAGAGTGGACAGTGAGTGGACAAGGTATTTAAAAACTCCAGCAGCGCTGCTGTGTCTGATCCACTCATACCAGCACAACACACACTGACACACCACCACCATGTCAGTGTCACTGCAGCGCTGAGAATCATCCACCACCTAAATAATACCTGCTCTGTAGTGGTCCTGTGGGGGTCATGATCATTAAAGAACAGGGTAAAAGCAGGCTAAAAGGGTATGTAGAGAAACAGATTGACTACAGTCAGTAATTGTAGAACTACAAAGTGCTTCTACATGGTAAGTGGAGCTGATAAAATGGACAGTGAGTGTAGAAACAAGGAGGTGGTTTTAATGTTATGGCTGATCAGTGTATGAATCATACCCACAGTAAAGAGGTGGGAGCATCATGATATACTGTACGACTCTGACTCTTATAGCATTAGTGCACTTTAATGCTATATTGTTTTACCATTATGTAGTGTTATACTATTACCATTTATGAATTTGATCTCACTGCTTGGCATCATCCGGAGAAGAATGGGTTCCTGTTTAAAGCCTTTACTCCCAGTTAGGAATTTTATTTCGGCCAGTGTTATTCATAGTATGCTTATATGGTGTCTTGACCAGGATATCTATAAAGCTGTTTTGAGACATGGTTTGCATAAGACACTATATAAATACTAATTCAATGAAAGATTATGCAAAGATTGTGGAAAAGCAATAATAGTAGTGTACTGTTTAATTCATGGCAAATTTTTAATAAAACAACATTACAGTGACATTGTAGACAATTGTGTGCTGTTAAATTGATTTAGCAGTTTGGGGGAAATAAACAGTTTTTCTCATTTAATTTTTAGCAAGGCAATACTCTAATACAATGCACTAAGGGAGTTTGACTTAAGATGAGTTAAAATGTCAAGTGTGTGAACACCTTAATGCTGAGCATTAGTACTTAAGCTCTTGTTGCCTATAATGGAAGCAAATCCCTGTAGTCCTACTTCTAGATCTAGTGGAAAAGAGGAAGCTGCTGTGGTGGTGTAGGAGGAGGGTGGGGGATGCTCACGTTTGGAATAAGACATTTAATATGTACATAAACATGTGATGTTAGATGTCTAGATGTCTATACTTGTTAGGGCTGCACGGTAGCACTCTCACCTCACAGCAAGAAGGTCCTGGGTTTGATCCTCAGGTGGGGCGGTCCGGGTCCTTTCTGTGTGGAGTTTGCATGTTCTCCCCGTGTCCATGTGGGTTTCCTCCAGGTGTTTCTGTTTCCTCCCACAGTCCAAAGACATGCAAGTGAGGTGAATTCGAGACACTAAATTGTCCAGGACTGTGTTCAATATTAGCTTGTGAACTGATGAATCTTGTATCTTGAATCTTGAATGAGTAACTACCGTTCCTGTCATGAATGTGCGTACCAAAGTGTGTAAAACATGACTTTAAAATCTTAATAAACAAACAAACAAACAAACTATACGTGTTAAACTGGTAATGTATAACATTTACACAACACTTCAGTCCTATTTATTCATTTCTGTTTGAAATCATGATTTAAAATCAAGCACCAAGCCGCTCAGGTGGCGCAGCAGTAAAACCACACGCTAGCGCACCAGACCTGAGATCTCGAATACATCGTATCGAATCTCAGCTCTGCCATCCGGCTGGGCAGGGCGACCAAATGAACAATGTTTGGCCTGTTGTTCATATAGAGGTGGGGTATTAAGCCAGATAGGGACTCCTCATAACTGGTGTAACTACGACCTCTGCTGGCTTGATGGCGTCTGCACAGAGGCGGGGAAAGAGTGCGTTGATCAGGGTGTGTCTCTCCGTACACAAGGCTGATACGCATATATGCACTCGCCTAGTGTGGGCGACAAAATAGCTTGGGTTAGCTTCGTTCTCCTCAAATCAGAGTGGAGAGGAGGCATGACGCAATCGGGCAATTGGACGTGCTAAAAGGGAGAAAAAAGGAGAAAATGCATGGAAAAAAAAAATATATATATACAGTATATATATATATATATACATATATATATATATATATATATATATATATTATTGTCACACGTAACTAATGTTGCTGACTTTTGTTGTCCACAAGTCATTTTTTGTGAGTCACAAGTCGAGTTTGAGCCGCAGACTCGAGTCCCAATCATGTGCAGTAGCCAAATGCATCTTTTCACTTGCACAAGGCGAGTTCATATGCGGATCAGCTTTGTACACGGAGCTTTGTGCCACACCCTGATCAGCATTATTCCTCGACTTTGTGCAGACACCATCAACCAGCCAGCAGAGGTCATAATTCGCTCAGTTATGAGGGGTCCATATCCGGTTTTATGCAACCGGCTTTATACAACAGCCAGTCATTGTTCATGCAGACACGTGGGCAGCAGCCTTATGCATTTTGTCGCCCACACTAGGCGAGTTCATACGCAAATCAGCCTTGTGTACGGAGAGACACACCCTGATCAATGCACTTTTCCCCCGCTCTATGCAGGCACCATCAATCAGCCAGCAGAGGTCGTAGTTGCATCAGTTATGAGAGAGTCCCTATCCGGCTTAATACCCCACCTCTATATGAACAACAGGCCAATCGTTGTTCATGTGTTTGCTCAGCCCAGCCGGCAGGCAGAGCTGAGACTCGATACGATGTATTCAAGATCCCAGCTCTGGTGTGCCAGTGCGTGTTTTTACCGCTGCGCCACCTGAGCGGCCTAAAAATTTATTTCTGACTGGGTGTCTACATTGTAGCCATGGAAAATATGCTGTCAGATGCTTCACTTTTTGTCTCAAACTCAAACATAATATAGTCTAATTACCCGGCAATCTTACTTCCAACATAAAATATTACCTGGAGTCCATTATGAAGGAAACTCTATGCCCTAATGTTTGTGAAGGGTACGTTTTTGTAGTAACAACTCTGAGGGGCTTTAAAATAAAAAAGAACATTTAAAAGTACTGTCTTTGTCAACAACTCCTTTTTAATATCTGAAAACTTTTTGCTGTGCACATTTTGAAGTGTTTCTGTTAACAGTAACCATTGCAATGAGCTTTTCTATTTAATCAGTTGTTGATATAATATGTGAGCCTTGTGAGGTTGTCCAGGATGTATTTCATTGACTTTTTGAGGGGGTGGGAGCACTGTGGAAAGTTATCTCCAAATTTAGTCGTTTCCAATTCCATTGCCTGTTGCAATTCTCTGCTGGCCAGGATAAAGCGGTTTGTGAAAACTAATATATGAATGACTGCTCCCTGGTGCACTATATAGATTATAAGTAAATGCTTTATATACCCTAGTGTGGTGCTCTATGTACTCGGTAGCTGTATGAGTCAACTGGCATTACAAAGTCTGATTGAACTGAATTGCCCTTGATGAAAAGGAAGAGGGAACAGAAGGTGTGAGTGACTGTATGTGTGAGGAGGGTGTGTGTTACTCATGCTCAGAAGTATCTGGAATTTTCCTCTCCTAACTAGTTAGATGCTCCGGTCCTGTTATCATCCAGCACCATCAAGCTGTAAATAAGTCTTGTAATACTGTCATCAGGTATATCACTGTTGTACAAATTATTTTAATATGCTTATAGTGGTTGTGTTAGATGATGAGTCAGAAGCAATGCATTTTTGTTTAACTTAAGGGTCTACTGCATATAAAATTTGTAGAGGGGGCTCAATTTTTTTTTTGCACTGGGGCCCATGAGCTCCTAGTTACACCACTGACCACAGTAATTCCATTCACAACTTCCATAACAACTGGATGTAGAAATGGCTAAAACTGTTATTAAGAATATGACTGTACTGACAAGTCAGTGCCAAAACATTGCAAATCAATTAAATAATGATTCAAGACAATTCAAGAGTCACAGACTCTTTTTTTTATTTATTATTGCACTTTACAAAATGTCCCAACATTTCCAGAAATGGAGTTTGCAATACAAATGTATTTAGAGCTAGTTTTACAGCACCCATTTGGGCAGCACGGTGGCCAAGTGGGTAGCACTGTCGCCTCACAGCAAGAAGGTCCTGGGTTCGCTCCCCTAGGTCCTTTCTGTGTAGAGTTTGCATGTTCTCCCCGTGTCTGCGTGGGTGCTCCGGTTTGGGTGTTCCTCCCACAGTCCAAAAACATGCAAGTGAGGTAAATTGGAGACACTAAATTGTCCATGACTGTTTGATATTAAACTTGTGAATTGATGAATCTTGTGTAATGAGTAACTACCATGTCTGTCATGAATGCGTGAACCAAAGAGTGTGAAACATGACGTTAAAATCTTAATAAACAAACAAACAGCACCCATTAGACTGAGCCAAAAGCATTACAATGACAAAGTCTAGTGAAGCTCAATGCAAATACAAATACAGGGTTAAATCCTGGATGCAGTTGGAGTTTCCAGCATCATAGTAATTCAATTTAAAACTGGGTTTTAAAATGGCTAAATTTAAGATTATGGTGGTGCCAAACAATCAACAACTTTGGTTGAACTCAGTGAGCTAAATGACGTACTGTTACATCAATCTGTGCTGTATGTATGTTTTTACCCAGCAGATTTAATCATACTGTTTTAAACTCCACAAAAGATGTTTGAAAGCACTTTAATTTTGCAAAGTTTTTTGGATGAAGAAGTGTGTATTATATAATAATCAGTTGCAAAAATCACTGACATTTCAATACTGCAGTGGTGTACAATGGGGGCCAAAAGAACAGCCACTAGAATTTCTTATTATTGAGCATGTTAATTCCTCTGAACAAAAGGTTTCATTTAGTCTTTCTTTTTACTGAAGCATCAACTGATACATTTGAACAGATACATTTTATATATGTATCCTAAACTGTTTTAAGTTAAAGAAAAAACGGATGCCATTGTTCACCTATATACACTGATCAGCCGTAACATTAAAACCCCCCTCTTGTTTCTACACTCACTGTCCTTTTATCAGCTCCACTTACCATATAGAAGCACTTTGTAGTTCTACAATTACTGACTGTAGTCCATCTGTTTCTCTGCATACTTTTAGCCTGCTTTCACCCTGTTCTTCAATGGTCAGGACCCCCACAGGACCACCACAGAGTAGGTTTTATTTAGGTAGTGGATCATTCTCAGCACTGCACTGTCCACTCACTGTCCACTCTATTAGACACTCCTACCTAGCTGGTCCACCTTGTAGATGTAAAGTCAGAGACGATCGCTCATCTATTGCTGCTGTTTGAGTTGGTCATCTTCTAGACCTTCATCAGTGGCCACAGGACGCTGCCCACAGGGTGCTGTTGTCTCTGACTTTACATCTACAGGGTGGACCAACCAGGTAGAAGTGTCTAATAGAGTGGACAGTGAGTGGACACGGTTTTTAAAAAACTCCAGCAGCGCTGCTGTGTCTGATCCACTTGTACCAGAACAACACACACTAACACACCACCACCATGTCAGTGTCACTGCAGGGCTGAGAATGATCCACCACCCAAATAATACCTACTCTGTGGTGGTCCTGACCATTGAAGATCAGGGTGAAAGGGGGCTAACAAAGCATGCAGAGAAACAGATGGACTGCATTCAGTAATTTTAGAACTACAAAGTGCTTCTTTATTGTAAGTGAAGCTGATAAAATGGACAGTGAGTGTAGAATCAAGGAGCTGGTTTTAATGTTATGGCTGATCAGTGTATATATGGCCATACTCAATACAATTTATTTTAAGATTAAACTTTTTACTCAAATTGTTATGCTTATTAAAATGCACACATTTCAATGAAATACTTCCAACATAGAATAATTTTTATTAATGTCTCAGACTTTTAGCTCCTACTGTTATAGGTGTATTAAGACCTTTAGTATAAAAAGGCTCAACATTGCTACACCACATTAAAAATTCATGATGCCAATTTACCAACAAATAAAATATTCATTAAACATTAATAAACATAAGGGTTCATCATCACTAGTCATAGCAATGTACAAAGCTTACAGAAATGTTCAGGTTTAGGAAGATAAAGTCCTCTCTGTGGTTCTATTTCGACTACATGACTTTGTCAATTAATTTTAACCAGCAGATAGAACGAATTATAATTTTTTTTAAAGATCTGGAAGGAATTATAGAAATTATAGACAATAAGTAGATTAGTGACAATTAAGTCACTGTACATGATGATTCACGTTCTTCTCCTCTTTGCATCAGTTACAGTAGGTGGAATATACTGACACCCTGAGTCTGAGTAAATGAGTGAATGCTTCCAAGTACCAAGTAAACTTTAGCAAGCCATGCAAACTACCTTTGTATCATTAAACACTGTATAGCTGTGTATTAGTTCTGTTTTTACATTTATTGAAAAAGGGTCAGGAATTAAAATATGAAAAAAAGTAAGGATCATAGGCCGCTCAGGGGGTGCAGCGGTAAGAAACACCCGCTGGAACCAGAGCTGGGATCTCGAATACATTGTATCGAGTCTCAGCTCTGCCTGCCGGCTAGGGCTGAGCGACCACATGAACAACAATTGGCCTGTTGTTCAGATGGGCTGGACTAAGCCGGATGGGGCCTCTCTCTCATGACTGGTGCAATTGCGACCTCTGCTGGCTGATTAATGGCGCCTGCACAGAGATGGGAAAAGAGTGCTGTCAGGGTTTGTCTCTCCGTACACAACGCTGAGCTGCACTGCACTCGTCAAAGTGTAGGTGATGAGATGCATACGGCTGCTGCCCACGTGTCAGAGGGGGCGTGGGTTAGCTTCGTTCTCCTCAATCAGAGTGGGGATCGGCATTGGTGGAGAGGAAGCATGATGCAATCGGGCAATTGTACGCACTAAAAAGGGAGAGAAAGGGGAGAAAATAGGAAATATAAAAAAAAGTAAGGATCATAGAGTCTGGTAAAGATGGAAGAGACAAATGAGAATGAGAATGCTTGGGAAATACTAAAACAAGAAACATCCACTTGAACTGTTTGATGAAAGAGTGAGAGAGAGAGAGAGAGAGAGAGAGAGAGAGAGAGAGAGAGAGAGAGAGAGAGAGAGAGAGAGAGAGAGAGAGAGAGAGAGAGAGAGAGAGAGAGAGAGAGAGAGAGAGAGAGAGAGAGAGAGAGAGAGAGAGAGAGAGAGAGAGAGAGAGAGAGAGAGAGAGAGAGAAGAAGGGGATTAAAAAGAGGATTTAAATAAAAAATAGAAAGACATCAGAAAGCTGTCTAACCGGGTTGGAGGAAGACGTACAGCAGAGAAAGGAGAACCAGTTAGAAAGGGAGATGGAAAGGAACAGAGATGCATCATACTGAGCTGTCAACAGAAAAGAGGAAGGGAGAGATGAGGATGAGAGAGGCAGAGGAACGAGGGAGGTAGAGGTAGACAGAGGTAAAAGAACAAAGACATCATATTGAGCTGTCTAACAGAATGCTGTGTTATTGCTCTCTCCCACAGGCGCTGTTATGAATCTGAGCCCTGATCAGAATGACAATGAGCCCGGGCGCTGCTTCATTGATGAAGCTCCAACCAATCGCCTTTACTCACGCTCCTCCATTCATCTTCACAGAACGGCACTGTGGGTAAACCTGTTACATCATCAGACTTTCGTGCAGCACGCTCGCATATGTATGCGACTACATGGTTACACAACACTACAGCTACACACACACCCACGCACACACACACATACAAATACATGCCGCTAAGGGTGACTGAGCAAGATCTAAGATATGAATACAAATGAAAACTACACACATCTAATACACATCTAATATCACACCTTTAACAAAAATGCTTAGGATGTAAAGTACGCTAGCTTACCAGAGCTGGGGTTTCGAATACATCGTATCAAATCTCAGCTCTGCCTTTCCGAATAGGCTGGGTGGCTCTATGAACAACGATTGGCTGTTGTTCAGGGTTAGAGGGTAAGAAAGTCGGATCATAGGTCCTCATAACTGGTGCGACTGCTTGCTGACTGATGGCGCCTCCACAGGGCTGAGGAATAATGCTGATGGGGGTGTGGCCCTCCGTACACAGTGCCCGTCAAGTGTATGAACTCGACTCGTGCAGGTGAAGAATGCAGTCTGTACTGACTGTGCGCACCGGAGGGGGCGCAAGTCAGTTGAGAGGCGTCCTCAGTCAGCGGTGAAGGGTCGAATCAGTATAGAGGACGCATTCAGGGTAATTGGACAGGACCAGACTTCGGGGATAAAAATTGGGGGGAAAAAAAGTTAAACGATTGATTAAAACATCAGTTTTATTTGTTGAATTTTATTGTCTAAAACTGCAGTACAGTCAACATGTGACAGAAAATGGAAGAATAGAATAAGCCAAGTTTTTGGAGGAGTTGATTTTTTTATTTGTAAACTTTTTTTACAGAATTTGTAGGGCAATAAAAGTTGTTCTTATTTGTTGTTATTTCTCTGCATGCTTTGTTAGCCCCCGTTCATGCTGTTCTTCAATGGTCAGGACTCTCCCAGGACCACCACAGAGCAGGTATTATTTGGGTGGTGGATCATTCTCAGCAGTGTGTTAGTGTGTGTTGTGCTGGTATGAGTGGATCAGACACAGCAGCGCTGATGGAGTTTTTAAACACCTCACTGTCACTGCTGGACTGAGAATAGTCCACCAACCAAAAATATCCACCCAACAGCGCCCCGTGGGCAGCGTCCTGTGACCACTGATGAAGGTCTAGAACAGGGGTATTCAACTAAAATTTAAAGAGGTCCAGTTAGAGAAAATTTCTTGAAGCAAAGGTCCGGAATGTTTAACTACTGTACATACAGTATATACAGTATATATAACATATATATTGATATGTATTATATATAAATAGCCTAGTAGTTGTATCAACATCTGCATGTAATCAATAACTGACTGTCAAATCAGATGTCTGTTTGTTTATTAGTATTTTAACGTCGTGTTTTACACTTTGGTTACATCATGACAGGAACAGTATTTACTCATTACACAAGGTTCATCAGTTCACAAGTTTATATCGAATACAGTCATGGACAATTTAGTGTCTCCAATTCACCTCACTTGCACGTCTTTGTACTGTGGGAGGAAACCGGAGCACCTGGAGTAAACCCACGCGAACACGGGGAGAACATGCAAACTCCACACAGAGAGGACCCGGGCCGCCCCACCTTATCAAACCTTTCTCTTATCAAATTAAGAGAAAATAAAAATAAATTGTACTCCAGTGGGAAGTAAGAACAGAAATGAGTCTCTCCATCATGGATTAAATGCTGTATTTTTGCTGTACACGTTTCTTTTTTGGAGAGCGCTATTTGTCTCCTGTCTCACTCGTCTTTTTCTCAACTTTCTCCTGCACAGTCGTCTGTATCTCTCCCTTCGTTTTTTCTACGTTCGCTATCTTTCTTTTTCTTTCCACCGTCTTTCCACATGTAACTCGCCTCTAACTCTCGCATCTGTCTGCACTGTAGAGTCGCAGTGTTTACCGGCTGGAATGCACAGACTTGATTGGCTGAGTGGTGTCACGTGATTGGTCTGTGCGTTTTCTCAAAAAACCGCTACCGTAAAGACTACAAAAGCTGCGCCGGTTAAAATAGAAGCGCTCCGTCAGGTTTCAAGTCATAACTTTATGTTTTGGCTGTAGGTCCGGGTCCGTAAGGGACAGCTTCTGGGTCCGGATCCGGACCGCGGTCCGCCTGTTAGTGACCTCTGGTCTAGAAGATGACCAACTCAAACAGCAGCAATTGATAAGCGGTCGTCTCTGACTTTACGTCTACAAGGTGGACCAACTAGGTAGGAGTGTCTAATAGAGTGGACAGTGAGTGGACACGGTATTTAAAAACTCCAGCAGCGCCGCTGTGTCTGATCCACTCATACCAGCACAACACACACTAACACACCAGCACCGTGTCAGTGTCACTGCAGTGCTGAGAATGATCCACCACCTAAATAATACCTGCTCTGTGATGGTCCTGTGGATCCTGACCATTGAAGAACAGAGTAAAAGCAGGTTAAAATGGTATGTAGAGAAACAGATGGACTACAGTCAGTAATTGTAGAACTACAAATTGCTTCTATATGGTGAGTGGAGCTGATAAAATGGACAGTGTGTGTAGAAACAAGGAGGTGGTTTTAATGTTATGGCTGATCGGTGTACATCCACTGACTGTTACTGAAAAATCTTGAAACTTAAAGCTAGCAGTGTTTAATTTGTTCTGTTTAAAAATGAAAACAAAAAATATCAAAAAGTCTTTTAAAGTGAACACCTTTCCAACAAATTTACAAATAACTGCTGTGGGCACTCCTACCTTAGGTGTATCCAAAACACTAATTAATTGCTAATCAACTCTTAGCTTCTATGCCCTTCAGCCTGTAATGTAAACATTACTTAAAGTAATGTCATTAAGGATGTCTTATCTAAATGTGCTCTGAGGAATCAAGGCACTAAAAGAGATTATACATCAGTGTAACTATACAGAAGTCTTTTGCAGAAGTTTGTGAATTATGAAATACTTTACCTCCACCTTTAAATCTGTAGCAATTTCAGGTCTATTACTATTATATAAAACAATTTGTTTTATGTTGATATAATACTAAGTAGCCTTTTTATTATTGACAGTAATAAGTAACTTTTAAGCGATTCTTTAAAAAGGACGTCTCATTTTATATACGTTCAGCATTAATTCCAGAGCAGTTGTAGCCTAGTGGTTAAGGTACTGGACTAGTAATTGAATGGTCGCTGTGGCAGGTTGCCACTGTTGGGCTCTTAAGCAAGGCCATTAACCCTCAGTTGCTTAGACAATACACTGTCACAATTAGGGCTGGCACCGATACGATACTCTGTATCGGTATCGGTCCGATATTGGCCCAAATCACTGGATCGGATATCAGAAGGAAAAAAACGTGTAATCCGATCCGATACTGTTGCTTAATGTAAATAACACTTATTGTAAATAAGGCCATTGTTTGTGTGTAAAGCAAATAACACACAAAGATACGTTCCAACAGAGTGCCGTTTATTGCCAGCTCACTCAGCAACTGCCGTAACAAGGTGCTTCTTGATGACATCATTAACATGTGCCACTGATCTACAACTCATCTGCCACAGCCATTCAGAGATTAAAACACACTGATCAGCCGCTCAGGTGGCGCAGCGGTAAAAAGACACGCGCTGCAACCAGAGCTGGATTTCGAAGGAGCGTCGTTTCGAATCCAGCTCTACCTTCACGGTCGAGGCTGGGCGGCTATGGACAACGATTGGCCTGTTGTCCGGGTGGGGGGCGGGACTTGAGACCGTAGGGGATGCTCTCTCAGGAACGGGGCGGTTGCGCCCTCTGCTGGCTGGTTGGTGGCGCCTGTATGGAGACGGGAGGGGGTGTGGCGGAGTGTGTGATCCTCCGTGCACAGTACTCTGCCACGCTACACTCGTCAAGTGTGGGTGATAAGACGGTCGATTGGCTGTGCACGTTTCGGAGGAGGCGTGGAACGGCCTCGTCAGCCCCAATCAGGAGCAGGAATCCGCACTAATGAGAGGATGATAGATGGAATGAAACTGGACGTGCTAAATTAAAAAAATAAAAAATAATAAAAAAATAAAATAAAAAACACACTGATCTACTTTAACTTTTGGCATATTAAAAAATCATCTCCTACTGCCACATCTAAAAACACTGTTTAAACACAATAAAAATCACTTTATAAATGATACATCGTGCACCTATCTTGTCCCGGCTTGGAGATCTCTCACATCCTCAACGATTAATCCATTAGTGTTGTGAAATAAAACAAACTACACCATTTTCCGTTTGGTCACAGACGTCCTCTTCAAAATCCAGCAGGGTTTAATAATAAGCTCACTTTGGTTTTTAATAATCCAAAAACGTGACAGAACTTTAACAGAAAATCTCAACTCTGCATCAATTCTAATTGGTCCATCACATTTGATTGACATCCACATCTTCCAATTGTAGACACTTTGGATGACACGCCATAAAGCGAGATGTGTCAAGTAAACAACAGCTCGAACGTAAGTGAAACCAAAAATGCTGCTAAATGTTCTGTGTGTAAAAGTGAAAATAAAAACAGCAGTTTTGCATAAGTGTGATGTTGTAGGTTCTGTATTTATTCCTTTAGAATATTTGTTACACAGTCTGATCATTGTTATTTAGATATCTAGTTTAACCATGGTACATTGAGACATATTAATATTGCTTAGTTGTTTGAGAGGAGAAATGATGGTATCGGATTGGTATCGGTATCGGCAGATACTCAATTTGCAGTATCCGTATCAGACATAAAAAAATGGTATCGAGCCAGCCCTAGACTCAATAATGTAAGTTGCTGTAGATAAAAAGTGTCTGCTAAATGCCAAAATCGTAAATGTAAATGAGCTTGCTCCTTTCTCTCACACCCTCAATAAGAAGGGTTATGAATCTAGGAAAGGAATCAAGAAAATAGATGAGGAGGCAACAGTACAGAAATAGAATGCACCCCCTGTCAACCAAGCAACTAAATTGATGCTCCACCCACACATATTTACACATCTTTACAAGCCAATCACTGCAGACATCAGTAGAGTTTTCTGGTGCTTTTCTAAGCTGCTTTGCTCCCTTTATACACTTTTCCACATCCCGGAGGCATCTTCCACCTGTAGGAGCCATAAAACATGTTACATTTACATTTTAAGCATTTAGCAGACACCTTTTGTCCAAAGCAACTTACAACTAAGACTGTATACATTGCAAGCAATTGAGGTTTAAGGGCCTTGTTTAAAGACCCAACAGTGGCAAACTGGCAGATGTGGTGATTATTAGTCCTGTATCATAACCGCTAAGCTACCCATTTTTAAATGTGTAAATTCAGGCTGTAGTGGGCAGTAATAAAAGACGTCCATTTTAGCACTGTAGTAACTTCAGAAAATCTTTGCTTAGTTCACTTCTATCCATTTAGCCATAAACATAATCCACTGTTTACTAAAAATCTATTATTAGTAATACAGTAATTACATTCTCATAAGCGCAGTAAGTGCTGCGTCAATAATTTGCTTGCAAACACTTGCTTGCAGTTTCTTTTCACTTATTAAAGAATTTGCTTTGTAAGATGATTCATGGAATGTAAATAGTAACTGGAAGTTGGTGCTTGATTTTATATATATATATATATATATATATATACAGTATATATACTGTATATATATATATATATATATAAATATACAGTATATATATATATATATATATATGATCTGACATCATTCTGATCGTGTCATTTTCTGCTCTCTGATAACACTTTTTTTTTAAACCGCAACGCACGCAATGGGTAAATGTTACAGCCAGCTTCCTGGGTAGTGATGAAATGTCGCTCCCTACTTAAAATGGAATACCCTACATAGTGCACTTCACAGTAACAGATAATGTGAATGGATCGCTCCTACAGAATTTACGCTAATGATTGTAAGAAACGCTTTCTGAACCAATCAGACCTTCTGATTTTAATTTTTAGTAAGAATTGCAGCGTCACACAGATGATTGTCCATGAAACGCTTGATTGGCTTTCTAACGAGTTCGTGTTTTACTTCACAACCGGGAAAAGTTTGGAGGTTTTTAATTACAAGCACATTTACAAAATAACGGATTCTATTCCTAATGGGACACACGGTTATAAATTTAATAGCATCTAGAACAACATAAGCTGAGGTAAGCAGTATTATGAATTTTTTGATGTGTTTGGGATTTTGGCCGCTGTGCCGTGATTTGCAAAGAAAAGATTTTAACTGGTACCTAGAAAAGTAAAGACAAAATACAGTCGGTAATCTGTTGTTGTTTTTCTCTGAACTTACAGATTATTTGTTTATTTCTAAGCTACATTTCCAATATATGTTTTGTGTAGATTATATTGACTCGTGACTTGACTCGGACTCTAGCCTAAAGACTCGTGACTCGACTCTGACTCTAGCCAAAAGACTCATGACTTGACTCACACTCTAGCCTAAAGACTCGTGACTCGACTCGGACTCTAACCTAAAGACTCGTGACTTGACTCGGACTCTAGCCTAAAGACTCGTCACTTGACTCGGACTCTAGCCTAAAGACCCGTGACTCGACTCGGACTCGTATTCTGTGACTCGTGAACATCTCTGGTCGGAGGGGGCGTGTGACTGTCTCGCTCTCCTCAATCGGGGTGGGGGTCAGCTCCAGTAGAGAGGAAGCATAATGCAATCAGGTAAAAATTGGATGCACTAAAATCGGGAGAAAAAGGGACAAAATGCGTAAAATAAAAAGAAAATAGCCACGTTTACTAACAGTACATAAAAAGAAAATTGTTGGATTGCACAAGGAATCAGAACCATTGTTTTAATCTCTCTGTGGTCCTTTCTGTGTGGAGTTTGCATGTTCTCCAAGTGGGTTTCCTCCGGGTGCTCCGGTTTCCTCCCAGTCCAAAGACATGCAAGTGAGGTGAATTGGAGATACAAAATTGTCCATGACTGTGTTTAATATAACCCTGTGAACTGATGAACCTTGTGTGAACCTTGTGTGAACCTTGTGTGGGCAGTTGTAGCCTAGCAGTTAAGGTACTGGACTAGTAAGCACAAGGTTGCTGGTTCAAACCCCACCACTGACAGGTTGCCACTGTTGGGCCCTTGAGCAAGACCATTAAGCCTTAATTGCTTAGACTGTATAATGTAAAGTCGCTTTGGATAAAAGCGTCTGCGAAATGCTGAAAATGTAAATGTAAATGCGTGATGAGTAACTACCGTTCCTGTCATGAACGTGACCAAAGTGTGAAACATGACATTAAAATCCTAGTAAACGAATAAACAAACTTTACAACAATAAACAGCTTAATTCCTTTGACAGGTCTATTAGGATGGTATAGAATGTCCACAAGATAAATCAAATTGTATTTAAAATGAATCAGGGATCTATTCAGAGAAGAGCATAAGCTCCAAGACTGCAAAAGGCTACAAGAGCATCTTAAAGGCACTGATTTGCTGTTTTGAACGCGTTTATTTATTTATTTTATTGTTATTCCGTCTGCAGCGCCTGTGATTCACAAACTCCATCATGACTGTAGTGAGGGCGCTTGACGTCACAGTGGGCGGGATTGTGGGCGTGCTAGCATGATGGGGGCGGGGTCAGATCAAAGCGGCCAGCTCATTCAGTGCAGATGCTAACCGAGCAGCGACGCTCGTGGCAGCGTTCACCTCAGAAACAGCGCACATTTACCTGACTGCGTAGTAAAACATGGTACTGACGGAGTGACAAGCGGGTATTTTTTTCTCTCTTTCGGTTCCCTATCCGGCTGTCGGTTCTACATTTGTGTGTGTCGTGTCTTCATCTTGTGACGCGTGAGAGCGCTGAGGGAAACGGACACTGCAGCTTCATGGCACTGAGGTAGGTGCACGATGCGCGCGCGCTGACGTGATGCGCGGATTCCTCTCAGCGATGATTCACTGAATCATTCTGAACATTATAGGTGATACATGAGGGTAAACTGTGCTAGATATTGTGCCATATTTTAGAGATTATATAGAGGTATAAATGGGGCAGATCATAGGGGAGAAAATTTGTGAATGGAGAGACCGCGCAGTATCACAGGAGACCCGCGTAGTGAGGTGGCGTGTCTTATTTTTAGACGATTTCTAAAAATAGAAAGCAAGTGAACGCTGCAGGTTTTGATGGAGCTGATGATGAATTTTGGAAGAAATGTAAGTGGTAAACCTTTTCTATACCAACGTTTGACCTTTATGTGATGTCATACTGTTTCTTATTAATGTGAAGGGTGGAGGGTCACTTCAGGAATTTGGGAACGACCTCATTCATAACTAGGGGTTATTATTAATAGGAATACATGTATCAGTTCATATATTGCAGGTATTATGCATCCCCTCGACTGTATTTATTTTTTATTATCTTAAACTGCACTTAACAAAATGCATGTAACAAGAAATCCTAACCTTTGTTTTAGTCTCTTTAGTATCTAAGTATTCATTTGTTGGTTGTCAACACCTGTGTAAAATGTGTTCTCAATTACTATACAACAATCAATAGCTTAATTCCTTTGACAGGTCTATTAGAATGGTACAGAATGTCCACAGGATAAACGGGCGCCACGGTCGCCTCACAGCAAGAAGGTCCTGGGTTTTATTCCCAGGTGGGGCGGACTGGCTCCTTTCTGTGTGGGGTTTGATTGCTCTCCCCGTGTCCGTGTGGGTTTCCTCCGGGGACTCCGGTTTCCTCCCACAGTCAGAAGACGTGCAAGTGAAGTGAATTGGAGATACTAAATTGTCCGTGACTGTGTTTGACATTGAACTTTTGAACTGATGATTGGTTACTAGCATTTCTGTCATGATTGTAACAAAAGTGTGACGTTAAATCCTAATAAGTAAATCCACAGGATGAATCAAATTGTATTTAAAATAAATGTAAATTTAAAATGGGACAGTGGTAGCCTAGTGGGTAGAGCTTTGGGCTATCAACCGGAAGATTGGCGGTTCAAATCCAGGCTCTGCTATGCAGCCACTGTTGGATCCTTGAGCAAGACCCTTAACCCTGTCTGCTCCAGGGCTCCCGATCCTGCGCTCTGACCCCAGCTTCCAAACTAGCTGGGATATGCAAAGAAAGAATTTCATTGTACTGTACATCTGTATATGTATATATGACAAATAAAGTATATCTTATCTCTCTCTTATTAGGGACCTGTACAGAGACAAGGATAAGCTCTGCAAAAGCCTACAAGCCCTTAAAGGCACTAAACATAACACTTAGCTCAGTTCTTCATAAAAAAGTGAATTAGTGACAAGGCTACAGCCACACTTCCTGTGCCTGGCAGTCTGTCTAAACTTCTCAACAAACTTGAATGGTACTTATCAGAATGTTAATGTGGAAGAAAATGGTCCACAGTATAGAGAAAACTTAAAATAAATTAAGCTTTCAGTAGAAAGGAATTTTATCATGTAACAAGACAAGTGTTAGGCCGCTCAGGTGGTGCAGCGGTAAAAACACACACTGGAACCAGAGCTGGGATCTCGAATACATCGTATCGGCCACATGAACAACGATTGGCCTGTTGTTCAGATTTGGCCGGGACTAAGCCGGATGGGGTCTCTCTCCCATGACTGGTGCAATTATGACATCTGCTGGCTGATTGATGGCGCCTGCACAGAGGCGAGAAAAGAGTGCTCTCAGGGTGTGTCCTCTCCGTACACAACGCTGAGCTGCACTGCACTCGTCAAAGTGCGGGTGATAAAATGCATACGGCATGCTGCCCACGTGTCGGAGGGGGTGTGGGTTAGCTTCGTTCTCCTCAATCAGAGCAGGAATCGGCATTGGTGGAGAGGTAGCCTGACGCGGTCGGGCAATTGGACGTGCTAAAAGGGAGAAAAAGGGGAGAAAATGCATAAACAAAATATAAAAAACAAAAAAGACAAGTGTTGGTTTATAACACTGGTTTAAAATTAAGAAATGTAATGTTTGTAAGTGGCTCAGTCTAAAAATGCTGAACTAGACTGAACTAGCAACACTCAAGATTTTGTAAAGATGTATGGATCAAATTTGCTTCATTACACTGTACAAAACATACTAAGTTATATTTAAAAAGACTGTTGGCCTACCAAAGAACGGTGGTAAATACTTATACGTCGTTGACATCAAATGTTTTCAACATATAGGTTATTTTTCAGTCGTTTTCTTCTAGAAAAATATGTTTTATTAAGAAGCATAGTAGAAGCAAGCAGTTAGATACAAATCCCAGGATGTATTCAATTCTGTGGAACATGGGTCATGGGATCAATAAATGTTTAAGATTCTGTAAGGAGGTAAACTGCCTTGATGTTTGTAATCTACGTCTGAACCACCTTTAGTTCATTTATCAGGTTCGTTTGATCTGTCATAAACAGGGCATTTTAACATCCTCATTTTCTCTCCTGCACTCTCTCTCTCCCTCTCTCTCAGCTATGATTCACTCTGTTGCAGCAGCAATGAGCAACCAACTTCAAAACACCTCCTCCCTGAACACGGTAAGCATGTGGAATTTTCAGGATGCCCGCAACTCGTCGCCGGTGCAAACCACAAACCTGCGGCCGCTTTTTGTGAGCCCCTGGGACATTGCGCTGTGTGTGACCGGGACGCTTATTTCCTGTGAGAACGCGATCGTCATCGCCATCCTGTTCTACACACCGACGTTACGAGCCCCCATGTTCGTCCTCATAGGAAGTCTGGCTTTGGCGGACCTGCTGGGGGGCCTGGGCTTGATCCTGAACTTTATCTTCATTTACATGTTTAACACAGAGTTTGCAATGCTGTTGTCGGTCGGGTTACTCATTGCGGCATTCTCCGCATCCGTACTCAACATCTTGGCCATCACGGTGGACCGCTACCTGTCTCTTTACAACGCGCTGACCTACAACACAGAACGTACATTGACTTTCACTTACCTGATGGTGGTGCTCATCTGGCTTGTTTGCATCACTCTTGGCTTGCTACCTGTGCTCGGATGGAACTGTCTCCAGGACGAAGCCCACTGCAGCATCTGTCGCCCAGTCACAAAGAACAACGCTGTGGTGCTGGCAGTGACATTCCTCCTTGTGTTTGCGCTGATGATGCAGCTTTATCTGCAGATCTGTAAGATCGCCTTCCGTCACGCACAACAGATTGCCGTGCAGCACCAGTTCATGGCCATCTCTACCACTAAAGGGGTGTCAACACTCTCTGCCATTCTCTGCACTTTCGCTGCATGCTGGATGCCCTTCGCCATGTATTCAATTGTAGCGGATTCTAGCTACCCAATGATCTATACGTACGCTACAGTGTTACCAGCGACGTGCAACTCCGTTATAAACCCAATCATTTATGCCTTCAGAAACCCAGACATTCAGAAATCCCTGTGGCTAGCCTGCTGTGGATGCGTCCCGTCCAACTTCTCCCAACGGCCAAGGACATCAAGTGACGTATAGGTTAGATCGCATAAGATTATGAGCTACTATTTAAGAGTCTACTGTGTAAGCGTGTACTACTTCACCTGCAGAGCGGGTAGATCTCTGATGGAATTTTTTACTTAACTTATTCGCAACAACAACAAAAAAAGAAATTGTGATGTATAGTTCCCGGGATTTAAAATCTCAAACACAGCCCTTCACTAGATGTAGGGATCCGTGTCCACTGTAGTATAATGTATAAGTAGGCAGCAAATGCAGTTACACTTTTAACAAACAAAATAAGCAAAGGCTTAGTGAAAACAAAAACAGTAAAGAATAAGCCAATAAGTCTAAGCAGAATTCATTTTAATTAAAGCACTTTTGTTCTTTCCTGACTAATAAGGGTGCAACAATACATGGTAAAATGATTCACATTGCATGATTCACACATTAACATAAGCATCATGCAAACGTGCAGCATCAGGTGCAGTAGACCATCAGGCCTATTAATTATCCCATCTAATGCAATTGCACTCTTGAACCCCAAGGCTGCAATCAGTGTCTAGCTTGTCATACTACCACATCTGCTGTGTCATTATCTGCTTAAAAGAAGTTATATTTTCAGGCTTGTTTTATAATTCGCCAATGTCTGATTCAGTTTCATAGTTTTAAATGGTTTATTGATTCACTTTCAATTTAAGCTTATTTTTATTGCACTGAAACAAAGACAAACCTGCACTGTAAGTAGAATGGCTGAAGCAGGGGCGATGCAGGTGAATCAGAACTGGTCTAAGCTATTAGAATAAGTATTTTAGTAACAAGATGCACATGTCCATATTCACATGATCAGATTAATTGAAAGTACTTTAACATGATCATCATAAGATCAACCCAAGAAGTTTTTACTTAGCTACAGAAACTGGTTGTGCCATGCAATTCATAGGCATAACATTATGACCACCTTCTGAAAATTGTGTTCGTCCCCCTTTTGCTGCCAAAACAGCCCTTCAACTGTGGTGCACTGTGAATTCTGACACCTTTCTATCAGAACCAGCATTAACTTCTTCAGCAGTTTGAGCTACAGTAGCTCGTCTGTTGGATCGGACCACACGGGCCAGCCTTTGCTCCCCACGAGCATCAATGAGACCTGGCCACCCATGACCCTGTCGCCGGTTTACCACTGTTCCTTCCTTGGACTTCTTTTGATAGATACTGACCACTGCAGACCGGGAACACCCCACAAGAGCTGCAGTTTTGGAGATGCTCTGACCCAGTCGTCTAGCCATCACAATTTGGCCCTTGTCAAACTCGCTCAAATTTTTCCTGCTTCTGACACATTACCTTTGAGGCTAAAATGTCCACTTGCTGCCTAATATATCCCACCCAGTAACAGGTGCTGTAATAAAGAGAAAATCAGTGTTCTTCACTTCACCTGTCAGTGGTCATAATGTTATGCCTGGTCGGTGTAGACTAACAAGGCTGTGTTTTAAATAATGCACTAGCATTAGAATGATGCATTAGTTGTAATTAAGTTGTTGTGCAGCCTTATTGAAGCTGCTTACAAGCTTTGAAGTACTAAAACCTGACAGGATTTCTATTTGTTTATTTACTAAAAAAAATAAGTCCATGTTTATCCTGACGTGCACAAATCTGTGTTTTTTGTTCGTTTGTTTGGGTTTTTTTTGTAGAAATTTAGTATTAATTTTGTTTTTTTTAAGCACTAAAGTTTTATATTTAAGAGATAAAGCCAATTTAGTACACTGCTCATTTCAAATCAAATTAAATCATACGTGTATCATTGCACCCATATTAGCCAACTACAGTATGTCAATGTGCTGCCCATCTCAGCAAGGAAATGTTTGCTTTTTCATTTCTTTCATATAAAGAAAACATCGTTTTAGACGCTCTTTAAAGAAAATATCTTCAAAAAAAACACTGGTCAAGAATCAAAAGAACTGGGTACAGATAACTTATAAATGCAGTCTACATTTATCAGCACTACATCAGCACTGAAAACACTGCTTCCATTTCCAACACTCTGGTGTTTATCATCTCATATCACCCCAAGGTGGAAGCAGCGTCTTCTTGTGGTGAAAAAAAGCTCATTTGTGAGTAGTATAGTTATTCTATTTTAAATCCTCCCGCCCCCGCCGGTCCGTGGAATTATATTTTATATGGAACCGGTCCGTGGTGCAAAAAAGGTTGGGGACCGCTGGTATAAAACACGCCATAGATGCAGTTAGCAAGAGATGTTCAGTACCAAGGACAGCAGCCATTGCACTAACTAAACCATATGTCTTCAAGCAGTGGTTTCTACAGTGTCTAGAGCTTTTCATTTCAATTAAGCAGGAGCTGCACCAGGTTCCACTAGGGTGGGGTCTGACCTGTGACCTTTAAAACATATGAAACTTTTGTTTGTTTTAATGGTAAACGATAACATTTAAACTGGTTTCTGACCCTCTTTATCTGCACATTACATTGGGTAATAATGGATTCTACATCATATCTAGTGCCCTGTGTAACCACTGTGTAGATATTGAGGAACTCACTACTACTACTGGATACCTGTATAGATTTTCTAAATTGGAGAATGTTTTAAATGAAAGTGACCCTAATTAGAGGAGTACAAGGTTGTCAGTCCTGGTCAGGTTCACGGTGGGTGCAATTTCCCCAGAATCACTGGGCGCAATGCAGTAACACACCCGGACAAGACACCAATTTATCTCTGGGCCTCCACCATCCCCACCTCAGACATGGCCATCATGTCTGTATGTAGACACCTGACTGGTCAATAGCACAGCTAGAGATTTAACCCCCTGATCCCAGTGGTATTGGGCTAGTGTAATTTACCACTGTGCCACCCTGTGAAGATAAGTATAAATCTTTAACTTAACAGGCAGAACAAAATGTTCCTTGTCTTCAGTCTTCAAGACCATTATCATTTAAATTAAGTCTGTGTTTCAAATGGCCCCTAACTGCATATGAACTAAAAAAAAAAAAAAAAAGACTGGTAATAGTAAACCTATCTTGGCTATTGCTGGACATTTTTAGGAAACACTATAAGAGACAAGTGTGCCCTGACCAATCCCAGACTGTATGCACAGGTCTGAGGGAGAGGTTGGGTGTAGGGGCACTACACAGATATGGAGACCATAGGAATGTGTGCCAAATTGTATCAGTGTAATGCTGCATAGCACATTAAACACCAAATAGCAGAACCTTTGTTCTACTTAAATGTTCTAGAGGAACACTTAAGCAGACTTAAAAATTGGAATGATATGTGATTTGAAGTGTACAACTTTATTTTCTGGCCTTATTTTTCTTCTGTCTGCAATAATGTATTAATGTGGGCTGGTTATTGATAAACCTACAAACTCATGGAGTCCATCAACAGAGCTATTGTGACTTTGAAAAGAGTTTATTTATCCTTGAAGCAGCTTTTCAGCCAGAACTGACCTTGATCAGAGCTCATTTAACCTTGAACAGAGTACATTTACCCTGATTAACCATGGACAAAAAGAAACAGAGCTCATTTAACCTGTAATGACCCTAAGCAGATACCTAAACATTTGGCCAAGATATTCTAAATGGACACGCTGCTATTTTACCTTTACAGCTAACATCAAAGAACTAATGTAACCATGAACAGAGCTAATTTACTATCAGAGTATTCCAGAGAGCTAACTTAACCTCGAACAGAACTCATTTACCTTTGCGACTTTAACATGCAAAGCAGGTCAGGGAGCAGATTCTGCAAAATGAACGTGTAGTGATCTGACCTACACTATATGTGAGATTTTTTTTTTTATCTGGAGCAGTCCTGCTCCATTTCATTTTGATGTGAGCATCTGTGTGTGATTAGTATACAAGACGCCTATATCGAGTTCACACAACATCCAGTCAGATCTCAATGGGAACACATTGTGGTCCATGAAAAAAAATAATAATGCATTTCACAAGATACACCAACACATACAAGTATTGTTGTTTCGATGCCAGTCTGTATTGTGATGCCATAGATTCACTTTCTTCAGGGTTACTATGGTACGTTTTCATATGCAATGCTGTATCAGGACATTCTATTTTTATACACATCAAGGCATGAGGTTTTTCAACATAAGGGTGTCAATTTGTGTCTATGTATATAATGTCTGTATTCTTGTAAGTGGTTTCTTAAAAAACAAAAAAAAGACTTTAAACATAAAAAATCTAAGTGATGCAAATGTGCCATAATTCTAGTAATGTATTATTTAATTTTACAGTAGTTACAAAGAAAAAAAGAGAAAGAAATTATTTAAAAAATAATCACCTTACTTAAGACTGTGTTGGATGTAATGTAATACGAGTCATCAGATCTTACCATGGCAGAGAGTACCTTACTGTCCCACAAATGCAGAATTATTTTCATCTTTGTCAATATAATCACTGTTTATTGATACAGGTTCACAAAAGCTGTGTAAAGAAATCTATCTTTAATTGTAAAATGTCCTTGTTGTAAGTGTGGCATGGACGATATGGCAAAAAAGCATATTGTGGCACTTTGACAATACATGTTGTGTATTGCAATAATTAGTTTTGCTGAGGCTTTGTTAAAAAGAGCAAACAAAATAGATGAGGTATATTACAAAAAATAGATTTTGAGAACTCACTCACTCCCTTTCTTAACCGCTTATCCAATTAGGGCCGCAGGGGGGGTGCTGGAGCTTATCCCAGCTTTTCAGTGAGCGTGAGGCACACAGTAACACCCTGGACGGGGCGCCAGTCCACCGCAGGGCAGACACACACACACATACACACACCCATTCACCTTTAGGGCAATTCAGTGTCTCCAGTTAACCTGACTGCATGTTTTTGGACTGTGCAAGGAAACCGGAGCTCCCGGAGGAAACCCACGCAGACACAGGGAGAACATGCAAACTCTGCACAGAAAGAACCCGACAATACTACCCACCGTGCCGCCTGATTTTGAGAACTGCAGGAAAAAATGGAATATGTCATTATTACCAAAAAATGTTGAAGCACTAGAGTAACACAAACTGTGTTACTCTATTGTCAGGACATTGCTTGTTTGAGCACAGACCATATCATAGCCATCCATTCCTACAGTCCAAGAGAGTAAAATTGGCACTGCTTTCATGATTACATGTCTGGTTTCCATGTCTTAGACTCAGAAGGTAGTGATGTTAAAACTGGAAATGTGTAAAAAGTGTAACTTGGTGGATTTTATTCTTAAAGTTACGTAATATTACAAGTACATCCGTCATGATATCATATTGCCATACAGCCGAGCCCTCGTTAGTTTAATATAACCCTAATTAAAAGTTATAGTTCCGCCGCTCAGGTGGCGCAGCGTTTAAAAAAAAAACACACGCTAGCACACCGGAGCTGGGATCTCGAACACATTGTATCGAATCGCAGCTCTGTCATCCTGCTGGGCTGAGCGGCCACATGAACAACGATAGGGGTGGGGTAGTAGTAAGCCGGATAGGGTCTCCTCATAACTGATGCAGCTATAATCTCTGCTGGCTGATTGATGGCACCTGCACAGAGGTAGGGAAGGAGTCCGTTGATCAGGGTGTGTCTCTCCGTACACAGGGCTGATCCGCATTAGCACTCGCCTAGTGCAGGTGAAAAAATGCATATGGCTGCTACCCACGTGTCGGAGGAGACATGGGTTAGCTTCGTTCTCCTCAATCAGAGCGGGGATCGGCATTAGTGGAGAGGAAGCATGATGCAATCAGCAATCGGACACACTTAAAGTTATAGTTCCATGAGACTAGTCTGAATAACTATTCTACTGGCTGCATTTTGTCACTTTTAGAAGAAATGATCCCTAATAGCATACCTGGGATCTCCAGAGGCACAAAAGGCCAAATTAGGTAGTGGTTTCTTATCCACAGAGGGATGTTGTGGCTGCAGGGTTTTTTCTACCAACCAGGTTTAAACGTGGACTTTGGTGTGCTCTTGCTTGATTGGTAGAAAAATCCACAGACACACTGTTCCTTTATGGATAAGAATGGACACAAGTGCTTTAGATCCAATGTATCAATTGACAAGTCTCGCTCACACTGCTTTAAAAAATCATCATCACATCATAGAACAGCTGAACATGCTTGGAGCTCAGTGCTAACTACACTATTCTGCAACATCAATTTTGTTCTCTTGGACTGGTGGATGTATCATAGTCAGGATTTTAGAGCCCAGCAAAGATTGTTAATCGTTTTTTTGCCACTTATCTGTGCCACTAAAACGTTGAATGTTCTATAAAAGAAAAGGGGTATTATGGTTCTGCATTTTAAGCTCAGGGTTTTCCAGGAGGGACACCCTGAAAACCCATTAAGGTGCTAAAAAACCTTTTTATTTGACCTCAGTTTTGTTTTTCAATTTAGTCACTGTGAATTCCCATCTCTTTATTAAGTCGTCATTGTACAGCACCTTGCAAACCGAGAGGCAAAGTCTAACCCATGCCTCCTTATAAAGGCGGGAATCAGATCTTTTTTTAATGCATCGTAGTGGAGCTGAACATGCTTGTAGGAGAGCATTACTTGATGTAAACTAAAATGCCTGGTATTAGATGATGCCTCTCTAATGATGATGACACCCATAGAGAAGCGCCTAGTTTAAGCAGCACCAAGTTTGCTTTCATGGACTCCTGGCTATGGAAGGCTGTCAGGATTCCAATAGAGTAATACTTTGACTATTGTGCCATTGTGATCATTGTGCCAGTTTTTTTAAGAACATACACTGATCAGTCATAACATTAAAACCACCTCCTTGTTTCTACACTCACTGTCCATTTTATCAGCTCCACTTAGACATATAGAAGCACTTTGTAGTTCTACAATTACTGACTGTAGTCCATCTATTTTCATGCTGTTCTTCAATGGTCAGGACTCTCCCAAGACCACTACAGAGAGGTATTATTTGGGTGGTGGATCATTCTCAGCACCGCAGTGACACTGACATGGTGGTGGTGTGTTAGTGTGTGTTGTGCTGGTATAAGTGGATCAAACATCAGTTTTTAAACACCTCACCGTCACTACTGGACTGAGAATAGTCCACCAACCAAAAATATACAGCCATCAGCGCCCCATGGGCAGCATCTTGTGACCACTGATAAAGGTCTAGAAGATGACCAACTCAAACAGCAGCAATAGATGAGCGATCGTCTCTGACTTTACATCTACAGGGTGGACCAACCAGGTAGAAGCGTCTAATAGAGTGGACAGTGAGTGGACACGGTTTTTTAAAAACTCCAGCAGCGCTGCTGTGTCTGATCCACTCATACTAGCACAACACACACTAACACATCACCACCATGTCATTGTCACTGCAGTGCTGAGAATGATCCACCACCCAAATAATACCTGCTCTGTAGTGGTCCTGTAGGGGTCCTGAATATTGAAGAACAGGGTGACAGCAGGCTAAAAAAGTATTTAGAGAAACAGATGGACTACAGTCAGTAAATGTAGAACTACAAAGTGCGTGGAGCTGATAAAATGGACAGTAAGTGTAGAAACAAGGAGGTGGTTTTAATGTTATGGCTGATCAGTGTATTGTCTCTAATCCCTCATTCTGGTGCTGGACAGGGTAGTTCTCATTGAATCAGACAGTTGAAAGGTGGAAAACACCCTTTACCCGCTGTTCAGCACTGACACGTCTAATGCTAGATAGAACTAGAATTTGATTAGAATGTCTGTTTGATGTACATGTGCAGTTAAAACTGCTCTTATGTTAATAAAAAAGAAAAACACTATGGCTAGAAACAGCAAGAGTCCAGAATACCTTAGAGGTTTGTGATGTGCCCGGATGACGCTGCTGCTTGCATCTCCAACCAGAAGGAGAGGTCGTTTGAAAGGCAGCACCCAACCACACGGCTGTTCTATTATGCCTAATTCTGGCCTACCTAAAAATAGCATCGGAAAATGTGCAGCATGAAATGTTAAATTTATCCTGGAGCACTTGAAATCTCTTTTCTGGGCCATTAAACAGAGCTCATCCTCTTTTCTCAGAGCCTGACGTTAGAAAAGGAAGACTTCTGAAAGAGTAAATCATCAGACTACTTTAGATAAGAGATCTAGTGTGGCTATTTTTATTATGAATATGATACAGTGTCCATCGGTCTTAATAAATATCATCTGATCAACTTTTACAGCCAGCAGCATTTTTATGCATTTATGCGTTCTGTATGCATGAAGTGTAAAATGAAACAAAAAAACACAATCCTGGTTTATTCTAAAAATAAAGATACATCATACAGGAGAAGAAAGTGGCCGGCTGTGAGTGATCACTGGTTCAATAATACTGTGATATTAACTTAAAGTCTCTGTACCATGTTCTCTTTGTATTGTAAACTCTATTCTGATGACAAGTACAATGCACTTTATAATCGGGACATCCTGCACATTGCACTGTACGTGTGGAATGTACCGTCTAATTAAAAAGAACTTATTTTTTAATACTGTACATAGTCAAGAAAAAAGAAAAAAATACTTTGTGAAATAAAATTGAACAACCACCTACAGGCTCTGTGTTTTATGGTGTAATGAGTGAGAGGTGTGTGTGTGTGTGAGAGACATGATTTTTATTACATATAGGTATATACAGTGTATCACAAAAGTGAGTACACCCCTCACATTTCTGCAAATATTTCATTATATCTTTTCATGGGACAACACTATAGACATGAAACTTGGATATAACTTAGAGTAGTCAGTGTACAGCTTGTATAGCAGTGTAGATTTACTGTCTTCTGAAAATAACTCAACACACAGCCATTAATGTCTAAATAGCTGGCAACATAAGTGAGTACACCCCACAGTGAACATGTCCAAATTGTGCCCAAATGTGTCGTTGTCCCTCCCTGGTGTCATGTGTCAAGGTCCCAGGTGTAAATGGGGAGCAGGGCTGTTAAATTTGGTGTTTTGGGTACAATTCTCTCATACTGGCCACTGGATATTCAACATGGCACCTCATGGCAAAGAACTCTCTGAGGATGTGAGAAATAGAATTGTTGCTCTCCACAAAGATGGCCTGGGCTATAAGAAGATTGCTAACACCCTGAAACTGAGCTACAGCATGGTGGCCAAGGTCATACAGCGGTTTTCCAGGACAGGTTCCACTCGGAACAGGCTTCGCCAGGGTCGACCAAAGAAGTTGAGTCCACGTGTTCGGCGTCATATCCAGAGGTTGGCTTTAAAAAATAGACACATGAGTGCTGCCAGCATTGCTGCAGAGGTTGAAGACGTGGGAGGTCAGCCTGTCAGTGCTCAGACCATACGCCGCACACTGCATCAACTCGGTCTGCATGGTCGTCATCCCAGAAGGAAGCTGACGCACAAGAAAGCCCGCAAACAGTTTGCTGAAGACAAGCAGTCCAAGAACATGGATTACTGGAATGCCCTGTGGTCTGACGAGACCAAGATAAACTTGTTTGGCTCAGATGGTGTCCAGCATGTGTGGCGGCGCCCTGGTGAGAAGTACCAAGACAACTGTATCTTGCCTACAGTCAAGCATGGTGGTGGTAGCATCATGGTCTTGGGCTGCATGAGTGTTGCTGGCACTGGGGAGCTGCAGTTCATTGAGGGAAACATGAATTCCAACATGTACTGTGACATTCTGAAACAGAGCATGATCCCCTCCCTTCGAAAACTGGGCCTCATGGCAGTTTTCCAACAGGATAACGACCCCAAACACAACCTCCAAGATGACAACTGCCTTGCTGAGGAAGCTGAAGGTAAAGGTGATGGACTAAACCCAATTGAGCACCTGTGGCGCATCCTCAAGTGGAAGGTGGAGGAGTTCAAGGTGTCTAACATCCACCAGCTCCGTGATGTCATCGTGGAGGAGTGGAAGAGGATTCCAGTAGCAACCTGTGCAGCTCTGGTGAATTCCATGCCCAGGAGGGTTAAGGCAGTGCTGGATAATAATGGTGGTCACACAAAATATTGACACTTTGGGCACAATTTGGACATGTTCACTGTGGGGTGTACTCACTTATGTTGCCAGCCATTTAGACATTAATGGCTGTGTGTTGAGTTATTTTCAGAAGACAGTAAATCTACACTGCTATACAAGTTGTACACTGACCACTCTAAGTTATATCCAAGTTTTATTTCTATAGTGTTGTCCCATGAAAAGATATAATAAAATATTTGCAGAAATGTGAGGGGTGTACTCACTTTTGTGATACACTGTATGTGTATACATCGATCAGCCGTAACATTAAAACCACTTCCGTGTTTTTACACTCAATGTCCATTTTATCAGCTCCACTTACCATATAGAAGCACTTTGTAGTTCTACAATTACTGACTGTAGTCTTTCTGTTTCTCTACATACTTCGTTAGCCCTCTTTCACCATGTTCTTCAATGGTCAGGACCCCCACAAGACCATCACAGAGCAGGTATTATTTGGGTGGTGGATCATTCTCAGCACTGCAGTGACACTGACATGGTGGTGGTGTGTTAGTGTGTGTTGTGCTGGTATGAGTGGATAAAACACAGCAGCGCTGATGGACACCTCAATGTCACTGCTGGACTGAGAATTGTCCACCAACCAAAAATATCCAGCCAATAGCACCCCGTGGGCAGCGTCCTGTGACCACTGATGAAGGTCTAGAAGATGACCAACTCAAACAGCAGCAACAGATGAGCGATGATCGTCTCTGACTTTACATCTACAAGGTGGACCAACTAGGTAGGAGTGTCTAATAGAGTGGACAGTGAGTGGACACGATATTTAAAAACTCTGATCCACTCATACCAGCACAACACACTAACACACCACCACCATGTCAGTGTCACTGCAGTGCTGAGAATGATCCACCACCTAAATAATACCTGTCCTGGGAGAGTCCTGACCATTGAAGAACAGGGTGAAAGGGGGCTAACAAAGTATGTAGAGACCTGCAGGACCTGGACAACTTGCCATAACCCATGAATCCTGCTGTCGAACAGAAAATGTTGAAGGTCAGTTTGTGACCCCGCTATCCAGGGTGTGTTACTGCACTGCACCCAGTGATTCCAGGTAAGCCGGACCCCCCATGATCCTGACAGGGATAAGAAATGGTAAAACACGAAAATTAAATTAAATTAAACAGTTAAGTACGATAATACACAAATCAGTGGGTCTGCCTCACAGAGATATTAATGTGTGTGTGTGTGTGTACACGCCCAGGCTCGGGTCGAGTTTAAAAGGTTTGCTTATGAATAATTGAAATGTTGCAGTTTATATAACCTGCACAGATTCACTAAACCTCCTACACACTCCTCCTACAAACGAATAAACTTAACATCTATCATACAACAGCTGGAGCAACTAGAAATGTACACTTCTACCCTTTGGAACAGCACAGTTTGGTGATTTCATTTATTAAGTATATTGTGGATCCAATGAGTCATTTGGATGACTATACTAGCAGTTTAGTAGGTCAAATGATGTGTGTGTCTGTATTTCTGACAAAACTTTAAACATCATCCAGTTAATTAACCTAGTTGCTGTTATGAAGAGAGAGGTCGGACCCAAAGATGCAGAGTAAAAGGTTTGTTTTTATTTATTTTTTTCCCTTTTATTTAACAATAAATAATAAAATACAGTCAAAACAAAAGGAAAAAGGAGAACAGAAAACAAATCGGGGAATCCCGAGCGAGCCTCCGACGTCACTGGCAACTAAAAAAGAGAAAGAAAACACAAAAGCACAAATTGGCGGACGCGAGGCGCGAACCCGGGTCGTGAGCAACCGCCTATCCAACACCGCTACGGCGTGGCTGAAAGCACAACAGCTCCTTAGGGTTATAAGGAGTATAATGAGAAGGGGATCTCCGGATATTAATCCGTGAGAAACACAAAGCCCCATAAAAGCGGGCTTTTAGAGAAACCAGACCGGCACTGTCACCAGCACGGGATTGCTGGGAGGAAGCCGATTTGAAAAAGGGGTAAAGAAGAGAGACGCGGATTCGAACCGGGGTTGCTCCACTGCCAGTGCTGAGCTTACACCACTCAGCCAAACCGGCGGCAATGAATCCGGGAATCTGATAGCGTGCAAGCGGGGGAAGTAGCGAAATCAAAACAAACCGCAGCGCGAGGGCTGCACGGAATCGCACCAGCTTTTCTTAATAAAGAGATCTAAGCCCTAAAATACCTCGGCCTTTTGACCTACACACCCAACCACTATACAGTGCCTGGGGTAACCGAACTAACCCTATGAAAGAAAAAGACTGATGCGATGCAGCCATAGACCAAAAAGAGAACAAAAGGTGCAACGCCTGCAGTGTGGCGACGCCCCCTTAAATAGGAGGCTCGCACCTGCAGGTCGTTCGCCCTAATCAGCTGGCCTCCTATTTGAGGCCATGCTGCCCTTTGTTCTGTAACGCCTGCGAGGCTGGGAACTGGTGGTCTGTTCACCAGACCTCGCAGGCACCCTAACAGTTGCTATGTGTACAAATAAATATTGCCCATATTGTTTCGCTCTCACTGCGATCCTTGGCGCAAACAGCCAATTTGCTCAGCGCTCGACTTGAGCAATAAAACATCACTAAAGTTCCACGACACGAATATCCATTTGTGTGAAATAACCATCAAATCCAGTCTAAAAGCTCCACATGTACAGCTGGGGAAATAAGTATTGAACACATCAACATTTTTCTCAGTAAATGTATTTCTAATGGGACTATTGACATGAAATTTTCACCAGATGTTGGTAACAACCCAAGTAATCCACACATATAAAGCAGTCAAAACAAATAAGTCAAAAAATTAAGTTATGTGTAATAAAGTGAAATGACACAGGAAAAAAGTATTGAACACATGAAGAAAAGGCATGGAAAGCCAAAACACCAGCTGAAATCTGTCAGTATTTAGAAAGCAATCATGCCCCTAGTGCAAATTAATATCAGCTGGTTTAGTCCTAATTAATGGCCTACAAAAAGGTTTCTTATTACCAAGGTGTCACACAAGAAGCATCTCGTGATGGGTAAAAGCAAAGAGCTCTCTCAAGACCTTCGCAACCTTATTGTTGCAAAACATACTGATGGTATTGGTTACAGACGTATTTCTAAACTTCTGAATGTTCCAGTGAGCACCGTTGGGGCCATTATCCGGAAGTGGAAAGAACATCATTTCACCATAAACCGGCCACGACCAGGTGCTCCTCGCAAGATTTCTGACAGAGGAGTCAAAAGAATAATCAGAAGAGTTGTCCAAGAGCCTCACGGAGAGCTTCAGAAAGACCTGGAATTAGCAGGTATAATTGTTTCAAAGAAAACTATAAGTAATGCACTCAACTTCATGGCCTTTATGCACGCTCACCGCACAAGACTCCATTGCTGAAGAAAAAGCACGTTGAAGCTCATTTAAAGTTTGATGCACAACATTTGGACAAGCTTATAAAATACTGGGAGAATATAGTCTGGTCAGATGAGACCAAAATTGAACTCTTTGGATGTCATAGCACACACCATGTTTGGAGGAGAAATGGTACTGCACATCACCTCAAAAACACCATACCAACAGTGAAGTTTAGAGGTGGGAACATCATGGTGTGGGGCTAATTCTCAGCATATGGTACTGGTAGACTTCATGTAATTGAAGAAAGGATGAATGGAGAAATGTACCGAGACATTCTTGATAAGAATCTGCTGCCATCTACCAGGATGCTGAAGATGAAATGAGGGTGGACATTTCAGCAAGACAATGATTCCAAACACACAGCCAACACAGCCAACTCTCAAGTGGTTTCAGAGAAAGAAAATAAAGCTGCTAGAATGGCCCAGTCAATCACCCGACTTGAATCCAATTAAAAATCTATGGAAAGAACTGAAAATCAGAGTTCATAGAAGAGGCCCCCGGAACCTTCATGATCTGAAGACAGTTTGTGTGGAAGAATGGCCCAAAATCACACCTGAACAATGCATGCGACTAGTTTCTCCATACAGAAGGCGTCTTGAAGCTGTCATTACCAACAAAGGCTTTTCTACTAAATATTAAATACATTTCAGTAAGCGTGTTTAATACTTTTTCCCTGTGTCATTTCACTTTATTACACATAACTTAATTTTTGGACTTATTTGTTTTGACTGCTTTATATGTGTGGATTACTTGGGTTCATACCAACATCTGGTAAAAATTTCATGTCAATAGTCCCATCAGAAATATATTTACTGAGAAAAATGTTGATGCGTTCAATACTTATTTTCCCCGCTGTATCTGTGTTGTGCTGTATTAACTTCACGTGTGGTGGTTTTGCAGCTCGGGGTTCTGAAAAACGGCTTCTCGGGAGAGTCGAAAAAGCTTAACGTTAAAAAAAGCGTACCGTGTCTGAATGTACTAAAAGTACTACATAAAAAAACACTAAACTTCTCTCCGTTATTACTGGTTATAAGTGCTCTGTACTGCTCAACAAGCCACGTTAAGCTTTATTTTTCACGTTAAGCGTTTATACTGCCCGGGCCACTTTTATCACGTCATAGACCACTGAAGTCGTGTCGTTATTTTGTAGTTCACGCCATGTTGTTATGCCCATATTTGGTAACCCGGGTCTAAGAGAAATTTTGAATGGGAAAAATGAATAGAGATTTCTGAGATCCTGTAGTCATAAAAAATGTTCCAGAGCTGTTAGGTTTTGTTTTATGAAGATTCTTCTGTCTATTATCACTGGATCCTCTGAATTACGAAGTCGTTAAAGAGTCGAAATATGAATATTGCTACATGTAAGCTAATGCTACTGCGCACTGAATTGACCGCACTAGACTGGAAGCCTCTTAATTTTTTCTTTTTTTTCTTTTATAAGCCTCTTAAATAACCGCACGAAGCAGCGCGATTCACCGGTGTAACCGTGGGGTGATATTCACAAGTTTTAGTTTATATTTTTAGTAGCTAGCTACATTAAAGTAGAAAGCAAGGATGGTCGGGTGTTACGCCTTTGGTTGTACTCAACAAACGCGGGCTGCTCTTTCCATCAATTCGATTGGTGTAGTTCAATGACGTCTAATTAATGTGCAGTAGCATTAGCGTTCATGTAGCATTATTAGTGTTACGATCCTTTAAAAACCTCGTAATTCAGAGGATCCAGTGATGTACAGGAGAAAAATGTACACAGGACAAAACGTATAGGGTTCTGAACATGTTTATTTAGCACAGGATGCGTTAGAGCCGATTTTTCGAAAACCCCGTTCATTTTTCCTATAGGAAATCTGACTTAGACCCGGGTCTCCAAATATGGGCATAACAAGGACTACAGAATGATGCACGACTTCAGTGGTCTATATCACACAGTCCATCGCTTTGAAAATATCAGTGAATATCAGCAGAAAATTGGCTCAAAATTTAATCAGGTGAACTTTAAAAGAGGAAAGCTTAGCACCAAAGCTGTTTAGCAGCTTCTCATATGAAAGCACCCAAACCTCTACACAGTGACACGCCCACAGGTGACGTCATGGTTCGCGCAAAAAAACCAAGTATTCTGTGGTGCCAGATTAGAACGCTAGTTTGCTGTCTGGAACCTCTTTTTTTCGGTGGAAATACGCGGAACCGATTCAAAATCAAGTTTCTGCGTCGGTGGAAAAGGGGTATGAGTGGAGTTTGCATGTTCTCCCCGTGTCTGTGTGGGTTTCCTCTGGGAGCTTTGGTTTCCTCCCACAGTGCAAAGACATGCAGTCAGGTTAATTGGAGATACAAAATTGTCCATGACTGTGTTTGACATTAAACCTGTGAACTGATGAATCTTATGTAACAAGTAACTACCGTTTCTGTAGGGTGGCCACATTCATAGTCACAAAAAGGAGGACATGACACCCCAAAAGGAGGACGTCATACCAAGAACAGGGGGACATGATGCTGCAACACACAGAATGAAACCAGAACCCATATAACAGAGTTTTTGACCAATTTAAGCAAGAATTCTATAACAAATTACTGTTTTACTCACCAACTATTTTACTCATGTTATCACAGTGTGCTCCTATTGAGAGCACAATCTGGTTGCTGGTTTTTTTATCCCCTCATCCTAATGTGTTTATTATTCATTATTTCGATGTAAATTTCCCCATTGTGGGATCAATAAAGGATATCTTATCTTATCTTATCTTAAATGTTGTGTCTACTTTTGATATTTAAGTCTGTTCCTCACTGCCTCCAAAAGTTTACTAATTGACTCAAGTAGAGGTGTATGCAGAAGAGAGCGAGCGGGCGAAATTCAACCACCCAATCACAGACTAGCATTTAGAGGGCGGACCTTCTGTGATTGGCCAGTGGTGGGCGAGCCACGATAGGTAGCACCAGAGCCGTAGATAGAGAGTTGCGACACTCCTTGATCTCGCCGCCACGCGGTCACGTGTTTCATGTAACCCTCCAATAGTTCCAAACAAACCCGGCGCTGTCATGTTCTCCTATGGGACAGACAGCAGTAAATGAAATATTAAACAGTAAATAATAAACATTTGTACAATTTCTGGGTATTTTCACCTGCGTTTACATTTACTGCATCTGCTTTAATGTCAGTTTGGTATATGAAGTGGAAGATTGATGTTTATAATGACTTAATAGGTCGTTCTTGTTAACACACAGTACATTATATTAGCATACATTACATAATGCCATATCATTAAGTAGTAGAGACAATATACAGTACAGAGATTAAAGAGTTTTTTTGTTTTGTTTTTTACATAAACTAATCTCCCTTCACTTTCCTGAGGATTCATAATAATAATAATCATTTTGGTTAAACACTAAGCCATGTGGCTGGATTCATAAGGTTTACCTGCACTGAATGAACAGATTGATAAACACACTACTGCACCTTTAACATTATAGTGCAGGTACAGGAAATAACATTCATTCATCTCTTATTTCATGAGTGATTATTAATTGATTCCTACATGTAATACATTAATGAATTCATTATGAATATGCACTAGTTCATTTTGTCTAATGTAAGTGGTGGACAAGGTACACAAACCATGTAGGTGAGTTAAAGTAGAGATATCCAAGGTAAAATATTACTCCAGTAAAAGTAGTAGTAAAAGTAAAAATACTCTTTACCTCCACTTGAGTAAAGTACTAAAGTATTTACCTTCAAATGTACTTAAGAATGAAAGTAAAAGTAGCATGATTTATTATGGCTATAATGTTTTATTATAATTTCAGTAATCAACTCATTTTAGGTGAAAAGACTCTAGTGTCATTAATTAAGCTTAACTGACTAAGCTAAATTCAGTTATACCTATTAATTAAAATAAACATGTAACATTTAGTGCTGAGCAAATGCTAAACAATAACAGTATTAAGTATATTAATTACATTAAATTCATTATTTTTTAAAAACAAAGCAACATACAGCTGAAAATGCATGTTAAGTAGTGGAAATGAATGGGGCTCTATGGGTTTGGAACTTTTGAGCAGCCCACGATGCGGAAGCTGTGCAGAAAAATGTCCCGCCCGTTACAACGGTTCCCTATGGGAGTGTCGCCACTGTTCTCTCTACCACTCTGTGTTAAACCAATAAAATACAAAGCATTTGTTTAGACATGTACCTGAGCCAATGACAGATAATATTGAATGTATTCAAAAATGTAACCAGTTCACTCCAAAAGGAGGATTTTTAAGTGTCCGTCCTAGCGTTGCATGGGCGGAGGACTGGCAGCTGAAAAACCGGACTGTCCGACCTAAAGCCAGACGGCTGGCCACCCTACGTTTCTGTCATGAATGTAACCAAAGTGTATAAAACATGACATTAAAATCCTAATAAATAAATAATTTCCCTCATCATTTATCGTGGTCTTTATTCTACTGCAGCCTGTTTGTTACTTTTTTCAGCTTTAATAAAATCTGTTGTGACTGGTTTTAAACATGGCGCTTGTAGTCATTCACCTCAGCGCCAATTCTGTTTTACCAATCAGTGTGCTCTGTTTCTCGCGTCACACACACACACTTTCATTCTGTCCCTGTTCACGAAGGGAAGCCAAATTTAGCACTAATACGGTACAGGTCACTTGGCAGTGAAAACAACTAAGAAATGTAGGATAACGAATATAAAAAAATACACCTAACCTAACGTGAGTTACCGTGTACTGAAAACGAAGCAATTGTTTCACCTTCAGATGTGAAGCAGACTGAAGAAATTTTAGTGTCTATATACATTACTGATTAGCTTTACACACCAAGGTTCCTCAACTCCAGTTCTGAATGTCCAATGACCTGCAAAGTTTTTTCCCTTCTAGCAACACATCTGATCCAATCAAACAAATCAAACATCATATTCTGTTAAAAATAAATTAATAATAACATTCAAGATGTTTAAAAGCTGTATCAGAATCAGAATATATAAGGAATTTCTCTTGGTGCAGGTGTCAACATATAAACATCGAATTAAATAATCAAAAAAGAAACACTATATATAAACATAGAATAAAACAACAAAGTCAAGGTGTGCGATGAAGCTGTACAGTACAGTACACTGAAAGACTTCAAGTAGAAAATATAAAAGTTAAACTACATATAAACAAAGAATAAACATTACAGCAGCAATAAAAACAGTATAGCATTCAATAAAGTGTGCAATGAAGATGTACAGTACAGTACACTGACAGACTTCAAGTATAAAAAAAATGTGCAATAGATATTCCAAGTAGATAAGGCGCAAATGTGCGTAAGGGAAGAATGTGAGAATAGTCCTTGTTAAGAATGGTGATGGCCTGGGGAAAGAAGCTGTGGAGGTGGCAGTTGGTCAGAGTCTTTAAGGCTCTCACTCCCAGTCTCCACTGGGTAGTAAACCACTGGAAAAGTGAGTAAACAGGGTGTGAAGGGTCAGCCATGATCTTCCCTGCCCTCTTCCTCATCCTCGAGAAGTACAGGTCTTTAAGGGTGGAAAAACAGCCGAGGATTTTCTCTGCACATCGCACTGTACGCTGTAGCTTACGTTTGGTGTGCAGCGATGCTGAGCCGATGTAACCACTCTGTAAGTGCTTGTTATTGGTTTGTGATGTCTTCATTGTATATTTTATCCTAACATTCTTTAACATGTCTTTATTTATGCTTTTAAATACATATTCTACTTTTTTATTTACAAGTACAAAGTTAAAATACATTGTGTGTGAATTTGAAGTGGATCTACAGACAGAAATTATATAAACTGAATGTAAATAAATACAACCCCAAATCAGAAAAAGTTGGGACAGCATGGAAAATGCAAATAATAAAAAAAAACACAGAGCTTCTTACATTTACTTTGACTTTCATTTCATTGCAGACAGGATGAACCTGAGATATTTCATGTTTTGTCTGGTCAACATTTCAATCATTTTCTCACACATTTGTTGACAAACTGGAGATCCTCTGATCATCTTTGCTCATCAAAGACTCCTGGACGCCTTTCCTGGATGCTGCTTTTGTACCAAAGCGTGATTACAATCACCTGTTGACATCATCTTGTTAGAATCACATCATTATTTTGTATTTTCACCTCATTACTAGCCCTTAATTACCCCTGTCCCAACTTTTTTTGGAATGTGGAATGTTGCAGGCCTGAAATGCAGGAATGGGTGTAAATTAACACATGAAATAAAGTTGAGCAGATAAAACATGAAATAACTCAGGTTCATCCTGTCTGCAGTCAAATAAAAGTCAAAGTAAATGTAAGGAACACTGTTTTTTTTTTTATTTACATTTTCCATACTGTCCCATTTTCCATACTGTTCTGATTTGGGGTTGTAAATAAAAACATGTCTTTAACGCTATGCTCACCTTAACCCTACATTAACAGCACTACCCTCAGGAAATAGGTCATTTATTATTAGTTGATTTATTTACTTTTTTAGTTTAGGCTTTTTAGAGCAGTTGTTTTATGGTGACTCAACTATTTTCCAGATGAGCCGTAGTCACATTATAATAAGGACATTTGGTTCTCAGTTTATACTGATTAATTTGGCAGACATCTTAATTAAAAGCGGCTTATAATTTTTTTTAGGCCCAACAGTGGCAGCCTTAACTTGAACCATTGTCTTATTATCCATTATCTGTTTTGTTGGCTTCTTTGTCAGTGTGTTGCTCTGGTGAGCTGCTTGTAAATTACTTGTAATTTATTATTGTGATTTAATGTTTTGCCAGAGCAGTTTTATAGGAATTAGCCAGCTGTTCACACAACTGGGGCCATATAAAATCCATTATTTGGAATTCTTAAATTTTTCTAAATTTTTGGATGTATTTGCAAGATAAAAAGGAGAGGATGTAGCTACTGAAAACAGCATGTCAGATATCTTAAATATTTTAAATGTTTATGTTTTTTAAGCTCTCCAAACAGCTGCTTTAACTGGAGGCATTTAGTATCCACCCAGACAAAAATATGGGTACCTCTCACTTCTAGAAAATAGTTATAATCAGATTTGACTTTTTTTGTGTATGTGTATACAAAAGCAATTGTAATTGCACCATTTTTCTGTTAGAAGTGGTGCATTTTCAAAAAGAACTGCAGGGGTGCCAACATTACTGGCCATGACTGTATCCACATAAACATGGACATACAGTGTATCACAAAAGTGAGTACACCCCTCACATTTCTGCAGATATTTAAGTATATCTTTTCATGGGACAACACTGACAAAATGACACTTTGACACAATGAAAAGTAGTCTGTGTGCAGCTTATATAACAGTGTAAATTTATTCTTCCCTCAAAATAACTCAATATACAGCCATTAATGTCTAAACCACCGGCAACAAAAGTGAGTACACCCCTTAGTGAAAGTTCCTGAAGTGTCAATATTTTGTGTGGCCACCATTATTTCCCAGAACTGCCTTAACTTTCCTGGGCATGGAGTTTACCAGAGCTTCACAGGTTGCCACTGGAATGCTTTTCCACTCCTCCATGACGACATCACGGAGCTGGCGGATATTCGAGACTTTGCGCTCCTCCACCTTCCACTTGAGGATGCCCCAAAGATGTTCTATTGGGTTTAGGTCTGGAGACATGCTTGGCCAGTCCATCACCTTTACCCTCAGCCTCTTCAATAAAGCAGTGGTCGTCTTAGAGGTGTGTTTGGGGTCATTATCATGCTGGAACACTGCCCTGCGACCCAGTTTCCGGAGGGAGGGGATCATGCTCTGCTTCAGTATTTCACAGTACATATTGGAGTTCATGTGTCCTTCAATGAAATGTAACTCCCCAACACCTGCTGCACTCATGCAGCCCCAGACCATGGCATTCCCACCACCATGCTTGACTGTAGGCATGACACACTTATCTTTGTACTCCTCACCTGATTGCTGCCACACATGCTTGAGACCATCTGAACCAAACAAATTAATCTTGGTCTCATCAGACCATAGGACATGGTTCCAGTAATCCATGTCCTTTGTTGACATGTCTTCAGCAAACTGTTTGCGGGCTTTCTTGTGTAGAGACTTCAGAAGAGGCTTCCTTCTGGGGTGACAGCCATGCAGACCAATTTGATGTAGTGTGCGGCGTATGGTCTGAGCACTGACAGGCTGACCCCCCACCTTTTCAATCTCTGCAGCAATGCTGACAGCACTCCTGCGCCTATCTTTCAAAGACAGCAGTTGGATGTGACGCTGAGCACGTGCACTCAGCTTCTTTGGACGACCAACGCGAGGTCTGTTCTGAGTGGACCCTGCTCTTTTAAAACGCTGGATGATCTTGGCCAGTGTGCTGCAGCTCAGTTTCAGGGTGTTGGCAATCTTCTTGTAGCCTTGGCCATCTTCATGTAGCGCAACAATTCGTCTTTTAAGATCCTCAGAGAGTTCTTTGCCATGAGGTGCCATGTTGGAACTTTCAGTGACCAGTATGAGAGAGTGTGAGAGCTGTACTACTAAATGGAAGACACCTGCTCCCTATGCACACCTGAGACCTAGTAACACTAACAAATCACATGACATTTTGGAGGGAAAATGACAAGCAGTGCTCAATTTGGTCATTTAGGGGTGTAGTCTCTTAGGGGTGTACTCACTTTTGTTGCCGGTGGTTTAGACATTAATGGCTGTATATTGAGTTATTTTGAGGGAAGAATAAATTTACACTGTTATATAAGCTGCACACAGACTACTTTTCATTGTGTCAAAGTGTCATTTTGTCAGTGTTGTCCCATGAAAAGATATACTTAAATATCTGCAGAAATGTGAGGGGTGTACTCACTTTTGTGATACACTGTATTGGTTAGGCTGTATTGTTGGGCTGACTCCATTGTCTTGTGTAGTTAAATAGATATTTCAACTTTACTTAAACCTGAACCTTAATACCAACAGGGATTTTTTTTACCCTGTCTACTTTTTAAATCGAGATCTCGATGAAAGCCATCTATATGTCCCCTGCAAGGTCACTACTGTCACATCATTTGTTTCCCATAACGAGATAAAATGCTTTCATCTCTCTCGTACACACACACACACACACACACACACACACACACACACACACACACACACACAGAGCGGATGACTCACCGGGTGCTCCTCCACAAGATCATCCTCCGTCAAATCCTCCTCCGCACAGTAAGACGTGTGCGCAGGACACAGCTACTGGCTCATTACTGATCTGCATACTACCATACTAAATAGCATGTATAAAATGTTATTTATACATTTATACATTGGGTGGTCCTGAAGTTTTGGTTCAGAATATATTAGGGCTGGCTCTATACCACTTTTTTTATGTCTGATACCGATACTGCAAAGTATCTGCCGATACTGATACCAATCCGATACCGTCATTTCTCCTCTCAAACAACTAAGCAGTAATAATACATGTCTCAATGCACCATGGTTAAACTAGCTATCTAAATAACAATGCTCAGACTGTGGGACAAATATTCTAAAGAAATAAATACAGAACCTACAACATCACACTTATGCAAAACTGCTGTTTTTATTTTAACGTTTACACAGAACATTTAGCAGCATTTTTTCACATCCTCAACTATTAATCCAATAGTGTTATGAAATAAAACAAACGACACCGTTTCCCGTTAAGCCACAGATGTCCTCTTAATAAGCACGCTTTGGTTTTTAATAATCTAAAAATGTGACAGAACTTTAACGGAAAATCTCATTTTCTAATTCTAATTGGTCCATCGTGTTTGACTGACATTCACATCTTCCAATTGTAGACACTTTGGACAACATGCCAAAAAACAGTGTTTTTAGTTGTGGCAGTAGTAGATGATTTTTTTCAATGCTAAAGGTTTAAGTAGATCAGTGTGTTTTAATTTTTGAATGGCCTTATTTACATTAAATGTTATTTACATTAAGTGTTATTTACATTAAGTGTTATTTACATTAAGTGTTGTTTTTTTTTACATTAAGCAACAGTATCGGATCAGATTACAAATTTTTTTCCTTCTGATATCCGATCCAGTGATTTGGGCCAATATCGGACCGATACCAATACAGAGTATCGAATCGGTGCCAGCCCTAGAATACATTGATTCCAATCAACATTGTTAGTGGTCCTCACACAAAGCAACTACCACAGTTTTAATAGTCCTTTACTGTAAAGAAACAAACATGAGTGATAAAGCAAGTTGCTTTAAATTAAGAAAAAAACAGCAAAACAACAAGAGGAAAGGAAGTCATCTGTCTCTGGTGGTTAATATGTGGTACAGAGTTGAGTTGGCATGCCATTAGCTGACTCAGTGTGAAGTCTGTGTAGTCTTGTAACGGAAGTGGACGTTATCAGTTCTTTTTTGCTTAATGATTCAACTCTTATCACTCCATTTGCCAATATGGAGACCTGCGAAGACACATCCCATCAGTCCCTGCAGTTGTTTCTCATGCTTCCCATAGCAAAGAGTGAACAGCTGCATATGTCCTGGGGGCAGTGAGATAAAGTGTAGGAAGGCTTGGAGAATGACAGCAGTGCATGACGCTCATGGTGGAGCAAAGTGCGTCAATAGATCACAGCACAGACAGTAAGATGAAGAAAACACAATTAAATGCAGGAAGTCATAAGACAAGACTTTATAAAGTTGGTGAATTTCTCATGGTAGCAAAGGAATTAACACAACAGTCCTGATTTTACTCAGAAAGCAAACATATACAACCAAACGCTCGTCTGCCTTCACACACATATGAACTTGGGTGACTCACATATTTAATCCATAGGATTTAATATGATGTCGGCACACCCTTTGCAGTTATAACAGCTTCAACTCTTCTGGAAAGGCTTTCCACAAGGTTTAGGAGTGTGTTTATGGGAATTTTTAGACCATTCTTCCAGAAGCGCATTTGTGAGGTCAGAGACACTGATTTGGACGAGAAGGCCTGACTCGCAGTCTCCGCTCTAATTCATCCCAAAGGTGTTCTATCGGGTTGAGGTCAAGTTCTTCCACACCAAACTCGCTCATCCACGTCTTTATGGACCTTGCTTTGTGCACTGGTGCACAGTTATGTTGCAACAGGAAGGGGCCATCCCCGAACTGTTCCCACAAAGTTGGGAGCATGAAATTGTCCAAAATCTCTTGGTATGCTGAAGCATTAAGAGTTCCTTTCACTGGAACTAAGGGGCCGAGCCCAACTCCTGAAAAACAACCCCACACCATAATCCCCTCTCTACCAAACTTTACACTTGGCACAAATGCAGTCAGACAAGTACCATTCTCCTGGCAACCGCCAAACCCAGACTCGTCCATCGGATTGCCAGACAGAGAAGCATGATTCGTCACTCCAGAGAACACGTCTCCACTGCTACGAGTCTACGAGTCCAGTGGTGGCGTGCTTTACACCACTGCATCCGACGCTTTGCATTGCGCTTGGTGATGTAAGGCTTGGATGCAGCTACTCGGCCATGGAAACCCATTCCATGAAGCTCTCTACACACTGTTCTTGAGCTAATCTGAAGGCCACATGAAGTTTGGAGGTCTGTAGTGATTGACTCAGCAGAAAGTTGACCTCTGCACACTATGCACCACAACATCCGCTGACCCCGCTTTGTCATTTTACATGTTCTACCACTGTGTGGCTGAGTTGCTGTCGATCCCAATCGCTTCCACTTTGTTATAACACCACTGACAATACCACTGACTGTGGAATATTTAGTAGTGAGGAAATTTCACAACTGGACTTGTTGCACAGGTGGCATCCTATCACAGTACCACGCTGTAAGTCACTGAGCTCCTGAGAGCGACCCATTCTTTCACAAATGTTTGTAGAAGCAGTCTGCATGCCTAGGTGCTTGCTTTTATACACCTGTGGCCATGGAAGTGATTGGAACACCTGAATTCAATTATTTGGATGGGTGAGTGAATACTTTTGGCAATATAGTGTATATTAAACAAAAGAAAGAAGACATGGTTATTCATTCATATATCCTAGTCAGGCTCTTGGGACTGGTGCCACCCTGAACACACCCTGGAGAGGGCTCAGGACTCACTGACCCACACCTAGCTGTAATCTGGAGTTTGTTTGTTTTTTGGAAAGTACCTGAAGGAAACCCATGAGTGTATAAGGACAACATACATTTATTCATTTTATTAGAATTTTAACGTCATGTTTTACACACTTTGGCTCCATTCTTGACAGGACAGGTAGTTACTGCCTACACAAGATTCATCAGTTCAATTTTAATGTCAAACACAGTCATGGACAAATTTGTATCTCCAATTCACCTCACTTGTGTGTCTTTGGACTGAGGGAGAAAACCCATACAGACACAGGGAGAACATGCAAACTCCACACAGAAAGGACCGCTTTACCTGGGAATCAAACCCAGAACCTTCTTGCTGTGAGGTGACAATGCTATCCACTGAGCCACAGTGACACCCTAAGGAAATAAGATAAGTAATAGGATGTGAGAACAGGTCCCTAGGTCAATCACACAGCAACACTTATTTACTTACTCACACCTAGAGGCAAACTGGAGCAGCTAATCCACCAGGTAACAAGAGGGAACCCGGGGGAAAGCCCATGCAAACACTCAGCTCATCCTGTCGTTTCCCCCTTCAGACACCCAAGTGTCAGCTCTCATCTCAAAATATCTGGCAGATAGCTTATTATAAATGTCAGCTCATTACCTGAAACTTAACCCCAGTAATACTGAGCTGATATATATTAATAGAGATCTGACACCTTTCCAAGACCTAGTCATTACTCTCACAGACTTTCAGATTAAACCATCTGACAACCTACAAAACCTCAGTGTTGTCCTGGATATCAGGTCATGTTGGTAACATGACAAGCTCATGTTGGGTTTTCCTCTACAACATCAGAAAGATTTAACCCTTGCTCTCCATGAAAGCCAGTCAGATTCTTGTCATTTCGAGGCTAGACTACTGCAACTGCCTCCTGGCAGGTCTTACCATGTCCACTATCAAACCCCTGCAACTGATTTAAATACAGCTGCCTGGTTTTAAAACAGCCCAAATGCTGCCTCATCACCACAGGTCTGGGCAGTCTGGTGCTCTCGTGTTTGTCAGATTTGCTGGCGCTGTGTGTTGGCTTCTGGCTGCGTCTGATTTCTGGCCTCTGGGACCAGAGCTTCCCACCCCGAATATAGACAAAGGCACAGAGCTTGGTGGTTCTTGGTCATAGAAACTTGTGGTGATCAGGGATGTTGGGTTGCTGTCGTTCTGCCTCTCTTGTCCGATCACTCAGGTTTGATGACGGTGGGGAGGTGGGCGCTGATGTCCTGTAAAAGCCTTCATGACTTTGTTATCTGCTCGCTCGTCCTTTTAGTTATGCTGTAATAATTATGGGTGGGAGTCTAAAGCTACTCTCTGCAAAACTGACATTTTACTCTTAAAGATCTCACATTTTAACTACATCTTCTGTTGTTTTACCCGGAGGTTAAAGACTGCAACTCGAGACTGCTGTGCCAACAATACTGCTCCTGCTAGATGTGACAAAAATGTGAAGAACTCACTACGGACTTTATCACAGACAAATAATGAATTATTTTTTGCTAGTTATAACTTTTAGTTTAATTTAATTTTGTGTATGTTTGATTTGTGTAAATCCTTTTTATTCAAATTATCCTCCAGGCCACCCAAGGAGGACGGTGGTCCCTGTTGAGTCTGGTTCCTATCGAGGTTTCTTTCTGTAATTTTAAAGGAGTTTTCCTTGCCACTGTTGCCCTCAGCTTGCTCAACAGGGGTTTTTGGTCCTGGATTCTGTAAAGTTGCGTTTACAATGTTCATTGTAAAAAGCGCTATACAAATAAAATTGACTTGACTTGACACAGTGCTGTGCCCTCTTCACTTCTTGTAGCTGCCTGCATTTAGCTTAAAACAATTATGCTTGACTACAAATTCATAAATGGACTAGTCCCATCCTGACTTACAGAACTCATCAAACCCTGTTCTGTATCGCAAAACCTTCAAGCCACAAGTCTAGCTTGTCTTGATCCACTAATCAGAACTCAAGGAAGACATCATCATTGTCATCAAGGTTCATCTCTATACTAGCACCCAGATCTTGGAATTAACTTTCCCTGTCTGTTCGAATAGCTGAGCCTCTTGCTGATTTGAAGACCCACCTCTTTACTACGCTCTTAACTGGAAACTAACATGCACATACTACACAGTCATCTCTTTGCGATGATTAGCTGCACAGCTTTCACAAATGCCCTCTGTCTTGTGTTGCTTGTAGAAGACTAGCCCCTGATAATGCATGCAACCCATGTCGTAATGTTTTCAATCAGCAACTGAAAACATTACAACATGGGTTGCATTATCAGGCGCTAGTCTTTAAACACACACCAACATATCTGAAAGCACACCAACAGATTGCATAATAGCGCAAGGTTTAAAAGGCTCTTTTTATTCCATGGATATGATGTTGACACACAACACAGACAATACATGAAACGTATTTTAATGTATGCCAACATTCTACATTTAATGGTTTGCAGAATGTGCTCTCAAAGAGTCCATATTAAATGATAATCAAAGCTGTAGTATCAAAATCGGATGGAAAATATTAAAGAAAAAACAATTTAAGGAAAGGTTACACACAGAAGGATGACACACAAACTGCACTTTACTAAAACACACTTTATTATCTCTTAAAAAGACCCTGAAATTATGCACATTCTCCAAATGTAAAGAGTTCTTTAGACCAGGGGTTTTCAACCTGTGGGGTGTGTCAGGGAGGGCGGGGGTTGCGCAACATTACAAGATTTTTTTTACTTCTAAAACTAAAGCAATTGATTTTTCACCCACAGGAGACATATTTGATTAGTCTCGCTGACCACGCACGAACGCACGTTTATCCAGCTCAGTCCGAAAAAAGAACCGTTGGCTAGCAAAACTTAAAAATAGGACTAACAGCCGCTAAAAAGTACGCTAGCTCACCAGAGTTGGGGTTTCGAATACATCGTATCGAATCGTATACTGCCTTCCGACTGGGCTGGGCAGCTGCATGAACAACGATTAGCTGTTGTTCAGGGTTAGGGGTAAAAAGTCGGATCATAGGTCCTCATAACTGGTGCAACTGCGGCCCCTGCCTGCTGACCGATGCCGCCTGCACAGAGCTGAGGAATAACGCTGGTGGGGGTGTGGCCCTCCGTACACAGTGCCCATCAGTGTATGAACTGGACTCGTGCAGGTGAAAAATGCACAATCCGTACTGACTATGCGTATGTCAGTTGAGAGGCGTCCTCAGTCAGCGGTGAAGGGTCGAATCAGTATAGAGGACGCAATCAGGGTAATTAGACACGACTAGATTAGGGGAGAAAATTTGAGGGGAAAAAAGTGGGAAAAATAGAAAATTCCAAAAATAGGACTAACAGTGAAGATAAATCGGTGACAAAAGCAATGACGGCTGTTACAGGACGTGTGTGTGTGTGTGTGTTTTTTTAAGAGAGGTGTATATTGGGAGATGCTCTGTTCACAGTATGCACAGTTCACAGAATCTTGTGCACGTTCTGAGTTTCTCTCCTCAGTCATCTCTCCGTTTTTATTGTTATTAATGATCGCTGTGGTTTTAAATAAACACCAGCTACTGTAAAACATTTTGTGTGACTCGCTTTCCTTACAGGTTGGAGGCTTAATTAAATTGGCTATTACCACATAGCGGTTGCCAAGTCAGACTCGTTCTGCCCGTGGAGCTAAAAGTTAACTCACCTTAGTTTTCTGTCAGTCAAAGCAGAGTATCCTGAACAGTATCCTGAACTGGCGAACTTATCATTGATGTACTTTTGCCTCTACTTGGCTCTGTGAAGTAACATTTTCTACTCTCATCTACATTAAAAGCAAGTACCGCTTACGATTTATGACTAATTAAATTTCTTTAATGTGCTCAAAAAATAGGTTCCGCCATCGCATTGACAAGGATATAACTTTCAATATTTCAATTAGCAAAATTGCGTCGTATGTATGATGCGCACAACGTTAATTATATTATTTTAGCTTGTCAAGAGCTTTCGCAATGGTTTCTGGGAGAGAGTTGATGGGGGAGGTGGGGGGTTGCAAGGGGTTTGGGTTGGGGGCGCAAGTCCATGTCCAAAAAGGTTAAAACCCCCTGCTTTAGGCTTCCTTAATTTACATGTTAATTGGCTAGAATGGTCCTTTTTAATTATTCCTTAATAAATAATCCATAAATAATACTTTTAAAGTATAAATAAAGGTGTTTTCAGTTTTTATAAACCCAGTTTTATTTACCCTGTTTACAAATCAACTTCAATTTTCTTTACTGATTCGCGGCTCAAAGTAGGACAGCTTTTCATTTAAACAGTTTCTCTAAAGGTTTTTTTCCTCATGCTGCATTAAATTGAATTGCTATAAATAATACAGTGATTATACACCAGACACTTTTTTTTTAGCTCAGATTGCTCAGTTAGAGCCACTGAATAACTTCTTATTTTACTGTTTGCTTGAATAGCTCAAATATCAGCAATGAAATTGACAGGTTGAATCATCCATAAATGTGCACAAAAGATAAACAATATGCTGCTTGGTTTCATAATTCAAACTTATTGGGTGATTTAGTCAAACTCTCTGAAATGCATCCATATCCAGAATACATTGTTGTGCAAAAATGACAGTACAGATTGAATTATAAATTGCAGGTTTCATTAGATTTATCATTTTTGGTTACTAAGATTCATATTTAGTTAATGAGAAATTTACAGAGCATCGAATAGTTTTCTGATTGTGGGATCTTTCAAATGACGTGCATTTAACAAAACAAAAAGTTTGTTTCCTGATCACAGAGGAAGTCATTTCCAATGTTCTATCTGAATTTGATGACCACCTTGGGCTTCCAGTAAGTCTGCACCCTGGATGATTCGGCGAATTACAGTGGCTGAAGTGATCAACATGTGACCGGCTGCTTGGAGTACAGTGGAGATCATTCTAAGGGCCTCTCTATCATATAGAAGAAACAAACAAACATCAAATAGACAGTAATAAATACTCAGTTTGATTCCCACCTCTACACCGATCAGCCATAACATTAAAACCACCTCCTTGTTTTTACACACACTGTCCATTTTATCAGCTCCACTTACCATATAGAAGCACCAGCCAACAGCGCCCTGTTTGCAGCGTCCTGTGACCACTGATGAAGGTTTAGAAGATGACCAACTCAAACAGCGGCAATAGATGAGTGATTGTCTCTGACTTTATATCTACAAGGTGGACCAATCAGGTAGGAGTGTCTAATAGAGTGGACAGTGAGTGGACACGGTATTTAAAAACTCCAGCAGCGCTGCTGTGTCTGATCCACTTATACCAGCACAACACACACTAACACACCACCACCATGTCAGTGTCACTGCAGTGCTGAGAATGATCCACCACCTAAATAATACCTACTCTGTGGTGGTCAGGGTAGAAGAACAGGGTAAAAGCAGGCTAAAAGGTATGTAGAGAAATAGATGGATTACAGTCAGTAATTGTAGAACTACAAAGTGCTTCTATATGGTAAGTGGAGCTGATAAAATGGACAGTGAGTGTAGAAACAAGTAGGTGGTTTTAATGTTATGGCTGATTAGTGTATATATGTGTATATATGTTGGTTTTTCTCACCTGATCACTTTTTTGGGTCCCAGGCATTGGAAGTCGGCGCTGACAGAGTAAAGCCCCTGGAATGTAGCCTTCACATTTAAAGAGCCAAAAACATCCTTTGGGTTCAGGCGGTAAAGATCAAAGGTTACTTGAGCAATGTCACGACCATTGCGGGGTTTGCTATCAGCTGGCTTGATGTTGCTGCTGCCTCTCAGGCCTAACTGTCAATGATAAACTATATTAAAGGTGGAAACAACATACAAATGCAGATACAATCTAAGACATACATTGATTGGACTATCAGATACAACAGACAGATAATTGAAAAAAATAATAATATGGCAATAAGCTTATCAAGTAATTAGTTCCAATAATCCAATTTGATTAAAAAAAAAAAAAAAAACTTGACACCCATCCGAATTACTGAGTTTATGTGTCTCACCTCAATAGGTGCATGACTGTGCTCCATCCACAAAATTTGGTCAATACAGACATACACTATATGCCCAAAAGTATTGCAACACCCCTTGTAATTATTGAATTCATGTGTTTCAGCCACAACAATTGCTAACATGTGTAAACAATCAATGATATAAAGTAAATTTGCTTTCAGCAACAGTTCGGGGAGGCCGTTTCCTGTTACAGCATGGCTGTAATGTCTAAAAAGACATAAAGAAAAGCTTGATCTAAAAAAACTTCAGTGGCTTACATGGAGCCCTGACCTCCGCCCAACTGAACAGCTTTGAAATTAACTTGACGCTTTCCTGACCAACAGTGCCCGGCCATACAAATACTCCTTAGACTAAATAGGCACAATTTCCCACCGACATACTTCAAAGCATCGCTATTGCTAAAAAAATAGAGGCCATTCAATTTTAATACCATTTGTTTCCAAAATGGGATGTCCAACAGGCTTATGGTCAAGTGTCCAAGTTCTGTGTGGAGGAATTCCAGTTCACCCTGCACAGAGCTCTGACTTTAACCCTATTAAAGACCATTGGAATGGGAACATCAATTGTGAGCTAAGCCTTCTTGTCCAACGTTGTTGCCTGACCTTACAAATGGACTTTTAAGTGAGTGGGTGCAAATTCCTACAGACAAACAGTCTTTCTAAAAGAGTGGAGGCAACTTAATATTACTGCCCAATATGGAATAGAACAAGCTCATCATCATGTGCAAAAATACTTTTGCCCATGTAATATACACTGATCAGCCATAACATTAAAACCACCTCCTTGTTTCTACACTCACTGTCCATTTTATCAGCTCCACTTACCATATAGGAGCACTTTGTAGTTCTACAATTACTGATTGTAGTCCATCTGTTTCTCTGCATGCTTTGTTAGCCCCCTTTCATGCTGTTCTTCAGTAGTCAGAACCACCACAGAGCAGGTATTATTTAGGTGGTGGATCATTCTCAGCACTGCCGTGACAATGACATGGTGGTGGTGTGTTAGTGTGTGTTGTGCTGGTATGAGGGGATCAGACACAGCAGCGCTGCTGGAGCTTTTAAATACCATGTCCACTCACTGTCCACTCTATTAGACACTCCTACCTAGTTGGTTCACCTTGTAGATGTAAAGTCAGAGACGATCGCTCATCCATTGCTGTTCTTTGAGTTGGTCATCTTCTAGACCTTTATCAGTGGTCACAGGACGCTGCCCACGTGACACCTTTGGCTGGATATTTTTGGTTGGTGGACTATTCTCAGTCCAGCAGTGACAGTGAGGTGTTTAAAAACGCCATCTGCACTGCTGTGTCTGATCGACTCATACCAGCACAACACACACTAACACACCACCACCATGTCAGTGTCACTGCAGTGCTGAGAATGATCCACCACCTAAATAATACCTACTCTGTGGTGGTCCTGTGGGGGTCCTGACCATTGAAGAACAGCATGAAAGGAGGCTAACAAAGCATACAGAGAAACAGATGGACTACAGTCAGTAATTGTAGAACTACAAAGTGCTTCTATATGGTAGGTGGAGCTGATAAAATGGACAATGTGTGTAGAAACAAGGATGTGGTTTTAATGTTATGGGGGGGGGGGGCAGTGATAGCTCAGTGGTTAAGGTACTGGACTAGTAAACAGAAGGTTGCCGGTTCAAGCCCCGCCACCACCAAGTTGCCACTGTTGGGTCCCTGAGCAAGGCCCTTAACCCTCAATTGCTCATCGTGTTCAGTTCATTGTGTGTAAGTCGCTTTGGATAAAAGCGTCTGCTAAATGCTGAAAATGTAAATGTAAATGTTATGGCTAATCAGTGTATATTGCCTGAGATGCAGCCTTTGTTCTTCCTTCAAATGGTGTACTTGTTTTTAGTAGACTGGAAGCAGGGTTGAAATTAGATCACTGGCTGCTGATAAGTGCACTCATTTATCTATACAGGTAAATATTTATTTGAAAGTTTTCCTTCTTTAAGCTGTCCTTTTATTATCCAAAGATGTGGTGTTTTCCAAATGGGCAGATCTGATGAAGAGCACACCAGCACTAAATTAAAGAAGTTCTGGATGACCGAAAACCTATTTACTTAAGTCTCGGTGTAATTACAGTGAGTGGGAAAACAAGTACAAACCCCATTTCCGGGAAATGTGGTCTGTTGTTGTCTTGTTAAAAAAGAACATGGACCTTCTGGGAAAAGACGCCACCTTGATGGCAGCATAGTCTTCCTAGAATCCCAATATACACCGATCAGCCATAACATTAAAACCACCTCCTTGTTTCTACACTCACTGTCCATTTTATCAGTTCCACTTACCATATAGAAGCACTTTGTAGTTCTACAATTACTGACTGTAGTCCATCTGTTTCTCTGCATGCTTTGTTAGCCCCCTTTCATGCTGTTCTTCAATGGTCAGGACCACCACAGAACCACCACAGAGCCATAGAGTGGACAGTGAGTGGACACGGTATTTAAAAACTCCAGCAGCGCTGCTGTGTCAGATCCCCTCATACCAGCAGAACACACACTAACACATCACCACCATGTCAGTGTCACTGCAGTGCTGAGAATGATCCACCACCTAAATAATACCTGCTCTGTGATGGTCCTGTGGGGGTCCTGACCATTAAAGAACAGGGTGAAAGCAGGCTAACAAAGCATGCAGAGAAACAGATGGACTACAGTCAGTAATTGTAGAACTACAAAGTGCTTCTATATGGTAAGTGGAGCTGATAGAATGGACAATGTGTGTAGAAACAAGGAGGTGCTCATAATGTTATGGCTGATGGCTATATTTATTACAGTAGCCTGACAGTTTTAAATGCAATGCCCTCTGAGGTCTGAATGATATTCTAAATGATGACCAATTCAACTACTTATAGTAGAAGGTTTCAAAATTGTGTAATTGGAATATTCTAGAAACTTTTTAGTCCTATTTTGTCTCTGTCCCAATTTTGTTTGAATAGAATGCCTTTATTTGTCATTTATACATATACAGGTCTACAGTACAACGATATTACAAGCCATATTACAGCACCCCTGGAGCAGTAAGGGTTAAGGTCCTTGCTTACGGGCCCAACAGTGGCTGCATGGTAGAGCTGGGATTCGAACTCTCAACCTTTTGATAGTCCAAAGCTCTATCCACTAGGCTATCACTGTCCCAATGTATTTTGTAAATATGTTATAAGCATTACATTCATCATTAACAGTGGTTGACTACCACTGCCTGACTGAGGTGTAAACACCTGCTGTGAGTGAATTTAGTGTGAATAGTGTGGTCCTCCATACATGCTAAATCTTTCTGTACAAATCCAACACTGCCTGGTTAAAAGATGTGGCCAGCAGCTACACATGTCTAAGGAGGACACTCACTCACAGGGGCTTTTAAATTGGGACAGTCCTAATATTGAAATTGGGGCACTTGCAAAAAGGTCTTATAGATATAGATAGTAATGCTGTGAAAACGTTCCAGCTAAACTGACAAATATGTTGCTATTGTTCAGAATGATTTTACACAACAAGTAGTACTAATGGCTTATTACAATATCTTAAATGTGTCATCATGTATCATTTCCACTATCATACACACACTTATACATACAGGATGGGGTTTCCAGGTCTGCCCAGGCTTCAAGCACATGAAAACTGTGTTATCTGGCAGGGCCATGAAGAACTCGTCTGAATCCACCTCAGTACCATCCTCCTCACACACCAGAGACAGCAGGAGAGGAATCAGCAAAGCATGCGCTGCCTGACAAACACAGTGTGTAATACTTTAATATGACATTTAATATAACATTAATTAATTCAGAGATATAACTTAAAGCAAACCAAATGTAGATCCATTAATTCATTTTAAAAATATTACTTAAAAAAAACTTAAAGCAAACCAAATACAGTGTTACCTTGTAACGATTTTTACCTTTAAAATTTACTTTTACCTTTACCTCAAAGTGTGTGCAACTATCGCTTTGTTCACATTTATGCTGAAAAAGTTCAATATTTAATAATGCCACACAGCAACATAAGATCATAACCGCTGCTTACCTGAACTTCTCTTCTTTAAACTGAGACCAAGTCTATATCCGTGTGTTGTTCCATTAGGGATAAAATCCACTTTTTTTCTGTTTCCAGATATTTCCAGAATATATAAATCCATATGCAACTGTGTTTGTCCACCTAACTAACGAAAACCTTAGTGGGATCATTTATTCTCATGGTTTTCGTGGTAAAAAGCTGAATGTAATTTGTTAACTTAGCTGTCACTTATACCTCTACAACCAATAAAGAGAGAGTTTTTCATTGCTAGCTCACCTATATGACACACATTGGAGAAATTAAAAACATTTTATTGTTTTGGATTAGAGGAAGAACTGAAATTCCGCCCAAATTCTGAATTCGAAAGCTCTGATTGGTTTATACAGATATTTTTCAAGGCTTGAACCACGACCGAATCTCTGAAAAAGACTGATTCATGGAGTTGTTTTCGCACAACACCATAATGAAATAGAGTGAGCAAAACGAATGAATCTTTACCATAGATAAAAGCACAGCTCAATAATTCGATTTAAATGTGGGGGAGGGTCTGACAGATCTTTAGAGCCAAAAAAAGGCACAAATAATGACACTATAAAGTACAAATAATTCATCTTACATATTTTTTGTGTGTTGGAAAGCCCTAGAAACCAACATGGACACTTTACATTTACATTTTCAGCATTTAGCAGACGCTTTTATCCAAAGCGACTTACACACAATGAGTGGAACATGATGAGCAATTGAGGGTTAAGGGCCTTGCTCAGGGACCCAACAGTGGCAACTTGGTGGTGGCGGGGCTTGAACCGGCAACCTTCTGTTTACTAGTCCAGTACCTTAACCACTGAGCTATCACTGGCCCGACACTTTGTACTCCAACTTCAATAACTCCAGATCAGAATTAGTTAAAAGCTAAAAATTTGGTATGGTAATTGTAAACAACATTTGCCACAGGAATAAATTGTTGGCACTTGAATATAATATTATTATTATTATTATTATTATTATTATTATTATATGTAATATAATATTCATATAACAAAATATGTGCCGTTCCACAGGACCATGGAAGGCATTAACATGTTTCCCATACATCCTAGAACCAACTGACGTTGAGTTTCAAAGTAACCCTGTATAGTCTATTAATTAATTTATAAATTAATCTAGATTTGGTTTGCTTTAAGTTAAATAAACTACATTTCTCTTTTTAAATAATAGGATATTTATCTATTTATAGGGTGGGACTTTCACCTTGGGGGAAATTAAAAGTCGCCAATCTTTCTGTTTTGGGAGGTTGGAGGAAACCTTTATACTTGGTGTAAACTTATGAGGAATCTTAAGGAACATGCCAAACTCCTTACAGACAGTAACTGGAGGTGTGGAGCACTTTTTCTACCAGCTATTTTGTTTATGCATTTTCTCCCCTTTTTCTCCTGACTTTTTAGCGCGTCCAATTGCCCGATTGCGTCACGCTTCCTCTCCACTAATGCCGACCCCTGCTTTGGTTTGAGGAGATTGAAGCTAACCCATGCCCCCTCCGACACGTGGGCAGCAGCCGTATGCATTTTGTCGCCCACACTAGGCGAGTGCATATATGCGGATCAGCACTTTGTACAGAGAGACACAACATGATCCGCACTCTTTCCCCGCCTCTGTGCAGGCGCCATCAATATGCCAGCAGAGGACGTAGTGCATCAGTTACGAGGAGACCCTATCCAGGTTAATACCCCACCCCTATATGAACAACAGGCAAATCGTTGTTCATGTGGCCGCTCAACCCAGCCGGATGGCAGAGCTGAGATTCGATACGATGTATTCGAGATCCCAGCTCTGGTAGGCTAGCGTGTGTTTTTACCACTGCGCCACCTAATGTTTTTATCATAGGAAAATATTTTCTCCCAAGATCCTCAAAGTATTATCCTGAAACAACATTTATTATACAGTATAATAACAAAAGTTGGCACTCGGGTGAAGTAAATTGCATTAGCCGACTTCATGGGTTCAACCCTAGCCAGGATAGAGCGGTGGTGGGACATAAAAATAAATGAATTTATTTACAATAATAACACAAGTAACTTGAGATTATAAGAAAAATAAAATGAGGTCAATGGAAAATTTAATGTAAATAAATGGCAATTTATGAATAAAAGGCTTCGCTCCACTAAGCCATGGCACATTTCTGAAATTATATCTTTATTTACTGCTGACTCACTCTCTGTTTCAGCTCCTCAAGTGTTCCTGCAGTAACTCCCTTCCTTGTTTCTCTGTTCCATGAGCAGACTCTAAAAGGTCTCTGTGGGGCTGACCATACACGCCGGGACACTGACCTAAAAGAGTAAAGACAGAAAGTAAACATAAAGCACAGAGAACATAAACGTGGGAAGTAGAAGTAGAGGCCAAATCGATGAGTGACTGCAAACATTTTATGTATTTCACCCTCTACAGTGCATAATATCAGTGAAAAAACAACACTGAAAGACAAAATAGCATAAAAGACAATGCCAAAGACCACTATAGAATGTTCATAACCTTTGATCCCTCAAAAAAGCAATGTTTTCAAAGCTAGCATGCTACTGTTATTGAAATCGCCACATTGGCCCAGGTAAACTTTGCTCTTGCCAATAAACAATGGCAGCTAAAATAAAATAATGTACAGTGAAAACTGTTTTTACTGGTTTTCCCCCCTTTTCATCCAATACAGTCATGTTCAATTGGACCTTATCGCTCTCTCATTGCTGTCGCCACCCCCACCCTCAATCGACGAGGGCCAAGGCTGTCATGCGCCTCATCCAACACTTGCTCAGCTTCCAATCACTTCTTTTCACCTGCCAGGAATGAGGACTTATAGAGCGCAGTATCGCATGCTGAGAGCCACGCACTGCCAAACCCAGGATCTGTCATGGTATGTGGGGTGTATTAGTGCCCATTGCATTTGTAACTTTCACATTTGTGAGTTAACCATTAATACTAAAACACATGTTAAGGCATCGTTTCCCAACCTTTTTTGCACCACAAACCAGTTTCATATAAGATATAATTTCACGGACCGGTGGGGAAGGGAGGATTTAATAATATTGCTCACGAATGGTGTAAAATGAGTTGTTTTCGCTGCAACGAGACGCTGCTTTCACCTATGTGACAATTAGTGGTGATAAATTCGGTTCATTTTATGGACTCGGGTTAATCTGAGTCACTCAGTAATGTGATCCGGTTCACTTGGATCAGTTGAGTCACTTGAGTCACTTGTACTGACATTCTGATTGTGACTGATTTACTGCATGAAAATGCATCCAAATATTACTTGTCTTCCATGCACTCATCTTCTGTAAATAAGTCCTTCTCTCTTAATTCTCTTGGCACCTCACACTTCTCTTGTCAGTAACAAGTCGACACTTTTTTCTAAGTGGAATCTTGATCATGCAGGAGAGGGGGGTGGACTCACCTACCAATCAGATGGGTATATTAATGGGTCAAGGGTTTAAAATTACTATGGGGGCTATGATACTCCTTAAGTGGTACAATCCTAAAGTAGCCTGTAAGCATTTGCATTTTAATAATAATACAACTATATTTTGTTGTTGTTTTGCTTACAAGAAAATATCCTGCATTACTAATCTATACCACTACTACTGATAATAATAATAGCATGTGCATAAAATCAGCCACATAACGAACACCAGTGTGTTTAACTGCTTGTTTATTGGAATATTTAAATGAGTAAAGTCGGTTCAGCCAAATCATTTGAGTCCGCGGTGTTTCGGTGAGCCTGCTCACTCAACTTGTGTACTTAACGGCAGCCTGTCAGAGGACTAATAGGATTCGGGTTAATTGAGATTTCGGACTCGTGATTCCTGATTCGGTACAAAGATTCGAATCATTAACCCAGGTGATTTAGGAACCGCCCAGCTCTAGTGACAATAAGACAATAACACCCGAAAATGAAGCAGTGAAAACTGCTTTTCTCACGGACCAGTACTGGTCTGCGGCCCGGTGGTTGGGGACCACTGTGTTACGACATTTAAGAGACACTTTTTATTTAAAGTGACTCAGAATTGTGAATATATACAATCAAAACAAAGGAGGGTTAAGGGCCTTGCTTATGGGCCCAACAGTAGCAACACATATTGAAAATGGAAAACAGGGATTGATACATCCAATATGTATTAAAGGATGGAAAATATTTGACTTCCCTAAATGAAATTAAAGCCTAGTTTTTGACTTGTACAGCTATATTTTCTGATTAATTTTGACACCATGTAGGCCAAGACTTTTTAGATCGTTTAACCCTTAAACAGAACAATACACTAGTTGAAAATACAAAGTAAAACACACAACAGAAATATATGTTCTTTATATAGAATAACACATTAAATATAAACATTGAAATGACTTGACAAGTCATTTACCAGTTATATAACACCACAACAGAGAATTGTCTTTGCATGATCAACACTAAAAAGACAAACTAACAACCAACAAATGTGTAAATATTAGCAAAACAAAAAACAAACTCACTTAAGCAGTGAAGACGTGGTTTCCATTCTGAAGAGTTCAGTGATCCAAATGTGTTTTTCTTTAGTACATATACAATTAAATCTGTGCATTAAGTTTTTCTCTTTCTAAGAGGTAATTAGTGGTAAACACCTGGTATGTAATGGCTGGCCTGCTCTAGAGCCTGATCTACAGTATCATTGTGGACTTTGGCCAGAACTGAATGATTTAGTCAGAGATATCATGGGACAAGGTCCTCTGTCTGATAGTGCTTAAGAGTAACAGTGGGAATAACATTTACCAGACATAAGCACAGAATGAATCTTATACAGTTGTACCTTGTAACTCAACGTCCCCTAAACTTAAAATCTTTGAAACTCAACACCCTTCAACAAAAGATTTGTACCCTTAAAACTCAGCATATGTGTGCCTGCTGCTTTGTTCAGTGCTTGACTTGAAAAAACATAATCAAAGTGCGAATATGAGACGAATCTGCATTTGTGGGGAATAACCGTCAAATCCACTCTGAAAGCTCCACATGTATTTGTGTTCAGTTGGATTTTCCTCCTGTTTCACTTTTAAACTTGTGTTATAGCTCAAGGCTCTGAGAAATTGTGAGAATCAGCTTCTCCGAGAGAGTCTAAAATGCTTATCTTAAAAAAAGCCTAATGTGACTTAATGACAAGAATGACATAGAAGCACTAAAACTCTCTTAATTATTACTGCTCATAAGTTCTCTTCACTAATTAAGAAGCATAAGAAAACAAAAAAGAGGTAAAGGTAAAGTGCAGGTTTTATTGTATTTTTTTTATTGATTTTTAACTGTTTTTAATTATATTTAGTTATTTTCTGTGTAAAAGTGTCAAAAACAACCCTATTATTTTACATTTGCCTAAAATATATGCAGTTCCACACGACCATACATCCTTATGGGAAAAATACCTTAAAACTCAACGCCTTTTAAACTCAATGCCACTCCCAGAACCAAGTTTCAAGGTACCACTGTACTGAACATTAAGTGTTTTTTACTGAATCAATTGTAAACAGATAGTGTTTGTTTAAATGTACAGATTATTACTTACCTACCAAAATGAAAATCACTTTTTGAGCTTCATACTGCAACCAAAAACACTGGATAAATACACCCTAAACAGAGCCAAGTACTTTGGCAGTCATCATACACATTCACTTACCTACATTTTTTTAATTTTGAAATTGAAAAAAGCTTGGCACAACCTTAAACTTTCTTAAGATCAGCTATGCATCCAAATTGGGCATCTAGGAAAAAAAGCCTTGGTCAGAGAGGTAAGAAAGAACCCAACTGTTGCTCTCTAAGACCTATAAAAGTCATGTGACTGGAGAAGCTGCTGGAGGGACAACCATCTGTGTAGCACTTAATAAACCAGGCCTTTATGAAGTTGCAAGAGTGAAAACTGTTAACTCAAAAGCTTAGTAGAGCCCACATCCCAGCTAACAAAATTACGTTCTGAGAACGTTGCCCAAACATTCCATTTTGGTTGTGGGAACGTTGCACTGGAATGTTCCCTCAACGTTATTTTGTCCGGTTTTCTTGATGTTCTCAGAACGTTTGTGTTAAAGTTATGAAAACGTTCATAGAACGTTACCTAAACCTCATTTGCAACCATAATTTAACGTTCTGGGAACGTTGTCTTGGAATGTTCTAAGAACATTTTAAATAAGGTCCTCTGAACGTCCCCTTAACGTTCCATTTTGGTTGTATGAATGTTTTATTAGAACGTTCCTTCAACGTTATTTTGTCATTTTTTTGTCAGTTTTCTTAATTTTCTCAAGACATTTAATACAAGTTAAAGAATATACCCAAAAACATTTTTAAATGTTTTAAATGTTACTTTAACATACTTTTAACATAACTACAGGTAATGTTACTCCAAGACAATGTTAATCCCTTTGTCTTTGTGATATATTGGATGAAGGAGATTGCAGGCAGAGAGAGAATCTGTTTAACTCTGCACATTTATTCTCAACATACACACACATTCATGCTTCCAACCCGTTACATGTGCATTCACTTAGTAATTCTACTGTCATTATCTTATATAGTCATTAAGTATTTACTGCCACCTTCTAACCGTTAACTAACTTACAGTTATATATCACCAAATACAATTCTAATATACTACAGTCTTGAACCCCCCAACACCCTCAGATATTACCATTAATTAAAAAAAATATTTGAATCACTCTAATAACATTTGCTATGTGGTCTAATTCAAACAATTCATGTGATAATACTGACATAAACGGAGGCAAAATCAATGCAAACATATTTATTTTAAAAAATGTTTTATCATCATCAATCCAATTCAATTGAATGAACGAAAAATAAAAAAAGAGTTGTAATATGTAATGTGGGTTACACTTGATAAAATTCAACTTGTTTTGGAGCAATATGATGAATATTTTAAAAGCTATTGAAGTTATTAATGTGCTGAATATTTTAAATGCTATTGAAATTATGAATAAAAATCTGTTTTTTATTATGTAATAAAGGGTAAAAGTGTCAGTATAAGAGTTGTAGTATGTAATGTGGGTTACACTTGATAAAATACAACTCGTTTTTGTAGCAAATTGATAAATATTTTAAAATCTATTGAAGTTATCAATATGCTGAATACTTTAAATGCTATTGAAGTTATGAATAAAAATCTGTTTTTTATTATGTAATAAAGGGAAAAAGTGTCAGTTTAAGAGTTGTAGTACATAATGTGGGTTACACTTGATAAAATACAACTTGGTTTGGAGCAATTTGATGAATATTTCAAAAGCTATTGAAGTTATTAATATGCTGAATACTTCAAATGCTGTTGAAGTTATGAATAAAAATCTGTTTTTTATTATGTAATAAAGAGTAAAAGTGTCAGTATAAGAGTTGTAGTATGTAATGTGGGTTACACTTGATAAAACACAACTTGTTACTGTAAGGTTCCTGCGGCATTGGGTGAACTACCTCTGGTCCCCGGCGTTGCAGGAGTTACAGAGCCAATGGAACAAAGGGCTTTAAACCAGAGGACTACTAATTAATGCTGACAACCTGCAGCTGTGCCTGCCTATTTAAGCAGGTACTGTGCAACCACAGGTTGTCGTGCCTTCTGTTTAGTTTGGTTTGGTTTATTTTATTTAGTTGGCTTTTTCTTTATTATTTTTCAGATAGGTTCCTCCCCAGCCTCGGCGAAGGATGGCTGGTGGAATGTCCATCTGATTTCCTGAACTACGTTTATACGAGTTCGGCTTCACTTTCCCAGCGGCGCTGAGGCGTGGCTGGTGACATAGCCGTCTGGTTCCCTGGACTGCGTTGAGGCGAGTTCGGTTTTTTCTCTCGTTTCCTATAGATCGGCTTCTTCCCAGCGACAGCAACGTGCGGCTGGTGCAAGAGCCATCTCATTCCTCGGACTGCGCTGAGGCGAGTTCGGTTTTCTCTCTCGTTTCCTATAGGTCGGCTCCCTCCCAGCGGCGCTGAGGCGTGGCTGGTGACATAGCCACCTGATTCCCGGACTGCGCTGAGGCGAGTTCGGTTTTCTCTCTCGTTTCCTATAGGTCGGCTCCCTCCCAGCGGCGCTGAGGCGTGGCTGGTGACATAGCCACCTGATTCCCGGACTGCGCTGAGGCGAGTTCGGTTTTCTCTCTCGCTTCCTATAGGTTGGCTCCTTCCCAGCCGCGGCGAAGTTTATTATTATAAACTTATTATAAAATAAAAGTTTAGCAGGGCACAGCTTGACGAACGTCTTGTTTTCATCTCCCACTGTAAGTTGACGACAACAGTTTAACTGTCGGTAAGATCTTGTCAGATTTTTGTGTCCTTCAGTGAGCTCTGACATGTGGCAGGACTTTCATCTTCAGAGAAGTACACAAGCACGTACTTTGGCAGACTCATGTTTCAGAATAAAATAACTGAAAACATTTGTATTTCGCTTAAAGTTCTGTGTGGAGGCAGAGACGGTTGGTTAAAATAACGGTCTCAAGTCCAGTGCGGATGTGCGCATGTGCAGAACGAGGTGTCCAAAAAATAATGGTTTATTCTAAATATATTATTCAATCAAATATTAAATAAAGCAAAACTGTTCAGTAGGAAGCAATGAATTCAGTCTTACAGTGGTGCATCTCATGACCACTTCAAATCAATGTAAATCAGAACGTTCATATAACGTTACACATTGAACAGAATATTTATCAAGGTCACGTAACGTTTATAGAACGTTCTATTAACGTTCTTGTGAGACCGTTTGCTCATAATATTAGGAGAACTTTTACATAACGTTAGTGAAAGTTGTGGGAACATTCCCTGTTAGCTGGGATGGAGTTTGCTACACGACATGAAGAAAATAACGGCACGTCTGGTGAAAAACAGGCACTGCTTATCAATTAGGTAAAACCAGAGCGGTAGAGAGAACGGCTCTGGGTAAAACCATACCCACCATCAAACATGGTAGAGACAGCATCATACTATGAAAGTAGTGGCAGGGACTGGGAGACTGGGAGTGGCTTCAGGGCAAGTCTCAGAATGTCCTTGAGTGGACCAGACAAAGCACAGACATGAAGAAGATGGCAGTTTGAATATGTTTGCCACTCTTTGCCAGTCTTAATAAGCTTGAAAGGACCAGCCATGAAGAATGGAAAAAGCTGATCAAATCCGAGTTAACGTGTTCCGTGTTTTCAGAGTCAGTAGGCTAGTCTGTGGGGTAAAGTGCACTGACTAGTGCTCACAGTCGGATTGAGACGCGCCCGCACTGGTGGCATTTTAACCGGAAACAGTTGTAATTTGGCGCGGCGCAAGCTGGTGCTAAAGATAAAAAGGGAAACGGTCTGTTTCTTTTTACTTCTTTTATTTTGTATTTTTGTTTTAGGTAGAAATATTAATCTTTAGAACTTATTAATTGTGAATTTATAATGTGTTTTTAATTAAACTTTAAGTAGCTGAAACGGTTTTAAGGTTGACTTTGTTTACGTACGGAACCAGTTATTTGACAGTTGCAGAATGATTACGGAAGGACAAGCAGACAATAATAACGGTATGTAACATTTATAATAATGCATTTATACATATTTATGTTATTTAGCTGTTTAATAAATATACATAATCTATTAAGATTGTGTCTCCTAATGTGAGCCTTTTAAATAAGTGTACAGTGTTTCATATACAGCTGGTCTTTATCATAATGCTTTATACGGTATAAGGACAAAAGTATTGGGACACCCTTGTAATTACTGAATTAATGTGTTGTAGCCACAACAATTACTAACAGGTGTAATAAATCAATGATATAAAGAAAATTATATGCCTCCAACTTTGCAGCAATAGTTTATGGAAGGCCCTTTCATGTTCCAGTATGATTGTGTCCCTTGTGCACAAAACAAGGTCTATAAAGACTTGAAGAAAAGCTTGGTTTAAAGAAAGTCCACTAAGTCCAGACCTCAGCCCCAATGAACAGCTTTGGAATAAACTGGAACATCAATTTAGGCTTTCTTGACCATCAGTGACCAGTCAGTTAAATGATCTTTTGACTGAATGGGCACAAATTCCCGCAATTCACCTCACTTGCATGTCTTTGGACCGTGGGAGAAAACCGGAGCTCCCGGAGGAAACACACACAGACATGGGGAGAACATGCAAACTCCACACAGAAAGGACCCGGACCGCCCCACCTGGGTATCGAACCCAGGACCTTCTTGCTGTGAGGCGACAATGCTAACCAGAGCCACCGTGCCGGCCCTGATCACACAGCGGTCACTCTGTTTTAATGCTAGTTGTTATGTCCAACAAGCTCATGGTCAGGTGTTTAAATACTTGGCCATATAGTGTAGGCATTGTTTGTTTTAGGGTAGTGTAACACATGTATAGTCTTTATAAAAAACTGATCGCACTCAATTTATTTGTGGAAAATAAAGGTGGTAAATGTAGTAGCATGTAATAAGGTCAACTGATTATCTTACATGGATTCTCAGTATTTTTAAGTTTAGTTCTATTGTCTTTAGCGTTTTGTCATTCCAGTCCATCCACTTTATCCACACAAGAATGTCCTCACAGTTCACCGATCTATGGGGGGCTTCACACTGGTCATTGGATGCTTTAGAGCATCATTGATAGATACCCTGTAGTGTATACATGGACGTATTTTGTTCCGATTGAGCTATTAGTCAGATTGTTAACAGATTATTAGGCCGCATGTTAATGTGGCTACTGAGGTGTGTTTAATAAGTGCTTTCCTTGAGTGACATAATTACAGTAACAACTTAATTATATATTAAAGACTTTCTGTTCTAAAACCTGTTGTTTTTTATTGATAATGCATTAACTAATTTTATGTCTCACTGCCATGAAATAAGAATTTAGGGACGTGGTGTAAAGTCAGGCCCCTGTGCATGAAACCATTTCCTGATGTTGCGCTTGAACTGCTTTAACTTGCAGCACTGCCAAAGTGTTTTTGTTCTGTACAGGATACAGATAAAAAGGTAGAGAATTTCAAAAATGATAAAATATATCTTTACGTTACCCAGACTGCTCTGTCAAACCTTCCAGAGACAACTAGTATCTAAGTGTATTATGTCTGAATTCCTCTTTGTTTAATCAGATGATGCTTTACCAGTTGCTTCCCTTCGTCTGCTGGTGCCCCCTCTGAGACTCGTCTCTGCGGCCATGTGGAAGGTGATGCAGCAGCGGGATGTGATGCATTATGGAAAGCTGGTGGAATTTTTGACGTCGATCTCGGAGTCTGTACCCGGTTTGCTGACTTACAGACATCAGGCCAAGCTGACCATAGGACTGCAGTCTCGGGTACGTTTTAGGATAATTTTGGTATTCTTTTATTTTTTGTCCTGCACTGTCACTGTATTGTCTTGCACACATCTATATACACTGATCAGCCATAACATTAAAACCACCTCCTTGTTTCTACACTCACTGTCCATTTTATCAGCTCCACTTACCATATAGAAGCACTTTGTAGTTCTACAATTACTGACTGTAGTCCATCTGTTTCTCTACATATTCTTTCACCCTGTTCTTCAATGGTCAGGGCCCCCAAAGGACCACCACATAGCAGGTATTATTTGGGTGGTGGATCATTCTCAGCACTGCAATGACATGGTGGTGGTGTGTTAGTGTGTGTTGTGCTGGTATGAGTGGATCAGACACAACACTGCTGATGGAGTTTTTAAACACCTCACTGTCACTGCTGGACTGAGAACAGTCCACCAACTAAAAACATACAGTGTCCTGTGACCTCTGATGAATGTCTAGAAGATGACCAACTCAAACAGCAGCAATAGATGAGCGATCGTCTCTGACTTTACATCTACAAGGTGAAACAACTAGGTAAGAGTGTCTAATAGAGTGGACAGTGAGTGGACACAGTATTTAAAAACTCCAGCAGCGCTGCTGTGTCTGATCCACTCATACCAGCACAACACACACTAACACACCACCACCATGTCAGTGTCACTGCAGTGCTGAGAATGATCCACCACCCAAATAATACCTACTCTGTAGTGGTCCTGTGGGGGTCCTGACCATTGAAGAACAGGGTGAAAGCAGGCTAAAAAGTATTTAGAGAAATAGATGGACTACAGTCAGTAATTGTAGAACTACAAAGTGTTTCTATATGGTAAGTGGAGCTGATAAAATAGACAGTGAGTGTAGAAACAAGGAGGTGGTTTTAATGTTATGGTTTGATCGGTGTAATTATGTGACACTATTTTAGTGTGGTTTGAAATTAAGCCACAATGATTTAAGAAAACTGATTTTAATGCATTATAAAGGTTTGATAGTCCTGCAGTGCTTAAATCCCATTAGTTGTTTTCACATTGCTTTACATTACCACTGTTGCCAGTAGTCATAAAACTATGACTTTTTTTTCTAGCTGATTTTGGAGCAGCTTCGTGTGTCCCAGTCTCCCGACCCAAAGCTCATTTTCTCACAGCTGGAGAAACTGCATGCTCCCGTCCTGCCTGACAAGAAAGTGAGTGACCAATCTCTGTCTATTTCATTACTCTGTCATTTCATCTGTCATTTACTGCGGTTCTGATGATAAGTATGAGTCCTTTTCCACACCTTTTAATAGATTTGGAAGGGCTTAATAAAAAACAGTATGTTTACATCATGCATCATGTTATATGCTAGAAAAAGGATCAGAAGGTGGAGACGGCTGTTAAAAACTTCCACGCCCTCGTGCAGACTCTGCATGAGAATCCAGCAAGGAGAAAACAGTTTTTCCAGGTGAGCCAGCTGATGTAGGGATGAATGTTGGATAAATACTTTGCATATTTGCATATAAAACACTTTTGTATGTAACCTTTGTAATTTTGTATGTAACCTCAGGAAGAGTTTGCCTCTCAGTACGGTGCACAGTATGATTCTGCTCTAGAAAAGCTGATGTGGGAGTTTTTAACCAGACTGGACCAGCTGCTTCCAGTACCAGACCTCACTCAGGTTGCTTTTACTGTATTTGTTTCTCTTTATGAGCTCAGTTTGATGTCAGTTGTGTTAGTTTTCACAGTATTAGAATTTGATTGCAATCCAATCATGATTTTAGGTTCATTTACTGAGAGATGCAGATATCTGTTGTTCCTCATGTACAAATCTGAGCGGATGCTTGTTTGAGGTGCCCTGCCCTGCGATGGATTGGCATTCTGTCCGAGAAATTCCTGTCTCGCGGTCAGCGTTTCCTGGTGAAACCGGACCCGATGTAACCCTGACCGGGATAAAGCAGTTGATGAAAATTAAATGAAAGATTAGCTGGTAATCATGATCCTGTGTTTATAGATGTGGTACCAATTTTAGTTCCATGACCCTAAATGTTAGCTCCACGCCTTTTTAAACAAATCTTATACAATACCAGTTTTACTGTGTATTCTTAGTTGTAATGTTTTAATAAAAGTTTACATTGAGATGTCATTTAGCGACCTAGATAATCATATAGCCTTTGTGCCAGTGGAATAACATATCGTCGCTGTCCGATGAAAAACACGTATCTCCACTTTTAGCGGTTTTCACGTGTTCACTTTCACACTTGTTGATTTTGGGTATAAATCTCTGTCTGTCCATAGCAGTGAATATCAAAATGACCAATGAAAAGATGAAAAATCATGCAATCTCTTTAACGAGTATCTCCATTGGCTGCTACACCTGTCCATCAAACCACGTATCTCCTCCTCCTTCCCCTCTGGCGCTGTTTGAGAAATGCGTCATGTTTGATCTATACAGTTTATGAAACCGAGGGCCTGATAAAGATATATGTTTATTTCTGTGCTGAATTGTATCCAAATTGCGCCATCTGTGGTTTGTTTGCACCGTTACAGTCAGGTGAAAAAGTTTTTGCTTTTTCCTGAAAAGTTGGGTTTTTGGAGATACATGTTTTTCATCGGACAGTGACGATATGCTAGTTTATTTTTCAACAAAGTACAAATTAATAGAAATAGCTAAGATTTTTTAAATGCTGATAATATGAGATTATTATTATTTCAGTTAATCCTGGTCAGGGTTGCAACAAGTCCGGTTTCCGCAGAATGCCAATTCATCGTGGGGCCTTAGGCACCCCCACCCCTCATAAATAGCCAATTCTGTCTGTGTAAGAAACCACATAACTCAACCAATGCAATAAGTCAATAATTCAATTCAATATTTATTACTATTTTTTAACAAATGCATACATTTTAATAAAAAAAAGTGATATTGCACTTTTATTAACAAAAACATTGCCAAGTCGAAAATGATGATAGTCTAACTGATGTAAGTGGAGAGATATCTGTACTGTAACAATTTACTTACATTTCAACATTTTAATGAAAGCTGGGGTTTTTTTTTTTATAAAACAATTATTTTAGTGCTACAAGCAAAAACTGACAATTTTTCCTCTCATTTATACATTTTTTTTAGTTTTCAAAACTTTCAATTCAAGGGGAAGTTATATGTAAATTTTCGATATGTATAGATGGGTGCTCGGGCAGCACACTTGTATTAGGCTAGTCAACCACCGCTGTGATCAGGGTTTGACTCTCAGCTGTACTACTGTCTATCAGCCGGGCGTCTACACAGACATGTGTCTGGGGTGGGAGCCCTGCGATGGATTGGTGTCCTGACCAGGATTAAGCAGCTAATACATAAAATAATGAGCAGACACTCTGCCACCTATATTATCAAGGGTTCAGAAAACAGTCACTGACTAAAATTGCACTGACTGCAATTCTCCGGTTAATATAGTGGGAGAGCCAATAGTTTAGGCACCGAGTGCCACTTTGACTGTGATATTAGATTTGTTAATATTGATAAACTCTTGCAAGTTTTCTGACATGATCAGTGGTTTTATTGCACATTTGGTGGGGTTTTTTGTGTTATGTTTTTTTTTTATGCTGATTCATGTATGTTTCAGACTGTGTCATGGCTTACATCTGCTCCTGCAGTCCTGGAAGAGTGTGCACGCTCAGCATCACAGCCACAACTCCTCAGGACTCTGCTGCAGCACGAGAAATGCCTTGGACATGTAGATTCAGCAGGTAAAAATTACTAAATGAAAGAAATGTATTGGAACACATACACATTAGCCCTACAGGAGCTTTTATGATATACCATTCTAAAGCCATAGGCATTAACATGGAGTTGGTAACCCTTTGCAACTAGAGCTTCCACTCTTCTGGGAAGGCTTATTACAAGATTTTGAAGTGTGTCTATCGTATAGTTTGTATAGTTTTGCCCATTCATCCAGAAGAGCATTTGTGAGGTCTGATGTTGGATGAGATTCAGTCAAGTTAATCCATACCAAACTCATGCCTTTATGGATTTTGTGCACGTCATGCTGCAGGGCCTTCCCCAAGCTGTTCCGCAATGCTGGAAGCATACAGTTGATCAAATTGTCTTGGCATGCGAAACTATTAATATTTACTTTCATTGGAACTAAGGGGTCACTGCCAGCTCCTGAAAAACAACCCTATAGCATCATCCCTCCTCCACCAAACATTAGTCAGCACAGTGCAGTCAGGCAAGTAGCGTTCTCCCGGCATTCACCAAACCTAGACTCGTCCATCAGACTGCCAGTAGAGAGCATGCTTTATCACTCACACAGAACATGTTTTCACTGCAGAGTCCAGTGGCGGCGTGCTTTACACCACTCCATCTGACGTTTGGCATTTTGCTTGGTGATGTAATGAATGTTGGTAAACAGACTGCATGGCTAAGTGCTTCATTTTATGGGACTAAGCGACACGTGAATTTAATAAATTTAGTGACCCAATATACACCGATCAGCCATAACATTAAAACCACCTCACTGTCCATTTTATCAGCTCTACTTACCATATAGGAGCACTTTGTAGTTCTACAATTACTGACTGTAGTCCACCTGTTTCTCTGCATGCTTTGTTAGCCCCCCTTTAATGCTGTTCTTTAATGGTCAGAACCACCACAGCACAGAGCAGGTATTATTTGGGTGGTGGATCATTCTCAGCACTGCAGTGACACTGACATGGTGGTGGTGTGTTAGTGTGTGTTGTGCTGGTATGAGTGGATAAGACACAGCAGCACTGATTGAGTTTTTAAACACCTCACTGTCACTGCTGGACTGAGAATAGTCTACCAACCAAAAACATCCAGCCAACAGCACCCTGTGGGCAGCATCCTGTGACCACTGATGAAGGTCTAGAAGATGACCAACTCAAACAGCAGCAATAGATGAGCGATCGTCTCTGATTTTACATCTACAATGTGGACCAACTAGGTAGGAGTGTCTAATATTTTAAAAACTCCAGCAGTGCTGCTGTGTCTGATCCACTCATACCAGCACAACACACACTAACACGCCATCACCATGTCAGTGTCACTGCAGTGCTGAGAATGATCCACCACCTAATTAATACCTGCTCTGTGGGGGTCCTGATCATTGAAGAACAGGGTGAAAGCAGGCTAAAAAAGTATGTAGAGAAACAGATGGACTACAGTCAGTAATTGTAGAACTACAAAATTGTAATTTATGGCTGATCGGTGTATATTTGTTGATTTGTTGAATATCAAAATGTTTATTCCTCTTCTCGTTTTCCTTCTCTTTCAGGATCTGTTCCTTCTTCCATCGGGGACTCCATCCTTTCTTCCCTTTCCCTTCCCCCTTCTGGCAAAGTACGGGACACTGACCAGTCAGGATCCACTCCCACAATGAACATCCCAAGTCCCACTCCATCAACACAGAGATTCAGCAGACAAACTAGAAGAAGCACATCCCAAATTGCACCAGTTATCGGCTCAATTACTAGTGAAGACCTGCCACAAAAAGGAGCAGCCAATCAGAAGATAGCATCAAATTTGAAAAAGAATGGTGAAGTGGTAGAGCTCAATGAAGTTTCCGATTACGCTAAGATCAGAACAAGATCATGTAAGGAAAGGGACATTTTACAAGCTGTTACAAATGAGGAGCGACGTGTAGGAAAAATGCTGAGTATAGTTGCTAACCAGATATCCACAAGCAGTGAGGTAGAAGATGAGGACGAAACTCGAGTCAGAGCAGTGAGGAGTGAGGAGTGCCGCAGGAAAAGTGTAACAGAAAAACGACAAACAAGGAGCGAGAACAAAGCGGCAGGAAAGCAAAAGTTGCAGAAAGACGAGCTAGAAAACAGCAGCAAGATGGACGTGAATGCGCAAGAAGGTCAAAATCTGCCGGCTGTCATCGCTTCCTGCGTGAAACGTCAGTCTAAAGTCATCGTCCCGAGACTGTCTATCTCTGAAGTGTCTCGGACCGTGCTGCTAAACACAACGGTCGAGAAAACCCAAGCTGCAGAGTCTCCGAGCAAACCTGCCGTAGAGGGTGTGGCTGCAGAGAAGAATGATGATCCCGTAACACGAAAGAGGAAGCTCAGCCCCACATCCACACCTCAGAAGAACCAGACTGGTTTTATTGCTAAGCAGTGAGAAGAACTCAGTATCAGTATATCAGTGCATGACAATAGATAATAAGTATTCACTCCTGTGTAAGAAGCACAAATAAATGACTGATTAACACAATGTTTTAGTTTCCACTATGTACCAAGATTTGTGGCTGTATTTCAATAACATTTGAGTTTTCTTTTTATGTAGAGTGTGCCGAGGCTCTCCTAACATCCCCACAACAATGCCCATAAGGATGAAAAATCCAGGTAACTAGACAACCAACAAACAGTTAACTCGATAATTAAGTCCTGGTCCAATATGGCTTTAAGTGGAAATTTTCATGCAAATGACGTTTATCCAAAGTAGTTACACATCCCACATGTGATGAAGCCATGCGAGTCAAAATAAAATGCTTATCTTTAATTAGATAAGATTATCCAGACTCGGGTGACGCAGTGTAATATTACTCTGTCCCACCATCAATACGATCCAGGTTTGAATCTCAGCTGTGCTAGACAGACACGATGCCTTGGGGTATTCCTGCCTTGTGCTCTGTGTTTTCCAAAGCTAATGATAAAAATGAAACACAATGAATGATTATACAGAATGTTCTGCCATAGTTTGTTGTGATAACCATTATAAGTTAATTAAGTCAGTAGTCCCCACCCACCGGGCCATTTTTTACCAGGCTGCACAGAAAGAATAAATAGAGATGGATAGAAAAGCAGTTTTCACTGCTTCCGTTTTGGGTGTTATTGTCTCCTATCACCCATAGATGGGAGCAGAGTCTTGTTGCAGCGGAAAGTGCTGATTTTCAATCATTTGTGAGCAGTTAGGTTAAATACTCCTGCCTCCGCCGGGCCGTGAAATTAAGAAGAAAGGAGAAGGTATACTTTATTTGTCATATATACATATGCAGGTGTACCGGACAATGAAACTCTTCACATATCCCAGCTTGTTTGGAAGCTGGGGTCAGAGCGCAGGGTCAGCCATCATACGGCGCCCCTGGAGCAGACAGGGTTAAGGGCCTTGCTCAAGGACCCAACAGTGGCTGCATAGCAGAGCCTGGATTTGAACCGCCAATCTTCCGGTTGACAGCCCAAAGCTCTACCCACTAGGCTACCACTGTCCCAAAAAAAATATATCTCATATGAAACCGTGGTGCAAAAAAGGTTGGGGACCGCTGAATTAACTTACAAATAAGAAAAAAAACTTTAAATGGAAGCTTGTGAACACAGTTTGGAATGAAATGTTAAACTGCATTTATAAAGCTGGCAATAAACAAACAATTCTACAATTACAAGAGTGCCATAGGAATCTCATGGAGGAAGATGATCACCACTGAGCAGGTGTACAAGATGGCCAGAACAGAAAACTATTGAACCATGTTATGCCCTGCAAGTTACGTTACTTTGGGCATGTAAAGAGACACCCACATGACAACAATAAAGGCAGTTTTATGACCAGAATTGTGGAAGGACACAGGGAAATAAGATGGATTGACATGATGATGTGGATTGCATTATCGAAGGCTAGTCTGCTACAAGCAACACCAAACAGAGGGCACCTCTGAATTTTCTTCAATATGTGTACACTGACTTCTAAATGCAGGTCGAACTTCCTTCATGCTATTTGCTAAATAGAGCCAAAAAGAAAAAGCAGAATTGCTTTAGTTAATCTTGAATTAATCATCACAATTGTTTAGCCAGTTTAGAAACTAAATAGTTGCACTTTTTTGCTCCTGTATTTTGGGATCACTGCTGCAGATCATTCTGGTTCTCAGACCTGAATTGGCACAGTTTTTATGCCAGATACCCTCTGTATTTTTATCACTAAGACCACACTGTCAAGTGCATCTTCCAATGAGTGGGAGGTTTGTACAAGATCATCTGTATAAACAGTTGATGCAAATTACATCTAATGGTGAAATGATCCACCAGAACAGGGAAAACCAAAAAGCTTGTTGAGCAAAAAACCTCCAAATTGGTACATTAAACTTAACTAATGTTTATCGATCACGTGACTAAAGAAAAAGCTGGAGCAGGGTCTCCCTTCTCACCTAGCAGATTCTCACCCCTTGCCAATATAAAGCTTGCTTGACTGGGCAGTGACACTTGCGTCATAGCTTTCCTAAGCTAGTTGGCTGTTTGTCACTTTATTTTATTTTACCCATACTGCTGTTTTACTACACTCTGATGTCTTGTTTACTAAAGAATGAAGCTGTCGGCCATGTCCTCTGAATGATAAAAGAATAACCAAAATGCAGCAATTAATAATTTATTAATAATGTAATGATTATATGATAAAGTATTAAAATACAATGAATTGTAAGCGATTCCAAATGGACATTGTTGCAAAGAGCTGTTACCCCAGTGCATTTATCATTTTTGTCTTTAAAGAACGACACTGTATACCCAGGGTTAATATTTCTTTCTGTTCATAGATCTGGTCTCTCCTGTACTTGAATCCACTGAGGACATTATTGTTGATTCAGAAGATGAAGCTCCAGAGAAAATGAAAGGACGGGTAAGCAGTTTTAAGCCAGTAAATTACAAATCCCATTTCCAAAAAAGTTGGGACATTTTAAAAAATGCAGTAAAAACAGGGATGTGGGATTTGTTCATTCTTTTGAACCTTTATTTACCTGACCAAAGTACAAAGACGAAAAATCCAGTGTTTTCCCTAAACAAGTAAATTTTATTTGGTAAAAATAAACAAATTTAAAATTTGATGTCTATCACCGTGTCCCATCACCTTTGGTGTTAATGACACTTTTTAATAGACTTCAGCTGCTTAACAGTTTATGGCTTTGGTCTGATTCTCTTTCGATCCATCTCAGATGAGTCTGGGCCCAGAGAACGCATTTTGCATATAATTGATGTAGCCATTTGTTTGTATTTCTGTCAGTTAAATAAAGGCAATAACACATTAAATTTTTGTTTTTATTGCATTTTACAAATTGTTTCAACTTTTTCAGAAATGGGAAACTGAAAGTGTGCATAAAGTAGTTACTGATTTACTTGTATATAACTTTGCATATCTATTAAAAATCATGATAAAGGCGCCCGGGTGGCGCAGCAGGATGTTCCACTGGCACACCAGTGCCGAGATTCTCAACTCCTCGGTTCGAAACTCTGCATTGCCAGCGGTCGGCTGGGCGCCATCTAGAGGGCATAATTGGCAGTGCCTTCAGCAGACTCGTTTATGCTAGGGCGGGACGACCGGACTATGTGGGTGAGGTCTTCAAACACTGTGTAAGGACCCTGATTGGCAGATAGAGGCGCCTTTGCAGAATGCATGGGTGAAAAGGGGTTCCGTTAAGGGCTGCACATGGGTCGGAGGAGGCGTGAGCAGCAATATACCTACCTCGACTGCAATCAGGGATCCCCCAGCAGCGGAAGACAAATTAACTACACTAAATTGGGAGAAAACGGGAGAAAATGCATGAATTAAAATAGAAAAAAAATCATGATAGTCAATTTTAAATGAGCAGGATACTGTATTATTGTGCAATATTATTATGCACACATGAACACATCCTAAGAACATATCACTCATTATTTGCACATGCATACTTGTATCACTAAATTGGAGCTAAATTAGCACTAAATAAGTGCTAATGTTATATTAATAGACCATGATAATTTTTTCCTTGCAGCTGTTTACAAAACGATACTGCAAGACCAAAAATGACACCTACATTCCCACCTTACATGAATTCTGGAGTCCTTCGTTCTTTCGCCGTGACCTCCTGTCTCCAGGAAACGGGTGCAGATGAAGCTTAATGTAACATCTGGTTTGATATTCTGTTAGATTTGGTGCTACTTTTTACATTAGGTATTTGTAAACATTTTTGAACATGAAATATGCACATGATAGTAATTTTGCTACATTGTCTATATATTGTACATTAAGAACAAGATGCTACAAATTACCTTTTTAAACTACGTATATTATTAATACATATTAAATAAGCATAAGGCATATTTATGCATGTTAATATTATTTTATTAATATTATACTTATATATAATCACGGAAACTACCTATGTAAAGCATTTTAATAATTAATAAAGATTTTTCAGTAAAACTTTTATTGTTCTTTTCTGACCCTAAAATGTTGGTTACTTTAATGTTTTACATCTAAATGAAGTAAATGGAGTCATTCTCGGAGCAGTGCAGCAAGGCATAACAGTAGTGTTAATTACCTATCTAAAATATTTAACCCACCCCTTACCCAAGAAAAAAAGTATTTTAGCTCTTAACATTTCTGCAGTTAGATTTTTAAATGAAGTCAGTTTAATGATACAGCAAGGACATTTAAGTTTGCTTCAGATGTGATGCTAATTAGGATAGACCTGCAGAGTTCTGGGACACAGTTTTATGGAGTGACGAATCAAAAGTGGAACTGCTTGGCCATATTGATCAACAGTTTGGTGCGAAGCTTATGACGGCAGAGTACCATGACCACGGTCGAGCATGGAGGTGTTCAGTGGTAATGAGTGTTTTTCTGCTGCAGGATCTGGCAATCTTGACCTTGTAACCATCTTGGCTTTACAGAAATACAGAGTCATTTCGAAAAAGAAGGTTATGTCGTCTGTAGTGAAATTGAACATTGGTAATTATTGGACTTTTCAGCAAGGCAATGATCCCAAGCTCACTTTCAAGTCAAATAAAGTTTGGTCCTGGAATATCCTGAAGTGACCTTTTCAGTCTCCAGATTTAAATGCCATTAAAATATTTGGTGGTACTTATAGAAAGCAGTTGCAGCACAAAAGCCATCATTTACATTTTCAGCATACGCTTTTATCCAAAGCGACTTACACAATGAGCAATTGAGGATTAAGGGTCTTGCTCAGGGACCCAACAGTGGCAACTTGGTGGTGGCGGGGCTTGAACCGGCAACCTTCTGTTTACTAGTCCAGTACCTTAACCACTGAGCTATTACTGCCCTTCAAACCTCAATGAGCTGGAATCTTTGCATGAGAAGAATGGGCGAAGATTCGAAAAGAGGGGCGTCAGAAGCTTGTTAGCACCAAAATTGCTTATTAGAGGTTTTTAAGGCCAATGGCTATTCCATCAAGTACTGAGATTGGGGTTGAATAATAGTGGACATAGTGGAAAATGGACATGGGCAATTCAGCAAGAGAACCTGATGTTTTTCATTTCAACTCAAGATTATGTCGATTTATGTTTTAATTTATGTTTTAATCTATACACAGTACTATAATATATTTTAAGTTGAAGGGGTTGACTATTTCAGTTTATGATTGTACAGTCATGTGAAAACGTTAGGACACCCCATGAAAACCTTTGTCTTTTTGAACATATTTAAACATATGAACATTTGAGCTTCATTTGAACAGTACTGAGAGATGGAGCTTTTATAACTAAACAAAAAAATTTTTTTAATTACTTTTAAACACAAGTTGTAAAATGTAATGAACAAAAATGGAAATTTATTGTGAGGAAAAAGTTAGGACACCCCCACATTTAATACTACTTAAAATGTCTAAAATTAGAATCAGGAGCACCACATCAGCTGCAATGATTAAACCATTGTTAGAGGACATTGGAGTTTTATTTAAACCTCAGACATAAGTTTGGTTTGCCTATGATTGTTGAAGTGAGTGGTATCACCATGGTGAGATCTAAAGAGCTTTCTGAGGCCTTCAGAAATAAGTTTGTAGATGTATATTAGTCTGGGACAGGATTTAAAAAGATCTCAAAACAATTAGAAATCAGCCATTCCACTGTCCGGAAAATAATTTACAAGTGGAGAACATTTAAAACAACTGCCAACATGTTCAGGTCAGGCCGTCCTAGCAAGTTCAGCCCAAGAGCAGACCGCAAGATGCGTAAAGAAGTCTCCAATAATCCTTCAATGTCATCACAGGACCTACAGGTAGCTCTTGCCACAGTTGATAGGAAGGTACATGCATCTATCATCAGAAAGAGACTGCACAAGTTTGATTTTCATGGGAGGTGTGCAAGGAAGAAACTCTTGCTGTCAAAAAAACATCAGGGCACGACTAAAATTTACCAGAGAACACCGAGACAAAGACCAGGACTTCTGGAACAATGTGCTTTGGACAGATGAATCCAAAGTTGAATTATTTGGGCACAGTAACAGAAGACATCTTTGGCGCAAACCAAACACAGCATTTGAGCACAATAACCTCATACCAACTGTGAAGCATGGAGGTGGAAATGTCATGGTTTGGGGCTGCTTTGTAGCAGCATGGCCTGGCAAGATCTCCATTATAGAATCCACGATGAATTCTTCACAGAGGGTGCTTGAGAAAAATGTAAAAAACTGTCCAAAAACTGAAGCAGAAGTGGACCATGCAGCAGGACAACGACCCAAAACATTCCAGTAAATCCACCAAGGAATGGCTCAAAAGAAAGCCCGGATCTTAATCCTATTGAGATACTGTGGGCTGATTTGAAACGGGCTGTGCATGCAAGAAACCCCTCAAACCTCACACAGCTGAAGAAATTCTGTATGGAGGAGTGGGAAAAACTTTCCACCAGTCGATGTCAGAGACTGGTAGATGGTTATAGGAAATGTCTAATTGAGGTTATTTCAGCCAAATGGGGAAATACCAGCTATTAGGGCATAGGGTGTCCTAACTTTTTCCTCACAATCAATTTCCATTTTTGTTCATTACATTTTACAACTTGAGTTTAAAAGTATTTTTTAACATTTTGTTGTTTAGTTATATAAGCTCCATCTCTCACTACTGTTCAAATGAAGCTCACATGTCCCTATGTTTAAATATGTTCAAAAAGACAAAGGTTCTCATGGGGTGTCCTAACTTTTTCACATGGCTGTATATGTGTTTGCTTGCCTGTATCTACATTGGTTTCCTTTTAAAAACATGCTGGAGTGTGGCTCACCTAATCAAAGTTAAATGTTCACAGAATAGGTGCCAGCTTCTCTGTTCAGAGAACTGATTCATACAAAATGAGAACATCACACATGAAGAGGTGTGTTTTATTACAATTTCACATTATTTATTTTGAGTGCCAAATCTGACATCAGATTCTCATCAGTAAAACAATTGTATCCTGATTGTTTCCTGATTGCTTATCAAGGTTGTTCTGTTGCATATTGTTTTGAACACATGATGATAAACATACATTCAAACACACACACACACCTTCTACAGTCTGCAGTTTATGCCACCTGTTACAGTAATGGTCTCTCCAGTGATGTAGGAGGCATCATCTGAACACAGGAAAGTAATCACTCCTCCAATGTCTTCAGGTTTCCCCAGCCTATGAGCAGAGGTTACAATTCAAAGCTACCTTTTATATGCATTAATATTTATATGATTTTACACGTTGTCTTTAACATTTTAAGGTGAAGGGCTGATGCTTTCAAACTAGAATGTTTTACAAATTTAGTGCAACTTAATGCAATGTAATGCATCTTGTCTTAGAAAGCAACTTTAATATTGTCAATAATAACCTATTACCTAGCAACTGACAACTGACAGTATTTGTCAAGACATCAAGTGGTAATCTAAGAAAAAATCCTGTTATTAAGCAATGTCAAGATCAAGGCTGTGTTACAAACCATTAATACTGACATACCTATTAGTACATAGTATGTGGTTTAGGAAAAATCACAAACGACAACAGTGGGGCAAGAACTAAAAAGAATTGATTTAAAAAGCTTATGGCAGATATAAAATACTGAAAACTTGTGTATGGACGGTTTTGTATACAAGCAGCATCAGTATTTTTTTTCCATTTCATTTTCATCAACCACTTTTAGTGCAACAGGTCAGGAAACACTTAGCGCAAGGCAGTTATACACTGGACAGGGAGCCGATCTTCGGCAAGGCTGTGGCCATCTCCCTGTCGTTTCTGTGTAGATGCCTGGCCAGCCGATAGTACAGCTGAGATTCTATTAGATATGATTTATACTACAGTTAGGGTGATTAGTAGGGATGTAATGATACACTCTACCCACGATGCGATCAGATTTGCAATACTGGGTTTACAATATGATTTTTTTTTTCCTTTTATTATTTCTCTTTAAAATAAAATATTGTATTTGTGCTTATCTTTTATTTATCTAAATAATGAATGTCCTTTTATTTCTGAGGTAATGCTGGTTTCACTTTTTGTGTGAAAAGAATAAATAGCGCCAGTGCCCTCTGCTGTTTAAAGTGAATAATGATTCATCTTAAGTGAATAACCGATTAAAATCATGGCACATGTGCATCGATTTTTAACTGTCTTGTGGTGCATCGTTACATCCCTAGTGATTAGGTCAGCTATTTAGTCATGATTTAGATTTAATTCGCTATTTTAAACAAAACTAAGTATAATGCTAGGTATATATCTCAGCCCAACACTATATTAATGTTTTAAAAGGCCATTGGTCAGGTATTTATGTTCTTTTGATCATATAAAGTATCTCTGCAGCAGATATAAGCATGCAAATGATTTTATGTAATTTAATGAAGTATTAAAGAGGTGGCGACCTACAAATTAAAATGCATTTGTAATTACTGTATTTTACCTTTTAAGGCTCAGCATCTTCATAAACTCTGCTGTTGCATCTTCATTATGCCACAGCTGCAACAAAACAAGTTCAGGCACATTTAAATGCAAAGGAAATGACACCCATGAGCAAAAGTATTTTGACATATTACAATGAGCTTGTTGGACACCCCATTCCAAAACCATGGTCGTTAATAAGGTGGCACCACTTTTTTTAGGGCAGTTACAGCCTTTCCTCTTTTGGGAAGGCTTTTTGCAAGATTTTGGAGTGTGCTTGGGAGAATTTGTGTGAGGTCCATATTAAAGGCAACCATATTAAACAAGAACACATGGTTTTCAACAGGGTTAAGGTCAGGGGTCTGTATAGTTTCTCTACATTGAACTTGGTTAAATCATGTCTTTATTTGCCTTGCTTTGTGCACAGGAGAACAGTCATACTGCAGGAAAGGGATAGAGCCTTTCCCAAACTGTTGCCAAATATTTGGAGGCATATAATTTAGTTCACATGATTGATTTTTTGATTCTCATATGAATGGATGTGTTCAAAATATCTGAAATTAATAATTAGATGTGTCCTAATTCCATATAGTCTATGTGACAGAATAATAAAGAAATAAAGGATACAGGATTCTAAATGCTCCTTCCAATTACTGTATGATACTGAATAAGTATCAATAAACGATTCCTTAACAAAAATGAAATACTTTTTTGTACTTTTTGACTGCACATGAATTTCTTTTACATTATGTTCAATATCCTTACAGTAACTGTCAAATAATTCAACAAATTACAGTGTTTAATGAACAATTTTTAAAACCTATTATTATAAACACTTGCCACAGTTACACAGTAATTATGATTAATAAACTGGTGTTTAACATTTCTCACGAAAGCTTTCACCACTGTCTTTACTATGAACACGCTTGACTAATAAAAGCTTCTACTGTTAATTACTGTTTGTACGGAACAAGTAGAAAATGGAAACGCATATTTCTGGGGTTTTTTTTCTCAATTTTGGTTAAAAGTTCTCAAATTTCTGTGTATTTCGTGCAGTAAAAAAAAATCTCGAAGGTGTATAAAATGTATAAACATTTCTTACAGCTGAACTGAAGCGTGTCTTGATGATACCCGGAGCCACACAGTTGACCCGGATGTTACTGTGTGCAAGTTCAGGAGCAAGTGCTTTTGTTAGACCCAGAAGAGCTGTCTTACTCACACTGTATGGACCGAGACCCTACACACATTCAACAGTAACAGTAACACAATATCAGCCAAAATGTGCAGTTTAAGACACGATTTGCAAGACATTTCAGCTTACACTTAAATATTATACACCGATCAGCCATAACATTAAAACCACCTCCTTGTTTCTACACTCACTGTCCATTTTGTCAGCTCCACTTACCATATAAAAGCACTTTGTAGTTCTACAATTACTGACTGTAGTCCATCTGTTTCTCTAAATACTTTTTTAGCCTGCTTTCACCCTGTTCTTCAATGGTCAGGACCCCCACAGAACAGGTATTATTTGGGTGTTGGATCATTCTCAGCACTGCAGTGACACTGACATGGTGGTGGTGTGTTAGTGTGTGTTGTGCTGGTATGAGTGGATCAGACACAGCAGCGCTGCTGGAGTTTTTAAATACCGTGTCCACTCACTGTCCACTCTATTAGACACTCCTACCCAGTTGGTCCACCTTGTAGATGTAAAGTCAGAGAAGATCGCTCATCTATTGCTGCTGTTTGAGTTGGTCATCTTCTAGACCTTCATCAGAAGTCATAGAACGCTGCCCACGGGGCGCTGTTGGCTGGATATTTTTGGTGGACTATCCTCAGTCCAGTAGTGACACTATATTGACAAAAGTTTCTAAAATTGAATGCCTAGCAAGTTCATGGGCAGGTGTCCAAACACTTTTGGCCATATAGTGTACATTAATCACTTCCTTTGTGTGGATACATTACTTGCTATAAATGTCCAGTAGTATAATATAGTACATATACATGGGGCTTGTACAGCCATGTGTAACTGACAAGAGGTTAAAAGCTTTACATGATTTTACTAATGAAGATCAGTGTTCTTACTGGCATTGGCTGGTACCCTGCTACAGATGACACAAAAACCACCGAGCCACCTCTGAAAAGAGGAACACAGATCAATGTCAGGATATAGGAAAGACTTCTCAAACAGCACTTGACTCTTGAAGTGTATTTTGGATTTCTTACCCTCTTTTCTCCATATGAGGCACCACTAGTTTGGTTAAAAGAAATGCAGCTTTTACATTCACGTCTAATATCTGAAAAAGAAAAACGGGATTAAAACAAGCAATTAAACAAGGAACAGCAAGTGATTTAATAATAAAACCTGCTTGACATGTGGGCACTTACATTGCTTTAAAAGGGGTCAGAGTATGAGAATTTAGGCTAAAATTGACCTAAAAGGGTGTCTGCTGAGGTACTTTATGCTTCTAATGTGTTTGGTGTTGTTCTACGCTAATCCACTAAGGCTGAGATCCAGGGTTCTAATCTTAGTGGTGCTATCAGCATGTCGGGCATCTACACAGACATGATTGGCTGTGTCTGGAATTGGGGGGCAAACTGCCAAGCTATTTAAAGGGGCTCTTGTCGTTGCAGTAGTAGCAGTGGGCAGTAGTTGCAGTGTTCTTTAGAAACATGATTAAAACCAGGAGGATAACAGCAAATAAATACTGTATGTGTGCAAGTTGCCACTGTTGGGTCCCTGAGCAAAGTGCCTAAACCTCAATTGCTTAAACAGTACTGTAAGTTGCCTCGGATAAAAGAATCTGCTAAATGCTGCAAATGTATATGTAATGTTAATGCAATCTAGTCATTTCCATTTCCAATTGTGAATGCGCTGTTGCTTTCACAATCCACAATCAAGGAGAGCTGGATCACCACACCCCCCTCTGACACGTGTCCAATCTACGGCCAGTTCCAATCACCTGCCAGTGCTGGATTCCCACACAGAGCTGCATCAAGTACAGAGAGCCATGCTAAGCTCCATGTGACTCTGCACTCACTAGCGCAGGCGCCCAGACCAGTCCGGGAGGTCGCAAACTGCAGTGGCTACAGAAAGAAACCCCATCCAACCTTCCCTCCCTCAAAAATGGCCAATTGTGTTTGTGTGGACACCCAGCCAGGCCGGTGGCTCTGTTGGGATTCAAACTCGCATGTTGTGACAGCATGTTAGGAATGATGCTCCACCTAGGAATTACATAATGTGCATTAGTATATCTATAAAATGTATGAACGTTAAGACTTTGACAGTTACCTTGGTCCAGACCTCATCTGTGGAATCTAAAATGTTTCCAAAGAAAGGGTTCACAGCTGCGTTAGAGACCAGTATGTCAATCCCACCACACTGCTCCAGAGTCTGAGGAAAAATCCAAATGGTTGGTCTCTTCTTCAAAATTACAAAGAACAGTACTGTTTTAGAAGAAATGCATTAAGCTTACCATGTTGATGAGTTTGTTCCTGTCCTCTTCGTTGCCCACATTACAGGTGGTTCCAGTCACCTGGATGTTTTCACTCTGTAAGAGCGCCACAGCTTTGTCCACATTGTCTTTTCGACGGCTGCTCACAACAACATGAGCTCCACTTTTCCCCAGTGCCTGTGCAGCAGCCAAGCCAATCCTAAAAATTAGGTTGCACTGTTATTTAGAGGACAGTACTGTAGTGCAGCTGGCAGAGTGGGTGTTGCACAGCAAGATGGTTCTGGAGGACTTGAATTTGTCCTCACCTTTGGTCACTGTCTGTAAGGGTCTGTCTGCATGTTCTTTTAATGTTCACATAGGTTTCCTCCTGGTACTCTGGTTTTCTTCCCACTTCACAAAAACATCTCATTTAAATTACTCCTTAGTGTGAGTAAGCAAGTAATGTATTAGTAGTTGCACTGTTGTGTACTAAGAAAATTAGATAAACCGAATAAGTCTAATGGCCATATCAAGACAAAAACTGTCCCAACAACTTTACATTTGTTTAAAAATTGCCAAAATTATCCAAGGGATTCCTATAACTACTGATATTACGTGCGACCTTTGCTGGCTAGTTGAAAGCAGTGCATGATTCTCCATATGCAATACTGCTATCTGTGCGAATACACCAATCAGTCATAACATTAAAACTACCTCCTTGTTTCTACACTCACTGTCCATCCTATCAGCTCCACTTACCATATAGGAGCACTTTGTAGTTCTACAATTACTGACTGTAGTCCATCTGTTTCTCTACATGCTTTGTTAGCCCTCTTTCATGCTGTTCTTCAATGGTCAGGACTCTCCCAGGACCACCACAGAGTAGGTATTATTTAGGTGCTGGATCACTCTCAGCACTGCAGTGACACTGACATGGTGGTGGTGTGTTAGTGTGTGTCATGCTGGTATGAGTGGATCAGACACAGCAATGCTACTGGGGTTTTTAAACACCTCACTGTCACTGCTGGTCTGGGAATAGTCCACCAACCAAAAATATGCAGCCAACAGCGCCCCGTGTTCAGCCTCCTGTGACCACTGATGAAGGTCTAGAACTTGACAAACTCAAACAGCAGCAATAGATGAGCGATCGTCTCTGACTTTACATCTACAAGGTGGACCAACTAGGTAGGAGTGTCTAATAGAGTGGACAGTGAGTGGACAAGGTATTTAAAAACTCCAGCAGCGCTGCTTTGTCTGATCCACTCATACCAGCACAACACACACTAACACCACCACCATGTCAGTGTCACTGCAGTGCTGAGAATGATCCACCACCTAAATAATACCTACTCTGTGGTGGTCCTGTGGGTGAAAGCAGGCTAAAAAGTATGTAGAGAAACAGATGGACTACAGTCAATAGTTGTAGAATTTCAAAGTGCTTCTATGTTGTAAGTAGAACTGATGAAATGGACAGTGAGTGTAGAAACAAGGAGGTGGTTTTAATGTTATGGCTGATCAGTGTAGATCAGACCCCTATCCTGAACGAGGAGGGCCGTACTTCCTCCCACAAGTGTGCAGTAGCCAACTGCTTCTTTTCACCTGCACAGTGCAGGTTCACATAGGGATCAGTATTGCCTACAATGATTTATGCACTGATCTCAATTATTTTTTCAGCAAACAGCCAGCAGAGGCCTTAATAACATTAGTAATGAGGAATCCATTCTGTCCTTCCACCCTCAGACACTAATCATGTCTGTGTAGGCTGATAGCAGAGCTAAGATTCAAATTCGAGATCTCAAGACCTCAGCATATTTTACCACTGTGCCACTGAAGCACCCAGTATTTGTTTGTTTTTATGATGTGGTTTACCTGATCAGTTTGGTTCCAGCATCATCCAAAAACATCTGGAAAATGCGCTAAACTAGCCACCCCACACTCACCTATTTACTCCTTTACGCAATTGCACCAAGAGCAGGTTAAAGCAATTCACCTTCTGCATGTTTTAAGTATGTGGGAGAAAATCTAAGTACCCAGGTAAACATGGGGAGAATATGTATACAAGGATACAGCAAATAACACCCTGAAGCTGTGCAGCACCCCCATCAGCAGCAGTAGTAGTGACATTATCTGTGCATGCAGTATTGCAACCATACCCGTCTGTGGAGGCAGTAACTATGGCAACTTTTCCAGCAAGACTGCAGTGTGACCTCATTCTTCCACCAGCAACAGGATTGGTCAGAAGAAACTTGGTCACAGTCCTAAACATTTGCTACAAATAATAACAGAGAAGCAAATGTTATAATGCAGCATCACAATAATACATTTTAGGTATTTGGACACCTGACCATTAGCTTGTTGGACAAGTCATTTTAAAATCAAATGGATTCAAGTGTTAAAGGTGTGTTGCAACTGTGGTAAAAAAATATTATTATATTATATTATTATTATTATTATTATTATATTATATTATTATATTATTATATTCCTATGAACACCCCTGGGAGTACTGACCAGAAGTTCTAAACTTATGGCACTGCAGCAAACTTGCCTGGCTGTGGGAGAAAGCCCAAATTTTATCCCGAGGCCTTGCAATCTCATTGAGATAATAAGAATGTCCTTATGAAGGCTAGGACAAATGCGTCAGTGGCCACCGTAAGAAGACTTAACAAACAAGGACAATGCACACCACTCTTGACCAAGAGTACAAAAAGGGTTTACTGGAATACAGCAGAAGGAATTTGGATCATTCTGGGACACTGTTAGTGATGGATGGAGTGATAAATCAAAACTAGATCTGTTTGGCCATATGGGTCAGTAGTTTGTCTGGTGCAAAAAGGTAAACAAAACAATTTAATACCCACAGCCACAGTAAATATTACCAAATGGACCAAACACAGGTTGCCAGATTGCAGATGTGGGCTAACTTCGATGCCTTCGTCACCTTTTGAATACCACCTTAAGACAGCCTGCACATCTGGCAACTTCCAATATTTACACAGAAATATGTGTTTTGGAATTACATAATCTTTTATGCTAATATATTTTATTTAACGTTACATTTTACTGAGTAATAAAACTGCATTATAAGCAATCTTTTTGGGGTGCATTTACAGTGTAGTATTGGTAAAGTAAACAAAACAATTTAATACCCACAGCCACAGTAAGTATTACCAAATGCACCAAACACGGGTTGCCAGATTGCAGATGTGGACTAACTTCGATGCCTTCGTCACCTTTAAAATCCTACCATAAGCCAGCCTGCACATCTGGCAAGTTCCAATAGTTAAACAAATAAATATGTATTTCGGAATTACATAAAATTGTAATTTGTTAATATATTTTATTTAACGTTACATTTTATTGAGTAATATAATTGCATTATAAGCAATCTTTTTGGGGTGCATTTACAGTGTAGTATTGGTAAAGTGAACAAAACAATTTAATACCCACAGCCACAGTAAGTATTACCAAATGCACCAAACACGGGTTGCCAGATTGCAGATGTGGGATATCTTCGATGCCCTTTGAATCCCACCATAAGACAGCCTGCACACCTGGCAACTTCCAATATTTAAATAAAAATATGTATTTTGGAATTACATGAATTTCATTTTAATATAGTTTATTTAACGTTACATTTTATTGACTAATATAATTGCTTTATAAATGTTAAACAGTTTACTGATTGCGTAAATGTTATTTATTTTCACTATGCAAAGCGTTTAAGAGTGAACATTTACTGCAGTTGAACTTGGGCAGAGTTTTACAGAGATTGGTGAGTAATAAATTATCTGGGTGAAAGGTCAGCAATATAGCTGTTGATGTATCGCTGTAGCTCTTATTGTACTGTAATAACACACAACCCAGCGTGCATAGTTTAAATCAAACATATTTCTGCACTCAGGTTGGATTAATACTAATGTCGTCAATAACAGTAATGCAGTAAAGCTTTAAACCGAAACAGTTGTCTTTAATGCGTTGTATTACACTTTATATTAATACATTCATATTACACATGCATGGTAAGTTAATGATTTGTAAATGATTCTGTCACCTGTCTGTCATAATACACAAGAGCTAAATCTATTAACTTTACCTCAGTAGCAGAAGGGACAAGCTTTCTGAACTATGTCGTTTGAGGTGGTTAACCGAGTAGGATGGGTGTTCCAAATATGCTAGTGTTTTACTATAGTGCACTAAAAAAGTATGGACGTTTAATCATAACCAACATAGTGCCCTTACTAAAGGGGGCATAAATACATTTGAAATGCGATCGGTTTCCAGACACTGCAGCTGATTGGCTAAGCCTCAGTTTGGCCTGTTCTTATTGGTTTCTTCTGCAGCAGTTGTAATCAGAGCCGTTGTAATATGAAGGGACCACTGTGTTGCCAGGTCTGTAATTTTGTAAGCTGAAATACCACTGACGATATTCAATTGTAGCCATTTTACACGTTACATAACTTATATTTATAACTTTTGCAGTCTAGTATTATCTTAAAACGGTAACAGTAAAATGTATAATTATTGATTTATTTTGGTAACATAACGTAAATAATAACACAAAAGTAAAAAGAGACCACGCATGATCTGATACTGCTTTATGATCGCTAAATTTTACTAAGTCTATTTTTCAGAATGAATGTGAGATGCTTTACATTACATAAAAGTACATTACAGTACATTAAAAACTATTATTTAAATTTAATACATAAACCATTAAAATGACTGGCCAAAAACACATTTAAATTTAACAACACTTTAGACAGCTTCTTTTTATAGGCAAAATAAGGCAAAATAAAAATATGTTATATTTTATAAAGGATCCACTATTTCATTAGACACTTTTTGTCTTCCTAATGTGATTTGGAAATGTAAATGAAATGTAAATGTAAATTTGCAGTATTATAAGCAAGCTGCTGCTCTCTGTTGCTGTGGTGCTAGGCAACGATTGAGAAGTTGTTTGACCAATAGTTGCGTGTAGAGCGGTTCATGTTTGACCAATCATGTGTGCGGAAAGGCGGGACTTTCGCCAGAAGGTTAAAGCAATATATTTATTTATTTATTTATTAGGATTTTAATGTCATGTTTTACACTTTGGTTACATTCATGACAGAAACGGTAGTTACTCATTACACAAGATTAATCAGTTCACAAGTTTAATGTCAAACACAGTCACAGACAACTTTCTATCTCTAATTCACCTCACTTGCATGTCTTTGGACTGTTGGAGCAAACCGGAGCACCCGGAGGAAACCCACGCAGACACGGGGAGAACATGCAAACTCCACACAGAAAGGACCCAAACCACCTCACCTGGGTATCAAACCCAGGACCTTCTTGCTGTGAGGCAACAGTGTTACCCACTGACCCACTGTGCCGCCCCCTGAAGCAATGTAAAACTGATACATAATATATAATTACTGTAATTAACAAATGTCAAGATAAAAGCAAGAACCAAATACCAAGAACCAAAAAAGTAAATATGTCCTTTGAGAAGTGGATTATGTCCATACTCATATAGTTTTAGATTTTAGCTTGTTTTACAAAACCTTTCTCTTAACTTTTTCTTTAAATGTTATGGATCCAAACACTTAAGTCCTAATGTTTGCATTCAACTTCAGATTTCTAATGACATTAGTTTATTTATTTATTTTTTTATTTCCCCAGACATGCTGGACGGCAGTTCAAATCTAAACCATGAGGATGTCAATGAGGGTATATTAATATTTAAAGATGGCTAATAAGAACAATAATTTGTGAATTGTTAATTCTCTTGAACATGTATTTAACTGACAAAAGTACAAAGATTTCCACTGTTTTCACTGACCAACACTCATATTTTGTAAACTGCTAGTCAATCAGAACAGTTATAGCCAATTGTGGGAGGGCAATTGTTGCGATGATGGCCAAGGTGACCCGTTCAATGGGTAAATTAAAGCTTAAATAATTAACATCTTAAGTCATCTGTCAGTTTGCCCTCACCAATAACCTTGAACATGGAGAGAGACCAGCTTTACCATTAATCATAAAATAAAGTAAAGCCTTCACACTAACCATTTAATTCAGTCTTCATCAGATTTTATTTTAGGTGCAGCAGATCCAGAATAAAGATTGGCATTGGGGCTGATGTGCAATGAATAAAGAAGTACAATTAAACAATTGGGGAGATACAATAAGTGCAATCAGAATTCACAATTTCAAAATTACAGTTTTGTAAAATTACAATTTGTAATTTACTTGTAACTTATATGATTTTCCCCCCTTTGTAGATACTTGATGTTTACATTTGGTCTGGGTGGCCCTAATTCTTAAGTTGCTAATTTATCCTGATTACTGTGACGACTGAATGGCATTTCCCTTAATGACACGATGGAGTTGCTCTGAACTGATGTAATGGTAGTCATGGTGACGAGATCGCTACACCAGGTTACGTGTGACGCAAGCACGTAAGTGCGAGCCCTCCCGGAACCCATTCAGAATGTATTGCAGCACCTGCAGTTCGAAAAAAAAGAGCCTTAACATGAGAGTCTATGAGAGCAATCCGGGGCGATTTTCAGTCAGACTGAAATCACCCAAAAGGGGCGGTACTGTACGGAACACAACTCGACACTGATTGGACTACAATATTTAAAGGCAAGACAGACTCCAGAACAGTCACAGCTGTGATAGAAAAATTTCTTCCCTTTCGTCCTTTGGTGGTGCGTCGCCTGATCGCCCTAAGGAACGAGCCGCCCCTGGTCAAAAGTATGTGGGTCCCTGACCATACACTTGTTAGACAGACCATTTTAAACCTAGGCAATAATATGGAGTTGTCACCTCGCTTCTCTTTGCAGCTGTAACAGCCTTTACTCTCCTTTTCACAAAATTGTGGTGGGTGCTGGTGGAAATATGTGCTTATTTTGGTAAAATGGTAAGAAGGATTGCATTAAATGTATGTGAGCAAAATGAATGTTAGCTTTAACCTGTTTTGAAGTATGACCCTTGGTGACACTATAACTCCAAGCATGATATAAAGATCACGTTCATATAATTCATTATTTTTCCTAAACATATTGGCCTGGAAGTATATAATCTCATTAATTAGTTACTATTTTATACTGACTTTATTTTATTGTTTGGAATGTCAAGAGGTCAACCAGCAAAACAGTGTTGACCTACATGGTGTTCAACTGCAGCTACAAAATACAGAAGGTAAATAAACTACCATAAACAAATGTTACCTTACAAAAAACAAAGCATCATAGTTTAAAAAAAGAACATCAGCCAGACTTCACTAATGTACCATGTATAATGTTTTTTGATACTAACAGCTAATACTGAACCCATAGTCACTCTGCAGAGAAGTACACTTGTAATTTTTACCACAGCCTGCATAGCAGCTATTCTCACTCTTCTCGGTGGAGTCATTATCACAGGTAAAAAAAAAAAATAAAGAATGAGTTCTCTTGTTTTTTTTAGTTTAGTTTTAGTTGTTAAACAAATTTGTATTCTGTATTTGCTGTTTAACTAAGTAGCTTTTTGAAACCACTAAGGTGGAACATCTTACTCTGTAAAAACATTTGTATTTAAAAGTAAAAATACGGTATATATATTCTTTTACTCAAGACCTTTTAGTAAAGTGCCACTTTTAAGCTTTGCAGTGCATTTCCTATGGAAGTGTAATCTGTGAAGTATTTATTTGGCAAATTAGTGAAATATTAGTTTGGGCCAGTGATAGCTCAGTGGTTAAGGTACTGGACTAGTAAACAGAAGGTTGCCGGTTCAAGCCCCGCCACCACCAAGTTGCTACTGTTGGGTCCCTGAGTAAGGCCCTTAGCCCTCAATTGCTCATTGTGTTCCGCTCACTGTGTAAGTCGCTTTGGATAAAAGCGTCTGCTAAATGCTGAAAATGTAAATATAGAAATCCAGGTAATAAACTGCTAGTTTATTTTACATACTATTATAAATGTTTACAGTGTATGTAAATCTCCTCAAAACTCTTATGTACTGTATATAGGTCACACTTTTTCATGTCAAATAATGTGTGGATTTTTGAAAGCAAATGTATATTTACTGTTTATTACTTTGATAGGTTATAAGTTAATGGAAATGAACAATCAGCTGACAGAAGGTAAAAATATTATACCTGCATTACTTAGACATATATAAGAGTCAGATGATTGACTTTTATTTAAAAATATTTAAAGGTTTTTTTTTATATTCCCTGTTTCAGATGTGACAGGTTTCCAAAAGGAGTTCCCCAGTCTGTCGAGTAAGTATTTTTGCACCGAATGCTGTATTCTCATGCAGCAGTCTAAGTGTAGAAGTCCTACTTCTTTTTTAAGCCTCATGTACAGAATAATACAGTTTTATTTTATCTCTGTTTCAACCAGGAAAAGAAGGCATAGTTCCAGAGGAAGGTAAGAACAGTGTCATTCTAATTTAAAAAGTAATTAAATAGACATACTTAATATCTGTGGAGTTGCTTGTTAAAGTCCAGCATTTTGTCTTTGCTTGTTTGCAGTGTGGAGTTGGATCATTGCAGAGAAAGGTACAGAGTCCAAAAACCTGGGTTGTATATTGCATTACTTTTCAAGGACTGTCTCTCATGGACATTTTACTTTTATTTATTGTTTCCTATGTTACACATAATCCTATTCACTTCCCCTAATTTGACTAAACCATGCTCCATATCTGCACTGCAATCTGGATTTCTCATTAGTGTCATAGTTAAAATAGTAGGGCTCTTGTTCTTTTGTATTTAGTTGTTAATAGTAAAACCTAATAATGATCATTAATGTTAGAGAAAATACAAACTTAAATAACAATTAAACACAAATTAGTACATAATAGCCGCTCAGGTGGAGCAGCGGTAAAAACGCACGCTGGAACCAGAGCTGGGATCTCGATTACATCGTATCAAGTTTCAGCTCTGCCTGCCGGCTGGGCTGAGCAGCCACATGAACAACAATTGCCCTGTTGTTCAGATAGGGGTGGGATATTTAAAAAGCCGGATAGGGTTTCTCTCATAACCAATGCAATTACGACCTCTGCTGGCTGATTGTTGCCGCCTGCACAGAGATGGTAAAAGAGTGCTGTCAGGGTGTGTCTCTCCGTACACAGTGCTGATCTGCATTGCACTCGTCAAAGTGTAGGTGACAAGATGCATACGGCATGCTGCCCATATGTTGGAGGGGGCGTGGATTAGCTTCGTCCTCCTCAATCAGAGCGGAGATCGGCACTGGTGGAGAGGAAGCATGACGCAAGGAATACCCTACACAAGGTGCTAGTCTATTGCAGTGCTTCGGCATTCCCCCTCACTCAGACATAGCCAATCATGTCTGTGTAGATGCCTAGCCGGACCATAGCACCACTAAGTTTCAAACCCAGATCTCAGCAATAGTAGGCTAAAGTGATAAACTGCTGCGCCACCCAAGCAGCTTGTTTTATTGCCTTTTACATAATGTCCCAACTTTTGTGGAAATGTGGTTTAGATTTTTTCATTAACTAAACACATCAATTAAAAGGCCGCTCAGGTAGCACAGCGGTAAAAGCATCCGGCTGGGCTGAGTTGTTCAGATAGGGGTGGGATATTTAAAAAGCTGCATAACCAATGACCTCTCATAACCAATGCAATTATGACCTCTGCTGGCTGATTGATGGCGCCTGCACAGAGATGATAAAAGAGCTAGATGACAGGAATACCCTACAGTGCTTCGGCATTCCCCCTCACTCAGACATAGCCAATCATGTCTGTGTAGATGCCTGGCCAGACCATAGCACCACTGAGTTTCAAACCCAGATCTCTGCCATAGTAGGCTAAAGTGATAAACCTAGTATGTAGTAGTAGTAGTTTGGAGATATTGCATGTTGCTTCCATGTTCTTGATTTTTTTTTGTCGACAGCTGACGTGACTCTTAATCCTGATTCGGCTCACGCTGCCCTCGAAGTAAACAACAATGGCAGGAGTCTCTACACAGCGTCATTCAGCAGTCCCCCCCGGGTCCCAACAGCTGAGACATATCTGATATGTCTCTGTGTTTCATCTAAAAACCTGCTAAACACTAGGGTTTATTTCGAACTTCAGGTGACCCAGTCTGTGCCCTGGACTCTTGGGTTGCGTACAGCATCTTTTAATGCAGATACCACCCCTGATTCAGACCCTGACAGTGGCATCTGGACCATTGCCTCAACAAATGGTAAAATAGTCATCAACGATGGGAAAGCTATTCCGACACCTTACACCACACCAACTAGGCTTGGACTGTACCTGGACTACGAGCAGGGTCAAGTGTCCTTTTATGATGCAGTGGCCAAACTTCATTTACACACCTATCTTTCCAGCTTCAGAGAGAAACTTCTGTTTTATGGAGCCTTTCAGGTTGGAATACAACAGAACCAAAAGTTGCTCATGTTCTTTACCTAATTTTATTTCATTAAGCTTGTTGATTTTGGGAGGAATGTCTATTAATAAACTTTTCTTACAAAAGTGTGTTTAAAGCTATTTATATATATCTCACTATATTAGCACCGCTTTATTCTAGTCGAGGTTGCGGTGGTTCCAATTCCACAGAATCACTGGGCACAATGCAGCAGCACAACCCAACAAGATGCCAGTCCATTATGGGACCTGGGCTGCCAACCCCCTATCCCACCTTCCCCATCCCGATATATCCGGTTACATCTGCATGTAGATGCCAGACTGGTCAATAGCACCGCTGTTTAGCAAAACAAAAAACTTTTTGAGAGGTTAAAACAGAAGATGCTGTAGGTGCATCAAAGGTTATTAAAGTTTAGTAACATAGTTGCGTTATTATTGCATTTGTCAAATAGTTAAACCACTTACACATTGCCATGGTATTACCAATTACATTAAATTACTTTCCGGGGGTGCATAGTGGCTAAGTGGGTAGCACTGTCGCCTCACAGCAAGAAGGTCCTGGGTTCGATCCCTAGGTGGGGCGGTCCGGGTCCTTTCTGTGTGGAGTTTGCATGTGTCCGTGTGGGTTTGCTCCCGGTGCTCCGTTTCTTCCCACAGTCCAAAGACATGCAAGTGAGATGAATTGGAGATACTAAATTGTCCAAGACTGTGTTCAATAACCTTGTGAACTGATAAACCTGGTCATGAATGTAACCAAAGTGACGTTAAAATCCTAATAAACAAACAATAAAAAAACAAATTACTTTGCCAATCCCCACCCTGACCAAACCTTCCACCCAGTGCAGGTGTTAGTTTGCCCCATGCTACCATCTTACTACAAGTGTCCTCTTTTTAAAAAAAAAAACAAAATATGGTCACCCCATGTTTGTATAACACATCATTGGATTACCCAGTAGTTTGAACATGTTGTAATGCAACTTCAGGTCATACAGACTAGCAGTAATAATATTTAATGGTTGAATAATTGTGACAAGTGTCAGATTTTCTCACAAATGCATCCAGACTCGTACAAATGCGTCGCACCTGAGCAGTAGGGGGCGCTGTGGTACACTTTTCAGCATTTACTGGAGCGGTCAAGCCAGCCTCCACTTCCAAATGCTCAATCAAATCAGCCCCCACATTGTTTGTGAAGATGTGCGCATACTAAACATTACGGTAAAGGCAAGGTAGGTTTATTTGTATAGCACCTTTCATACACAGTGGCAATTCAAAGTGTTTTACATAAGGAAAAAAAATTAAAGCATTAAAACATTCCTCAGATCTAGAACCTCAGAAAGACTTCTAAAAGCGTCTGGCGATACTGTTTAAAAAAAATCACGACGTGAACGTGACTATATCAGTATCAGTATAAATATATCAGTGAAAATAATGTACATATATCAGTTAAAATAATATATAAATATATCAGTTAAAAAATGAATACATTAATAAACCCATATCTTCCTGCAAATTGTATTTGGGATATGTGGCGAGACGGTAAGAGGGTAGGTCGACAACGCCACCCCAGGTATTTATACCCAGGGAACAAACACCATTACTTAACCCAAATAGGGCACACAGATTCGTTATACAAGAAAAGAAGGACAGAGACTTGTCTCCAATTAAAACAATGGGTTTTAATTTATTCCATTACTCATTATAAAACAAATTACTACTTAATAAATAAACAACCAATACAAACAAAAAAACGAAAAAGGCAAAGAAATAATTCACACAGAATCACTTAACCAGAATCAAGAATCGGAGAAAAATAAAATAGTAGTAGTACAAAAAATTACATCGGATGTGACACTCAAGGACTTACCAGTCAGGAGGCCGACTCACTCACCTATAAGGAGACGCTAATCAAAAAAAGCAAAGCATAGCACAAACCACACATACACGTGCTCCACATACACACACACACACACACAAGACAACGACACACAAGTAACTAACACACACACCGTGAGAAACCCCACACTACACACCTATGCATCTCCAGCTAGATGGTGGTCTAACCCGCCCCAGTAGGCCCTCTATCTAATTCACAATACCGATTACAAATAATAGAATAATCCAATAATCAATTATTATAGACTAACCAAACCACAAACAATACAATACCAATTATAACTTAAATCTACTACTACTACTAACACTCTCAGCAAAGCAGACAAACAACAATTAAAGCAAAACAAAACAATTACGACAGCGAAGCAAAACGGTAAAAACAAAATACAAAACAGACACAAAACAATAAGAAAAACAAAACAATACCAAACAATAAAGGAAACAAAACAGCAGGAGCCAGTCGATTATTGTTACTCCGTTTATCCAAACGGAAAACAGCAGAAAACACGAAGATAAATCAGCTAACGCTAAAAAAAGAAGAGAAAACCCGAATCACTTAATTTGTTAAAAAAAATCACGAACTTTTAATACTATTTAAAAGTCAACCATACCTGACAAACATCCGACCTCGTGTCGTAGCGTGAATAATGGCAAAACCCACCTAAAAGCAGTCAGTCGCAGAAAGTGCAGACGCCAGTCCTAAACCATAATGGTTACAAAAGTTAAATTATCTTAGTCTAGGCTTTCTTTAACAAAGCGATTTATCTATACATGACCAAACAACCCGTAACATACCTGAAGACAGTTTATTAGCTCACAATCCAGCCACAACTTCACGACCCGGAAAAACAGGAACCAAACCTCGAATAGAACCCCCTCGGCGGAAGTGATCACCCAGGTAACGGACGCCATAGCGTACTAGATCCCCTCTATTTATAGCCACTAAACATACCAATCAGATTCTGATTGGACGGGTGGCAAAACGGGTGGGAGAAGAAAAGTAATGTAATACCATAATACCACAATCTACCCCCCCATTTGCATCGTCGCCCCGACGATGAACAACCAAGTGTCTACCTCCTAACTCCAAGGCCTAAACAAGGCAGATGTTGCATTAGATACAGACCTTACAGGATCCAATGCCTCACTGCCCACTGCCCGTGGGAGACGGTGGATATTAGAATGTTGACCAGCAGTAGTCCTTACAGTCCGTCGTCGGACCACCTCATTGGTACCAAACTGTTCATCCATCATGGGCGTTGATAATCCTAGATTCTCCCTACCGTTCACTACACAGGGCTCCACCAAAGAAGCAGGCACAACTGGAACTGGGAAAATTGGCACAGAGGTGGACTGGGGAGCAGACTGCAAAGGCACCTCCAAATGAGGTTGAAGAGACTCCGAAACCCGAAGGAACAAATCATCGTCCTCCATTTGAGGTTCCTCTGAAACAAGAACCTCCTCCCGCAATGGACCATCTTGAGGGGGGCAAATAGGGGGATCCTTCCCACATCGGCTCTTCAAAAGAGTACGATGTACATACTTAACCCGGCTTCGGTCACTTACTGGTGCAATTGCATACACTGACCCACCTGCCTTTGGAGGCTTAACAACCTGATACACCACTGAGCTCCACAAGTCCTGAATCTTATGACGGCCTCTCAAGCTAAAATCACGAAGATAAACCAACTGGCCCTCTACCAGCGGTGACTCTTGAACACGTTGGTCATGACGCTCTTTTCGATGTTGTGCCGCTGCCTTCAACCGATCTCGGGCCCCATCAAAGGCCACCTGCAACCTAGTTTGATGCTCAACTACCCAGTCATGCATACTACCTGCCTCTGGCTCCTGAACTCGGCCCAACAAGAAATCAATGGGTAGACGGGGCTCCAGGCCAAACATCAAAAAGTAAGGCGACTCACCAGTAACTTGATGGGGAGTAGTGTTGTAACTAAACAGCAACTGTGGCAAACAGGCCACCCAATCTCGTTTCCGTGATGCAGGCAATGTACGGAGGAGGTTGTGCAACGTTCGGTTAAACCGTTCACACTGACCATTTCCGGCAGGATGGTAGGGAGTAGTACGAGATTTTTCGACCCCGTAAAGGCTGCAAAGCTGTTGTATAAGTGATGCTTCAAAACACCGACCCTGGTCAGAGTGAATACGAGCAGGGACCCCAAACTTATAAAACCATTCACAAACCAATACCTGAGCTACCGTCGCTGCACGTTGATCCCGAGTGGGAATTGCCATGGTATACTTACTAAACACATCAGTCATAACCAAGATATTCTCAAAACCAGACCGGGACGGCTCCAAGATTGTGAAATCAATAGCCAACACCTCATGTGGCCGGGAAGCCAGTAAATGTCCCATAAAACTGTTAGCCTGAGGCTGGGTGTCCTTAGCCACCTGACACCGTTCACACTCCTGACACCAACGGGTCACATCAGAGGACATACCAGGCCAATAGCACCGTCTCCTCACCAACTCCAATGTTCGCTCAATGCCTTGATGGCCATGTTCCTGATGCAATTGAGTCAGGACTTCCTTTTGAAGACAGGTGGGCAACACCAGTTGAAGACATTCTTCTGCACCGTCTGGGCGAAACACCCTACGATACAAAAGACCTTCTCTTACCATTAAACGATCCCACTGGCGCAAAAGAGCCAAAGCTGGTTTTGACATCCGTTGACGCTCCCCAAAACTAGGTCGTACCTTTTGATTCCAGTACACCAAAACCTCTTTGATAACTGGATCAGATCCCTGTAAAGAACACAGCTCAGACAGTGTGTGCCCTGGAAATGCAGTAATAACTGCCTGAATAACTTCAACCACTGACTCCGCCTCTGCTGCCCGTCGCAGCAGCAGGGGAACAGCTGTACCCAGGGTCAAGTCTTCGGCGCTAGAATAATTAGGGGGATTTTGGCGAGAAAGGGCATCTGCATTTCGGTTATGTCTCCCAGAACGATATTTTATCTCAAAATCAAAAGATGCCAGTTGGGCAGCCCAACGTTGCTCCAAGGCTCCCAACTTTGCAGAGGACAAATGGCTAAGGGGATTGTTGTCAGTGTAAACCACACAATGATGTCCCAAAAGATACTCCCTAAATTTTTCAGTCATGGCCCATTTAAGGGCTAAAAACTCCAGCTTCATAGAGCTGTAGTTAGACATGTTGCGTTCAGTAGGACGCAAACCACGACTGGCATATGCTACTGGGCGCACCTTTCCCCCTTGCTCCTGTGAGAGGACAGCCCCTAACCCACTATAGCTGGCATCTACCTCAAGAATAAATGGCAAGGTGAAATCAGCATAGGCTAGGACAGGAGCAGACGTAAGTCTCCTTTTTAGTTCATCAAAGCTGTTCTGACATTGCTCCGACCATGATGTAAAACTTTGATTTGTGACCTTCCTGGACTTTATACCTGCCTGCTCAGCCACCAGCTTATGCAATGGGGCTGCCAACTTGGCAAACCCCTCAACAAATCTCCGATAATAGCTGGCAAAACCCAGGAATGAACGCAACTCAGACACTGAACTAGGACAACGCCACTTGGCTACTGCCTCAATCTTATTTGGGTCCGTGGCAACACCCTGACTTGAAATTACATGACCCAAGTAACTAACCTCCTGCTTGAAAAAGGAACACTTTTCCAACTTAGCCTTGAGGCCCTCTCGCTGCAGCCGTCCCAGGACAAGCTCTAACCGCTCCAAATGCTGAGCAACTGTGGAGGAGAAAATAACAATATCATCAAGATACAGGAACAATGTTTGACACTGTTGATCCCCAAAAAGTCTTTCCATTAACCTCTGAAAGGTACCAGGGGCATTGCAAAGTCCAAATGGCATCCGATTCCATTCAAAGAGACCAAACGGGGTACAAAATGCAGTCTTAGCTCGATCCTCTTCCACAACAGGAACCTGATTATACCCACTGGCTAGATCCAGAGTGGAAAACCAGCGGGCACCTGACAGTGCATCAAGGGATTCTTCAATGCGAGGGAGGGGAAATGCATCTTTTCTGGTTTTGGCATTCAACTGGCGGTAATCCACACACATGCGTAGACTACCATCCTTTTTGCGTACCAAAACGATTGGTGAAGCATAAGGGCTACTACTTTCCCTAATTACCTGTGCCTCCAATAACTGGTTTATATGAGCTTTGGCTAGCTCATATTCTGTTGGAGGAATACGCCTGTGCCGTTGACGAACAGGAACGTCATCAAAAAGGGGAATATGATGAGAAATAAAATTGACACACCCCAAATCTCCATCATGGGAGGAAAAGACTCCACTGTACTTCCGGAGCACAGCCCTTACTTCTGCTCGCTCCCCATCAGGGAGAGCAGACAAATCAACTGTGTCAATTGGCCCCTGCATGGGGTCTGCCACGGCTTGAGAGGCAACCGTTGCAGTCACAGCCTTATCTTCTGTGACTCCTGTTGGCAAGCTAACAACCCATACACTACTTACCGTACCCAGGTTAGTCCGTGGGTAAAGTAAAACATCAGTCAATCCCACATTAACAACTGTTATATACCCAGTCCCACGAGTCACCCTAACCAATGCAGGAGATACCAATAAGCCCGCTGGTAAGCCATTATCATTAGGTTCAAAAAGTACTGGACCGCAAGAGTACTGCTCCGAACATGTAGCTGCTACCAACTTCATACTACCACCTGGAATGCGGTGAGCCCGGCCTCCCCGGACTTTTACATTCCCCACTTTAGTAGAGTGACAGTCAACCTGTTGACATACTTGTAAGGCCTGGCTAAGAAAACTATGGGCCTGAGATACGGCAGGTAGATCAAAAAGAGCAAGGCCATGTTGTCCAAAAAGTTCCTCATAACATTTACTCAAAACATTCATCCCTATAACCCCAGGGGCACGTAAAACTGAACTACCAGGAAGGTCTTTGACAACCAGTATACCACACTTGGGTACCAACTTCCCACCAAGCTCTACATCTAGTTCAACGTAACCAAGGTAGGGAATGTCAAGCCCATTAGCCGCACGAAGCTTTAGCCATTGACAAGACTGAAGACGATCTGGACCCCGCAACTCCAAGTGCCTGAAAAAAAAAAGACTCAGTGACTGTAGACACCATAGACCCAGTGTCTATTAAACAAGGTACAAGTACCCCCCCAATAAGCACATCCAAATGAGGGCAAGAGGATATTAACCCACCCTTTGCACTCTCCCTACCTGATCCAGCCGACAACGCCAAATTGTGGCGAGACGGTAAGAGGGTAGGTCGACAACGCCACCCCAGGTATTTATACCCAGGGAACAAACACCATTACTTAACCCAAATAGGGCACACAGATTCGTTATACAAGAAAAGAAGGACAGAGACTTGTCTCCAATTAAAACAATGGGTTTTAATTTATTCCATTACTCATTATAAAACAAATTACTACTTAATAAATAAACAACCAATACAAACAAAAAAACGAAAAAGGCAAAGAAATAATTCACACAGAATCACTTAACCAGAATCAAGAATCGGAGAAAAATAAAATAGTAGTAGTACAAAAAATTACATCGGATGTGACACTCAAGGACTTACCAGTCAGGAGGCCGACTCACTCACCTATAAGGAGACGCTAATCAAAAAAAGCAAAGCATAGCACAAACCACACATACACGTGCTCCACATACACACACACACACACACAAGACAACGACACACAAGTAACTAACACACACACCGTGAGAAACCCCACACTACACACCTATGCATCTCCAGCTAGATGGTGGTCTAACCCGCCCCAGTAGGCCCTCTATCTAATTCACAATACCGATTACAAATAATAGAATAATCCAATAATCAATTATTATAGACTAACCAAACCACAAACAATACAATACCAATTATAACTTAAATCTACTACTACTACTAACACTCTCAGCAAAGCAGACAAACAACAATTAAAGCAAAACAAAACAATTACGACAGCGAAGCAAAACGGTAAAAACAAAATACAAAACAGACACAAAACAATAAGAAAAACAAAACAATACCAAACAATAAAGGAAACAAAACAGCAGGAGCCAGTCGATTATTGTTACTCCGTTTATCCAAACGGAAAACAGCAGAAAACACGAAGATAAATCAGCTAACGCTAAAAAAAGAAGAGAAAACCCGAATCACTTAATTTGTTAAAAAAAATCACGAACTTTTAATACTATTTAAAAGTCAACCATACCTGACAAACATCCGACCTCGTGTCGTAGCGTGAATAATGGCAAAACCCACCTAAAAGCAGTCAGTCGCAGAAAGTGCAGACGCCAGTCCTAAACCATAATGGTTACAAAAGTTAAATTATCTTAGTCTAGGCTTTCTTTAACAAAGCGATTTATCTATACATGACCAAACAACCCGTAACATACCTGAAGACAGTTTATTAGCTCACAATCCAGCCACAACTTCACGACCCGGAAAAACAGGAACCAAACCTCGAATAGAACCCCCTCGGCGGAAGTGATCACCCAGGTAACGGACGCCATAGCGTACTAGATCCCCTCTATTTATAGCCACTAAACATACCAATCAGATTCTGATTGGACGGGTGGCAAAACGGGTGGGAGAAGAAAAGTAATGTAATACCATAATACCACAATCTACCCCCCCATTTGCATCGTCGCCCCGACGATGAACAACCAAGTGTCTACCTCCTAACTCCAAGGCCTAAACAAGGCAGATGTTGCATTAGATACAGACCTTACAGGATCCAATGCCTCACTGCCCACTGCCCGTGGGAGACGGTGGATATTAGAATGTTGACCAGCAGTAGTCCTTACAGTCCGTCGTCGGACCACCTCATTGGTACCAAACTGTTCATCCATCATGGGCGTTGATAATCCTAGATTCTCCCTACCGTTCACTACACAGGGCTCCACCAAAGAAGCAGGCACAACTGGAACTGGGAAAATTGGCACAGAGGTGGACTGGGGAGCAGACTGCAAAGGCACCTCCAAATGAGGTTGAAGAGACTCCGAAACCCGAAGGAACAAATCATCGTCCTCCATTTGAGGTTCCTCTGAAACAAGAACCTCCTCCCGCAATGGACCATCTTGAGGGGGGCAAATAGGGGGATCCTTCCCACATCGGCTCTTCAAAAGAGTACGATGTACATACTTAACCCGGCTTCGGTCACTTACTGGTGCAATTGCATACACTGCCCCACCTGCCTTTGGAGGCTTAACAACCTGATACACCACTGAGCTCCACAAGTCCTGAATCTTATGACGGCCTCTCAAGCTAAAATCACGAAGATAAACCAACTGGCCCTCTACCAGCGGTGACTCTTGAACACGTTGGTAATGACGCTCTTTTCGATGTTGTGCCGCTGCCTTCAACCGATCTCGGGCCCCATCAAAGGCCACCTGCAACCTAGTTTGATGCTCAACTACCCAGTCATGCATACTACCTGCCTCTGGCTCCTGAACTCGGCCCAACAAGAAATCAATGGGTAGACGGGGCTCCAGGCCAAACATCAAAAAGTAAGGCGACTCACCAGTAACTTGATGGGGAGTAGTGTTGTAACTAAACAGCAACTGTGGCAAACAGGCCACCCAATCTCGTTTCCGTGATGCAGGCAATGTACGGAGGAGGTTGTGCAACGTTCGGTTAAACCGTTCACACTGACCATTTCCGGCAGGATGGTAGGGAGTAGTACGAGATTTTTCGACCCCGTAAAGGCTGCAAAGCTGTTGTATAAGTGATGCTTCAAAACACCGACCCTGGTCAGAGTGAATACGAGCAGGGACCCCAAACTTATAAAACCATTCACAAACCAATACCTGAGCTACCGTCGCTGCACGTTGATCCCGAGTGGGAATTGCCATGGTATACTTACTAAACACATCAGTCATAACCAAGATATTCTCAAAACCAGACCGGGACGGCTCCAAGATTGTGAAATCAATAGCCAACACCTCATGTGGCCGGGAAGCCAGTAAATGTCCCATAAAACTGTTAGCCCGAGGCTGGGTGTCCTTAGCCACCTGACACCGTTCACACTCCTGACACCAACGGGTCACATCAGAGGACATACCAGGCCAATAGCACCGTCTCCTCACCAACTCCAATGTTCGCTCAATGCCTTGATGGCCATGTTCCTGATGCAATTGAGTCAGGACTTCCTTTTGAAGACAGGTGGGCAACACCAGTTGAAGACATTCTTCTGCACCGTCTGGGCGAAACACCCTACGATACAAAAGACCTTCTCTTACCATTAAACGATCCCACTGGCGCAAAAGAGCCAAAGCTGGTTTTGACATCCGTTGACGCTCCCCAAAACTAGGTCGTACCTTTTGATTCCAGTACACCAAAACCTCTTTGATAACTGGATCAGATCCCTGTAAAGAACACAGCTCAGACAGTGTGTGCCCTGGAAATGCAGTAATAACTGCCTGAATAACTTCAACCACTGACTCCGCCTCTGCTGCCCGTCGCAGCAGCAGGGGAACAGCTGTACCCAGGGTCAAGTCTTCGGCGCTAGAATAATTAGGGGGATTTTGGCGAGAAAGGGCATCTGCATTTCGGTTATGTCTCCCAGAACGATATTTTATCTCAAAATCAAAAGATGCCAGTTGGGCAGCCCAACGTTGCTCCAAGGCTCCCAACTTTGCAGAGGACAAATGGCTAAGGGGATTGTTGTCAGTGTAAACCACACAATGATGTCCCAAAAGATACTCCCTAAATTTTTCAGTCATGGCCCATTTAAGGGCTAAAAACTCCAGCTTCATAGAGCTGTAGTTAGACATGTTGCGTTCAGTAGGACGCAAACCACGACTGGCATATGCTACTGGGCGCACCTTTCCCCCTTGCTCCTGTGAGAGGACAGCCCCTAACCCACTATAGCTGGCATCTACCTCAAGAATAAATGGCAAGGTGAAATCAGCATAGGCTAGGACAGGAGCAGACGTAAGTCTCCTTTTTAGTTCATCAAAGCTGTTCTGACATTGCTCCGACCATGATGTAAAACTTTGATTTGTGACCTTCCTGGACTTTATACCTGCCTGCTCAGCCACCAGCTTATGCAATGGGGCTGCCAACTTGGCAAACCCCTCAACAAATCTCCGATAATAGCTGGCAAAACCCAGGAATGAACGCAACTCAGACACTGAACTAGGACAACGCCACTTGGCTACTGCCTCAATCTTATTTGGGTCCGTGGCAACACCCTGACTTGAAATTACATGACCCAAGTAACTAACCTCCTGCTTGAAAAAGGAACACTTTTCCAACTTAGCCTTGAGGCCCTCTCGCTGCAGCCGTCCCAGGACAAGCTCTAACCGCTCCAAATGCTGAGCAACTGTGGAGGAGAAAATAACAATATCATCAAGATACAGGAACAATGTTTGACACTGTTGATCCCCAAAAAGTCTTTCCATTAACCTCTGAAAGGTACCAGGGGCATTGCAAAGTCCAAATGGCATCCGATTCCATTCAAAGAGACCAAACGGGGTACAAAATGCAGTCTTAGCTCGATCCTCTTCCACAACAGGAACCTGATTATACCCACTGGCTAGATCCAGAGTGGAAAACCAGCGGGCACCTGACAGTGCATCAAGGGATTCTTCAATGCGAGGGAGGGGAAATGCATCTTTTCTGGTTTTGGCATTCAACTGGCGGTAATCCACACACATGCGTAGACTACCATCCTTTTTGCGTACCAAAACGATTGGTGAAGCATAAGGGCTACTACTTTCCCTAATTACCTGTGCCTCCAATAACTGGTTTATATGAGCTTTGGCTAGCTCATATTCTGTTGGAGGAATACGCCTGTGCCGTTGACGAACAGGAACGTCATCAAAAAGGGGAATATGATGAGAAATAAAATTGACACACCCCAAATCTCCATCATGGGAGGAAAAGACTCCACTGTACTTCCGGAGCACAGCCCTTACTTCTGCTCGCTCCCCATCAGGGAGAGCAGACAAATCAACTGTGTCAATTGGCCCCTGCATGGGGTCTGCCACGGCTTGAGAGGCAACCGTTGCAGTCACAGCCTTATCTTCTGTGACTCCTGTTGGCAAGCTAACAACCCATACACTACTTACCGTACCCAGGTTAGTCCGTGGGTAAAGTAAAACATCAGTCAATCCCACATTAACAACTGTTATATACCCAGTCCCACGAGTCACCCTAACCAATGCAGGAGATACCAATAAGCCCGCTGGTAAGCCATTATCATTAGGTTCAAAAAGTACTGGACCGCAAGAGTACTGCTCCGAACATGTAGCTGCTACCAACTTCATACTACCACCTGGAATGCGGTGAGCCCGGCCTCCCCGGACTTTTACATTCCCCACTTTAGTAGAGTGACAGTCAACCTGTTGACATACTTGTAAGGCCTGGCTAAGAAAACTATGGGCCTGAGATACGGCAGGTAGATCAAAAAGAGCAAGGCCATGTTGTCCAAAAAGTTCCTCATAACATTTACTCAAAACATTCATCCCTATAACCCCAGGGGCACGTAAAACTGAACTACCAGGAAGGTCTTTGACAACCAGTATACCACACTTGGGTACCAACTTCCCACCAAGCTCTACATCTAGTTCAACGTAACCAAGGTAGGGAATGTCAAGCCCATTAGCCGCACGAAGCTTTAGCCATTGACAAGACTGAAGACGATCTGGACCCCGCAACTCCAAGTGCCTGAAAAAAAAAAGACTCAGTGACTGTAGACACCATAGACCCAGTGTCTATTAAACAAGGTACAAGTACCCCCCCAATAAGCACATCCAAATGAGGGCAAGAGGATATTAACCCACCCTTTGCACTCTCCCTACCTGATCCAGCCGACAACGCCAAATTGTGGCGAGACGGTAAGAGGGTAGGTCGACAACGCCACCCCAGGTATTTATACCCAGGGAACAAACACCATTACTTAACCCAAATAGGGCACACAGATTCGTTATACAAGAAAAGAAGGACAGAGACTTGTCTCCAATTAAAACAATGGGTTTTAATTTATTCCATTACTCATTATAAAACAAATTACTACTTAATAAATAAACAACCAATACAAACAAAAAAACGAAAAAGGCAAAGAAATAATTCACACAGAATCACTTAACCAGAATCAAGAATCGGAGAAAAATAAAATAGTAGTAGTACAAAAAATTACATCGGATGTGACACTCAAGGACTTACCAGTCAGGAGGCCGACTCACTCACCTATAAGGAGACGCTAATCAAAAAAAGCAAAGCATAGCACAAACCACACATACACGTGCTCCACATACACACACACACACACACGACAACGACACACAAGTAACTAACACACACACCGTGAGAAACCCCACACTACACACCTATGCATCTCCAGCTAGATGGTGGTCTAACCCGCCCCAGTAGGCCCTCTATCTAATTCACAATACCGATTACAAATAATAGAATAATCCAATAATCAATTATTATAGACTAACCAAACCACAAACAATACAATACCAATTATAACTTAAATCTACTACTACTACTAACACTCTCAGCAAAGCAGACAAACAACAATTAAAGCAAAACAAAACAATTACGACAGCGAAGCAAAACGGTAAAAACAAAATACAAAACAGACACAAAACAATAAGAAAAACAAAACAATACCAAACAATAAAGGAAACAAAACAGCAGGAGCCAGTCGATTATTGTTACTCCGTTTATCCAAACGGAAAACAGCAGAAAACACGAAGATAAATCAGCTAACGCTAAAAAAAGAAGAGAAAACCCGAATCACTTAATTTGTTAAAATCACGAACTTTTAATACTATTTAAAAGTCAACCATACCTGACAAACATCCGACCTCGTGTCGTAGCGTGAATAATGGCAAAACCCACCTAAAAGCAGTCAGTCGCAGAAAGTGCAGACGCCAGTCCTAAACCATAATGGTTACAAAAGTTAAATTATCTTAGTCTAGGCTTTCTTTAACAAAGCGATTTATCTATACATGACCAAACAACCCGTAACATACCTGAAGACAGTTTATTAGCTCACAATCCAGCCACAACTTCACGACCCGGAAAAACAGGAACCAAACCTCGAATAGAACCCCCTCGGCGGAAGTGATCACCCAGGTAACGGACGCCATAGCGTACTAGATCCCCTCTATTTATAGCCACTAAACATACCAATCAGATTCTGATTGGACGGGTGGCAAAACGGGTGGGAGAAGAAAAGTAATGTAATACCATAATACCACAGATACAACTTCAGACTTTGGAAAAAAGGGTTGGTAATAACTGCATATAATGATTTTACTTTAAATTTAAAGTCAACTAAAATGTCATCTAAGCTCTTCCGTTTTAATTTAGATTATTATTAGTTATAAATGGAATAATCTTGATTACATAAAGTGTTATTGTCATTAAAAGGTCATTGTCATTTACACTCAGTATCGGGGCGGCATGGTGGCTAAGTGGGTAGCACTTTCGCCTCACAGCAACAAGGTCCTGGGTTCGATCCCCAGGTGGGGCGGTCCGGGTCCTTTCTGTGTGGAGTTTGCATGTTCTCCCCGTGTCTGTGTGGGTTTCCTCCAGGTGCTCCGGTTTCCTCCTACAGTCCAAAAACATGCAAGTGAGGTTAATTGGAGACACTAAATTGTTTATGACTGTTTGATATAACCTTGTGAACTGAAGAACCTTGTGTAATGAGTAACTACCGTTCCTGTCATGAATGTAACCAAAGTGTAAAACATGACGTTAAAATCCTAATAAACAAACAAAAGAAAAAACACTCAGTATCAGACCATTCTGATGTATCACTTCTAAATAAAGACTTTTTTTGTCACATTTCAATTATTTTCACTCTAAACTGTTATTAAAATTCTCTCATTATTATTAGAGATTATATGCGCACATCTTCACAAACAATGTGGGGGCTGATTTGATTGAGCATTTGGAAGTGGAGGCTGGCTTGACCGCTCCAGTAAATGCTGAAAAGTGTACCACAGCGCCCCCTACTGCTCAGGTGCGACGCATTTGTACGAGTCTGGATGCATTTGTGAGAAAATCTGACACTAAAAGACACACGGCGCCAAAAAAAGTGCCAAAAGTCACGTCATTCACAAACGGCATTTGCGGAACAGCGTTTGTATTTGTAATGCGTGTTCTATTTGTTTGTGAAGTGCAGTGTATTAGAAAACAGCTGTGCATTTATTTGAAAGTCATATATGCATTTGCAACAGTGGTGTTTTGTATTTGTAAATCACACTGTGTGCGTTAGATAGTCGTGTTTTTTATTTGTAGATCGTGTTGTGTTTGTTTACAAATCGAATCATATTTACAGAATACGTTCTGTACTAAATTAACTCCATAATATGATTTGTATTTCATTGGTTTAACAGCCTCATTTGACTCCTTATTGAGCTACCACTGGCCAATCGGAGAAGGTCCGCCCTCTAAATGCTAGTCTGTGATTGGGTGGTTGAATTTCGCCCGCCCTCTCTGTCCTGTAAACACCTCTACCTGAGTCAATCACTCAGCTCTCATGATCAGGAACGCGGTGAAAATGCCAATTAGTAAACTTTTGGAGGCAGCGAGGAACAGACTTAAATATAAAAAGTAGACACAACATTTAGCGAGTAAAACAGTCATTTGATATAGAATTCTTGCTTAAATTGGTCAAAAACTCTGTTATATGGGTTCTGGATTCATTCTGTGTGTTGCAGTATCATGTCCCCCTGTTCCTAATATGACGTCCGTCTTTTTGGTGTAATGTCCGGCTTTTTGGGGTGTAATGTCCTCCTTTTTGTTACTATGAATCTGGCACACCCTAGTTGTAAGTCTATAACTTCCAGATTCCCAACTGTAAATATGAATTTGTCTTTAACATTTTGAGTATTTGTGGTGATACGTATGCAATGTGGGGTTGCCTCCAAACGCACTGTCTGTGAAAGATTTGGCATAAGGGTCATTCTATAATTTGGGGTACATTTCACATCTCCAAAAAAGTACAAAAAAATTGTTCTCTCTCAATAGAACAATCAGTGGTTCAAATTAATATATTCCTTTAGTGTAACATATCCACTAGTTGCAAAGCTTAAACATAATTATTTTGTATTTTATTTAAAAGGGCAAGTAGATGTAGACTACTAGGTAACTTAGTTGACAGGTAACATAGTTGACAATTTCCCTATTTTGACCCATAACTTCAGTGGTAGACCTTGCCTGGCTGACCACATGTCATTTCTTGAACAGAATAATGTCTAATTTGAACATACATTTGAATTAAAATTATTAAACAAATTGTAACCATAACAATGTATGTAACATAGTTGACGGTCAATTAATATGCTCATTGACAATGTTCTATTATAGATAAAATATTTTTAAAAATAAGAGGACATTCACCACAGTTTGTTCAATATGCCCTCTACAGAGAAAAATGATATCATGTAATGCTGGTCACATAGTTTTAGAACAAACCATTTTTGAGTTGCTGAGTGGAGTTCTGTTAGTAACATAGTTGACAGAACTTTTGCGGACAATAATAAATAAATATATTTAAATTATTTAAAAGAGATATTTAAAATATAAAATATTATTTTTCTTTAGTATTTAAACTATTGAAATAAATTAAAAAAAAGATGTTGATGCCCTTAATAATTTTATTCATTATTTTGAAACCAAGGCACCCTCAACTTAAAAAACAGACACAGCAAAAACTGTTCATTTAGGAACATCATGACAAATTTCAAGCTAAATGAAGCATAGGATGCACATAATGTTTTTGTGATATTACAACATGTTTTCCATTAATAGGTAAAATATGAAATTTTTAAAGAAAATTGTTAGAATAAATATAATTATTATCACTGGACATGGAATGTACCCCAAATTATAGAATGACTCATATATACGTGGGTATCTTTCAGGTTTCCTCCTACTACTCAAAAACACAGAAGATGGACTGGCAAATTGGGGCCAGTTGTAGCCTAGTGGTTAAGGTACTGGACCAGTGAACAGAGGGTTCCTGGTTCAAGCCCCACCACTGCCAGGTTGCTGCTGTTGGGCCCTTGAGCAAGGCCCTTAACCCTCACTTGCTCAGACTGTATACTGTAACTGCAATGTAAGTCGCTTTGGATAAAGGCGTCTGCTAAATGCTGAAAATATGAAAATGTGATGGATTGACGCCTTGTCTAGTGTGTTTTCCGCCTTGATCAGGATAACGCGGTTAGTGAAGATGAATAAAGGTAAAAGGACAGCGATATTTTAAGACTTCCAGTAAATAATTCTATGGGGCAGTCGTAGCCTAGCAGTTAAGGTACTGGACTAGTACAGTAATTGAAAGGTCGCTGGTTCAAGCCTCATCACTGCCAGGTTGCCACTGTTGGGCCCTTGAGCAAGGCCCTTAATCATCAATTGCTTAGACAATCTACTGTTACAGTACTGTAAGTCGCTTTGGATAAAACCGTCTGCTAAATACCGAAAATGTAAATCTAATTCTGTGCTGCCTGTATAAATAGTGGTAGTTGGTTAGATTGTCCAGCAGGGGGCAGAGTTTCAGCGTGTTCGATAGACTGAACGGGAGAGAGAGCAATGCGCTTCACCGAATGTCTGTAATCCCAAACCTGACTGACCCGAGCAGAAGGCCGGGGGTAGGGCCGAGCGAGAAGCACACACGAAAAACAGTCGAGAATAACAGATATAGCCGCGTTCACAGGAATTCCTTTGACATGCATTTAATAATCGATTCCCTCAGTGATGTGTGAGCTCCGGTGTGACGGTAAGGCTTCGTTTTATCTCTATATTTGTGATTATTCGGGCGAGTTTGCATACAGCACATACTCGCCTTTTGTGTTGCAAATCGCGTACAGTGTAATCGCTGATTCAGGCCATAAAGCGCTCAATATACATCGGTTTATCCTATATACTCTTATTATCTGCTAATGTCGGGCGTTAAAGCTGAAGTTTGATGCTTCTTTATTGGTGAATAGTGTGTGTTTAGTGGGGTTTTAGGGTTGGAAAACGAAACGTGGCTGCACAGCGTTCCAAATCCTCCAAGTAGATTCAGTGCATATTCATTAATGCGGTCTTATCATAACCACATCTCCAGTCAACCGCAGGGACATCATTCTGTTCAGTAATGCTTGTTTTAATTCTAGGGAATCCCAGTAAACATGATTTTAAATATCCATATAGAAAAAAATAAACAAGGCTTCTGTTATAGTATAAAATAAGTTATTAAAATAATTTTCCTTTATAGGCCTTTAGACAAACTGTTTATTACCATGTTATTGATACCTAATAGAAGCTCATTACAGCTGGATGTTGTAAATTCTCTAATTATAAACACATGCCTGGCTGGTGTACTTTACCCTGGATGTTCTCCACAGTAGCTGAATTGTGGAAAATATTAAGTAATCTGAGGCTACACTGAAAAAAAAATCACCGAATACACTTAAGTGAATTGTAGACATTCTTTCCATCTGAACTATTTGCTTTCACAAAGTCATATTCACATTGATTCACTTAAAAAAAACATCAAATCCAACTTAATAACATGAATAGTGAATTAACATTTATATTTAGCTGTTTCTGAGCACCTAAAATACCAAATTCAAAAATCCAATCCAACACATGGCATCAAATTCTCAATCGTTTACTGTGGGTAGCACTGTCGCCTCACGGCAAGAAGGTCCTGGGTTCGATCCCCAGGTGGGGCGGTCCGGGTCCTTTCTGTGTGGAGTTTGCATGTTCTCCCCGTGTCTGCGTGGGTTTCCTCCGGGTGCTCCGGTTTCCTCCCACAGTCCAAAGACATGCAAGTGAGGTGAATTGGAGACACTAAATTGTCCATGACATCCATGTTCGATATAACCTTGTGTGAACTGATTAACCTTGTGTAATGAGTAACTGTTCCTGTCATGAAATAACCAAAGTGTAAAAACATGACGTTAAAATCCTAATAAACAAACAAACAAACTTGTTCACTCACAATTAAGGGTTCATTTTTTTTCCTCAATAGGACAAAACACCTTCCACATGTTTTGGGAGGTGAAATGAAACTGGAATACATTTACATTTGCGGCATTTAGCTGACGCTTTCATCCAAAGAGACTTACAGTACTGTGACAGTATATTATCTAAGCAATTGAGGGTTAAGGGCCTTGCTCAAGGGTCCAACAGTGGCAACCTGGCAGTGGTGAGGCTTGAACCAGCAATCTTTCAATTACTAGTCTGGTACCTTAACCACTAAATTACCTGCCAGCTGTGAAATAGAGCTGCTTAGCGACATTTAGGATGTTTCAGATTAACCATTTGAACATTTTTATGTATTATTTGTTGATAATACATGTTCATATTGTCAAATTCTTGCTGGCCAGTGGGGCTGGGCATTAGAATAGAATAGAATAGAATGCCTTTATTTATATACATATACAGACGTACAGTACAGTGAAATTCTTTCTTCACATATTCCAGCTTGTTTGGAAGCTGGGGTCAGAGCCCAGGGTCAGCCATCATACAGCACCTCTGGAGCAGAGGGGGTTTAGGGCCTTGCTCAAGGGCCCCAACAGTGGCTGCATGGCAAAGCTGGGATTTGAACTCTCAACTTTTCAGTTGATAGCCCAAAGCTCTACCCACTAGGTTAACACTGTCCCAAAAAATATTATGAAAGTACATATAGTCTGATGATAGAACTGTATATACTGGCAAAGACTTGAATATATCATTTATAACAGTGTTTTCTTATTAGCTGGGACCCTATAGTGGCCAAAGGCTAGTCTTGCAGGCTGCACACATTTATTAAAGTATAGTTGTATTACATGTAAAGTACAGAAATGCAGAAATGCACCTGCATGTGTCACTGGCTTTAATGAGTCACAGCTTAAGAACCCCTGGTTTATACTCTAGTAGATTATTAGTGGTTTGTCTTTAATTGGCTCCTTTGTATAAGCTTCATGAGGGTGCAGACGAAAAGAGAGATTTTGTAGACGGACGTCAGCTTAACATGATCAGAGTTTATATTAAAATGTTTACGGGATCAGCCATAACATTAAAACCACCTCCTTGTTTCTACACTCACTGTCCATTTTATCAGCTCCACTTACTATATAGAAGCACTTTGTAGTTTTACAATTACTGACTGTAGTCCATCTGTTTCTCCATATACCTTTTTAGCCCCCTTTCACCCTGTTCTTCAATGGTCAGGACCACCACGGAGCAGGTATTATTTAGGTGGTGGATCATTCTCAGCACTGCAGTTACAATGACATGGTGGTGGTGTGTTAGTGTGTGTTGTGCTGCTATGAGCAGATCAGACACAACACCGCTGCTGGAGTTTTTAAATACCGTGTCCACTTACTGTCCACTCTATTAGACACTCCTACCTAGTTGGTCCACCTTGTAGATGTAAAGTCAGAGACGATCGCTCATCTATTGCTGCTGTTTGAGTTGGTCATCTTCTAGACCTTCAGTGGTCAGTGGTCACCGGACGCTGCCCACGGGGAGCTGTTGGCTGGATATTTTTGGTTGGTGGACTATTGTCAGTCCAGCAGTGACAGTGACTCCATCAGCATTGCTGTGTCTTATCCACTCATACCAGCACGACACATTAACACACCATCACCATGTCAGTGTCACTGCAGTGCTGAGAATGATCCTCCACTTAAATAATACCTGCTCAATGCATGCAGAGAAACAGGTGGTACTACAGTCAGTAATTGTAGAACTACAAAGTGCTTCTATATGGTAAGTGGAGCTGATAAAATGAACAGTGAGTGTAGAAACAAGGAGGTGGTTTTAATGTTATGCCTGATCGGTGTATGTTTACTGATTATTTATTGATGATTATTTTAATCTGACACTTAGCAGATGATTTTGTAGTTTTTTGGTGTATCAACACTAGCAAATAAGTGATGACAAGTAAAATGATGAGTGTTATGTTTTATCTTTAATATGTGCTTCATTTAAATCCTGCAGGTTCAGATTGGGAGAGAAAATCATGGAAGACCATGTAAAACAGCGGAAAAGAGAAACTGCAGGGTGCAATCGACTCTTTTGCATGCAAGGCAAAGATCATTTTTGACAACACGCCAGTGTACACCACTGAGACATCTGACTCAACGCCTGGCTCTCACAGATGTACACATGGGTTCCACCTAACAGAAGTGATCAGGAAGAAACAGTCAACAAGAAACAGCAACACATCGAGCCTGGGGTTTAACGGCAACATCAGTGGGAGTCATGTCTCTTTCTGTAAGTGTGTTTTTACTATTAAAGGTTTATAGAAACTGTGCTGGCAAGTTTTAGTCCAATGCCTTGAAAATTAATCAGTTCCTTAAACCATTTTTCAGTTTCATTTCCTCAGATTACATGCTTTAAACATATTAGTGTGTTGACAGTCAACGTCTATGTAAAAACTGTAACAGCAGTTTTAGTAACTAGAATGAGCAGCTCAGGAGTATGAGGTATAGCAGTACAGTATAGGTTGTGTAAAGACTGTCCACGTGACTAAGCAAACAGTGTCAAAGGAGCATTCAAAACAAGTCAGGGATCTAATTATAGAGCACAGATCTAGAGAAGGAAACATGACCACCTAAAAGCATTGAACATACCTCAGAGCTCAGCTCAGTCCATCATAAAGAAATAAAGCAAGAATTGAATTATAAGCCCACTGCAGTTATCAGGTCTTTAAATTTAGTTAATGAACTAGAATGGCATTCACTAAAATATACACTGATCAGCCATAACATTAAAACCACCTCAGGGCTCTAGAGTGCGACCAATTTGGTCGCACATGCGACCTAATTTCTCAATGGTGCGACTAAAAAAAATCTCAGGTCGCACCGGTGCGACCAGGCGTCCGAGGAAAAAAAAAAACAACAGACACACATTAGGCCAATATCATGGTCTAAACCAATCAGAGATAGTGAAGGGCGGGACAATATTGTAGCGGTGATATGTGAGCGACATTCAGCTCAGCCAATCAGAATGCAGCACCAGGTTTATACACGTGCGGACGTTCTGCCGTAAGTTTAGTTTTGTATATGAGACTCGCTGGATGTTCCAGAATGGAAGTTCGGGTTCTGGAGCTCGGCGGTGTAAAGTGTTGTAACGCTCACTTAAGTCCTGACTAAACAGTAAAAGTGAGTCTACCCTGTCGTGTGCCTTTATTCCCACACCTCCACCACCGCACAGCAAAAGACCCGCAGCATCCCCACCGGACAGCGGCTAGGTGAGCCGACCCTCTACAGTAGCAAGGGGCTAATGCTAGCGGTAAAGTGCCGCGATAGTGAAAGTAAAAACACGACAATATTTTCGTTAAGTAAAATATAAAAATAACTAAAAGACCATAATATATTACAATACATGTAGTCAAAATACACAGTGAGTGCACCGCAAGCGATTTTGGGTATATGTGTAAAAGATTCAGTAAAGCCGATAATATAATGCACTGCATTTAAGATTACACTCTAACACACACACAAACATATACATATCATTTTAAATATACACACACATATAAATAGATATACACACATACATACACATTTACTCTATTATTTTTATAATTTTTATAAGTGTGCTATAATTAGTCTGTAATACTATAATTAACTGTAAAGAAGACAGTGGCCGGCAATAGTATATTTGTGACTGGTTCTAATACATTTCGAATTGAAAGGCTGAAAAAGCCCAATGCATCTATAAAACACATTACATGCCGCAATAAATGCACTGCCCAAGTGTCCTCTCTCCCCACTGCCCTTCATTGTCAGGCAGCAGCAAACAGATCATCAGACGAGGCCATGTTGACCAGATTGTTAGTTATTTCCAAGTCAATATTGCCTGTATGGACAGTGATTTAAAAAAAAAAAAAAAAAAAAGTGAACCTGTGAAACTGCGGTGTTAAATGCGATGCGGTCGAAAATTTGGGTGCACCTAACTTTTGTGCTGGTGCACCTAAGAAAAAAAGTTAGGTGCACCAGTGCAACCAGTGCAAAACGTTAGTCTAGAGCCCTGCACCTCCTTGTTTCTACACTCACTGTTCATTTTATCAGCTCCACTTACCATATAGAAGCACTTTGTAGTTCTACAATTATTGACTGTAGTCCATCTGTTTCTCTACATACTGTTTTAGCCTGCTTTCACCCTGTTCTTCAATGGTCAGGACCACTACAGAGTAGGTATTATTTGGGTGTTGGATTCTCAGCACTGCAGTGACACTGACATGGTGGTGGTGTGTTAGTCTGTTTTGTGCTGGTATGAGTGGATCAGACACAGCAGCCCTGCTGGAGTTTTTAAATACCGTGTCCACCCACTGTCCACTCTATTAGACACTCCTATCTAGTTGGTCCACCTTGTAGATGTAAAGTCAGAGACGATCGCTCATCTATTGCTGCTGTTTGAGTTGGTCATCTTCTAGACCTTCATCAGTGGTCACAGGACGCTGCCCACAGGGCCGTTGGCTGGGTTATATTTTTGGTTGGTGGACTATTCTCAGTCCAAGAGTAACGGTGAGGTGTTTAAAAACTCCATCAGCATTGCTGTGTCTGATCCACTCATACCAGCACAACACACACTAACACACACTAACACACCACCACCATGTCATTGTCACTGCAGTGCTGAGAATGATCCACCACCCAAATAATATCTGCTCTGTAGTGGTCTTGGGGGAGGCCTGACCATTGAAGAACAGGGTGAAAGGGGGCTAACAAAGCATGCAGAGAAACAGATGGACTACAGGCAGTAATTGTAGAACTACAAAGTGCTTCTATAGGGTAAGTGGAGCTGATAAAATGGACAGTGAGTGTAGAAACAAGGAGGTGGTTTTAATGTTATGGCTGATCGGTGTATACTGTGATACCAACTGTCTCAGACTGAAACTGACAGAAATCAGTGATTGCGAGCAAATGTGATGTTCATGTTAATCATATGCAATGTGTTACAACAAAGGAGCCTTTATAAATGAGTGTTAGTCATGTATCACTATCCCTACTGTAAAATATGATAGTGGTAGCTTGTTATGGGAATGCTTTTCAGAAGAAGGGGACCGACAGAGATTGGTCAGCATTGATGGGAAAGTAAATGCATGATTCAGAGAGTTCCCGGGATAAAACCTGCTGTGTTTTGGGAAGAACACTGATAACCAAACTGACAAAGAAACACTGGTGTGATTTAAAACAACAAAAACAGAATCAGTGTCCTTGGGTGTAAGAGTGAACGAGGACTTATCTTAACTCTGGGAAACGTTGGTGGCCAGACCTCATGACTAAACTATTTTTCTAGAGTAACGAGTCGTATTGTTTATTAATCATTTGTAAAAATTTAGACTTTCTGTGGAATCTGCAAAAGATGGCTCAACCAAGTACTAATCCTTAATTTCCTTTGGGATTCATAAAGTATCTATTTATCTAATCAAGTGAAAATGAATATGTATGAATGGTTTAAAGCTATTTTTTATTTTTGTGTGTGTGAAGTGTCAGATAATATATTAAGTTCATTGTCAAATCAATAAATCAGCTTGTGACAGTTCATACAAAAAAGCACTGTTATAAATACTTTTTAGAGCACTGTATTTACCATCCACTACTGTTTTATTCATCTACACCGATAATTTAAAATCCCTCTGGGTGAACGGAGGAGGAGTGATCAGGGCTCAGCTTGAGTAGTTCATCCCCTGGGGAGAAAGAAAAAGAAAGAGGGTGAAAATGAAAGAGGTAAAGGCCGAGCAGATGACAAAAGAACCCCTAAAACCGGGGGGACAGATGTGGAACCCCCCTCCCCCGTTCATGTCTCTCGTTATCATCTGTTCCCTTTATTTCCCTCATTTACTTATTGACTCTATTGTGCTGTGCTATTGGGCAGAGGTGTAGTCACACTTACCATATGTATAGGGTTAGCTACCAGTTGTCAGCCACAAGAAACAATGGAGATCTTACAGTGGCTGTGGATGAAGTAAATCAGGCTAATAAACAAAAGTCATCACTGTCAGCCCTGCAATCGTCTAACGGATCAGTGGGTACTGCTTTTCTGCGCAGCCGTAATGGTGGGTGCATAACATTAAAACCACCTCCTTGTTTCTACACTCACTGTCCATTTTATCAGCTCCCCTTACCATATAGAAGCACTTTGTAGTTCTACAATTACTGACTGTAGTCCATCCATTTCTCTACATACCATTTAGCCTGCTTTTTAATAGTCAGGACCACCACAGAGCAAGTATTATTTAGGTGGTAGATGATTCTCAGCACTGCAGAGACAATGACATGGTGGTGGTGTGTTAGTGTGTGTTGTGCTGGGTTAAGTGGATCAGACACAGCACCGCTGCTGGAGTTTTTAAATACCATGTCCACTCACTGTCCACTCTATTAGACACTCCTACCTAGTTGGTCCACCTTGTAGATGTAAAGTCAGAGACGATCGCTCATCTATTGCTGCTGTTTGAGTTGGTCATCTTCTAGGGCTTCATCGGTGGTCACAGGACGCTGCTCACAGAGCACTGTTGGCTGGATATTTTTGGTTGGTGGACTATTCTCAGTCCAGCAGTGACAGTGAGGTGTTTGAAAACCTCCATCAGCATTGCTGTGTCTGATCCACTCATACCAGCACAACACACACTGACACACCACCACCATGTCATTGTCACTGCAGTGCTGAGAATGACCCACCACCCAAATAATACCTGCTCTGTGGTGGTCCTGTGGGGGCCCTGACCATTGAAAAACAGGGTGAAAGCAGGCTAAAAAAGTATGTAGAGAAACAGATGGACTTCAGTTAGTAATTGTAGAACTACAAAGTGCTCCTATGTGGTAAGTGGGCCTGATAAAATGGACAGTGAGTGTAGAAACAAGGATAATGTTATGCATGATTGGTGTATGCCTTAACTGTGCCTAGAAGCACCTGGATTATTTAATGGCAGATCATCATTAGCATCAGTACACTGAGCAGATATTTAAATGGGGCCACAAGAAGCCAGGAGCAGAAAGTTTTTTAACAGGACTTGAATACCTAACAAAAGCTGTCTATTGTAGTTTTATTTAACTTTATGGGTCCAGTTACTCATGCATGCCTTCAGATTTTGTGGTACCGATTCACAATTAGACTCACATGACCACTCTGGTTACTAAGAACCACAAATTTGTGGCCCCATCTGTTAAATGATTACTACATGAATGCATTGGACTGCCCAACAACTGCTCCTAGACTTTTGATTTCAACTGGCATTGTAGTCAAGAATTTTTCCCCTGTTGGCCAAAACTGTAAGACTGGATTCAAAAAGTACTAACATGTATGTTGACCTGGTCTTCACATGTACAACCATGCTGTTCGGCTAGTAAGCTTTTAATGCTTTAATCAAATTAAAAGCACAAGGTATAGGATTGTTAATTAGTCTTCTGTATGTTTGGCTTTCGTAGGCTGTGTCTATTTAGTTTTATTTAACTTTATGGGTCCAGTTACTTAATTTAGATTTTGTGGTACAGGTTCACAATTAGACCAGCACAACTACCCTGGTTACTAAGAACCACAAATTCTCTGCCCCATCTGTTAAAGAATTCATTCATAAATGCATTGGACTGCCCAACAACTGCTCTTGACTTTTGATTTTAACTGTCATTGTTAGGAATGTCCCAATCTGATCTTGAAGATCGGAATCGGGGCCGATAAAGGCATTTTTTAACTGATCGGTATCGGCTTTACTAAGTCCGATCATTTGTTTTACTTCAGCATGTCCGCTGTGTGGAAATACTTTAAATTGGAAAGTGAAACAAGTCCAACAGCGAAGTGTAATGTCTGCAATGCGAGCGTTTCACGAGGCGGTAGGAGCAGAGCTGCGTTCATTACTGTAGAATTTTACTATTTATATGATGTGTGAGTCAAGGATCACTCCGGTTTACAAAACAACGTAGTGATGCACTCGCTTAATAAAGAAATAAATACACGGTATATTCTCAAATTGTCGGGAGCAGAACACTTTATTAACTTCTTCTGTTACGGTACCGAATAGCGGACAGCTAGAGTCATCGCGTTAGCCAAGCACGCTATTCCATGCACTATGGAAGCCCCAAAGGGTCAAAACACACTCACTTCGCGTAGAAACGTCCATCAAACCATTGTCACAATACAACCACAGAAAAGTTTGTTACAGGTACAACACGCATACAAGTTCGGTGGCTCATAAGAAATAAACCAGATATCATTTAACCAAACGATCTACAATTACAACCAATTTGATACGGCACCTAAAAAATAAACACTCAGTTGAATACAGTGAGTTTATTATTATATGATAAAAAGAGGAACCGGCTGTCCGCTAACACGGCAGAGATGCTGATTTTCCTCAAAAAGAACCTTCACTTTATTTTGAGTGTTCCAGTTTTACTACTACAATGCTGCACAAGTTTGTTCACTGTTATTTTGTAAAAATAAAAGAACATTAAGCAATAGCTTGGATGCAGGCAATTTTTTTCCTACAGCACTGCAGAGCTATTCAGTTGTTAAACATATACAGTACATTGGATTAATTTGAATAACTGTAATGTACTTGAAGTGTGCACTGTGTGACTCGGTATCGGTGTCGGATCGGGATCGGGAACAAAAAAACGTGATCGGGACATCCTTAGTCATTGTAGTCAAGAATTTTTCTGTTCCTTCACTGTTCTTTTCTCATTGCCCAAAAACTGTAAGATTGTACACACTGTGTGTTGTGGATTTGGTTATGAATGGATTAATTGCTGTTTTTACCCATTTATCTGACCCTTTATTCAGTACTGGGTGGGGGCAACTACAACTGTCTTCTTGGATATGTCTCTACAATCTTTGGGCAGTTTATCAGATTCATTATGGCATATCCTGCCAAGAAAATTGGGGGTTAGCGATGGTAAATTGCCATCTCCAGGCCTCTCTACAGATATTTGCTAGGGTTAAAAGTCTGGGCTTTTTCAGGGCCACTCAGGGATATTTAGAGGCTTGCTTCAAAGACACTCCAGGTAATAAATGAACAGAAACTGTTTACCAGACTTAGTGCTTGTTAAATGTTTTATGGTTCCTACTCCTACAAATTACATGGAAACAATTACAGAACAAGAACAAAGTACTTAAAATAAATAATAATTTAAGCTAGTGGATTATCCACCTGAGAAAACAGCATTTAAAAAAATATAGGCCTAGGGGTTCTTGTTTTGTTTACATTTTATCTGTAAGTCATGTTAGAAACTTGCACCAAGGGTCATGCATATGTAAACATGGCAGATTCCTGGGTCTAATGAACAGCATGAAACACTGAATGAAAAGACTAAATGCGTTTGGAAATTTAGCACAACAAAGTCTGACAGTTTTGTGGACGTATTATTACACATAGCAGCATTTAAATGCAGTACATGTTCAATTCACCCTGGCTACTGTTATTACGTAATACGGGCAGCACGGTGGCTCAGTGGGTAGCACTGTCGTCTCACAGCAAGAAGGTCCTGGGTTCAATTCCCAGGTCAGGCGGTCCGGGTCCTTTCTGTGTGGAGTTTGCATGTTCTTCTGCTTCTGTTTGCATGGGTTTCCTCTGGGAGCTCCGGTTTCCTCCCACAGTCCAAAGACATGCAAGTAAGGTGAATTAGAGATACAAAATTATCCATGACTGTGTTTGACATCAAACTTGTGAACTGATGAATCTTGTGTAACGAATAACTACTGTGTCTGTCATGAATGTAACCAAAGCGTGTAAAACATGACGTTAAAATCCTAATAAATAATAATAATTACATCATACATTGCTAAGATTGCCTAAAATAAGAAATATTGCCAACTGAACATTTTAGCAAAAAGGAAACCCTGATGTATTGTTATTCTACATCTTAATAATTTCTCTTTTCTATAACAGACATCCAATATGAGTATCGTATTGTTCTTACTGTGTTCCTGACCTCTAGCAGTTTGATTTTCTCAAATTTCCCTGCCAGTTTTGTCTGCTTAGCAAGCAGGAAAATAAGGTCATTTTCTAGCTGATAGATTCTTGTTTGTGCAATTTGCTGAACAAACTGATGCACACTGGTATCTGTGGTATCTGAAAAACTTGGCTTGGCTTGTTATTTGCTGTTTCACTTAGTCCTGTCCTGCCAGTATAACGTGCATGTATGTCTAGCTCAAGCAGCTTTGCTTTAGATAGATTATTGGTTTGAACTTGGTAAATAAAGCCAACTGGAAGCGTACTTGACCGACTGAGCACATTGAATTTAAACCAAATCTGCTATGCTGGTTGAGTGTGGTACTAGAGCAGTGGTATCTCAGTGGTTAAGATACTGAAATAGTTGTCAGAAGGTTGTTGGTTCAAGCCCCACCATCAACATGTTGCCACTATTGAGTGCCCCAGCAAGTTCCTTAAATCTGGATTGCTCAAACTGTATTCAGCCATAATTGTAAGTCACCATAAATGTAAATGATAGTGCAGCTCTTTGTTTTTCAGCATGTACACCAATCAATCATAACATTAAAACCACCTCCTGGTTTCTACACTCACTGTCCATTTTTATCAGCTGCACTTACCATATAGAAGCACTTTGTAGTTCTACAATTACTAACTGTAGCCCATCTGTTTCTCTGCATGCTTTGTTAGCCGCCTTTCATGCTGTTCTTCAATGGTCAGGACTCTCCCAGGACCACTACAGAGCAGGTATTATTTGGGTGGTGGATCATTCTCAGCACTGCAGTGACACTAACATGGTGGTGGTGTGTTAGTGTGTGTTGTGCTGGTATGAGTGGATAAGACACAGCAATCCTCACTGTCACTGCTGGACTGAGAATAGTCCACCAATAAAAAATATGTCCAGCCAACAGCGCCCTGTGGGCAGCGTCCTTTGACCACTGATGAAGATCTCAAAGATGACCAACTCAAACAGCAGCAATAGATGAGCGATCGTCTCTGACTTTACATCTACAAGGTGGACCAACTTGGTAGGAGTGTCTAATAGAGTGGACAGTAAGTGGACACGGTTTTTAAAAACTCCAGCAGGGCTGCTGTGTCTGATCCACTCATACCAGCACAACACACACTAACACACCACCACCATGTCATTGTCACTGCAGTGCTGAGAATGATCCACCACCTAAATAATACCTGTTCTGTGATGGTCCTGGGAGAGTCCTGACCATTGAAGAACAGCATGAAAGGGGGCTAACAAATCATGCAGACAAACAGATGGACTACATTCAGTAATTGTAGAACTACAAAGTGCTTCTATATGATGGAGCTGATAAAATGGACAGTAAGTGTTAAGCCAGTAAGCTTTTAAAACTTAGATGTTAGATGTTGTGAGGTATAGGATTGCTAATTAGTCGTCTGTATGTTTGGCTCTTTTAGTCTAAAATCAAACTGTTAACCACATTTTCTCTTTTTAATTACTTAAGCTTGCTTTTCCCTCTCTTCTCTTACTCATTAATTTAAGTTTAACTAAATTAGTACTTAGTTACCCTCTCCTTTCTGTTTATCTGGCTCTTTGTTGTTCCCCTTTTACTTTATCTTTCTCTACATCGAAATCTAATTCTAAGTCAATTCCCTGTCCCCTCTAATCCAATTCTGTATCTTAAACAGTTTAAATGTATTTATCCTCATGGCCACTGTGTTTTTTGTTTTTTTCTTTATACTTTTTAGGGTTTAGTAGATTTAAGTGCGGTCCTAGAAATACCATACTATTTAATTTGATTCATTTGGTTTTCTTAAAAATGTTTAATTTCCAATGTCCAGTTAAATACTACTTTACCAACTATGGCTGTAAAAAGAGCCCCAGTGGCCTAATAGATAAGGCAGTGGCCTCCTAAGCTAGGGATTGTTGGTTACATTTACATTTTCAGCATTTAGCAGACGCTATTATCCAAAGCAACTTACAGTACTGTGACAGTAGGGCTGAAACGATTCCTCGAGTAACTCGAGTAAATCGATTACTAAAAATCATCGATTCAAATTTTTTGCATCGAGGAATCGTTTAATCCGCACAACCATATACAGCTCACGGTGTTTTACACGGACGACTTTCACTTTTGCGCAGCGTGTTTAACGCTGTGTGCAGGTGACGTGAAGAATCTGAGGGCTGCGTCCCAAATATCTTAAACATAAACAGAACTTAACAGGACTTAATCCGGGTTCTTTTTGCGGACAGTTTAATGAACACTACGTATTTGGACACGTTCGCCGCTCCTGCGAACTGAACGTATCAGTTTAGGACGCAGCCGAGATTTGATAGCGCGGACTGCAAAATATAGAGAGAAAATAGCGAACAGGAGGAGACTGGACAGAGAAAACCACAGAAAGTTTGAGATCATTTTAAGCTGATAAAACTAAAACTCAGTATAACATCCACACCATCAGAGCGTCGTGTTTACTTTACTCATGTTTACTGCCTTTACTTCGTTTCAACCACCACAGGCTTTTATGAAGATTTAGGCAAACACACACATACATACACACACACACACACACACACCAGATCTACCTCATCTAGAGACACAATCCTGACAGATTTTTATCCCCCTACAAACACCACAAAACCTCCCAACATAATATTAAAGCTTTATGTTCTGTGTGAGCTGTAGCTGAAAATTAGAGGCTTATGTTTATGTATTTTTGTTTATTATTATTTATGACTTGATGACCTGATGTTTCAGGTTGCCTGTTTAAATTTTAAAAGTAAATTGATTTATTTTTGATTTATTTATTTTTGCATTTAAAAAATGTTAAACTGTATGCAAGGAACACAAATGTACAGTTTGGTTTAAGAAACATGTCTTATTTAATCTAATATGTATTTGTTTTTGCTCTTTGTTAAAGCAAAAGTATTTCTTATCCGATTACTCGATTAATCGCTGGAATAATCGATAGAATACTCGATTACAAAAATAATCGATAGTTGCAGCCCTATGTGACAGTATACAGTCTAAGCAGTTGAGGGTTAAGGGCCTTGCTCAAGGGCCCAACAGTGGCAACCTGGCAGTGGTGAGGCTTGAACCGGCAGGCTTCTGATTACTGGACCAGTACCTTAACCACTTGGCTACAACTGCCTACAACTGGTTTGAGTCCCACCTGAGGTGTTTAGCAAGCAGATGCTTGCCTGTTCCACTGTTTGAGTGATCAAAATTGTTAAGGGGAGTAAGTAGTACTGGACTAGTAATCGAAAGGTTGTTGGTTCAAGCCCCCACCACTTCCAGGTTGCTACTATTGGGCCCTTGAGCAAGACCCTTAACCCTCAATTGCTTAGACAAAATACTATCACTGTACTGTAAGTCGCTTTGGATAAAATCGTCTGCTAAATGCCGAACATGTAAAAGTATTGACGACTTGGCATTGATGAAAAGTAAAAGCTAACTTGCTATTATCATCATATGTAGTAATTTATATATTGAACTGTATCCAGTTACATGACAATTTAGTATGTTATAGTTTAAATGTCGTGCAAGTGCACTTTAAAATTTAAAAACCACACACACAGCCAGGCCAGAATGAAAATAATGACTTGGTCACATGTCGACGTGCACATGTTTGGAGCAACAGCTGTGCTGTACCCTGTAACAGTCCTGATTATCACAGCGAGTGTACAGAACTGCTTTCTGTCACTTCCATGTAAGAGAAATGAAGAAACTCCAAATGAAAATGATCAGACTCATTTCAGCTCTTTTTTGCACCCTAACCTGGTTGTGGCTAATTAGATCTTATCTCTCTCTCGTTGCTGCTGCCACCCCCACTTCCAGTCAAGAGAGCCGAGGCTATCACGCGCCCCCTCCGATGCAAACATCGGTCTCAAAGATTGCAGTATCGCATGCGGAGAGCCATGCACTGGCATCAGCCACCCCCTGTGCAGGCGCCTCGCCCGGACAGCAGACTAGGATCCCTGTTTCAGCCATTGTGCCCCCCACCCTGCAAACACAGCCAATCAAGAGTCTGCATGTAGGCGCTCGGCCTGGCTGATGGCAGAGCAGAGATTAAAACACAAGAGCCCAAGATCTCAGCACTGGTGCACTAGCGTGTTTTACTGCTGCTTCACTCGAGTGAATTTTTACAGAATAAATAGACGTTAAAACGTAGCCATGTCTACAACCCAGTTGTTTGATGAACTAGTGATTCATGCCAAACAAATCAATCACTTTTTGTTATGTATGACTGTATGACAGAACTCTCTCTGCACTGTTGCTATGTCGACGTGAATGTTTTGTGAAGGAGAAACAAAGCAGTACAAGGAATTCTGGTAAATGTAGTCAGTAATTCTTTGTACTTCTTTATTAAAACAGAGCAGTATTTTTAAAACTAAATACAGTGGTACCTTGTAACTCAACATCCCCTAAACTCAAAATCTTTGAAACTTGTATCCTTAAACTTCAAGTTTTCCTTAAACGCAACGTGCTTTTTTTTTTTTTGTCAAATTAACAAGGAACAGCTGCTTTGTTCAGCGCTCGGCTTGAGCGGTGCGGTAATACGTCATCAAAGTGTGCATATGAGACGAAACGGCATTTGTGTGGAATAACCGTCAGATTCAATCTGAAAGCTCCACATGTATCTGTGTTTAGCTGGATTTTCCTCACTGTTTCACTTTTAAACTTGTGTTACAGCTCGAGGTTCTGAGAAATTGTAAAAATCAGCTTTTTATTTTAGTGTTTTTATATTATACTTGTGTTATTTTCAGTGTATAAGTGTCAAAAACAACCCCATTATTTTACATAAGCCTAAAATACACCAACCAGGCATAACATTATGAGCACTGACAGGTGAAGTGAATAACACTGATTATCTCTTCATCACGGCACCTGTTAGTGGGTGGGATATATTAGGCAGCAAGTGAACATTTTATCCTCAAAGTTGATGTGTTCGAAGCAGGAAAAATGGGCAAGTGTAAGGATTTGAGTGAGTTTGACAAGGGCCAAATTGTGATGGCTAGACGACTGGGTCAGAGCATCTCCAAAACTGCAGCTCTTGTGGGGTGTACCCAGTTTGCAGTGGTCAGTATCTATCAAAAGTGGTCCAATGAAGGAACAGTGGTAAACAGGCGACAGGGTCATGTGCGGCCAAGGCTCATTGATACACGTGGGGAGCGAAGGCTGGCCCGTGTGGTCCGATCCAACAGACGAGCTACTGTAGCTCAAACTGCTGAAGAAGTTAATGCTGGTTCTGATAGAAATGTGTCAGAATACACGGCGCGTCACAGTTGCAGGGCTGTTTTGGCATCAAAGGGGGACCAACACAATATTAGGAAGGTGGTCATAATGTTATGCCTAATCGGTGTATGTGCAAGTCCACGGGACCATGGATCGCATTAACAGATTTCCAATACATCCTTATAGGAAAAAGTACCTTGAAACTCAACGCTTTTTAAAGCCCAAACCCAATTGACGTTGAGTTTCAAGGTTCCATTGTATGTATTTAGTGGGTAAAAGGGCAGGTGTGACCTAGCAGTTAAGGTACTGGACTAGTAAGCAGAGGGTTGCCAGATTGCCACTGTTGGGCGCTTGAGCAAGACCCTAACTCTCAATTGCTTAGACTGTATACTGTAAGTCACTTTGGAAAAAAGCGTCTGCTAAATGCACCTGTTTCTCTGCAATAGCTGACTAGCTTATTAAACCACTACAGTTTACAATATACTGTACACTGATCAGCCATAACATTAAAACCACCTCCTTGTTTCTACACTCACTGTTCATTTTATCAGCTCCACTTACCATATAGAAGCACTTTGTAGTTCTACAATTACTGACTGTAGTCCATCTGTTTCTCTACATGCTTTGTTAGCCCCCTTCCATGCTGTTCTTCAATGGTCAGGACCCTCAAAGGACCACCACAAAGCAGGTATTATTTAGGTGTTGGATCATTCTCGGCACTGCAGTGACACTGACATGATGGTGGTGTGTTAATGTGTGTTGTGCTGGTATGAGTGGATCAGACACAGCAGCACTGCTATAGTTTTTAAATACCGTGTCCACTCACTGTCCACTCTATTAGACACTCCTACCTAGTTGGTCCATCTTGTAGATGTAAAGTCAGAGACGATCGCTCATCTATTGCTGCTGTTTGAGTTGGACATCTTCTAGACCTTCATCAGTGGTCAAAGGACGCTGCCCACGGGGGCGCTGTTGGCTGGATATATCTTTGGTTGGTGGACTATTTTCAGTCCAGCAGTGACAGTGAGGTGTTTAAAAACTCCATCAGCATTGCTGTGTCTGATCCACTCATACCAGCACAACACACACTAACACACCACCACCATGTCAGTATCACTGCAGTGCTGAGAATGATCCACCACCCAAATAATACCTGCTCTGTGGTGGTCCTGTGGGGGTACCCTAATTTTTTCCCCCTAATTTTCTCCCCTAATCTAGTCATATCCATCATTCTGGTTGCGTTACGCTTCACCTACATGACTTGTGCACGGAGATCTGCCACACTCTGATCAGCATTATTCCTGAACTCTGTGTAGGCGCCATCAGTCAGCCAGCAGTGGTCGTAATCGCACCAGTTATTAGGAACCCTGGTCCGACTCATCCCACCCCTGAAAAACAGCCAATCCGTCTTCATGTGGCTTCCCAGCTCTGCCATCCGATGTATTCGAAATCCCAGCTCTGGTGTGCTAGCGTATTTTACCGCTGCACCACGACACTCCTGCTTTTAGTAAAACAACAGTTAGAAATAATTGAATCTGTATTCCTGTAACTCCATTTGTCCATGTTGTCTGTCTTTCTCAAAATTTCACTGAAACACCCGATTTATCATCTGTGTTTTTTCCCTTTCAGACGGTGTTAGCAAAGGCGTTGTATGACAATGCAGCCGAGAGTCCAGAGGAGCTGGCCTTCCGAAAGGGTGATATCTTAATGGTGCTGGAGCAGGAGAAAGAAGGTGGGCCTGGTTGGTGGCTCTGCTCCCTCCATGGGCGCCAAGGCATCGCCCCTGCCAACCGTTTACGTCTCCTTCAGGATAGATGCCGTGCTCCCAGCATAGACTCGGTTTATCTCAGTCCTATGCAGCAGAACCTTGCTAATGGACAACGAGTGGAAGAAGCCGATGCGGTATATCTTTCCCCTCCGAGCATCGCTGAAGGGGTGTACCAGAGTCCCGGAGGACCATCAGGCCCTAACAATCGTCCACGTTCTCACTCGAGCTCTGGCTCCAGACCACGGGCGGAGTGGGCTGAAATGGTGTCCGAGGGGCGTCCACGTTCGCCATCTCTCAGAGGACGGGCTGGAGAAACGGGCACGGTGTACCAGACCCCTGCAACAGTGACACAGCTAGGCGGACAATACAGATCACAGAGTGTTTCTGAGTCAGTATACCTGACACCCAGTGCAGTACCCAGACCTGGGGGTGAAGTAGCAGGTGAGGCTGCATACCTAACCCCAAGAGACACCTTAAGCCATTCGGACGGCTGCTATTTGGTGCCTCGGCCAACCGTAGCAACTTTACCCGGTGAGGATTTGTATCAAACACCAACAAGTGCTGCCCCAGTGCCAGTGCTCCAGGACGGAATAGCCAGTCAAGTCAAAATAGGTCCGGAGACACCAGGAATGTACCAAACTCCTACCCAGCCAGGGACAGCAATAACTGGGACTCCACAAACCGAACGCAAGCTACCATCTGGATCCGCTGTCATATCGCCTGCCTCAGGACAAAATCTAAGGACACCCCCTGCAACAAAGGCATCTCCAAGACCACAAAATCCATGTGCCACTCCACCTGTTGGTCGTGGCAGCACATCACAGGCTGCCATCAGAGGGTCCCCTCTACTCGTGCGGGGAGGAAAAGCCGGGTTGCCGGGTTCTCCAAACTTTGCAAGGAAGCCTCCTCCTCCAGCACCGCCTGTAAGAAGTGTGACCAGGAAGGATTTACCTCAACAGGCACCAGCGCCAGCCACAAAACCCGCCACACAAGCAAGCCCTGCGCCCCCACAGGCCACTAAAGATGAGACACAAAGACAGGGAAGTAAAGATGAAAAGGCGTGTCCAGCTTTTGATGATGGAAACCAGGGGGATCAGGTAAGACCATCAGGTTTAGATTTTTTTAGATGTTTTGTACTATTCTTCGTGCTGTGTTCTGGTTAAAGGGGTGGGCTAGAGCTTTTTAGTCTGAAGATGTAGATATTATTAGCTCTCATTACATTAGGCAGCTGTTAATAGAACTAAGGCTTAGAGAGAAAAAAACTCTGAACCACCAACTGTCAAGCGATCATGACGGCAAACTCATCACGCGCAGCTGTTTCAGCCTTGCCCCCGCGGCCCCGCCTTGCCATTTTCTCTTTGATTTGTTTCATACGCAAGTCCCAATCCCCAGTGGTGTCCTACTACCCACTTCTGTGCCATACAGAGTGTAAAATAATAATGGGTTATACACACTACATGCATGCCATAGCCTATAAAAGTCATTTAGGGTGTGTCCTCCTATACAGAATATTGTGTCGTTAAGTTACCTATTCCTAGTCCACTATACACTGATCAGCCATAACATTAAAACCACCTCCTTGTTTCTACACTCACTGTCCATTTTATCAGCTCCACTTACCATATAGGAGCACTTTGTAGTTCTACAATTACTGACTGTAGTACATCTGTTTCTCTACATACTTTTTCACCCTGTTCTTCAATGGTCAGGGCCCCCACAGGACCACCACAGAGCAGGTATTATTTAGGCGGTGGATCATATTCAGCACTGCAGTGACACTGACATGGTGGTGGTGTGTTAGTGTGTGTTGTGCTGGTATGAGTGGATAGGACACAGCAGCGCTGCAGGAGTTTTTAAATACCGTGTCCACTCACTATTCACTGTATTAGACACTCCTACCTAGTTGGTCCACCTTGTAGATGTAAAGTCAGAGACGATCGCTCATCTATTGCTGCTGTTTGAATTGGTTGTTTTTTAGACCTTCATCAGTGGTCACAGGACGCTGCTCACAGGGCACTGTTGGCTGGATATTTTTGGTTGTCCAGTCCAGCAGTGACAGTAAGGTGTATAAAAACTCCATCAGCGCTGCTGTGTCTGATCCACTCATACCAGCACAACACACACTAACACACCACCACCATGTCAGTGTCACTGCAGTGCTGAGAATGATCCACCACCCAAATAATACCTGCTCTGTAGTGGTCCTTGGAGAGTCCTGACCATTGAAGAACAGCATGAAAGGGGGCTAACAAAGCATGCAGAGAAATACTTCAGGTCAGTTGCTAAACCAACGTTATAAGCGAACTGGAAGCGGATATATATTTAAAGTCGTCCACTTTTCTACACGAGACCTGTGGTCAAGTTGTACAGTGAAGTTTGCAAACGTTGTTTTATCCGTTAATGGAAGAGATAAGGGTAATTGTGTAATACTTATATATTAAATAAACAATACAAATAGTATTTATTGCAACTGTTTCACGTGCACTGATTCCATCATATATTGTGTCATTTTGTGGGGCCAAGCAAACCTTATAATACTCAAAACCTTCATTATGTACATGGTGAAATTAAAACTTTTTATATTCTATGTACTTATATATAAGCCACAGGCATATAAAAAGTCCCAGTCATACAAAAAAACATACCATTATATACCAATAAACTGTCAGAATCTTAAAAAATACTGTGATACAAATTTTTGGTCATACTACCCAGCCCTAGCGCAGATTATGTCTGTTCACATGTATTGCTTACATAATGAGAGGAAAAATAACTGTACTCACCGCCTTAAGGTGCTCTGCAGAAAACAATTCCAAAACACTTATTAAAAACACTACATTAACATAGAAAAGTGCCTCCAACCAGAAATACATGATACAAATACAGCCTGTGGTATAAAGAAGTCCTACCTTATCTTAAAATAATGAACACTAATTTAAATGTATTCATATGAATAAGCTAATAAGACTATGACCATCATTTTCCTCTAGGGTTATACTTCTTTATGGAATGTGGTCATACAAGTGGATGGTGTGTGATTGATGGTGGACAATTTTTAATGAAAAGATTTTCGTAGGGATGAAGGTGCTCTTCTTTACAGTCTGCTTTGCAAAACCGCCTATAAATATTTAACGATGCATAACTACAGTCATCATGGTCATCTTGCATAATTTTAGCAGTTTTTAGACATGTGTTGTGATCCTAGAATATGAGAACATTGTCAGGAAAGAGTGTTTGCACCATAGGGTGCACCTTGTCTGTTACAGTTGGTGGATTGATGTGGCGACGCCAAGCAGCGATTAGCTCTTTATTTTTATTTTTTTTACCAGTCTTTATCCACCATACTCAACAGTTGCAACAGACAAACAAACAAATCTTTTAATATGTAGCAATATGATTGAACTGGGTTTAGTAAACACAGATTATTCTTTAATATTTTTGGAGAGGGGCTTCTAAATGTCATTTCTGCCATGTAACGGTTATGTACGATGTTTGTTAAGACAGGGTTATTTCTGTTGTTGTCCCTTTACAGCATTTGCCAACTTTTGGCAGTGTTCTGTCTATTCCCGTCATTTATCTTCCATTTGTGACCTCTGTATTTCATTGCTGGTGCCATTTGCCACACTCTGCCATGACTTAACAGGGCTCTAGACTAACTTTTTGCACTGGTTGCACTGGTGCGCCTAACTTTTTTTCTTAGGTGCACCAGCACAAAAGTTAGGTGCACCCTAATTTTCAACTGCATCGCATTTAACACCTTAGTTTTACAGGTTCACTTGTTTTTTCGCTGTCCATATAGGCAATATTGACTTGTAAATGATTAAATAACAGTCTGGTCAACATGGCCTCGTCTGTTGATGTTTGTTGCTGTCTGCCGCTGAAAGGCAGTGGGGAGAGGGGACCCATGGGCAGTGCATTTACTGCGGCATGTAATGTGTTTTATAGATGCATTGTGCTTTTCATCCTTTCAATTCAAAATGTATTAGAACCAGTCACAAATACAATTTTGACGGCCATGGTTTTCCCATGCTCTTTACAGTTAATTATAGTATTATAATCTCATTATAGTACACTATTATAAAAATTATAACAATAATAATAGAGTATATCTATTCATGTATGTATGTATGTATGTATGTATGTATATATATATATATATGTAGATATATATAATTATTATTATTATTTTTTTTGTGTGTGTGTGTGTATGGGGCTCTAGTGTTAGAGTGTAATCTTAAATAAAGTGCATTATATTATCGGCTTTACTGGATCTTTTACACAGATTCCCAAAATCGATTGCGGTGCACTCACTGTGTATTTTGATTACATGTATTCTAACACTTCACTGTCTTTTAGTTATTTTTATATTTTACTTAACGAAAATATTATTGTGTTTTTACTTTCGCTATCGTCGCACTTAACCGCTAGCATTAGCCTATTGCTACTAGAGGGTCGGCTCACCACTGTTACGGGTCTCTTGCTGTGTGGTGATGAATGTGTGGGAATAAAAGCACACGACAAGGTAGACTTCACTGTAACGGTTTAGTCAGGACTTCAGTAAGCGTTACAACACTTTAAACTGCCTAGCTCCAGAAACCGAACTTTTATACTTTGGCCGTCCGGTGAGTCTCATATACAAAACTAAACTAACTGAACGTCCGGTGCTGCATTCTGATTGGTTGAGCTGAATGTCGCTCACATATCACCGATACAATATTGTCCCGCTCTTCACTGTCTCTGATTGGTTTAGACCATGATATGGGCCTGATGTGTGTCTGTTGTTGAACCACGGGAAGACTTTCAGAGTAGCGGAGACTTTTTTCCCCTTGAACTGCTGGTCGCACCGGTGCGACCTGAGATTTTTTTTAGTCGCACCATTGAGAAATTAGGTCGCATGTGCGACCAAATTGGTCGCACTCTAGAGCCCTGCTTAATACATTAAATTATTTGTTGAGCCATCCACTTTTGGCCTTATTGTCTTGCTTGGCTTTCAATCGATCTCACGCTATGTTAAAATGATATTTGTTAACATGTTGCTATTTAAATCATCTGTGCAGCTGTGTTTGTAAGTGAAATTTAACCACTAAATCAAGCATCTTTTTATCTTGCAGTGTATACTTTGTCCACCACTTGCATACGTGTGCATTAATAAAATAAGATGTTAATATTTTTCCATACTATTCTGCTATTTGATATAAAAATGGAACAGTGCTTCTGGGAAATGTACCGTTCAACATTGGGCCTCTCCTTAAACCACAGCTTACGTCCCAAACCACGTATGCACTAAGTAGAATTTCAAAATTGTGAAGCCACTGGTGGTGTAGTGATAATGTGTACTGTTTACTATGGTATTTAACAGTATACGACTGAATACATCTGCCTTAAACTGACTCTCCTCATTACAACTGCAGAAAAAAGCTTACACAGAATAAAGATAGGCCACTTTTTCAAACTGCATTGCGACAATCTAAATATTTGAAAGTGTTATAAAACTATGTGAAGGTTTTAGATCTAAAGCTTGGGGTTGTGACCACATACAAGGTTGACGAAAACGCAGATTGGGTTGTGGGTGAAGTATTTTTATCTTTATTATTATTACAAACTTTAGTCATAGGCACAGGAATGTATGTTAGGCAATATTTTAAAACAACAATTAACAACATTGATGTTGCCACTTATTTTTACTGGTCAAGGCAGGAACCTTAATCATGACCCCAATCTATCACGTAGCTTTGGCCACCCCTCTTAGACGTAGCCAGTCCGGTCTTTGGAGGCGCCAAGCCGTCTTACAGCACCTGCTGAGACTCGAACCTGAAATTTTAGCAGTAGTTGGCTAGCGTATTTTACTGTTAAGTGCATGGCATACCAATTATGGATTATCTAATCTGTTTACTTAATGTGTAACTCCACATTGGGTCAAGGGTATTGTTGTATTGGGGTCCCAAAAATGTAACCCCTATAAATAGGGCCCTACGAAATGCCAAATTTGATGACGGTCATTAAATACTCTCATAAACTAAATTATAGAATTAATTTGGTGTATGCGTTTACATATTGAGTGCATTTTGTCATTTCGGGGATTCCATAATCAGTGGGAAAGTGTGCTTCTCTACACACGTGATCATCTCTCTGTAGTCTGTGCTGCACCTCAAAAGAACAAGCCAGTAAAGTATTATGCCCCTGATAATTTGTGTGTCTATGTACAGTTTATTTCTTTCTTTATAAACTCAGCAAACTCTAACGATGCTCGGTTACACTAGGACCGCCTCATTGTGCAAATTAGCCAGTAAACGTAAGGCACTCGAATGCTATGTGAATGAAAAACGTCAAAGCTCTAAACACAAACCTTAAGTTTTGAATTTACAGCAAATTGCATATTCACGATTTGTAAAGCGATTTTCAAGAATGTGAATTAAGTAGGGCCTTACCTATAAACATCGTCATTCAATTGCCCCTTGATGTAAATAGGTGAATGAGGTAGTGTGTGTTACACTATGATAGAATGCCACTCTACCCAGAGAATATACTAACCTTGAAGTGGTTACTGAAATAAATGAAGGACTAAATGAACAAAAGAAAGAATGAATCATTTGAAAAACTGCTGTCCTTTCTCTAGGTATATGACACTCCTCCCACCAACAGATGGCAGCAACCAGTACCTGCAGTATCTTTGGAGGACGAGAGCATCTATAACACCCCCCGTGCTGTCCCCTTACTCACTGACCATGGATCAGAGGTAAAAAGGCAACATGACAATATGGATTTTGACTCAACCCTACCTGAATTTAGCATGTTTTCTGAACTTTAAATCCTGAACTTTCTAAGCCTTGTTTACTTGCTCTGTCCTTCCTAAATGCAGCACTTCCACCATCTGTTTACAATTCCTTACAATTTTTCTCTTGCTTCAGCGCTCACCCACTGTGTCATTCCTCCATTTAAGGACCACACCTGTTTTTGACTGCTGTGAGCTCATTCCATCTGTCTGTCGCCTTTCTCTTTCTCAGCTGGTCACACCCGTCTGTTCTGGAAGGATTGGGTGGCCTGACACTCACTATTAATGATTATAGTTCAGACATGCTTGCGGAGTAACTCTTCTTTACCTTCTGCAGCTAACAGAAGTTATAATTACATCTATAAATACATAATTACAAGCCACTGGAGTTTAATAACAGACTCTTAATGTTGAGATTTGGCTTTTTTTTCTTTAAAACTGCAGTGGAAAGTTCAGTGTTTTTAGCCCAGGCTTTTATTTTAGGGCAGCATAAGGCCACAAGAGCCTGTAACACAAGGCCTGTAAGAGCGTGCGTCATTCCCGAGCAATGAATAGCAGCCAGAGAACTTTATGGGCGCTGTTAGGAAATCACAATGGTGATGAAATACTGTAGAGCACAGTGTAGTCTTTATGAACAGTATGCACAATATACACCGAACAGGAATAACATTATGACCACTGACAGGTGAAATGAATAACACTAATTGTCTCTCTACACGGCACCTGTTAGTGGGTGGGATATATTAGGCAGCAAGTGAACATTTTATCCTTAAAGTTGTTGTGTTAGAAGCAGGAAAAATGGGCAAGTGTAAGGATTTGAGCAAGTTTGACAAGGGCCAAATTGTGATGGCCAGACGACTCTTGTGGGGTGTTCCCGGTCTGCAGTGATCAGTATCTATCAAAAGGGGTCCAAGGAAGGAACGGTGCTAAACCGGCGACAGGGCCATGGGCGCCAAGGCTACTGTAGCTTAAATTGCTGGAGAAGTTAATGCTGGTTCTGATAGAAAGGTGTCAGAATACACAGTGCATCGCAGTTTGTTCCGTATGGGGCTGCATAGCCGCAGACCAGTCAGGGTGCCCATGCTGACCCCTGTCCACCGCCGAAAGTGCCAACAATGGTGATGAATCACGTTTGCTTTTACATCACGTGGATGGCCGGGTGCGTGTGCGTTGCTTGCCTGGGGAACGCTTGCCTGGGGGTCCTGCCATCCATGTGGATGTTACTTTGACACATACCACCTACCTAAGCATTGTTGAAGACCATGTACACCCTTTCATGGAAACAGTGAAAAATGCTTCAGGAATGGTCTGGTCAGGACCTGGCCTCCAAATTCCCCAGATCCCAATCCAACCGAGCATCTGTGGGATGTGCCGGACAAACAAGTCCAATCCATGCACCTTACAACTTACAGGAGTTAAAGGATCTGCTGCTAACATGTTTGTGCCAGAAACCACACCCTCAGGGGTCTAGTGGAGTCCATGCCTTGATGGGTCAGGGCTGTTTTGGCAGCAAATGGGGCACCAACACAATATTAAGAAGGTAGTCATAATGTTATGCCTAAAAGATGCAGTCGGCTACTGCACACGTGTCAGAGGGGGCATGTATTAGTCAATCAGGGTGGAGATCAGCATCAGTAGAGAGGAAGCATAATGCAATTGGGTAATTGGATACGCTAAAAAAAGGGGGAGAAAATGCATAAAACAAAATAATAAAAAATTAAAACTTCAAATTTATAATGTCCTTTACATTATTTCAATAATTAGAAGGGGTGTCCCAATACTTCTGTCCATATAGCGTATGTTCCAGGTGGTGAATGTTGACCTAAAATGTATTTCATCAATTAGTTGATTAGTTTCTAATGAAATGGGCAGTGCTGACTAGGGATGTAGCGATACACTCTACCCATGATGCGATGCGATTCACGATACTGGGTTCACGATACGATTTTTTCCCAATTTTTTAAACAAAATGAAATTGAAGACAAATTATAACAAAGTTTCCTTTTATTATTTTTCTTTAAAATTTTATTTATCTTAAAATAAAATAAAATACTGTGTTTGTTCATATCTTTTATTTATGTAAATAATGAATGTCCTTTTATTTCTGAGGTAGGTACAAACTATGCAAAACAATGCTGTACATTTACACTTTTTGTGTAAAATAAAAACTGAAATGAAATTTAAAAACAAATCCCACATTAAATAAATAAATGAATAATACAAATAAAGAAAGTTTTCTCACATAAATATATTTGGCTGGAAAATTCCGAACCTGGCAACCCTGTAGTGACGTCAACCAGGCGAGGTGAATAGCGCCAGTGCTGTTTAAAGTTAATATCGATTCATTATACATGTAAACCGATTTGAATCGTTACACATGAGAATCTTGTGGTGCATCGTTACACCCCTAGTACTGACTCAACTGCTTACTGCAATACAATTAACATTCTATTTAGATTATTGTGACCAATGGCAAGTTTGTTTTTAAATGTTTTGGAAATACAGTTTACTTCGCAGTAGGGGTGTAACGATACATCGTTTCAAGATGCATCGCGATGCAAAAATGTAGCGATGTGCATCGTGGACATCTGCGCGATTGTACGAGTGCACGTGCGTTCTGTAATTTATTAGTGATGGGTCGTGGCGAACAATCCGGCTCTAAGAGTCGGCTCTTTAAAATGAACAGCAGGATCCGGAGCCGATTCGGGTTATTTTTTCGGGGTTTTTTTTTCGTTAAAGCCGCACGTGATTGGTCAAGATGCGTGGTGACGTTTGTGTGTTTACACTGAGCAGGAGGGGCGGGGTTACATACACACACACACACCCGGACAGCGTGCACATGAACAGGAGGGAGAGAGAGAGAGAGAGCACTTGATGAAGTTTTACATTGCGCTTTACGTAGCCAGACATTACACGCTGGAAAGGTGAGGAAAATGAGTGACAGGAAACAGTAAAGTTTGGACACGAGGAACCACTTTAACAGAGAAGTTCAGACCCACTGAGACCCACATCTTATACATGTCACTGTGTATTGTAGCAACATCTGTCCCCTCAGAGATAATCTTTTCCAAAACAGGGCAGATCATAACAGAAAGGAGAAACAGGATCATCCCCTCAAAGATGAGCTCGGTTTTTCGGAATGCCAATCTTCACTAAATACTTACAAATACTGTCACCTGGATGCTGCTTTTTCTTTTGCACATTTTCATTTATATTTTGTTGAGTGATGCTTTGTTGATGTGTTCTTTCACTCTAGATGCAAATTTACAAGTAATATACACAATCAGACCTTTTGGTCTAATTGAGATGGGTCTTTGTTTTTGTATTTTATAATTTATTGTTGTAGCACTTTGTTCCATGTTGAGTATATAAATAAATCCATTTAAATAATAAACATTTGATACAATGTTTTTTTTTTACATTAGTAATTCATTTTACATGTAATTTAATACATTAGTTCAAGCAACAAAGAAAATTTGTTTAAAGACTCAGCTCAGCTCAATGAGCTTGTTTGATTACTTTGATTTTCAATGTAAGATGGCAATAAGTAACTTAAATTTGGTAAACCTGTTAGGTTACAGTAAAGTACTCTGTTCTTGGTAATTACCTTTAATTGCAAGGGACTGAAGTTTTTTTTTGTTTAAGAAAATGTGCATTGTTTTGCACTGTTTACACTTCAAAAAAAAAAATCGTGAGAAAATCGAATCGTGAGCTCAGTATCGTGAATCGAATCGAATCGTGAGCAGAGTGTATCGTTACACCCCTACTTCGCAGTTATAATGTCCTTGCCACTTGTACCACCCCCATGCTGGGTGAGGGATTCCGCAGACTGGGATCCACCCCTTTAATACTTGTAAAGTCAACGACCTCTTCTTTACACCAGCCTGAAAGAATTGATTACAAAGAGCTTGTGTTTTGTCCTTCAGACGTGGCCAATTGTGTATGTTGAGTGCCCGGGCAAGCCGGTAGAATTGCTGATTTAAGGGTTAACGTGACGGTCCTGCTCAGAGCTGTGATATTGGTATTGTATTGAAAATAAAACTCTCGGATGATGTTCATCCAAGTGAGGCGTTGTCGTTTTCAGTTAGACTCCTGGTTTGTTATAGAGTAGTATTAATAATCGGTTTAGAAAGTTAAATTCCTGGTGCTATGGTCAATGATTGTCTCCAAACTATCAGCAAGAATTGTCTGACTTGAGATTTATCCTGTCTTTGTGAATAACATGGCCTTTGTCTCCTTCTTTCTCACTGTTTGTTAGATTTACGATGTTCCCACCCATGCCCTAAATCCAGCATCAGATCTCCAACAGCAGACTTACAACATCCCAGCACCCCTTGCTGTGGCTGAAGACGTAGAGGAAGATGTCTATAGTGTTCCAACTCTTCCAGGTTTGCCATTAGAATCAGGTGAGATACCTGGATCGAAGCGCGAAGCTGAGGTGTACTCCATCCCAAGTCCCGGTAAACCTGAACTAGCATCTGAGGACATCTTAGAACCTGATGGCGGCATTTATGACATGCCAGCTCTCACCCTAGACATCCCTTCCTGCCGGTTGTCAACGTCCAGCACCGGCTCTGGTGACATCCAGTGGAAAAGCTCACTTTCAGCCCTGGTTCAGTCTGCGCTGAATTCCACCTCGGTCGCCACCACAACTTCACGGGATCTGGCTTCCTCGCTGGCGGAGATCCTGTCCGTCTGGAAGGCAAGTCACACAGGTGAAGTTCCACCTCCTCTTCAGCAGGCCTGGTCTCGTCTCGCGGAACCCCTTCCTGCCCTGACGGTGTGTAGCACCTCTCCACCGGCCGACAGTCTGCTCTCGATGGTCCGCCGAGCTCTCGAGGACTCTGCCTCTCTTCTGCAGTGTCAGACAAGACCCCGCCTCCCCTCGCAGGACTCATTGTCACGGAGGCCTCTTCCTGCGTTGCCGGTTGCTGAGGTGAAGCCCATGTCTGTAGGAATGGGCTCTCGTAAAGGTAGCTGGATCCAGGAGCGTCCGCTCCCTCCACCTCCTCCTCCTGCTTTTCCGTTGTCCCCGGCGCCGGCTTCTTTACCCTGTGGTGAACAAACAAGTGAGGATGAGGAACAGGGGAATGAATATGCAGGAATAGGGATAACTCCTGCACCTCCATCGTACCCTGCAGGAGACAGTGTGGGATACGTCAAACTGCAGGTTAGAGACATGCAACACGTGTCATATTCTAATGTGTTGTGCCACTATGGTTTTATCTATTTGTTTTTATGATTTTATAAATTCATGGGTTAGTATAGTTTAATGTTTAAACTCTGGTTAATTTGGACACAACTGGCCCATTTTATTTACCAATAAGACGAAACATACTCAAATTTAAACCACATCCATATACACTGATCAGCCATAACATTAAAACCACCTTCTTGTTTCTACACTCACTGTCCATTTTATCAGCTCCACTTACCATATAGAAGCACTTTGTAGTTCTACAATTACTGACTGTAGTCCATCTATTTCTCTACATACTTTTTTAGCCTGCTTTCATCCTGTTCTCCAATGGTCAGGACCACCACAGAGCAGGTATTATTTAGGTGCTGGATCATTCTCAGCACTGCAGTGACAATGACATGGTGGTGGTGTGTTAGTGTGTGTTGTGCTGGTATGAGTGGTTAGACACAGGAGCGCTGCTGGAGTTTTTAAATAGTGTCCACTCACTGTCCACTCTATTAGACACTCCTACCTAGTTGGTCCACCTTGTAGATGTAAAGTCAGAGACGATCGCTCATCTATTGCTGCTGTTTGAGTTGGTCATCTTCTAGACCTTCATCAGTGGTCAAAGGACGCTGCCCACGGGGCGCTGTTGGCTGGATATTTTTGGTTGGTGGACTATTCTCAGTCCAGCAGTGACAGTGAGGTGTTTGAAAACTCCATCAGCGCTGCTGTGTCTGATCCACTCATACCAGCACAACACACACTAACACACCACCACCATGTCAGTGTCACTGCAGTGCTGAGAATGATCCAGCACCTAAATAATACCTGCTCTGTAGTGGTCCTGGGAGAGTCCTGACCATTGAAGGACAGCATGAAAGGGGGCTAACAAAGCATGCAGAGAAACAGATGGACTACAGTCAGTAATTGTAGAACTACAAAGTGCTTCTATATGGTAAGTGCAGCTGATAAAATGGACAGTGAGTGTAGAAACAAGGAGGTGGTTTTAATGTTATAGCTGATCAGTGTACATGTGTCGTATTCTAATAGGTTGTGCCACTAAGCTCTTATCTTTTTTCTTTATGATTTAATGAATTCATGGGTTTGTTGCCTTCGGGTTATAATGATTCACCATTATCTACCGTTTAAACTCTGGTTAGTTTGGGTACAACTGGCCCATTTTATTTACCAACAAGACTAAACATACTCGAATTAAAACCACATCCATATAGTTTGGTTAATTGTATGGATATTTGAATTATGGGAGGTCCAGCGGTAGATTAAGCTTGCCCACTGACGCCTAGATTCAGCTGTGCTACATACAGTCATAATTGGATGTGTCTACGCCTACATTCAGACCTTATGTCACCCAAATCGCAAAAACAAGGAAATGCCATAGCAGTACAGCACATGTACTGGCTAGTATCTACAGAGAGTATAGAAAAACAATGTGATCACTCCCTTCCCATCTAGTTTGAACCAATCCTTGTGGTTGTGTTTCTGCTCAAAATAAAAATCAATGAAAGACGGAAATTGCTCGTCTATAAACTTCATTCCTGCATAGTCCATTACTGTGCAGTCAACAAGGCAAGAGAACTGCATTTCTTCTTTGCTGTCTGTTTGCAGAGGTTTGGCACTGTATTAATGTTTCTATTTAATTTCTAGTAGGAACTATTATCATCAAACCTAAAATGGAGAGTACCGCTCTGCTCAGTGCTCATTTCCTATTGGTAATCGCCACATCTCTTCGCTCCTTATTTGCATTAAGTTAAATTTTGCTGTACTGGTTTTGCTCCTAACTATTCTAATTGATCACATCATGAAAGCAGTGGCAGCTTAGCTCAGCTCAGTGGTACAGTACAGGACTAGTAATTGAGAGGTGCCTGGTTCAGGTCCACCAGTGTCAGGTTGCCACAATTGGACCCTTGAGCAAGACCCTTAATCCTGGGCTTGGATTGCATATGGTCACAATTGTAAGTTGCTTTGAATGAAAGTGTCTGCTAAATGGTGTAAATGTAATGATCATGACAGGGTCTGAAGTACATTTTTAGAAGAAACGTGTAGAATAAACATGGTGCATGTGTAAGTGAACATGCAGATGACTGTATAGACCACACATATTAATAGTCCTAAACACCCTCTCTTGTGCAGCATTAAAATACACACAGGTGCTTTTACACTTGATGGTGTTAGTAGATAAAGCATCTATGTACGCATCGGGTCTGTGTTATCTCTACTTGTGAAAGACACATATTCTAGTATGTGTATTCTAATAATTACCATTAAAACTCTAATACACGGAATGCCCAAAAGTATATTGACACCCTTCCTACTTACCTGGCCAGTGGTAGCTTATTGGTAAGGGTGCTGGACTTGTGAGCAGAGGGTCCCCTTTACTGCAAAGTTGCCACTTTTGGGCACCTGAGTATGGTCGTTATTCCTCAGTTGCTTGCATGGTATTCAGTTGCAGCTGTAAGTCAGTTTGGATAAAAAGCATCTGCTAAATGTTGTAAAATTTATAAAATGAAATAAATGATACATTTCCAACTTTGTTTCAACAGTCCGAGCATTTTTTGTGCTCCTGTCTACAAAACGAGGTCCATAAATACGTACTTTAAAATTTGACTAGTTTGGTGTAAAGACTTTCAGCTGAACTGCTTTGGAATGATTTGGAACAACGACCGATTAAAAAGGCACACATTCCCACAGACACACCCAAAAATCATGTGTAAAGTCTGTCTAGACAAGTGAAGGCTGTTATAGCTGGAAGATGGGTTCAACTCTGTATTAATGCCTATGGTTATTAGACTGGGACGTCCAACAAGGGCACTCAGGTGGTGCAGCTGTATCCCACTACCACTGGGATCCAGTGTTTGAATCCCTAGAGGCTCTGCAATGAATAGGCATCCTGTCCCAGGTGTGTCACTGCATTGCACCCAGTCGTTTCAGAAAAGTTGGACCCAAAGCCGGACCCTAAACAGTATAAATCGGTGGTTAAAATTAGAGATGGGACGATCGATCGGCTATGAATCGGTATCGGCCGATTTTTTATCAAAATATGCTATCGGCAGGACTGGGCGGGACTTTAGACCGGAGGGGATGCTCTCTCAGGAATGGGGCGGTGGCGCCCTCGGCTGGCTGGTCGGTGGCGCCTGCATGGAGACGAGAGGGGGTGCGGCGGAGTGTGTGATCCTCCGTGCACAGTACTCTGACGCGCTCCACTCGTCAAGTGTGGGTGATAAGACGGTCGATTGGCTGTACACGTATCGGAGGAGGCGTGGAACGGCCTCGTCATCCCCCAATCAGGAGCAGGGACCGGTATAATGAGAGATTGACTGATGGGATGAAAATTGGACGTGCTAAATTATAAAAAAATTTAAATTAAAAAAATTTTAAAAAAAAAGGTTAATTCAACCCGGTCACATCTGAGTCGATTCTATCAGCACGTTATATAAACTCCTGGTTCACTTTAGTAAATCGTGAGCGGTTCTTGCTTGTGATTTAGATGAGAACAGAAAACGTTACAGAGCCAATCAGAGGCAAAAGTTTATTCATTACCAAATTCGTTAGTTCAGGCTGAACTTTTAGGATCATCAGAAAACTTTTAGACGGAACGAGTCTGACTCGGTTACAGATCTGTGGTAATAGCAGTTTAATTAAGCTTTTAAATTGAGCTTTTTAATGTAAAAGAGTCACACAAACTGTTCTGAAGTATCTGGTGTTTATTTAAAACCACGACATTTAATTAATAACAGTAAACACGGAGAGATAACCGAGAAGAAGAACTTACGCATCGCATGAAAACGAATCGACTCATGAATCACTTAGCGACACTAAACAGATCATCTCTTAAAGGCACAAACACACACACGCGCGCTGTTGCGTTTGTCTCCGGTTTATCTTCACTGTGAGGCTCTTTTTAAGTTTTTTTTTCAGACTGAACTGGATAACATTAAACCTGCGTGTGTGTGTGTCCCGGTTCGAATCTCGGCTCTACCACCGGTCGGCTGGGCTCAATCTAGCATGCACAATTGGCAGTGCCTGCAGCAGACAATAATTGGCCACCGTGTCTGCTGGGTGGGATGACCGGACTAAGTGGGTGGGTTCTTCAAAGGCTGTGTAAGGACCCTGGTTAGCAGATAGAGGCGCCTGTGCAGAAAGCATGGGTGAAACGAAGGGGTCCTCTTGGACTGTGCACTGGTCGGAAGAGGCGTGAGCAGCAACATACTCTCCTCGAATGCAATCAGGGATCCCCAGCAGCGGAAGACAGATTGACTATGCTAAAATCAAGAGAAAGGGGGAAGAAAATGCATAAATAAATGTAAAAAAAAAATAGGTTTTAAACATCTAAATATACTCCAAGCCATGTATAACAGTGGCAGGATTAAAAGTCACATCAGATTTAAACACCCCACCCTTGAATGCAAGCCCTTACTATTTCTCTGTTGAGACATCAACTAAACAACATGCTCATCCCTGGGTGATGGATCTTACATTAAATATTAATCTTTTGCATTACATATTTTGCACCTAAAGTCTGATTTTTTTCCAATTTAGGGAAAGCCTGAACCTCCTCCTGATTCACAAATAGAGACTGGCACGTCACACGTCATCTCAGCAAACGACACCAGAGTGAGTATCACACACACACACACACACACACACACACACACACACTCTCCTGCTTACTGGAATATCTGTGTTTGCTGAATCCTCCTTAGTCAACGAATTACAATCCTTGTTTGCTCACATGGATGTTTGTTTTCATTGCCACTAAAACTGTATTATTCTCTTTTTTTTTCTCCAGTTGAGTCCATCCCCTCCTCTCCCAGGCTCCCTCTCACTGGAGGACTCTGAACTTTTGTCATTTTACTCATCCCAAAGCCTGGCTCACCTCTCCTCCCTGGCCGACGCCATCGACTCCCTGTTCAGTAGCGTCCAGGGAAACCAGCCACCACGGATTTTTGTGTCCAGGGGGAAGAGTCTCATTGTGACCGCACACAAGCTTGTGTTTATCGGGGACACGCTTGTTCGGCTCCTCAGCTCCACTGACCTCAGGGCAAAGGTGCGACTACCTGCGATGCACTTTCTCCACATTTATTCATTCATATTTATAATCTACATTTATTCACATTTTTAAAGCTCAGTGCGGGGGACACAAATTACACCATTAACCATGCTGACATGCTGACACTGAGCTTCTCATCATGAATTATTTGCTGCATCTAAACGGAAATGTGATGCGCACGTTATTCTCGAAGTACTGCAGAAAAAAAAGACCCTGTACCAGAAATACAGACAGACTGTTAAGATAATAGTGAAATTAGAATGTTTCAGCAGCTTACTTACACACAACTACACATAGAGGTAAGATAAATAAAATAGAAAAAATAAAACAAAATAAAAACAGAATGTATTTTAGAACAAATATAAAAGATTTTTAAAAAATTATACACTGATCAGGCATAACATTATGAATAACTCTGATTATATCTTCATCACGGCACCTGTTAGTGGGTGGGATTTATTATGTTTTTAAATATTTTGTAAGAACTAGATTGCTCCTGCAAATATATATACAGTGGGGGAAATAAATATTTGATCCCATGCTGATTTTGTAAGTTTAACCCCTTACAAAGACTTGAACAGTCTATAATTTTTATGGAAGGTTTATTTTAACAGAGAGAGACAGAATATCAACAAAACATCCAGAAAAAAAAACATTAAATAAAAGTTATAAATTTATTTGTATTTAATTAAGGGAAATAAGTATTTGATCCCCTACCAACCAGCAATAATTCTGACCCCCACAGACCGGTTATGTGCCCATGAGGCACACAAATTAGTCCTGTCCCTGTATAAAAGACTCCTGTCACAGAATCAGTTTCTTCCGTTCAAATCTCTCAACCACCATGGGCAAGACCAAAGAGCTATCAAAGGACGTCAGGGACAAGATTGTAGACCTGCACAAGGCTGGAATGGGCTACAAGACCATCAGCAAGAAGCTTGGTGAGAAAGAGACCACTGTTGGTGCGATCATTCGAAAATGGAAGAAATACAAGATCACAGTCAATCACCCTCACTCTGGAGCTCCATGCAAGATCTCACCTGGTGGGGTAAGAATGATTCTGAGAAAGGTGAGGTCAGTCCAGAATTACACGGGAGGAGCTTGTCAATGATCTCAAGGGAGCTGGGAGCACAGTCACCAAGAAAACCATTAGTAACACACTTCGCCGTAATGGATTGAGATCCTGCAGTGCCCGCAAAGTCCCTTTGCTCAAGAAGGCTCATGTACAGGCCCGTCTGAAGTTTGCCAATGAACACCTGAATGATTCAGAGAAAGCTTGGGAGAATGTGATATGGCCAGATGAGACCAAAATTGAGCTCTTTGGCATCAACTCCACTCGCCGTGTTTGGAGGCAAAGAAATGCCCGGTGGGGATGGTGTTCTTGGGGTCATATCCAGCATTTCTCTGCTCCCAGCTCCCTTGAGATCATTGACAAGCTCCTCCCGTGTAATTCTGGACTGACCTCACCTTTCTCAGAATCATTCTTACCCCACCAGGTGAGATCTTGCATGGAGCTCCAGAGTGAGAGCGATTGACTGTGATCTTGTATTTCTTCCATTTTCGAATGATCGCACCAACAGTGGTCTCTTTCTCACCAAGCTTCTTGCTGATGGTCTTGTAGCCCATTCCAGCCTTGTGCAGGTCTACAATCTTGTCCCTGACATCCTTTGATAGCTCTTTGGTCTTGCCCATGGTGGTCGAGAGATTTGAACGGAAGAAACTGATTCTGTGACAGGAGTCTTTTATACAGGGACAGAACTAATTTGTGTGCCTCATGGGCACATAAGCGGTCTGTGGGGGTCAGAATTCTTGCTGGTTGGTAGGGGATCAAATACTTATTTCCCTTAATTAAATACAAATTAATTTATAACTTTTATTGAATGTTTTTTTCTGGATTTTTTGTTGATATTCTGTCTCTCTCTGTTAAAATAAACCTTCCATAAAAATTATAGACTGTTCAAGTCTTTGTAAGGGGGTAAACTTACAAAATCAGCAGGGGATCAAATACTTATTTCCCCCACTGTATATATATAAATTGGTGTATTGTAGCACACACCTCTTTTAAACTGCAGCTGGCTTACCATTTGTGGCACACAAGTGGATTTAAGAGACACACTGTTACCCTCACACCCCCACTGGCTTATAAACAAATGGTGTAATTTTCTAAAAACAGTCTTTGAAGGCGAGAGTGTGTGATTTAGGTTCACAGTTTGTGAAGTGCTTAATTATATGCTTCATGTAAATATGTTTTTAGTCTAACAACCTGACTACAGTCAGCACCAAACATCTTGAAAGATCAGCTATTGGCTAAAAACCTTCCTTGTCTGTTTTTTTCCCAGGTCACCACTTCTAGCGGACGTCTCTGTCAGGCTCTGAAAGCTGTTGTTGTTGCCACCAAAGACGCTGCTCAGAATTACCCATCGGTCCAAGCTTCACAAGACATGGTTGACAGAGTTGCAGAGCTATCCCAGCATGCTGCTGGCTTCTCTGGGCTCCTTCAACGACTAGCAGAGATATCTTGATGTGTTCTTTTGGTTCTTTTTTTGTATTTTTATTTGATTAAGGTACTTTACAGCAAGCCTTATTTGTGAGTGCTTTATTCCATTTTTGTTTTGTTTGTATCCCGAGAGGTATCATGATCACATCCCTGACTGATGATAACAGTATACCAGTGGTTTGATAGTGATCTGTGCCTCGAGGTGCTTTGTGTTTGATTGTACCGTATGTATGGGTGTTCATGTGTGCATGTGTTGGTTTGCGAGTGGTTCACCCTCGATTCGTCCAGTCGTCTTTTTTGGTGCCTAGCACACTCTTGTGTGTCTTAAGTTATTGAAGGGGGTTCGGGTTGGTGTGTGGACACGTGCTGCACGTTTTGTTGGGACTTTATTTTGTATTCATTTGATTTTGTACAACTTTTAAATTGGCGATCATACTGCCACAATGCAATGTTTGATTATGTCGGGTGCCGTTGTTTTCTGTTACATGTACCAAAAGGCAACTGAGGGTTCATTTCTTTAAAAACTGTGCTCCAGTTTATGCCTTAAAAGTTCTAAAGTGTTTAACAAGCGCTTATTCATACTGAAAGCACCGTCTCTAACAGTGCTGGCTATATTACATGCATATGCAAAAAGGTAAGCAGGAACTTTATTTAAGATAGTGAGTTAAGAAGGAAAGGTCAAGTTAAGTGGTTTTGATAGCAAAAAGTGTATTTTGTCAGTGATTTTAAATAGAATCACATTATATAATGTTAAGTTGAAAAAAGCAGAAGAAAAACTGTACCAGATATGTCATTGTGTTTGCATTATACATGAGAAGAACTTAATTCTAAATAAAACTAGCAACATCAGATAGGAGGTGCTTGATTTACTAGTGAAAATAAATTAATAATAAATTATAGTGCCTGAAATAAAACAACCCAGTATCTGAAACTACCATGACAAATCATTGTGTTATTTGTTTACTAGGGTGGACAATTGATCAGATGATTATTTAACTCACTCACTCACTTTCTTAACCGCTTATCCAATTATGATTGCGGGGTGGTGCTGGAGCCTATCCCAGATTTTTAATGGGCGCAAGACACACAGCAACACCCTGGACGGGGCGCCAGTCCATCGCAGGGTAGACACACACACCCATTCACCTATAGGGCAATTCAGTGTCTCCGATGAACATGACTGCATGTTTTTGGACTTTGGGAGGAAACCGGAGCTCCCGGAGGAAACCCATTCAGATACTGGGAGAACATGCAAACTCCGCCCAGAAAGGACCCGGACCGCCCCGCCTGGGGATCGAACCCAGGACCTTCTTGCTGTGAGGCGACAGTGCTACCCACCGAGCCACCGTGCTGCCCTGATTATTTAACTGCACAACTTTTTTGTATTATTTGCATCATCATAACATCTTATTTTCCTCCACTTGTGATAAACACAATGCAATCCTGTTTTCTCTGATTTTTTCTTTTTCTTATAAATGACTATGTTTTTAAGTTACAGCATTGCTGTGTACATTCTTGTGGGGCCAGACTTTGTCTCTAATTAAATTAAAAGTTTGAAATAATTTGTAATTTTGGCTTGAGGGTGGCTGGAAACCAAGTCTTACTAGGGTGATAGAACCCAGTTCGGTATAACCCAGATTGAAGGGCCATCAAGTTGATTCTGATTCCTGGTGACCATATGGATAGTGTTTCTCCAGATCTTCAGGTCATTCTGATTTTCTGCTATGAGTGTTTTGTCATATGCATATCAAAGGTTATTGAGGTTTTATTCCACCAATCTTGAATCCTCGATCGCTCCCTTCAATTCTTGCTTCTTGTTATATGCTCACAGTACAGGTTGAACAAGAATATATATATATATATATATATATAAATATATATATATATATATTTATGCATTTTCTCCCCATTTTCCTCCCTATTTAGCACACTCAATTTTTGTCTTCCGCTGCTGAGAGATACCAGATTGCATCCAAGGAGAGCTCCTCCGACACGTGTACAGCTCTCCTCTTCACGCCCATGCATTCTGCACAGGCGTCTCTTCCACCAATCAGGGTCCTTACACAGCGTATGAAGACCCACCCACCCACACATAGTCTGGCCCCCACCATGAAGAGACAGTGGCCAATTAGTATCTGCTGCATCCCATCTTCCTGAGGACCTTCCATAATTTCATGTGGTCACGTCAACACAGTCGAAAGCTTTGATGTAATCAATGAAGCGTGTGTTGACTTCCTTCTTGAATTCCTTGACTTGTTTTATAATCCATTATATATCTGTGATCATATCTCGTATCCTCTGCCTTTTCTGAATCCTGCTTGTGCATCTGGCAGTTCTTTTTAGTACAAAGCTCTAGTCTGCATTGAATAAACTTATAATGTAATAGCATAATTCTAATGTGTTTACACAGTAAGCTCTCATGGTTACAAAAAATCACTAGAGCATTTCACAAATTTAAAGGAACAAATTAAATATAAGAATAAATAGCTGCTCATGTGGCACAGCGGTAAAAACACACGCTGAAACCAGAGCTGGGATCTCTGCCAGCTAGGCTGAGCGGCCACACGAACAATGATTGGCCTGTTGTTCAGATATGGGCGGGATTAAGCCGGATAGGGTCTCTCTCTCTCTCATAACTAATGCAATTACGACCTCTGCTGGCTGATTGATGGCGCCTCCACAGAGATGGGAAAAGAGTGCTCTCAGGGTGTGTCTCTCCATACACAACGCTGAGCTGCACTGCACTCGTCAAAGTGTAGGTGATAAGATGCATACGGCATGCTGCCCACGTGTCGGAGGGGGCGTCGGTTAGCTTTGTTCTCCTCAATTAGAGCGGGGATCGGCATTGGTGGAGAGGAAGCATGACGCAATTGGACACGCTAAAAGGGAGAAAATGCATAAACAAAATATTTTTTAAAATATGTAAGAATAAATAGCTTTTGCAAGACATAAAATGTTTAGTTGCTGTAGATTAAAATCAAGCATTGTACAGAAAATTTAAAATAATGGCCGTACTTTGTCTGCTGTTCACTGTTAAAACCATAGTCAACAGATGTTAAAGAAATTGGCAGCTGTGGTCATTAAAAATATAAACACCATATTTGCACAGGTGCAAGTGTTGACCTGTTACCCCTGAGGGTGGGAAAGGCTGCTAAGTACATAAGTGCATTGAAAAAAATAGCAGAATAAAATGGTAAGACGATTTCTGAAACATTTGTTATAAGGATTTAGGTTGGTTAATAAAATTTGAGATGGCGTTTACCAGAAGCTTTCTGTGGGCATAGTCAGGCTTATTTTCAGCACAGTTTATAGCCAAGTTTTCTAGACCTGCAAGACTAAACATTACCCAGGCTTTACATTGCATTACTGCTCTATCCACATCATCTTTTTTGCTTTAAAGTGTCAAATGGGACCATTTTCTTTTAAGGACAGGTATTTTATGATTGTGATTTTATCCGTTTCCCACGATGGTAACTAAATCCAAAACCTGTTCAGCAGGTTCCATGCTTTTCTCCTGTGTTAGTCACAGGGTCCTTCTTTTCCATCTGACAGTTGAAAGGTTTTTGTCACATTTTACCCTTAAGCTCCAGGTCTGCATGTAAAGACAAAAGCATGTCACTCCTAGAAGCAATTGTAGTCGTTCATATGTTGTCTAAAAAACAAAACAACACAAAAAAGACAGAAGCGCATATCCGGTATGCATCAAAACTATAATCTTTACTGTTCAGCATGTGTCATGCTTTCAACTGCCACTTTGATGATATGTAATTAACCAGCTTATATTATCTATAACAATGCATTCAGAGCTGCTTGGAAATGTTTGTAAGTGTGGATCATTAGCTGTATTTCAGGTTTTATATCTTTCTGTGGTTTACTCACAGGTCCAGACATGAGCCCTTTCTTTTTGTACTTACATCGTCCTCTATGCCAGGAAATATTTACTCAATTTCTCTTTTAGTCTGCTTTACTTTCAGGACTTATATTCCTTTAAGTAATTTGATAAAAGATTCTAGGTTGATTTGTTGGTTTTATGTGACTGTCCCAACATGTTTGCCTATGCTAACAGATAACAACCCTTATGGTATATTATTGCTTTTTATGTGGTTTGGACCATAGCAGCGTCAGTAGTCAGTTTTTTACAAACTGTTTTCTTTATCTGTTAACTAAGTGGGCACTTTTTTCAGGGTACAGTGGACCCTTGACTTACAAATTTAATTGGTTCCGAAGGGCTGTTCTTAAGTCAAAATGTTCGTTAGTTAAACCTATTTTTCCCATAAGAAATAATAGAAAAAATAGAATTCATCCGTGCCAGACCTCCCAAACCACCCCCTTACCTAACCTTTCTAATGTCTTAAATGGTCTTTTCTGTTATAAATACAAGTATATTTTCCTTTAAATCTTAAATTATAAAATAGACACTGTAATAAACAACAATACACAGTAGTACTGTACATAAAAAAACACACCACATTTCAGTACAGTACATGTGCTGTACCATACACCATAATAAATTTCTTTTTTTTATAAAATGTATCTACCAGAAACAACAATAACTCCTTCTTTATTTTAAGTGTTGCATTTTGTAGGTGTAATTGCACAAAAGAAAGAATATTTTACTCAGCCGATTTCCTTCTCTCTCACTCACTGTCCCCTCTGTCTGATACACAGTGACAGCTACTGACAGGAGTAATTATACACACAACAAATAGTAATAGATTCATTTTTTTACCACTACGCTTTCTCTGCACCTTCTTTGGGGCCATTTTAATATTGAATTTTACAAAATATAACGAAAACAGAAAAAACACCGTCCGCTGTCCGAATGTTCGCTCACTGTATATTCTTACCCATTAAGTTCTCCTATTGCTTGACTGTTACTGTGACTAAAGTGGAAAGGTGCATGCTGGTATGTGCTTCCACACCATTAAAAATGTAATGCCAGCCTCTGCATCTTTTCAAAATGCAGCTTATGCAACATTTTAGTTTAGTGATTCTGGAAGAGGGAGGGCATTTACTGCTCAATTCCATACACATGAGCTTACAGATATTAAAAAGATTAACTAGTGATACTTTGGTAGCATCCAAAGAGTAGTCGTGCTCTCTTAGGATCAAACATACAGGGTGAACGCTGTTCTTTTTTACACCACTTATGAGAACTAGGAAACTGATTTTGCAATAGAAGTAGCCTAGGCATAGCCTAGCATGTATGCCAAGTATGCACTTCTTGAATGTTAGAGTCACTACCGTTTAAATTACACGGCTCAAACACATGCAATCACTTTTATTTGATGCATGCTCAATAATCCAGGTACACAAAGCCACAAAGTTGAATCTGTTCATCTGGACACAAGTTTGTTGTAGCGATACGTTTCGTCACTCATCCAAGTGACTTCTAAGTCACTTCACTTGGATGTGACTTAGAAGTCACTTGGATGTGGCTACAACAAATTTGTGTCCAGATGAGAAGATTCAACTTTGTGGACATGCAATCACTGTTCTTGTAATCGTGGTTTAGTGTCTCATCGAAAAGTCCTGATGTTTTTTTTTATTTTCAGACCAATTTGCCGTAGTTGTTGGTACTGCAAGACTTAAAAGAATAAAATGCAAAAAACCTCAAAGTATTCAAACTAGCTTACTATGGTGAGGGTAAAAGATTTGAATATTTTTGCATGTCAGTGCATTCTGATGAAGCCCATAGTAGTGCTGCAGTCTACCATCTGGGTCTCATTCTGTGTTCAATGTAGTAACAATAACTCCTGTGGTGCCGAGTTTTAACATTATATAATTTAGCAGTATGTGGTCATGTTATGTATGTATTGTTTTAATTCTACCCCTTAAAATTGTTTTATCTCATGCTTTCAATGTTTTGGGACCTCAAACTACATGACTGATTGCTTGGAATTTTAAACTAGAAATGATAAGAGGCTCAACAACTAGGAAAGTCAACAAAATGTGGAAAAATTGAAAAACTGCCTACAGATGATGTGTTCTCTAGTCATCAGTATTAAGCATGATGTAGCAAAGCTAGTTACAGTAAAATTATCAAAAAGGTTATGAGAGTAACCTAACAAAGTTGTATGTTCTTTCAAGTATACAAGAAATACTTGCAACGTACAACCCGAATCTGACATACATTAAAACACGTTATATTTTTTAAATGTATGTCTTACTATTACACCGACCAGGCATAACATTAGGACCACTGACAGGTAAAGTGAAAAACACTGATTATCTCTTCATCACGGCACCTGTTAGTGGGTGGGATATATTAAGCAGCAAGTGAACATTTTATCCTCAAAGTTGATGTGTTAGAAGCAGGAAAAATGGGCAAGCGTAAGGATTTGAGCGAGTTTGACAAGGGCCAAATTGTGATGGATAGGCGACTGGGTCAGAGCATCTCCAAAACTGCTGCTCTGGTGGGGTGTTCCCAGACTGCAGTGGTCAGTATCTATCAAAAGTGGTCCAAGGAAGGAACAGTGGTAAACCGGCGACAGGGTCATGGGCGGCCAAGGCTCATCGATGCACACCGATGTTATGCCTGATCGGTGTGTTTTCACTATGTACAGTTTTGTCACAGATCTCAACATTAAATTTCTAGACAAGCTTGCTTAGAAATTCATATAACCACCAAGAGCTTGAACTACAAAAGCAATGCAGAGATTGATAGTAATTACAGGCAACCTTCATAGAAAAAATTGAGGGAAGCCATGTGTCAATGACAGTATTGAAATGTATTTATAGTCTTGAAAGACACATTTACTCAGTCACTCATCTTCATTAGCCATTTACCACCAATACACTCACACCTTTACTGCTGATTATTTTCCTGGATTATTTTCCGCACTATTTCCCTATCCCATCATGTGAACCATATCAATGGTATATTCAACTTGTATAATACCTTTTAGGGTCCAACATTTGTATATTCTAAATAATCAGCTTTCCATATTACTCTGAAAAGCTCAAGTACTATTGCAAATGTTGTAACATAAATTATATGGCCTTACAGCAGTGATATGCATATTGTTTCTTCTTTTTTTATTAAATGTATGCATGGCTTTATTTTCCTTTTTGAAATATATATGCACACATAACCAGGGATGTCTTCATGCAACAAATTTTCATTCTTATCAATTTATCAAATTGTCTCTTTTAAAGAATCAGTTTCTCTGAAGATGTTTGTGTTTTTCATTTTGTATCAGAATGTATTTTTAAAACTCATTATTTGTTTTAAATGTAATTATTATTATTATTATTATTTCCTTGGTGTCATTTGATACCTTGTATGTAAAGCGTGCTCCACGAAGCCAGACCTTTACGCCTTTGGTCTTGTCATATAGAAGATTCTTTAAAATACAGTTTTTGTTACAATACATTGATCTGAGTGTATCTTTTCATTGTGTAATAGTGAAGTATGTGACTACACTATATGACCCAAAGTATGTGGATACCCTTCATAATTATTAAGTCCAGATGTGTTAGCGACAACTATTGCTGACAGTTGTATAAATCATTAAAATAAAGTCAATAATATATTTACAATTTGGGAAAGACCCATATTTGACACTTTGTAGTACCACGAGAGAGACTAGTACTATAGTTTGTGAAGCACTAGTTTGTCATGACTTGGTAAGATACACTGGAGTAATAAAAGTAAGATCTGCAGCAGCATCTAGTAAAACAGTGCTGTTGATGTTTTGTTGAATAATGTTGTAATGTCTTTTGATAACATAGATTGGTGGATGCAGCGCAGCAACACTGGGGACTTGGGTTCACATTTTCACATTTTCGGCATTTAGCAGACGCTTTTAACCAAAGCGACTTACAGTACTGTGACAGTGTATTATCTAAGCAATTGAGGGTTAAGGGCCTTGCTCAAGGGTCCAACAGTGGCAATCTGACAGTGGTGGGGCTTGAACCAGTGGCCTTTCAATTACTAGTCCAGTACCTTAACTGTAGGCAACAACTGCCCTACAATGATTTATTTTTATTATATTTACATTTTCGACATTTAGCTGACGCTATTATCCAAAGCTACTTACAGTACACAGTCTAAGCAATTGAGGGTTAAGGTCCTTGCTCAGGGGCCCGACTGGCAGTGGTGGGGTTTAAACCAGCAATTACTAGTCCAGCATTTTAACCACTGAGCTACTGCTGGGTTCGATCCTTCTTGTCTCCGGTTAGGCACGGTGGCTCGGTGGGTAGCACCGTCGCCTCACAGCAAGAAGATCCCGGGTTCGATCCCCAGATGAGGCGGTCCGGGTCCTTTCTGTGTGGAGTTTGCATGTTCTCCCCGTGTCTGCTTGGGTTTACTGCGGGAGCTCCGGTTTCCTCCCACAGTCCAAAGACATGCAGTCAGGTTAACTGGAGAAACAAAATTGTCCATGACTGTGTTCGATATAACCTTGTGAACTGATGAACCTTGTGTAATGAGTAACAACCGTTCCTGTCATGAATGTAACAAAAGAAAAAACATGACGTTAAAATCCCAATAAGCAAACAAAATCTCCGGTTAGGAGTTTTACATATTTAAATATATCTTTGGCACCCTCCACCTCAATAAAACAACATGTTTTTTGGCTTCTTTAAATTGCTTTTAGGTGCAAGTGTGTAAAGGTGTGTCTGTACTGGATTAGCACCCTTTCAATGTGAATTTCTGCTCTTCCCCATTGATTTAGGGTGGCGCTGAACGTTTAGGACCAGAATAAAACGGTTATTAAAAACAAAAAGGAAAAATGTTTAAAATTATAGTCAATGTGCTTAAAATGACTTTTATTTGTTTTGTTAACACATGGTTAGGGCCAGTGATAGCTCAGTGGTTAAGGTACTGGACTAGTAAACAGAAGGTTGCCGGTTCAAGCCCTGCCACCACCAAGTTGCCACTGTTGGGTCCCTGAGCAAAGCCCTTAACCCTCAATTGATCATTGTGTAAGTCGCTTTGGATAAAAGCGTCTGCTAAATGCTGTAAATGTAAATTAGCACCACTAAGCCAGAATACTGGTTACAAAGTTAGCATCAGAGTGAAATTTGTATTCACACATATCTTCCAGTTTGAGACATGTAAATGTAAACATGGCACTGTTTTTATATTTAATATTATTACTGCTATTAATAATAGTTTTAGAAGTGATTTACAATTCTAAATAACGTGCCGTACAGTTCTTTAAACACATTAAGGTTTCGTACAGGCCACAGACAGTGAATACTTAAATACATTTTCATTTGCATTTTCACATTTGACTGGTCAAAATATAAACATTACAGGACTTGGAATTAAGTGCAGTTTAATTACACAAGTAATTATGATGATTATCCAGCCGCTGTGCCATATGGTAAAAATACCTCACTGAAAGCTGAGAGTAAGATAAGTGATGGCTACAGCTCTCTCTAGTGGAACATCATGCAATTTACATCTTACTGACACAAACCATGTTTTTACTTTAACAACGTACTGAGGCAAGAACAACCTTTACTCTGTAGTGAAGGCTTTCCACAACATTTTGGAGCGTGTCTGTGGAAATTTGTGACCTTTTAGTCAAAGGAGTACTTGTAAGGTCAGTGATGTTTAACTACAGGGCCTGGCTTGTAATCCCTAATAAGGTTATCAGTAGGATTCAGGTCAAGGCTCTGCACAAGTTACTGGAGTTCATTCACATAAAACCTTGTCTTTTTTACCTGACTTTGCACACAGACATGTTCAGGATTAATCTTATGTCACGGTTGGAGATATATATTCCGTGCAGAGAAAAACAGGGCAGAGACCAACAAAGGACAAATATGCCTTGTTTCCACCACAGCACAGTCGTAACACAGTTCCCTGTCCACCCTTAAAAGAACCTACAATGGGCATCATATGCCAGTAGTCTTTAGCTCAACTTTAACTGCGCATATCCCTGCTCCTGTTTTAGGGCACTGGTCAAGGATTATCACTTTGTCTACATCTAACGATTTTTCCAGAGCCTTTTCTGACATGTTAAAATTGCCCAACTATGGTCAGACTCATGCTAATGTGGATGAGTTAGTTACTTCTTTTAATTATAACTGTTCAACTGTTCTGGATTCTCTTGCCCCTATGAAATTTAAACGCTTAAAACCAAAAGTTCAGCCCTGGTTAAATGTATCCACACAGGAAATTAGACAGGCTTGTAGAAGAGTGGAACGGAAATGGAGAAAGGACAGATTGCGAGTAAGTTTGGATATTTTTAAAGGTTGCCTGGAAGACTATCAGCTAGCTGTTAAGTCTGCAAGAGAGGCATACTTTTCAAGCATAATTGCCAAAAATTACAACAGACCTAAAGTACTGTTCAGTACAATAAATTCTTAACTTAAATCATCACCCGAAGTTGGAAATGTTCCTTCTCCTAGAGTATGTGAAGAGTTTTTAAACTTTTTGTGGAAAAAACTGAAACAATTAGGTCTGGCATTACTTACTTGGGTATAGATTCTCGACTTCCACTGCCGTGCCCAGGTGTGTTTAAAAAGCTTGAGGCCGTTTCAATCTCCGAATTAACAGATTTGGTGCTGAAAACAAAGCCAACAACCTCCCCACTTGATGTGATGCCCCCACAGATAGTTAGGGAGACATTTGATATATTAGGACCTTTTGTCCTGGATATCATTAATACTTCCCTAGCCACTGGTACTGTTCCATCATGCTTTAAACATGCTGTAGTTACACCTCTGCTCAAAAAGCATAATCTTGGTGCTACAGTGGTTAGTAACTATAGGCCGATTTCTAAATTACCATTCTTGGCTAAATTGCTGGAAAAGGTTGTATATTCTCAGCTTTTACCATTTTTGAGTAGAGATGGTTTTTCTGAGATTTTTCAATCTGGCTTTAAGTCTATGCACAGCACTGAATCTGCTCTTCTGAAGGTCACAAATGACTTGCTACTTACTGTTGATGAGGGAAATTGTGCCATCCTCATTTTATTGGACCTTAGTTCTGCTTTTGATACTGTTGACCATGACATACTTGTTGGTCGCCTGGAAAAGTGGGTGGGGTTACAGGGAGAGGCCCTGAATTGGTTCATATCTTATTTTAAGAATAGAACCTTTTCAGTGAATATTACCAGCTATTTCACTTCTTCTGCTGATGTCTCTTGTGGTGTTCCACAAGGGTCCATACTAGGGCCCCTCCTTTTTTCTCTCTATATGCTGCCATTAGGTAAAATAATTAGAAAGCACAATGTCAGCTTTCACCTGTACGCTGATGACATACAGCTTAATCTTCCCATTAGACCGAATGACAATGGCTCGTTAACGTCTCTTAGCAGTTGTCTTGAGGACATAGGGAGGTCAGTGTTTGTTCTTGAGGTTCAGTACAAACACTGTTGTACAGTGTTCATACTTGAGGACAGTGCTTGTAACTTCCATTGTGTTCATTTGTATTCCTGAGTAAGGTAAGCCTCTGGTTGAAGTATATTCTTTGCTGTAACTTGTTTTAGAATCTATCTTTGTAACTTTGACTATTAACTTGCTTAACTGTGCTAGAATTTAACTATTTGTAAAAGCTATTTGTAGAAGCTAGTCTGTTGCTGCATTGTCACAACATCAGGAAGATTCGACCATTTCTCTCCAGGGAAGCTACCCAGATTCTGGTCCAATCACTTGTAATCTCACGGTTGGACTACTACAACTCCCTCCTGGCAGGAGCTCCCATATCCACTATTAAACCCTTGCAGCTCATTCAAAATGCAGCTGCCCGTCTGGTTTTTAACCAACCCAAACACTGCCACATCACCCCACTGCTGCGTTCTCTTCACTGGCTTCCTGTAGCTGCACGCATTCAGTTTAAAACGCTGATGCTCGCCTACAAAGCCAAAAATGGACCAGCCCCAAGCTACCTTCGAGGCCTAATCAAACCCCGATCTGTACCACACAACCTCCGAGCCACTAGTCTCGCTCGACTTGAGCCTCCACCAAGGACTAAAGGAAGACAAGCATCAAGGCTCTTCTCTGTTCTATCACCCAAGTGGTGGAAAAAATAAATTAAAAAAACCCCACTCTGGTTCTAACAGGTTTCAGCAGATTTGTGTTCTTTGATTGTTGTTTACTTAAACTTGAGAAATGAAATGTTTACTATGGAAGCACTTCTGTAAGTCGCTCTGGATAAGAGCGTCTGCTAAATGCAGAAAATGTAAATGTAAATAGGGAGGTGGATGGCTGACAATTTCCTTCAGCTGAATGAAAGCAAGTCAGAGGTTATCATTTTTGGGTGTCCTCATCACATCAATAGTGTCTCCAATAACCTTGGTCACTTGTCTACATGTGTCAAAACATCTGTGAGAAATCTTGGTGTTATCTTTGACTCTGACCTCAGATTTGATAAACAAATCAACTCTGTGGTAAGGAATAGCTTCTTCCAGCTCAGAGATATTGTGAAGATTAAGCCTTTTCTCTGCTATTCTGACCTGGAAAAAGTTATTCATGCATTCATTTCTGCAAGAATTGACTACTGTAATTCTCTGTATATTGGGATTAATCAGTCTCTGTTGCGGCACTTACAGGTGGTCCAGAATGCAGCAGCAAGGTTACTGGCTAATACCAAGAAAAGAAACCATATTACACCCGTCCTTGCCTCACTACATTGGCTGCCTGTTCAGCACAGGATTCATTTTAAAGTGCTTTTATTTGTTTTTAAAGCACTCAATGGTCAAGCCCCGGCTTATCTCAGTGGTATGCTTTCTCCCACAACCACACAGCGATCTTTAAGATCAGCCACTCAGAACTTGTTGACTGTTCCTAGGGCTCGTTTGAAGCTAAAAGGTGATCGTGCATTTGCAGTTTATGCTCCGAGGCTATGGAACACTCTACTTCCTAATATTTGACAAGCACCTTCGGCCGCTGTTTTTAAATCACTCTTAAAAACACACCTTTATAAGTTGGCATTTGAACAGTGAGGAGCCGTGGTAATTATAATTGTTTAGTCTATTTTTATCTGTTTTATTTTGTCTCTTACTTTGTATTTTTATTTGGTTTTTACTTTTTTAACATAATGTTGTCTTATGTACAGTGTATCACAAAAGTGAGTACACCCCTCACATTTCTGCAAATATTTCATTATATCTTTTCATGGGACAACACTATAGACATGAAATTTGGATATAACTTAGTCAGTGTACAGCTTGTATAGCAGTGTAGATTTACTGTCTTCTGAAAATAACTCAACACACAGCCATTAATGTCTAAATAGCTGGCAACATAAGTGAGTACACCCCACAGTGAACATGTCCAAATTGTGCCCAAAGTGTCAATATTTTGTGTGACCACCATTATTATCCAGCACTGCCTTAACCCTCCTGGGCATGGAATTCACCAGAGCTGCACAGGTTGCTACTGGAATCCTCTTCCACTCCTCCATGATGACATCACGGAGCTGGTGGATGTTAGACACCTTGAACTCCTCCACCTTCCACTTGAGAATGCGCCACAGGTGCTCAATTGGGTTTAGTCCATCACCTTTACCTTCAGCTTCCTCAGCAAGGCAGTTGTCATCTTGGAGGTTGTGTTTGGGGTCGTTATCCAGTTTTCGAAGGGAGGGGATCATGCTCTGTTTCAGAATGTCACAGTACATGTTGGAATTCATGTTTCCCTCAATGAACTGCAGCTCCCCAGTGCCAGCAACACTCATGCAGCCCAAGACCATGATGCTACCACCACCATGCTTGACTGTAGGCAAGATACAGTTGTCTTGATACTTCTCACCAGGGCGCCGCCACACATGCTGGACACCATCTGAGCCAAACAAGTTTATCTTGGTCTCGTCAGACCACAGGGCATTCCAGTAATCCATGTTCTTGGACTGCTTGTCTTCAGCAAACTGTTTGCGGGCTTTCTTGTGCGTCAGCTTCCTTCTGGGATGACGACCATGCAGACCGAGTTGATGCAGTGTGCGGCGTATGGTCTGAGCACTGACAGGCTGACCTCCCACGTCTTCAACCTCTGCAGCAATGCTGGCAGCACTCATGTGTCTATTTTTTAAAGCCAACCTCTGGATATGACGCCGAACACGTGGACTCAACTTCTTTGGTCGACCCTGGCGAAGCCTGTTCCGAGTGGAACCTGTCCTGGAAAACCGCTGTATGACCTTGGCCACCATGCTGTAGCTCAGTTTCAGGGTGTTAGCAATCTTCTTATAGCCCAGGCCATCTTTGTGGAGAGCAACAATTCTATTTCTCACATCCTCAGAGAGTTCTTTGCCATGAGGTGCCATGTTGAATATCCAGTGGCCAGTATGAGAGAATTGTACCCAAAACACCAAATTTAACAGCCCTGCTCCCCATTTACACCTGGGACCTTGACACATGACACCAGGGAGGGACAACGACACATTTGGGCACAATTTGGACATGTTCACTGTGGGGTGTACTCACTTATGTTGCCAGCTATTTAGACTATTAATGGCTGTGTTTTGAGTTATTTTCAGAAGACAGTAAATCTACACTGCTATACAAGCTGTACACTGACTACTCTAGGTTATATCCAAATTTCATGTCTATAGTGTTGTCCCATGAAAAGATATAATGAAATATTTGCAGAAATGTGAGGGGTGTACTCACTTTTGTGATACACAGCTTGTTCGATGTACAGCACTTTGGTCAACGTAAGTTGTTTTAAGAGTGCTTTATAAATAAAATTTACTTACTTACTTCCTGTCTGCAGTCCAGATCTGTCTCCTATTAAAAATGTATGGTGCATCATGAAAAAGAAAATCAGTGAATGGAGACCATGGGCAATTGAGCAGCTGTGATCAAGTTCTTGTGTCAAGCAAGAATGGACAAAAAATATCACTTGCAAAACTGCAACAATTAGCATTCTTAGTTTTCCAGAAATTGGGTTTGTTTATATTCAGAGTAATGGTGGGTTCAAGGCCTTCTGAAAAAAACAGGGCTCAAGGCTTAAAACATTAAAAACAGCATACCCATCATTAAAAAAATTTCGGCCAGTGCAAAAACAGGCCAATGTCAATGAAAACATTTTATTAACACACTTTGTAATAAAACTATGAGCTGAACTGTACCTGTGTTGTGTTGTGTAAGTTTGTTTGTTTGTTTATTAAGATTTTAACGTCATGTTTTACACTTTGGTTACATTCATGACAGGAACGGTAGTTACTCATTACACAAGGTTCTTCAGTTCACAAGGTTATATCAAGCACAGTCATGGACAATTTTGTATCTCCAATTTACCTCACTTGCATGTCTTTGGACTGTAGGAGGAAACCGGAGCATCCGGAGGAAACCCAAGCAAACACGGGGAGAACTTGCAAACTCCACACAGAAAGGACTCGGACCGCCCCACCTGGGAATCAAACCCAGGACCTTCTTGCTGTCCCACTTAGCCACCGTGCCGCCCTGTTGTGTAAGTAAAAATGGTCGTCTTTGCTGTTTTAGGAAGGTTGTATGAGTATAGCAATAAAATAATATACATTTAAAAAGAAAACTACAATTAAACAAAAATCATAAGATATATAATTACATTCAAATTAATACATTTATTAAATAGAAATCGTCCTTAAGAGCTTACTGGGATATCATTGTTTATGTAAACATAAGGGGTAATTGCTTAGGGTTAATGACAGACTTGTGTTCTCAGACTGATGTCCATTTGTCCTAAAGTAGGTTAATGTTTACTAAAGTTTACTAAAATGTTACTAAAATGTACTAAATTGCTGTTGATTAGAGGGTCTGCTAAATGCTATAAATGTAAATGTATTTAACTGTGAATGCTGATGGCTCAGAGTTTCAGGAGCTCAGTTAAAATATATTGTTTTGTTATTATTGTATATTGTTTAAATGTGGGATATAAATGAATAAAAATCTAATAAAAAAATATATCTTAATCTTTTTGCAATGACCCAAACGTACACTTGGCCATGCTGTTATTGTTTGTACGCCGTTCGGCTTTTCCCGGAAATCTCCGTAAAGTGACGTCAGCACGTCGAGAGCGTCACGGCGACAGCCCGAAGTTTGCGCGACCGAGCCAAAGGGGGAAGCAAAATGGCGGAACTCGAAGATGTTACGCTAGATGGGAAACCGCTTCATTCGCTTCGTGTGGCGGATTTAAAAGCTGCACTGGAGCAGCGAGGGCTGGCGAAAAGTGGGCAGAAAAATGCGCTCATCAAGCGACTGAAAGGGGTGAGTTGGAGGAAGTGGTTCGGCTTAAAAATTCTGCAGTACTATCAAGTTGAGACGGAGACGGGTGCTGAGTGGCAGGCCAAGTAGCGAAGCGGGAATGCGCATTAGTGTCCGTGTACTGTTTAAAACGCCTGCTGCACGGCACATGATACTCAGTACTTGATTGTTTTTCTTCGCTGTTTATGTTTTGTTGTGTTTTGGCTAGGCCTGGGTGCTTATTGGTAAGGAAAAGGGAGTCGGCGGGTCGTGTGATCCTGAGGTTTGTTGAGTTGAGTTCGTGCACGCGCAATTGCTCTGTGTAGTGGGGGGGAGTTCAGATCGAGAGCGCGCATCGAACTATAGTGATGGTAGTTGTTGGCATTTGCTATTAAAAACAGATCGACTTTAGACGGAAAGTACTCGATTCAAGTTTGCGATTCTTGCTAGAACGCGAGTAGGACTTTTAATATTAATATAAGTTAATATCGAGGCGCAGACGGTGCTGGTTTAGTAGAGATTAAACCGTTTAATCCCACCGGCCATTTACTTTTAGCATGCACATGATAAACGGCTGCATATAGCTAGAGCTATAACTCTAGCAATAAAATACGTTAGAAATACATTACTCGGAAACTAGTAGAATGTATTGTTTATTAATCATGTAATTCAGGTATTTTACTCTTAAAAGATATTTAAACGTGACTGGTTATAACTAATCGCCGAGGTAATACGCGGTAGTTGAAAATACATGATCGATCTTATTTATAACGTGCTATTGAAGTTACCTTGGGTCAATTATGTTTTATTTCCATAATTTTGGTTTATGTAAACTATTCAGTAATATCTACTGTATACAGATAAGCTGGGTGTAATATGGCTTGTTAGTGTGACGTCACACTCTTTCTGGCCTCAATATCCCCCCCAATCACCGTCTCGGCTTCAAAATAAGCATTTAGAGGTGTTAAAGACGTCCTTTTTTTTCTTACAATTTAGGGTTTGAACACAATTATGGCTTGCTTAAATACCCCAGTCATTCATATAAACAGTGGGCAAAACTGGGCATATAACCTGTAGCTAAGGTAAACTGTACTACATTTCCATGTCATTATCTTCAATCCTATTGACCCCCCTGGTCTATCACCTTTAATACCCCTGGTCTAGATTTACCCCTTAATCATATATGCCTACACTTAGGATTTCCTGTTATAAAATCATTCATTAATGTAACAAATTTAGTTCTTTTTAAAACAATGCCCAACTATAAGTTGTGGACATTTACCGACATCCCCCTGGTCTATCACCTTTAATCCCCCTGGTCTAGATCTACCCCTTAATCATACATGCTCCTTGAGTTATTATATGCCTTAACTTTAAACGTTTAGGATTTCTGCAAAACATAAAATATGGGGCTTAAATAAATCAGATCAGTTTCCTGTTATAAAATCATTCATTAATGTAACAAATTAAGTGTATTAGAGTGCTTATAAGGTGCTACTATTTTAGAAAACAAAAGAACACCCATGTTGTTATAATGAATAAGTTGTGGACATTTACAGACATCCCCCGGTCTATCATCTTTAATCCCCCTGGTCTAGATCTACCCCTTAATCATACATTTACATTTTCAGCATTTAGCAGACGCTTTTATCCAAGGCGACTTAGACAATAAGCAATTGAGGGTTAAGGGCCTTGCTCAGGGACCCAACAGTGGCAACTTGGTGGTGGCGGGACTTGAACCGGCAACCTTCTGTTTACTAGTCCAGTACCTTAACCACTGAGCTATCACTGGCCCTATCATAGGAGCTGTAAATATAAAATATGGGGCTTAAATAAATTAGATCAGTGTCCTGTTATAAAATCGTTCATTAATGTAACAAATTTAGTTCTTTTTAAAACAAATGTTTGCTTGTCTTTGTGTATTACCACTGTGAAACATTTATTTTAATAACCTTCATTTTAGCATCTAAGTAAAAATAGATCACACTCTGGAACTAAACCTAAACAAACCGACTCATTCCACTTCGACTCTAACCATGTCTGTTTACATAATGCTTATGTACTATAGTTTATTTACATATATTGTAGTAAATTGTGTTTTATTATATCAGAGTAACAATTGAGGAACAACTGTTATTTATGTGAAGCACCAGTGCAGCCACAACGCCCTTATCCCACTTTTATTTTACACTTTTCCACCTTTCCTGCTAGAAAATTAATTACAGTGCTTATAAGGTGTGCTACTATCTTAAAAAAACAAAACAAACACCCATATTGTTATAATGAATAAGTTGTTGACATTTACCGATAAATACAGCTTGACTAAGCCTAAAAGTAATCAATTTTATTTTGCAGTTATTGCTAGAACCAATAAAATTGTCAATTGTTGTGGTAAAAACTAGATCATCAAGTAAATATAAATGTGATCAGTTAGAGTTGTGACTATAGGGGTAATATCAGGGATGCAAATTTTACCATTTTTAATGGATAACTGCTAAAAAAGCTTCTGGCATCCCATCAAAATGTAAAGTTTTATGTCAACAAGTTTATTGCTTTATTGATTAATAAAACAGTGTAGCAGTGAGCATGGCAGAAATGTAGAACATTAAGATGAACACTGAGCAGAATACTGGGACATGATGCAAAAAAATGCATGGGTTTAACATGCAGTACATGTTGATGCAAAAACCAACACGTTGACTTTAATAAGTATTAGTCTTGTTGGTCATTATTTATGTTATATAAAAACACATGCAGCTGTACATGGCTGGCTCTTGAATAGTGAGTGGATTGTGGTGAGTTTTATATTAGTGTACTTTCTTTGTACAGACTGTAGCTGTGCTCTAAATCGGAATCAAGTATTTTAACCAGCAGCATTAATCAAACAATGACTTTTGTCGGTTACTGGTTGATCAGTAACATCCCTAGGTAACATTGTGGCTTATTGTAAATTTTGCACTTTTAATAGTGTTGACTTAGTAATGCCACTTTTATTATTTTTTATCAAAGTAGCATAATTTAGCTTTAAACAGTTTTGTCTTATTGAGTAACTGATACAACTTTCGATTTTTATTTCACAATTGTTGCAATTCTAAACTTGTAATGGAACATACCACATACATTTAAGTCTTAGCTTTTGACTTTTTGCATATTTTATAACAGAAGCATAACAGTACAGGGTGGGCCATTTATATGGATATACCTAAATAAAATGGGAATGGTTGGTGATATTAACTTCCTGTTTGTGGCACATTAGTATATGGGAGGGGGGAAACTTTTCAAGATGGGTGGTGACCATGGCGGCCATTTTGAAGTCGGCCATTTTGAAGTCGGCCATTTTGGATCCAACTTTAGTTTTTTCAATGGGAAGAGGGTCATGTGACACATCAAACTTATTGAGAATTTCACAAGAAAAACAATGGTGTGCTTGGTTTTAACGTAACTTTATTCTTTCATGAGTTATTTACAAGTTTCTGACCACTTATAAAATGTGTTCAAAGTGCTGCCCATTGTGTTGGATTGTCAATGCAACCCTCTTCTCCCACTCTTCACACACTGATAGCAACACCGCAGAAGAAATGCTAGCACAGGCTTCCAGTATCCGTAGTTTCAGGTGCTGCACATCTCGTATCTTCACAGCATAGACGATTGCCTTCAGATGACCCCAAAGATAAAAGTCTAAGGTGGTCAGATCGGGGGACCTTGGGGGCCATTCAACTGGCCCACGACGACCAATCCACTTTCCAGGAAACTGTTCATCTAGGAATGCTCGGACCTGACACCCATAATGTGGTGGTGCACCATCTTGCTGGAAAAACTCAGGGAACGTGCCAGCTTCAGTGCATAAAGAGGGAAACACATCATCATGTAGCAATTTCAAATATCCAGTGGCCTTGAGGGTTCCATTGATGAAGAATGGCCCCACTATCTTTGTACCCCATATACCACACCATACCATCAATTTTTGTGTTCCAACAGTCTTGGAGGGATCTATCCAATGTGGGTTAGTGTCAGACCAATAGCGGTGGTTTTGTTTGTTAACTTCACCATTCACATAAAAGTTTGCCTCATCACTGAACAAAATGTTCTGTGTAAACTGAGGGTCCTGTTCCAATTTTTGTTTTGCCCATTCTGCAAATTCAGTGCGCCGATCTGGGTCATCCTCGTTGAGATGCTGCAGCAGCTGGAGTTTGTAAGGGTGCCATTTGTGAGTAGCTAATATCCGCCGAAGGGATGTTCGACTGATGCCACTCTCCAGTGACATGCGGCGAGTGCTACGCTGTGGGCTCTTGCTGAATGAAGCTAGGACAGCCACTGATGTTTCTTCATTAGTGACAGTTTTCATGCGTCCACATTTTGGCAAATCCAACACTGAACCAGTTTCACGAAACTTGGCAAGCAGTTTGCTAACTGTAGCATGGGAGCTGGGTGGTCTCGTAGGGTGTCTTGCATTGAAATCTGCTGCAATGACCCGGGTACTGCGTTCACCAGACATCAACACAATTTCTATCCGCTCCTCACGTGTTAACCTCTGCGACATGTCAATGGCTGTAAACAAAGAGAAGCTTGTAAATAACTCATGAAAGAATAAATAAAACAAGCACACCATTGTTTTTCTTGTGAAATTCTCAATAAGTTTGATGTCACATGACCCTCTTCCCAGTGAAAAAACTAAAGTTGGATCCAAAATGGCCGACTTCAAAATGGCCGCCATGGTCACCACCCATCTTGAAAAGTTTCCCCCCTCCCATATACTAATGTGCCACAAACAGGAAGTTAATATCACCAACCATTCCCATTTTATTTAGGTGTATCCATATAAATGGCCCACCCTGTAGTGTGGTAATCAACAGGTAATATGTATTTTAAAGAAATCATGAACTTTATTACTGGTTGTTCAAAACAAAATCACATAGTTCCAAAACATATTGCAGTAACTGAGTTGAATCCAGTTCTTAGTACTTCATCTATCCAAAATTTGTGAGACATCGTGTTAGGGCTGGGCGATTTTCACGATTAATTCAAGTGACTGTTTTCACCCGATGTTAGAAATGTGACAATCACGATTGTTTACATACTTTATATTTTAATTTAAATACTAACACATCACGAGGCAGAAACTGACCAGACGCTCACGGAATATATATCAAGGAAAGTTTACTATCAAAAATGCACAATCAGCGTACAAAATCAGCGAAAACTAAAACAGTAAACGGAAGACAACAAGGATTATACACGGTAACGGTTAGATTCTGTAATAAGGAGCGCAAACAAGATCGGCAAAACGAGACACAGAGTTCAAATGAGTCACTGAATCGAACACAGCTTAAATGAATCAAAACTACGGAGCCGATGAGCGCAATCAGGATTGGCTGAACGGGGACATGTGATAATCACGTGACAGTCCGTGGGAGCATGGGAATTGTAGTCTATATTGTTAGAAGCAGATCTTAAGACCTCCATCCACCCCCCAATCACAAGAGGACAAAATCAAAGCTGAGCAGAGTGATTACTTGATGCCCCCCCCCCCCAGTGTAGATACACTTCAGTGGTGGAAACAGTAAACAGGCTCGTGTTCCTTTTAAGAAACCTGTACAGAACTTATATGGTTTTGCACTTTTCTTAATGTAAGGCTATGCTGCACATTATTTAAAGTGAGTTGTTTGTGAGTTATTCTTATAAAAGATATAGCTAATTAAGATTTCTATTTTGTTTTAATTATTGTTAATTAATGTTATACAGTTATTGTTATGGTGCTGTTACTATTTTTGTCTTTTAAATTAAAATGTAAAAAAAAAAAAAAAAAAAAAAAATCGAAATCGTAATCGAGAATCGGTAATAATTTAAAAATAATAATAATAATAATTTTTTTTTTTTTGCAAAATCGCCCAGCCCTACATCCTGTATAATTTAAATACATGTAAATTGTATTAAAATAAATTTATATTGCAGCTTATTGATTGTTTGTTTTGTCTTACAGTGCAAACCAAAAATGTAGACTCTTAAGACTGCATTGTTTAAAGGTAACAGTGTCTAAACAGTTTACCTTAGATCATTCTTTTGTCCTGTTTTGTCCTTTGTTCGGGTTTTTACATGAACATTTTCTTAACGACTGGTTAATAGTGCACTTGACACCTGTTATGTTCTGAGTGGGTGAAAACGACAAGAATGAATGAGTTGCTGCTCACCCTCTAAATATAATTATGAGGACACTCAGTAGTTGGTAAGTAGTAGGCTTGGGTAGTGCACTGTTGGTCAGTTTTGTGCAGCTTTGGAGGTATCTTTGTTGTCTATCTGGTTTTTTTGCACTTGTTTTGTCTGTAAAGTAGAGGTGTAACAAGATTACTATGTATACTCTAAGATATCTGAGAACAGGCCTGAGGTTTGTATTATTTTTGATGTTTTGTCTTTATTCTGAGTAATATAACTACTGTAGTATATTTCTATGTTATGTATGATAAGCAAAACACTTAACTATATATATAGGGGGTGTATATAGCTTTAATATAGACTTTTATAAGAGGTTCAACTTTTTTGGCAATTTTATTGGAAAACAATATCCACTTCAATTTACTTTACAGTAAAAGTCTAGTCCTTTGTTTGCTGTGTGTTTCCTATGATGAGTTCGCCATGCTAATACTGATGCGCTTGGGCGCAAATGCGTTCAACTGAACTTCTCACACTAACAGTGTGCTCTGATGGAAACACCTCAGCCTGTTACCTTTAATAAATGTGCCTGCTTTCTATTATTGTATTTGTAATTTCTGAGTGTTATTCGTAATACTTGATAATTGTGTTTTGCAGGCTCTCATGTTGGAAAACCTACAGAGAACCTCCACCTCTCACACAGGTCTGCAGCCCAACTCGCAGGTAAGATCTGGATTGCAACTGAATTTGTGTGTGTGCTTGCATGTTGCTATTTGCAGTTTAGTCTTTTCAGAGCATGAATGCATTAGCACATTACTTAACACAGGGTACGAACAATAGTTTTATGAAGGGCTCTAGACATTCTTTTTGTTTTTCAACTTTGTTGAACAGGCTGTTTAGCAGCCACAAGGATGTGTGTGCTATTAAGAAAAAAATCTGGCCTAAAACGATAGCTTTGTATCAGTTCACTGATTCACATGCCCTTTGTATGTGCATGTTCAGGCGACTCACTTAGTTCAAATCATTATCCAGGTGAACTCTCATCTACCAAAACATGGGGGGCGGCACGGTGGCTAAGTGGGTAGCACTTTCGCCTCACAGCAAGAAGGTCCTGGGTTCGATCCCTAGGTGGGGCGTTCCGGGTCCTTTCTGTGTGTAGTTTGTATGTTCTCCACGTGTCTGCGTGGGTTTCCCCCGGGTGCTCCGGTTTCCTCCCACAGTCCAAAGACATGCAAGTGAGGTGAATTGGAGATACAAAATTGTCCATGACTGTGTTCAATATAACCTTGAGAAGTGATGAACCTTGTGTAACGAGAAACTACCGTGTGTCTGTCATGAATGTAACCAAAGAGTGTAAAACATGACGTTAAAATCCAAATAAACAAAAAACCAAAACATGAAAAGGGAGCATGTTGTTAATGGCGCCTAGGTGTGTGCATGTTTGTGCATTGTGCCCACTGTTTCTGAATGGTTAGAAACACACACAAATCAAACACACATAAACATCATCATATCTTTATAGCAGCTACCATCATGTATTTGATATGTACTCAGCTTGTTTGCAGTGAGTCAGTTTTTATGCTATGAGGTTGTGTCATTATCAGCCAGTATCCTTTGGTGCCAAATAATTAAGAGAAAAAATAGAATTGTGACATTACTATACTTTATCTTGCTAGTTTTGCAAACTGTACGTCTAAATAATAACACCTGTTTTAAAGTTATGCATAAAACAGGCATAAAAAGGGGGTTTTAAACAATGTCTTAGAATCAACAATCTGTGGTGATTCAGATATGCATTTTGTCTGTGCCTGTTTTGATAAACTATGTGCTATTAGCATCTCTTACTTGCTGGCAAGATTAGCTTTTTAACTCCAGTATAAAACTGCTATGTTAAAACAAGTACTGACTACAATTTCATGGTTAACTCTTCCTTTTGGTAGCTGACTGCTTAAACATACTTTTTACCGGATTAAGACCACATGCAGAACTGACCAGTGTTTGTCCACAGCAACACAAAAATAGTGTACACATTTTATATTGTGAAGGCTTCAAGCGTTATTCATTTAAAATGGGCTTAATGATATGGCATTAAGAATTGAGGAAGCAAAGTTACGTTTTATTTAATATTTCACGCCCATTGGTCAACTAGAACCAGAAAGCTTCTAGTGCTTCATTAAAATACAAAACGCATCAAATTTCTTGTCAGCAGGTCTTCATGTTTGTATCATGAAGAACATATTATTACTATGAAGTTTCTAATGGTTAAAAAAAGTTGTTGGTTAAAATGTAAACCTCACTAAACATGCTACTTAAGTTGGTATTTTAAGGCTATTAAAGTTGTTTTGTGTGTGCGCTTTATGCATCAATATATTGTGCAATATCGAAATGTCTGAATATTGTTACTTAATCATTTTCTTGAAGATAAAGCTTATCTACTGGGGCTAATAAATGCTGTACTGGTGCATAATCGTTTCCCTTTTCACAGAAATATGCTTTTTGGCATTAAAATAATAGTCAGCCAAGTGATGGTCTTGGTCTAAACTGGCCATTCCCAGGGTCAGGGGCAAAGATGGGCTTCAGACTAATGTGCATTTTCTTAATTTCAGATCGGGGAGGAGATGAGCCAGAACAGCTTTATCAAACAGTATCTTGCCAAGCAGCAAGAGCTCCTTCGCCAAAGAATGGAAAGGGAGGCACGGGAGGCAGCTGAGGCAGACGGTAACATAACAGTTCAAATTTAATGAGACTAAAATTAAATTGTGTACTCCACTTGGAACCAGAAAAATGAAAGCTGTATTTGTTAGACCTCAGGTTTTTATGTTGGAGCTGGGCTCTAATAAAAAAGGTCAGATTTATAGATTACTGAAGCTCAGTATGCCAATAGATTAAAGGAAACAAGTTTGTTTACCAGATCTATTGCTACATTATGGTATGTTGCTATAACTGACACTCATTTTATTTTACCCAGCTCTACCCTGGGTATAACACCCACTTTGCTTTAAATCACTTGATTTACTTTGGTTTAAAATGGGTCGTAATTAAGGTGGCCTTCACATGAGGAGCGTTTTGCACTTTGTTTACTGCGAGGCTGGGTGCATATTGCCGCATAACACAGTGTTTAAACCTTTCACACAATAGACAACAGACATGCTGACTGTGCCACTTGGTGCCAAGCTTGAAATAATAAACCCTATTGACGTTACTGACTGCATTAACAATTAATTCACATGCAGTTTTGTATGAAATGTAGTTCAGTTTAAAACAGTATTTTAGTTTAAATGCTTGGCAATGGTTGTCATTCAGAGAAGTGAGAAGATGGATTGATTTTACTTTTATTTTGAACTTTGAACTTTTATTTATTCTGAATCTAATGGCAAATGAAATCATATCGAAGAACTGAGAAGCCATGACAATTGATTCCAGGATGAGAAAACTTGCTATCAAATACAAACCAGCGTACTAGTCATAATGACGGCATGATAAATTCTGCTTCCAAGGCCGTGGTTTTAAATTAAAATGGAATCCGACAGTTCAGCGTTTGGTGAAACAATGAGAATCAGTTTCTTTCTGCTATATCTGTGCTTTACTTTAGACTATGTAATAAAACTAATTTATTTTATTGGTGGCACTTTGCATGAAGGTAAACATTCAATCAGATTGAACAGTAAACTCAAAGTGGTAAAAGTTGAGCATCCAAGTGGCTAATCTGCACACAGTGTATCACGGCGGTAAGCAGTGGTGTATAGTAACGAAGTAATAATACTTCGTTACAGTACTTAAGTAGTTTTTTGAAGTACTTGTACTTTCCTGGAGTATAAAAATTTTCGACAACTTTCATTTTAACTCCACTACATTTTCTAAAGAAATGGTGTACTTTTACTCCGTTACATTCGCTGTATGTAAATTCGTTACTCGTTACTACAAAATGAAAGTGAAATGATGTGAGATGTGTGACGGACTGCACGCTGGTTTGGTGAATCTGCGCTTGTGACGGTGGTTAAACACATTAATGCGCATGTGCAAACGTTCTCTTAACGCTTAAGAGAACGTTCTCTTAAATCAGAGTTTTCTAAAAGTGCGTCGTTCACCCAAAGACACGCAAATATGGACATTTCAGAAGCTCCAACACACTGATTTAAGTTAACAATGATTAACAAAGTAAAGCTGCAGCATCAGCGGTTTTTTAATATTATTAGCATTAACATTGTTCAGATATCTACCTACCATTTTTACAGATTACATTCGAACCACAAATAAAACGTTTCATAAATCATTACATTTGTTTGGAATTCATTGACTGCAAAACTCATGAAGACACGTCCATTATTTTTAAGAACTCACCTGCGGACAAATATTTCCTCAGATAACTTCTGTATTAGACCAGTAGAGGAGAGATTCATGGTGCTGAGGAACATGCAGCACGTCTTTAACCCTTCAATCATCTCAACAAGAACTCAACTTATACAACTTATTATTAATGATTTTTCAGCTGTTGGCTTCAAGTTAGAAATGGTGTTTTCTTAAAGTAAGAATACCAATATTTTTTTTAGTTGAACACATGCCATTCAGTGAGTAGATGCAGCCCAAAAAAGATTATTTAAATACAGCTTATTTTACTCAAATATTTTGATTTAAAATAATGGTTGAACAGATCATTAAAGGGATAAAAGTGCCACACGTTTTGTTAAACTCTCCTGACTTTTGCTTTAAATTAATTATGCCAAAAATATTTTTTTGTTATTGAAATATACTACCCAAATAAAAAAAATGGGACAGTATAGAAAATGCAAATAAAATAGATGCAGTGTTTCTTACATTTACATCGACTCACATTCTAAAAACGTTGGAACAGGAACATTTAGGGCTAGTAATAAGTTAAAAAAAACAAAAACTAAATAATGTCATGATTTCAAACAGGTGATGTCAACAGTTGATTATGATCATGAATTGGCACAAATCATGTTCAGATGAAAGGAAGAAAACAGGTTAATTGTTAAGGTGGTTTACAGGCTTAAAAGAACAATCTTTATATTTAAAATGACCGCTTCCATTTATACTAACAGCATTTACTTTTACTTCTACTTTTAATACTTAAGTACATTTAATATCAAATTACTTTTGATACTTAAGTACATTAAACATCAGATACTTTTAGACTTTTACTCAAGTAATATTCTAAAAGGGGACTTTTACTTCTATCAAAGTAAATTTCTGGTAAGATACTTGTACTTTTACTCAAGTATGGCCTTCCGGTACTTTATACACCACTGGCGGTAAGGTAATCGTCACTACCGTACTCCATAGAAAACAATGGCACATTTGGCACAAAAGCAGTTTTGCTGTGTATGCTTGTATGTAAATGCAGCCTACACAGGCAAGTCACACAGTTAAGTAGCTTTATAATCAATTGTCCTAAAATTGCAGTAGTTTTTGAGCTGTTTTTTGGGCAGTGCTTACTAACTATGCACCTCCTAGTATATGCCATCTTTATTCATTTGAGTTTAGCTCTCTCTTTACTTAATAGAGACAGTAATGTCATTGACCATTTTTTCTCCAGATTTTTTCTATCAGTATTGGGTAGGTGACATTGTTTCGCACCTGTGGGTTACACAGTATTTATGCTATTGCAAATCTGCTTAAGACGAAACCAGTCCTTGTGAAAATGTTTGTAGGTTTGTCTCAGACGTGTTTCCTATGATGAGTTTGCCATGCTAATACTGATGCGCCAGACTGACCGAGTTTCTCTGGGCGTACTTGAGTTCAGCTTGCCTTCTCACACTCGTAGTGTGCTCTGAGGAAACCTGGCATCCTGTCTGTCTCTTTAATATAGTGTGTGTCTTTATAAATGTAAGCCATTGTGCATTAGTAAGCAATGGCCCAGTAGATTTTTTTAAATCTTAGTAGCATTAATTTTCCTGTTCCTTGCAGGTCTAGTGTTGAACTGATAATTTGTGTCAAATGTTTGTGTTTGTATAACCATGACCTCTGACCCTCTCTGTGTGGGCCTACACAGATACAAACAGTCCTGCAGGCCCAGAGGAGGACGAACACACAGCTGCCAACGACAACAGTTCCTACACGCCAGACAAGGTTAGCAAACACAGTTTCTAAGCAAATGCACCTGCAGTAAAAAATGCATACACCGAGTGGGGTGAGGGTCTTTGTCATCGCCTGTGTGTGTTTGTTTTTGTGTGAACACTGGGTTACAATTTAACATTTACCTTTATGTAATTGTCATTTGTAGAAAACCGGTGGGCTTGTTTGCTGCTTTTAGATTTTATTTCAAATTTATGTAAGTGTGTGGTACAGCCAGCATAGTCTTTTGATGATTTTTTTTTTTACTGTCACTAAGCACAGGTTTTTACCAGCCAGTCAACTTTCAGCTTAGTTGTTTAGTCAAGAAAACTTGCCATGTCTAAAATATGGCACAATTGCCAGATGCCACTTTTGCCTAGATAATGTTTTTTTATGGATCAAAAGACCAGAAATTGTCTACTGTCCATTTAACAATCATGCAAGATGCAACTGTAGGTAAGATTTCTTTGGTGTGTTGAGAGTTCTAGATTTCCACCAATAAGTTATTGGCACATTACAAGTCTTTTAATATTGCTCATAATTATTGCTAGACTTGTAACTGCCTGTCTGTCACATCTGTGATTTACTTTGCTTAACAACAAAAGCCAGTAAAGCTGATTAAGTTTTTTGGCTGATACTCTGATTTGAGACCTCTTAGCCTGCGAATTAGCCACATACTGACCACTTTAAATATCCCGGAGGGCCCCAACAAGCCCCCTCTGCCTGCTCCCTGGACTATGAGGAAACCAAACGTAATACTTAATGTAGCAAAGTCCTCAAAACAGACTATCACTACTTGACTACCTGTCCTTATACAACACAATCAGACTCAGTTTTCCAAAACACAGCATTATTTTTAAGGACGGATCAAAAACAGAGACCCATGTGGGTCCCTCGTTTATTACCAACGGCCACTGTAATAGTATCCGTCTCCCTCATCATGCCTCAATATTCATGGCAAAGGCTCATGCGCTCCTCTTGGCCATCAGACATATATCTATTAGTCCCTATAAACACTATGTGATTTGCTCTGACTCTAAATCCTGCATGCAAGCTGTTGAGTCCATGATAACAGATCACCCAATAATCCAAGAACTGCTTAAATTGGACAAAGAACTTTACAGCCGAGGAGTTTCCATTGTCTAGTGCTGGATCCCCAGTCATAGTGGCATAGAAGGAAATGAAAAAGCAGACAGCTTGGCAAAGGATGCAAGAAACAAAGAGATTGCTTGGAGATACATCCCATAAACTGATGCCTACACAGAAATCAAAGTTTACTGCAGAATAAAATGGCAAGAAGACAGGTCCACCAATAGCCAAAACAAACTGCATGAAATAACTCCCAACATCAATATTAAACACAACCGAGACTTCTTAAATAGGCAAGACCAAACAATTATAACCAGGTGCCGAATTGGTCATACTGCCCTCACCCACGACACCTCTTGGTTGGCGAGCAGGCACCAACCTGTCAATTCTGTGCTACACCCCTAACAATCAAACATTTTTTATTAGAATGTCTTCGATTTCAGCTGTCAGAGACAATTTTTATAGGGTTAAGAACTTAAAACAATTGTTTGAGAAGATTCTTCCAGTTAAACTTCTTAACTTTTTAGAGTCTTGAAATAAAACAAATGAGCTGAACATATAATGATTTACAGTTCCAATATCTGTCTATGCCATAAAATAGCCAATATGTTGCTGATATGACAATAAACCCAAACAAATACTCTGATTTGATACTGATTTGGTTTGAATGGAAAATAGATCTGTAATCAACACATATAGAATTTAATAAGCATTTTAATTTTTTCCTTTGCCCTCTTTCCAGCATCACATTGTAGCATCTCGGTCATCTGTACATCGAACAGAAGACGGGGAAGGCGAACAGCTGGACGCTCACAGGCCAGATGCTGGGACGGCCTCTGTATCACAGAGCTCCCCAGATGCCACCACTGGGAAGACCTGGTGCCCCTCATTCTCCCAGGAGGAGACTGCCACTCCCTCCCCGCCTCGTGCAGTTGCCTCTCTCTCTGTGCGTGTAGTCGGTCAGCCAGAGCGACAGGGTGTGCCACTGGTTGTGCCTCGCCCACAAGAAAAAGAAGGCACTGCACCTGTTGAAGCGGGCCCTGCCCATCCAGTGCCACAGCTCAGCCGATCCGCTCGCGCACAAGACGAAAGCGACGAAGAGGAGGATGACGATGACGACGACAGCGATGAGGATGATGACTGGGGTCCTTCGTCTCGCAGGAAAAAGAACGTCCGTGTTACTCCGCAGCGCTCGCGCCGCAAGCTTCAGCCTCCTCAACACATTCCACCACATCATTCCCCACTACAGCTTCGTCAGCCCACACCTCCACCATCTCCGCCTCCAGAGCTTTCCTTCCCTCTGCCTGACACTCCCAAACAGAGTCCTCCAGACCAGGATGAGCCGGAAGCACCAGTGGATAATTCTGTCTCATCTTCACCTTCCCCACAGAGACAAGAATCAAGTTCTAGCTCCAGATCTAGCAGCCCTGAGCCGCCTCCGAAGCGCAGGCCCGGACCACTCAGCCTGCTAGTGCGCAAGATGGAGTCTGAGGGAGCATTTGATGCTGCGAAGAAAAAGGAAGAGGAGGAAGATGCAGCAGCAGAGGAGCAGGTAGAGGCTGGAACAGGAATGGTTCTGCACACTAAAGAAGCAACTGTTAATGATAGCTGCGATGCTGAGATGACTCCTGATGTGCAAGCTTCGCCTGAGAAGGCACTGCCTGAAGTTAGTGAGTCAGTACCAACAATGCCTTCTGCTGCTGAAAGTAGCCCTCAAGAAATAGTAAAGGAAAAAGAGGCTAAGCAGGAGCTGAAAGAAAGACCAACGCTAGACGAAAAAGAAAAGCAGGATAAAGAAAAAGAGCTAGAGAAATCAACAGAGAGCGCTCATTCATCATTAAAACGCGAGCGGGAGGCATCAACGTCCCACGACTCTACCAGCTTCCATCATACTTCACCCACCACCTCCACACCTGGTGTTGCCAAGCGAAAACGGATCTTCTCTGAAGTTCCCCCACCCGAATGGCTCTTGTCTCCTTCCAAACCTGAGCAGGTGTCTGTCCTCAGGGCAGGACCTCATCATGCCAGTGCAGATATCGATATGGAAGCTGAAGCTTCTCCTTTGGTTTTACTTAAGGAGCAGAATAAAGAAGAAAATAAAGAAACTAAGATGGCATCTCAACAGGCGTCAGATGAAATGGAGGTAGGAACAGAAAAATTGGCAACTTCACAGGGATCTGAGAAAGCTGAAGAAAAGAAGGCAGAAATAGAGCATGTGGAATCTTCGTTGGCATCTGAAGCCACAATAGAAAAGCAGGCAGAGAGTGAAAAGGTGGCACTTTCACAGGCTTTCACATCAGAAACAGAAAAGACAAAAGAAATTGCATCAGTAACTGAAGACTTGGCATCTTCACCCGAACTTGCTTCTCCACAGACACCTGAAGCTGCAGAAAAAATGAAAACAATCATGGCAGTATCCAGACCCACAGAGGTAATGGAACAAGCAACAGAGAAGGTAGCTCAAGAATCAGATGCTAAAACAGAGGAGGTGGCACCTCAAGCCACAGAAGTGATGAAGCCTATAACTGAGACACCAGCATGTCCCCAGGCATCTGAAGCAGCAGTAGAATCACATGAGGGAGAAACAGAAAAACAGGCGTCTGTGCTACTATCTAACGCTACAGAAGAAATCAAAGAGAAACTGGCATCCCCGCAGGCATCTGAGGCGGCACTAGAAATGGATTCAGCAACAAAGCTGCCATCTCCAGAGAAGTCTAAAGCAGCAGAGGAAATTGAGGCAGTGACAGAGAAGCCAAAATGCCCAGATGCATCTGAAGCAGAAACCGAAAAGGTGGCATCTTCACAGTCATCTAAAGGGGCAGAGGAAATAGAAGAACCAGAGCAGGTGGCATCTGCACAAGCGTCAGAGGCAGCAGAAGAAATGAAGAAGGCAGAAACGAAGCAGCTTGCATCCCCACCGTCATCCCAAGCAGCAGAGGAAATAAAAGAGAAAGAGGCAGAAAAGCCTGGATCCCCACAGGCAGCCGAAGCCCCGGAACCAATGGAAGACGAAGCAGAGACGGCGTCTGAGTCGAGACAAGAGATGCAGAAAGCAGAGATGCCTGAGAAGCCCGCATCTCAACATGCAGCCTCTGCAGATGACGAAATGCAGGAGGCAGACCCAGACAATCGAGCATCTCCGTGTCCAGTTGACGCAGATGAAGAAATGCAGGAGTCCGAGCCCGAGAAGCCAGTGTCTCGACCAGTGGCTGAGGATTCTTCTGTGCCGCCTCGATCTCCATCAGGAGAAAAAGAGAAATCAGAAAAAACAAAGGAGAAATCCCGAAGGAGAAAATCATCTGAATGGCGCTCATCTTCCTCTAGCCAGTCTTCATCCTCTGACTCAGATTCAGAATCCTCCTCTTCGTCCTCCTCCTCTTCCTCATCAGCTAGTTCCTCAACCTCATCATCACGGGAGAAACCCAGCCCACCTATTCAAAAGCAGGTATTTGATTGGCTTGTCTGTAATCCCTTTTGTGCAGTTTAGTTGTATTTACCTTTGTCTCTGATGTGTTTCCTATGATGAGTTTGCCATGCTAATAACGAAGCATGAGAGAGACCGAGTCTCTTTTGGTGTAAATGAGTTCAACTTTCTGTATGCTCTGAAGGATACACGAGATGTAGGGGTGAAAGGAATAATTCATGAGAAATTAAATTCTCATTTTGTGCTGCTGTTTGGTGTTTTGCAGCAGCTAAAAGGCTGTAAAGAACGTGAATGTCACCTGTTATTGAAAAAGATTTTCTAGATTTATGTTTTTTCAACGTTTACACCAGGATGAAGAGGAAAAACCAAGACGGACAGACAACACGGTCGAGGAGAAAAGAAAAACTTCCAGGTTAGCAGCTGCACCACACACATACATATGAAATTTCTCTTCTATTTATTCCTGCAACAAACCCTGTAATAGATCAGTCACAATTATGCACAGTTGTTAATGCAAATGATCAATTTTCTTAAGCCAAATGAATTCCCTGCTACAGGGGTGATGGTCTTATACCATGACAGAAACACTGTTTCGGGTTATGAAGTTGGCCTAACCCATATTGTTTTGGTTTTCTACTCTGAGCAGTGATAGCTCAGGGGTTAATGTACTGGATTATTGATCAAAACGTTCCAGCCCCAAGCTGCCACTGTTGGGCCCATGAGCAATGCTCATAACCAGGGATGTAACGATACACTCTACCCACGATGCAATGCCATTGACGATACTGGGTTCACGATTCTTTCCCCGATTTTGACAAATTATGACAGTTTTCTTTTATTATTTCTCTAAAAAAAAAAAAAAAAAAAAAAAAACTGTATTTGTGCTTATCTTTTATTTATCTAAATAATGAATGTCCTTTTATTTCTGAGGTAGGTACAAACTATGCCAAATAATGCTTATTGTGTGAAAAAACTAAAATTACATTTTAAAACAAATCCAACATTATATATACAGTCGAATCCGGTTAATCGGACCACATCGGGACGCGATCGTTTTGGTCCTAATAACCGGCTGGTCCGATTACACGAACATGCCCTATGTTACAAGACGGGACGTGCTATAATTTATGTAACATATTAAATGTTTATTAAACCTTTATTGTGCGATATACACATATAGCGAACGTACATTTACATTTTCAGCATTTAGCAGACGCTTTTATCCAAAGCGACTTACACAGTGAGCGGAACACAATGAGCAATTGAGGGTTAAGGGCCTTGCTCAGGGACCCAACAGTGGCAACTTGGTGGTGGGGGGGCTTGAACCGGCAACCTTCTGTTTACTAGTCCAGTACCTTAACCACTGAGCTATCACTGGCCCATTGTGATAGCTCAATTGTGGATGTACAAACAAGAACTACTGTTGCTTACGAACTTTGTTCATTGAAACATAAATTTGCAAACAAGTTTTTCGAAACGATCTACAACACAATGTATAAGGTACTCAGCATGCGAAGCATAATAAAAAAAAAAAAAGTTCTTACTAAATTCCAGTCAACGTTTGAAGAACTTATCCAGTGTGATCTGACACGTTAATCGTGATTGACAGGAGGGAATTCCTTGCACGTGTTGCCGGACACTCTTGTTTACGCTTGACTTCATTTCGCCGAAAAGCGGAGATGCAGATGGATCCAATAACCACGCTGCTGGCTACTGGGTGCTTCGTTGTGGGAAAGAAAGTGGTGGGCGTGTTCACCTCCCGCTGGTTTTGCTCTTTGTCAACACAACTTTTTGGATTTCCTGACCTTTGATAAAAGCATAAATTCTCCCGCGGAGCCCAGGAATCCTCCCATATCTCGCTGACCCGCTTTGCATTCTTTGGTCCGATTAAACGGAATTTTGGTCCAAATAAGCGAATAACATTACACGTACATAATAGGATTTGTTTCGGTACTTTAGGATTCGGTCCGAATAAGCGGCTGGTCCGATTAACCGGTGGTCCAATTAACCGGATTCGACTGTATATATAAATGAATAATACAAATAAAGGAAGTATCCTCACATGAATAAATTTGGCTGGAAAATCCCTTATCTGGCAACTTAGTGAAGTGCCGTCAACCAGGCGAGGTGAATAGCGCCAGTGCTGTTTAAAGTGAATATCGATTCATCTTAAATGAATAACCGATTCAAATCGTGACACACGTGCACCGGTTTTTAACTGTCGTGTGGTGCATCGTTACATCCCTAATATCAACTGGTAGTGACCATGGTTTAGTAGGAGTCATTGCACTTCCACTGTGCACTCGTGTTGGCAGTTAATAAATTGTTACAAGCTGAATTAACACTGTCCAAGCACAAGCTATCCCATAAAGCAGCACTGTTTTTAAAGGACTTGTTTATTTGATGTGTTTTACTTACTGTGCTTCTTCACCTACTTCTTCCATGCATCTGACATGCTTTCTTCTCAGGTTTTAAAACATAAATGACTGTGAAATGTTTTAGCACTAATGGTAATAGCTGCCAAGATGATTTAAAAATGACTTAAGCAGTAGACTACATAGCCTACAATTACTGTTCTATCCTATGTAATACACAACAGTCAAAACTAGGAGTTAATTATGGATTAAATTAATCTTTTTTTTTATCTTTTTGTCTGAAATGGTTGCAGCCCTAAATGTACATAATAGTACAGTCTTTTTTTTTTTTACTTTTATCGACCGCTTTATCCCCTTTATAGTTAAAAAAAAAAAAAAAATCATGTAAGGTGGTTCATTTGTGCCTGACAGGCTCTTAGCTCCTTAAACAACAATGTTTGTTTTATGCACATTTTAATTCTGGTCTTTAATTAGTTTATGTGCTGATTAAGAGATTTTGGTAATTAGTCACCAATTTCCACATATAATAAATAACTAATATTGAATAAATATGGTGCTTTTTATAGTAAAATGTAATCTTGCAATCGGTTGTGATCTATAATTAGGGGTGCATTATGAAATTGAAATGTTTCAATTGAAATTGAAACTGCTATTGGTAGTCAAAATGATTGGTATTGGAGCAATATTTATTTGACACTGGAGAAAATGTCTTTTCTCTTAAGTGGAGGATTGAAAGCAAACAAACCTAGTTTTTTTTTTTGGAAACATACTAGGACAATAGTTTCCTAATGGGTAGAGCTTTGGGCCATGCAGCCACTTTTGGGTTCTTGAGCAAGGCCCTTAACCCTTCCAGTTCCAGGGGCGCTGTAGTATAATGGCTGACCCTGTGCTCCGACCCTAGCTTCCAAACAAGCCGGAAGAAACATTTCATTGTACTGTACTTGGTATTTGTATATATGACAAAGGCATTTCATCTGCTCTAGATTAATTACTTACTTACTTCATCTGCATCTTTAATTTAATAGGTGTGTTGACAGACATGAAGGGCAGAATCAGTAAAATGTTTTTTTGAGATTTTACTAAATAAAAATAAATGCACACAGTATCTTTGTAAATCCAGATTTTTGTTTAAGTACTGGATTTTACAGTTGCTAAAAAAGAGCAGTGTGGCACTGATTTAGGATGGATTTAGGTCTCAGCTGATGACTGATAAAGGCAAAAGTATGCAAACACATAATTCCCTTGTTTTATTTTACATTTAAGGTAAAAGTAAAGTTTTAGATCATGTTTTGTCTTTAATTCTTTGTATCAATTGTACCAGAACTGTTAGTCCTTTGCCTCAGGATTCGAATCCACGGAACTCAGGCACTTACCATTACACAACATGAGCTAAATACCTTGCGTACTATCAGAACAAGAATCTAGGCACGTTAGTCTCAAAATGTATACATATGTGCAATGTTTTTTAAAAGATATTAGATCCCAACTAAAGACAAACTGCATTTTGGGGTTTATATTTTCTCATCTAAAGACTGTTTTATGCAAGTACATTTTGAAAAATTTTATAAATAAATCATTATATATTGGTGCACACATTTTAATTGTCTCAAGGTCCATGGCAGGATGATAGACAATTTACCTGTGGTAGGAATCCTCTGTTCTATGTCAGTTTGGGTGTTTGTACCAATAGTCGCATCTTTCATGTACTTTTAATGGGTACAATTAAGCTAGCCCTATTTATGTAGGCATATGCATTATGTAAGTTACAATTATAATCATTAGATGAATTACTAGTCCAACAATCTGTTTTTCTGGAAACCCACAATAAACCGCAGTTTAAAAAGAATAAAAAAACCACAAAAGTATGTTCCTTTTATCTCTTGATGCATGCTCAATAATCCAGGTACACAAATCCACAAAGTTGGATCAGTTCATCTGGACACAAAGTTTGGTATAGAGATACATTTTGTCACTCATCCAAGTGACTTCTTCACCATCTTACAATGCCGTGATAGGAGCTATACCACAATCATACGTGAAAGGCACACATGGCCATTGTAATTAATGGTCATTGTGATTTGCATATGGACCTGATCACTGGTTCAGGTTGGGGTATTCAACACCAGCTTAGTCTGAAGAAGTCATTTGGATGAGTGACAAAACGTTTCTTTACAACAAACTTGTGTCCATATGAACTGATTCAACTCTGTGGATATGTTCCTTTTATTTACTCTCCTAACAAGAACAGAAATAATTGTATTTTCTTATTTAACTTAAACTGTTGTAGCAAATTTGTTTTAGAAAAAAAAATTAGTTTTAAGTATTTTTTATAACACTGTTCTTTTATTTACTTTACAGAATGTGCCGGTTGAGCAATGTAGACTAGGTAATTGGTAAACCAATCACGGTTTAATATCAGAAATTACATACATTTTACTAAGAGAATGGGCGGCATGGTGGCTAAGTGGGTAGCACTGTCGCCTCACAGCAAGACGGTCCTGGGTTCGATCCCCAGGTGGGGCGGTCTGGGTCCTTTCTGTGTGGAGTTTGCATGTTCTCCCCGTGTCCGCGTGGGTTTCCTCCGGGTGCTCCGGTTTCCTCCCACAGTCCAAAGACATGCCAGTGAGGTGGATTGGAGGTACTAAATTGTCCATGACTGTGTTCGATATAACCTTGTGAACTGATGAGTCTTGTGTAATGAGCAACTACTGTTTCTTGTGTAAAACATGATGTTAAAATTCTAATAAAACAAAACAAACATATTTTAAGTAAAGTTCAGATTTTGGATTCGAAAGAATCGACTCTTTTTGATTAATACGTAGAACCATTTGATATGACTCACTGAGATGAGCTTAGTAAATTTGATCAGGCAGTGCGCGCGCCATGCCCGAAACCCGCGTGCGTGGCTTCACGGCCTGCAGTTAGGCCCCGCCTCTCTTTGTCTCCGCCCACTCCCCTCCCGGCTCTGTTCAACATGGCGGCTCAGTGAGCGCTGCTGCGCCGAGACCGACGCATTGCACAAAACGAGGCTTTGAATTTGTTTGAAGGCGGCTGTGCGATTCATTTACAGACAGGAACGTAACGCTTCGACTTTATAGCCCGTCGACATGCTGTCCGACGGAACTAAGCACGGGTAAGGCAGAGGGAAGGAGATACAGGGAAGGTAGAATTGCTGAATGTCCTAACGCGGCCAAGCAGCTCCCACAGTGAGAATAAACGAGACACATTTAAACGTAAACACGTAGAATGAAATGCAGTTATCGTGCATGGCTTGTGTACTTGCTTTAGCAGCATTCAGTGCTTGTATTTCGTTTTTGTGGATGTGTAAAATCGCTGGAGGATTTGACGCGGGTGGGAAGAGCATGGCCTTGCTGATGGGGGAAGGGGATTTGTAGCCATTAGCTCATAATGTCCGGATGATAATGTGAACATCATCTAACCAGATCCAGTAATATAAAACGATGGTGTTAACGTTACCTTATTATCGCGATATTTTATTTATTTACCTAATTAAATGATGCATTTTATCTACGCAACTTAATGGCTTTGTTACTTCAACTTATCGTCAAAGAAATAAGCAATATGTTTTTTTTTCTTTGTGTATGGAAAAGCCCTTTGATCACTTTGATCACAACTATTAACAGATGTAGAAAAATGCTCTTGTTGTCTTTGTTTTAGGACTTGCATCTCGATGCCTCTTTTGTCAATTGTCTTATCCAGTCATTAACCGGTAGTATGTTTTCGTACACAATGGTTCCATTTAATATTGCCTTACTGCAGAGTATAGATTTCTTTGAAAATATCTTTAAAAGACCTCTGCTTAATAGTTCAAGGGTTAAATGTACTGTGAGTGAGAGAGTTTGGGGTGCAGCCCCCTAGGGAGACCAGATCAGTTGCCATTTGCTCTCCCCCTCATGGCCATTATACTCTAATTCATCACAAGCTTTACTGCTGCATCACATCTATAGCGACTGTCCATATCAGGTGTTGGTATAAATTGCTATGATATGGGCTTTCGGGACATTTCTCATACTGTTTTTGATGCCTTACATGGCGTGAGCAGAAACATAGGATAGGAATGCCTAGTGCACACTTGAATTCTAACCCCAACTTGGGATCATGCTGAGGTGCATTTGTAAAAGAGAAGAGCTGTTGTGTCTCAAATACCTCACTAAACAAACACCAATCTTTTCAAACGTGGGGGATGTTATCAAATATCGTTTGGGACAGTGGTAGCCTAGTGGGTAGAGCTTTGGGCTATCAACCGGAAGATTGGCGGTTCAAATCCAGGCTCTGCTATGCAGCCACTGTTGGGTCCTTGAGCAAGACCCATAACCCTGTCTGCTCCAGGGGCGCGGTACGGTGGCTGACCCTGCGCTCTGACCCCAGTTTCCAAACAAGCTGGGATATGCGAAGAAAGAATTTCATTGTACTGTACACAGGTACACATATATACATATACAGGTATATGTATATATGACAAAAAGAGTACATCCTTAAATTTAAAAAATCAATGCAATTAAAATCTGCTTTATGCTAAAAAAACAATTCCAAACCATTCCCCCTCTTTGGCATACATTTGTTTAACATTTTTGTCTAACAATGGTTTATGTATTCTTCATCTGATCTATTTTGTTAGGATTGTGTGGTGGAGTTGGTTAATAATGCTGAAGTATTTCTTATGCAAATATGTTTGGGTACCAGTTACTAATCTGTCAGTGTTTGGATCCTGTTTTTTTAAACTGGTATATGTTCTGACCCTGGCATACCTGAGTGTCATTTGACAGCTGAGTTATTTATAGTTATAGTGACCCAGATTACTTTCCTCAGTCACTGGTCTAGTGAGAGTTTTCTTTGTACTTTCTCTGCCTTTTATTTTTTCCATGTTCATCATCCCTTTATGTATATTTTTTCTACCTATGTGATATAATGCCCAAATACCTGTTGTTTCACTTTTTTTTTGGGTTTAATCCCTGTGTTTCTCTCCATCTCTTGTACTAGGGAAGTGAAGCAAGCCACAGTCGCAGAGCCCACAGCTCCTGTCTCTATGGAGCTCCAGGAACAGCCCGAGTCTGAGAGTGCACTCGCACATCCTGCCTCACAGGAGGCACCAGAGACCAGCGAGTCGCGCACTGATGAGGTAATGATGGCGTCTTTAAAGACGCTCCGGAGCAAGGGCAGGGTGTATGGCTAAATTAATAGGTGAGGTACATCCAAACTGGCCTTAATGACACCCACACAGCCTTTTCTGTTTTATAAGAGTGGTTGTGTATGTGTGTGTTTAGTGTATGGTGTAGTAGTGATTAACAAAAAAGAAAGATCTGTAAACTGTACAAGATATAAATATCTCCTACAGATCAAGCTTTTCTTCCTCTTTCTAGCTACCTGTTATTATACTGTCAGGGGTTAGGTCTGACTAACAGTGTGTGAAATTGGATACAGTCCCTAGTGTGCCTGTGTGTGTGCATGCACGCATGTGTGTTTGAGTGAAGACAATGGCATTTAAAGGGCTTGTTTATAGCTCCTCAGTGGCACAATGTTTCAGGAATTTACCCTATCATCGGAAGACTTCATTTCAAATTCTGCCACTGGCACATCTGTGTTGCCAGGAGTGCATATGTCTCTTAGCTTGCGTATGTCATTACAAAGGTGTTGTGGAAGAGACTCGGGTAAGCCTAATTTGTCATTGTTGTGTAGTTTGGGCAGTATGCACATTCAGCTACTTTATAATGTTACGTGACAGGAAGTATGAAATGCTTTGGATCCGTATAGCTTGTGCAGTAAAGGGTTGCCTGGCTAGCCACTGTATATTGGCTACAACGCAAACAGAGTGGACAAAAAGGGATTGTTAGATCTCAGTTCCACAATCTCTATAAATACGACCAGTCTACATATGCATGCAGGTGTGGATTAGTAGTGCACAGAGAGAATGTTTCTGCTTATGATCTGATAAGAACGCTAATTTAAATCAAATTAAAATAATTATTTGCAGATTGTTAATCAGGTTGTGTGTGATTATGAATAAGCAAGAGGCAGTTGATTTAAATGTAATAGGACCTAACAGTCTAGCAAGAAAAATAGCCAAACTCTTCTCTACTCTACTTCTGTTTTTCCTTCTCTTTTTCGTTTTAAGATCTTACCCTAATCCATTTGATTTGCTTTTGTCACCAACATGAACTCTCATCTGCTTTTCTATTTCAACTTTTCTGTCTTTTTTCTCTCCATGTTCTATTTCTTGATCTGGTAGTATGAATGTTGTGTTTTTTTTTTTAAACCCACTGATTGCTTTGTTATGAAGGTGCCCTCCCTTCTTCCATTGCTCATACTGGTACCTGCGTTACTACCTCCACCTCTCCTCTACCTCCATCATGAGCCGACATATGAGCTAGTCCCCTCAGGCAGAGTCTCCACCGCACACTTAGCCTTCACCTGACGGAATCCGGGCGGATGATTGGCCACGCTGCTCACTGCGCAAACTGATGTGGCCCCTGATTGGACTGCTTGGGAGAAGCCTGCAGAGCTGATTGGGTGGATCGAGGTGACGGTCATTTCTCTTACCTCACCTTGCATGGAGAAGGTTCACCCACAGCTTCAGATCCATAAGACACAGTATGGACATTTTCACACAGCGAGATGGTGCTGCCTGCTGTCGTGTCCTGCAAGTTAAACAGCATGCCGTCATGTATGGACTTAAATGGACTTAAGAACCAGCTCTGATCTGCTTTCATTACCGACATTCTGTCTCAGAAAGAAGTGCTGCTGCCCTGCCATTATGAGTTAAAACACATGAACAAGACTCGAACTCAGAATCAACTATGGACTTGTTACCCTTCTGTCTGGTTAATACTCCAGCTCCTTTGTTTTTCAAATGACATGTCAGCAGTTTTTGTGGAACTATCACTTTTTGCTTAAAAAGAACAACTTTCCTGGAGTAACCGTAACATCCTGAGCTTCAGGTTGATCAAAGGATTGTCTGGAATCTAACAGTTTTAAACATCAGCCTTCAGGACACACATGGACGATCTGTAATTCAGCCCTTTTTCTGCCACTGACGACACAGTCACAATGGATTAGTGTTAACCTAAAGGAGAATAACCAAGGACTTAACAAGCACCAGTTTGGAATTATTTAAAAGTGTCGTTCCACCTCGTATCATCGTGAAAAACACTATCTGCTATGTGGATTATGGACTTGTTTTGCATCTGTAAACAATTTCAAATAGACTGCAACACAACATCGATTACTCACATGCTGAAATGGGGTGGTTTCTCAGTGTGAAGGGCAAGGCTTACAGAGACTGAATTTACAAGATTCCATCAGTGCATACATAAATCATTGTTGCAAGATTTTTTGCAATCATCATCAAAGACTGTTTTGCTAAACTGAGAACAGCACAAAAGCTTCTCCCTTAAAGTCCGCTAAAAAGCAGTTCCTCTCAGCCGGCCAATCAGCACGCTCAGTTTGTCACCATTTCTCGACCTCACTGCTCAGCCTTCTCTGATTGGACCTTTGTTGCCTAGATTCGGTGCACGCTGCCGTGCGGTTGGGCCATAGCCAAGCCAGTGAGGAATCAGGTGTCAATGGTACCAGGAATACCCTTTTTTTTACCCAAGATGTATTTATTTTATTAGACATTAATCACATTGCTTTTAAAAATTAAAGTAAGATGGGTGACTTTAAAACACCTTATTTAAATCTGGGGGTTTATAGCATATTTATATTATATTTGTATTGGAATACAGCATGGCTGAAGCATGCACTTCATAGCCTGCAAGTTCCAGTACTTTATGGAACGGAGTGCATTTTTCACATGCTGTATGCCAGGTTATAGACAGGGCATTCAGAGCCTCTGTCTGTTTTATGACTTGTTTATCCAATATGGGTTTATTGATGGCTTTATGTCTTCTTTTCCCCTTCTATCACTTCTCTCCCTCCCTGATGTCTCCCCCGACCCGGTGTTTGTGTCTTTCTCTGTCGTGTCCCTCCCTGCACCCACTCGGGTCTTGTTGTCCTTTCTGTTTTTTTAGATCACCACTCCAAAAGTGATTGCCGCTCGCAAGATTTCACTCATTAGTAAGTAATTTCTTCTATTAGTAAAGGTGAATGAGAACACCATTTTGTGAAGGTAAAAGCCACAACTGGGTAGTTTTTGGAATGGTCTTATCTCTGTTTATGCTCATAACTCTTTAATTGCAGCTTCTAAGTCAGATGGAGCTTCAGTGGAGGCAGAGTCTGGAAGTGGAGCTGGCAGAAAGAGGAGGTGGGGATCAAGTACAGCAGTCACTGCTAAGAAACCCTCAATCAGCATCACTACAGAATCTCTTAAGGTATTAAATTATTACACATCACTGAAGCTACAGTCATTTTGTCAACATTTGTTTTGTCAGCAGGTATTTCTTACATTTTTGAGAGTACAATACAAACTGTAGTTTATAGAAAAAGAAGAGTGTGTTGATGGGATTTTTAATCATCTCATTGTCAGTGCTGGGAGAACAATAGTTTTTCAACCAAACATATAAAGTCAGCAGTCTTATGTGATTTAAAAGTGTGCACTGATAAAAAGTCTAGAGGATGATTAACACAACCAGTGCTTACAGGATATGTGTTTCTAATAAGAGGCCAGTATGTTTTAAAAGTATTTAAAAATCCCAACACTGATGCATCCGATACACTCACACCAGAAGACACAATACAGTGTCGGTGCAGTTCTTAGATTGGTCCACAACCCATGTAACATCAGCTTAGTGAGAGCCCTTTTCATTTATCCCCAATAGTTTGGATATGGAGGTCGACAGTTTGCAGGGCTGCAGATAAGTTACAGTCAGTAGTTGTGTACCCACCAAGTTCATCTGTATGGTAGGTGTGGCTTATCAGTGATTAAGTGTATCTAATAAAGTGCTCAATGAGTGTATCTGAGTGACAAAGCGGTGTTAGGTAGGGGCAACACCAAACTTATAAACCAACACAAGTGAATTATTTATGCTGACAGTTACATTTGCAAGGTGATGTCCAATGTGAGCTTGAACCGGCATGTGTAAATTGGGACATAGCATAAGGGTAACTAGATCTTTTACCAGGTTTTAAGTGTGAAAAGGGCTTGTTGGCTGTTAGTTGCTTGTGTGGCATTTATTTAGCTTGTCCCTCCATATAATCTGACATTTATAATTGGTCTATAAGAAAGCAAGCAAGCACATACTGGGTTCAATTCCCAGACGGAGCAGTCTGGGTCCTATGCATGTTCTCATGTATGTGTGGGTTTCCTCCAGGAACTCCCACAGTCCAAAGACATGCGTTAGGTGAACTGGAGATACAAAATTGCCTCTGATTTGTGTTTGAGATTGAACTTGATCAATCATGTATAACCTGTAACTACCTGCCCTGTCATGAATGACCAAAGTGTAAAACATCTCGTTCTTTGTGTGTGTTTGCAGTCTCTGATCCCAGACCTCAAGCCGCTGCAGGAGGCCGTGGTGGACCTTCACCCAGATGAAGGCCGTTTCTCTGGGGATGAAGAATCAACCCAGCAGAGTGAGCGCAACGAGGACCAAGGGCTCCAAATCAGACGCACTGTAACGCAGGTATGCCAGATGACTCTAGTAGTTGTGGCCAAGTGGCCAGTTGTTTATATTGAGGACTGGGTATACTAGTTTTTTTTTTTTCTTTTTTCTACTAAAGGTTGTTCCATCGGAGGGACAGGAGAACGGACAAAAAGAAAAAGAGGAGGAGGAAGAGGAGGAGGAGGAGCCGATGGAAGAGAAAGAGAAGCCCCTAAGAAAACAGAGGAGGGAAAGCTCATCAGAAGTTGCTATGGAAACACCGGAGGGAGACACCAAGAAGGGTATTTTCTTTTTTCACAAAGCTATTGTAATTAAAGTTTTTGAGCAATAAGTCATGAGCTTAACTGTTTAGTTTACTCATTTTAATCTTAGTCAGTTGAATCTCTTATTTATTTATTTATTTATTTATTTATTTTAAAAGCTTACTAAATTTTCTCTTTTTCTCCAGTGACCCCCAATGATTCTGTGGTGAGACGCTCTATCAGTCAGCAGAAGGTCGCTGTGTCCATCACCATAGATGACCCAGTGCGAACAGGCCGCCAGCTCTCACCTCCTCGTGGCAAAACATCCAACATTATCCACATCTGCAACCTGGTCAGAAAACTCTAATGTATTAAGCTGATTTTACAAAAGATACACAGTGATGGTGTTACAAGCTGTACATTCCCATGTTAAGCACTGTAGCCTTTTTCACCCCCCATGCGTGATGAGCTTTCTTTAAGCAGTTTTATGTTAGTCATTTTTGCTTGTGTGGTTTGCTGTGGGTGGGAACAAAAGTTGCCTTTCATTTTACATCAGGTAATAAATGCCTGTAATTAGTTATTACCAATTTGATTTACTGTATTGGGCGGTTGGCATTCTCCTCCAAGTGTGTTCAGCTGTTCAAAAATGCCCCCTTTCCCAAGCTAAACAAAGTGGTCTGGACTTGCATGAATAAGAAGACCTAAGGACAGTGGTAGCCTAGTGGGTAGAGCTTTGGGCTATCAACTGAAAGGTTGAGAGTTCGAATTCCAGCTCTGCCATGCAGCCACTGTTGGGCCCTTGAGCAAGGCCCTTAACCCTCTCTGCTCCAGGGGCGCCGTACAATGGCTGACCCCAGCTTTGACCCCAGCTTTCAAACGCAGGGATATGCGAAGAAAATATTTCGTTGTACTGTACGTCTATATGTATATATGACAAATAAAGGCGTTCTATTCTCTATTCTCTAGACAGGTCCAATTTGTAAAATCCGTAAAATTTACAGCTGTAATTATCATAGCTCACTGTAATATTCCTGTAAATTCCAGGCTCTGAGAAATGATTTTGACCTACAAATAAATGTTTAATAAGGATCAGCTTTTAAAAGGAAAACATTAACTTTTAGAACATTTTAATTTACTTGTGTGTGTGTGTGTGTGTGTAGGTTCGGCCTTTTACTTTAGGTCAGCTGAAGGAGCTGTTGAATCGGACCGGGTCCGTGGTGGAGGAGGGTTTTTGGATTGATAAAATCAAATCTCACTGCTATGTCACTGTAAGTCTGATTACTCATCGTACCCTCTACATTGCATTCCATCTGATTAATTACCATCTATGATTAGTGTGTTTTTTTTTTTACTTTGATAATGCCACTCTTGTTTAAAAGACCAGTTAAACCAAAAATCAATCTTGGTTTGCCCTTTACCCCAAATAATGATCTCCAGTCATGACTTGCTGCCTTTTTAAAGGTGTTCAAGTGGGTACAACTGTCTGTTAGCCCACCGGTATTGGCTGGCTGGGCATCTACTCAGATATGACTGGCTATGTCTGAAGTGGGGGGGTGGTCGAAACCCCACGATGGATTGGTGCCCTGTTTGTGGTGTATTTCTGCCTGGCTGGACATATACACAGACTTAATTGGCAATGTCTAAAGTGGTGCTAATGGCCGAAGCCCAACAATGCATTGGCGCCCTGTTTGTGGTCTCTTCCTGCCACTCTGACCCTGCTCAGAAAAAAAGTGATTAAGCTTAATCAAATTCAATTTGTGAATGAATGGTCCACAGTGGTGACCCCAAATAGAAGTGGGCAAAGGGAATTGTTCTTTCATTAATTGAACGTGCTGTACTGCTCTCTGTGATATTGTGGCAGTGGCAAAGAAATTGTCTGTGACTGAACAAGTCATGTGGTCTGTGCTCGCCAGGGTTACAATTGGAGAGTTGAATATAAGATTGTGAGGACAAAAGAGAAAATGCAAAAATAGAATTAAGTAGAGAACATGTACATTTTATGTTAGGCTGATGTTTTCTATTACCGAGCATAAAACGGTCTGATCTAATGTGTGGGAATGTGTTTGGTTCAGTACTCCAGTACAGAGGAGGCAGTAGCTACTCGTGAAGCTCTGCATGGTGTCAAGTGGCCCTCCAGCAATCCCAAAGTGCTTCGAGTGGACTTCTGTGAAAAGGATGAGGTATAAACATTTCCAGCATCCATGTGCTAAAGTCCTTTTGATTTTTTTCTTGGCGAATTAGAATCTAATCTGGCTTTCTTTTTTCCTCTTTTTGCCCACTTCTCCTTCAGCTGGACTTCCATAAAGGCCTGCTGACTGGCGAGGGCCCACGAGCCCCTCCAGCTGCAACCCGCCCTGCTGCCCCTCCCCCTCTCTTGCCCCCAACTCGTGAGAGAGAGCGGGAAAAGGAGAGAGAAGGTGGCGCGACAGGAGTCAAAGATCAGTGGGCTGAGAGGGAACGAGAGATGGAGCGTAGAGAAAGAGCACGTTCAGAGCGAGAGTGGGATAGGGACAAAGTACGCGACTTCAACAGAGACGAACGGGACGCAGCCAAGAGGTCACGGTCGCGTGAGAAGGACAGGAGACGAAAGGAGCGAGGCAAGAGTAAGGAAAAGAAGTCTGAGAAAAAAGGTGAATATTTGCTTGCATTATTTTATTTCTAGTTGAGAAGATTCTTAGATTTCTAACAAACTGTAAATGCACCTAAAACTCCCCAAATTGCTGTTTACATTAGTGAAGCCATCCGGTTCGTCTCAAGGCTTGGGTTTAGGGGTTTTTCCACTCCAACAGATACAGTCCTCCAAAGCTCCACGTGACTCCGCCAGTGCTCACAACTGCACCTGGACCAGTCAGCAAGAATCTCTGTGGTGCTATCGGCCAGTCGGATGTCAATACAGTTACGATTGGCTATGTCAGTGTTTACTCTGTGATAAAATAGGGAGAGTTGCTTCAGATACGGCATCCGACTTAAAAACTGTACCAGATGAGATTTGCAGTCCATTATGATTCACTTTCCTTTACGGGCAGCACGGTGGCTAAGTGGGTAGCACTGTCGCCTCACAGCAACAAGGTCCTGGGTTCGATCACCAGGTGGGGCGGTCCGGGTCCTGTCTGTGTGGAGTTTGCATGTTCTCCCCGTGTCTGCGTGGGTTTCCTCCGTGCACTCCGGTTTCCTCCCACTGTCCAAAAACATGCAAGTGAGGTCAATTGGAAGACTCTAAATTGTCCATGACTGTTTGATATAACCTTGTGAACTGATGAAGCTTGTGTAATGAGTAACAACCGTTCCTGTCATGAATGTAACCAAAGTGTAAAACATGACGTTAAAATCCTAATACACTAACACTGTCCTTTACAGGCTATAGGTTTCCCATCTTTGTATAATTGCTGTATGAACATGCTCTTTTGAAGACCATTTTCTTTAGTTCAGTATAGACTTGAGCTGACAACACATCTCAACCTTACAATAACAAATTTAACATTGAATTATCAATTTTATTTCTCTCTCTGTTTTTGTTCTGCTGTAGACAAACCAGAGGAGCCTCCTGCCAAATTGCTGGATGACCTGTTCCGTAAAACTAAAGCTGCTCCCTGTATATACTGGCTACCACTTACTGAGGAACAGGTGAGGAATGCATGCCAGGTTTTGTACATTAGCAGTGTTAGCTGTGACATTTTAAGACTTGAAGGCTGAATTAATTTGAATAGTAAAATTTACTTAGAGTCTGTTTGAAAACCTATGAGCTAGCTGTCTTACTACCTACACAGGCAGCTGCCTAAGTAGAGAGGGTTCTAATAAGACATCGACTTATAAGTCAGGTTATTCGAAGGCACTACTTAGACAGCGATTCCATCAGTTTTCACTTACTAAGCTAACACAGTTAGCCTCATGCCATTCAAACCAATGGAATGAGGTGGCACGATGCGCTAGCATGTCAACTAACATCTCCCTCCTTGTACCGAAAACGGTTAAATTCGCTGACGAGCCTGAATTTGCAAATAACATTTGTGCAAGTTAATACAAATTAAAAATCATTTATAATTTATTTACGTTTAAAAGTAACTCAGTTTGTTGCTTCACATCCATCCGCCAGACGCCGCACTGAATGCTGGGATTGCCTTCACCGCTAAGGCAGCATTGGATGCTCCCTTGTCATTCAGGCAAAATACCATTCAGATTTAAGGTGCCTTACTACAGGGGTTTTCTAAAAGATTGAAAACCCCTGCCGTACTAGACAGCATTTCAAGGCATCTAAGAATTCGAACAGCCTACTTCTCGAGAGCATGCGTAGGGTGACGTAAAATGCCGTCTATGTAGAGAGCCTACTAGGTTTTCGAACAGACCCTTAGTCAGGCTTTAATCAACGTACAACAAGCAACCAACTATAAATTAGTCAGAATTAGTCAATTAGAAATTGACTTGCTTCAAACTCTAGTCATACTAGAGTGAGCCGACTGTGGAATTAATGCCAGAAGAGGTTTTTAATAGCTTAGCTATTAGCACTTAGCTCTAGCATCACATCATGGCAACATTTCTCAGTTTGAATTCTGCTTTTGCCAGCTTAAATAAATACGTTTTTGGGGGGCCCAATCAAGTTTGTTGGCGGTTTGCGTCTGTTCAGTCAATTGACTAATTTTCTACAGCCACAGTTTTATTTTGGTTATATTTTGTTTGACAATGTAAACATCCAGAGCCAAATGTATTAAATCACATTTTATTGAGATTTAACAAGTGTTTTAGAAATGGCTTGTTCTAAATGTTCATCAAATCCTCTCAACAGGCAACTAAAAGGAACCAGGAGCGAGCTGAGCGGTTGAAGGAGCGAGAGAAGATCAGAAAGGAACTGGAGGAGGAGGAGAAAAAGAGGGAGGAGGAGAGGAAGGAGCGTGCACGAGGACGAGAGCGAGACGCCGCGAACCCTGCGAGCGGAGGTGGTGGAAGCTCGAGTCGGCCCTCAGAGGGAGAGAAGGACAAAGAGAGGGAGCGGGACCGGGCTAGAGAGAAGGAGGGCGAGAGGAGGAGAGACAGCAACAGAGGCCGAGGTGGAGACTCCAGACCTACGGGGGGCAGCAGGCGCTCACGGAGCCACAGCAACCCCTCCAGGGACAGACGGCGCTGAGTGTGTGTGGTTGTGCGTGCGTGCGTGTGTGTTTGAGAGAGATATAACATCAGTCAGATGCCCTTTCCTGCTCACACAGGCCCAAATATGATAAAGAAGTTCTGGTCCTGAAAAAATTCCCACTTTATATGGTAGCATCACACATGCAGTCTGTCATCTGCTGTACAGCTGCCTTCTTTTGGAGGCTTCCATCAGTTTTTTTCCCCTTAAAAAAAAAAAAAAAAAAAGCATTTTTTGTTGTAGAAATTGATGTTTGGCGGTTGTGTACAGGTTTTCTGTTTTTCAACTGGTTTGGCTTGTAAGAGGTTAATTTCCTCAGTCACACCTTAACGTTGGTGACTATATCGTCAAGCTTAACCAAATCATTTATTTCTTTTTTTTATTTATAAAATCAAGATAAAGCCGGCTTTGCAGGAAGGCAGTTTTGTTTCTCAAGAATTCTCCCTTTAGTCATTTGGCAACTTAAAGGTAATTTATTTTTGCTGACCAGCGTCCCCCTAAGCAGTGTGTTTTGGCCGTCAAGCTGAGCCAAAAGTGCTGCGTGTTTGGGCTGTGGCCTCTCGAACCCTTCAGACCCCGCTGCACTAAGTGGCTGACTACTACACCATGTATCTGCAGAAAGGTCCTGTTATGAAGGAAAACAGGTGTCAGGTTAACGTCTCATCTCTCCCTGTCCTGTTGCCTTCATGGTCGCGTCCCTCTCTTTTTTCTTCTGTTGGACTTTGTAGTCCTCACAGTTCTTTAGTGTTGTGCTCTGTGATTCATATAAGGGAGAAATCTAACCGTTATAGACCAGAGAGGAACAATACACATTTTAACAATGTTTTAACTTTTGTTTTAGTTTGGAAAAAAAAGAAAAGATTCATATTTGCTTTTTGATTATTTTTTGAGTATGCAGAATGTACAAAGAATAAAACAATGACAATGAATGTTGGTGAATATTCTTCTTTTTTGTTGTCAATGGAAATTTAATCAATCAACACTTCGAGGTTACGGTTTAAATCTTGGTTATGGCACTGTTTTTACAGCTCAAAGTCTCAAAAAAGCACAAGTGACCAATCTGAGTACAGTACAAGAACTGAAGTAGGTGGTGAAATGAACAAACCCTTATTTTTTATATTTAGTGTGACTTTTCAGAGTAAATGGCAACTCATCCACATTCTTTTAAATATATTACATCCAGCACAAACAGTAATTGTGCGGGATTGTTTCCTGTAATAAAATTTCTGACCCTCGTAATGTTAAATACTGCAAATGAATAGAAATATTTAAATGTGCAGTGAAATCATGAAGTTGTTATAAGGTTTTTAGTTTCACTTTAATAAAAAATTTTTGATCAGGTGTGTCCTATAAGACTAACTTTTGCATTTCCTAATTATATAACGGTTTATTGTGGGCTTTTTAGAAATATTATACCACTGTGCAGTGTTCATGTGGGCAGCTACATTTACTCAATATATTGAGTAAAATCTTCAAAAATCACACCAAATTTGGTTTTCCAATACCACTCATCTCCAGAAAGATTATATTTGGGGGGGGGGAAATAAAAAATACATTTTGCGCCCACAAATCTATGATCTTCACTGTCAGTAAAAAAAACATGATCAAAGACATTAAAATAAACTTGAGAAATAGGCTAACCATTTCATTCAGTTCTCTTGTGAGTTAGAGCATCTTAAAAAAGGTAAAAGCACACCGCTTGGCTTCCTGTATGTATTAATTTTTGGATGCTACAGAGCATTCTCACTAACAGTCTGCCAGTTTTCATTCAGAAATAACACAAGCAAATAAGTAGGAAGCACCAGGACAAAGAAGCCTTGTTTTAGTGAACAGGGTGGCTCTCATTTCCTATGTAATAAAGAACAGTGGTTACACGTAAATCACTGATTTAAAATAATTTAAATTACCTAATGCTCCAATGAAGCTTCCAAAAACGACATATCTATGTATGGTTTATGGTGCAGTTGCATTAGTGACAGAAATCTGGCAACCTTTGGATTATTTTAAGTATGAATTCCCTTGGCTGGCCGATCTACAGTTTAAATATATGCTGAGGAAGTGTAATATTTAATCAATACATATAATACATAGAAATCTGTGCCAATGAAAGGTATTAGTGCTAATTAAATAAATAAAGATGTTTAAGCGATGTAAATAGCAGATCACAGGCTGTTTAACACTGAATGCTCAGGGCTGCACTGCCAAGGTTCTCGTAAACAAACTTCTACAAAACTTAAAAAAAATATTCTTAAAGTATTAGGACCGTTTTACAGAATACATACAATAACACAACATTATATTTTAGTATAATGTTTAGTACAAAACTCTGTATTGGGCTGCACACGGAGCAAAAAGAGCCCAGCTTACCCTGCAATGTGAAATGCTGTGTCTCAATAGCAGCCTCGCTATTGGTCGAAATGTACCAAAGCACACTACAGAGTAAATAGGTTGTAATTTGGAACATAACAGCTCTCTTCTACTTCACTCGCTCAGTCACTTTCTTAACCGCTTATCCAATTAGGGTCGCGGGGGGAGGGGGTGCTGGGGCCTATCCTAGCTTTTCAATGGGCGCAAGGCACACAAAAGCAGGGCAGACACACATTGCACGGGAACCTGGCGTGTTTGCACCAAGAATGTCAAGAACTCACTACAGACTTTATCACAGACTGGACTGAATAATAACTTCAATTATTTTTGCTAGTTATAACTTTTAGTTCATTTTAATTTGTGTGTGTTTGATTTGTGTAAATTCTATTTATTCAAATTATTCTCCAGGCCACTCAACAAGGATGGAGGTCCCTGCTGAGTCTGGTTCCTCTCAAGGTTTCTTCCTGTAATTTTAAGGGAGTTTTTCCTTGCCACTGTCAAGGAAACAGGGGTTTTGGCTTGCTCAACAGGGGTTTTGGTCTGTTAGTCCTGGATTCTGTAAAGTTGCTTTGAGACAATGTCTGTTGTAAAAAGTGCTATAGAAATAAAGTTGACTTGACACACATACACCTATTCACTAATAGGGCAATTCAGTGTCTCCAATTAACCTGGCTGCATGTTTTTGGACTGTGGGAGGAAACCCACGCAGACTCGGGGAGAACATGCAAACTGCACAGAAAGGACCCGGACCAGACCACCCTGCCTGGGGATCGAACCCAGGACCTTCTTGCGTGAGGCGACAGTGCTACCCACCGAGCCACCCTCTTCTACCTTATTGCAGCATTGCAGCTTTATATGTCAACTTGCTTAAGTTCTAATCCGTATGTGGCCTTTAATTTTAATTGTAGGTTTCAGTTCAGAAAATTGTAGGTTCCAGTTCAGAAAATTGTAGGTATGTTTTTTTATTATAAAAAAAAACACAGAAATTAGAACCCAAATTTAGACAGAAAGAAGTTTATTAATACAGACAGATACAGGAATGTTTATTCTTTTGCAGAAACACTTTCTTTTTAAAAATCTCTTAAAGGTAAACATGTTCATTTAAGTGCAAAATCTTTGCTAGTATTATTAAATATATTTTTTAAAAGTTAAGCAAAAATCCCTTGTAATTCTTTTCTACAGCAGATAAGAGAATATAAACAATAACACAATGCGATGGTTCCTAATAACTTAATAAGGCTGATAACAGTAATCATCACCATGTGGAGAATCTTATACCGAACGTGTAGTCAGCAGGTACAGTTACTGGCCACTAGAGGGACCCACAGATCCACCTAGTTCCATCCACACTGTTTGTTTGAAATGTAGGACCTCAAGTTTAAAAAAATCAGTCATTAAAACCATGTTTTTTCCTCAGTCAGTGCAGGACAGTGAAACCTGTTCAGCTATTATACACGATAATATTGGGAATGAAGCATATCAATACATTAAATACTTACAAAATGACAACATATAACCTTGGTCACAAACATTAATACACATGAATAAAAAAGGCAAGTATGTTGGTCCAGCAGAACGGATTTTTTCTCTCATTCAGTGTGTGTTGTGTGGGGTGATGTTGTGAGAGCTGCACACCCTGTTCATGTGACAAGAGTGACAGAGGAGGTGGGAGTCCAGCGGAAAGCACTGAGATCCTGGTTTATCTGAGAGCTGCTTCCCACACTCCTGCACCGACAAGACACACACAGAGAGAGAGAGAGAGAGAGAGAGAGAGAGAGAGAGAGAAGAGAGAGAGCTTAAGCTTTATTATAATAATATACACATTGGTCAGATCACCAGTGTTTCACCAGATTAATAAATCACTGCATTATAATTTAGACTGTTTGCTCCATAATAATGTTTAATGTGCATTTCCTGTGTTCAATGTCTGTTTCATTTTCAATGTTATAAACCCTCAATACCTGGTATTTAAGGCATTTACTAAATGCATTTAAAAATCCAAAAAATCCAAAATCCAATTCAAAGAGAATTAAAACTGTGAGAGATTACAATGCAAGAAACTGAGGATTAAGGGTCATACTCCAGACCAACAGTCTGCATTTAGCAGGCGCTTCTATCCAAAGCAATTTACAGTACTGTGACAGTATACTGTTTAAGCAATTGAGGGTTAAAGGCCTTGCTCAAGGGCCCAACAGTGACAACCTGGCAGTGGTGGGGCTTAAACCTGTGACTTTTTGATTACTAGTCCAGTATCTTAACCGCTAGGCTACAACTGCCCTTGGATTAGATTACTTGATTACTTTGATCAAGTAATCTAATCCAGTCATTTAGCCACAGGGTTTCCAATATATAATTATACAGAATTACAGTTATATATTATAAATATATAAAAACGAAGTTGAGATGCATATCAGTAACACCTGTAGGCAAAATCTCAACATGCTGCAAAATCTGCCAGCTTTAATCATATTCTCATAATTCAATCAGTCCATTAAGTTCCATTTTCAAAACAAACCCATTTTTAAACATCTAGTTCTTTTAATGATTAGTTTGTACCACAGAAAATGGCATTTTTAACTACTATATTTATAAGAAAGTTAACAAGCAAAGGTCTTTCACATCGTTTGTCTACCAATTTAGTAGTTGCTGGTTCTAATGTACTGGCAAGATTTCTACTGAACAACAGCTATCAGCCTGGGAGGGTGAGGGCTAAAACATGCTTTCAACAAAACATGTGAAGGCAGCTACTGCATTTTTTTCTAACTGCTGCTTATGCAACACACATCATGCTGCAGCTAAACAGCACTTTAACTGTTGCATTCATAAACTTAAAATGTCCATTAGTGTAATCTGTATGATTTCTTAGGGCTTACTATGTCTGTAATAATTTTAGTACAGTTAGAGGTGGGCAGTCACATTCATGACCAGTGCTCGAGGTGGACTGATTCTCACTAGTACATAGACCTGGTACTTCTACATTTTACACTTTGGCAAAACATATGTTTTTCTTGCATTCAGACACTTCTCTGCTGGTATTTCTGCCCTTTCCATATGATGTAGAATGCCTAATGTTTGTCAATACTGGCTGATATGCCAACATGTGAATTTAGGGGAGTGCCAGCATTTTTCAAACAATAATCTCTACAGCTGACAGTTTCAAGTCTGTCAAACAGACAAAATAAAAAAGACCACTGAAACCGGTAAATGTGCTGCCATGTTTGAGAATGACAAGTCTGGTAGTTTTTGATAACTATTTAGTTTTTTATCACTGGTGTAACATAGTAATGAACAACCACATACAAATATTTTAATACATTTGGAAAAAAACATATTTCCATACTGAAAATATATGTCTGCAAAAAACACCAGTCCAGTCTGGCTTGTTTATACATTATCGAAGGTATTACAAGGGTCTATGGTGTACAAGCCTAGATGATTTTCAAGCATGTTATAAATGATCAAGATAGCACACTATTTACTAAATGTGCTGAATTTGTTTTCCATCTATGGTAAAGTTACTGTTATGAGTGCACTTCATTCATTTCACATCCTCCAAAAATCTCTTATCCAGAATTATATAAACATTTTAATATCAATACTTTTTGTTTAAGAACTTTGTTTGTTTGTTTATTAGGATTTTAATGTCATGTTTCACACTTTGGTTACATTCATGACAGGAACGGTAGTTACTCAATACACAAGATTAATCAGTTCACAAGGTTATATCAAACACAGTCATGGACAATTTAGTGTCTCCAGTTCACCTCACTTGCATGTCTTTGGACTGTGGGAGGAAACCGGAGCACCTGGAGTTAACCCATGCAGACACGGGGAGAACATGCAAACTCCACACAGAAAGGACCCGGACCGCCCCACCTGGGGATCAAACCCACGACCTTCTTGCTGTGAGGAGACAGTGCTACTCACTGAGCCACCATGCCGCCCATTTAGGAACTATGTTTGCAGTCACATACAGAGTTCTTTTATTATTAAGGCATGGTCTTATTTTTTAAAGTAGACACTGTGGACTAAACAATCACTTCATTTAGTTAGTACTTAATTGGTATATATCTGATTACTTGCTTATGATCCCAAACTGACCATCACAAATGACTGTGTCCCAGCATGTGCACTGTACGTTGCTCTAATTTTACTGCTCACAATGCAAACATGATGAACTTCAAAGTTTTAAAGCTAAAAACACAATCTGCTGCAAGATAGCTGCTATTCCTAAACGGAAGAGTAAGACTGTCCAAGAAGGGAAGGAAACTAAACAGGAAAATTAATACAATTTTTTCAGGGGTTTCCTTCCTAATAAAGCTAGGAAAATCTGACCTAAATGCACCTTTAATCTATTTTGTAGCGGATGCTGACAGCTTGCTTTATTATAATTATTAGTCTCTTTATTATGATTACCATTATTTAGGGCCGGACGATATGGCTAAAATTTATATCACGATATAACTCCTAATTTCGGTCGATACGATATAATTCCGATATCGATTAGAATAACACAAATGTCAGAAAAACTGCCAAGAACACCAAAATTGGATGGCTGTACCTGCAAACCTCTTTTCTGGTTTCTGGCAAGAAATACAAGCTGAATACACCACTGAATTAGTCCTTCCTCTCTTATCAGCTATTTCGTCTGCTTCTTTTTCTACTGTGGACAGTGGCGGAGCCAGACCATTTTCTGTCTGATACCTTATTTTTGTATATGGCTAGTGGCTGTTGATCTAGTAATGTTTTGGTCACTCACTTGTTTACCTATACAGGCAGTGAGTGCCATGTAGAATTACATCAAAGATATTCCTTTGCAATACTTGATCATTTGGTTGCAAACTTGTGTGTACTGATGAGACTCATTTGAACCCCAGAACATGCCAGTGTGTGTGAATATGATACATTCTGACCAACACTATTAAGCCAAATCAGCATTGAAAATTGACTTTACTTTTAATAGCCTTCTACAATGCTGGGGCTTATTAAAACTGAATATTCTCTTTTCAATAGAAGTGTTATTTAAATGCTATTAAATTGTTTTGGAAAAAAAAAACCTCCCAATTAGGAGGAAAACAGCCCAATCTGGCAACAGTGGAACGCGAATATCCCGTTGGTGCCTTTATTCGTAGCGCGCCACAACTCAACTCAACTCAACTTTATTTATAGAGCACTTTAAAAACAACAACAGCTGTGACAAAGTGCTGTACATAGATAATTATAAAACATAAAACAAAACTAATAAGAAGTAGTATTAATAACTGGTATTAGTACTCAGTACTAGTACTTTTTTTTGTAATTGTGTTGGTGGTTGACATTTATGTTGAGTGTGTAACTGCACTGTTTTGATGGAGAACTACTCGCTTGAGGTGCGCTGTTGAATTGCGTCCCTGTGGGAACACCTGCGAGCAAAAATGCTTCCGCAAAAAAGTAACACATTACATTTACATTTACATTTACAGCATTTAGCAGACGCTTTTATCCAAAGCGACTTACACAGTGAGCGGAACACAATGAGCAATTGAGGGTTAAGGGCCTTGCTCAGGGACCCAACAGTGGCAACTTGGTGGTGGCGGGGCTTGAACCAGCAACCTTCTGTTTACTAGTCCAGTGCCTTAACCACTGAGCTATCACTGGCCCCTGGGCAAAGCGCACTGACGTAATGCATATCGATCGAATTTGTTTAAAAATCATATCACCGTTATTGAAACATTTTCTATCGCGATATATATCGATATCGAATTATTGTCCAGCACTACCATTATTATTATTATTAGACAGACCAGATGTTCTGGAGAAACAGTATCAATATGGGCAGCACTTTGGTGTAGAAGTATGTTTTAGATCAAGTTAGGAGCTGGAAACCCACCTGCTCTACCTTCCAGTATCATAATGCACAAATCTATTTAAAAAAACCAAAATATAATGTATTCGGTGGAATAAATGTCTCACAGCTGGTTTGTTTATGAGCCTAATTCATTCCAATTAACACAGATATGCTAATTAAAAGTGTGTGTAACAAAGGTACTGAACAGATTGCTGAAATTCTACAACATACATGAAATCTATGTAATGTTAATAGTGCATTACAGACACAGATCAGTATTAAAACCATCACTCACCTCACAGTGATAGCACTCAAAGTGATAGTCTTTGTTCATAGATACCACCCTGAGAATCTCCTCACTGCCCTGTAACAACAAAACCACACAGTCAGGACATGTTTCCAGCACAGCTGTGTATAAACCCACTACCTGCAACATTTCACCATTTTTCTCTGATTCACCAAAGTATGGTGATTGTTTGATGAGTCAAATCAGGTGTGTCAAAGCAAAGGAAAGATTAAGCTGTGTAGTAGTGAGTGTACTGGGTGGTACATTTTTAAGGTATGATAAACTAGTCCAATAATATTACAGCTTCATGGTATTAAGCAACCATGTTAAAGTACACCCACATGCCATTCCAATTGCTTATTTATTTACATTTAGTAATGACTTTATTCCAGTCAAGACTACAGTGGGTCCAGAGTGACACACTAGATGTAAAGCAGGAAGTGCCAGCTGATGATAACAACAAATTTAAAGGGTTTAATTTTTTTTTTTTTTTACTTGATGAACACGTTTGTGGTGCAGAAAATGTTATAGTGACATTTCATGTGCTTATTAGGCCTGTCACAATTATACCAGCAATTACTTGCAAAACATATTTATGATAAACAATTATTCTTAACTTTATGACAGTTTTAAAATAAAGGGATACATCTTTTAGTCATTAATCTTTTGCAACTATTTAACCGTGTCGGGTCGTTATAGGTCTGAAGCCTATATTAGAGGCATTGTATGCTGAAAAAAGACACAATTAAATTTTTTTTTTATTAAAAAGGACTATACTGATGCAAAAACAGTAAAAGCACCATCTACAATGATCAAATTGTACAAATAATGGTACTTTCAAATAGCCCTTCAAGAGGCTGAAATTGTGCAAGGGTTTTAATTAGCTATATTCTTAAATAATAGTAAGCAGCTTTCTTAAAGCTCACAAGCAACTCTCACTTTGAACAAGGTGCATACATTTTCAGTTAATGAAAAGTGTAAAATCAACATCAAATAAAGCAGTTCCTATGCATTTTCCTCCCAGTCTAGTTATATCCAATTAGCTGCTGACCTACAGCATTTCCATCTTCGAATGAGCCAATCATTGTCCTCATAGGCTCTGGGCCTACCTGTAGCAGAGCTGAGAGTCAAACTCGTGAAAACGGTAATTTGAATAAACCGAACTGAACATGAATTGTCTAGCACTAAAATAGCTTAAACATTTACTCGTTCTGCTCTATGTGGTCAAAGGATGTGTTAACCCCTGAGCCCTAGACATTCCATAGCAAAACCACATGCATTGTAGTTTGGAAGAGCCTAAGACACCTAAACTCAATAATAAGAAAGGGTGTCCACATACGTTTGGCCATAAAGTGTATGAGTCAGTTGTTATTAAACAGTGTTGTATCTTGCAGAAAAACTGTAACAGTTTAATGTTTAATCTGTACATATTAACACAGTTAATGGTCAGAGCATTAGCCGTGACTAACCGTTAAACCATGACACTGACAAGGTAATGTGCAGGGTGGTATATGGACTCGACATGAAATCTGGCATTGTTTGTATCATAAGATCTTTCTGAATGCAAAAACAGAAAAGAAGTCACTAACATAAGTCTAAAACAATAATATACCCTCACTCACCTCAGCAGGTAAAATGGGTTGTAAACAAGCAGCACATTTAGGAGCGAATGTCCTGAAACACAAAATAATGAGATCACAAAAACACATGGAGGATTCATTTTTAGGGTGCTGGCATCCATACAGTGAAAAAAAATGTCTAGACGTGTTGGTGCCTCACTGCTCTTACAGTGGTGTGTCATTAACATGTGGCTAAATATTACACATAAAAGGCATGAAATAAACCTGTTTGATGTTTTCCAATTTCAAAAGTATAAATCAGTAGTCTCTGATCGTTTGTGTAGATTTTGTGCTCACCTGTTGTAGTCTGCAACACAGTAGACGTTATTGAGGTAGTCCACTGTGAAAGGCACGCCATCCAGAGTCTTCGAGCACACCGTACAGCGGAAACAGCTTGGGTGGTAGGAGTTCCCCAGGGCTTGAAGAATCTAACAAACACACCCAAACTATGAGTTTAACATGTAAATACTTGTAGATAGAACTAATATTAAATTCTTACTAGAAGACATTTTAGACATAATATTAATCACATCTACGTGCCAGAAAATGTTACAACATTTACAAAATCTGGAATTTTTCCTCTTTATCTTACAATCTAGTAATTTCCGATTCCAGATTGTGAACCCTTAGCTGAATGAACAACCCCCAATCTGATCAAGCAGAGCCATATCACTACACGGCCCCTCCGACAAGTGTCCAATCTGTGGCAGCTACTTCTCATCTGCCAGTGTTGGGTTCCCACACAAAGCCATATCGCATACAGAGAGCTACGCTAAGCTTCATGTGAAACCTAACCCCTCTTCCCTCGCACTTGGCCAACTGTGTTTGTGTGGACGCCTGGGCAGGTCGGTGGCTCTGCTGAAAACTAAACTCATGAGTATAACACTCCAGCTTGGTGTACTAGTGTTAGACCACAGCTGTTCCTTCAGGATTCCACTACTAGTACTGCATGATAACACAAAGAAGTCACCATGGTTGGAAAGGTACTGTAGTAGGTGGTTACAAAATATTTCAGATGCTTTAACTATCTCTCAGAATACAGTTCAGCACAATGTTAAAATGTAAAAAGCACATGGCAGCATCAACAACAACCTTCAAACTAGACAGCAGGAAACTACCGAAGGCCAATTAGTCAGTCAGTGTATGTGACAACAGTCTCACAACTGGCAAACCAACCAATACACAACAAATGTACTGAGAAGCAATGATGGTGGTGAGAACATATGGTTTGGGGTGAGCAATTGGTACAGATTAAAGGGAAAAGTGATGCTGCCAAGAACACAGAAGTGTCTGAGAAAAACACGCAAGCATCACCACAACCCTAAACACCCTGCCAAACAACCAATGCAGCAGTTTAAGGATAGTGAGGTGAATGTCTGAGTGGTCAAGTCAGAGCTCTGATATAAATCTGATAAAAAGAATCTGTTGATAAACAAAATTTGACTAAACTTAAACAATGCTACAAGAAACAATGGGCAAATGTTTCTCAGTCTTGGTATTACAGCTGATATACATTTCCAAACAGACCAATGGCAGCAAATTAATAAAGATGGTTTTAGTATTAAAGTATTAAGTATTAAATCAAGGAATCAATCACTGTTCTAAATGACTCCTTTTAGTCGGTCACATTAGGATGCCACTGCAAACAACTGAGAAAAAGTCTTTACATCGGATGCCCTTTTTGATGCAACCCTCCTATTAATCCCAGCTTGGGACTTTTAGACTTGTTGAAAACTTTATAACTGTTGTTTTTTTTTGTTGTCACTTAAAAGTTGTAAAGTAAAATGTGCATAACCTGGAAAAATAATTTTAATGCCATTGGCATAGAGTGGTTTACTGTAGGCACTGGGGTTTTTTATCACAACTTTTACTTTTTACCGGACGCAATGCAGTAACACACCCTGGACAGGATGCCAATGCATCACAGGGCCTCAGTCATACACGACCAGACTTTGACAATCAGGTCTGTATGTAGATGCCAAGCAGCTGTTAGCACTGCTGGGGATTCAGACCCTGGATACCAACTGTAATGGGCTAGCATAATGTAACGCTTTCCTAAAGCTCAAGTTAACATATGACAATATTACCCGCATGGTTTTAGAAACCATAAAAATGGTAGTAATGTTTAGTAAAAATTACATTATCTGGAAAACAATGTAAAACTCATCACAGAGGGAAGAACTGTCTGTAAATTGTAGTGAACCAGAAACAAGGAAGCTATTGGACACTGACATGCTGGTGATAAGTAGCATCATATGTAGGACTTTTAATACATCTTTCCCAGCAATTCTGTATAAATATGTGCAACCCAGTAAAATAGCATGTAAAGACATGTATTAATTACAGAGTCACTGTCCTGTGTTTTGAGTATAAATAAGGATAAAGTGTACAGTTTATGTAATGGCACAATAACAATTCCAAAATCCATCATTTCACCAACCTCTACAATAACTACAAGTAAAATGTAGTATATTAATACTAGCAAAGCAGGATATATGCTTACCTGCTCCAAGATCAGATGTCCACAAACGCAGCATTTTTCAGCTGCTGCCTGGAAGCCTGAAAACTGAGAGACAATGCAAAGAGAGAAAGTAAAAGAAATCAGTAACCTGTAAGTTGCTGCAGTATAATAATCATAACACAATTCTGATATTCAGTTTTAATGTTTCTCACCATGTAGTCCTCCTTACAATACACTGACCCACTGACACTGTAGAAGTCCTTATTTCTAAGAGTGCGACCTAAGAGACAAGACAAGAAGCTGTATATGAAGTAGGTAGTGTGGGTGCAGCACAACAAGGGTCCTGGGGACCATGGGTCATCCTACACACCTAAACTATAGGTTTTCTTTTAGACTGGACTGACCAGTTTACATTGCACCTTGTTGTCCAGATTTTACACCTTCTTGCTTTACGTCTAATGATTTTGTGTGGCACCAGATGAATCCATTAGTCAAGTCAATAAATTAATAAATAAATGAACTAGGGGTGTCAATCATTAACCAGTGATTAACCAACAAAAAGGCCACTGCTGTCTGTTAATGCTGTTCGTAGAAAATGTCGTTTAAATTCACTGTAACAGTGGAAGGTTGATTAGAATTGGGAGTGGAGCTACAGAACTGTCAAGTAAATGCTGTCGGGTATCGGTCAAATGAAACTGGCAAAATTTGCATGCCTAAATGGACAATATTTTTCCTCCTGAAACACAAACACGGTTTTACCCACGTAGCATATGACTTATATGCAGGCTGAAAAGTGCCGAATATAATGCACACACCACTCCGGTGCAGAGAAGACATCTACATCTCTAAACTGTAAAGACATGCTAAACAAAGCAGGCAATATTTTTAATCACTCAGTAACAGTTACCTATACCATTACACACAAATTTAGATAATTGTTGTCATCTTAGACAGGCTTTGTTTTGATGCACAAATGCACTTAAGTAAAACAAAGTGTCTGTAGAGGAAGCTTACTTGGCAGTAAATGCAATCAGACTTAAATCTAAGCTGTAAGACTTGTGTTACTATAACCTCCTGGAGTCACACAATGTCTTTAACAAGGTAAATCTGAAGAAGCAGGACTATGCTGTAATTTAAATTGAATAGTCATATACTGTGAAGTATAGCCAGGAAAGCCCAGCAGTGACAAAAAGGGAATTGTTTGGAATTGTACCATTACAGTTTGGCATTGTACATTCATCCATTTACATTACCTGCTTTTTCCTGGTCAGGGCTGGCTTTGGGTTAAGCACAAAATAAACTGTGTGCAACGCAGGATCACACATTGATACAAGTGGCACTATTTTAAGGCACCAAACACTCACACTTTCTGTACTCACTCCCAACTAGTAGCAAATTCACCTTATGTGTGCTACTGGGACATGGTAGAAAACCGAAGTACCCAGAAGATATCAGTGTAATTATTAGCTGACTGTTAAGGTTTGTTGACTCACTTACCACAGGACACACACGTGAAACAGCGGGTGTGATAGAGACTGTCCAGAGCCTGGCAAGCGTTATCCGCACCATACACACCTTTACCACACTTTACACATGTTCCTAAAACACAACATGAACAACTTAAGGTCACACAGAAGAACACCTGCTTCATTAAAACGTTGTATTTTAAAGTTATGATCCACTCACATGCTTATCTAAATTGGAAAATTAAAGCTTCAGCCAAACAATTACCTACTCATATAACACAACACAAATCCTGGCTGGATTGTAATAAATTTTTGTGGCATGTGAGTCATGCATTTTTTGGGCTGAGTAATGGCCAGCATGTTTGTTTAGTGTTTAAACATAGTCTCACAAGTGAGGCATGCAGCCCCTCTGTTGGATAACAAACCAACAGATAATGTTTAACAGTATTGTTAAAATGGAATTTAAACACTAAAAGAGTTTTACACTTTGTAATGTTTGTTTAAAGACAGCATGGGGGATTATACCTCACAACAATGAAATCAAACACACACCCAACCCTGTTGATAGTGTGAGAGAGCCTTCCCTCAGGACTCAAATACCTGAACTGCAAGAACACACGCCTATGCATGCTATTACATGTAACTCACACTCACACACACACACTTCCCTGCCCAATGTACACTGCTTCTTCTGGCGCTTTTCTATGACCCAATGAACATGCAGTCTATAATTTAGAACCATGCATAGTCATTATATGTGGTCGTAGGAGATATTTTTGACTGTGTGTTGTCTATTCAGAAATGCCTGTGTGCAGCCTTGGGTAGAGGAGCGGTAAATTAGCTCACTGGCATGCGAGTGAGGTATGGAGGCTGATTGGTGGCCTGGGTGGAGGGCACAGCCATAATGTATGTTTGCTCTTTTCTGCTCTGTTCTAAATTGTGATCTTTGTTGGACTGACTCAGTTCTGTGGTTGGGCTTGCCTTGACATCGGTGCTAAATTTTCTGCTTGCAGTCCCTGTGAGGCCTGTACAAGTCACTGCAAGTCTGACTATTTTCATCCACTTATATGCTGCTTCCTGCAACTTACACCTTCCTCCTTTCTCCACTAAATTCAATAACAAAAATGGGAAAAGTGTTCATTATCTTACCAAAAAATTCTTGTCTGTCCAAGGAAGACTGTGACTCTCTCACTGTTACATGCTCCTCCTGAGATTTTATGGTTGTTGCCACACCAGCTGCAGGAGGTGCTATAGTGGACCCAGGTTGCTCCTTCAGGGTTAGCCCTCCAACCATTTCCTCTCCCTCCAAAGTCATGTCCCTTAGTAGTAAGCGTGTAAGCTCCTGCTGGTAGTGTGTCCCTGGCAGGTCCGAGTGCCTCATCCTCTCACCTGAACCATCTGTCCGAGGTGGCCGCTGCTCTGCACCACTCAACCACTCTGGGGTACTTCCTGCTGGAGGGTAGGAGTGACGACTATCTTGAAAGCCACCGGCAATCCCTGATGCCCTTTCTAGGTAATCTCGCCACACTTCTATCGGTGGCGCTGTTGCTTTCCCTGGCCCAGATGTTGCGTACAGATGCCCAGTAGTGGCACTGCCTAGCTGTGTGGCGGAGAAGTGCAGTGGCTGGGCAGGACCAGGAGCATGTCTGATGTCATAGCCAAGGCTAATGCCACTGGTGCGGTTGCTGCTGCATGGACTACCAACAGGGCTTCCACTTATGCCACCTATTCCCGTACCTCCACCTCCGCTAGCTGTGCTGCTGGCAAAGCTTGATCGCGGACTTGCCAACACAGACTCCTGCAGGCTGAAAGAGGAGCAAGGGCTTAGTGTTGGACCTGGAGGAAATAGGCAGGTAGCCCCAGGACTATCATGGCTCCTTAGTGGAGGGTGGGAAAGTGATGCTGGCCTGCCGCTGTCCCATGGCTCGCCTCCAGAGCTCCAGCGCTTGTAGAAAAGTGCCTCCTGCAAGGAGAGGCGCTTGTGGCGCTCAGGTTCAGGGAGAAAGTTCGGTTCAGCAGAGCCTGAGCGAGGAACTTGACTTGGCGTCGGGTATGGTGGTGGCATGGAAGACAGTGGAGCCTGGGCCAGTAACTGCTGCCTCCGCACCAACTGTTGAAGCTCAAGAGAATAACGTCGCTGGTTTAGAGCAGCTCGAGAGGTTGGGCTGTACGCACCTTGTGGATCTCCATTCTCACTATATGTCAAGTCGGTGCGTCTTGGCTGGTCACAGGTCCCTCGGCCCTCCATGGTCTCAGGCAGGTAGCATGATGCCCTCTGTTGGGGTGAACGCCGCCGTAAAGGGGCAAGGGTCACCGGATGGTGTTCAACTGGAGGCCCGGATTCTTCTGGTACAGACGCCGAGGTGGTGGTGACACAGGATGACACCCTTTGAGAATTGACCACTTTTGCAAGTCTGCCAGTTGATGAAGCACATGGTTCTCCTGAAGGTGGGCAGGTCAGGCTGAACTGAGCAGTATTCGCAGGTGCTGGGTTTGGTGTCGGGATCACACGGCTTACTACCGGCGTTTCGGTGCTAATGCTGATGCTGTTACTGTTGTTATTCGTGTTGGAAAGTTCATTTTTCTTTTTACTAAACTTGACACTGCCAGAGTCAGCCAGCCTTAACTTCTGCTTTAGTTTTGTGCCAATTCTCTCCATGACTTTAAAAACTTGCAGACGACTTAAAGTATTAACGCATACGTTTGCAGTAAAATAACAAAAAAATAATACCCCAAATGTAACAAATTCAAACAAAGTCTCCGTTTATGTCTTCGCGCCAAAGACACACCCCAAAAACGCATGCATGAAAGTGGCTTATTACTAAATGACTGGCAAATATAACCTCCTTGTGCTGATTGGATGAATATTGCCTTTCACCTTATAGCTTTTACTTCTTTTTTAGGGTCTGGAAAAGCCACGTAAGCCAAATATTTTTTTTTCTAGAACATATATTATACAAAAAGAACTTCGAATATGATTTTTGTCTAAGAATTACTGGCCCCATAAATACAGTGTAAATACAAAACAATGTTCAAGTTTCTTCTCTAAATATACAGCAGGTGAAATGACAGACAATGTAATCAAAAGGACAAAAATATTTAGTTTAAAACACCTGAACTAAGTCTTAACCTTAGAATAAATATCTCGGATAAAATAAAGAAAGATAAATTAAAAACGTTATGGCATTTCTGTGGGCTACATCTCACACTCATCAGACTTGAAGAGGTGTTTGATGTGGCCGGAAAGTTTCCACGTCGAGAATCTCATGGCTGTGCATGTGTGAAGGGAACCATGCACATCCATTTGGTAGCGGACTAATGACTTTTCGACTAGTCCTGGACTTCTGTCGCCAGCTGGCAAATATAAAAGTGACCAGTTGTAGACCACGTCCTAGTTTCTACAGCTCCTAAAAGAATCCCTTAAAACGTCGTCCTTTGTACGGAGCAGAACGGTCCTGGTTAAAAGCGCTGTAGGTAGCGGTCACACTCAGAAATGCTGCTGCTTTTTAGGGTTTTCTGAGGGCAGCTGAGAAGTCTTCATTCTCGTAAGTTCCACTTAATCCTTTGTTTAGATATAAAAGTCCTTTTCAGCTTTGAAACAGTCCTGTGTTTTTGTAGGACGACAAAGTTTTCGTCCCCTCTCTCGTCAGCCTGGTTAGCAGCTCCAAACACAGCCAAGATTGAAAAGTAAAATGTTCCCGTTTATCCGCTTTTCACACAGAAGCGGCTTTCCCCCCAAGTGAACACAATTCACCTCGTAGTCTAAACCAAAATTCAGTCATAGAAACAAAAATAAGCAAACCACAAACATCCTCACAGCGTCCCCACGTCTTCCAGTCCGGCTATAACATGACCATGATTAACACAAATAGTGGAAACCCCGACAAAAACGGGAACACAAAGAAGTGAACAAACTGCAGCCGCGCCACACGCTGTATGAAAACTTCTCCAAAAACCGTCCACAAAACGTGTCCAAAAAAACAACAGGAAAATGAAAGAACGCAGATAAAGCGGTGTTTCTTTCTTTGCTGCAGTTTTTTCTCTTCTCATTACCTTCCTCTTCTTTCTTCCTCTGTAGCGCTTTTTTCAGACCGGAACATCTTTCTCTGGCCAGGCAGAAGCGCGGAGGAATAGCTGCATCCAGCAATTTCGTCACACAAACCAAACTTCTCAGATTGATGCGGGCACTGGTGCGCCCTCTTTCTTCTTCCACTGGGTCTACTGCAGAGTTGTTCTGGGACTATTTAACTTCTCTGTATTCTTAATAGGTAGAGATTTTTTGCACACAGAAAACAAACAAAAGTAGAAGAACAAAAGTGATCAAATTTATTGTTATACTGTAGTTCATAAAAGTCATCTAGCCTAAATTGTTACTAATACAAGCAGTACCATATGCTTGGATTAGTCCCTTTCACGAACCTGAAGCAACCATGTATTTAAAAGCTGCTTTTAAAATAACACAATGTCCCATCTAACTAGGGCAGTGATAGCTCAGTGGTTAAGGTACTGGACTAGTAATCAGAAGGTTGCCGGTTCAAGCACCACCACTGCCAAGTTGCCACTGTTGGACCCCCGAGCAAGGCCCTTAACCCTCAATTGCTTCAAATCATGTTCAGTCATAATTGTAAGTCGCTCTGGATAAAAGCGTCTGCTAAATGCCGATAATGTAAATGTAAATCTAACTAAATTACACTTTTTATTTAAAAAAATGATACTGTTTGTAAAAAATGTGGATTTTACGACTGATTCGGTCTTGTATCTAAAATGTGGGCTAGCACTGTCGCCTCACAGCAAGAAGGTCCTGTGTTCGATCCCCATTCTGTTTGGCGTTTGCATGTTCTCCTCCGGGTGCTCCGGTTTCCTCCCACGGTCCAAAGACATGCAAGTGAGGTGAATTAGAAATACAAAATTGCCCATGACTGTGTTTGACATTAAAACTTGTGAACTGATGAATCTTGTGTAAAGAATTACTACCGTTTCTGTCATGAATGTAACCAAAATGTGTAAAACATGACGTTAAAATCCTAATAAATAAATAAATATCTAAAATGTACATGTTTTACACTACAGTGTAGGCTATACATTTCTATCTTGCATTATTTACCTAAAGCAACCAAAGCTTTACAAAACACATTTATTTACATAGGCATTTCTAAATCATTTATCTTTAACTGTACAATCACTTCAATAACTGATCACTTGTAGCTATTTTACCTTCGTTTGTCATTCCTGTCCCCTTGTTTCATGTTACTGATCTCCAAAATGTAAATAAATTAAATAAATATAGCTTAGGCTATACATTTTGCTCTTTAGTAAATAGTTTAGTAAAATAGTCTGTTGTTACTGTTTTTATCAAATTAAATATAGGCCTACTGTAATTTATTTTTAAAATAAATTCTGACCTATAAACTTAAATTTAGTAAAGTATGGAAAAACTACCCCTACACATGCAAATTATAATTACAGCCGATGGCAAAAGACAAAAGTCAACAGATGGGTTATAGATAAAAAAAGCATTTTACCAAAAAAAAAAAATCATTAGAAATAAAGTATCTTGCCATTTTTTGAACCTACAAGTGTGTTTATCTTACACTGCGGTTACATTTTGACCAGGTTTAATAAATATATGCACTTACAGGTCATTCTGGAGGTCAACCACCCTCCTGCCCCCCATATGCATTATTTGTTTAGGAGCCTAAAAGATGTTGGTGAGACCGGGGTTTATTTTAATTCATTTAAAACACCTAAACTCTTACAGTATAAAGATACAGGCTTTTGTTATTTGCATTTTAGTTTAAGATATAGTGGACAACTGGTAACATACTGAGGGTTTCATAAATTTTTTTAAAAAAAAAATCATTTTCCAAAACGTGTGTAAACGTGTTGTGCAGTCATATCGTGTCAGCCTCTAATGTGTGGTTAAAGTTTAATTAAGCAAGTAAAATGCATATATTAAAGATATCTTGTGTAATCCAGCATTGGATTCTTTGTTACTTCCCGTTTGTTATTTGGAGCCTGAGGGCCTAGTTAATCATGCCTTTCGTCTGTGGAATGTGCGGAGGGATATCTTTGAGCTCCCTGGAACGCCGTGATGAGGCTAAGTGTGTGTGCTTTTGCGAGCTTGTAACAATGTAACTCTGTGTGTGTGTGTGTGTGTGTGTGTGTGTGTGTGTGCTTTTTTTTCTACAGATGCCACTCTTTGCTCCATAGTTACCGGTGGCATAAATTCCGATGGCAGTTAAGCGGTTGTCGTGCGGCTACTTTTATTCAGTTTCTCAACACAAACGACAGTGGTGTTTTTTAAAAATGTCTTAACTCTGGAATCCTTTCTAGTCTTGTTTCTGCTTTTCCCGAGGCTAGCAGAAGTGTGTGTGTGTGTGTGTGTGTGTGTGTGTGTGTGTGTGTGTGTGCCTCTCCCTACTGGGCGCGTTATCGGCGAGTGAGGACTTGTTGGAGAAACACACGTGTAGAACTATCTGCAGTGCTCTGAAACAGAGTAATCACCCTCTTTATAATTACATGTACTGCATATCTGGTGTATAGGATAAAGTCAGACCATAAACAATGATATTCCACAAAAGTACATGTGACAAAATAACATATTTTTTAAAACACAATTTTTTGATTCATGAGACAAAGTTATTCAACACCCATATCACCCTAGTAAGAAATTAATTGCCACTTACCTTAATAACTGTTTACACCATTTTTTAGCAGCAATGACTGCAATACAACAATTCTACATTTTATATTAGTATTTCATAGCACTGTAAAATTATTTGCAGAACTGCCTATCAGATACGCCGCTAGGTTTTGGGGCATCAACTGCTCATTTTAGGCCCCACAGCATCTCCAATGGGGTAAAATACACTAGCACACCATCCGGCTGGGCTGGGAAGCTACATGAACAATGATTGGCTGTTGTTCTGGGTGGGATGAGCAGGACCAGGGTTGATCATAACTAATGCAATTACGGCCTCTGCTGGCTGATTGATGGCACCTGCGCAGAGTTTGGGAATAATGCTGATCAGGGTGTGGCTCTCCGTGCACAAGGCTGATCCGCATATGAACTCGCCTCGTACAGGTGAAAAGAGGCAGTCGGTACTGCACACGTGTCGGAGGGGGTGTGTGTCAGTTGTGAAGCTCCTCAGTCAGCATTGGAGGGTTGTATCGGTAGAGGTGAAGCGTAATGCAATCAGGGTAATTGGATACGACTAGATTAGGAAAGAAAATTGGGGGGAAAATCTGAGAAAAAAAAAAAAAACATAGGCTACAAGAATTGAATGTCTCTAGCTTAGCTAAGGTTAATGTTTAGCATAATTTAATTAAAGACTTAAATAATAAAGACTATTATTATAAGAGGTGGTTTTAATGTTATGACTGATCGGTGTATGTTCTTTACATAGGGCTAAGAACCTTTTCTCCGGTTAGCACTCCAGCATGGCTGTATACTAGATCTCTTACGTTTAAAATAATTAAAGACTAGACAAAAATTTCAGCTTCCAAAAACAAGCTGGGATATGCAAAGAAATAATTTCATTGTACTGTACATCTGTATATGTATATATGACAAATAACGGATAGAATTTTAACGTCATGTTTTAGACACTTTGGTTACATTCATGATAGAAATGGTAGTTATTCTATCACACAGGATTCATCAGTTCACAAGTTTAAAGTCAAAACACAGTCATGGACAATTTTGTATCTCCAGTTCACCTCACTTGCATGTCTTTGGACTGTGGGAGAAAACCGGAGCTCCCTGAGGAAACCCACGCAGACACGGGGAGAACATGCAAACAGGACTAGGCAACTCCTGAAACCTAGCTCTGTTTAAACATAGTCATTCAGATTTTGACCTGCTTTAGGACTTACAAACAGATAAGCTTACAGTCTTGTGGATGTTCTTCAAAGCTAAATTCTTTTCCTCAGATGCAGCAAAGTAAACATGCAGAGAGGCATTATTACTACCAGGCTTGGCTGTTGTTATCATGTTCTTACTATGCAATGATGTATTGCCAGAGACCTATCACAAAGGTTTCGTGATTACTTTGTCCAGATAACATTATTACTTTTTATTAGGGCTGTCGAAGTTAACGCGATAATAACGCATTAACGCAATCTCAATTTAACGAGATTAAAAAAAATAGTGCCGTTAACGCACTAATTACATTACGAGATTTTTTCACTTCTAAAACTAAAGCAATTCATTTTTCACCCACGGGAGACAGATTGAATTATTCTCACTGACCACGCTCACACGCACGTTTAATGTTATTTAGTTCCGTTTGACAAAAAAAAACCTTAAAAATAGAGCTAACAGCGAAGATAACCGGTTACAAAAGCAGCGACCGCTGTTTGTGTTCAATTCTCTGTTCACAGTGTCGATACAAGTGATTCAGGAATCGATTCATTGTAAGCGCAGCGTAAGTTTCTTTTCTCAGTCATCTCTCCGTGTTTACTGTTATGATGAATGATGCGGTTGTAAATAAACACCAAATACTACAGAACATTTTGTGTGACTCGCTTACCTTATAAAGCTCAGGCTTAATTATACTGGTTATTACCACAGAGCGGGAGTCGACTCAGAGTCGTTTACGATTTACCGAGGTGAACCACGAACGTGCTGATAGAATCGGCTCAGATGGGATCGGACTGTATTATCTTTTTAAAGTAAATATTTCAATCAGCAGAATCGCATCGCATGTATGATGTGCACAACGTTAATTACGTGCGTTTATTAATGAACGTTTACGTTAGCTTGTCAGAAGCTTTCTCAATGATGTCTGTGCGGTGTTTTTTTTTTTACAATTAGTGATGGCAAGCAACTGTTCCACTGCACTATTTTACACTAAACACTAAACTATTCCATAATGCTCCAGATTGCATCATTCTAAATAGGTATCGGCGAGTACAAAAATACATGTACTTGTACTCGGTTGGGAAAAAATGGTATCGATGCATCCCTAGTGAAAACACACTCACTTCGTGTAGAAACGTCCATCAAACCATCGTCACGATACAACCACAGAAAAGTCTGTTACAATAACTACGCATCTGACATACAGTGTATCACAAAAGTGAGTACACCCCTCACATTTCTGCAGATATTTAAGTATATCTTTTCATGGGACAACACTGACAAAATGACACTTTGACACAATGAAAAGTAGTCTGTGTGCAGCTTATATAACAGTGTAAATTTATTCTTCCCTCAAAATAACTCAATATACAGCCATTAATGTCTAAACCACCCTCAACAAAAGTGAGTACACCCCTTAGTGAAAGTTCCTGAAGTGTCAATATTTTGTGTGGCCACCATTATTTCCCAGAACTGCCTTAACTCTCCTGGGCATGGAGTTTACCAGAGCTTCACAGGTTGCCACTGGAATGCTTTTCCACTCCTCCATGACGACATCACGGAGCTGGCGGATATTCGAGACTTTGCGCTCCTCCACCTTCCGCTTGAGGATGCCCCAAAGATGTTCTATTGGGTTTAGGTCTGGAGACATGCTTGGCCAGTCCATCACCTTTACCCTCAGCCTCTTCAATAAAGCAGTGGTCGTCTTAGAGGTGTGTTTGGGGTCATTATCATGCTGGAACACTGCCCTGCGACCCAGTTTCCGGAGGGAGGGGATCATGCTCTGCTTCAGTATTTCACAGTACATATTGGAGTTCATGTGTCCCTCAATGAAATGTAACTCCCCAACACCTGCTGCACTCATGCAGCCCCAGACCATGGCATTCCCACCACCATGCTTGACTGTAGGCATGACACACTTATCTTTGTACTCCTCACCTGATTGCCGCCACACATGCTTGAGACCATCTGAACCAAACAAATTAATCTTGGTCTCATCAGACCATAGGACATGGTTCCAGTAATCCAAGTCCTTTGTTGACATGTCTTCAGCAAACTGTTTGCGGGCTTTCTTGTGTAGAGACTTCAGAAGAGGCTTCCTTCTGGGGTGACAGCCATGCAGACCAATTTGATGTAGTGTGCGGCGTATGGTCTGAGCACTGACAGGCTGACCCCCCACCTTTTCAATCTCTGCAGCAATGCTGACAGCACTCCTGCGTCTATCTTTCAAAGACAGCAGTTGGATGTGACGCTGAGCACGTGCACTCAGCTTCTTTGGACGACCAACGCGAGGTCTGTTCTGAGTGGACCCTGCTCTTTTAAAACGCTGGATGATCTTGGCCACTGTGCTGCAGCTCAGTTTCAGGGTGTTGGCCATCTTCTTGTAGCCTTGGCCATCTTCATGTAGCGCAACAATTCGTCTTTTAAGATCCTCAGAGAGTTCTTTGCCATGAGGTGCCATGTTGGAACTTTCAGTGACCAGTATGAGAGAGTGTGAGAGCTGTACTACTAAATTGAACACACCTGCTCCCTATGCACACCTGAGACCTAGTAACACTAACAAATCACATGACATTTTGGAGGGAAAATGACAAGCAGTGCTCAATTTGGACATTTAGGGGTGTAGTCTCTTAGGGGTGTACTCACTTTTGTTGCCGGTGGTTTAGACATTAATGGCTGTATATTGAGTTATTTTGAGGGAAGAATAAATTTACACTGTTATATAAGCTGCACACAGACTACTTTTCATTGTGTCAAAGTGTCATTTTGTCAGTGTTGTCCCATGAAAAGATATACTTAAATATCTGCAGAAATGTGAGGGGTGTACTCACTTTTGTGATACACTGTATATACGAAGTCAAGGTTCTCTGCTAGATAGTATTACTGCCTAATATGTGAGTGAATAAAACTCCCTTACAGTTTTCTCTTGTCCCAGCAGTTTTTAACATAAGTACATTTAGCATAAATATGTTCACCATTTTAATTGTAACATTTCACTTAAAATCCTTGTTTTCTATAACATTTACACAGATTTTTTTTAATGCGATTAATCGCGATTAACTATGTAAAATTCTGAGATTAATCGCGATTAAAAAATTTAATCGTTTGACAGCCCTACTTTTTATTTTTTCAAATGTCAGAAAAGAACCAATGTTTCTCTTGGTTAGCACTGAGTTACTTCTAGCCACCCTCCCATGAATCCAATTTTTGTCTAGTCTTTAATCATTTTAAAGTGCTAAACCTTAACCTTAGCTAAAGCTAGAGGCATTCAATTCTTGTAGCCTACAAAAAGCTTTGAGAACCAAATTGTCAACAAATGCATTAAAAATAATTTAAATGGAAAGGACTGGGAAAAATGTGTCAACTGTGTAACACCCCATAGGCCTGATTTTACCTTCACAAACTAATACATATGTTGTACACAAGAGATCACTCCCGACTTGTACATAGTTTCTTTAGAATTATTGTTATTGTAATTATCACTATTATTGTTGTTATTATTATTGTTTTCTTCCCTCCATGGGTGGGGAAAGAGGGAAAGAGGAAGGAAATGTTGGAAGGAAATGTTGAAAAAAGTTGGAAAAAGTGTATAAAATTTCCCCAACTACAGTGCATAATAATCATTAAACAATTCAAGAAATCTGGAGGAATTTCAGTGTGTAAAAGGCAAAGGGGCTAACCTAAGCTGGCCGCTCTTGATCTCCAATCCCTCAGACAGCAGTAAATCAGGAACTGTCATTTATCAGTAGCTGATTTAACCACATGGACAAGGAATTACTTTGGCAAAACTTTGTCAAGCACTACAATACAAAGTTACATCCACAAATACCTATTTACTGTGTCAAAAAGAAGTCTTATGTTAACCATGTTCAGAAGTGGTGTCGAGTTCTCTGGGCTCGGAAGCATCTGGGATGGACCATCACATAATGGAAACATGTACTGTGGTCAAATAAATCAATATTTCACATCTTTTTGGATGAAATGGACACCATTTGCTCTTAACCAAAGATGAAAAGGACCATCCAGACTGTTACCAGCAAGTCCAAAAGCCAGGATCTGTCATGGTATGGGGCTGTGTCAGTGCCCTTGACAAAGGACATTTACACTCCTGTGATGGCAGCATTAATGAGGAACAGTACATCTAGATCTTAGAGCAACATATGCTGTTTTTAAGATAACATCTCTTCCATGGATGTTCATGCTTTTTTTTTTACAAGACAATGCAAAACCACATGCTGCACACATCCTGACCTTTCCTCAATAGAGAATTTTGTAATGAAGAATGCAATGTGTTGCAGGAGTGGATGTATATTATTAAATGAAATGAATCTGACCAAACAAAACATGAAATATCTTGGGTTCATACTGTCTGCAATTAAATAAAAGAACATTTTATTTGCATTTTCCATACTGTCCTAATTCTGATTTGGGGATGTATTTAGCGGCTGTTTGAATAACAATGTTACTGAGCCCTTGGATAAAATACAGGTGGGTAACTCCAAAGGAGATTTAGCAGTTTTGTGTTTCCTTTGACAGAAGGCAATCTTATTAGTATTGTGGAGGTTTCATTGATCTTGAACTTAAGCAAAACCCTCTTCTATGTCTTGCTGTAAAACTGCTTGGTTTCCTCAGCTTATTACAGTTAAAAATTATGTTTAATTTGTAATCACATATGGTTGACACCTGAAAACCAGTCACTAAGAAAAAGCCTGCTTCTCTTTTTAAGAGTTGAGTTCTATGTCACTACTATGCACCCATGTAATACACAATGTAATGCAATTTAACAATTAATTTAATTATTCAGGACATCTTATAATTGTCTATAGTACCACCCAGTGTTCAAAGAGTACATTGAACCTTGTAACATTGTAACCAGGAAATATTTTATTTGTTTGTTAGGGTTACTGTATCCTGATGTAGTCTTACCTCCTTCTTGTGTGTATTTTTCTCAGCCCTTTTCCTGGCCTCCACCAAAAGTTTTCCAGGTGCAGTTATGCACTGCTGCTAAAATTACAGTGTATTTAAAGAAAATTGTTGGTCTTGTTACAGGCTTTTTAACTTTTGTAGAATTCCAACATAGCAACTTTCTACCAAAACGGTTGTAAAGGGTGATCATGGTTATGCTCTCACAAACTTGGTGGTGTGTTAGTGTGTGTTGTGCTGGTATTAGTGGATAAGACACAGCAGTGCTGATGGAGTTTTTAAACACCTCACCGTCACTGCTGGACTGAGAATAGTCCACCAACCAAAAATATCTAGCCAACAGTTTCCCGTGGGCAGCGTCCTGTGACCACTGATGAAGGTCTAGAAGATGACCAACTCAAACAGCAGCAATAGATGAGCGATCGTCTCTGACTTTACATCTACAAGGTGAACCAACTAGGTAGGAGTGTCTAATAGAGTGGACAGTGAGTGGACACGGTATTTAAAAACTCCAGCAGCGCTGCGGTGTCTGATCCACTCATACCAGCACAACACACACTAACACACCACCACCATGTCAGTGTCACTGCAGTGCTGAGAATGATCCACCACCTAAATAATACCTGCTCTGTGGTGGTCCTGTGGTGGTCCTGATCATTGAGGAACAGGGTGAAAGCAGGTTAAAAAGATATGGAGAGAAATAGATGGACAACAGTCAGTAATTGTAGAACTTCAAAGTGCTTCTATATGGTAAGTGGAGCTGATAAAATGGACAGTGAGTGTAGAAACAAGGAGGTGGTTTTAATGTTATGACTGATCGGTGTATGTTCTTTACATAGGGCTAAGAACCTTTTCTCCGGTTAGCTAGATCTCTTACGTAAAACAGGCAAAGATACATAGCCACAAATAATGTATGCAATACAAAAGCTTATTCAATAAACTATAAAAAACGTTTATAGTACTTTTTTTTTAAATTACATACGCCAAAATATGGTTTTTAATGTAACACTACTTCATTATGAAAACGCTCAGAATCAACACTACAACTGAAGCCTCTGATTTACAGCATGATACACTACAGCAGTAATTCTGGGGGCAGTGGCCCACTAGGGGGCCTCAGTGAGCGGTAACTGCATTAGCAACAACAGGATGATTATTGATTGTGGTTAAACGTTTTGCTGTGTATCCAGGAGAATATTGTTTTTCCACATAAGCATGACAAATGTTAACCCTGTTACTGCTTTGTTGATAATAAAATACAGGGTGGCACTGTGGCTTGGCGGGTGGGGAATGGCCCGGGTCCATTCTGTGTGTTGCTTGATCTTTTCGGGCGGCACGGTAGCTAAGTCGCCTCACAGCAAGAAGGTCCTGGGTTCGATCCCCAGGTGGGGCGGTCCGGGTCCTTTCTGTGTGGAGTTTGCATGTTCTCCTCGAGTCTGCGTGTGTTTACTCCGGGTGCTCCGGTTTCCTCCCACAGTCCAGTACATGCAAGTGAGGTGAATTGGGGATACTAAATTGTCCATGACTGTGTTCGATATAACCTTGAAAAGTGATGAATCTTGTGTAATGAGTGACTACTGTTCCTGTCATGAATGTAACCAAAAGTGTAAAACATGACGTTAAAATCATAATAAACAAACAAACATGATCTTTTCTTGTCTGTGTGGGGTTCCTCCGGGCACTCCGGTTTCCTCCCATAGTCCAAGACATGCAGTAAGATTAATTGGAAATACAATATTGTACTAGGTGTGAGTGAGTGAGTGTGTTTTCCCTGTTATGGACTGGCAACCTGTCTGGGGTTTTTCCTACATTTCGCCCAGTGAATCATACCCACCGCGACCCTGAATAGGATAAATCAGTGGTAAAACAGAGTATAAATGCATGAATGAATGCTTTGTGCACAAGCATGATGAAACAGAAAAGGGCTTTCACTAAAGACACGCCAGAAATTGTAAAACATGTATTAACCACATGTGTGGCTAAAACACTTGAATTTAATAAACTGGTGCGATGTCCACATACATGTGTCCATATAGTGTATATATTATATTATACAGATTGTGGGTGTATGTACTGTATAACTCGTTTGCTTTTTCCTGCCTTGCCGTAGTTGTAGTTCTAACGCTACTACAATCCAAAATGGCAGCGCCCTTGAAGATGCTGTGTTCTTCAGGTAAGAGAGACATGCTGTTAAAACTACAACCTGACACGCGCTTAATGTCCTGTCCTTTATTATCCAGTCTTAAAAGTATTTAGGAGTTAAAATTGAAATGGGATTCGTTCTAAATGAACTCATCGGCGTGTTTACTATGTTAAAGCAGCTAGCATGTTAGCTCATGCGCGTCCTAAACACCATACAAATGTTTAAATGTAAATGAAGCTGCTCATGCAAATCTGACCTTATTTCTATACACGGTTTAGTTATAATTCAACATAACTACAGCAGATAATCACTTTACTCGATAAGTTTACTGTTCAGTTATGCTCAAATGAAACAGGGCTCTGCATAACACTTGTTTTTGGTACCTAATATAAATTCAGAGCATCAACTTTATATGTACACAATGTCTTTTCATTATGTACTAATACATATTTAAAATATGTATTTCAAATTAATAACAAGTATATTAATACTACACTAATAAGCAAAACTTTGTCACTACAAATTCTCTTTATACATATATGTAAGGTGAAGAAGCTTTATTAACAAACAACTGAAAAATCTTTAGTACCAGCTGAACTGAACTGGTCCTGCTCATGGTGTTATGTTTTTCTACACTGTTGCCACATTCACTATATTTCACTGTTTTATTTTAAATAGAGTGTAAATAGTTGCTGATATGAAACTTAATGATGTTTTTCACATTTTACATGGTACGCTATAAGCTTATGGTTATTGATAATCATTGCCTAATGATGTACAGTTACTGGTTAAGATTGAATCAGAATCAGACTTTATTGGCCAAGTATGCTCACACATACAAGGAATTTGACTTTGGTTATACAGACGCTAGCAGTGCATCATAAATACAATAAGGACAGTCTTATACACACACACACTCTAACACACTCTCTAACACACACATTCATACCCGTAAACAATTAGCATGTATAATTCACTTTATGTGCAATAGAAAAATATATAAATAAGAAATGAAAAATGAATGTGAAAGACCAGTGTATGCAGTGTTGTGAGTCATTATATAAGGTAAATAGGTAATTTGTAGATGTACAAGTGTCCCAGAGATTAACAGTTTTGTAGTGTTCAGTTGTTCATGAGAAAAATAAAGTGTGGAATAAAGCTTCTCTGGAGTCTGGTTGCATCTGTTTTTTGTATTAGTTCGGTTAATGGGCAGTTGTACTTTTTAAGTGTCCAAAAAATACATTTGTAGTTTTTGATAAAACAGCCCTACATATTATTTTATATAGTCTTTTACTCTGGTTATGACTTCTTTTAAACTACCTACATTATAATAATAATAATTATGATTATTAATTAAAACGTTTTTTCTTTTTCCCCCAAAGCACTAAAGCTGACAATGAGACCATTTTCATCTACATGCACAGCCTATGCTGGGAAGAAATGGAGACTGGAGTAAGTAATTTCACTACTTATGCACTGTGGTGTATTTAGAACTGCTGGTTGTTTAGAATTTTTTTTTACTTATAAAGAAGACTTAAATGCCATTTTTTGCATCCCAATCTGATTAGGTTGTGGTGAATTGTTCTGTATTGTTGGTGGCAGAAAATAACTTTATCTGTGGTAAATCTGCAGGAACGGTTTGGCTTGGACTGGATCAGAGTATGGTCCATTAACAGATCTGCCTGACTGGTCTTACGCTGGTAAGTTGTCCATAATTTACTGAGATATGTTTAGATTTTTTAACAGCAGTCAGATGGCACATAATGTTTATTAATTGTTAGTTTAATAGTATTAATGTAGTAATTGTTATTTTATATTGCAACAGAATAAAGTCCAGTCAAATAAATCTGTATAGCACTCACAATAGAATGCTTTCTTTTCTCTGTATCCCCCACCTTAATCTCCCAATCTGATCATTTCTGATTCTCGATTGTAAATCCACTGCCCCTTGCACAACCTCCACTCTGATCAAGGAGAGTTGCATCACCACACACCTCCTTTAGCCTCCATGTGTCCAATCTGCAGCTCTTCTTATCACCTGTGTTGGGTTCCAACACAGAGCTGTATCATGTATGGAGAGCCACTTGTGACTCCCTTCTTCAGTCCCAGTAATCACATATTGCAGTAACAACAGGAGGAGATCTCATCTGACCTTTCCTCTTTTAAACGCGGCCCATTGTGTTTGTTGGATTCCTGGCCAGTTCAAGGTCTAGAATGCTTTTTCAGTACAGCTTTACTTGGATCCAGGTCCAAAACCTGGACAGTGGCAGCTCTCTAAGTATTATAAGGAAGACACCTTAACCAAACCAAAATTTAAAGGTGACCCATCATCACTGGACTGCCTAGAGGATATTTGTATTAAATAAATAAAAAATTGAAATAGAAATATTAAAAAGTTATTTAGTATGTAATACATGTGTTTACCAAGTTCAGTTGGTGAAGCAATGAAGACTATTGGTGAGTTAGACATTCTAGGTTATGAGCACAGCTATGAAATTAGTCGGAGGGGTTAGCAGCAGCTGCACCTCTGATGTAGGCTGATAATCACTGCAGCACAGGTGTAAGGACAGGAACAGGCACATATTACAGTCACATTAAAATCATTTTCATTTTTTTACTCTTAATACCAGTGTTCATGATCAAAAGCATTTATGTGGCAAGTGATTAATGTCAAAAGAAGGTTTTAAATCTTTAGTCACATGATCACTTGAGTGGCACGGTGGATAAGTGGGTAGCACTGTTGCCTCACAGCAAGAAGGTCCTGGGTTTGATCCCTAGGTGGGGTGGTCCAGGTCCTTTCTGTGTGGAGTTTGCATGTTCTCCATGTGTTTGCGTGGGTTTACTCCGTGTGCTCCGGTTTCCTCCCACAGTCCAAAGACATGCAAGTGAGGTGAATTGGCGATACAAAATTGTCCAAGACTGTGTTCGATATAACCTTGTGAGCTGATGAACCTTGTGTAACGAGTAACAACCGTTCCTGTCATGAATTTAACCAAAGTGTAAAAAATAATGTTTAAATTCTAATAAACAAAGAAACAAACATGATCGCTTAAAGTATAATCTTGCTCTGTTTTTAGTCTAGTCACATGAGACTGCAAATGCACGCTTAGTTGGTTGATTTGTGTGATCTTTCTTTGTAGATGGCAGACCTGCACCGCCACTGAAAGGACAAGTCAGGAGGCAGAAACAGAGAGAAGACTTTGCAGTACGTTTCCCAAAAGAGTCTTTTATTTTAAAACCTTTATGCTTTTATTTTTTACTTACCATTAATATTAAGTGCCATCAGTATTACATTAGGCTTATTATTTGTTCTCTAGTAATTAAACCCTTTTAGATTTCCTCTACAATCGTGTGAAAGATTTATTTGAAACAAAAAAAGTGTTACCTTTGCTGCTATAGATAATGTAACTACCTAAGTGGTAAATACTTTCTCACAAAAGTGAGATGAGGGTTAAATACATAATACATAATAATAATAATAATTTAGGGTAATTAGAATTTTTGTCATATATACATATACAGTAAAATGAAATGTTTCTGACGCATATCCCAGCTAGTTTGGAAGTTGTGTTCAGAGCGCAGTCAGCCATTGTACTGCACCACTGGAACCAAGATGGTTAAGGGCCTTGCTTAAGTGCCCCACTGTGGCTGCATGACAGAGCCGGGATTCAAACCCACAACCTTCTGTTTTAAAGCCCAAAGCTTTGTCCACTAGACTTCCAACTGAATACAGTTTAAGCAGGGCCCAACAGTGGCAACTTGGAGGTTGGGCTTGAACCAGCAACTTTCTGAGTTCCAGCACTTTAACCACTGAGCTACCACTGCCTTATAAACTTAAGTAAATTATTGTTTTTGCAATATGTTGTGTTTTAACTCATGTTTTGTTTAATGATGTAACCTTATTGCACAGTAACATAGACAATCAAATATGGGGCAGTTGCTTTTTCACAGCATAATAATGTAAATACTAAGAATGTTTAGAAAAAGACAAGTATTAAGACACCAAAGTATATAGTCATGTATTAAACTCTTTGTGTTTATTTTATATTTATAGTGCAGTGATAGCACAGAGGTTAAGGTACTGGACTGGTAGCTGGAGGTTTTCTGGTTTAAGCCCACCACTGCCAGGTTGGGTCCTTAACCCTTAATTGCTTACATTATATATGGGCTCAATTGTAAGTCGTGTTGGCTAAAATGTCTGCTAAATGCCATAATTAGGCATATTTATATGTATACATATATGTCTTGATTTTGTTCTTGTGTTAAAAGATGTTGCTTTTATATGCAAAGATTTTACATAAAAGCAATAATGGTAAAGGCCTGGAAGCCTTCTACAGTTTTTAGAGACAGACTTAATAAACAGCACTTGGATGGACAAAATCAGTAATTCTATAGCAATTGGTTTGGTCAATAATCCAGCAAGCCTGACTGAGCGCAATCAAATGAAATACACAATGAACTGGAATAAATGAATTCTGGATGTGTTTGTTTCTTGCAGAGGAGAGCAGTGTATCTCAATGCAGAGGTGGACCAGGGGATAGAAACATGGAGGACAAAACAGGAGGCGCAGAAAAGAGCAAAGGAACAAATAAAATCATCTATGCTTAAACCTAAAGGAAATCTTTTAATAAAGAACAAAAATTAAAAAGATGCTAAGTGTTTTTATTGAGTTGGTGGTGTAGACTGTCAGGAGTGATCTGCAGTAGAATGGTAACAGCCTGTGAAAGGGAAGGTTTTTAAGACAGTAGTGAGGACCACTATGTTGTATGGCTTGGAGGCGGTACACTGACTAAAAGAGGAGAGGGAGCTGAAGGTGGCAAAGATAAAGATGCTGCGAATCATGTAGGGAGTGGAGGATGGAAAAGTTGAATTTACAAATCTTTAAGAATGACATAGTGTTCCTGTAGAAACCTTGACAATGACTGACTGATAGTAAGATTAAAGACAGGGCTGGGGCTGAAATCATACCAAGCATTGTTCAGTTAGCTTAAATGTAATTTGCATTACATTTTATGTAAATACATATTTAAAATATGTATTTACATAAGTTACTCATGTAATATGTATGCATAACATTAAAACCACCACCTTGTTTCTACACTCACTGTCCATTTTATCAGCTCTACTTACCATAAAGAAGCACTTTGTAGTTCTACAATTACTGACTGTAGTCCATCTGTTTCTCTGCATGCTTTTTTTTTTAGCCTGCTTTCACCCTGTTCTTCAATAGTCAGGACCACTACAGAGCAGGTATTATTTAGGTGGTGGATGATTCTCAGCACTGCAGTGACACTGACATGGTGGTGGTGTGTTAGTGTGTGTTGTGCTGGTATGAGTGGATCAGACACAGCAGCGCTGCTGGAGTTTTTTTAATACCAAGTCCACTTACTGTCCACTCTATTAGACACTCCTACCTAGTTGGTCCACCTTGTGATCGCTCATCTATTGCTGCTGTTTGAGTTGGTCATCTTCTAGACCTTTCATCAGTGGTCACAGGACGCTGCCCATGGGGCGCTGTTGGATGGATATTTTTGGTTGGTGGATTATTCTCAGTCCAGCAGTGACCGTGAGGAAGTGTTTAACAACAAAGCATTGCTGTGTCTTATCCACTCATACATTTACATTTACATTTTCAGCATTTAGCAGACGCTTTTATCCAAAGCGACTTACACAATGAGCGGAACACGATGAGCAATTGAGGGTTAAGGGCCTTGCTCAGGGACCCAACAGTGGCAACTTGGTGGTGGCGGGGCTTGAACCGGCAACCTTCTGTTTACTAGTCCAGTACCTTAACCACTGAGCTATCATACCATTTATAATATTTTTTTAAGTCGAGTTTAAAAGGAAATACGAAACACCCCTTGAGTTTACACCAATAAAATGTAACCCTAGATGTTGTAATAGCTTCTAATCCAGCAGGTTGCAGTGTTGGACCATCCTGCACTTCAAAATCCCCAAAGCCTCCATTTTACCCTCCTGCTCTTTTTCTTTCTCACTTCAACAGAGAGGTAGAAGTTTCAGTAGGAGGGTGGAAAGATTCCCTTCATTTGCTTTAGCCACACTTTACTCTACTCTTTTGTGGTGTGTTGGCAGCTAGTTTGCAAGTAAGAGTAGCAGTACTCTAGTTCACATTACATCTGAAATATATATATAGGTGAATTTTTGTTGTTGGACATTTAAGGTGTTTTACCAAGCACAAAGAAATATTTGTAGCAATATAATGAAAAATTCTGTATTTTGTAGATACAGTTTATTAAATGTTTATTAATAAATGAAATGAAGTTAACCAGACAAAACATGAATAATCTCAGGTTCATCCTGTCTGCAATGCAGTAAAAGTCAAAGTAAATGTAAGGAACACTGTGTTTTTTATTATTTGCATTTTCCTTGCTGTCCCAACTCTTTCTGATTTGGAGTTGTACTATGAATTACCACAGTGCTAATTCATCCATAGCGCCTCTGCCAATAGTCACAAATACACACATTGGGTGTTTTTTTTCTTGTTTTGATGCATTACAAAATCCTAGTATCATGTAATTCACCTAATGCTCCCCGAGGCACATTTTTGCATGTCTTACTTTTGTTGTAATTTATGTTGGTAATCAGCAAAAAAGGATGCCCATGTGGTGCAGTGGTGAATTACTCTATCCCACTACCTCTGGGGATCTAGGGTTTGAATCTCCAGCGGTGCTATGGCCAGTTTGGATTTTACATACAGACATCTCTGAGGGGGGAAAGGTTGAGGCCCCACAATGGATTGTTATCCTATCCGAGATGTGTTACTGCACTGTGGTGATTCCGGTAAAGCCAAACCCATTGTGACTGTAACCAAGGTAAAGAGGTGGTACAAAAAACTAAATTACCACAAAAATAAATTAGCAAAAACTATTATGAAATGTATTAAGCCTTAATGTATTACTGTTTTTTGTCCTCAGTAGAAAGGAATGTTTTAGGATCTGCCTGAAAAAGACATTAAGACATTTCTGTGGTGACGGGACCATTTGCAGAAGCAAAGCTCAGCACCAGTAAGTGTCCTTACTCAAGAACCCTTAAATGTAAAAAAAAATATCAACACATTACAATTTAATTTGTTAATGACAGTTATGGGTTATAAAAAACAAACAAACATTATTTATACTTTCTGGATGAACCAATATGGACTTAATAGTTCTTGTAGTTTTTGGATTTGTGTCTTAAGATGCCTATACTTTCATCTTCTACCCCGAATGCACAATAAGCAAACTTCTTAGACATACAGTTTTGTCTTTGATTATTTAGACTACTTCTTTCTGTCTGCCTTGCATACTGAAATGCACACAGACACACAGACACACACACACACACACACACACACACACACACACACACACACAATCTCCTACGTCTTCTGTGCTGATTTCAGCAGCCTTTCTCTATAATTATAGCTTTGGTCGCTGAATCGCTGAATATTTTTTTTTTTTTTTACTTCAGTCTGTTTTACTGGACTCAGGATTAGGCTTTACCATGTTGTGTCAGCAATACATAAAACTGTTTGCTTTTTAAATAAAAGAAATCCCCCAAAGGTCGACACATCCTTAATTCAAAGAACACCTACATGTAAATATGTAAATGTATTTTAAAACTTCCCTTTTTTTTAGCACCATATATGGTTGGTTTGTGACCCTGACTTAACACTCCACCAGACTTTGTAGTTCTGGGTCTAAATTTGTATTTGTCCTCTTTGTGTTTCCTTGAACTGAACCTTTTTGGTCTTTCTAGCCCCCCTCCCCTTCTTTTGCCCTCCTGTTGTTTTGGTCTGTTCACAATGAGAGCCAGATGTTGCTTATTGTGCAGAAGTGTGTGTATGTTGGGGGAAGGGGGGTTGTTATTACATTAGCACACACATGCAAGGGGGAAACAGACAGGAAACAGGAGGAATACGAAATGGAGTAAAAGCAGTGAAGTTTTGTATAAAACTTTGTGTGCGAGCATGAGATAGAAAAACCTGTGTCTTTGATGTGGCATTTCACATATTTAGTTAACCTGGCGGCTTGTGACGCCCCCAGGTTGGTATCCATTTACCAAGTTACTAGAGGATATGACTCAGCTAAGGTTATGGTGTCATGTTTTGGGTTAGAGGTTCTGATTCAGCACAGTCCTTCCTGCCATGTGTGTGTGCGCCAATCAACACAAGTTAGTGGGCACACAATTTCGAGTTGAGGTCCCACACCCATTTATAAAATTCTGCCCATGTTCTGACTGTAAGGGAATAGTCTTTTTTCATGTTTAGTTTACTGCTTACTCATGTTAAAACATAATGAAAAGCAGATGGAAGATGGCATGACAATCCACTAGGGCTATTCTTGATTTAGTAAAATGTGTGTGTGTGTTTAAACATATCTTCATATTTATTCCTTTTACAAATACAGAATCTATAAAAATGTACAAATCTGCAATTTAGAATTAGCCTCAAATGTAATTGCAAGCAAACTACAACAGCTTTTATTTATCACGTAAGTGGGATTTTAGTGTTTGTCTTAATTTACATCATCATTTACTGTATAACAACGCAAAATACATCAATATAATAAAGATATTATATAGACAATGTTTGGAGACAACAGGCTAGATGTTGCTAAACTGTGTTGCAGTTTACAGTACTGTGACACTATGTATTGTCTAAGCAATTCAAGGTTAAGGGCCTTGCTCAAGGGCCCAACAGTGGCAACCTGGCAGTGGTGGGGCTTGAACCACCGACCTTTTGATTGCTAGTCCAGTACCTCAATCGGTAGGCTACAACTGTAATATCATCTTATTGATATCATCTTTGCTTATTTTATCATAAGCAAAGATATGTTAAATAAATTAGTACAAATTAAGACACCACAAATTAATAACATTAATGTTTAGTTGCTAAGTTGTTGTTAATTGTCAGTTGTTTGCAACTGCTTGGATAGGGGGGCACAGGCCTATTTGGTTAAGCTTGATTTTTGCTGTGACATGCACAGAGTAGGGTCAGAATTTGGCATAAACAGCTGTAATCCATGGACTCAACCTACCTCGTGTCAACACAGGGTGGTGGTGATGGGCAGTAGTAGCCTAGTGGTTAAGGAACTGGACTAGTAATTGAAAGGTCACTGCCAGGTTGCCACTGTTGGGCCCTTAAGCAAGGCTCTTAACCTTCAATTGCTTGGACAATATACTGTCTCAGTGCTGTACGTCGCTTTGGATAAAAGCGTCTGCTAAATGCTAGGAATTTTTAATTAAATGTGATGGTTGAAGTGGTGTGGTAATAGTGTAAACAATGTTTTTTGGGACACATTGGCCCTATAATACCAGTTAAGAATTGTTTAAATGTCACTAACTATATGGGTATTGTTGCTGACCATGTTTATTCCTAGCCATAATGTACCTTTTGGTAATAGCTGCTTCCACACGGACTCTTTCAAACTTGTTTCTTTAACATCCCTGTACTTTAGTGGCATCCCCATTTGGCAGCTCTGAATCCGGTTGACCTTTAGAATGTGTTTGAACAGAAGCTTTGGAAAAATGTGCAGTTGAAAGATTTGCATAGATTACGTAATGCAATAATGTTAACATTCACTGTAATGTTAACTGAACGTTGTAACATTCATGCCAGTCATTAATTCTTTATCTGTTTAACAAACCACTTTATCCTGTTTAGGGGTCTGATTCCTAAGGCAAAAGGAAGGAAACACCCTGGACAGGTTGCCAGTCCATCACAGAGCAGACACACACACACACACCTAGGACAATTTTTAGAAGCTTTTATTGGTATGACTTAATGTGTTTGGACCTGTGGAAGGAAACCGGAGCATCTGGAGGAAACTCACACAAACACAGAAAGAACCCTGACCACCTGGCCAGAAAATCAAACCCAGGCCTTTGTTGCTGTGAGGCAACAATTAACCAACCAGTAATGTTCTTACTAAGAATCTGAAAAAAACTGTGAAATAATATTGATGTGATGTCCTACTTTCTATCTTTGGTCTATTGGTGTGTGTATTTCAGTTTAGTCAGTGAGCACTTAAAAAGCTCTGACTTATTTTTAAATGTTGCTTTACATTTACGGTATTTAGCAGATGCCTTTATCCAAAGCGACTTAGAGTATTGTGACAGTATATTGTCTAAGCAATTGAGGGTTAATTGTTAATTGCTCAACAGTGACAACCTGCCAGTGGTGGGGCTTTAACCAGCAACCTTTTGGTTACTAGTCCAGTACTTTAACCACTAGGCTACAACTGCCCAGCATGTTTTCCAGCATCTGGTAGTAAATTGATGGGATCAAGTTTTAAAATGTTTTTTTTTCTCTGCATATACAACTTTCTTTCTTTAATAAAAAATACAGAAAAGGAGCATCTATTAGAAAAATCAATACTTTTAGTCAAATTGATACAAATCATAAGTTGTGACAGTCTTGTGAAAGTAGGGTTGGGGATTAATACTAGGTACTGTGAAAAGAAAGAGGCTAGAGTAAATGAACAGATGTGTGTGTGTGTGTGTGAGTGACAGAAAGGGATCTTTAAGCATAGGCAGGAAGGAGAACGAGAGGAAAAACAGATAGAAAGATATTTGTGGTTGGAGGAGGACTGGTTTTAGTTAAAAGCCTCATAAATGAGAACAGTTTTGCAGCTAGAGTCAGAGAGAGAGAGAGAGAGAGAGAGAGAGCGAGAGAGAAGGCAGGGAGAGAAGCCAGACAGGAAATGGCAAAACAGTTTGTAGGAGCAGTTCAGAGAATCTTGGGGGCAGGGGAACCTACAGCACATTCCCACTGTTTTGTTTTTAAGAACGGATCATCATAACTACATCTATTTCATCAGTCTGAAAACCAAAAACATACTCACATGAGCAGTTTTATTCGCAAGATTATGAGAAACGCTTCCCATCCCTGACAAACCAGACTACTCATTTGTTTTGTGTTGAAATATGGTAAAAAAGAACAACACAAATACACAGCAACTTTAGCATAATAAGCACATAATAAGCTCTAAAGTGACTTTCATTTGTCACGCAGACGTGAGTGGGATTTAGCAAAATATATCCACTATTTAAATTATAAACCACTTCAAGTTTCCACACATAATGCATTTTGACAAATATTTTATCATCATAAGCAAATATATGTTAAATAAACGAGTAAAATGATTAAGACACCACATATTAATGACATTAATGTTTGGTTGCTAAGTTGTTGTTAATTGTCAGTTGTTGGCAACTGCATGGATAGGGGGGCACATGCTCACCAAAACCAACAGAAGACTGGAAAAAGTAGCCCATTTGTTTAAGCTTGATTTTTGCTGTGACATGCACAGAGTAGGGTCAGAATTTGGCATAAACAGCTGTAATCCATGGACTCAACCTGCTTTGTGTCAACACAGGGTGGTGGTGATGGGTAGTAGTAGCCTAGTGGTTAAGGAATTGGACTAGTAATTGAAAGGTCACCGGTTCAAGCTCCACCACTGCCAGATTGGGAAGGTAGATGGCCCTTCTACTTTTTCCAGATCTGGTAGTAAATTGATGGGATAAAGTTTCAAAATCATTTTTTTCTCTGCATATACAACTTTCTTTCCTTAATAAAAATACTGAAAAGGAGTGTCTATTACAGGGGTGGGCAATTAAATTTTCCAAGGGGCGACATAAGAAACTGGGATTGTTGTGGAGGGCCAGACCAATAGGGTGAACTTAATTCTGCTCAATACTAGTTGTATCTTTTTATAAAAAGCAGTAAATTGTACAGTTCTGATAATCTGTTACTATTAAGAGTAGATGTTACAATCAAAAAATGAGAAGCAGGCAGAGTCCTTTGTTATTGTTGGATATTCTTTTTGGGAATCACAAAGCTGGTCTTCATTGCTTCAGTTCTGGATGTGTTAAACATAATAAAAAGTCCTTGGTGCTTTTGCAGTTTAGTTAGCGAAGCTTCAGATGTGACCGTTGTGCATCGTTCAAGTTCTTGTATTTCTGTGTTTAGTACCGTAATGATTTAAACCAGGGGTGCACAACATACGGCCCGGCAAAACTCTCGATCTGGCCCGCCAAATGAAGTGCTGATGCATTTTTAAATAAATGATGCTGTCACTTTAAATTCACCGGGTAATTCCATGAAACTGCGACTGAAAAGTAAATAATGTAAATACAAGTTACTTCAGCTGTACCATGTGTTTGTCCAAACCAAGTACAAAGAAAAGTGGATCTCGAGCATATAAAATTTAACCCTGAATGGACATACAAGTATTTTTTGTTATTAAACGGGCCATGGCGTTCTCTCATGTCTGCTGTGCTTGCGACCACATTAATCAGTTGGCGTCAGAAAGACGCTGCACAGCTGAACACAGCTGAACTGAATCAAAACTCCGGAGACGGTGAGCGCGATCAGGATTGGCTGACCGGGGACATGTGATAGTCACGTGAGCGTCCGGGGGCGCATGGGAGTTGTAGTCCATATGGTTAGAAGCAGACCGTGCCCCCTCCATCCACCCCCCCAGTCACAAGAGGACAAAATCAAAGCTGAGCTGACTGCTTACTCAATGTCCCCCAGTGTAGATACTGATACAGACTCATTTATATGGTGGAAACAGTAAACAGGCTTGAGTTCCTTTTTGTGGTTTTGCACTTTTCTTATGCTGCACATTATTTAAAGTGAGTTGTTTGTGAGTTTTTTATATAAAGAATATAGCTAATTAAGTTAAATTATTGTTAATTATTATTATATTGCTATTGTTATAAAGTTTGAGTTCCTTGAAAGGATAATTATAGGTGGTGCTGTTACTATTTTTGCACTTCTGCAGTCTTTTAAATAAAATTTTTTCAATTGCATCATACAAAAAAAAAAAAAAAAATTCAAATCGTGAATCGATAATACATTTGAAAATAATCGAGATTTTTTTTTTTTTTTTCCAATATCACCCAGCCTGAACTGTATTACAAATTCACATGGACAGGTCTGTAAAAATGAAATTTGTGGCCCTCTGGTTTAGGTGTTTATGTGAAATCGGCCCTTGGTAAAAAGAAGTTGTGCACCCCTGATTTAAACTGTGATCCTTAAACAGCTTTACATCTGACTTCAGTAAATAAATACTTCATGTCTTGTTAAAACTGTACCGTCTCTATCAATCGCACTCTGTCCTGTTTGCCAATGCATAATGGCGATGCTGGATACGCTCACACACACACGTAAATCGAAACTTACGTAAATTTAAAGAAATAGCGGTCCCATCAAAATAAATAACTAAATGTGTGATATACATTTGTTTATGTCTGATTTTTAATTGCGCGGGCTGGTTGGGGACAGCCAAAGGGCCGATGTGGCCCGCGGGCCGTACAATGCCCAGGTCTGGTCTATTAGAAAAATTTATACTTTTAGTCAAATTGATAAGCTCTGAAGTGACTTCTGTAAAAATCATTTTAAAGAGGCCACATTTTATTGTAAACGAGTGATGTAACTATTTAAAGCTTTAAAAGTTTGAGGTTATGACATTTAATATTTAGTATTGAATGTCACAACCACAAACTTAAAATCTAAGCGTCTACCCTTTGTAAACATGGGTAATTCAGTTATAACAATGCTGAATCTCATACTTAATAATAATAATAAAGTCTTTTTATTTTTAAATCCTGTTTTCACCAAAGTCCTTTTTTGTAAAAAGCAGATCAAAAAAAAAAAGAACAGGAAAGACAAAAAAACATTCCACAAAATAACATTCCACAAAATACTTTTATTTCTCTATTGATTCTCATAATACAAAAAAGTATTAAACAAGCAAGAATCACAATCCCTTACATTAACAATATTATTATTATATCATTATTATTATTATCATTGTTAGAATTCACTGCTACATTGCTATTAATTTCAATGTGGGTGTGTGTGTGTGTGTGTGTATTCAAGAAAATACATAGCACCATTTAGTTTTGTAATCAGGTTTATTCCATTCAGTAAAAAATGCTCAATTCAAAAGAGCCATGCTGTGTGTATACAGTGTATCACAAAAGTGAGTACACCCCTCACATTTCTGCAAATATTTCATTATATCTTTTCATGGGACAACACTATAGACATGAAACTTGGATATAACTTAGAGTAGTCAGTGTACAACTTGTATAGCAGTGTAGATTTACTGTCTTCTGAAAATAACTCAACACACAGCCATTAATGTCTAAATAGCTGGCAACATAAGTGAGTACACCCCACAGTGAACATGTCCAAATTGTGCCCAAAGTGTCAATATTTTGTGTGACCACCATTATTATCCAGCACTGCCTTAACCCTCCTGGGCATGGAATTCACCAGAGCTGCACAGGTTGCTACTGGAATCCTCTTCCACTCCTCCATGATGACATCACGGAGCTGGTGGATGTTAGACACCTTGAACTCCTCCACCTTCCACTTGAGGATGCGCCACAGGTGCTCAATTGGGTTTAGTCCATCACCTTTACCTTCAGCTTCCTCAGCAAGGCAGTTGTCATCTTGGAGGTTGTGTTTGGGGTCGTTATCCTGTTGGAAAACTGCCATGAGGCCCAGTTTTCGAAGGGAGGGGATCATGCTCTGTTTCAGAATGTCACAGTACATGTTGGAATTCATGTTTCCCTCAATGAACCGCAGCTCCCCAGTGCCAGCAACACTCATGCAGCCCAAGACCATGATGCTACCACCACCATGCTTGACTGTAGGCAAGATACAGTTGTCTTGGTACTTCTCACCAGGGCGCCGCCACACATGCTGGACACCATCTGAGCCAAACAAGTTTATCTTGGTCTCGTCAGACCACAGGGCATTCCAGTAATCCATGTTCTTGGACTGCTTGTCTTCAGCAAACTGTTTGTGGGCTTTCTTGTGCGTCAGCTTCCTTCTGGGATGACGACCATGCAGACCAAGTTGATGCAGTGTGCGGCGTATGGTCTGAGCACTGACAGGCTGACCTCCCACGTCTTCAACCTCTGCAGCAATGCTGGCAGCACTCATGTGTCTATTTTTTAAAGCCAACCTCTGGATATGACGCCGAACACGTGGACTCAACTTCTTTGGTCGACCCTGGCGAAGCCTGTTCCGAGTGGAACCTGTCCTGGAAAACCGCTGTATGACCTTGGCCACCATGCTGTAGCTCAGTTTCAGGGTGTTAGCAATCTTCTTATAGCCCAGGCCATCTTTGTGGAGAGCAACAATTCTATTTCTCACATCCTCAGAGAGTTCTTTGCCATGAGGTGCCATGTTGAATATCCAGTGGCCAGTATGAGAGAATTGTACCCAAAACACCAAATTTAACAGCCCTGCTCCCCATTTACACCTGGGACCTTGACACATGACACCAGGGAGGGACAACGACACATTTGGGCACAATTTGGACATGTTCACTGTGGGGTGTACTCACTTATGTTGCCAGCTATTTAGACATTAATGGCTGTGTGTTGAGTTATTTTCAGAAGACAGTAAATCTACACTGCTATACAAGCTGTACACTGACTACTCTAAGTTATATCCAAGTTTCATGTCTATAGTGTTGTCCCATGAAAAGATATAATGAAATATTTGCAGAAATGTGAGGGGTGTACTCACTTTTGTGATACACTGTATATATATGCACATAAACATTGCTGCTTTAAAAGTTACATACAGCAAGCAGCAAGTTTGACCTGTCAACAGGGTTGGTGATCATTTTTGTCTAAATAAAAATTTATCTTCAGTTACAATAGTTTTAATAAGATTTTAAATATTTAAATCTAAATTCTTTTGATTACATGGAATAACCTGACGTTTTATCTTTACAATATATTGGGAGTCATTTTAATATCAGTCACATTTTGCCTCTGTCCTGCAGAATTTGAAATGACTTTAAAATAAAAAAAGGACTACATATAGAGAACAATAATAACAATAACCATTTTCATAATAACAATATCAAATATTATAACATTAAGAATAGATGGTAACAAACACTTTATAAAATTACTAACTGGAGATGTACGTGTTGGATAGCCGTTCTTTGTTGGCGTAAATATATATTGGCCCCCCCCACGGGGTTGAGCCATAACACCTTTCTGGTCTTTGGAATTTTTAACTCTACTTCAGTCTCCTGCAGTCTCCACAAGTAAGATATACTGTATGGTTTAAAGACTTTGTGTAAAGGGGATTTCTTTATATCCAAATACATGCAGGTCTATCTAAAATGAGATACACTGATCAACCATAACATTAAAACCACCTCCTTGTTTTTACACTCACTGTCCATTTTATCAGCTCCACCTTTCATATAGAAGCACTTTGTAGTTCTACAGTTACTGACTGTAGTCCATCAGTTTCTCTGCATGCTTTGTTAGCCCCCTTTCATGCTGTTCTTCAATGGTCAGGACCCCCACAGAGTAGGTATTGTTTAGGTGGTGGATGATTCTCAGCACTGCAGTGACACTGAGATGGTGGTGGTGTGTTAGTGTGTGTTGTGCTGGTATGAGTGAATCAGACACAGCAGCACTGCAGGAGTTTTTAAATACCGTGCCCACTCACTGTCCACTCTGTTAGACACTCCTACCTAGTTGGTCCACCTTGTAGATGTAAAGTCAGAGATGATCGCTTATCTATTGCTGCTGTTTGATTTGGTCATCTTTTAGACCTTTTAATGTAATGGCTGATCAGTGTAAAGTAAACAAATTTGGTCCTCATAAATCATGTCACTGGTAAAAAGGGGGTGTGTGTTTTACAAAACCAGTTTATTTTTGTTGCACAAATTTGTATTAAAAGTTAAAACCAGGAGTAAAGCAGAAAGACAAACATTAATCGTACAGCCCTGTGGCTTGTGTCATTTTATTGCAGAAAGATATTTCAGCAGAGAAAGAGGAAGATGTTGAAATTAAAAGTGCTTTATTTTTATTTAACAAATGTAATTAAAATGACTGAGTTCATTTTATCAGACTCCTGCTTCTTCACCGTATTCCTCTTGTCTTTGTTGTTTATTTTAATATTTGCGTGATGCACAAGTAACTACCAAAACAATATGCATTGTTCAAACATCTTCCTCCTTTCCACCTTTCACTTCCTCCTTGTTTACTGTAAACAATCTCAAGTCCTTATTATCTCCATTCAAAAAGCTTCCCATCACCTTCTCCTCCCCACTTTTCTTTCTAACCTTCTTATTACTCCTCCAACCCTTTCTGTTCTCTTCTCATTCATCCATCTCTAAACTTTGTCCAGTAGAGAGCGGTGGCAGTAGAGGAGGCGTCGTGGAGTTCCATAGCGTCTAAAAAACAGCAGTGCTCCCAGAGTGATAATTACACAAGCCAATAGGAAAAGGGGGATCACTATGACCGCCACCCCTCCAACGATGCCGCTGTTGGACTCGTCCACCTCGATAATGATTACTTCCTCTTCGGTCTTTCCAGTCTTTGTTGGCTCGTCACGCTCACATCCCATCCAGTCAGTCAGGACCGATTTTGGGTAGCCTGAATCCACCTTCATCTGCTTATTGTTGAACTTCCAGTATTTGTTGGCTTTGTAGAAGTAGGTGTAGGCTAGAGAAAGAATACAACCATCAGATATGAGATGATCAATGTATATTTACATTTTCAGCATTTATCACCTGCTTTTATCCAAGCGACTTACAGTAATGTGACAGTATACTGTCTAAGCAAGGTAAGCAATTGAGGGTTAAGGGATAAGGGCATATTTTGTTACAATATCGAAATAACGATTTGCTTATTAGCTTCCTAGCAAGTGTGGTAAGCTTACCAGTTCTACTACAAGCTAGAACACAAAAAAAGCTAGTAATCACTTTAAGTAAGCACTGGTCCAGTAGGAGGGCTCTGGTGCCCCACCACAACAAAGATTTGAGTTTGACTCTCAATGGTGTCACCAGCCTGGTCAGCACTCAACAGACACAACAGACTGAGGGTGTGAGGGATGAATGGGGATTCGCCTCACTGCTGATGCAACCATGAATCCTACTTTCTGGTCAAGACACGAGTGATGAAAAAATACAGAGCACAAAGCGAGTTCCTCTAGGCCTGCTGTGTTTCCACCCTCTCTGCGCACACCCACAAACGTTTATTTACCTCTATCTTCACCCATAATGGCTCCTTTGACATTATCAGGCACACCCTGCCAGACACTGATGGGTTTGGGGTATTCTGAATCCACAGAGTGTGTGTCTTCATTGAAGCGGTAATATCTGAAATCACAAGCATAGAAGATGTATCAGCTAGTGGAAAAACTAAAAACAGAATAAAAAAAAAAAGAACAAAATAAGAGAAGAAACAAACATAACTGAGAAATGACAAAACATCTGACCAGACATTAAAAGCAGCTTATTTTTAGTCCTTTTAGTCCTGCTTATTTTTAGACTTTTGTAATGCCACTTACTTGGTTCCTCTGAAAAAGTAAGTATTTCCAGTAGCTGTGTAGAGAAGGGCAGCATCTATTCTGTCCCGAGGAAGTCCTGTGCCCAACTCCCTAAATGTTTTAGGATATCCAGCTTCCATAGTGGCCTCATTAAATACCCAGTACTTATCACCTACAGAGCGAGAAAAAAACAAAAGAGGTGGACCCATCAATGCCATCATAAACTTAACAATAACCTACTAAACTGTGTATGTACACTGATCAGCCATAACATTAAAACCACCTCCTTGTTTCTACACTCACTGTCCATTTTATTAGCTCCACATACCATATAGAAGCACTTTGTAGTTCTACAATTACTGACTGTAGTCCATCTGTTTCTCTACATACCTTTTTAGCCTGCTTTCACCCTGTTCTTCAATGGTCAGGACTCTCCTAGGACCACTACAGAGCAGGTAATATTTAGGTGGTGGATGATTCTCAGCACTGCAGTGACACTGACATGATGGTGGTGTGTTAGTGTGTGTTGTGCGGGTATGAGTGGATCAGACACAGCAGCGCTGCTGGAGTTTTTAAATACCGTGTCCACTCACTGTCCACTCTATTAGACACTCCTACCTAGTTGGTCCACCTTGTAGATGTAAAGTCAGAGACGATCGCTCATCTATTGCTGCTGTTTGAGTTGGTCATCTTCTAGACCTTCATCAGTGATCACAGGACGCTGCCCAAGGGGCACTGTTGGCTGGATATTTTTGGTTGGTGGACTATTCTCAGTTCAGCAGGGACAGTGAGGTGTTTAAAAACTCCATCAGCATTGCTGTGTCTGATCCACTCATACCAGCACAACACACACTAACACACCACCACCGTGTCACTGCAGTGCTGAGAATGACCCACCACCCAAATAATACCTACTCTGTAGGGGTCCTGGGAGAGTCCTGACCATTGAAGAACAACATGAAAGGAGGCTAACAAAGCATGCAGAGAAACAGATGGACTACAGTCAGTAATTGTAGAACTACAAAGTGCTTCTATATGGTAAGTGGAGCTGATAAAATGGACAGTGAGTGTAGAAACAAGGAGGTGGTTTTAATGTTATGGCTGATCGGTGTATGTATAACTACAGTACCTTTGAAGAAGACAAATTTCCCATCAGCACGCTCGTAGGCAGCATTGATGGAGGGTTGCAGGCCCTTCCAGAAGTGTCCAATGGGCATGGGGTATCCCTGCAGAGGCTTACCATCCCGCATCCGCCAGAACCACTTCTCCTGTAAAGAGAGCAAATAACGAGATGAGTTATGATTAAAAAAAACATACAAACAAAAAAACCCAACTTGGTTTATACACGTCACTAAGAATGTTTACTTTGTTACTTATAATCTATTTATTTATTATTATTTAAAATGCATTCTCTCTACTGGAGCTGACCCCCGCCCCGATTGAGGAGAGCGAGACTCACACACCCCCTCCGACACATGTGCAGTACCGACTGCATTTTTTCACCTGCACGAGGCGAGTTCATATGCCGATCAGCTCTGTGCACGGAGAGCCACACCCTAAACAGCATTATTCCTTGACTCTGCAGACGCCATCAATCAGCCAGCAGAGGTCGTAATTAGCTCAGTTATGAGAAACCCGGTCCGGCTCATCCTACCCTGTGAACAACAGCCAATCATTGTTCATGCAGCCTCCCAGCCCAGCCGGATGGCAGAGCTGAGATTCGATACGATGTATTCGAAATCCCAGCTCTGGTGTGCTAGCGTGTTTTACCGCTGCGCCACCTGAGCGGCTAACAATCTATTTATTATATGATTTTGGCATTTATTGGGTTATAAAAGTGCTCATGTGAACATCATATTGCAATATCTTAAGCTGCGGTAAGGATGTAACCAGATTTAAAAAATAAATGTAATAAATAAACCCATTGAGATATTAGCCCAGTCAGTGGTTATTCAGTGCGTGAGGTGAATAATCAACCAATTAACCAACAAAAAAAACTTATAAAAATTGTGTTTAATTTGACTCATTTTCCTTAATTCTAGAAAAGTTTGAACAGTATGCAAAAAATTAAAATTAAAAACAACTGAATTTAAACAAAAACAATACAAAGACAAGTTTGTATCTAATTACATAGCATTTATCTTATTACTGTCGTTGTTTATACTTAATCTAATACTGATGACTACAACATGTTTAAAAAAGTTGGGACAAAAGCAATTTAAGACTGGACGACGTTAACAAAGAAAAAAACATCTTGGAACAGATTGTGAAACCATGTTTACGTCTAAAAGTCTTTCAAAAAGGGCCTAGACCTTTACAACAAAGGGCGGGTCGAAGCTCATCAGTTTGCCAAAAAATGTCAGTGAATAATTCAAAAGAGTTTAGAAAAATTTTCCTCAATCAGTGATTGCAATGAGTTGGGATTTTAGCCTTTGTTGTGCATACAGATGCCCTGTAGTCTAAATACACCGATCAGCCATAACATTAAAACCACCTCCTTGTTTCTACACTCACTGTCCATTTTATCAGCTCCACTTACCATATAGAAGCATTTTGTAGTTCTACAATTACTGACTGTAGTCCATCTGTTTCTCTACATATCTTTTTAACCTGCTTTCACCCTGTTCTTCAATGGTCAGGACCCCCACAGGACCACCACAGAGTAGGTATTATTTGGGTGGTGGATCCTTCTCAGCACTGCAGTGACACTGACATGATGGTGGTGTGTTAGTGTGTGTTGTGCTGGTATAAGTGGATAAGACACAGCAGCGCTGATGAGGTTTCTAAACACCTCACTGTCACTGCTGGACTGAGAAGAGTCTACCAACCAAAAACATCTAGCCAACAGCGCCCTGTGACCACTGATGAAGGTCTAGACGATAACCAACTCAAACCGCAGCAATAGATGAGCGATCGTCTCTGACTTTACATCTACAAGGTGAACCAACTAGGTAGGAGTGTCTAATAGAGTGGACAAGGTATTTATAAATTCCAGCAGCGCTGCTGTGTCTGATCCACTCATACCAGCACAACATACACTAACACACCACCACCATGTCATTGCAGTGCTGAGAATGATCCACCACCTAAATAATACCTGCTCTGTCGTGGTCCTGTGGGGGTCCTGACCATTGAAGAACAGGGTGAAAGCAGGCTAAAAAGGTATGTAGAGAAACAGATGGACTACAGTCAGTAATTGTAGAACTACAAAGTTCTTCTACATAGTAAGTGGAGCTGATAAAATGGACAGTGAGTGTAGAAACAAGGAGGTGGTTTTAATGTTATGGCTGGTGCCCAAATGGTGTAATTTGAAGTGATCTCTCTTTATCAGTGTAGGCACACTATAGGTAATCAAGATGTACTATATAGTGCTCTGTGCTTTGGAGCACAAGGGTTTAAAAGCACTTAAGACAGTTCTGCAGTCATTGCGAGATCTAAACTCTAACCGCGGTCTAGAAATTCTTATAGGCGCCACCTCTGGGGGAAATTCACTCTTCCTGGGTGATTCTGTCATAAGGCAACATGGAGTACGTTCCCAAAAAGAGATAAGTGTGCTGGCATTGCACACTAGCAGAAAACATATCACAAGTATCACAGCTTTAGAAAAATAGCAGATTTGCCAACAGAGGAGCTGACAAGTGTGAGAGGGAGAAACTGTGATGAACAGAAAAACTCCCACCTGAAGCAAATTTACACTAATGAGGCAATCAAAAGGAAATGACACATCAATCATCAGCAACTCGGTTCCCCTTCTGTTGGCCAAAAATGGCAACACAGAAGAACATGACTCCAACACATCTTACTGCTGAACTTAGCAGCTGAGCCACGTTACAATATAGTAACTAAAAAATATACACTGATCAGCCATAACATTAAAACCACCTCCTTGTTTCTACACTCACTGTCCATGTTATCAGCTCCACTTACCATATAGAAGCACTTTGTAGTTTTACAATTACTGACTGTAGTCCATCTATTTCTCTACATACCTTTTTAGCCTGCTTTCACCCTGTTCTTCAATGGTCAGGTCCACCACAGGACCACTACTGAGTAGGTATTATTTAGGTGGTGGATCATTCTCAGTACTGCAGTGACAATGACATGGTGGTGGTGTGTTAGTATGTGTTGTGCTGGTATGAGTGGATCAGACAGTTTTTAAATACCGTGTCCACTCTATTAGACACTCCTACCTAGTTGGTCCACCTTGTAGATGTAAAGTCAGAGACCATCGCTAATCTTTTGGTGCTGTTTGAGTTGGTCACGGGCGCTGTTGGCTGGATATATTTTAATTTGGTGGACTGTCTGTGTCTTATACACTCATACCAGCACACCACCATGTTAGTGTCACCGCAGTGCTGAGAATGATCCACCACCCAAATAAAACCTACTCTGTGGTGGTTCTGGGAGAGTCCTGACCATTGAAGAACAGCATTAAAGGGGGATAACAAAGCATGAAGAGAAACAGATGGACTACAGTCAGTAATTGTAGAACTACAAAGTGCTTCCATATGGTAAATGAAGCTGATAAAATGGACAGTGAGTGTAGAAACAAGGAGGTGATTGTTATGTGGATGTAATGGCTGATCGGTGTATACCAAAACATATACAATATATTTGTTTAACAAATATAAAAACAATATGGAGCCGGGTATTTGTTCATCTTCTTGAATGACAGAAATTAAAAAGAAATACTGATGATGGTCATATGGACAGCCGCCTTGTGACAAAAACAAAACTTGTTTGGCCTATCTGTCTGGGCGAGTGTTTTTTCACCCCCTGCACTATGACGCAATCAGAATCCCACAGCAATTGTAATTACAATCTGTATTTTATTCAGCTAAACATTCACAATTACCCCAGACTGATGTCATTGTTGGAAAATGAGTTAATTAGTAGTTGTGTAATGTGACAGCTAGAATTTAGAAAATAACAGAATCTCTAGTTACCTTAAAGACAAACATCTCTCCCCGCAGCATGGCAATGGCATCAAAGTGGCCTTCACAGATATCGGGCCCAAATGATGGTCGATCAGGTTTGCTTGTGGGACGTGGAGCAGGGGGCTTGGGCACTTCTCCTGATCTAGCACCTACAAACCAGTAAAAAAGTCAGTGAATATATTTTATATTTTAAAAACATCTGTAAATAGTTACATGTAAATTTTTCCCCATTGTCCTCCCAATTTATCGCACTCAATCTTGTCTTCCGCTGCTGAGATACCAGATTGCATCCGAGTAGAGCGCGTCGCTGTACACGCCCGCCTCTTCCGACGCGTGCACAGCCCTCCTCTTCTCGCCCATGCATTCTGCACAGGCGTCTCTTCCGCCAATCAGGGTCCTTACACAGCGTATGAAGACCCAACACATAGTCCGGCCCCCACCCTGCAGATATGGTGGCCAATTAGTTTCTGCTGCAGGCACTGCCAATTATGCCCGCTAGATGGCGCCCAGTCGACCGGTGGCAACACCGAGTTTCAAACCAAGGAGTTCAGAATCTCTGTGCTGGTGTGATAGCGGAATAGTAAATATTTTTTTAATGTTTCAGGACAGTGAACAGATAATTTCTTTGTTAAAAAGTTATAAGGATGACCACATTGAGAGAGAACGTTCTTATAAATATATAAATGTGAATCCAGTCACAGCGTCTTTACAAAACGCAGCTCATGAAACATCACATGTTAGATCATTGCACTTGAAGCGTAAGAGACCACCTTGACTGGCCAGAGCTGCTTTAATCAGTTAACAAAAATGTGGTCACTCCCATCCACAAAAAAATCTTATATACGGGACACTCTTATCCAATTACAGTATACAATTGTGTTCAAATACAATCCAAGCAATTAAGGGTTAACAGTAGGGCTGAAACGATTCCTCGAGTAACTCGAGTAATTCGATTACTAAAAATGATCGATTCAAATTTTTCGCATCGAGGAATCGTTTATTCCATACACCGATACCTAGCTCACGGTGTTCCGCACGGGACACAAGTTTACGCTGTGTTCAGGTGACGCGAGGAAGCCCCAGGGCTGCGTCCAAAATCTCTCAATTAAACAGTACCTAACAGGACTTAATCCGGGTACTTTTCACCTGTTTGTACACACTCGTACTGTTCAGTATGTAGTAGCGATTTGAAACGGAGCCGAGATTTGAAAGCACGGACTGTAAAATGGGGGGAGAGAGAGAGAGAGAGAGAGAGAGAGAGAGTATAGCGGGATGAGCAGAGAGGAACAGAGAAAACGACTGAAAGTTTGAGATCAGTTGCACAAATTAGAGGCAATGTTTATGTATTATTGTTTATTATATATATATATATATATATATATATATATATATATATATACTGTATGTGTGTGTGTGTGTGTGTGTGTGTGTGTGTATATATATATATATACAGTCCCCTCCAAAAGTATTGGAACAGTGAGGCCAATCCCTTTATTTTTGCTGTAGACTGAAAACATTTGGGTTTGACATTAAAAGATGAATATGAGACAAAAGATCAACATTTCATGTTATTCATTCTTTTATTTCCAGGTATTTACATCTGGATCTGATACACAGTTCAGAAGATAGCACCTTTTGTCTGAACCCACCCATTTTTCTTGTGAGCAAAAGTATTGGAACAGGTGACTGTCAGGTGTGTTTTGTTGCCCAGGTGTGTCCTGTTACACTGATTATTTAAACAATAAATAGCGCTGATTGTCTATGCTCACAAGAAAAATGGGTGGGTTTAGACAAAAGGTGCTATCTTCTGAACTGTGTATCAGATCCAGATGTAAATACCTATATATATATATATATATAAACAAAAGTATTTCTTATCCGATTACTCGATTAATCGCTGGAATAATCAATAGAATACTCGATTACAAAAATAATCGATAGTTGCAGCCCTAGTTAACAGCTTTGCTAGAAGATGTTGGGCTTAAACAAACAACCATCTAATTACTAGGCCAGTACTTTAACTACTCGGCTACCATTGCAACCTGTCTTACTGGTCTTATTGTGCTTCCTTAGATTCCCAGCTATAGATGGCCAGAGCATAGTCTGAGATTAAACTTGATACTTCATTGTTGTGTGTCTTGGAAGCCCTACACTGACCAGACTAAACAGTCTTTTGCCAAAGTTTGGACACCCATGGTTATGGTCTGCTGATTTTTGAAAATAATGAAAACAAACCTCTGCACTTGTTCATGCTGTTTCATGTCTGTGCTGTTTCATAGACCTATAATGTGAGTTTTATTTTTAAGAGTTTATTTTAAAAGTTTTACTGACCACTCTATGACCCCACACATCAGTACTCTAGTAGCGCATGACTCTACTATGAGTATAACATTCCAGGACCTTAATAAAATCACACTAACCGTAAATTTCCTGTATTCCACGTCTGTCATCATCAGGAAGCACAAAGTTCTCAGTGTCCATCCACTGGTAAAATGGGGCCATAATGGCTGAAGGATCCCCTGAGTGCTCCAAACCCAGGGCGTGACCCAGCTCATGCACGGCAACCAGAAACACATCATTACCTGAAAACAGGAAATAAGTGAGAACATGAAAATAAAAGGTGCCTAACTAATCATCATCATTAACCTCTTTTTATCTTTCAGGTTTTACCTCCTTGATCAACGTTGCCAGCCGTCCAAGGCTCTGCAGCGTCGAAGTGTGTGTCACCACCAATTCCTTGACCAGGAAAGTAAGCATGGGCCAGAAAACCTCCCTCACCATCGAACGGTGTGCTGTCACCATGATAACCCTCAGCAAAATATAACATGATGTCAGCAAACATCCGGGGCTTGTCTCTGATCTGGCTGTACGGAATTTCTCGAAACTTCAGTGGTGTGACTGACTCCCAGACTTTGAAGGCTTTCCGGATGGCCTCTTGAGTGGCACGCTCACCTATTTTCGGAGTGTAGTTCTGGATACTGAAAAACAAAGGCAAGCCAGAACATCAGTATACACTGTTCAGCCATAACATTAAAACCACCTCCTTGTTTCTACACTCACTGTCCATTTTATCAGCTCCACTTACCATATAGAAGCACTTTGTAATTCTACAATTACTGACTGTAGTCCATCTGTTTCTCTGCATGCTTTGTTAGCCCCCTTTCATGCTGTTCTTCAATGGTCAGGACTCTCCCAGGACCACTACAGGGTCATTCTGAGCAGTGTACTGACATGGTGGTGGTGTGTTAGTGTGTGTTGTGCTGGTATGAATGAATGAGACACAGCAAAGCTGATGGAGTTTTTAAACACCTCACTGTTACTGCTGGACTAAGAATAATAGAAAGGGGGCTAACAAAGCATGTAGAGAAACAGATGGACTACAGTCAGTAATATTAGAACTACAAAGTGCTTCTATATGGTAAGTAGAGCTGATAAAATGGACAGTGAGTGTAGATGCAAGGAGGTGGTTTTAATGTTATGGCTGATCGGTGTATGTACATGTTGTACCTTCATTGTACCTTTCATTGTACCTGTGTATAGTGACAATAAAGATTCTATTCTATTCTAAATTGCAATATGTACATGCAAATATATTAATTAAATAAATGTCTGAGCATGTGCTTCAAACAAGCCTTAGATCATCTGAGGTTTTGCACAAAATAAATTTACATGGTCAGTTTAAAAAAAAACTATTATGCTAATTATATAATTTGTAAGGAAATACATTTTATTAATTTTTTATTAATCTTCTCTGGTGTATAAACATACATATTTCTATTTTGTAATATTGTATTTTAATTAATGCCAATTTGCACTTAACTAACTTGATTAATGTCTGTCCGAACATCTGAGTCTTTAAAAAACGATTAAAAACCCACCTTTTTACTAAGCACTTAAACTGACTTGTACTTATTTACTAAAAAATTTTTTCCATTTCCAAAAAAAAAAAAAAACTTGAGAAATTAAATGTTTACTATGGAAGCACTTCTGTAAGTCGCTCTGGATAAGAGCATCTGCTAAATGCAGAAAATGTAAATGTAAATGTAATGTATTGGTTGCAAACCCCTTTTCAATGACCTGGATTTATCTGGAATAATTCACAGTCCAGGCATCAGAAAGATATGTAAACCTCTGGGTTAACAAGTTTTCCACAGGTTTGGGTTTGTATATATGTGATGCATTGTGGTTGGGCTGCTTTGCTGCTTCAGGACATGGACAGCTTGCAATCATTATTTAAACAATTTATTTAAAATTGGATCAAGAAGTTTTACTGGAAGATGTTGGGGTAGTACTACATTACAAATCTTTACAGAGGTTAAAAAATGCAACAGAACAAAAACACAGTGCACAGAACATAATTAAAAAACGGGTTCAAAAGAGAGATTCCAGATGCTGTGGCATGACCTGAAGATCTCTTCATAACATAAACCACAAACTGTATGAAATTTCTTGTCGTTGTCTAATTGGCAGCTACACGAAACATTACTGCAGCTACAAGAGGTTTTGCCAATCATTAAATACAAGTTCATATACTTTTAAAATCCTTCATTGTGAACATCTAATCGATGTGTTTAATTTATTTGATAACACTGTCTAGTCAGTACTCTAATTCCAATTATTTTTATGTTGTTTATATTCTCTGTGCTTCTGATAGTGTCCCACCTGAAGGTAACCTCTCTTTGATCCCATCTTAGCCCCTGAATGACGTAGCGCCTTTTCCGTAGGTTGCTCTTCAGCTCTGTGCCAAACTTATCTGCAACTCCACAGCGTGGCCGCTGCATTGCACTGGAAGGTAACCATAAATGTATTAGGGATGCAATAATACACTGTACTGTCATTAAACATTTTGTCTGACAACACATATTCAAACAATACATTCAGAAGAAACATGAGCACACAAGTCCATGGCTTATGTGTAAGCACAAAATGAAAGCAGTGACCCCTCTTGCATAAGACATAACTCCTAGCCCCTCTGTGTTTAATATTTAATAATAATATTTTCCACCCTCACACCCTTGTTTACCAGTGCTTGTTTCTACTGTGGATGGTTTGGAACAGGGCCTTTGTGTTGGTCATGGCTTCCGTAACTTATAACCTATATGTTGATTTAACAGTTGCATATAACTATGGCACAGTAGGTTGTGCTGTCACCTTACAGAAAGAAGGGCCTGGGTTCAATTCTCTGGACGGGTGGCCATGGTCCTATCTATGTGAAGTTTGCGTGTTGTCTTTGTGTCTGCTTGATTTTCCTTCAGATGATCTAAAGACACGCTGTCTGACAGCCAACTGGAGCTTCTAAAAATTGCCCTAAGCGTTAATGTATAGGCAGTAGTAGCCTAGTGGTTAAGGTACTGGACTAGGAATCAAAAGGTTGCAGGTTCAAGACCCATCACTGCCAGGTTGCCACTGTTGGGCCCTGGAGCAAGGCCCTTAACCCTCAATTGCTTAGACTGTATACTGTCACAACTGTAAGTCGCTTTGGATAAAAGCGTCTGCTAAATGGCAAAAATGTACATGTAAAACATATGTGTGTGTGTGTGCGTTTGCCCAGCAACCTGTTCAGGCCTTTCTCCCAATGAATTACACCCACTGCGACCCAGACCAGGATAAAGCAGTGTTAAAACAGACAATGAATGAATGTTGATTAGCCAATTATTTGGCATTTATTCGGTATTTTCCTCCCGATTTAGCGCACTCAATTTTGTCTTGCGCTGCTGAGAGATACAGTGTATCACAAAAGTGAGTACACCCCTCACATTTCTGCAGATATTTAAGTATATCTTTTCATGGGACAACACTGACAAAATGACACTTTGACACAATGAAAAGTAGTCTGTGTGCAGCTTATATAACAGTGTAAATTTATTCTTCCCTCAAAATAACTCAATATACAGCCATTAATGTCTAAACCACCGGCAACAAAAGTGAGTACACCCCTTAGTGAAAGTTCCTGAAGTGTCAATATTTTGTGTGGCCACCATTATTTCCCAGAACTGCCTTAACTCTCCTGGGCATGGAGTTTACCAGAGCTTCACAGGTTGCCACTGGAATGCTTTTCCACTCGTCCATGACGACATCACGGAGCTGGCGGATATTCGAGACTTTGCGCTCCTCCACCTTCCGCTTGAGGATGCCCCAAAGATGTTCTATTGGGTTTAGGTCTGGAGACATGCTTGGCCAGTCCATTACCTTTACCCTCAGCCTCTTCAATAAAGCAGTGGTCGTCTTAGAGGTGTGTTTGGGGTCATTATCATGCTGGAACACTGCCCTGCGACCCAGTTTCCGGAGGGAGGGGATCATGCTCTGCCTCAGTATTTCACAGTACATATTGGAGTTCATGTGTCCCTCAATGAAATGTAACTCCCCAACACCTGCTGCACTCATGCAGCCCCAGACCATGGCATTCCCACCACCATGCTTGACTGTAGGCATGACACACTTATCTTTGTACTCCTCACCTGATTGCCGCCACACATGCTTGAGACCATCTGAACCAAACAAATTAATCTTGGTCTCATCAGACCATAGGACATGGTTCCAGTAATCCATGTCCTTTGTAGACATGTCTTCAGCAAACTGTTTGAGGGCTTTCTTGTGTAGAGACTTCAGAAGAAGCTTCCTTCTGGGGTGACAGCCATGCAGACCAATTTGATGTAGTGTGCGGCGTATGGTCTGAGCACTGACAGGCTGACCCCCCACCTTTTCAATCTCTGCAGCAATGCTGACAGCACTCCTGCGCCTATCTTTCAAAGACAGCAGTTGGATGTGACGCTGAGCACGAGCACTCAGCTTCTTTGGACGACCAACGCGAGGTCTGTTCTGAGTGGACCCTGCTCTTTTAAAACGCTGGATGATCTTGGCCACTGTGCTGCAGCTCAGTTTCAGGGTGTTGGCAATCTTCTTGTAGCCTTGGCCATCTTCATGTAGCGCAACAATTCATCTTTTAAGATCCACAGAGAGTTCTTTGCCATGAGGTGCCATGTTGGAACTTTCAGTGACCAGTATGAGAGAGTGTGAGAGCTGTACTACTAAATTGAACACACCTGCTCCCTATGCACACCTGGGACCTAGTAACACTAACAAGTCACATGACATTTTGGAGGGAAAATGACAAGCAGTGCTCAATTTGGACATTTAGGGGTGTAGTCTCTTAGGGGTGTACTCACTTTTGTTGCCGGTGGTTTAGACATTAATGGCTGTATATTGAGTTATTTTGAGGGAAGAATAAATTTGCACTGTTATATAAGCTGCACACAGACTACTTTTTATTGTGTCAAAGTGTCATTTTGTCAGTGTTGTCCCATGAAAAGATATACTTAAATATCTGCAGAAATGTGAGGGGTGTACTCACTTTTGTGATACACTGTACCAGATTGCATCTGAGGAGAGCACGTCGCTGTACACGCCTCTTCCGACACGTGCACAGCCCACATTCTGCACAGGCGTCTCTTCCACCAATCAGGGTGCTTACACAGCGTATGAAGACCCACCCACCCACACATAGTCCAAACCCCACCCTGCAGATACGGTGGCCAATTAGTATCTGCTGCAGGCACTGCCAATTATGCCCGCTAGATGGCGCCCAGCCGATCTGAGGCAACACTGAGTTTCCAACCGAGGAGTTCAGAAACTCTGTGCTGGTGTGCCAGCGGAATATCCCGCTGCGCCACCTGGGTGCCAGCCAATTATCTATCTTTACCCAGCATTATCCTGTCCTACAATACCATAGGCTCAGTTTCGACTCACTTGAGCGTTTCCGGGTCCAGGGTTCCTGTGACTGTAAGACCATAGAACTTTTGCATGGCGGAGACAGCAGAGGCTATGGATTTGGGGGACCGGATCGCCTGCGCCCGGACATCCCCAGGAGGAAGGTAGCCATACTGTTGTAACCACACCTAAAAGAGAGAGAGAGAGACCAAAGGTGTCAGACACACAAAGAGAGAAAAGACCAAAGATGACTTCATATAATTATAGACCTCAAATATAATAAGCTTATAACCTGTCTTTCTCCACCTCCAGCCTTTTTAACACTCATCTAATTACATCAACACCACAACCTTATGCAACTCTTAAAATAAATGTTCAAAAATCCACAAAGAGCCACATATACCATGAAGACGTCAATAGAAAGTAAACAAAAGATGTGCCTTTTATTAATTTAGAGGAAGTTGAGTGTGTGTGGGCTTCATTGAGTTTAAAAGTGTGTAGGAGCACTGAGTTTATACCGAACGATGCCAAGCTGACTTAACCGAAACTACCAGATGTACCAGAAACTGCCTGTGTTAGCAAAAACTTTCCTTACAAAAATAAACATTCAGGAGAGGGAGAAAGGGGGAAAAGAACAAAGAAAACCAAAAGAATAAAGCACATAAAATGTAATTACTAGCTTTGATTGAACTTTGTGCCTATTGAGTCTGCTAGAGGAGCTTCAAAGTGACCATGGTACATCCTCATAAACATCTCTTCCTTTTTTGTGTGAAATGAGACTGAAACATATAAAGAAAAGAAGCTAAACACCTCTCTTAACTTAAATACACAATTTCTGTTAAACCCACTGGACCAATGCATATTTCTTCTATAATACACCAATCAGCCATAACATTAAAACCACCTCCTTGTTTTTACACTCACTGTCCATTTTATCAGCTCCACTTACCATATAGAAGCACTTTGTAGTTCTACGTACAATTACTGACTGTAGTCCATCTATTTCTCTACATACTTTTTTAGCCTGCTTTCACCCTGTTGTTCAATGGTCAGGACCCCCACAGGACCACTACAGAGCAGGTATTATTTAGGTGGTGGATCATTCTCAGAACTGCAGTGACAATGACATGGTGGTGGTGTGTTAGTGTGTGTTGTGCTGGTATGAGTGGATCAGACACAGCAGTGCTGCTGGAGTTTTTAAATACCGTGTCCACTCACTGTCCACTCTGTTAGACACTCCTACCTAGTTGGTCCACCTTGTAGATATAAAGTCAGAGACGATCGCTCATCTATTGCTGCTGTTTGAGTTGGTCATCTTCTAGACCTTCATCAGTGGTCACAGGACGCTGCTCACAGGACACTGTTGGCTGAATATTTTTGGTTGGTGGACTATTCTCAGTCCAGCAGTGATAGTGAGGTGTTTATAAATTCCAGCAGCATTGCTGTGTCTGATCCACTCATACCAGCACAACACACACTAACACACCACCACCATGTCAGTGTCACTGCAGTGCTGAGAATGATCCACCACCTAAATAATACCTGCTCTGTAGTGATACTGGGAGAGTCCTGACCATTGAAGAACAGCATGAAAGGGGGATAACAAAGCATGGAGAACTACAAAGTGCTTCTATATGGTAAGTGGAGCTGATAAAATGGACAGTGAGTGTTGAAACAAGGAGGTGGTTTTAATGTTATGGCTGATTAATGTACAACTTCAATGTCAAAAAAGTTGCAACCGTCAAAAAATTTAAATCATGTTTTATCTTATCAAGTGTAACTGTAGTTTTTATTACATGCTTATTCTAAATTTGATGGCTGTAACTTGTTTATCACTTTGTTACTACAGCTTTCCTTTTAACAACATTCTCTAACTGTTTAGCAACTGAGGACACCAATTGTTAAAATTGCTTGCTTGCTTAATGGAACACTTCAGCTGCCCAACAGTCTGGTATCTCTGTTGTTGTATATTGTCCTTTATTATGCTTGACATGTTTTTAAATGGAGACAGGTCAGGACTGCAGGCAAGCCAGTCTAGTGCCTGCACTCTCGTCCAACAAAGATTATGACTTGGCATTGCCTTGCTGAAACAAGCATGGATGTTTAGATAAATAAAAGACATCTTCATGGCAGCTTATGTTCACCCAAAATGCATAAATACTCCTCTGCATTAATAGTGCCTTAACACAGCTACCCATGCCACTGGCGCTTACACACCCCCATACCATGACAGACGTTGGCTTTTGAATTTTGCCTTGGTCCTTTTCCTTAATGGCCAGAACAACATTCATTATATTTTATAAACAAATTTAAAGATTGACTCATCAGACCACAGCAGACATTTCCTCTAGGTTTGTACATTGCAGTCTCCTCATCTGGCCATGTACAAACCTAGAGGAAATGCTTGCTGTGGTCTGATGAGTCAACCTTCAAACTCCATGAAACCGATTACACCAAACTAGAACTAGAAGTTTCTCTAAAAAAACAAAAACTATTTACACCATTGTTCTAGAACTGTGAAAGGATCAGTGTTCATCACACCTCCACCACCATGTTTGACTGTTGGTATCATGTTCTTATGGCATATAGCGGTGTTAGATTTATGTAACGAGACCCATCGCTTCCTTTTTGGTTAACAACGGTTTGCTCTTTGCAACTCTCCTACGTATGCCATTTTTGCCCAGTGAAACCATGTAAATTGACCCTAACTAAGGCAAGTGACGCCTGATCGTTTGCAAACTCCAACTTTTCTCCATTTGTGGATAAAGCTTTCGCTGTGGTTTGTTGGAGTCCCAGGGCTTTAGCAATTTCTAGATGTTTAGATTCAATCATTCCTGGGTGTGGCTTGTGAAATTGAACCCAACTGTCAATGGAATCTGGTTAACTGGTTGATTTTGTAACTGGTTATCTGGGTTGTCTATCATTAGAAGTACAGTAATGTAATTATTTGAAACATATATTTGTGACAAATATGCAAAAATAGAAGAAATTGAGTTTTTCCCAGCACTGTATTTTTTTTAATGCATTTTATCCCGATTTTTTGCGCATCCAATTTTTACCCAATTGCGTCATGCTTCCTCTCTACTGGTGCTGACCCCCGCCCACGATTGAAGAGAGCAAACTGACACACATCCCCTCCGACACATGAGCAGTAGCCGACTGCCTTTTTTTTCACCTGCACGAGCCGAGTTCATATGCAAATCAGCCTTGTGCACGGAGAGCCACACCCTGATCGCATTATTCCTCTACTCAGTGCAGATGCCATCAATCGGCCAGCAGAGGTCGTAGTTGCATCAGTTATGAGGTTCCTATCCGGCTCCCTACCCTGTATGAACAACAGCCAAACCTTGTTCATATAGCCGCCCAGCCCAGCCGGATGGCAGAGCTGAGAGTCGATATGATGTATTTGAAATCCCAGCTCTGGTGTGCTAGCGTGTTTTACCGCTGCGCCACCTGAGCGGCCAGTGCTAGATGTATGTAACGAGACCCATCGCTTTCTTTTTGGTCAACAACAGTTTACACTCTGCAACTCTCCCATGGATGCCATTTTTGCCTTTCTTCTGTTGTGGAACCACATACATTGACTGCACTTCTTTAGATGTGCATCTTCTCCATTTGTGGATAAAGCTCTTGCTGTGGTCTTAAGCAATTTCTATATGATTAGATTCAATCATGCCAAAAAAAAATATTAAAATAATAAGATAATGACTTTATTTTAATGTACCTATTAAAAATCAACTTGTTTTGCCATTGACAAAACTAACTAACAGCAAAATGTCCCTGTTTACGTTAGGAAATACCACCAGTCTGAAAGTCTGTGGGACTGAGATCCACAAGTATGAAGTGGAGGGAGGCAAAGATTACCGAAAACAAATTCCCTGCCATTAAATTTCCATGAGGTGGCAGAGGGAAGTGTGACTGCTAGTTCGGCTGCATGAGTGGAGGCTTCGTCTTTTGCCTCTGTCTCCACCACTCAGACCACAAGCTCAATCAGAGACATGACAAAGAATTCTCCTAAATACTTTAAACCCCCAAACCTCTAAGCTGCTCTTGATTTCTTTAGTTGTTTCTTAATCTTCGCCCTGTTTTTAAGATCTTTCGAAAACTATTAGGAGTCGGTGGGGATACATGTGGATAACTTTTCTCTTTGTCCTAGGGTGTACGACTTTCCAGGAAAAAAAATACCCAACCCAACCCAACCTAACCCAAATCTGAGGTATACTAAGGTAGGAGGGGAGTTGAGATTTGCAGGAGACAGTCCAGATAAGGACAAGTACAGATAAATTGTCCCTTTTCACTGCTTTTACCATAAGTAGTAAGCGCAGACTGAGCATAGTAATTGTTAATAGACTACAGTGGTACAGTGGTAGCCTAGTTGGTAGGACTTTGGGCTATCAACTAAAAGGTTAAGAGTTCGAATCCCAGCTCTGCCATGCAGCCACTGTTGGGCCGTTGAGCAAGGCCCTTAACCCTCTTTGCTCCAGGGGCACCGTACAATGGCTGACCCTGCGCTCTGACCCCAGCTTCCAAATAAGCTGGGATACGCGAAGAAATAATTTAGTTGTACTGTACATCTGTATATGTATATATAACAAATAAAGGCATTCAATTCAACATCTCAGGGGCTACCGTGCACTAAAACATCCCAATCTTTAATCAGCACAGTGCTGAGTCTTTGCTTTGTTCTCCTGTACAGTCTTTACAAAAAGCTCTCTTAATCTTAAAGTTAATCCTAATATAAAAAATCCTAATAGGATGAGAGATCGGCCACTCCTTTTCATCATTTGATAGCCAGGTCTCTCGAGAAAAGAATCTATGTTTGCGTGTCTGCACATTGGAGGACTGAGTAGCTGACTTGTCAACCTCGGTCACAGTTCCTCAAAGTGCTCTTGCCTTATAGCTTTAATATGTATGTTTATTGATTCTTTGTTTTTTTATTTATGTAAATAATAATATTATTTATATAATATAATTATTATATAATTTTGTTTTAATATACAACCTATTTCCTGATGTTTTTTACTACTAATAAAATGTATCCTTCTAAATTCTTTTGCAGATATTTGAAGTATTTACTATTCATTCATTATCTGTTTTACCACTGTTTCATCCTAGTCAGGGTCACAGTCGGTCAAATTCATTGGTCGAAAGACAGGAAACACTCCAGACAGAACGCCAGTCTTTCTCAGCGCAGACACACACACTTACACATAGGGCAATTTTTACTAGCTCTAATTGGCCTGACTGAATGGCTTTGGAAACTGACACACAGACACAGGGAGAACATGCAAACTCTACACAGGACCCTGGGTGCCCAGCTAGGGTTTTCAAGCCAGGTCCTTCTTGCTGTGAGATGACAGTGCTACCCACTGTACCACTGTGTTGTTCTACTTTAAATGTTTGCAGGATTTTTTTATTTGACAGTACAATAAAATACTTCTATGAAATAAGATCAATAAAAATTAATAAATTGCCTGATTGCAGAATGATCCTAGGGACTGAGTGAAGTTCTTCTTGGAATACATTCCTTCAGTATATCAGTTTGATGCTTCAGCAAAACAATTTAAAGGTCATTTGTATGACTCAGTATTTAATAAGTAGGTTTACATGGACACTAATACAATAAATCAGACCAGGTTCTGAGTAACCTGATTAACACGGACAGCCCAAATCATGCTTCATTCTAACAAAGTTCTATAAAGTTATTAGCATGCACTAGAAAGTCTACAGTACATATTTATACTCTATACAAACTGTTGTTACTATACTGACTATGATTTAAGACACTGCACCACTCAAGCACTTGAAATAAGGAAATATCTACTAATATTTATATAAACAGTGTTGGTTTTACTGTTACACTATTAAAATGTGTAATGAATCAACAGTTTCATTACATACAGAGAGGCTACTGAAAGACTGCATGAATTATGCAGAGTGGGTTTCCTGACGTGTGCTTGTAATATGATTTGACATTAAATAGGTAGATTACTTACAAATACACATTAATTAGTAACTGGTGGGATTAATAAAATGAGATCCACATGTTTAAATACAATTATGGTTTGATTTAAAACTGTTATATAATGATCTTAAAACCAAATTATTTCCAATTGGCTGTGTGTTGCTCTATCATCACTAACTACTAATATGTAATGTAATTAAACATACAAATAACTGAGCCATTTAAATTTTTCAAAATTATAGTAACATGCTTCAAGAGCCACAATCTCTAATATATAATGAAACTGAAATTCAAAGGAATTAAAAGTGAAAATGACTAGTATTAAAAACCAGTATTAACACTCTACTAGACAGTAAATATCTTCACTACAGGTCCTTACACAGAAAAAACTACTGAAGTTCAATCAAGAAACCTGCAGTACAGCAACGTTAAACTCTCCAAGCTAGAGGTTATACACTGAGCAGCCATAACATTAAAACCACCTCCTTGTTTCTACACTCACTGTTCATTTTATCAGCTCCACTTACCATATAGAAGCACTTTTTAGTTCTACAATTACTGACGGTAGTCCATCTGTTTCTCTACATACTTTGTTAGCCCCCTTTCATGCTGTTCTTCAATGATCAGGACCCCCCAGGACCACTACAGAGCAGGCATTATTTAGGTGGTGGATCATTCTCAGCACTGCAGTGACACTGATATGGTGGTGTGTTAGTGTGTGTTGTGCTGGTGTGAGTGGATAAGACACAGCAGTGTCACTGCTGGACTGAGAATAGTCCACCAAACAAAAATATCCAGCCAACAGTGCCCCATAGGCAGCGTCCTGTGACCACTGATGAAGGTCTAGAAGATGACCAACTCAAACAGCAGCAACAGATGAGCGATCGTCTCTGACTTTACATTTACAAGGTGGACCAACTAGGTAGGAGTGTCTAATAGAGTGGACAGTGAGTGGACACTGTATTTCAAAACTCCAGCAGCACTGCTGTGTCTGATCCACTCATACCAGCACAACACACACTAACACACCACCACCATGTCAGTGTCACTGCAGTGCTGAAAATCATCCACCACCCAAATAATACCTGCTCTGTAGTGGTCCTGACCATTGAAGAACAAGGTGAAAGCAGGCTAAAAAATTATGCAGAGAAACAGATGGACTACAGTCAGTAATTGTAGAACTACAAAGTGCTTCTATATGGTAAGTGGAGCTGATAAAATGGACAGTGTGTGTAGAAACAAGGAGGTGGTTTTAATGTTATGCCTCATCAGTGTAAAAATTAATAGTTTCTTAGCATTTTGTAGGATTATTATACATTTTATTTTTGCTGTGTTTCTCTAATGATAATTGGCAGTTTTAATAAAGTGCTAATTAAATTATAAACCAGCATTAAATAGTAAACAAAGCTTCTCAATCCAAGACTTGTTTTACAGAACAATCAAGGTTCTTGTGGCAATCCACCACTTCACTAAAATTTAGTAAGAAGGGTGCTTATATTCATCCTAAAACTATGTACAGGTGCAATGGGAAATATTCAACCCCCATCACCGTAAATGGAATTATGGTGATGTGTAAGAACTGCAAGAAGGAATAGTTATTAATACATACAAGTAATTTTGAGAACATAAATTCACATACTTTTGAGTTGAAATGAAAAACATCAAGTTCTCCTGACAAATGTTCATGTGTAATATTCCACCCCCACTCTCAGTACTTAATGGCCTCTAATAAAAGGTTTTGGTAAGTGCTAACAAGCTTCTAACGCTTTTGTGGAATCTTTGCCTAGTCTTCTCATGCAAAAGTTTCCAGCTCATTGAAGTTTGATGGCTTTCATGCTGCAACTGCTTTCTTTAAATCCCACCAAAAATTTCTGTGGGATGTAAATCTGAAGAGAAGGACATTTCAGGATGTTTAAGGACTGATTCCTTAACCAAGCTTTGGTTGATGTGGATGTGTGCTTGGGATCATGGTCTTGTTGGCTAGTTCATTTATCACCAAGGTTCAACGTAGTACACTTTTTGTCAGAATGCCTTGGTATTATTGTGAATCCGTGACAGTTATGCGGTTAAGAAAAACATCTGCAGCAGGAAAAACATCCCCACATCATCTCTGACCCACCTTTTGACTGTGGGGATGTATTCTCTTGATCATAATCTTCGCCTTTTCTTGCACCAGACAAACCACTAATCCTATACGGTCAAACAGTTCTATTGTGTCCCAGAACTCTGCAGGCCTATCCAAATTCCTTCTGGCTTATTACGACCATTCCTGTGCTCTTTGGTCAAGAGTGGTGTACACCTTAGTGGTGTTGTTAATTGATATTTTTATAGTTGCCATTGACATAATTGTCTAAGCCTTTATCAGGTCATTCTTTAAGTAAAACATTGCTCCGACCAAAATTTGCAGCTTTTTCCCACGACCAAGCAAGTTTGTTGCTTTGCCATAGGTTTGGAACTTCAAGACAATACTCCCGATGGTGTCTATAGAAATGTTTAAGGTCTCTGAAATGTTCTTATACCCATTGCCTCTCTCATCTTTTGTGACAGCTCCTTGAACAATTAATTCTCTGGGTGGTGTTCATAAAATCACAGCTAAACCAAATGAAAAGTTATTAAGTCCCAGTGTTTAATCATGTTGCAACCCAGCTTTAGGTCATACAGACTAGCAGTAGGTTTTAAGGTCAGCAATATTATGTAGGGGTTGAATAACTGACATGACAAACCTCCTGCTACTCTAATATACTGTACTTTATTATTTATTTTCTTTGTTCATTTGCTGTATTATTCAACTGATAAAGACTTCATTTAAAGCAAAATCTAGCTCTACAGAAAAGTTTATAAATCCTAAGGTTTATAAAAAAGCTTTATAAATCCTTTTTTTCTTTGGAGGTAAATGTCTCTTATTGCAAATATGATTTACAATGTGTATTTACTGAACTATTTACATGACAAGACCAGAGTGCTCTATGCTGTACTTTTAATCTGGTCATCATGCTTCATTTTTTCTTTCTTACTCTCTTTGTGTATGTCCAATCTTAAAGCAATCAAAATGCTTCCCCCTTTCCATTTCTATATCTTCTATGACCTACCTTTATGTTTATTTTCTCTATTCTTTTCTCCTTGCATTTGTCTCCTTCTTTACTGAAACTGCTTTTCCTCTAATGTATCTTATATTTCTTTGTCTAGCTCTCACACAGAAGACCTCATGTCCACCGAGGCCTCAGGTTTCCTCCTACCGCTTCCAACAATCCCTGCATGCACCAGCCCTGTGGAACACCCACTAACAAGCGTCAAAGGTTCTATTTAGAAACCTCTGCCGACTCCTCTGACTACTACGCACAGACAGGTAACCTTTATTGAGTCTGCCGAGCCACAGTCAGCCTGGCGCACTTGTATTTATTACTCAGGCTGTACTCATGTCTGACTAAGAGCAATGTTTAAACATAAAGGTTTTGCAGTTCATATAGATTACTTTATATAGATTACTACTTCCAGACCGATTCTAGATCAGCTTTTTGGGAAGGGCAAGTGTTAACAATCAGCAACAGCAACATTTGCCTGTTGTCTTTTGAAGGTAGTTTATTTGAAACAACAAAAAGAAGAAATATTTAATGTCTAAGTTGATTAATTGACTTTTGTGAACATATAATAATTCCTAATTTTATGCTTGCAACACATTCCAAAAAAGTTGGGACAGGGTAAATTAAGACTTCAAATAGCTGTGTAATGCTGATGCTGTTATGATTGTGTATGTAAAAGTGTGCTGTGTCCTGATAAGACAACCTTATAAACTGCTTTTAGAAATAACAGATGTTGTTTTCTCTAAGCAGAAAGAGAAATGACCATAACAACCATAGCAAAGGTGTCAAAAGCCAGTGTCTGTCGTGGTATAGGGATATGTTATACATATTGATTTAACATATGCTTTCATCTAGATACGTTTTCAAGAATATCACTGCTTGATAACAATAACAAAACAGAATGACCGATAACTGGCAAATAAATAGTTGTTGAATCAATATTTCAGTTTAAAATGGTCAAATAAGTTTCTTTATCAACTGTTAACGGTTAATATTTAAGTAAAAAGCAGAATAGATACCTAGCATGGATATGACATTAGTACAAAACAGACAAAGCTAGCATTGTGCCTCATTCTTGACTAGGGATGTATTGATGCACCACAAGACAGTTAAAAATCGGTGCACGTGCCACGATTCGAATCGGTTATTCATTTAAGATGAATCGATATTCACTTTAAACAGCAAAGGGAACTGGCGCTATTCACCTCGCCTGGTTGACGGCACTTCACAAAGTTGCCAGGTAGGGGATTTTCCAGCCAAATGTATTTATGTGAGGATACTTTCTTTATTTGTACTATTCATTTATTTATATAATGTTGGATTCATTTTAAAATTTAATTTTAATTTTTTTTACACAATAAGCATTATTCGGCATAGTTTGTACCTACCTCAGAAATAAAAGGGCATTCATTATTTAGATAAATAAAAGATAAGAACAAATGCAGTATTTTATTTTATTTAAAGAGAAATAATAAAAGGAAACTTTGTCATAATTTGTCTTCAATTTCATTTTGTTTAAAAAAAAAAATCGGGAAAAATCGTATCGTGAATCGTATCGCATTGTGGGTAGAGTATCGTTACATCCCTAATCTTGACTATTAGAATAGAAGACTCCTGTTGCATTCATGCATGTGGCACAATGCCAGTACATTAGTAGCTGGGTGTTAATTCCTGCTCTTGAGAATACATTGTAATGTCTTAACAAACCTGATTACAATATTTTACCTTGTCTCTCAGATAATGTAAAACACCAATCATGTTATTTTAGTAACTATACATTTGCCAGACACAACATTAGGAGACAAGTGGCACCTGTCTTAGTTACAGTCTACCAATACGGTTAGCTTCTTGACTAAAAAACTTACATTTAGACTACTAGCTACTAGAGGTATAAAGATGCACACACTGCAGCTGCACAGTTTAAACATCAGAGTCTGTAATCACTGTAACTCATAAACTGTATTATAGGCAGGCCTTATAAAATAGGCACCATGACACCACCAGTGCAAAACATAGTATAAAACTGCTGTCGTCATAGTGTTTATTTCAAGTGTGGATAAATATTTAAGATTCAGTTATTGGTTTTGCTTTGTAGATGCTTTTTACAATAGCATCAATCTGCTTTTTGTGTTTGGAGTTTAAAACAGTTTAAGAAAAGGGCACGACCACATCCAAATCATGCTAAGTTAATCCAAAAAATGCTTGTTTTACTTTAAGAAGTGCTCATAGTGAAATGTTAGAATACATACACCGACTAAGCATAACATTATGACTACTGGGTGGGTTAGTGGGTGGGATATATTAGGCAGCAAATGAACATTTTATCCTCATAGTTGATGTGATAGATGCAGGAAAAATGCACAAGCGTAAGGATTTGAGCGAGTTTGACAAGGGCCAGCTTGATGGCTAGACAACTGGGTCAGAGCATCTCCAAAACTGCAGCTCTTGTGGGGTGTTCCCGGTCTGCAGTGGTCAGTAACTATTAAAAGTGGTCCAAGGAAGGAACAGTGGTAAACTGGCCAAGGCTCATTGATGCACGTGGGGAGCGAAGGCTGGCCCTTGTAGTCTGATCCAACAGATGAGCTACTGTTGGGGAACCAACACAATATTAGGAAGGTGGTCATAATGTTATGCCTGATCGGTGTATATACTGTAAATTCAGAAATTATTTAAAATCATTGACTTTTGCACACCTTATTGTGGTGTTTGATTTTGCATGCTTATTATTGCCATTTAACCCATAAATCCACGCTTAGTCACCCATAATGATAAAGTAAAAACAAGTTAATTATTATTTTTTTAATGTTAAACCAATTTATTTACAAAAGCATTCAGACCCTTTGCTGTGGCACTCCAAATTGTGTCTGATTTCTCCTTAAGATGTTTCTAGAACTCAACTGGAGTCCACTTGTTACTATTTGAACTCTTTGGACATAAAAGCACACACCTGGGTCTATAAACACCCCCAATTTACACTGCACTGACAGGACAAAAAAGTCCAAGCCATAAAGTCCAATGAACTGTTTGCGATGATCAAAGATTATACCGAGTCAAGCCACAGAATAGGGCAAGGATATAAAACAATATCTTAGGCTTTGAGTGTCCTCAGGACCACAGTGCCCTAAATAAGTTTAAATGGAAAAAGCTAGGCACAACCTTAAACATTCCTAAAGCCATTATTAAATTCCTAAATTCCTAAACATCCAATCAAATTAAGCATCTGTGCAAGAAAGGCCTTGGTTAGGTAAGTAAGAAAGAATTCAAAGGTCACAGCCATCTCTCCAGCCAAATACCTGAACATCCTTTTATACACATGAACTGAAGCATACAACCAAAACAACACAAAAGTGACTTTGGGGCAAGTAAATTTTAAATTTACTTGAGTATCAATATATGTGGAAAGACCACAATTCACATATGTTTGCAATCCAAGAACAATGGGAACCTACTTCTTCAAAGTTTTACCTTTTGAATAATCTGACTATGTCCAATCATGTTATTTATGTCTGGTTTTGTTACTGCTTCCTTTGCTGTTAAAGTCTTTTGTTTTTAAAATGTCCATAATTAGTTCAGCTGGTCATACCTAGAACTGTTAACCACAAAACAACCTCCTAGATTTCCTGTATATGTTTCCTGTTGTTGATGTGGGGTTTTCCGGTTTTGTATTTTTGACTCTGGTTAATGATCCAATCCTTTATCAAACTGTGGTAAACCTGAAGTTGATCTTTATGAGTCTGGTGCAGCACCTGGTTGCTCTCGCCACACAGCAAAAACTGGAGAGTTGAAATTTCAGAGTTAAACATCTCAGAGTTGATTTTCACTCTCAAAGTGTCATTTTAACACATTCGGATTTAAAATGTGTTCAGTGTTGGAGTTATTTGGCAGAGTTGATTATACAGGTGTTAACCTAACTCCACAGAGATTTAATTAAACTCCGCCCATGCATTTAGGTTTAATTAAACTCCGCCCATGCATTTTACTTCTTCAGTTGGAGACGACTCCTTTCCATTTTCCTCTTCTCAAGTTTACGCGGTAAGTGTAATTAATTCAATCTTAATGAAAGTATACATTGATGATGATATTGTCAGTATAAAACACAGGTGTACTGAAGGATGTGTGTGTGAGAGTGAGAGAGAACGTTTCTGTTGACTGCAGCTGATTGCTGCCACTTAAGTTCAATCAACTGCTTTTGGTCCTGTGTGATTTTTTTGTTTTTGTTTGCATGTTTAGCCGTCTAGTCTGCTAGGTTAGCAAGCTAAATGACTTTTCTTCCTGCCTGCTGGGGAACTGTAGTGATGGGCTGATGAAGCCTCGTGAAGCCTTGACGCTTTCCATCAAATTGGTTCGAGAAAAGGTTCATTTCTCGAGGCTTCATTTGCACACAAACCCCCCTGCTGGTCAAAACTATTATTGTCATTTCAACTGATGTGATGACCCCTGCCTCCCACGCAAGTGTTAACATGGGAATAATCACTGCCAAGAATAGAAATAAAAACATCTTAATATGATTTTGTGTGGTTAATTCATCCATCCATCCATCCATTCATTCATGATTTCATATATGATTTTTGTTAAGTGGGAAAAAGTAATATAGGTCTATTCATGTTTAAATTTTAGTTGTGTTTAGTTAGGATTGTGTTTGTGAATACTGGTGAGATGGACTTTATTCATTTTTATTTAGAAACAGTATTTTTTCCACTGTGCTTGGACTCAGGCGGTTTCTTTTTTTTGATAGGACCTCTCCAGCTTTTGAAAAAACCCTTTCACATAAATCGCGCCAGTACTCAAACCACTTCCTGAACCGGCGAGGCTTCACACGTCATCCGTGACGTCACTTGTTCTTAAAGAAGCAAGCCTCGATACGCGCTTCACGAAAGACTTCCTAGATTTCTCGACACACGCTCCGAAGCCTCGGCACAGTACGACCCATCACTAGGGAACTGTGTACTGTAGTTGTTTTGTGTTCTTTTTTTCAATGATTATTCTGGACAAATGGTTAACATATCTGATGGTAAAATGGTTAAAAAAACTTAACTTAAAAAAAAAGTTATTTAATGGTTTACCTTTTCACTGAATTGATTGTTTTCTGTTCACTTGCTTAATTGATATCACCTGGTCCCACCTATTCCCTTGATTTTGTCCTTATTTAACCTAATGCAAGAGCTCTTTGTTCTGTTTAGCAGCATGATATATGTGTGGATGTGTGATGGAAGTTTATTTTGGGTTATTTTATGTTTAGTATAAATTAGATATTTAATCTCTTTTCAGATTAAATGCGAATCTGAGAGGATGATGAGGGAGATTTTTCAGCGCCGCCAGAAACTTGTTAATGATCCAGGCAGAAGTGCTGATATCCTTTCCACCTTCCCAAGATTTCTGGATACAAAAGGATTGGTAAGTTTGGAATGATGTTTTTACTGGGTTGAAATTAAGCATTTAATGTAGTAGTACAACTAGTAGTTTAAAATTAATTCTTTATTAAAGGTTGATCAAGACTTCACTCTCCTGTTTGATGACGAGACATCCTCCAGGATGCTTCAGAAATGGTATGCGTTCTACAAGCCAAATATCATGAAAGAGGTCAAGAGGCTCACTTCAACACCAGAGCTGTGTCACGTGTTGCAGTCAGCAGAAAGTTCACCAGGAAGTGATCTTGAGTCGACGTGTGTTTTGTGTGTTTTTAATGCATTTGCTATTATTTTCACCTTTCATAACTTTGTAATTATAGACTAGTTTATACACTGGACAATCACTGTCTGTTTACTGTTCTTAATATGTCTCTTCATTTTTACTTATCTGGACACTACTGCACTTTAACTGTATTTTATGTCAATAATCTCTATCTTGCACTTCTGGTTAGCGGCTACTGCATTTCGTTGGCTCTGTACTTGTACTCTGCACAATGACAAAGTTGAATCTAACCTAATAATTGCAGTCTTTTTTGCATTAATTTAAGCATTCATTATTTTAGAGTTTAAGATCTAGTTTGTTTATTCTCTGTTTCTAAGTTGATCTGATTTGGGGGAAAATATGACCAATAGATAGACATTTCAAAACTCAACACCTCTCTGTAAAAGTATTAAATTTGATAAATTTTCCATTATTTGATTGTGACTTTGTCTTCAGCCTATGACCAACAAATGGCCTCCATGTTTTTGCTTTTGCATTTTCACCTGCCACCACCAGGAAAAATAAATGTTATTTTTGAAAATTATTTGGTGTATTGGAATTAATTCTTCTAATTATTAGAAGAATAATGTAGGGAGTTAAATAAACACTACTGAAATAGTAAACTTAAAGCAGTGTTATGTTTAGATAAGACCCAACAGTGGCTGCATAACAGAGCCTGGATTTGAACCGCCAATCTTCCAGTTGATAGCCCAAAGCTCTACCCACTAGGCTACCATGGTCCAATTTTGTCCAAATTTTGTACCCTTAGTGTTACTTTAACTCTGTTTTATGAGTTAAATAGGAACTCTGACACGGTGTTAAACATTTAACTATTTTGAAAGTGTTGATTTAACTCTGCAGAGTGTGGAGCTATATAAACCCTGAAAAAGTGTTAAAATCAACTCTGTGGGAGTTAATTAAACACTGGACTTTTTGCTGTGCACTTTTAAACTATAGAAGTAAGCATGTATAGGTAACATAGCCATGATTTTGCTTAACTGTATGCACAGGAATTTAAAAGTGTATTTATAAAAAAAGTTTAGAGAGATGCAGAAGAATTCGTAATTTCTTTTGTCTGTGTTTATCTAAAATTATATTTTTATGCCTTAAATCTGAGTTGCTGTCTATGTCCTTTGCTCTAAGTAAATATGGAATATTAATAAGTGTATTATTTGGCCCTGTTGGGTATATGTGGTTATTAGGGAACATTATTCATGGCACTTTTGCAATAAAGCATTAATGACAAGCCAGCTGTGTGTGGTGTACCATCACCGGACAATTTTAGAAGAGCCTTATACAACCTCTGTTTTTGTCATGAGTTTTTATTTTGAGTTTAATTATTTTACATTAAATTGTAAAGCTATTTAAAGTGTTGTATCTTCTTGTTCATATTTTTCAACTCCTTATTCCATATTTCAATTGTTGGTTTAATTGTTTTGTAAACTTAAAACTAGGACAAGAGCTGTTTTTAATTAAAGGGCCATAATTACTGTAAATACCACCTCTGACGCAAAGTGAGACCATATGCTGTGACCTCACCTACAGACATGCCAGAGCAGTAAGACTATGCCTTCCTGTAAGCCTGAAGTGACATCTAGACCTCCTATGTTAAGCAACTCTGTAACTGCTGATTTAATGTGGTAAATTTAACCAGGTAAAATTAAACTTCCTTTGCCCTAGGATGAATCAGTCTCTTCCTAAGAAACAAAGCAATGCACTTTTTGTGAAGTTAGTTTTTTAGAAGAATTTTACAGTCTGGCAACATCTTGGAAAATCATACTTCTAAGATAAAGAAATGAACATAAGCCATTCAAACATCTTGTTTAATAAAGTCTAAATGCTGATGGATCATCTTTTAATAAATTTAACATAAGTGGCTGTCAGAGCTAAACATCGTAAGCTATTTAAATTTAAAACAGAGAGAGGTGATAAAAAACAAAGAGTAAAAAGTTAATAGAAGCCTAATAGATGTTTATGTGGGGTGGATGTAGGAGAACTAGAAAGAAATGGAGAAGGGAAGGAGCAGGAGGAGAAGTTTAGTTCAGTTTACTTGGAAAGAGACAGACCGACTCAGTTGTTCCCCTCAGATTTCTGCCAACGGAAAAAACTGAGAATTGTGGTCATCAGCGCCTGACAGCGCCTTGGCATCTGAACAGCCAAGCAGTGGTTTAGATCACTGACCTATTTGGGTGCATCCTCACCTTTTTATTTAATATTTTGCTTTAATTTGCTTAAATAAAGTCTTTACACATACTCTATTCTACGCTAATGGTCAAAACATACTAACATGGCACATACCTGCTCTACAAACTATTAAGTTTATCTTAACCCACTTCAGTGGAAACAAAGTTTAGCATATCATGACAGCTGGATTTAGAAATGAACAGTTATTCGTTAACAGACGGTGTTACGGAGACCAATTTAAATATCAAACACAACTCTTAAGTTTGATGTCAATTAGGCTTTATATAGTTGGAAAATGAATTACTGTGAAGTAAAATGAACAAAAACAGTAGCACTAAAGCAGGTCAGCATTCTGAAATCATGAAGTAATCAATGAGATGTGGCCGGTATTTTGTAAGCATTTAGACTACATTTGTTAATATTGCATGGTCAGCAGTGTTCTACCTTTATATTGGGAAATAGGACTAAGAATCTTAATAATATTATAATACAAATAGTTATTTTACATTAAGAAAATGTTTTTTATCACTGTATGTGGTTTCATTAGCAGTGCTGTACTGAAGCATCATAAATTCCTGGTCATTTAAATGCATCATTGTGTTAGTAGTTTCCTTAAAGAGATGTACCTAATGGCGGTGATGCATAATTTAGCATCAAAGCTCTGCATACCAGGTATAAAAATGTGATTTCTGATAATAAGCAATGTTAAAAGCTTTGCAATGCCAAATAAAATTCGCCAGAGAAATAGAGACAATTTGGTCAACTTTGATTCATGTATCACACAGTAAAAATTGCTGTATGTTATCTGAAGGGATGGGGCTTCACAGTAATACATACAGTTGTTGCATCAAAATAACCTAACATGACTAGAAATTAAGGATGTAATGACACACTCTACCCACGATGCGATTCACAATACTGGGTTCAATTTTTTTTTAACAAAATGAAATTGAAGACAAATTATGACAAAGTTTCCTTTTATTATTTCTCTTTAAAATAGTGTATTTGTGCTTATCTTTTATTTATCTAAATAATGAATGCCCTTTTATTTCTGAGGTAGGTACAAAGTATGCAAAACAATGCTGCACATTTCCCTTTTTGTGTAAAAAAAAAACTGAAATGAAATTTTAAAACAAAACCCACAATAAATAAATAAATGAATAATACAAATAAAGAAAGTATCCTCACATAAATAAATTTGTCATCCCTAAAATTGTTTAATAAAACACAGCAACTTTCACAAATAGACAGGAAGCTAAATATGTTGGATCAGACAGATAACAAACAACTGCTTTGTATTTGTACAATGTTAATGGAAAAAGTATGAAATTATTAACACACTGCACCAGGCTATAGCTGATCATACAAACCCTGTTTCCAGTAAGCTTAAAAAACAAGAATCTGTAATTTGGTCTTTATTTAACTGACAAATGTATAAAAAATGACTTTTAATGGCTGACCATAACATTAGAGGTCATAAATATATTTGATATCACAAAAACAAAACACAGCTAATGAACAACTGTTAGCTTTTTAAATCGTTTTTCACCATATCCATTGTATTTGGGAATGATGTACAGCAAATTTAGTTTAATGAAAAAGTGCTGTCTGGAAAACTGCCATGTGAAACTGCATGTGAATAACAACAAACTGTCATTTTCAGTAAAGGTAACCTGACATTTTCAAATTTTGAGTGTAAAATGCAAAGGTTAAAAAAGTTAACTAAACCCCAGTGGTTGGATAAAAGTGTGCATGTTAGTTATTTCCATCTTTGAAATAATGGAATAAAAGATGCCAATGTTTGGGCATCGCAATGAAATGTTACAGACTAATGCAGCCCCTTCATTGCACACAAGGCTGGAAAATTTGCTGGTGAGTGATCCAATTCAGTTACAACATCTGTAATAGTACTTTGAATAAATCATTTTTCTGTGGGAGGGAGAGAGAGCAAAATTGAGAAAGAAAGAGAATCATCCAGCTGTTTTTCAAGGCTATGGCTTTTTCTCCTTATGTAGCATAACAACAGCACCTGAAACAACAGTAATAGGTCTGGTCTGTTGCACTTTATATTGCAGCGTATCAGCATTTTTGTTGTTTGAAGTGGTTTTATTTACGTTGTGAAAATGAAGAACTGGCCGACTGTGCACAATTATACCAGCTAGATTCACAGTGCATTACACCAAAGTATTCACTAAATATCTGGTAGTCATTACCAAAACGACTGTTTGCAGAATTTGTACTGCAGCCAACACATGTTCAGCACGTTCCTTTTATCCTATAAAGAATTCTAACCAGAAAAATGTGCAGATGTAGTTTATCATCTGGAATTTAACCTCAGTCGCGACCTTACACTCGGCTCACATGACTCCCGTGTGACTCCAGACTGTTATCGTCTGAAGAAACTTGGAAGCTTTGTTCATCCAATGAAGCTTAATTTTCCACTGCTAGCCATGCTGCAACAGTAGGTATATACCTGGATGCTGAAAGATTCAGATCCTTATGTAGTCATCTTGATTTTTGGGAGTTTGTTTTACTCTGATTAATGTTTGAGTCTTTAATTGCAAAACTAGACAATTGCCATCTTTTTTAATCTGTTTACTTTCAATTTATTCCTCTTTCTTCAGCCTCTGTTGTCATCTCTACAGCAGACGTTAGCAAGGCTTGTAACCCTTTAGCAGATTAGGTCAGCTCGAGACATCTTTTCCTCCCTGTGATTTCTCAAGTACTGACTAGACTTGGACTAAAAGGATCTTGTGAATCACAAAGTCTGCATAATTTGCTAGCAGTGGTGATTCAGAAGTTAAGGGTTTTCTGATAGTTACCAAAAACAAGCGAGTTTAAATCTGAGACTGCCAGAGGGCCACTGTTAGGCTTTTTTGACAGATCCTTGTCTAATATCCCATGCTCATGATTTACCTAACAATGTTTTATTGTTGCTATAATTTAACATTAACCATATTTTACATACAAAGGTATGTACAATTTGCAGAAATCATAACCCAAATGAACTGCAAAATAATGGTTATTATAACTTTAACTATAAGGACAAAATACTTCAACAAAATTACTTTAACAAAATTGATTGTCTGCTTTTATAATCCTTACTTTCCATGCGATGGCAAACACAAGGCTTATCAATTGTATATTTGATACAATTATAAAAATTGATTATTAACTTTATTAATATAACCAAATCACTTGCATAGTAATTAAATCATAATTATTAAAGGCACTAAAGAACTGTTGAACTGTTTTGTAGTTTACCATGAATATTTAATGGTCAACAGCTTATTTTCAGTTAAGACACCACTCTGCAGGGATTAATATATAGGTACATTATGGGCGGCACGGTGGCTAAGTGGGTAGTACTCTCACCTCACAGCAAGAAGGTCCTGGGTTCGATCCCCAGGTGGGGCGGCCCAGGTCCTTTCTGTGTGGAGTTTGCATGTTCTCCCCTTGTCTGCATGGGTTTCCTCCGGGTGCTCCGGTTTCCTCCCACAGTCCAAAGACATGCAAGTAAGGTGAATTGGAGATACTAAACTGTCCATGACTGTGTTCGATGTAACCTTGTGAACTGATGAATCTTGTATAATGAGAGACTACCGTGTCTGTCATGAATGTAACCAAAGTGTAAAACATGACGTTAAATTCTAATAAACAAACAAATACGTACGTTTCAAGAGTCTACTTAAAGCTACAGTGTACAACTTTTGCAAATTTGGTTAAATGGAGACATCTTTGGCAGAAATATGTAACTGCAAGCAATCACTCTTTAAGTGATTTAAGTTAAAAAAAAAAAAAAACTTAACAGAATGAACTCAATGGCATTTTTTACCTCTGTACGGCATGAGTGGTTAAGATTTTTCTAAAATGTGAATTAATGTGTGTGAGCAGTGACCAGTCCAATTACCTTTCAGCTAAAACAGAATTGTCTAATCGTATGTTTTGTCTGTTAAACCACTGAGTAACTTCTATTTTTGTTTTTTTAGAGAAGACAATAAAAAGATCTTTCTAAGCATAAACATATATGTGTTGAGAAAATGGAACTGGTGAATTAAAAGGGTTTTCATTCACAAATTATAATTAGTTGCAATAGCAACTAACAACAGCTAGTAGCAATTAGAGCTTTCAGAACACAGTTTACAGTCAGAAGTCAACATATTTTTCTGTATTTTAGGTTCATTTGATCCATTCACCTGGGCAAGCCCCTTTCAATTACCCAAAGTTTTATGGCTTTCTTAAATGGATCTTTATTTGAAAGTCTCTAATAAGTTATTGAGATTTAATTTATTTTGTAGTAACCGTTGTTATTTTGGCTGCGAGTTTGCGAGATATTACGACATCCACATTCTCTTCAGATTTATTTTCTTGGCTGGTAAACTCTTCTCTAGTAAGTTTTGGCATATCACTCCTTTTATGTTTTCCTCGCCATGCAAAGAATCAGAGCCATCATCCCAGTCTCAAGCACACCATTATGATGCTTTACCTCCATACTTCACTGTGGGTATGGTGTTCTCTGGATTACACATGCAACTCTTCTTTCTCCAAACATGTTAAGCCAAATTATTGCCAAAAAGTTCAGTTTTTGTGTCATCTAACCAAAGTAAATTGTTTTAAAAGTACTCTAATTTGTGTCTGCAAATTTTAGATGTGCATCTCTGAGTTAATTATTTACTTTTGCATGCATTGTATTGTTGGACTGCAGTGCAGTTTATTGCTATTGTTCTCTGTGTAACTGTTGTTCCTATTGCTTCCTTGTTATTAGTCTGTGAACAAGTTGTGAAATTCTATATTTGATAAATGAAAACATGCATGGTGCACTTTGGTGCAGTATGATTACTGGTTGTTTCCATAAACTTGTTGATTGCTAAATCATTTATCCTGATATGAATAATTAAGGTGTTTTTGGTAGGGCAAATCAAATTTGGGACAGTATGGAAAATGTTAATGTAAAACCCCTGCAGTGTTTCTTACATTTACTTTGACTTTTATTTCACTGTAGACAGTATGAACCCAAGACATTTCATGTTCTGTCTGGTCAAATTCATTTTATTTGTTAACATACATCCATTCCTGCATTTCAGGCCTGCAACACATTCCAAAAAGTTGACTGGACACTAACTAAATTATTATGTTTATGTGTATTTTAAACAGGTGATATCAACAAGTAATTGTAATCATGATTTGGCTCAAAAGTAGAATAAACAAAAGGCTGAACAAAGATGGGCAGAGGATCTCCAGTTTGTCAACAAATGTGTGACAAAATGACTGAAATCTTTGAAAACAATGCACTGAACAATGCACTTTACAATGAATATCATTTCAGTGCATTAAATGTAAGTCTAGGCTGAACACCCTTGATCTCTGATCCCTCAGATCACTGCGTCAAGAACCGTCATTCATCAATAGCTCATATAACAACATAGGCAAGGGATTACTTGTCAAGCACTACAATACAGAGTTACATGCATAAATGCCACTTAAAACTTTACTGTGCAAAAAAGAAGCCTTATGTTAACAATGTCCAAAAGAGTTGTTGAGTTCTCTAGGCGTGGAGGCATCTGTGATGGCCCACCTCACAATGGAAATGTATACTTTGGTCAGACAATAATTCAAATCTTTTTTTGAAAATAATGGAAGACAAAAAGGACTATCCAGGCTGTTATCTGCAACAAGTCCAAAAGGCAGGGTCTGTCATGGTACAGGGTTGTGCACAACCCTGTACTGCTGCACACCTTTAGACATGTTTGGAAGAATGGGACAAAATAACACCTGAAACACTTCATTGATTGGTATCCTCAGTGCCAAAACACCTTTTAGGTGTTGTAAGAATTTATTACCTACCAGCATTGTACTGTAATACTTATTATGCACCTTGAGCCGTACTTAAAAGACTTAACTGAGTCTTTTACTTGCTTAATTGTTTTTTCTAATGTACCTTGAGCCTTTACTAACTATTTCTGATGTACCTTGAGCTGTTGTAATACTTGACTTTCCCTTTGATATCTAACTATCCATCCATCCATCCATCCATCCATCCCTCTAAAAGTGGTCAATGCTTTACCGTCTCATTTACATTTTCAGCATTTAGCAGACGCTTTTATCCAAAGCGACTTACACAATGAGCAATTGAGGGTTAAGGGCCTTGCTCAGGGACCCAACAGTGGCAACTTGGTGGTGGCGAGGCTTGAACCGGCAACCTTCTGTTTACTAGTCCAGTACCTTAACCACTGAGCTATCACTGGCCCTCAGCTTTTATTGGAATTTGTTGCAGGCCTGGAATGCAGGAATGAATGTTTATTAACAAATGTAATGAAGTTGACCAGACAAAACGTTAAATATCTTGGGTTTATGTTGACTGCAATTAATTTGACAAGTTTGACAAGTCAAAGTAAATGTAAGAAACAGTGCAGTGTTTTATTATAATTTTATTTTTATTTATTAATTTTTGCATACTGTCCCTTGTTCTTATTTGGGGTTGTGTACACACACACACACACACACACACACACACACACACACACACACACACACACACACACACACACACACACACACACACACACACACACAGGGGTGCTAAATGTGTTGAATACAGTAGTGTTTATGAGTAAAAGTGTTAGATTAGATAAGACTCACCTCAGGTCTGATTTCTTGTTTCTCGCTGCTCACACCCAGAGCCGCCAGGACCATCCAAAGTACTGACCAAGTGGCCATTCCTCCCAGAAAGAACTACAAGAACTACACTAAAACTAACACAAAGCACCAAATCAGCTTCCACTTCTGTTCGCCTTTCCTGAGTCAAATTATTCCAAAACCTATTTTAAAAAGATGAGAATCGTCCTTGTTTGTTAAAAAGAAGAATTTAAGGGAAAAAACTGTCCTAAAGCTGTAAGTGAAACACGCTGGCGTAAAAAAAACTTTTTCTACTTTAAAGTTGGATACAAAACAACGTTAATCAGACAAAGCGATGTGCAGAAACATGTTAAGCTGGTCCCTAAAAGTGATCGTGTCTCATCTTGTCTGTAGGTTTTCAGTCTGGCCGGCTGCTTATCTGATCGCTTTATGTGTGAGAGACTGCAGACGTGGTTCACTCCGGTGATGCCAAAGTGATTCTGATTCACTAGTGAGCCGATTCTTTCCAAATACAGTAAAAGTTGCTGTGAATCAACTCTAAGATCTGATTCATCTAACTTACCAGTTGGATAGTGATGGAAATTTCGATGCAACCAAAGACGGATTAAGGATAGTCTGGGCCCCTGGGCAAAGAGTTGTGAGAAGTTGTGTAGCTGTACAGATGTCAATATCATGCTTCTGCAGCTGCAGGCTTGTGGCTTGGAACCTCTGTAGTATTGTGTCCCAGAAGTATGCCATGAAGGCCATCTCCAACGTGTCCAATTTGTCACAGAGTGCAGAGGCTTCACTTCGAGTTACACATTTCTCCTCCATATCTTTAGACATATCATTCAATGCCTCTCTCAGTTGTGCATAATATTTCCAAAGAGCCTTAGTTGACTCAGCTCGTGCGCTCCATCGAGTACCTGACAGTGATTTCAGTGTGAGTTTGATATCAATATCACGGAAAACCTTTCCCCACCTGTGTGTAGATGATGCACAAAATGTGTACATTGCCTGTACAAAGTCAAAAAAACGTCCAGCTTCTGGGCTACTGTCAACAGCATTGACACCAACTAAATTCAGTGAATGTGCTGCACAGGGGACATAACAAATCAAAGGGTTTCTTTGTTTAAGATGAGCTTGGACTCCATTGTACTTTCCCGACATGTTACTTGCATTATCATATGACTGGCCCCTACAGTTGGATAAGTCTAGGCCCAGATTCTCCACTATAGCAACGACAAACTATGCCAAACTGTCCCCACTATGGTTTTCAATAGGCTCAAAAGCTAGAAAACGCTCAACTACATGTCCGTCATTATTAACAAACCTGAAAATAAAAGTAAGTTGGTCCACATGAGCAAGGTCTGGAGTGGAGTCAACTATAACAGAGAAGTATTTTGATTCTTTGATCTCATTAACAATTGCCTGCTTTGTTCTCTGTCCAATCAAATGGATAAATTCTTCACACACTGTCGATGATAAGTAGGACACAGAACCTTTTCCCTTACCTCCAAACCTTTGGAGGTGCTCAGCTAGGAATGGGTCAAATTTGGCTAAGAGTTCTATGATGCCCAAAAAATTACCATTGTGGGCTGATCCTAATAGCTCATCATCTCCCATGAAAGCAAGTCCCCTCTCCCCCAAAAACTGGATGACTGCAACAACTCTTTTCAAAACTTCCCGCCAGTATTGTCTTTCTGCATCAATTTGTTTGACAATATCAGAATCAATTGTTGCTGTGCCTCTGGAGCGATTATACAGTATAATGCTAGCATGCAAGCCCTATGCTCCACACTCCCCTCACCAATCCGCTCTGAATGTTTCCAGTCAGAAAATCCATGAACAAAAGTATTGTGCTTACTGGAAAACAGTTTGCAAGCAAAACAATACACACAGCCAGTTGAAGGAGAGTAAAGTAGCCACTGCCTAGTCACAGTTTGCCCGTTGGGTAGAGAGCAACTGAGTAGAGCATTTGTAAAGCTCCTACTGGTACCCCCAATGCCTCTATCCCTGACTGAGGCTGGGTACTTAGCACTTCTGTTTTGAAATGCAGCTTCTCCTCTACTAACAAGAATCGACTTGGCTTGGTCGGTAATGGTACTGGGCCATAAAGCAGGGTCGTTGACCGTTTCACACCAGGAGTTGGGGTCCTTGCCCTGCTCATTTGAAAAACGACACTCACACGATGCAGCTGGCTGGTCTGATTGTGGGTCTGATACACCTGCAACTTTCCTTTCATGGTCTTTCTGCTGCTGGTCTGTGGTAGCCTGGCAGGGCTGGCATTCCTGCTCTGCACCTGACTGGGTCTGCAAAGGTACATAGTCACTGACAGGTGACACTAAGCCAGTGGTGATCACATCTTCATTGCTAGAACTCTGATCACTGCTAACATTAGCAATACTTGTCTCACTCATATCCAGCGGTTTCTCAAAGAAGTTTGAGATCAAAGGAACGCTTTTCAGGAAATCTGCCTGATTTGCTTCCTTAATCTTTTTTGCTTTTCTTTTTGAGGCACCACTTTTTTGTTTGGGATCCATGTTATTAATGGCAAGTGTTTCTTAAGATGCAAATATAGAAGCTTGTCTTGCAAATTCCTATTCCCATCCAATACTTACTATGTTGTTTCTATGTTGTATAATCAGGAAAAAAATACAATCACAAAATTGTAGAACCAGATACAAAAAAGGCTGACCTATAACTATTTAGCTATAAATTGTTGTTATTGTAAATGTATTGTATGTATGTACTAATATTATAAAGCTTACACTTCTACTATTATCAATAATGTAATATGCAAATAACAATAAGCTTTTAAAAAAGCTGTGAGTTGCTAGTTAGCAACGTTACACTAGCCTTGAAAAAGGCTGTGAACCTTTCAGTTTAATATATTATATATAGTAATATAATATTATATCATGTAATATAATATAATATAATATAATATATAAGCCTTTGAAAAGACTATGAAAAGAATGTAACAGAATATATGCAATATAGTATAGTATAATATAATATAAAAATATTTATATACTGTATAAAATAATATAATGCAGTATAAAGGGCAATGAGCCTTTAAAAAGGCTGTTGGTTGCTGATCTGGTAATAGCAAGGTAAAAGTTGTAGTAAAAGCACAGAGCAAGTTCGCAAGCTGAACTGTCTGAATGTGAGGAGTTTTTATACTGGCAGGGGGTTTTATATAGATCTTGCATATTCACTTGGAAGTTCTTGCAACACCTGATTGGCTCAGCCCCCGTGGGAATTTAGGGCAATGTAACAATTTTTCACCACTGAGTGAGAGAGTGGGGGAGGGGCAGCCACTATCTACTACAAAAATGCTGTTTTGTGTGTGTGTGTGTGTGTAAGAGAGAGAGAGGCATGGAGAGGGAGACAGGGGGAAGGTTTAGAGTATATTAAAAATGCTGTGTTAATGATATTAAATCAAGTTTAATTATTGTCAAGACCCCTTCACACTGCCTTGAAACATGTCAAGTCATGTCAAACTGTCATTGAATAGTCATTGAATAACAAGCTGAATAAAATATGTTTTCCAATAAATAATCCTCAAACAAAATATCAGGGTTACACGCATACACAGCCACAGCTACTACAACAAAACCACTTGCTGTTTCATCATCTGTCACCAAACCAAAATTGTGCTACTCAGTAAAATTAGCTTGCAGTTCTGTTGTATGAAAAGGCACTTTTCCTTTCATGCATTCCTTTAGAGCTAGAGTGACCACTGGTCTCTTTACTGTTGTTTATTAAAGGGGAAACATGAAACTAGTCAAATGGCTTGTTGTTTTCACATAAGTGAAATCACACCCTTGGCCAAATTAACTCAATTTAATCGGTGTCAAAGATAGCATTCATCAGACAAATTGCTTGTCTTAAATTTAAATAATTGCAAAATTGCTAAATTAATTTGTGTCTCTGCGCTTAAGAGAAATTGAACATAATAATTTTGAAACAATACAAATTCAGAAACATTAAGTAAGGGCCATATTTGCAACAAAACGTCTGTTATGAAATATGGTAGCTTGCCTGGCAATTTGTAGGTCCCTAGAAAGTCAAGGAGCCATGGTAAACGACTTCTATGGAAGTCAAGGGCCCCATAGCAGGGGCCCTCGTGATCAAGGGCCCTCTAATGGTATGCCCTGCTCTTCTCTAGGGCCCCCTGGTAGGGGCTCTCATAACCAGGGCCCTCTAAAAATATACCCCCCTCTTTCCTAGGACCCCTAATAGCCAGAAGTCGAAGTCAGAGCAGTGCCACAACGCCTCATCCATTTTCATAAGGGGCCCAAAAGCATGGCTAAAGCCCAAAAGCATGGCTAGGGCCCCCAAAAGCATGGCTAGGGCCCAAAAGCATGGCTAGGGCCCCCAAGAGGCCCTGGGGTCAAAGTCCCTAATAGTCAGAGGATCCTTAAAATGGAGGGCCCTCGGAAATAAAAATATATTGTATCATAAATGTTGATAGGCATCGCAAAATGTTTTGGGCCAGGGCCCCCCCGGGGCCCCCTGACCTCAAAGGCCCCTGGGCGCTGGCCCCACTGGCCCGGTCAGTAATCCAGCCATGGATGCAACCGATTTGTCCTAACAACCTTTTAGGAGCTCCGCTTTGCGTCGTGCCAAAAACGTCATCCCCGTGCTAAAATCACAGTAACGCGCGGCCTCTCGTGGCTTATTGCTTTATTTTATCTTATTCTATTTATTACTTCATATACAGTGTATCACAAAAGTGAGTACACCCCTCACATTTCTGCAAATATTTCATTATATCTTTTCATGGGACAACACTATAGACATGAAACTTGGATATAACTTAGAGTAGTCAGTGTACAGCTTGTATAGCAGTGTAGATTTACTGTCTTCTGAAAATAACTCAACACACAGCCATTAATGTCTAAATAGCTGGCAACATAAGTGAGTACACCCCACAGTGAACATGTCCAAATTGTGCCCAAAGTGTCAATATTTTGTGTGACCACCATTATTATCCAGCACTGCCTTAACCCTCCTGGGCATGGAATTCACCAGAGCTGCACAGGTTGCTACTGGAATCCTCTTCCACTCCTCCATGATGACATCACGGAGCTGGTGGATGTTAGACACCTTGAACTCCTCCACCTTCCACTTGAGGATGCGCCACAGGTGCTCAATTGGGTTTAGTCCATCACCTTTACCTTCAGCTTCCTCAGCAAGGCAGTTGTCATCTTGGAGGTGGTGTTTGGGGTCGTTATCCTGTTGGAAAACTGCCATGAGGCCCAGTTTTCGAAGGGAGGGGATCATGCTCTGTTTCAGAATGTCACAGTACATGTTGGAATTCATGTTTCCCTCAGTGAACTGCAGCTCCCCAGTGCCAGCAACACTCATGCAGCCCAAGACCATGATGCTACCACCACCATGCTTGACTGTAGGCAAGATACAGTTGTCTTGGTACTTCTCACCAGGGCGCCGGCTCACATGCTGGACACCATCTGAGCCAAACAAGTTTATCTTGGTCTCGTCAGACCACAGGGCATTCCCGTAATCCATGTTCTTGGACTGCTTGTCTTCAGCAAACTGTTTGCGGGCTTTCTTGTGCGTCAGCTTCCTTCTGGGATGATGACCATGCAGACCGAGTTGATGCAGTGTGCGGTGTATGGTCTGAGCACTGACAGGCTGACCTCCCACGTCTTCAACCTCTGCAGCAATGCTGGCAGCACTCATGTGTCTATTTTTTAAAGCCAACCTCTGAATATGACGCCGAACACGTGGACTCAACTTCTTTGGTCGACCCTGGCGAAGCCTGTTCCGAGTGGAACCTGTCCTGGAAAACCGCTGTATGACCTTGGCCACCATGCTGTAGCTCAGTTTCAGGGTGTTAGCAATCTTCTTATAGCCCAGGCCATCTTTGTGGAGAGCAACAATTCTATTTCTCACATCCTCAGAGAGTTCTTTGCCATGAGGTGCCATGTTGAATATCCAGTGGCCAGTATGAGAGAATTGTACCCAAAACACCAAATTTAACAGCCCTGCTCCCCATTTACACCTGGGACCGTGACACATGACACCAGGGAGGGACAACGACACATTTGGGCACAATTTGGACATGTTCACTGTGGGGTGTACTCACTTATGTTGCCAGCTATTTAGACATTAATGGCTGTGTGTTGAGTTATTTTCAGAAGACAGTAAATCTACACTGCTATACAAGTTGTACACTGACTACTCTAAGTTATATCCAAGTTTCATGTCTATAGTGTTGTCCCATGAAAAGATATAATGAAATATTTGCAGAAATGTGAGGGGTGTACTCACTTTTGTGATACACTGTATATATACAGTGTATCACAAAAGTGAGTACACCCCTCACATTTCTGCAAATATTTTATTATATCTTTTCATGGGACAACACTATAGAAATAAAACTTGGATATAACTTAGAGTAGTCAGTGTAGATTTACTGTCTTCTGAAAATAACTCAACACACAGCCATTAATGTCTAAATGGCTGGCAACATAAGTGAGTACACCCCACAGTGAACATGTCCAAATTGTGCCCAAAGTGTCAATATTTTGTGTGACCACCATTATTATCCAGCACTGCCTTAACCCTCCTGGGCATGGAATTCACCAGAGCTGCACAGGTTGCTACTGGAATCCTCTTCCACTCCTCCATGATGACATCACGGAGCTGGTGGATGTTAGACACCTTGAACTCCTCCACCTTCCACTTGAGGATGCGCCACAGGTGCTCAATTGGGTTTAGTCCATCACCTTTACCTTCAGCTTCCTCAGCAAGGCAGTTGTCATCTTGGAGGTTGTGTTTGGGGTCGTTATCCTGTTGGAAAACTGCTGTGAGGCCCAGTTTTCGAAGGGAGGGGATCATGCTCTGTTTCAGAATGTCACAGTACATGTTGGAATTCATGTTTCCCTCAATGAACTGCAGCTCCCCAGTGCCAGCAACACTCATGCAGCCCAAGACCATGATGCTACCACCACCATGCTTGACTGTAGGCAAGATACAGTTGTCTTGGTACTTCTCACCAGGGCGCCGCCACACATGCTGGACACCATCTGAGCCAAACAAGTTTATCTTGGTCTCGTCAGACCACAGGGCATTCCAGTAATCCATGTTCTTGGACTGCTTGTTTTCAGCAAACTATTTGCGGGCTTTCTTGTGCGTCAGCTTCCTTCTGGGATGACGACCATGCAGACCGAGTTGATGCAGTGTGCGGCGTATGGTCTGAGCACTGACAGGCTGACCTCCCACGTCTTCAACCTCTGCAGCAATGCTGGCAGCACTCATGTGTCTATTTTTTAAAGCCAACCTCTGGATATGACGCCGAACACGTGGACTCAACTTCTTTGGTCGACCCTGGCGAAGCCTGTTCCGAGTGGAACCTGTCCTGGAAAACCGCTGTATGACCTTGGCCACCATGCTGTAGCTCAGTTTCAGGGTGTTAGCAATCTTCTTATAGCCCAGGCCATCTTTGTGGAGAGCAACAATTCTATTTCTCACATCCTCAGAGAGTTCTTTGCCATGAGGTGCCATGTTGAATATCCAGTGGCCAGTATGAGAGAATTGTACCCAAAACACCAAATTTAACAGCCCTGCTCCCCATTTACACCTGGGACCTTGACACATGACACCAGGGAGGGACAACGACACATTTGGGCACAATTTGGACATGTTCACTGTGGGGTGTACTCACTTATGTTGCCAGCTATTTAGACATTAATGGCTGTGTGTTGAGTTATTTTCAGAAGACAGTAAATCTACACTGCTATACAAGTTGTACACTGACTACTCTAAATTATATCCAAGTTTCATGTCTATAGTGTTGTCCCATGAAAAGATATAATGAAATATTTGCAGAAATGTGAGGGGTGTACTCACTTTTGTGATACACTGTATATATATATATATATATATATTATATATATATATATATATATATATATATATATATATATATATATATATATATACAGTATATATACAGTATATGTATATATATATCTGTCTACAATGTCTGTGCAGTATTTTTTTTTTACTTAACGTATATTTTTATAAACTTAATGTGTATTTTGTCTTTTATATGCTCTCTTTTTGAGAAACGCAATCTTGTTCAGCTGTGCACTCCTAGTTGTATAGTCTGAATGACAATAAAGTTCACTTTGACTTTGACACTACACACACTGCCATACTGAACACAACTGGCACACTGTCACTTTAACCATCTTGTGATTTGTTGCTGCTTAGTTTTGCTACTACACTTTTAGCAATTATGCACTTTAGACAACATTTAGCAGTTTTTTGTGCAATACTTTTTTGAGTCTGATTGTTATCTAATGGGTACACTGACGGATACTAACATTACGCAAAGCTGTTTTTTTTTATTATTATTTTTACATCAGCATATTTGGGGGGGCAGGGGGTGGTGGAGCATATCTGAATATTGGGGGGACGTGTCTATCCCAATGTGTATTGTGATTTCGGCCCTGAGAACAATTGGAAAAAGTCCACGCATTGAAGAACAGGCAAAGACCCTCAAAGATAGTGAGCTAAGGTGAAGGTTGATCAGAAGTCCTCAGAACTGCTGTGCAGCTGCATCCAAAACCAAACATTTTTTCTTTTGTATTCATATCCATAATACTAAACATTTTTAAAGATAAACCCTAAATTTGTAACCTAAATATGATCACCTGACCTGTGAATGGAAACACAAATGTGTTTATTGATTGAGCATATCTTCCTTGAATCTTCCTACAATCTAAACACCACAAAAAGCTTAAACTACATACTAACTGGGTGGCATGGTGGCTAAGTGGGTAGCACTGTTGACTCACAGCAAGAAGGTCCTGGGTTCCTTGTGTCCACGTGGTTTTCCTCCAGGTGCTCTGGTTTCCTCCCACAGCCCAAAGACATGCAAGTGAGGTGAATTGGAGATACTAAATTGTCCATGACTGTGTTTGATATAACCTTGTGAACTGATGAACCTTGTGTAATGAGTAACTACTGTTCCTGTCATGTAACCGAAGTGTAAAACCTGACGTTAATATCCTAATAAACAAACAAACAAACATACTAACCATTACCTTTCCATTTGCGTGGTTTATTTAAAAAATCATGATGTTTCAGGCTGCATTTCTTTATATAGTGGTGGACAGTGTTAAATTACAGTGATTTTCCAAAGGATTCCCAAGATCATGTTTATATTTTACACAGTAGCATGATGGTTTCTCATTTAATGCCAAATGAGGACAAATTAAGGGTCACACACATTTAACATTGTTTTTTTGTTGTTTATGCATTTTTTCCAGTTTTTCTCCCGACTTTTTGCGTATCCAATTACCCAGTTGCATTATGCTTCCCCTCTACTGATGCCGATCCCCGCCCTGATTGAGGAGAGCGAGACTTACCGCTGCGCCACCTGAGTGCCCTCAACAGTGGTTTTCAACCTTTTCTACATGGACAGAGATTTCTTTGGATTCCCTGTTTTTTTCACAACATTAAGTGCAGTATATGGCAAAATACCTAATTTATCTTGCATTTTGGCAATTCTTATACTTGGAAAAGTTTACCACAAAGTGGTAAGCATGACCTACTGTTTGGTGCTTCCTCCTCTTATTCCTAATCAATATATCCTCAACGGTTACCAATTCACCTGCTCATATTGTGTGATTTAAATATTCTATAAACTTTCCAGTTTCATTTTTCCCAATACAAACTTACGAAGCAGACATCTAAAAAAAAATTTATGTTTACAACATAGTTGGTCAGCCAAATATTAAAAGTAATTTCTTTGTACTTTCGTCAGGTAAGTAAAGGTTTAAAATATTAAATTATTTAATTTCTTTTAACAAATTAACAAATCAGATTCTTCTTGCATTGTATTGTACAGAATGTCCCAACTTTTCTGAAAAGGTTGTTTATATCTAGAAATCTCAGTTCAATACTTTTTTATGTGGGTAATCATAGGATCCTCAAGTGGAATGTGTTGGTATAATCCAAATGAATCTGTTGTCCATGAGAACTCTGAGGTTTTTCTCATTTTGAACTTGGATAAGAATCAGGATAATGCTGAGTCAGAACGTTGGCACTTTCACATGCATGTGGCATCTCCCAGCTAAAGGAGACTGACACCGCAGAGCACTATACAGTAGTTAAGCTATTACAAAAACCCAAGGAACAGGTAAAGAACATACAATCTTAATTCAGAAAAAAGTTCCTGAAGATTTTTTCGAGGTGCTGTTGAGTTTTATATTGGACATTCACCTGATATTCAAGTTTCTTTCTTGTCATTCTTGGTCAACAACCAAAAATAAAAAAAACCACACTCTGCAGCAAACCGGAAACAAACTACAATCAAAAATATAAAACTAAATTTACTGCAGTCTATAACACTCATGTGCATGTCACCAGCATTGATGTGCACCACTGATCAAACCTCTGAAAGGAACATTGTCCAGTCACCATGTATGACAGACAATAGTGACAAAAACCTTTCTAATGTCAAAAAGCACAGCACACTACATGCCAAAAAAAACTTGTCAAGCTCAAATTGCATGCAAATGAATTTATTTAGGCCAGTTTGTTTTTCATCTTATCTTTGGTACCAACCAGAGAGATTGTGTGTATGTGTAAATGCACACTGGACTGAGGGCCAGTCATTTGCAGGGCACCACATATTTAGTCATTTACTCATTCACAGTAGTCAAGCAAACTTCTGTGTGTTTTGTGAGGTGGTAGGTAACTGGAATACAGTAGACCCTTGACTTACGAATTTAATTGGTTCTGAAGGGTTGTTCTTAAGTCAAAATAATGTAAATACAAGTATATTTTCCCTTAATTTTTAAATTATAGAATAGACATTCCTGTAATAAACAACAATAAACAACAATACACAGTAGTACTGTACTGTACATAAACAACACACATCACATTTCAGTACGTGTGCTGTACCATACACCATAATACATTTCCTTCTTTTTTTATAAAATGTATCTACCAGAAACAACCATAACTCTCATATTTCTCTATTATTTCCTTCTTTATTTTAATAGTGTTGTATTTTGTAGGTGTAATTGCACGAAAGACTACTTTACTCCGAGTTCCTTCTTATCCCTCACTCACTGTCCCCTCTGTCTGATACACAGTGACACCTACTGGCAGGAGTAATTATACAACACAACAACGCTTTCTCTGCAGCTTCTTTTTGGCCATTTTAATAAAGAATTTTACGAAATATAAAGAAAATACAGAAAAAACACCGTCCGCTGTCCGAATGTTCGCTCACTGTACATATATAGAGAGAGACCTGGGAAACTGTATTTCGTTCTATCATGTACGTGGTTGAATGACAATAAAGCTGAGTCTGAGTCTGAGTCTGAGTCTGAGAAGCTCGGAGTCAACTTGTTTGTGTGCCGCGAATTTCGGTTTGTAATCCGAAATGTTCGTATGGTAAACCGTTTGTAACTCAAGGGTGTACTGTACCTTGAGAAAACCACACTGACACAGTGAGCAACTGCAAAACTTGAGTATGAGTAAAAGATAGGTCTTCAGTAGCCATAAAGCTGAGCTGGATCCACCTTAGCTAGAACACCACTGTGAAATGTTTTAATGTCTTATTTAGTTATTTATTTGACTTTATTGCATAGGAAATAATTGATACTTTTTTATTTCTATTGTAGAAAACGTATTTTGCATCTGACAAAAAGCAAATAGATTTAGTTTAGATTCGATTCATTTCTGATTAAGAATCGATTCGTTTGAAGCTTTATAAGACTCGTTTAAAAAAAGAGTCACTCCTGACTAGGCTGCTTGTTTCTTTCTCACGTGCGGAAAAAGAGGGGGTTAAAGTTTCCCCCTTTCTCTGAAAAACATAGTTGGGTAATCTCTCACAGGAACCAGCTGTTCACAGACAATGACTATAACAAACAATTTGTATAGACAAAAGTTGCCATACTAACTAAAACAAACTTTAATAATCTGAATTTTATCTGAATCTTAAATTTTAATCATCTTTTGACATTGTCACAAAGAATAAAAATGCTTCTTCAGTGTATGTTACGATAATAAAAGCAAATAAAAATTCTCACTGTGATATAAAATTTTTCTAAAAACCTGTACACCCACCTTGGCCTTAGTATTGCCTTTATGCTTCTTTATAAATTATTATAACACCTTTCAGATTTCTTTAAGTTTTAATGCCTCTCCTTTCTCTATTCAGATATACTCTATATCAGTGGTCCCCAACCACTGTGCCGCGGACTGGTACCGGATCGGTCCGTGAGTCATTTATTACCGGGAGCACAGAAAGAATAAATAATTAGAGATCGCTACATCAGCAATGAAAACACTACTTTTTTTCACAGGTGTTATTGTCTCCAATCACCCCTAGGTGGGAGCAGTGTCTTTTTGCAGCGAAAAAAGTTCATTTGTGAATAGTATTGTTATTCTATTTTAAATCCCCGCACCCCTGCCGGTCCGTGAAATGATATCTTATATGAAACCGGTCCGTGGTGCAAAAAAAGGTTGGGGCTGCTGCTCTATGTGGTTGAAAGTATGACAGAAGTTCAGTGTACTTTAACGGCCTTAACAGTCACCAGATCTAAATCCAATAGAACACCTTTAAAAATAGAAAACAGAAGATTCATAGTATGAATGTGCACTTGAAGTATTTTTGCTCACCCAGAAGGTGTACCTGCAATCTTGAATGTCCTATAAGCTGGCTTGGTTAGGAAGCAGCCTTGCTTTGTCTTGTTGTATTTAAATTTTCAGATCAATGACATCATTGTGTCTGCCTGTGGGGAAGAACTCAACTCCGAAGATTCAGCGTGTTGGCATGAACAAGGAGGTTAAGGACATAACAGGGTAAGTGTCTTGTTCAAAACTAATATGGCCTCCCAACACATTTGTATAGTGGTGTGGCAATTAATCTTTAGTCCTTTTATTAAAAAACAAAAAACAAACAAACAAACAAACAAAAAAACACTAATTTGTAAATATTAAATGTAAGTTTACCAACTGTAAGTTTGTAAAAAACACAAAGGTATCATCTTTCATGAAAATTAAAAAACTTGGGTAATTGCAGACTTAACACTCTGACACTCAACTGAGTTGAAGAAATCAGCGATTGTGACCAAAGGTAAAGTTCGTGAATTAAATGTACCCAAAGTGGTACACCAAAGGGCTTTATAGAAATTCAAGAATCTCTTTTAAAGTATGGATACACTATTTAAAATATTAGTGTGTTTTAACCATGGTTTCATAGTGGTTTCATCACAAATCTTGTTTCGATTTTAAACTCAGTTGGAATGAAATTGGAGAATTTGGAGAGTATGGCCAGCCACAGGATGGATGGAAACATTTAGAGAAATGAGCCATTAGGAAACCTGAAGACCCAAACAAAAGACAGGATGTTCTGAACAAACACTATCCATATTGTCATTATAAGTTGCAAGTGACTTGACAGCATATATTAATATACAGATGCAATCAGAAATATTTAACCCCCAAAGAAAATAAGAGTTTAAAACTCTAACCTAAGTCTAAATTAAGTCTTGATTAGTTCAATAAAACAGCAGATAAACAAAGAAAATGAATGATGTATTTTAGAGTAGCAGGAGGTTTGGTTAATAACACCTTTTCACAATTATTCAAGCCCTACATCATACTGCTGATCTTTAAATGTACTGCTAGTCTGTATGACCTAAAGTTGGGTTACAACATGAAATTCAGTGATTTAATCCTAATAAAACAAACAAAACAAACATCAGGACAAGAAAGAAAAAAAAAACTGTGTTACTGTGACATTCTGACTTTCAGTCAACCACAAGATGATCACTTAACAACCAATGACATTATGGCCGGACTTCATGACGCACACACTCTTCACCACCAAAAACAGGAAGGGTCGAGTGGAATACACCAGAAGAAATCTGGATAGATAGAGTTCTGGGACACAGTTCTATGAAGTGATAAATCAAAACTGTTTGGCCATGTGGATCAGCGGTTTGTCTGGTGCAGGAAGGCGAGGCTTACGATCCTCATGGTCAAGCATGGAAGTGGCAATCTTGACCGTGTGACTTGCATTGTAGTTTCATAGAAAATACCCAGGTATTTTGAGGAGGAACGTTGTTTAGCCCAGTGTTTTTTAAATGATTCATTTGGACGTTTATGTGGAAAAGGTCTCCTTGTTTCTACACTCACTGTTCATTTTATCAGCTTCACTTACCATATAGAAGCACTTTGTAGTTGAACAATTACTGAATGTAGCCCATCTGTTTCTCTACATATCTTTTTAACATTCTTTCACCCTGTTCTTCAATTGTCAGGACTCTCCCAGGACCACCACAGAGCAGGTATTATTTAGGTGGTGGATGATTCTCAGCACTGCAGTGACACTGACATGGTGGTGGTGTGTTAGTGTGTGTTGTGCTGGTATGATTGGATTAGACACAGCAGTGCTGCTGGAGTTTTTAAATATCGTGTACACTCACTGTCCACTCTGTTAGACACTCCTACTTAGTTGGTCCACCTTGTAGATGTAAAGTCAGAGACGATCGCTCTATCGATCTGTTGCTGCTGTTTGAGTTGGTCATCTTCTAGACCTTCATCAGTGGTCACAGGACGCTGCCCACAGGGACAGTGAGGTGTTTAAAAAACTCCAGCAGCGGTGCTGTGTCTTATCCACTCCTACCAGCACAATGATTCACCTGAGAATGATTCACCACCCAAATAATACCTGCTGTGTAGTGGTCCTGTGGGGGTCCTGACCATTGAAGAAAAGCATGAAAGTGGGTTAACAAAGCATGCAGAGAAACAGATGGACTACAGTCAGTAATTGTAGAACTACAAAGTGCTTCTATATGGTAAGTGGAGCTGATAAAATGAATAGTGAGTGTAGAAACAAGGAGGTGGTTTTAATGTTATGGCTGATCAGTGTACTCCTCAGCAGCCTAACTGCGCTCCTGCAGGACAGAACAATAGCGGCCTCGCCTGGTGAATGGTTGACTTTACATACTCCCAACGCAGAGCGTCATTAACGTGATTGCGTCACCGAGTCGTGGGTGGACACTGTATAGTTTCTCGGTTCTGTACGGAAGTAACGAAGAGCGAATGTCAACAAAAAGACGAATAAAGGTATGAAAATGACACAGCGTACATGAAACCTTTCAGTCAACAATGTTTCTAAAAGAAATATACACGAGTGTTGGTTTATTGGCAGATAAAGAAAGAAAGAATGGAGTTCAAACTGAAGAAAAAGTCAGCGTTTGTCTGTTAGCATTAGCTTTTCTGACTAACAAAACTCAGGCGAGTCCTGTAGCAGCTGCTCTTCCTCCGTGTTACACCAAACCGGAAACATTTATACAGGCAAATAAACAATTCCAGCTGTAGATAATATGTAGCGATACTTTTATTAAATAAGAATATTTCACATTAGTCAAAATGTAAAAGTCGAGGACTTCCGTCCTTTTAATGTTTTCAGTGAAACCAAACACGAAGCTCAGGAGTGACGCCCTGACTGGGAAAGGAAACGAGACTGAATATGTTCAGGAATCTTTAAACTTCTGGTTTTATTAGCTTTACTGCCTTCTATTTATTATTTCTGTTAAAATTTCAACACAGTCACAATTATTTAAGCTGCATTTACATTTTAGGCATTTAGCAGACGCTTTAAAAAAAAATCCAAAGCAACTTACAGTACTGTGACTGTATTGTGTAGGCAATCAAGGGTTAAGGGCCTTGCTCAAGGGCCCAACAGTAGCAACCTGGCAGTGGTGGGGCTTGAAACAACGTCCTTTCGATTAGTAGTCGAGTACCTTAACCGCTTGGCTACAACTGCCCTATTTGTGATGGTTTGAGATTAACCACAGCCAATCATTTACATTTTAGCAGACACTTTTATCCAAAGCAACTTACAGTACTGTGACAGTATACAGTCTAAGCAATTGAGGGTTAAGAGCCTTGCTCAAGGGCCCAACAGTAGCAACTTGGCAGTGGTGGGGCTTGAACAAGCGACTTTTTTTAAATCTTCAAATCCCCCAAAATCCTAAACACTTAGGTGTAAAATTCAGCTCCATTAACAGTTTATTGATGGATTAAATCAACGTAATGCACATTTATATTTTATTTCATTGTTGTCAACCTATATGTTTTTTCCTAAACACTAGATGTGCACCAATCAATATTAATAAGCATTTTCAGATAAAGTTTTGGATGATCTTTTTATTTGGGCTAACACATTTTCAGTGCTTTTTACAACGTTAACCTTTTAAGCTGGTTTGGGTTGTTACAAAAACATTCTTTAATGAAAGTCACTTGCCTGCATATTACTTTCATTTTCATCAACTGCGTTCCTGTCCAGTGCGGTGGGTCCAGTTCCAAATTAAATACACCCTGTCTGGGCTACCAATCTATCACAGGGCAACACACACTTACACTGTGACTTATTTACAACTGGATACACCAAGTCACAATGACCCATGTGGCACCCACTTTATAGCCTTGTCACATTTGTGTTTTTATTTATGTCATGAAATTGATACACAGGGATGATTTGGGCAATTCTATCAGTAATACATACTTATTCTCTGATAAATGGATTATGTAGTATGTGTCAATCTAAAAACAATGTAATATAAATAAATAATATAATAACAAATATGTAATCATTATAGAAATATTGTAATTGTGACAGGCCTAATGTTTTTTTCACCATACAGATTTTGAGGCTGGGAAATATGACAGTATGCATTTGATGTCACTACTTCATGCACAGGGTGTACAATAAAGATAAAACATAATGTATTTATTCATTTATTTATACTTTTTTAACAGTGCCACTAAAAAACTACTTAGATAAAAAACAGCATTATGATGGGTTTATGATAATAGCTTAAATGATAAATACAGTTGAAATCAGACCTCCCAACCAAAAACTATAGAGTTATAAACAATATTAATTTATTTCTTAGAATTTTACACTTGGGTTACATTCATGACTCATAATATGCAGTCACTTGCCTGCATATTACTTTCATTTTCATTAACGTGTTCAGTGCGGTGGGTCCAGTTCCAAATTAATTGCACCCTGTCCGGGATACCAGTCTTTCACAGGGCAACACACACTTGCACAGTGACTTATTTACAACTGGATAAATTTAGAGCATCTAGTCCACCTTCTGGACCAAAGTCACCATGACCCATGTGGCACCCACTTTATAGCCTTGTCACATTTGTGTTTTTATTTATGTCATGAAATTGAAAAACATTTGGGCAATTCTATCAGTAATACATGTGCAACATGTCAGTGTTGTGTTTTTGATCATGCACCAAAATATTTGCCGAGTTCCAATCTGTTTAACTTGTAACCTCTGTGTATTTCAGTAACACGTTCTTTATACTTATTCTCTGATAAATGGATTATGTAGTATGTGTCAATCTAAAAAACAATGCAATATAAATAAATAATATAATAACAAATATGTAATCATTATTGACATTATAGACAGGCCTAATGTTTTTTTCACCATACAGTTTTTTAAGGCTGGGAAATATGACAGTGTGCAAATGATGTCACTACAGGGTGTACAATAAAGATAAAACATAATGTATTTATTAACGTATTTGTACTTTTTTATAGTGCCACTTAAACTACTTGAAATAAAAAAAAAAACAGCATGATGGGTGCATGATAATAGCTTAAATGATATATTGAGTTGAAATCAGACATCCCCACCAAAAACCGTCTATAAAAGTATAGTTAGAGTTATAAAAATATTAATGTAGTTCTTAGAATTTCACACTTGGGTTACATTCATGACACATAATTCATCAGATCAAGTTCAATGTCAAACACAGTCACAGATACATTTAAACAATTACTTTTAAATAAATATTCTGCTGCATTATGCAAACAGGTAGACAGTTAATTCAGATAAATAGAGCCTGTGATTTAATGCACCAGAATCATTCACATTAATAATTTATAGAAAATTAGATTACTATAGATTAGCTCACCAGTATGATGGTGGTTGTTGAATCAATTAGGGTCAAAGGGTCAATTAGGGTGAGCACAGTTATAATGGGATTTATTGTGTAGCCATAGTTTATGGTTTTGTTTCTGCTTTGTGAATACTAAATATTGTAAATTAATATAGTGTCATAAAACTGTCCTAATCTCTCTGTTGTGTTGTTAAATTTAAAGTTTGATTTCCTGTTAAAATTAGTTAGACATGTTAGCTAACACCAGATAATCTGGTTTGACAACATTTTTGTGTTTCTGTTTTACAGATAAGCTCATCGGACAATCAAATAAAGTTTCAATGACTTGGACACCAGCTTTGGAGTTCTAATGGATATTATTGACAAATTGTTTTTACCATGGAGATGAGTTTTATTTGCTCAAGACAATAACATTGTAGATCTTTGTGGACAAAAACAACTAAGGAAACAAAAAACATCATGCGTACTTCCTACCGTTTTTACCTCTTTACTCTTTTGTTTTTAACAGGTGAGAATTGAAAGTTTTCCGAAATACGTATGAATAAAAATTGTGTTTACTTCTGTATAGCTCCACAACACTGCTTTGAGATCTGTCACTCTAGAATTTAGTTCCAAGTCTGGAACCCCCGGCTAAATTTCTTGTTTTGTTGATTTTAAGTTATCACATTCACATCACTTTAGACGATGCATACTTAAACATGACATTAGTTTACACATTTTGGTGCACAGTTCTATGTATTAGGAGAAAGTACAACAAATGTTTCATGTGCAGTATGCAAATTTTGCACGCCACATTTATTTGCTTGCAGTATGTGTTAACTAGGAACTCGGGTTGTGCAGCAGTAAAGTATGCTAGCCCACTACTGTTGAGGCTTAAATCTCAGTTGTGCTATTGAACAGTTGGGCGTCTGCACAGACATAATTGGCTAATGCCTGAGGCTGGGGAGGGATGCCTAAAACAGCCTAGCTATTAAGAGATGCACTTGTCAGTGTGCTCTTAGTACCATTCCCTAACCTGGATCAAAATTAGAGCGTTCAAAACTCAGAGACAGAAAGAACATAATAAGCGCCTCTTGGAGGAGCCAAGGATTGAACCAAGTCACCATGGCCTGTGTGGCACTACTAGCCTGTGACACTGTATTTACTGTATTATACTGTAAATTGCATTTTCCATACTGTCCCAGCTTTGAGTTTTTTGAGTTGTAACCAGACATGGCCATTTGTGTTTGTAGAGTGCCCACCAGACAGGTAGCACCACTAAGACTTGAACCCTGGTCTCAGTAACGATGGGCTACTAATAGACTGCTATGACACCCATGCACTTTGATTTTTTCCTTTTGATTAACTTACATTTTTGAAATTACATGTTTAAATATGCTCTAACACTTGTTGATGTTATTTTTATTTACTACTAGTTCACTGCAGCGTGGAGCTGGCTTCCAATTTTGGTAAGTGACCTAATTTCATCTTCATAATTTTATTTAGTGAACACATTGCATACAGTTCTTGGTAGAGTTGGGCAGTATAGTGGTATATAAACTGTGCATTTAGGCCTGTTAAGACTGAGTATTCAGCTGACTATATAATTGTAATTAATAATTTAACTGATTCTTGTCTTGTTAACTTCATAGTAATTAGTATGAAACTTTCATCAGCATGTTTCCTTTTCGGCTATGTACACTATATGATCAAACGTATGTGGACACCTGATTATGAGTTAGTGCTCTATAGTGGGGTTAAGGTCAGATCTTCCACACCAAACTCATCAAGCCATGTTTTTTATGGACCTTATGTTGTGATTAGGTGTCTACATACTTTTGAACATGTACTGCATCTTGAATAGTAAGTCTGTTAAGTTTTGGTTGTGTTGTTGTTAAGGCATGTGTGCTATAACATTTTATTATGTTGTTAAACAATATACCCTTATGTTCTGTTATGCAGGTAATTGTTACAAATCGCCAAAAATACTTCAGGAAAGGCAAGGAAATATTCATAGTTCCACCCGCCATGGGCCTCCAGGTCCTTTAAACTGCAGCTGGATAATAACGTCCTCAGTGGGGGAACGTGTTATTCTCAGGTACAGTCTTCTTACTTGCTCATACATGTATATTGATTTATATCCAAAGGTTGTTGTGTCAGCACATTCAGTCTTCAGAATTATATTAAAGAAGAAATAATGAAAATGGAAAGTAGTACTAACAGCTTAACTTGTTTTAGGTAATGTGATGCAAGAACTTTGGAAAATCATTGTTTCAAATTGTTTTTAGATTTGTATTTGTATTTTTTTGGTAAGAATGGGTTAAATGTTATGTAAGAATGTTTTTGTGGTTAAATAACCAACCATAAATTGATGTCAATTCATTTCAAGAAGTAAAACAGATAAAACAGATAAATATTGTTTGTAACTAAACCACATATGTTAAAATTTATATGAACAAAATGTAACTGTAAGTATGTTTCAGTGTATATTTTACTCTATATAGTTCTCTTGATTGTCCATGTCTTCCTGTTGCACTGGGTTATACATTTGAGGTTAATTGGCCAAACTTTCTTTAGTTTTCTTCCTTAACACAGACAGTTTGAGAATGCAACACAAATAACATATAACTTCATAATTAATGCTACGGCTTAAAAGGAAAAGCTACACAAAACAAGTGTATTACCCCCATGGTAATATATTGGGGTCACATAAGCACCTGGAACTTACTAGATGCTTCCGGAAGTCAAAAATAAAGCTTTGTGCAACAAACACTCAATGTTGCCTTAGTTTAAAGAGAAAATTGATTAAACAGAAAATAACCTTACCCTCACTGTTGCAGATCTGTGATGCCTGTGGGCTTTTTGTACTGCTATGACCATGAGCCCAAGTATAAACTGAATTGTCAGATTTTCCTGCAAGACAATTTAAACACATGTTGAAATCCACACAGAAATGGTTTGATGATCACAGAGCCAAACTTTTACCATGGCCATTTCAATCTCTTAAACTAAACCCCATTAAAACCTGTGGACCTAGGAATGAAAGTCTTAGTGTCTTAGTTTGCTTCAACTTTACCTTTCGTGTGATTCCTTTCGGCTAGTCCAGTTAGGGGTCGCCACAGTGGATTGTTTGCCAACATAATGACTTGGCACAGTTTTTATTCCTGATGCCCTTTCTGACACTTTTATTTATCCAGGCTTGGGAGCGACATTAGGGTGTATTGATATATGTTCCTCTAATAGCTAGGTTCATGTAACGCCATGTGCCTTCTGATGCAAACTCAGGCACTGCTGTTCCTTGAAAATATGGTGAATTCTCCCTGTTTGCATGAAATGAGTATGTAAAGTTTATTCTAAGCCTTAATCTTTTGTTCTTTTTGCTGTCCTTTTTTTTTTTATAGTTTCTCTCAGTTTTCTGTTAGATGTGGTCGAAACTGGGTAAGTGTGGCAACGCTCTCAGGCAGACCTGTGTCACTTTGTGGATCCCAGCTGCCTAAACCGATGGAGCTATATGGAGGAAACATTACAGTGACGCACCATTTTGTCCCACACTTCTATTCAGTGGGAGGATTCAGTCTGTCCTACATTAAAGGTAGAGAAGACATTAGTCCATTATAGTGTTTTACAAACAGCATTCTTTTTTCAACCATATTATAATGAAATAATCTAATTTGCACATGCAGTTATGCAGCAACATTAAAGCCTCATTGTGTCTGTTTGTGCAGACTCTGGTCCCTGCTATCCAGGGGAGTTTGAATGCTACAGTGAGCGCTGTCTTCCTGACTCCTGGCGCTGTAATGGCCAAGTGGAATGTCTTGGGGATGGCGATGAACTTGGCTCAGATGAGGACGACTGTGACTTCGTCGGCCTTCAACCTCAATTGAACAATGTGGGGTCCTCAGCCTTCCCAATTGAAATCACAGCCGGCACACCTGAAGTTTTTGACAGGCAGACGGACCGTCCACCTCACAGGGAGTCTGAGTTACCCATTGTTTCCCAGGGAGGACCCTGCGGAGGATATCTGCGGGCCTTTTATGGCACTTTTGTTCCCCCAGTGCTGACAGGACCCCCAGTGGAGTGTGTTTGGACGGTCGACCCACAGGACTCCCGGCCACTTAAACTAGAGCTGCAGCAGTTGGAAATTGGATCTGGAGACACCTTAATCATCACTGATCAGACTACTGGGGCTGGGAAAGTCATTAAAACTGTAAGTGGACACAGAGGTGGAAATAGTTAATTAATTGAATTAATGTGCTTCAGCCACAACAATTGCTAACATTAGCTATATAAAGAAAAATAAATGCTTCAGACTTTGCAGCAACAGTTTAGGGAAGGACCTTTCCTGTTCCAGCATGACATTGTCTTTGTGCACAAGGCAGGTTCTATAAAGATATGAAGAAAAGCTTGGTTTAAAGAAACCTCAGTAGCCTGCTCAGAGCCCTGACCTCAGCCCTACTGAACAGCTTTGGAATGAACTGAAACATTAATTCAGGCTTTATGGACCAACAGTTCCCAGCCATGCTAATACTACTTTAACAGAACGGGCACACATTCCCACAGACATACTTCAAAGTCTTGTAAGAAGCCTCCTCAGAGGAGTGGCTATTGTTATAGCTGAGCAGATGACATAGAGGTCACTCTATTTTAATACCATTAATTTATTTTATTGGGATGTCAAACAAGCTCATAGTGAGGTGTCTGTTAGGTGCAGCCTAAATTCAGGAGACAAAATCAGAGCTTGAGATGCCTTCATTCATTCTGAGTATTACAAGAGCTTATATAGATACAGATATCTCTAGAACAGACTTAACGTTTAGTTAGAGGAAGTGAGATAGGAAAGGATGTTAAAAACAGGAACAGAGCCAGATCATAATGGCTCTGTGGTTAGCGTTATTTGCTTAGCTTATCTAACAGTGTCCAAAGACTTTTGGCCATATAGTGTATGTGACGTGCATAGTTTTAGAGCAGGGGTCATCAAACTACGGCCCGATGCTTTCATCTGACCGGCCCCTTTAACCACAGCAGCAATACATGTTGTCTGGCCCCTGTTCATCTTTAAACTCACAGTATTATAGCGGGGAAAAACCCCCCAGAAAAAACAAAAATTGGCCACCTGTAGTCTGCGTAGATTATACGGCAGCGATCCAACGGGTGGCGCTCCAAGCATGGTGGGTTCGGCGAGAGGAGTGATTGTGCGTATCAATAGAGAGATGACTGACCGCAGCCCCTGCACTGTGTTGCACAGCAGTTAAATGGAATTTCATTATGAAAATCGTTGTGTCCTGTGTTGATTTCATTAAAACTAATGCTCTTAACTACATGCAGATTCAGGAATTATTGTCCTGTTTGGACGCGAACAATTTTACTTGGTATACGACCTTTGTTTGGAATACGACTTGCGTGCTAGAACTTGTACGGGTCAAAATGAGTCACGACACCGCGCGCGACCCTTGTTTACCTCTCGCGAGACAAAGCCATGAGCGTTAACGGTGTGCTGTAATGCTAAGCAACATGAGGGCGAACATAACATTCGCAAACTAATACACTATTTCTTGGACGAAACACCCGCTTAATGATCAAGATTACTGTTTATATTAATCTGGACATTTCCATGTATAGTACATGACTTAAAATAGTGTTCAACCAAGTTTGTACTTGTTCTTTTCAGTGGCTTATTAATATGGAATGATGTGAGGTGGTGACAGGTGCGCTTATATCGGTGATTTTACAACGGCTTCGAACGCGGCTCAGCCGATCAGATTTTGGGACCGGAACTATCCGTTTTATACATTATTTTATACAACCCCATCAACGTGTAATATGCCAATAACAATAGGATTTTTTTCATGGGAACGGATTAATCATTTTCCCTTTATTTCTAATGGGAAAAATTTGTTTGGTATACGTCCTGTTTGGTATGAATCCAAGGACCTGGAACGTTTAAACACCTTAAATCTCCAACTAGATTCAGACTCACTCATCAACACTTATTACCTATTATGACTGGCAGTAACAAATATGTAACCTGATGCTGACTGTCTCGTCAGGCAAAAGCAGACTCACAGTTCACACTGATTTTTGGGGAAACACTGTAGGAGTTGGGATAATGGAAACGATTAAAATAAATAAAATGTCTGCATTATCATTATGAAGTAAAATTATACTACAGTTATACACAGCAGACAATACATCCAGTATACATAGTAAATAGCTTTTTTTGGGGTGTGTTTACTATTGCATCTGCGGTCCGGCCCCCCGAAACACTGAAGAACAGTAATCCGGCCCTTAAGTTAAAAAGTTTGAGGACCCCTGTTTTAGAGGCTAGTTTTACATTTAAAGTTTACTTTTAGCTTTTGGAGTTTACTTTTAGCTTTTGGAGTTTACTTTTAGGTTTAGATGTTGGGGATGTAACGATGCACCGGAAGACAGTTAAAAATCGGTGCACATGTACCACGATTTGAATCGGTTATTCATTTAAGATGAATCGATATTCACTTTAAACAGCAGAGGGCGCTGGCGCTATATTTTTTTTACACAAAAAGGGAACTGTGCATCATTATGCATAGTTTGTACCTACCTCAGCAAAAAATGACATCATTATGTAGATAAATTAAATATAAGCACAAATCCAGTATTTTATTTTAAATAGAAGTAATAAAAGGAAACTTTGTCATAACTTGTCTTCAATTTAATTTTGTTTAAAAAAATCGGAAAAAATCGTATTGTGAACCCAGTATCGCGTATCGTATCGTATCGTATCGTGGGTAGAGTTTATCGTTACATTCCTATTAGATGTCCATTTTTAGGTTCAGAGAACACAGTCAGTGTGCTTGACAGAGCCGGTATGTTGAAGATGCTGAACCCAGCTCTGAACATTAACAGTGATGAGAACTACATTGCCTGGGATCTGTACTTTATTTGAAACTACAGTTTGCTGGTGGCAGGGGGTGTCACAGGTCGACTCATTACACTTGACCAAAGCAAGCTTAGGGTGATTAGCTGGCAAATTGGTTGTAACATCACAGACGCAATACATGTTGTATATTTGCCACGTTTTACTTCTGTTAAATAAATCATGGTGAATCCACAAATGAATACAAGTGAATCTCAGTGAGTGAGTTAGTAGGTATGTGAGTAGGCTCTAATTGGTATTCTTTGTTGGAAGTCGAGCAACAAAGCTAGCCAGCCTGTAAATGGTGTACTTGCAATATCTTCGATAAATGACAGTTATCAGAGTAAATAAGTAAATCAGTGTACCCTGAGCTGCTAAACTGATACTTATGAGTCAGTCTGTGTTTTTTTTTTTTTTTTTTCTCCACATTTTTTAACTTTTCCTCCCAATTTAACAGTTTACATGTCTCTGTTGTAATTCCTCTGCTGCTTGCACTGTCCTGGGTTGGCCGGGGAGAGCCGCAGACATGAGCCCCCTTCAGCTCATGTACAGCTGCCGACTGATCTTTTCACCCAACAGCATATTGTTGCAGTGTGGCGTTCATAATGTCAGCAGTGCTACCATTGATGGTCAGCATTAAGCAGTGTTTATTTTTTTATTTTTGGGTGGTTTTAAAATTTGAATTCAACCTATTTTACAGATCACAAGTTCATCCAATGGCAAAGCAGTCGAGGTGGAGTCCCGCACTGGCTTGCTTTCAATAACCTATCGCACCCAGACGGACTCCCAGGGGCATGGTTTCAACGCCACCTATCGTGTTGCTGACTACTGTCTGCCTTGGGAAAGTCCCTGTAAGGGTTCAGAGGGCGGCTGCTACACAGCAAAACAGCGGTGTGATGGCCATTGGGACTGCATGGAGACAGGTCTGGACGAGGAAGCTTGCGGAGGATGCCCAGCCAAGTCGTTTCCCTGCGGGGCACTGTCCCTGCAGAGACCGGGGCACCTCAATGGGAGGCCCGCCTGCTACTCCATCAGTGAAAGGTGCAACTACCAGTTGTACTGTGCTGATGGGAGTGACGAGAGAGAGTGCCACATCTGTCAGCCTGGCACATTCCATTGCGACAGTGACAGGTGAGTGTGGCTTTTGAACCTGGCATTTTGGAAAGTCTAAAAATGATACAGAACCTAGTAAAGTGTTTGAATACAAATTTTAATAAAAGTTTAGATACATAATAAAGTGCTCGGAGTGTATTTTTGCACTGCCACAGCTTCTTTAATGTATATCACAGTTTCCCCTTTCCCATTATATGGGTAATTTCATAGTAAACTAGCCAGGTTTAATATCCAGATTCCCATCTGACAAACCAGCAACAGATTTAACCGCAAGTGTGAGATCTTCTCAGGACGCAATCCAAATACAAGACATGTAAAATCACTATATTTAAGTGGCATGACATTATTTGTGCTTGCTAATTAATAATTTATTAAGATGTAAACATACAGGTCACTGAATAATCTGAGCTTTTATTTCCTGGTGCGTGTGTGTGTTGAACATTTCAATTCTGTGGTGTTGCAGGTGTGTGTTTGAGAGCTGGCGCTGTGATGGGCAGGTTGACTGTAAGGATGGCACTGATGAACTGAACTGTACTGCGACACTGCCTCGTAAAGTCATCACTGCAGCAACAGTGGGCAGCCTGGTGTGTGGTCTGCTTTTGGTTATTGCGATGGGCTGCACCTGCAAGCTCTATTCACTTCGTACTCGTGAATACAGGTAAAATTCTATTTAAATTTGGAGGCGTTAGAAAGTTTTAGAGTGTTCTGTTCTTATGTATGGTTTATAATCAAAGTTTAAAAGTTGGGGCATTTTGTAATTTTATTTTATTTTATTTAACCAGGAAATTAATCGTAATTAATTGTTTTTTTTTAAACTTTAAGTGACAAAAGTACAAATGTAATGTAATGCTTTGAAACTTTAAATCTGATGTGTGCAGTGTGTTTAAAAAAGCTGGGGTCTTGCATGAGAATCTGGCATGCTACTGCGATAACCATAGCCACATGGGATTGGAAGTACTTTGGAAAAACTTTGCTATTAAACCCAGTTCACCACAGCATTAAGATTGCAATCTAAAACTATTATGCAAAGAGAAACCCATACATCAATTCTGTGCAGCAACACTGCTGAGTTCACTGGGTCCGAGCTCATTTTAGATGGACAAAAAGACAGTGGAAACTTGTGCTATGATTAAATGTCCAGACTTAATTGAAAACAATACAGATAACGTCCAACTCTCAAGAACTTTTAATACTAAATAACTCAAGAAAGTTTAATATAGGAGTCTCCTGCTTTTTAAATCGGATAGCATTTGCAATTTCCCCTCTTTATACATCTTTGCATACTAATTTTTCCTATTTCTCAGCCTGTTTGCCCCGATCAGTCGCCAAGAGGCAGAGTTTATTCAGCAGCAGGCCCCGCCATCCTATGGTCAACTAATTGCTCAGGGAATTATTCCTCCGGTAGAGGATTTCCCTACTGAGAACCCTAATGAGGTAAGAATACAAATGAAAAAAAATGAATGTTGTGTTGGGTTTGCTGACATTGGGTTATTTGACTGACAGGAACAATTCAAGGCAATTGGGTGGCACAGTAGTAAATTCCGCTATTCCACTACCATTGGGATCCAGGAATTGAATCCCCAGTGGTGTTATCAGCCATTCAGGAGTCTACATCCAGACATGATTGGGTGCCCTGCGATGGATTGGCATCCGAATCCACTAGAATTTGACCAGGATAAAGTGGTGGTAAAACAGAAATCAGCACTGGCAGCACTGCCAAAACAGTTGTGGCTTGTCCTTCATATTACAAATGGCACATTTCTTACTTTTGTAACAAGCCAGTCAAAAATACAATGGTTTTAATTTTTTCATTGTGAATTTTTGTCTTCCCTGTTTTGTTGACAAGATTAACACAGATCATAAATAATTTGTTACGGCTTTTTGTTGATTTAAAATTGTAATTTATGATTGTGTCTTTTCTTTCAGCCTACCTCCCTTTCTCTGAGGGGACTGCTTCAGCTTATCAGACAGGAAAACATCGCCTCACCACGGCGAAGGCGCAGGCCACGGTTTGTCCGCCGAGCAATCCGCCGCTTGCGCAGATGGGGTGTTATTTCCAGACCAGCCTCTCGGTCCTCGCAGAACACAAGTTCCACCTCTCAGCAGACAGAGGCAACACCTGCTGGTCAGGAGCCCAGTCAGTCAGGTCCTGTAGACTCCTCATCGGGCAGGGAACCCGGAGTTCAGGCTTTGCCTCAAAAAGTGGGTTTTTCCCATCAGACAGAGCAGGAACAACAAGCAGAAGCTCTTCCTTCTTCTTCAACTCCACCCACAAGCCCTCCCTTTGTCCAGCCTCTCGAGGTTCCAGAAGCATCACATATGCCACCTGTTGCTGTTACCCCCAGCAGCCCCTCCTTGGCCTCTATCTTCCATTCTCTTGGGCTGAGTATTTCACGTTTCAGACCCTCGTCCAACCCCACCACTCGTCCTCTCTCGTCTTCCCCCTCTTTTTCCTCTTCCTCCTCCTCAGAAGATGAGGTGCTGCTGATCCCTCTTTCTGAAGACACAACCTCCGAGGATGATGTGCCCATGCTGACCTGAAGTTAACTGTATCTTTTTTTTTTTTTTGCTTTTCTTTTCCTTTCTCACTTTTTTTATTTTATTTCTAGTACTTTAAATTATGATCTCAGCATGCAGCATCATGTGCAGTCTGTGCTGGCACGGTGCCTTATTTTAAAAGAATAGATTCATTTTCTTAATTTGAAAGGTGTCAGTTGTTGGATGAATGTGTGTGAAAGATTGTGGTGTCTGTATGTGATGTGCACTTACTTAGATTTTGTTTGCTGCAAGAAAATTTGCACAGAGTATCTTCCTTAGCCTTTATTTTAAAGCTGCGTCAAATCAGCGGTCATACTAGATGCAAACAAAATCCACATGGCAAAAAAGGCAATTCATTTTAAAGAAAGAAAACATAGCATTCACAAAAAAATTGTAAAGAGTTTCTGGACTGCACATTTTAAGTAGCTATAACATGAACTTTGCTGGATTTATTGCTTTTAAGAGCTTAAATATACACTGACCAGGCTTAACATTATGACCACTGACAGGTGAAGTGAATAACACTAATTATCTCTTCTTTACAGCACCTGTTAGTGGGTGGGATATATTAGGCAGCAAGTAAATATTTTATCCTCAAAGTTGATGTGCTAGAAGCAAATATGGGCGAGTGTAAGGATTTGAGCGAGTTTGACAAGGGCCAAATTAAGATGGCTAGACGACTGGGTCAGAGCATCTCCAAAACTGCTGCTCTTGTGGGGTGTTCCCGGTCTGCAGTGGTCAGTACCTATCAAAAGTGGTCCAAGGAAGGAACAGTGGTACACCGGCAACGGGGTCATGGGCGGCCAAGGTTCATAGATGCACGTGGGGAGAGAAGGCTGGCCTGTGTGGTCCGATCCAACAGATGAGCTACTGCAGCTCAAATTGCTGAAGAAGTTAATGCTGGTTCTGATAGAAAGGTGTCAGAATACACAGTGCACCACAGTTGCACGGCTGTTTTGGCAGCAAAAGGGGGACCAACACAATATTATGAAAGGTGGTCATAATGTTATGCCTAATCGGTGTATGTATTTTTGAAACCTGAGAGCACCTGTCTGAAAGCTGGTTAATACTGAAGCTGGTATACATTTTGACTTTAAGTCGAAAATTTTGCGCCAATGAAACAGTACGATGCTGGCATCCTCCCACAATGTCATTTTTCTGCTTGAAAATGCCCCTAGATATGAGCCCTGAACCAACTTTGATCCTGGTCAGGATAGAACAGTTACTGAAAATAAGTTCATGTTTAAGATAAATAAATGTAGTCATGTTTGGATTTAACGATTTTATTGAAAATAATATTGTCCGTTTCCTCAATCGTTTATGAAACGCCATTAGTGTGCTTTTATTTCCAAATGTTTGCAGAATCCTTTTCTAAATGTTCAAATTGAAAGCATGTTCATGTTATACCTACTTTTGCAGTGAATCGTTTTCATATCGGATCACCCAGTAGGACCATTCGGTGTTTCTTGTGTGACCGCAGCTTTACCATCTGTCAGTGTTTATGCACATGTGTATTTTATACCGCTATACACAGAGCTTACATGTGCATATTTCTCAAAGTGCCTTTGATAGATCTTCCGATAGATTACTAGACATTGTGACTGTGTGTTCTTGCACATAAAGGCCAAACACACACAGGCACATTTTACACTTGTACATTATTTTTTACTTTTTTTAATTCACCCAGGCTGTGTATGTGTAGTGCATGGCAATCGTGGCAATAATTTTCAGGAGTGTGTATGTGTGTGAGTGTGAGTGCAGTAAAAGACAATCCTGTTGGTGTTCTTGGCAGTTCTACATGAATGGCATCACATGTTGCTCTGATCGGTTTTACTTGTAGGTATAGCTTTTGGCTCAGTGAAAAATGACAAACATTAGTGCCATAAATATAATCACCTTGTTGCATCTGCTTTCATGTGTGTCATCTTTTTCTTCTGTTGACTTTGTTATTATTACAGAATGTACTGAAATGCCTAGCTGTATCATGTTTCTTGCCAGTGGTGATTGCAATAGTAATATGTGGTTTGGAAAAGAGAAAAAAAGATTTTATGATGTATGTCACTGTATATATGCTGAAGAAGTCCACTATGATTAAATCATTTGCACTTTTCTTACGAGTTCAGTTTTTTGGCATTAATCTTATTGTTTTAGTCTTTGAAATAACACTCAAAATGTCTTGACATCACTGAATTACAGTGGTTTTATGTTGGCTGTTTCTGTATATACGAGTCGTCACAGCACATGTGGTCCTCATATCTGATCATTTCGGCTATCACACCTTTCCGGTAGGTTAGACAATCATGTCCATGCAGACGCCTGACCAGCCGATACCACCGTGTTAAAAGAAACTCCAGTGGCCTGCACAGAGCCCTGTCATCAAATATATGAATTATATATAAATTGCTATGTTGATTATATGGATAATGAATAATGAACATGGTGAATTTAAGATTGTAGAATGCTGATCAAAATACTGAGTGGACTGCCGCTCAGGTGGAACAGCAGTAAAAACACACGCTGGTACACCAGACCTGGGATCTCGAATAAATTGCATCGAGTCTCAGCTCTGCCTGCCAGCTGGGCTGAGCAGCCACATGAACAACAATTGGCCTGTTGTTCAGATAGGGGTGGGATATTAAAGCCGGGTAGGGGCTCTCTCATAAGTAATGCAATTACAACCTCTGCTGGCTGATTGATGGTGCCTGCACAGAGATGGGGAAAAAAGTGCTGTCAGGTTGTGTCTCTCTGTACACTGTGCTGATCCGCATTGTACTCGTCAAAGTGTAGGTGACAAAATGCGTATGGCTGCTGCCCACGTGCCGGAGCGGGGGTCTGCATTGGTGGAGAGGAAGCATGACTCAATCGGGCAATTGGGCATACCTAAAGGGTGAAAAAGAGAAAATGCATAAACAAAATATAAAAAAAAAATACTGAGCAGACAGCATTAGGTAGCAGTTGAGTTAAGGCACTGGACTATTAATCGGAAGGTGGCTGGTTCAAGCCCCATCACTGCTGGGTTAAACTAATACAATTTATAAGTAATTTAAAAAGTTGTCATTATATTACTTTTAAAATGTAATTAATGTAATATGCCAATATAACAATATCTTGTTGGTAATCAAAGGTTTACATAATGTTTACACCTTATGTAAACATTTTATGACTTCATTCAACACATTCATTAAGTTATGAAGGGCTGAAGGTTCATGTGAAAAAACTGAGTGGTCAGTATCATTGAAACTAGTGGGAAGGTGTTATGAGCAGCATGTTAATAGTACATCAAAAGTTCTATTGTCCCAGTGTGCTCTGTTCCATCTCCATCTTTCACACCTTGATACAGAGAGAGTGATCCAAGCATGCCAAGACCTCCGGCATTAAAGAGAGGAACCAGGAGGCACTACAGGCACATTGTTCCAGCTTCCAGTGAGCTCTTTAATACATTCAAGAAATCTCAGAATCAGGTTAGTAAGATATCACTTTTAAAACTATGTTTAAATGTACCACCACTGTACTTTAATTTATACATATATGTTCATATATTTGCTTAAATTGAGAGGAGCTTGAAAGGAAATGGCCTGTAAAAAGTAATGAAATATACATGGAAGTAGTAAAAGTAGTACTTGACAGTATTAAAATAAAATACTACACAATAAAAAAAAAAACCCCACATATATTCACATGCCGTTTAGCAAACTCCATTTTTAACAATAGCATTTATCTGGCCTCTCTGTTATAAAGACCTGATTTATTTTGTGCTACAGAGACTGTTGTCTTATATCTGCATGGGAGTTAGAGCTCTTTTGTTTGTTTGTTTATTAGGATTTTAACGTCATGTTTTACACTTTTGGTTACATTCATGACAGGAACGGTAGTTGCTCATTACACAAGCTTCATCAGTTCATAAGGTTATATGGAACACAGTCATGGACAATTTAGTATCTCGAATTCACCTCACTTGCATGTCTTTGGACAGAGGAAGGATCCAGACCGCACCACCTGGGGATCGAACCCAGGGCCTTCTTGCTGTGAGGCGACAGTGCTACCCACTTAGCCACTGTGCCGGTTAAAGCTCTTTTAAAGTGACCATTGGGTTCTTTCTAACCTCCCTGATGCTTCTTGCCCTGATGTCCATGTTTAAGATGATTTTGTTTCAAAACTATTGGGGCTATTGTGATCCTGGAAAAACTAAAAGCCTTAGATAGTGTTTTAATAAATTTTCCCTGATTTATGTCTTGGTGTCTTTTGATCACAGAGATTCACAGCACTTTCCTGGACTTCATGACTTGGTTTTTGTCCTGACAATGCAGTGTAAATAGTGGGCCCTCATAGACCCAGTGTGTGTGTTTCTTTCCAAACTATGTCCAATCAATTCAAAATGCATTAGTGTACAACAATTAAGTTCTGAACACATATCAAGGATGCACCTGACCACAATTTAAAGTGCCACAATAACGGGCACCACAGTAAATTGAATACTTTTGTGAATAAGAGACTTCAGTTTTAAATGTTTAATAATTTTTTTAAATTGCTAAGATATTTTTTTTGTCTTTTCGGGTGATTGAGTGTACATCCACAACACGTGTACAGAATGTCAAGGGGTCTGAATACTTCCTAAACTGCTGTATGTGCAACTAACTAAATACAGTAGTACCTTAAAACTTAACGTCAATTGGTTCTGGGAGTGGCGTTGAGTTTAAAATGCATTAAGTTTCAAGGCATTTTTCCCATAAGAATGTATGGAAAACCTGTTAATGCGTTCCATGGTCCCTTGGAACTGCATATATTTCATCATATGAATATTATATTATACATATTAATGCTAATATTATAATATTATATTCCATTACCAACAATGGATGAATTATTTATACTTAATAGTGTCATTATTCAAAACATTTATGCCTTTTTAGCAATAAATATTCTTTTACTGTAAACTTGGTGGCAGGGTGGTTCGGTGGGTAGCACTGTCGCCTCACAGCAAGAAGGTCCTGGGTTCGATCCCCAGGTGGTGCGATCTGGGTCCTTTCTGTGTGGAGTTTGCATGTTCTCCCTGTATCTGTGTGGGTTTCCTCCGGGAGCTCTGGTTTCCTCCCACAGTCCAAAGACATGCAAGTGAGGTTAATTGGAGATACAAAATTGGCCATCACTGTGTTTGACGTAGAAGACTTAAACTGATGAATCTTGTGTGATGAGTATCTACCGTTCCTGTCATGAATGTAACCAAAGTGTAAAACATGACGTTAAAATCCTAATAAATGAATACATTTACTGTAAACTGAGACCTCTTGATGTTTAATTTAATTCTATACACATTACCATAATACTTTTACGGTGAGGGGAGTTGAATATAATTGCACAAATGAATTTGCACATATTCCTTTGTACATCTTTACAGTGGGGTCAAAAAGTATTTAGTCAGCCACTGATTGTGCAGGTTCTCCTACTTAGAAAGATGAGAGAGGTCTGTAATTTTCATCATAGCTACACTTCAACTATGAGAGACAAAATGAGAAAAAAAAATCCAGGAAATCACATTGTAGGATTTTTAAAGAATTTATTTGTAAATTATGGTGGAAAATAAGTATTTGGTCAATAACAAAAGTTCAACTCAATACTTTGTAACATAACCTTTGTTGGCAATGACAGAGGTCAAACGTTTCCTGTAAGTCTTCACCAGGTTTGCACACACTGTAGCTGGTATTTTGGCCCATTCCTCCATGCAGATCTCCTCTAGAGCAGTGATGTTTTGGGGCTGTCGCTGGGCAACACGGACTCCACAAATATTTTATGGGGTTGAGGTCTGGAGACTGGCTAGGCCACTCCAGAACCTTGAAATGCTTTTTATGGAGCCACTTCTTCGTTGCCCGAGCGGTGTGTTTGGGATCATTGTCATGCTGGAAGACCCAGCCACGTTCCATCTTCAATGCTCTCACTGATGGAAGGAGGTTTTGGCTTAAAATCTCACGATACATGGCCCCGTTCATTCTTCCCTTAACACAGATCAGTCGTCCTGTCCCCTTTGCAGAAAAACAGCCCCAAAGCATGATGTTTCCACCCCCATGCTTCACAGTAGGTATGGTGTTCTTGGGTTCTTCTTCTTCCTCCAAACACGACTAGTTGAGTTTTTACCAAAAAGTTCCATTTTGGTTTCATCTGACCACATGATATTCTCCCAATCCTCTTCTGGATCATCCATACGCTCTCTGGCAAACTTCAGATGGGCCTGGAAATGTACTGGCTTAAGCAGGGGGACACGCCTGGCACTGCGGGATTTTAGTCCCTCTCGGCGTAGTGTGTTACTGATGGTAGCCTTTGTTACTTTGGTCCCAGCTCTCTGCAGGTCATTCATCAGGTCCCTCCGTGTAGTTCTGGGATTTTTGCTCACCGTTCTCATGATCATTTTGACCCCACTGGATGAGATCTTGACCCCAAGGGAGATTATCAATGGTCTTGTATGTCTTCCATTTTCTTACAATTGCTCCCACAGTTGATTTATTCACACCAACCTGCTTGCCTATTGTAGATTAACTCTTCCCAGCCTGGTGCAGGTCTACAATTTTCTTCCTGGTGTCCTTCGACAGCTCTTTGGTCTTGGCCATGGTTGAGTTTGGAGTCTGACTGTTTGAGGCTGTGGACAGGTGTCTTTTATACAGATAACGAGGTCAAACAGGTGCCATTAATACAGGTAACGAGTGGAGGACAGAAGAGCTTCTTAAGGAAGAAGTTACAGGTCTGTGAGAGCCAGAAATCTTGCTTGTTTGTTATTGACCAAATACTTATTTTCCACCATAATTTACAAATAAATTCTTTAAAAATCCTACAATGTGATTTCCTGGATTTTTTTTCTCATTTTGTCTCTCATAGTTGAAGTGTACCTATGATGAAAATTACAGACCTCTCTCATGTTTCTAAGTAGGAGAACCTGCACAATCAGTGGCTGACTAAATACTTTTTGACCCCACTGTATGTATTGTTGCATGTTTGTATATGTATGCATGTTTTTATTGTTTAAGTTCACATTGCTTTATATGTTTGATATGTAGATGTCTAGATATCTTTGCACTTTACTATAAAATACTGGTTATGTGCTTAATTCCATATAGTTTAACCTGTACTTAATGCAATCAAAGATGTAAAAATTTGGTAAAACACTGGACAGCCCTACTGATGTCCTAAAATGTGTTGATAACTGTGATTCTCTTTTAAACGACAGATCTTCAGTGCACGTATTGCCAACATTCCAGATGAGGGTACTACAAAACCACATTTTTCCCCTGCTGATGATTTCACGTTTTCTGTGTGTGTTGGGAAAATGCATCTTTGACGAGGTGCAAGGTTTAACCCAAGTGGTGTCTTCAACAGCCATTCAGCCAAGTCCCTCTGATAAGGTCTCAGTTAAAGCTGTAAAACTTAATGTCTCAGTTGAACATAACCATAATCAGGCCTTCCAGATCAATCAGAATACCAAATTCGACCCTATATCTAAAAAAGCAAAAAGGAGTGGACTTAATTCAGTGGTTCAGCCAAAGCCAATTAGAATTAAAACATGGACTCCTATAGAGAGCCCCATCCTCTCACACTTTGAAACACAGAGACTTCAAGAAGCAGTAGATGAAGCAATCGGCACTGTGTCAGAATTACTCTCAGGTAATGTGTGTGACTGAAAAACAGCTTCTTTCCGGATGCAGTCAGACTGCTAAATTGCTCCACCCCTCATGTACTGTCTATTCACCAGTTACCTTAAACACCTGTGACCTGGTGCTGCCTTTTATCTGCTGCTATACTGAATCGTGCACTTTAGATCTGCATAAAGCTGCTGTAGTTCCTGTGCAATACTTGAATGTAGAGATGTATGAGTACCGATACTAGTATCGGGTATTAGCCCGATACCGCGCTCATTAACTCGTACTCGCAAACGAGGCTCCGATACTAAACATCCGATACCGTGTACCTAGTGCACGTTGCTGCGTTAACGCAGGGACTTTCAACCTGTGGGGCGCGAGTGCCTGACCGGGGGGCGCGACATTACGAGATTTTTTTACTTCTAAAAATAAAGCAATTCATTTTTCACCCACGGGAGACGAATTGAATTATTCTCACTGACCACGCTCACACGCACGTTTAATGTTATTTAGTTCCGTTTGAAAAAAAAAAAAAACCTTCAAAATAGAGCTAACAGCGAAGATAACCGGTTACAAAAGCAGCGACCGCTGTTATAGGACGTGTTTGTGTTCAATACTCTGTTCACAGTGTCGATACAAGTGATTCAGGAGTCGACTCATTTTAAGTTTCTTTTCTCAGTCATCTCTCCGTGTTTACTGTTATAATAAATGATGCGGTTGTAAATAAACACCAACTACTACAGAACATTTTGTGTGACTCGCTTACATTATAAAGCTCAGGCTTAATTATACTGGTTATTACCACAGAGCGGGAGCCGACTCAGAGTCGTTTACGATTTACCGAAGTGAACCACGAATGTATGTGCTGATAGAATCGGCTCAGATGGGATCGGACTGTATTATCCTTTTAAAGTAAATATTTCAATCAGCAGAATCGCATCGCATGTATGATGTGCACAACGTTAATTACGTGCGTTTATTAATGAACGTTAGCTTGTCAGAAGCTTTCTCAATGATGTCTGTGCCGTGTTTTTTTTTTTTTTTTTTTACAATTAGTGATGGCAACCCAAGCAACTGTTCCACTGCACTATTTTACACTAAAAACTACACTATTCCATAATGCTCCAGATTGCATCATTCTAAATAGGTATCGGTATCGGTATCGGCGAGTACTAAAATACATGTACTTGTACTCGTACTCGGTTGGGAAAAAATGGTATTGATGCATCCCTACTTGAATGTAAATGTAAATATTTAAAATTCATATCTTAGTTATTTCTTCTAGTTTTTAAGTCTTAAGTTTTATTTTTACTAAACATAGTTTCTCTTGCTATTTATATTTTATATTTTATTATGTTTACACACACCGAGACCTGAGTAACTGCATTTCGTTCTAATCATGTACATGGTTTTGAATGACAATAAAGCTGAGTCTGAGTCTGAAATAATCTTGCCCAGACATGTTCACAATTCTGTCCCAGATGTTGTTGATTAGCCAAGACACTTGATGTTTACATTTTGTTTAGTTAGCGCTGCACTGGAGTCACTGGAGAATTTGACAGATGAGAGATTTCTTTGGATTTTCTGAACCTTTTAGTAATATTATGGATTGTAGATAGTGAAATTCGTAAATAAGACACCTTATTCCTAAACTGAAATATTCACACATCATATTAGGAATTTAAGTATATTTACAAAAATCAAGATCCGGCTCGTTTGCCTTTTACTTACTGTTTTGGAACTGGGTTTGTATAAAATTATTCAAACTTATAATATGCAATTCCCCTTTTAGTCTTTAGTTGGAGGTTTATTTAGAAAGATGCTACCACTGCTGTTAACAACATGACATGCCTTTGTCCATTTTTATAGAAATACTGTGTCATTTTATTTCAGGTTACTTACTAACCAGGCACAGTTTAAGGTGTGTGCTTTGTGGCTTGCCCCTTCTTGGACCACAGTCTTTGGTACTCATCACAGCTGTCTGTGAATACCAACTGCTGTTTTATAGATACTTTAACTCAGTTATTTGGCTATAATGAATTGGCCTTCAACCCAGTCTCTCAGGACTTAATGCTGCACATATCTGCTACATTCAACACATGTGCTATGAGTAACTCCCATCAGCCAAACATTTAATATATCCTTGACCCACACATGCAGATTAAGATGTTTTTAAGGTAAGTTTTAGGTCAAGTTTAAACTGTATATTTGCATTAAGCACTATTCAATGTTTAATAATTAATTAGTTTTATGATTTGTCTAAAGTATCTAGGGTCCAAAAGAGACTGCTGCTGAACAGAGACGTCAGTAAGTACTGCAAAGTCATCTGGAAGAACAGCACCACGGCAAACTTCAATAGGTTGGTCACTTTTTCCTCTTTTTGTCTCCAAATGGCTTTTTAGCATTTGTTTAGTTTAACCTTTACATGAACATGCCAGACCTACTGTGGCTGTAGCTTGAGAGACACATGTGGCTTCTCGATTTCAAAATGTGTCACTTCAAATGGCTTACTTATTTGTTTATTTCATAAAAGTAGCTTTTAGCCAACGCTTGGTAAAGCCAAAATCAATATTAAGATGATTTCTTTATCGCTAATGGGGCCCAACAATGTATACATTGTTATCTATGCTCCTTTTAAAATCCAAGATGTTCAACCTCAAATCAGAAAATGTTGGGACAGCATGGAAAATGCAAAAAAAAAAAAAAACACAGTTTCTTACATTTACTTTGACTTTTATTTCATTGCAGACAGGATGAACCTGAGATATTTCATGTTTTGTCCAGTCAACTTCATTTCATTTATTAATAAACATCCATTCCTGTATATCAGGCCAACACATTCCAAAAAAAGTTGGGACAGTAAAGCATTTACCACTTTGTAATGATGCCATTACTTTTCACTACACTTAAAAGACAGTTTGGCATCAAGGATACAAAGTGTCAAGTGTTTTAGGTTTTATTTTGTCCCATTCTTACTCAAAACGTGTCTTAAACAAATAAAAGTCAAAGTAAATGTAACTGCATTTTTATTTTATTTGCATTTTCCATACTGTCTCAAGTTTTTATGATTTTTGGTTGTAAAAGCTTTTATGCATGTTGAAATGTACATAATTTTTTTGGGCTCCTATGTATGTGTTCACTGTGTGACAATAGCACAGCTTAGTTTAAGTGAGCCAGCTAACCTACAACCAATCATGCTAACTATGCTGAAGATTTTTCAGTCATGCTTGGGGAACTAAAACATTAAAAGACTGTGGAGTTACTATTGCTTATCAAAACAAAAACGGCTGTCTGTTCTTAAAATATGTCTCCATTTGATAAACTAAAATAAGTGAAAAATAAAAGAACGTACACTTTATAATACAGCTATGGTCAGAATAGCATCAAACATTAAGTTAGAAACCACTGTGAGAGAAAATCTATCAAAAAACAATTTTATAGTCTTTCAGAAGATGAATGCACATACATTAATTGTGTTCTTAATGAATTGGTAGGACCACAATTAGTCAGCTGGACAGAGAATTGGAAAACCAAAAATATTTACTATTTAGGGTAGTTTAAGATTTCTGTCTCATAATATCAAGACGATGTCCTCTTATATATACATCACAATATAAGTACAATTAATATAGACTATTCTGTCTTTTTTAATGTGTGAATAAGTATTCCTTTTTTCTTTAACTCAAAAATCAGTTAAAAGAATAAGTGTTACAATAAAATCAGGACTGTTTCTGTCTGTCTTCAGGTGTGGTAGAGCACATGAGAACTACCAAACTGAAAGTTGTCTGGGTGTCACTGTAAGTCATCATATCACTCATATCATGATAATATTCTCCTCATACATATAGTACATTAAGCCTGGCTTGCTGTTGATTTCCAGATCCCAGACGACCACCTGAGTGGCTGTGTTTTCTACCCACATCCTGACAAGTCAGTGTCGACTGTGATAAAGACAGACGGTCCAGGAGTTCCAGACACTGACCTTTTGCTTTATGTGCATGCTCAGAACACTGATAAATGTAGAGCTGATGTAAGAAATGTACTTTTGCCTTTTTTGGGCACTAGAAATAGTTCCACTTTTTTAAAGAACAATAATCTAGTTGTATTTTAATAAGGTAGTACTTTGTGGTCACATTATGTATCATTTAAACTGTGTACTATTAGAAGTGTATTTTTTAACTTGCTGATTTCTTAAAGTAGTACAACAAATCCTAGCAAATTTGCTGAATTTAAGGTTTTCCAACACTAAATCAACAAAGTAAAATTGAATTAGATTTACACAAATGTTTGTTTATTAAGATTTGAACATCATGTTTTACACTTTTGGTTACATTCATTACAGAAACGGTAGTTACTCATTACACAAGATTCATCAGTTCACACAAGGTTATATCGAACACAGTCATGGACAATTTAGTATCTCCAATTGACCTCACTTTCATGCCTTTGGACTGTGGGAGGAGGAAACCCACACAGACATGGGGAGAACATGCAAACTCCACACAGAAAGGACCCGGACTGCCCTACCTGGGGATCGAACCCAGGACCTTCTTGCTGTGAGGCGACAGTGCTACCCACTTAGCCACCGTGCCACCCAGATTTACACAAATACACTGTTAATGCATGACCACAAAAGTGACCACAATTTGTGAAAACTTGATTATACTTGTTTAACTGATTAAGAAATCTGTTTGACTAAAGAATTCCTATAGGCATAAAAATATATAAATCACAAAAAAGCTTAAATTAAGTTTACAGAGTTTCAGCAGTGCCATCAGCCTGAATGGTCACTCAACAGACACAATTGGCCATGTTTGAGAGTATGAAAGTCAGATGGGTATTCACAGCAACAGCAACGCCTTTTTTTTAAGGTGCCAACTTAAAACACGCAAGAATACAGAGGAATTAGTGTGGTCCAGCTTATCTGCAGGGACTTTCAGTGGAAATGTATAAAAAATCAGCTGCAATAAAAATGAGTGATGCTTACCTTTTATCTGCTCTCCAGTCCAGTGTGCTGGCATATTCAACTTACTGTCAGCAGGACTCAGCGGGACGACCAGTGGCTGGGGTCATGGTCATCTGCAGGAAGCAACTCAGCAAGCAGGGATTCAGTCATGAACACATGATGCAGGTAATTGTGTGTGTGTGTCAGTGTGTGTGATTATAATCAAGAAGAATCAGATTGCTAACTGTTTTGTTTTATGTTTTTCAGACGGTGATTCATGAGTTGTTTCATGTGCTGGGTTTTAGTAAGGAGCTCTTCAGCAAATGGACATACTGTTCCCCCTCTTCCAAAAGTTAGTGTCATTGTGATAGAACCAGGACTATTACATCATATGATGGGCTGGCCCACAATATTTGACACCCTAGCAAAATTCACCGTTACCCCATCCCATGAGGCACGGTGGCTAAGTGGGTAGCACTGTCGCCTCACAGTAAGAAGGTCCTGGGTTCGATCCCCAGGCGGGGCGGTCCGGGTCCTTTCTGTGCGGAGTTTGCATGTTGCATGTTGCAAGTGAGATGAATTGGAGACTCTAAATTGTCCAGGACTGTGTTTGATATAACCTTAAAAACTGATGAATCTTGTGTAATGAGTAACTACCATTCCTGCAAACCATTTTGTGCAAATACCAAACCCTGCCTGGATAGAACTAATTTTGTCTAAAAGAGCACGGTTATGCTGAAACAGGAAAGGGTTTCCCAAATTCTGCCATGTTAAAAGCATGTAATAATTTTATATAATTGATTTAATACACTTATTAGCAACGGGTATGATTAGAATAGGTGTCCACATACTTTTAACCAATTAGTGTATTTTCAGTGCTGTAATTATGTAAATGTAATTATAGTTCTAGCTGTACTTAGTAACAGATTTACAGGAGAGAAAACCAGAAGGGCCCAAGAGTCTGAATGCCACTCTGGGTTCTGTACCTATATTTCTTCTATGCCAAGAACTGACCCTGATTAAAAGCACTAAAAAAATCCAGAGGATATTCTTCCCTTATGAAAACATATAGTGGTGGGTATTTGTTCTATAGCACTTAACACTGTGTGTGGTACTGATAATGTGTTGTTGTTGTTGTGGTGTAGTGAACAAGGTTGGCTGTTCTCGTGGCCAGATGACTTATACAGATGAGTACGGCCAGATGAGGCTTTTCTCTCCCAGTGTAATCAAAGCTTTACATAAACACCTAAATTCCAGTCACTCTGAACTGGGAGCCCCACTGGAAAACCAGGTATACACTTACATACACAAAAATAATGTTAACATTAAAAAGACAAAATTTAAGCTATGAGTTTTAATCTTATACTTTTCTTTGCCTTTTATCTACCATCCATCCCCAGGATGCAGATTTTCGTGGTGTCACATCACATTGGGAGGCTCGAGTTCTGCAGGGTTCTATCATGACAGCTGTGTTGGCAGAGCCCTCTCTAGTCAGGGTTGATCTGATCACTCTTTCAGCCCTCCAGGACACAGGCTGGTATGCAGTCAACTTTAGCCGAGCCCAGAGCTTAATCTGGGGAGAGGGTAAGGCATCCAAAACTAAGTTTTATAGCTTATGTTGAGTAGTGAAAGTCAAGAGCCTCCAATAATAATAAAAAAAATTGCAGTTTTCCAATGTGTACAGTATTACTTAACTTTTTCCTTAGCTTGGCCATGACATGCTGCACAAATGCATTAATAGATAAGAATAAAATACTTTAAGTCGAAAAGAGTGAACTGCAATGTACTTCTTTAGTTAACGGGTAATTATTTTGCTGGAATTGTAGGTGCAGGTGATTTGTTTGGGTCTCTCTCCACCTGTAAGAAGTCATCATTCTTCTTCTGCACCGGCAGGTAATTTTGACTTACATATCATCCATTTTCAATCAAAAAGCCTGAAAATGTTATTTTGATTGTGATTTTAGAGTGTAGTTTAGTTACCAGTAAGTAAAACGCAAATAAAAACAGAAAGTAATGGTTTGCAAATCCAGTTTTACCAGTAAAGGAATTTGCAGACACATACATTATGTGGTCAAAAGTATGTGGACACCAGACCATTATCATATTGGACATCCCATTTTAAAATAATAGACATTAATACAGATAATTAATAATTAATTAATAAATACCAGTGGTATGTTTCAAATGTCAATGCATCTCAATATTTCTGCTTTATGTATTTTAGGGAGTTTATTAATTACAAAAGTAATTATTAAATCTACAAACTAAATTATGAGTTAAATAATTATATAACTAATCTACACACACTCACTTTAATACACCTAAAGAAATGTGGCATATTAAAATACAGACTGAATTCACTGATTTTACTGTCATACAAATAATTACATGAAATATTAAGACTAATGCCAAAATTAAAACTAAACCTATTAAAAAACAACAAAAAATACTCAACAAAATTATCTAACAAACCCATGCAAACTTATTGTACCCATACTCTATAAAAATTACATAAATAAAGAGTATAAAACGTCTATAGGATACAATAAATTGCTTCTAAGTGTCAATCAGTGAGTATAAATAAGGTGTGGTGCTTTTATCCTTTCCAGTGCATTAAGAATAGGGTTCAGACCAACCATAATCCAAATTTAGATAAAGTGGTAATAAATCAATAAATATTTTTGTTTGTTTATTAGGATTTTAACGTCATGTTTTACACTTTGGTTACATTCATGACAGGAACAATAGTTACTCATTACACATCAGTTCACAAGGTTATATCAAACACAGTCATGGACAATTTAGTGTCTCCAATTCACTTCACTTGCATGTCTTTGGACTGTGGGAGGAAACCGGAGCACCTGGAAGTAAAACCCATGTGGACACGGGAGAACATGCAAACTCCACACAGAAAGGACCCGGGCCGCCCCACCTGGGGATCAAACCCAGGACCTTCTTGCTGTGAGGCGACAGTGCTACCAACTTAGCCACCGTGCCGAAATCAATAAATGAAATTAACTATTGTCTTGTTTTCAGTGGACTAGGTTGCCATTATCTTTATCTCCACAAGGGGGTGTGTCAGAGTGATGAGTATCTGGAGGGTTGTCGAATTTACAAACCTATATCCAATGGTGTAAGTCTTCCAGTTCTTTTAAGTTCACATTTTCATCTTTTTCTTCTACTTGTTTTCCTTTTTATTTCTTCAGCTTTTTTTCCCTCCCCTACCAGAGTGAGTGTTGGAAAGAAGAGAATAAGAGAGGAACTGGGATGAAGGTGTGGAGTGGAGAGATCTATCACTCAGAGAGTCGCTGTTTTTTCTCCAACCTCGTCAGAGAAGTACAGAAGCTTCTATTTTCCAATACATTTTGTGGACAAAAGTATGATTCCCTTCCTGTTCCAGCATGATAACCTTCCATGACATGAACTCAACCCCCCACCGCACTGCCCCCCAATTGCTGCACATTGCTTTAATATATTTGAAATTTGTTGAGGGGGCCCAAATTTTTTTTGCACTGGGGCCCATGAGCTCCTAGTTACGCCACTGAGTAAGAGTTACAAATATAGAACAACCTCAACAAAAAGTAGAAAAGTATCTCATTATTTGGGGAACAAAAAGCTTTGCTTCTTTAACCTAATTAATGGGTGTCTTAGTTACCAAAACAATTATTAAGTGTTGTTTAAGCGAAAAATAATAAAGTTTATGAGATAAAACATCCGGAAACATTGTCAGTTTAAAACAGCCCAAAAATTAATAACAAATCACTGTTTTCTATTCTAACTAGCATTTCACATCCCATCCCAACTTTTGTAATTATTGTAATTTTATATGATGTTTCTAATGATGTCCTGATTTTATAGAATCACTCGTCCCCCAGTGTCTCTGTATCAGGCTGCTGTTACAAACATAGGTGCACTGGTAGAAACAGCTATCAGATCCAGGTGATGGGTTCTAACTGGCTGGACTGCCCAGCAGGGACGAGCATCAGGGTATGTATAATGATGTATAATGTCTTATCAATAAAAAAAAAACTGTAATGATTAATTTACATCACTCATATTTAGGAACTAGGTCAGCTAAAATGGGAATATAAATGAAGACGTTGAACATCTGCTCAACAGATGTGTTTTCATGTCAGGAACCCAGATATTTTTATAAAGCTTACTATAATAAACATTACACAGTGTGTTTTTACATGCACATTAATACGCAAACTAATAATGCATTTTGGCAGTTATTGATTGTTAAAATTGATGTGTAAATGGCAAAGCTGGCAAAGTAAAGCTGTTATGTAGTTTCAAAAGCTAGCTAATTGTATTCTAAAATAGTACTTTATTGTTGAATTTGTATTGTATTTATCCAAATTTTCTTACATGACACTCTGGGCACTAAAAGTGTGTCCTAATGGTGTCATTACTATCCTTACATACTACAAAATACAAGTGAGCTCATTTGTTTAGAAGCTGATAATCTTATATAATTGTGCTTTCAACCAAATTGCAAACATATATAATAACAGTGATGTAATAATTATTGTGTGCTAAGGAAATGACAGAATATGACATTCAGCACAATTGTTTACCTATTTGCAAGCTTATTATTGCAAAACAGTGATATGCAAACACTCATTTCAGAAAGGTACCCCCGGATGCAAACCCCCCCCATAAAAAAGCTACAAAACCTCTTGCTCTTTTCATGTTGGCCATCAGCGCATACTTGGCAACTAGCCAACTAATTGAGAAGGCTAATATGTATATTTGTCACATGAACTCACCTCAACATGCCTTTTACAATCATTTAGCCTGCCGTGGGCAATGCTGAAATCACTATGGCAAACAGTACAGCGGGCAAGACTTACATTGTTTTTCACTTTTATCAAACATGGGTACACTTTCGAGTAGTCAGAGGTGAAATGAGTTTTGTATTTCTTTTTGGAAGGCCCTACCTCCGCTTTCCCTGCCCCTGCCATGGCTCCTTCTCTCACTCACTGAACGCATGCCGTCCAGGAGAAACACTGCCCTCGGCCCACACTAAAAACTGATTTGCTGACTGACAGACTCTTTGCAGAGAACAGGCCAACCAGAACCCTCCCTGTTTTGCATGCGCTTCATGAATATGCACATGAGGGGAGTGCGTTACCACAAGGTAGGCTACCACAGCAAGTACGGACTTTCTCTCACGCTCCCTCTCTTTCCCACACGCAATCAGGAAAAAAGTCTGTGTCGCCTGTGCGTGTTTGTGTGCGCTCTTGACCGCTCGTTCTAGATTCCTGGAGATTTTATCTGACTTGCGGGCGTCAGGGAGCCGCTATGTATATGCGGGAGACTCCCGGAACTTCCGGGAGACTTGGGATGTCTGTTATTAGGATTTTAACTAGGGCTGTCAAACGATTAAATTTTTTAATCGCGATTAATCTCAGAATTTCATATAGTTAATCGCATTATATATAAAAAAATCTGTGTAAATGTTATGCTACCGTTAATTTGTTGGAGGTTGGCTGCCGTCGAACATTGTCCAATGTTGTCTGTCGTACATTGCCAGAGCTCAACCTGCTGCCAAATGTGTGCTTGGCCTGCATGTGGTATTTCAGGCTGGATGTACTCCGGTGATAGCTAAATTCAGCCTGACAATAACTGCAAACAGCCTTTGTTTTGTCAAGTGAGCCATCTGGCAAACGTTTGAAATGAAACTTCCCGTTTAACAAACCTTTCTCTATCACTCACTTACTCCTCTACTCTTAATGAGAGATGCCGTGCAAGGTCAAGTCTCAACATGAACTACGGATGACTCGCAGGGCCAAATAGAATTTGCGTTAACTGCACTATTTTTTTTAATCGTGTTAAATTGAGATCGCGTTAATGCGTTATTATCGCGTTAACTTCGACAGCCCTAATTTTAACGTCATGTTTTACACACTTTGGTTACATTCATGACAGAAATGGTAGTTACACAAGTTCACAAGTTTAATGTCATTTCATTCATTCATTTCATTTTCAGCATTTAGCAGACGCTTTTATCCAAAGCGACTTACATTATACAGTCTAAGCAATTGAGGGTTAAGGGCCTTGCTCAAGGGCCCAACAGTGGCAACCTGGCAGTGGTGGGGTTTGAACCAGCTTACCAGTCCAGTACCTTAACCGCTAGGCTACAATCACCTCACTTACATGTCTGTGGACTGTGGAAAGAAACCACAGCTCCCGCAAACATGGGGAGAACATGCAAACTTCACACTGAAAGGACCCGGCCCGCCCCACCTGGTGATCGAACCCAGGACCTTCTTGCTGTGAGGTGACCGTGCTACCCACTGAGCCACCATGCCACCCCCCAAAATAGTGATAATACCACTTATTGGTTGTCTTGTTGGCAAACACAACATGTACTATAACTGCTGAGTGTGATGTATGTGATTATAGCAATCATGTTTATAATAATTATTACTGTGGGTTATTTCTCTAGGTGAATGGTTACCGGGGAGAAGTGTTCTGCCCAGACAAACAATTATGTTATTACCATGATGTAGCCCCTCCCACTTCAATGCACAAGCTCCTCCCCTCAGCTTTACCTCCCACTAAACCTCCACTCAGGTTAGTCATTTGTAAAATACTCTAATAAGAGCTATTGGTCTTTATAAGGTTGTAAACGAATACATTTATCATGAATACGTTTAACATCACAGGCATCTTATTTATCCTACAGGAATCAGTTTCTGACCCATCAACACATGACTTCTGAACCCAGCATGAACTTGAACACTTCCCGTCCTTCCTTAGCCACAGCAGGCAGGTTAGAGGTCACTGTGGTTGTGGTAGTAGGAGCCACTGCTGTGCTCTTTTGCCTGGGTTCTTTCATGGCTTTTTATAGAAAGTGCTGCTCATCCAGGTTTAGAGTTCACATTCTTGTAGACTTACCTTATGATCTGCATATGTAGCCCATTTCCTCCCCAAGCACCAGTGGATGAATGAACAAAACAGATTTTATTCTTAAAAATCAAGTCAAGGTTGGTCCAGAGCCTACCCATAAACACTGGGTGTAGATTACAGTCTAGAGATGTTAAGTTGCAGGCCATAACCATTCACACTTAAGTTTCATTTAAAGTAGTATGTCCACCTACAGGCATGTTTTTGAAAGGTGTGTAAAACAGGAGTCCCAGAGGACTACTGGGGGGGCAGGTGCACTGGGGCCCATGGCAGAGGGGGGCCCTCCACGACATGAACTCAGCCCCCTATTGACCGCACTCGCCAGGTAGTTATTATTATATTACACTACTGTAGTGGCGATATGTGAGTGACATTCAGCTTAGCCAATGAAAATGCAGCAGCCGGTTTATACGTGTGTGCTCGGATGTTCTGCAATTAGTTAGTTTTGTATATGAGACTCGCCGTATGGCCCCAGCATTGAAGTTTGTTGAGGGGGCCCAAAAATCTTTTTTGCACTGGGGCCCATGAGCTCCTAGTTACGCCACTGACTACATACCAGGCTTATTACAGACAATGACTGCAGGTAATGTTTGTTGAAGCTGTGCAGCACTCACACTACCTGCTGCACCACCAATGATGGTCAGCTTGTGTCAAGTCATCAGTTTATGTTCATGATTGGATAAAACATATGTGGTCTTTCTTGTAAGCTTTTAATGTGCAGTTGGTGGTAGCTCAGTGGTTAGGGTGCTGGACTAGTAATCAGAAGGTCCATGGCTAAAGCCCCACCATTGCCACGTTGCCACTGTTGGACCACCGAGTCACAATTGTAAGTTGCTTGTAAGAACCTTTACTTTTGTTTTGTTTTTCCAACCACTTGCCACTTTCATTTTTGAGAATGTTTGCATTTTAACAGAACATTATTACACTGCTACACTAAAAACAAACTGTAAAACATGGGGCAAGCCATAGCCTAGTGGTTAGGGTACTGGACTAGTAATCAAAAGGTTGCTGGTTCAAGCCTCACCACTGCCAGGTTGCTGCTGTTGGGCCACTGAGCAAGGCCCTTAACCCTTAATTGCTCAGATTGTATACTGTAACTGTACTGTAAGTCACTTTGGATAAAGGTGTATGCTGTAAATGTAAAACATTTTTTTAAAAACTGGGTGAAACTTTGGTCAATATGTTTTATTCTCAATAGCTTTATTGTTCTTGAATTACAGGATGGGTAAAATATGTAAAAGACATTAAACACAGATTAGATTAAGATCATTAGATTAGATCATTAAATTAAACACAGTTGTTGAAGTTGAGAAATGCAGATCCCAGTATAGCACAAAAAGACTTGTTTATATTTGTAATTCAGTAAAACAGTAATTCATAATATATAAAGACTCCCAAAAGCCATTCGCTTCGCAAATGAAAACATGGCAAACCAGCAAGATGTTAGATCTTCAGATACTATCATTTTATGTTTTGCAAAAAAAGTTTAATGTTCCCAAACAAAATGAAAAAGACTGAGTTTGGCAGCTGCTTATCCAGGATTGGAGAACTGTGTGAAGTGGCTTAGGATCATTACTATTACTGAATTGGTTACAACTTGGGCCAACAAGCTGGACAACCAGCTAGATTAGCTTTACACCTTCATTCAAATGATCAAATGTAAATTCATTGCAGATTCGATTTAATCTGTACACTGTGTTGCTGATGTAATCAATAATCATTAAAGTTAGAAAAACAAACATAGTATTCTGCTAACTTTGTGTTCCTTTACCACAGTCACAATAATATCATGGTTAAAAAACTAAACACTTATTATTGCTTGTTCATTAGTTAACAAAAATAATGGGAATGTGGTGGCCAGCTAGGGAAGCATGTCTCATTCCTTTGCTGAAATAAATAAAAAATAAATGTAAATAATCATTAAAATCTATTCATGTCTTATTCTGGAAATCAACGCAAGTACAAACTGATAGTAAGTTTAACAACCTGCTACCAAACTAACATGGATGAGCTATACTGGCCATAGATTTTGGTTTGAATACATGTTTATAGTAGTGGTTGTAAATTCGGTTCATTTTATAGACTCGGGTTAATCTGAGTCACTCAGTAATGTGATCCGGTTCATCCACACCCACTCGTCCAATACATAAAATTAATTACAACTGTAAGGATCCACAGACACATTTTTAGATTACAGATTACAATTTAAGATGAAAATGCATCCAAATATCATTTGTCTTCTGTGCACTCATCTTCTGTAAATAAGTCCTTCTCTCTTAATTCTCTTGGCACCTCACACTTTTTTCTAAGTGGAATCTTGATCGGGGGGTGGTGGTGGTGGTGGTGGTGGTGTGGACAAGGAGGGGGAGAGGGGGGTGGACTCACCTACCAATCAGATGGGTATATTAATGGGTCAAGGGTTCAAGGGGGATGGTCAACAACAAATTGCCATGGTAACTTGACCCAGTGAGGCAGCCACAGTGGCACCAAAACAGTCAATAAATGGCCATGGGGGAAGGGCTATTAATAATAATATAACTATATTTTGTTGTTGTTTTGCTTACAAGAAAATATCCTACATTACTAATCTATACCACTACTACTGATAATAATAATAGCATGTGCATAAAATCAGCCACATAACAAACACCAGTGTGTTTACCTGCTTGTTTATTAGAATATTTAACTTATTACTTAGATTCATGGACTGGAGTGAAGTCGGTTCAGCCAAATCATCTGAGTCCACGGTGTTTTTAGTGAGTCTGCTCACTCCCCTTGTGTATTTAACAGCAGCTAGTCAGAGAAACTCATAGGATCCAGGTTAATTGAGACCTGGGACTCGTGATTCCTGATTCAGTACGAAGATTCAAATCATTCAGGAACCGCCCAGCTCTAGTTTACAGATGAGTGCAGAGGGGCACCGTCATGGCCTTCTATACCCTCAGAGAAGGTCTAAGCTATTCCAAAAATAATATTTTAAAAGTGAGCAGTTCTATTTCTATTTTATCATAATTTGACAATTAAAATTTAAACAAAAACAAATCTAAGCAAATAAATCTTTCATACTTGCCAATTAAATTTTTGTTTAAATGTGAACTATTAAATTAGAGAAGACCTTTTGTCTGTTTATCAGAATTTTCCCGCCTCTGCTCTTGCTGAGAAGAATGTTATTGGTGGATTTACAGCGGGTCAAGAAATAGTAATTCAATAAGAGACCCTTTTCAAATGACAGTACAAGTGACCAATTATATCATCCCTAGTATCGCTAACTTTATCACAAGTTTTACCTGCTGTATTTTTGAAAAGATTTTGGAAGCACCTCTGGTGTGTCTGTTATGCGTTTTGAACCAGTTCCTGGCTAAACTTAATTGTTGCTTCCTAAATGTTGCACTACTTTAAGAGAGGACACAGTAAGCTAGGTTGGTTTTTTCAGATGAGGGAAGTGAGGGTCAGAGGGTCAAGGTTTAACAGTCATGGTTAAGAGTCTATTGAATGAGAGGTGGGCTTAAGAAGTAAACAAACTATTAAAACCAAGTGAGCTTTAAAACGTCAGTAAGCGTGATATCAGCATGATACAGTTTACAGACATTATACATTACAAGTAATATGTTATTCTTACCAGTTGTGTTTATATACATATTTATTACTGTACATGTTGTCAATTTTCAGTTTAATTTGTATGCATGTCTGCTCAGCTATAGTTTTTTTGCATGTCTGCTCAGCTATAAGACACAAGTTTTCAATATAGACTATAGATAAAATAAACTGGAGAAAAATCATCTCACTGCAGTAAGACTTTTATATTAATTCAGTATGATTAGAGGTGCAGTGTTTCCTTTCTCATTTAATTCGGGACTGAAAAATGGATAAAGTGTTTTAGTGAAAGACTGACCAGAAAATGAGTAGATAAGAGAACGAGTGTCTGCATTATAAAAGGCAACCAGACTCTCCTCATAATCCACAAACACCCCCACCTTCTCTGGTTTCTTTCTCAGGGTGAGGAGGACAGAGGGACCAGCAAAAGCCGTGTACCCACCCCGATCTCTGAGACCCAAAGTCCAATATCCATTCTTAGGAGTCAAAAAAATCGGGCCCTTTCTGTTAATGTTCTTACTGGCCACTCCTAAAACCCACTTAGTCTTCCCACTGACTTGCACTTCAAAATAAAATCTTCCAGAGTTAAAACCTTGTTTTCCGAGAACACAGGGACTTTTAGCAAACCTCTTTGGTGTGTAAGGAAGCTCCTGCCAGTTGTTGCCTTGTGCTACTTGTTTTCTGTCTTGAGACAGGATAAGTGCAGGGTGAGCCGTATCAGGATCCAGAGTAATATTCACTAAAAAGTGAAACGATTAATTTTAGAAAAAAGAAATTCACTCAAAAATTAAAAGTCTTATAAAGATTTATACACTGATTTAAATTAAGGATATTTTCTGTATGTGTAGTGATAAATAGTCAGGGTATGTGTCATGAGGGTGCAAGTATGTAACACTGCAAGATTAACATGCAAATTAATGAGTGAAGATAGTGAGATTGATGGATTCCCACCTTCCCTCCAAAATGTAATTAGTATAAATGAATATCAATAATGTTGTACCTGCATATGACTGGATCTTCATCTCATTTTCCACTAATGTAAGTATCAGAAACAGCAGCATCATTAGCAGCAGCAAAAATGGCCAGTGTTTGTTAAACCAACTACATTCTGAAATCAGACAAAAAGACAAAACTGTCAAAAGAAGCCCTGAAATATCCTGAAGTTACATTTTTAAAAAAAGGTTTCATTGACCACTGTACCTCCTGCCTTTTGCTGGCTTTTCTGTTCTATAAATACAAAATGAAATCAACAATGCATTGTTAAACAAGTATTTCTAAAAAATGTATGATTATAAATTATTATTATACTATTCTGTACACTTACTGAGCACTTTATTAGGAATACTTATCTTAATTGTGTATTAATTGGTCATTGTATGTGCTACATCTACAGTATAGATCAGTGGTGGGCAAACTATGGCCCGTTAGGCTGTTTAATCCAGCCCGCTGAGTATTTACAAAATTGTCCTAAAATTGTCCGTATGAACTGTTTCCACTAAATGGCACACGCCAAACACGTCCTTTGCTAAAGCCGAGTCTATCTGGTCTACACACAGATATTCATTCGTCACATTTGCCATCGCACTGAGCCCTACTACCCCTCTGAAGTAGTTATCACGCCAGCGTGATCTAGCCACTTGGCTGGTTTAAAACGTCACACATAAACCATTAACTTATGTTGACAGTTCTGCTTCAAACGCTGCATTGGTTTTGTTTAGATGGCGGTACATTAAGTAGACACAAAGATAAAAAAAAAAAAAAAATCACATTCATGCATGTGTAATCATGCACATAATGGGATGAGTCTGGCGTTTCATTTATATTCATTTATTTTTTATCACAAAAATTAATTAGTTTCAAACCCCCACCCGGCCCGTCAGTCTATTTTTAAAACCCAGTGTGGCCCTTGAGACGAAAAGTTTGCCCACCCCTGGTATAGATACACTTTATTGGTTCACAATAACTTACTGTAGTCCATCTGCCATAGCCTATTACCCCCTTTACCCTATAAATGAATTAAAATAGAACAAAGGACCTCCACCTACCATAAATTATTTGGGTGACAGATAATTCCTAGCACTGCAATGACTAACAGGGAAATGATATTGTAGAGGTGTGTACTGGTATGAATGCATCAGGTGCAGCAGTGTTGTGGATTTTCAAATACTGTTTACACTAACTGGCCTCTATATTAGAAACACAAACTCTGATAATACTCTGACTTGTAGTGTACAGTTTACAGACTAGAGCTGTTTAGGGCAGTGATAGCTCAGTGGTTAAGGTACTGGACTAGTAAACAGAAGGTTGCCGGTTCAAGCACCACCAAGTTGCCACTGTTGGGTCCCTGAGCAAGGCCCTTAACCCTCAACTGCTCATCGTGTTCAGATCATTGTGTAAGTCGCTTTGGATAAAAGCGTCTGCTAAATGCTGTAAATGTAATGTAAATGTTTTATGCATGATGTGTTAATAATCGTCTAGGCTTTTATCAGCTGACACTTTCTGATCATGTGATGCACAACTTTAATTTTTTTGACTAGAGCTTGGTTCTCTTCCCAGCATTACATTTACATTTACATTTCATTTACATTTTACATGTACATTTTACATTTACATTGCGGGGCTTGAACCGGCAACCTTCTGTTTACTAGTCCAGTACCTTAACCACTGAGCTATCACTGGCCCACACTCAGATGCTTTAAAATCTCAACAACACTGAAACACCTGATCATATGTTAGTGTCACTGTGGTGCTGAGAATGGTCCAACACTCAAATGACATTGATGGATGAGCGAGAGATTCACAAAGGGACACATCTATCTGTCAAACTAAATATCCATCTATAGACACATATATCTGTCTATCTTATCAAGAGATTTGGACCATGCCAAATCTAAAGTGCAGTATTTACAGCTTTTGTGTTGGTGTTGACTTACCTAACTTTTCAATTTCCTTATTCATGTTGTTGTTGATTGTTTTCTGGAGCTGGGACAGTGTTTTCCTTACAGTCTCCCCTGTAAAATCAATCTTAGTATTGATCTCAGTCCAGTTCTTGTTGTGTGGGAAGCTGCACATGGATGGATAAATCTACAGTAAAGCAGGAAAGAGGAGATTTTACTCAGCACATTGCTGCAGCGCACAATGACTGAAAGAGAGACATTAACCTGCATTTTTGGAAGCACATTTTCAGCATTTAAGAGGTGTTTCAGTTGAAAATTTTTCCTTTCTAGTACAGTCATTTCCTGCTCCAGCTCTTCAATAAGTCCTTTAGCCTGTCTCTCTGCTTCATTCTGCATCTCCTCTATCTTGTTGAGCATCTCATCCTGCTTTTCCTCAATTGAATTAATTAAGGCATTGAAGACTTCATTGCCGTGAGAAATCTGTTCCTCTTTGCTTTTCTAAAGAAATAAATCACAGATTAACAGTCTCTAACAGCACAAAACACAGTATGGCATATGCATCTTATGTAACATATGCAACAAAAAAGTTGAGACCCACTTTGCAGCGCTCTAGTGAGCACTTGATATCCTCCGTTTTCTCTATTCTGTCCTGGATCATTTGCTGTATTTCTTTTTGGGTTGTCTTCAACTGAACCTGTGAACAGAAATGATTTTAATATACATTTTTAGATTTTGTTACTGCTTGTGATTAATGAATATTCAAAATGCATTTATTAAATAATTTAAAGAAATAATTGAAATGATCACCTTTAGTTTATCACTCGCCTCCTCTATAGGAACAGTGTTGTGATTCTTATGGTCGGTTACAGGGCAGAACAGACAAACACATGTCTCGTCGTCTTTACAGAACAGCATTAGAGGTCTCTTATGTTTTTGGCAGATGTAATCCTGAAGGTTCTCCTCAGGATCTATTTGTTTGTGATTTTTAAGGTTTGGCTGATAATTATGAGACTCCAAATGAGATGCACATAAAGACAGACCACAATCCAGACAGGATTTCAAGGCCTTTAGCTTTGCTCCAGTACAGGCATCACAAATAATTTCTGGCTTGTCAAAACCACTTTTCTTGAAGTTTTCTGCAACATCTCTCAGTGTTGTGTTAATGTTGAGTTTTGGTTTCTTGGTAAATGTCTGGTTACACAGTGGACAATAACAACGTTGACTGGTCTCCCAGCACTGTGTAAGGCAGCTCTTGCAAGAGTTGTGTCCACATGGTGTGGTGACTGGATCGATAAACACTTCCAGACAGATGGAGCACAGCAGCTGCTCACGGGTAACTATTTTTAAGAAGTGTTGAAGGAAAGATGTCAAATAGAACCATTTACTTGGACTGTTTTGTATAATTAACAATCATTTACTGTGGAAAAGCATTAAAACTGACTGTAAACTACAGTAAGATACAACAGAAATAGACATTTTGGCAACAGAAACTTAAGGTGGGTTTGGTGTGAAAAAAGATCGTTGTACAAAAATCAATGTAATCTTATTGTTAATTGTGGTGAATGATGTGTGATGAGGGCTGCTTATTGATCCCGAATGTTCCAGGACATGTGCACATGGATAAAAATCATAAAGATAGTAAGCAAGCAGCATTTGCCGAAAAACTTCAAACAGTTCATGATTTGACCTTGGAGCAGGACAAGGGTTCATGACATATGTCCAAAATGGTTTGATGATTACAGGATCTTGTCTTTGTCAGTGACATCCAAGTCTCTTGACCTAAATCAACAAGAGAGCATTTAGAAGCCTATAGAACTTAAGAGGATTCTGTATTGAGGATTGCTCTCAAATTCCTTGCTCTGTAATGCAGTCTTTAGTGTCTTTATCAGACATTATAAAAGAAGACTCGGTGCCATGATTTTAGCAAATTAAAGTTGTGCTGTATGTATATTAAGTGCAACAGTATGAAGGTAGCTAGGGGCTGGTCAATTTTTGCTGCATGCATTCAGTTTAAAACACTGATGCTCGCCTACAAAAGCCAAAAATGGACCAGCCCCAAGCTACCTTCAAGGTCTAATCAAAGCCTGCTTGGTACCACACAACCTCTGAGCCACTAGTCTCGCTCAACTTGATCCTCTATCCAGGACTTTCATGTACCAGACTACTCTTACTGAACACTAAAGTTAAGTTGTTCACAGAGAAAGATTTAAGTACATTTTTTGAAAACATTAAAAAGGTTGTAGTTGGGGAAGTTGTAGTCTAGTGGTTAAGGTACTGGACTAGTAATCAGAAGGTTGCCAGTTCAAGCCTCACCTCTGCCTGGTTGCAGCTGTTGGGCCCTTGAGCAAGGCCCTTAACCCTCAATTGCTTAGATTGTATACTGTCACAACTGTAAGTCACTTTGGATGAAAGCATCTGCTAAATGCCGAAAATGTTATACAAGTATTTAATACAACAAATATGGACCAAATATGGACAGTGTGCTCCAGAATTTCTGTCACGTTTTGTAAAGATGAAAGTCTCATGTAATAAAATTATTTGAGGTTATTTTTTTTTTTTAATATTGCAATTATAAGATACTGCTGCACTTAATTCACTTACAGCACAACCACAATTTGCTAAAATCATGGCACTGAGTCTTCTTTTATAATGTCTGATAAAGACACTAAAGACTGCATTACAGAGCAAGGAATTTGAGAGCAATCCTCAATACAGAATCCTCTTAAGTTCTATAGGCTTCTAAATGCTCTCTTGTTGATTTAGGTCAAGAGACTTGGATGTCACTGACAAAGACAAGATCCTGTTATCATCAAACCATTTTGGACATATGTCATGAACCCTTGTCCTGCTGGAAGGTCAAATCATGAGCTGTTTGAAGTTTTTCGGCAAATGCTGCTCGCTTACTATCTTTATGATTTTTATCCATGTGCACATGTCCTGGAACATTCTGGATCAATAAGCAGCCCTTATCACACATCATTAACCACAATTAACAATAAGATTACATTAATTTTTGTACAACGATCTTTTTTCACACCAAACCCACCTTAAGTTTCTGTTGCCAACATGTCTATTTCTGTTTTATTGTACTATCAAAACCCTTTAAAACTTAAAATTATAGTTGTCTCATGAACTTAAACAGCTAATACACTATATGGCCAAAATTATGTGAACACCTGTATAGCTTGTTCCTACATCCTATTTCAAAACCATGGGCATGGAGTTTGCCCCTTTCTGCTATATTAGCAAACTCATTTCTGGAAAGGCTTTTCAAACATTTTTGACATGTATGTCTGTGTGAATTTATGCTCATTCAGTCTAGGAAAAAAGTGAGGTTAGGCAATCATGTTGCATGAGTAAGCATGATATGCAATCAACATTCCAACATCCAAACGATTATAAATGGTGTTAATGTTAGAGGTCTGTGCAGACCACTGGAGTTTTTTTTAACACCAAAGTCATCATATCACATCTTTATGAACCTTGCTTTGTGAACTAGGACACAAACATGCTGGAACAGATAATTACTTTTCCCAAACTGTTGCAGCAAAGTTGAAATCACATGATTTATTTTATACACCTATTAGTAATTGACATGTCTGAAACTTAATAACTGGAAGAGTGTTCTATATACTTTTGACCACTTAGTGTAGTATGTTGAAATAAAGGTGTTGTCTGATTGTTTTTTTTTTAAACCTGCTTACTTCAAATCTTTTGCACACCTTCAACTGAAATCATAGGGATTTCTCACTGTCTGATTTATGAATGTCAAAACACCTTGGTTTCATTTCATTTGGGAATTTTTAAAACTCTCCCATGTTTACAAATATTTACAGGTAATTTCTAATACAACTACAGTAAAACAGAAAGTAATAAATGATTACTTAAGAGTTCCAAATACTTTTGACACATTATTTTATTTGTGTGAGGTTATGTAAATTATAGATAATTATGATGTGTGCATATTTCAGGTCATCAGATCAAGACTAGTATTTACAGTATATACACACACAAACATATCTATGTATTAGACAAGTCTGTGCTACTCTTTAAAATTTTACACTTTTGATCCCATCTGTTAATAACTTGAATCAATTACGTCAGAGCACTAAAATATTCTCAACACTGAACTATGAAAAGCACTTCATTGTTTAATCCGTAATCTAGTTTAACAAAAATAAACAAACAGTAATATAAGTTAAGTTTAAGTTAATTAATTAACGGCTAACATTTTCTGCTAGTGTATAATCTCTGAAACACTTACATAGTTTAGCCATGTTGCTCCTTCTGCCTTTTATTGGTTGTGCTAATTAATGTTCTGTCTCCTTCCTCTGCTTCTAAAGAAAGTTTACATAAACAGTAGTGATGCCTTTAATCTAGAATAATCATCGTCTTTTAAATGTGTTTGATTCAATGTAAAATTGAAATTAAAACTAAACACTAGACGTTCTGCAACCAAAACTTACTAAAATACAGATAACATGTAAAAACATTTGTGTTTTCATTTGTCTTTCAACATTTGTTAGATCGAAGCACTAGTTTAGTGTGAGGAACTGTAGTCAGAGAGAGTATTCATTTTACCAGTGATGTTACACAGTAAGCATTTGAGAATTTTGAAATTAGTTTTAACTGATTAATAATAAACAAATTAATACAATTATAATTGAACCACAAAGTAATCTATAAACAGAAACTAATAAATCGGTTTTAAAACTGTAGGAAGTATACATATCTTTTTCCTCTTTGTCTTTTGTTTGGAAGGTTAGAATTGCTTGAGTTTATTCTCCAGACTAATTTACGAAATATTCATTACTTACAGTCAGCGTTCATTGTACCAAAAAATGAATCCTGGTTGATGTGAACTCTCTCAGTGATTCAGTTTTACTTTCACCTACCCGTTCTAATTTAGAATCACTGTTTTAATCACTTCCTATTGGTGGACTAAGTAAAGTTGGGTGTGGTTCTCTAATTTGTCACAATGCTGTTTTGAACACATTAAAGGTAAAAAACGCTGATTAAATTATTAATTCAGAATTTCATAAATCAAATATACAATCAGCTGATTATTTGAACCCTTGGCAAAAATCTACGTACCGCAGCATCTACCAGCTGTATTAACCATAAATATTTACATTTACGGCATTTAGCAGACGCTTTTTTTATCCAAAGCGGACTTACAGTTATGACTGAACACAATTTTGAGCAATTGAGGGTTAAGGGCCTTGCTCAGGGTCCCAACAGTGGCAACTTGGTGGTGGTGGTGGGGCTTGAACCGGCAACCTTTTGATTACTAGTCCAGTACCTTAACCACTGAGCTATCACCTCCCTATTATGTTGTTAACAATTGTCAGGTCTAAACTTTTGGACAGGGCTTTAATTAATCTAAATCGTTTGAGAAAAGGGAAAACAAACATCACAAACATTTCTATCACAAACATTTCAGCATATTTCATTCTCTTTTCAAGAGCTTGAGATAAAAATAAAATCATTTTAGTAAACTAAAATATACTGCAATGAAATCAAAACTATTTTTATTTTTTGTTTAAAAATTAATTTGTAAGACCGTGAAGAACTGCAGATGTCAGGAAGGGTTTATTCCAGTATGTTACACAACTAGCTATTTCTCCCTGTTTATTGTTTATAACCAGAAGTCGAACTAGTTTTGGCTCGGCCTTAACAAAACACCTTGCTGTTATTTTCGGTACTTTCCAAAACGGTAAAGTTAGTTTTATATTCGACATTCGTTTAACATTCGCTATTCCGATCTATATAAATGGTTGAAAAAACACCTGACACCTATTTAATTCTTGCACAGATTAAAGTACACAACATACTACAAAAACTATTTAATAATAATTTTTAGGTTAAATGTATTTATTTAAAGAAAGATTAAAATGAAACCGCTGATCAAGCGCCAAGTTCAGCTAACGCGTTAGGGAGCGTCATCAAACTAACAGAAAAACGTAGGAAACATTTACTCTGCACTTATTACAGAGAAATAAATCCATTAAAGTCTTGTAATGAATTAATGGATTCATGTCAATCTATTTTTTATAAACACGAATTAATGTATCTCACAACCTACAAACCTTGTTTTATAGATGATACCTTTATTTTTATTTAGTTTTAATTTAGAATTAAGATCAATAAATCCATGATATTTTGATATTAAACTCTGATATGATTTAATATAATAAACACAAACTATTTTTAATATATACATATTAATGTCCCTCACATAATACAAAAGTTGTTTTTAAAATAATACTTTTATTGTTATTTTATTTTAATTTATAGTTGAATCAGTAAACCCATAATACTTTTATATTGTAACTAAAGAAATCTATTAAACTCTTACATGATTTAATATAATAAACCCAAACTATTTTAATATACACATATTAATGTCCCTCACATCCTACAAACATTGTTTTTTAAATAATACTTTTATTTTTATTTTATTTTTATTTATACTTAAGATCAATGAATACATAATAAGTGAGTATAAGAGATAAATCTATTAAACTCTTACATGATTTAATATAATAATCCCAAACTATTTATTTTAATTTAAAGTTAAGTTCAGTAAATCCATAAGACTTTTATATTGGAACTAAAGAAATCTATTAAACTCTGATATTATTTAATATAATAAACCCAAACTAGTTAGTGTCCATCACATCATACAAACCTTGTTTTATAGATACTGCTTTTATTTTTTAAATTTTAATTTATAGTTAAGATCATTAAATCCAAAATAATGTGTACAAAAGATAAATTTATTAAGTATGGATTTTTTGATCATGACTATAATTTAAAATAAAATAACAATAAAAACAGTATCCTAAAGCGTTTGTAGGATGTGAGAGACATTAATATGTAATTAATAAAAATAGTTTGACTTTATTATATTAAATTATATCAGAGTTTAATATATTTAACTCTTATACACACTGATTATGGATTTAATATTATGGATTTTAACTATAAATTAAAAAAAAAAAATATATATAAGCAGTATCTGGCCAGTGATAGCTCAGTGGTTAAGGTACTGGGCTTGTAAACAGAAGGTTGCCGGTTCAAGCCCCGCCACCACCAAGTTGCCACTGTTGGGTCCCTGAGCAAGGCCCTTAACCCTCAATTGCTCATTGTGTAAGTCGCTTTGGATAAAAGCGTCTGCTAAATGCTGAAAATGTAAATGTATCTATAAAACAAGGTTTGTAGATTTTGAGGGACATTAATATGTGTATATAAAAAATAGTTTGGGTTTATTATATTACATCATATCAGAGTTAAATAGATTTATTTAGTTCCAATATAAAAGTATTATGTATATAACAATTTTAACTATACATTAAAATAAAAAAATAAATAAAAGCATTTTCTATAAAACAAGGTTTGTAGGTTGTGAGGGACATTAATATGCGTATATTAAAAATAGTTTGGGTTTATTATATTAAATGATATCAGAGTTTAATAGATTTATTTAGTTCCAGTATAAAAGTCTTATGGATTTACTGATCTTAACAATGAATTAAAATAAATTAAAAATAAAAGCAGTATTTATAAAACAAAGTTTGTAGGTTGTGAGGAACATTAATATGTGTATATTAAAAATAGTTTGGTTTTTTTTATTAAATCATATCTGAGTTTAATAGATTTATCTCTGATACACACTTATTATGGATTCATAGATCTTAAAAATAAATTAAAATAAATTAAAAATAAAAGCAGTATCTATAAAACAAGGTTTGCAGGTTGTGAGGGACATTAATATGTGTATATTAAAAATAGTTTGGGTTTATTATATTAAATGATATCAGAGTTTAATAGATTTATTTGTCTCCAATATCAAAATATCATGGATTTATTGATCTTAATTCTAAATAAAAATAAAATAAAAATAAAGGTATTATCTATAAAACAAGGTTTGTAGGTTGTGAGGGACATTCATTCGTGTTTATAAAAAATAGATTGACATGAATCCATTAATACATTACAAGACTTTAATGGATTTATTTCTTTGTAATAAGTGCAGAGTAAATGTTTCCTACGTTTTTCTGTTAGTTTGATGACGCTCCCTAACGCGTTAGCTGAACTTGGCGCTTGATCAGCGGTTTCATTTTAATCTTTCTTTAAATAAATACATTTAACCTAAAAATTATTATTAAATAGTTTTTGTAGTATGTTGTGTACTTTAATCTGTGCAAGAATTCATAAAATAAGTACAGTAGGTGTTAGGTGTTTTTTCAACCATTTATATAGATCGGAATTGCGAATGTTAAACGAATGTCCAAGTCTTTCACAACACATAATGCCTTTCAGTCTCAGTTATACCTATCCAATACAAAATGCAATAAAACTATCATTTGTTGAGTGCATTTAACGATTATTTAAATTGAAAAATTTACTTTTTTATGTTTTGGCTGAGCATGGGCTATAACAATAGTAAAACGTTTCTAGAATATTCAAGTTATAATGATTGGGTAACGAAATCCACCAAAGTTGTGCAAAAGTTTGTGAAAGAATTGTCATCAGTTGAAAAAGAACATTTCTCAATGCAAGATTGCAAATAATGTACATCTTTCACATAATGTACTGCACATAATAGTTTTAACAAACTTGTCATGCTACAGATTCTCCGGTTGGATTTTGACTTGGCCATTTCAAAAACACACACACAACTTCTTTCTTTTTTATACTGTTTTGATGCTGATTTGTTGAGTCTTGTGTTTTTGGGTCAGTGACTTAGTACATTTAGGTGACGCATAGTTACTCTGACGTGTTTCATTTCTTGATACAGTTTGTTTGTTTGGTTATTAGGATTTTAACGTCATGTTTTACACTTTGGTTACATTCATGACAGAAATGGTAGCTACACAAGGTTAATCAGTTCACAGGGTTATATCAAACACAAACATGGACAATTTAGTATCTCCAATTTACCTCACTTGCATGTCTTTGGACTATGGGAGTAAACTGAAGCACCCAGAGTAAACCCACACAGACACTGCCCCACCTGGGGACCGAACCCAGGACCTTTTTGGTGTGTGTGCTACCCACTGCTGCCCACCTTGATACAGTTTAATTTATTGCAATCCCAAACAATGACAGTCCCTTCACCATGATTTTTAGTTAAGTTAAAATGTTACTGTTCTAATGTATTTTATATGTAAATGGCATGAAGAAATCCTTTTCTTTATCCTGCTATTGAACTTTCTCTGTGTTTGCCAGTGGTGCTGTAAATAATCATTCAATAATTTTGAAGCAGGATCTCAGTTTTACCTAGTTACCCTGGTGGTCATAAGATAGGGTTTTAACTGCCTTTAACAATTTTTTTTTTTTTTGTATAATTATCACTGGCTTATAAGAAACATTTACAACATTTTAATTGGTTTAGAAGGCAGAAAAACCCACCCCCGAAAGCTCTGTGAGAAGATAAAGTGAATAAAGATGCATTTAATGTAATGTAATTTATTAAAAAATTATATAATCTATGTATAGATAAAAAAAGCATCCTTAGCAGTTTAGAAGTTGCTCAGCTCCAGGAGAACGCTATCGGCGAGCGATGGCGTTATGCTGCCAGCAGAGGTCGCCAGAGTGCAACGGTACATAAGGTAAATAAAATAAGTACAATGTTTCTTGGCTTTATCTGTGTATTTATTTACATTTGTAAACCGTACAGTGTGTACGGTGGAAAATTCAACATTATGAAGTAACTATATATAACTTTTTACATAATATATTGGATCGAATACAATCGGAAATTTTCCGCCACGCGCTTCGAGCCGTCCCACCAGCCCAACCGAGGTTCAGTATCCCTTACATTTTAAGACAGGTTTACAAGAAATCTAAAATAACCACCTGTGAACCACTTACAAACTGCAATTAGATGATCAGAATCTGATAGGCCTACCTTTGTTGACACTGAAATGCTGTGGACATTCCTACATATGTAATTCTTATAATACAGCCTAAATGAAAACACAGTTACAAACCTTACAGAATGCATAACTCTGCCCCATCCTGCTCCTCTTTAGAAAGGTAAATTCGATGTCCCATTTCTCTAGATATTTACATGCAGTCTTTACTTTTTTGGCAGGAATGCCCTCTCTCTCCTTGCATCCATCCATCTCTCCCTGTTCCAGGTTTGTTAGTTCTCGCGAGGTTAGTGACATTTCAGTTTGGAGAGGCACAGGAATGTTTTTTAAATTATAATTGTAGTATTGTGTAAAGGAAACATAAAAATACTTACCTGTAATGGGGAGCTGAACCGGCACTTATAAACCGACCTTATAAAATCAGTGAAAACAAAAGAACTGATTATAATGGGGGATATAAACTTAGACTGGAATGATATCAAAACCACTAAAAACTATTGCATTAAAATTTGGTTTATACCAATTAATTAAAGAGCCAACTAGAATCAGTAGTACTCGTAAATCAGTTCTTGACCTTATATTTTCAAATCAGCCTTCAAAATTTTCTTCTTCTGGAGTAATACATACAGCTATATCGGATCACTCACTTGTTTATGTTGTTCGGAAAAAAGTAAAAATTCCTCAAAGTCATGTTAATCGATTTATTACAAAAATACCAAAATCTAAACTATCACAATTTAATGCGGAAATTGGAAATAATGACTGGAGTAACGAAATACTTTCTGAAAATCCAGAGCAAATAGCAGTCCAGTTTCATAGTAGATTGGAGGAAATATATACGCAAAAAGTACACTACCACTCAGAAAGTCCAATTTGGGCAGAATAGGCTACCCTGGATAAATAATGAAATTTTACAATTATTGAAACAGAAGGCAAACTCTCTAAAAATATATAGACGATTAAAAACACTAGAGAGTAAAACACATTTTATGGTTATTCGAAATAAATGTACTGCTGAATTACGGAAGGCAAAGATAAACTACTTTAAAGAACAAATATTACAAAGTGCTTCTAAACCTAAAACATTATGGAACACACTTAAAATAATTACTGGTGAAAATAGTAAGAAAAGTCAGACTAACTTTCATATTTCGTTGGAGGGTGTTATTATTACAGACTATGAAAAAATTGCGGTTAAAGAGCTAGCATCTAATTTTGATTCCTTATCTAATTTGTCTCCTTCATTTTCTTCATTATTTCCTCAATTTACTTTTTCAGAGATCACACAGAATGAGTTATCTGAGATTGTAAATTCTCTGAAAAAATCTAATTCTTGTGATATATATGGTTTAAATATAGATTTTTTGAAGGTTTATGCAAATTGTTTTATTCCATTATTCCATCATTTGATTAATCTCTGTATCAGGCTTTCTATTTTTCCTTCAGTCTGGAAAACTGCTTTAATTAATCCTATTTTTAAATCCGAGGATCCAACTCTTGTTTCAAACTATAGACCTTTATCCATTCCTCCAGTAATGTCTAAAATATTATAAAACATTCTCTATAATCAGTTAAGCCATTATCTTGAAAATAATAATCTTCTTAGTGATTTTCAGTATGGATTTCGTTCTACTCGATCAACCATGTCTGCATTATTGTTTTTTACTGAACAAATACGTATTTCTCTTAATAAAGGACAGATTACTGGGGCTGTCTTTATAGATTTTCGTAAAGCCTTTGATACAGTGAATCATCAGATTTTGTTAAATAAATTTTAAGTCTTTTAATTTTTCTTCTGAGGTGATATTGATGCTCTCCTCTTACTTGTCAAATACCAGTCAGTTAAAATTGATCATGTAACATCTTCTCCCATAGCATGTAGTCTAGGAGTTCCCCAGGGCAGCATTTTGGGCCCATTACTTTTTCTTTTATACATCAATGATCTTCCTAAAATCTGCAGACATTCAAATTGTCTTTTGTATGCTGATGACACAGTGATCTTTTTTTCTGGTCCAAATGCAGATGAAATAAATTCAAAACTTTCCATTGACCTTCAATCTCTTCATAAATGGTTGAATTTGAATCATTTAACTATAAATGTAAAAAAAACAGAATGTATGTATTTTCACTCCGCTAGGAAATCTATAACTGTTTCAGAGCCCATCTGTTATGCACACCAGGTATTAAAGATTACAAAGTTATATAAATATTTAGGAGTTTATTTGGATTCATCTCTCACATTTCTAAATCATACTCAGAATTTAACAAAAAAACTCAATAAGAAATTGTATGTCTATAAGAAAATTAGATCATATCTTACACATAATGTTTCTTATATATATTTACATGCAGTGATTCTTTCAAGGATTTCACACTGTTTACCTGTTTGGTCCCTTACTACTAAGGAAATTATTGAACCAATTGTTAAACTCTATAATAGAGCTTATAAAATTCATACTAATCTGCCCTTTTGGACTCATCACTGTGCTGCTCTTACATATTCGAAAGCATTGACTTTTCAGAATTATGTAAACACTCATGCGATGAGATTTTATTTTCAGATTCAACATACCAATTCTTCTTCATCATTGATTGTTTTATTTCCAAGGTCTAATCAAAGGCAAGAACATATCACTAGGTCGGTCTCAAATGTAATTATCCCCGTTCTAGTTTATAAAAATAATTATGGTTATAGATCTTTCCATCACACCAAAGTCTGGAATGAGATTCCATATAATATAAGAATGAGTACATCTAGTGTACAGTTTAAACAAGGATATAAACAATACCTTATGGAAAGTTATATTTGTAATCATTGATTCTAAGTTTATAATGTAAATACCCCCAGTTCACATTGTTTCATGTATACAAATAAACTTGAAACTGTGCATTAATTATTTTTTATAAATAACAATGTAAGCTGTAATTAATTTGTAGGTTTGTGTGCAGACTAAACTTTAAAATGGTTTATTTAGATTGTTCCAATGTCATTCAATGTAATGACTGAATATAAATGTAGTAATAATAATAATATGGTGAGCAGCTAGCTTGGAAAAGCTAAACCAATGTAAAAAAGTGGCCATATAGGATTTCCCATAAGGCGCTGCTGGCTAGTATAATATAGGAGCTGAATGGATAATGAATAGTAGATAATTGGTGTTAATGTGAAATCACACAGCGTAAACTATACCACTTTTAATTATGTAATTACGTCAATATTTATGTAATTTTTATTTAAGTTTTGTCATGTGTGCATGCATGTTTATTCACTGTTTACATGTAATGTGTTGCTTTTGTTTTGCTTGAAGCCACAGGAACGAGCTGTCCTCCTGCCAACATCAACCAGTATCAACCAGTGGTAATGATGGCACTAGACCTGCGGCAGCAGAAGATGCTACCAGCAGCCCGACAAGAAAGAAGGTCCGTAAGTTCACAGTCAGACGCGTAAGTGGACAAGGAGGGCTGGGGCTGATGTGGGTGTTAGGAGGCCAGTAGTGGAGAGTGCTGGTGGATATAGGCTTAACAGATTTGCTGCTCCGGCATGAAGTCCTCACCGACTGCAACAGAGTAGAATGGGAATGGACTGTGGTGGCTAGGCTGAAGACTGTGACTGGTTAGAAGCTTTGGACAGGGGGGTGCGAGTTCGAGCAAGAGTTTTGGAGTTTTGGTTGGTACCCATTCATAACCAGTCCTAAACAGGCAAGATAATCAGAGGATCTGAGTTCCGACCATGTTCGTTGTTACAAGGACTAAAGAATGGATAGAGTTTTTCAGTGAAAGACTGTCCTGTAAAAGAGTAGATACGAGACCTGTTTCCTACATCATAAAAAGACACCCGACCCTCCTCATAATCCACAAACACTCCTACCTTCTCTGGTTTCTTTCTCAGGTTGAGGGGAACAGAGGGACCCAAACAAGCTCTATATTCATTGCCAAGTCTATGTACCACAGTCCAGAATCCATTCTCAGGGCTCAGAGAAATCTGTCCCTTCCTGTTAACAGATTCTGTGGCCACTCCGAGATCCCATTTAATTTTTTTGCCAACTTGTATCTCATAGTAAAATCTTTCTGAGAACCCCTGGTTTCCCAGGACACAGGGACTATGATCAAACCGTACTGGTGTATCAGGAAGATCCTGTTTTTTGTCTCCATGTTTTACTTGTTTTCCATCTTCAGACAAGATGAGTTTGGGACTTGCTGATTCTGGATCTAGAGTTACATCCACTGAAAGACAGATATTTTAGTAAGGAATATTTCAGGAGTTTAAATTTAATTTAAAATATGTAGTCTCACAAGGCTATCTGCAGCATCTATCTACATTAAGATATATAAGTTATATGAGAGGGTTATTTGGGTGGCACAGCAGTCTAATGCACTACCTCACCACTGCCAAGACTTATATTTAGCGTTAGCCGTGCCAGTGCCGTGGTCAGGCACACTACAGACACAGTTGTCCGTGTCTGAAAGTAGGCCTGCTTGAGGATTCACATCCTTGCTGCTGAAACACTGACTCCTAGTGGCTGGTTTTGGCACCAGCACAAAACGGATACGATAGTGTGATCCAACAAACATGATAATGCTTACTGTAGAAATCTGCTACTGCTATTGCTAAATACAAGCATTAGGACACCCGCAGCCAAATGTAATTTAAGTGAATAGTCAGGTTAGAATTTCCATATTGTTATTTGATTTGATGTAAACAGCATGAATTCACAGACCCCAATTTGTGTTGCTTCAATCTGTGAAGATTGATGGTGGTGGTATGATGGTTTGAGGATTCTTTTCTTTGCACAAATTGGGCTAATCTATACCAAATGATCTGAACGCCACAGAGTTTACTTGCTCATGGCCAGAATAAACTTAATGGTGGTGCAACGGTAAACTGCGGGGTTCGAATCCCCAGTGCTTCTATGTGATAAAACATGAAAATAAAACAAATTATTCGAATTATATAATAATTGTGAATTATTTGATTTATTTATATGTTTATTTATTTATTTTGCTATAACAGTCTTTCTTACCTTCATACTTTCTTTTCTTTTCAATATCTGCAAACAGATGTGTACAACATTATTATCATTTTTACGTTAAACATTATGCTGCCTCTCTACTGATGTTAAACTCCACGCCACAATTTTTTGTGACATATATTTTAGGTTTTTTTAAACTTAATGGTTGTTATATGGAACCATAAGAAGATGAAAAACCAGTGAAAGACAAACTGGACTGAAAAACTTTAAACTTTGCCAATCTAAGGATTTTAAGAGAGTAATCCTATTAAAGAGCTTTAAAGTCCAGATGAAAAGATCAGAGGCAAGCTGTAAAAATGGAGCGCCAATGTGGTTATTATCGAAAATAGAGAATTAGCAACTGACACTGAAATACAAATTAATTGTACACTAAATTACAAATCATTAAATTATCTTTAAAGTACTTTAAAAGGATATTACCATTTGCAACATGTAGCATCTGAATCTCTGAAACCAGAAAAGATAAGTGGATTTATTAATAAAATAATTTAAACACACACAAAACCTTTCTAAAATGAAGTATCATTGTTATTTTCCACCATACATAAATGAAGTGAAGAATGTAGACTCAGCTGGTTGAACCACACACTACAATTCCTTGGAACTTGGTTTCATTCTTGCCACTGTGCACCGTCTATGAAAAATTTCATCTGTTCTCCTTCATGTGCATAGTTTGGTTTTCCTTCACCTCTCAAATAAAGTTAGATTGGCAAAATGATCTCATTCCTAAATGTGGGTGATTGGATTAATAAGTGTAGCACCATCCTCAGGGTGTATTTCTGGTTTTATTTAAAATTCTAGAAAATGTATTTGCATAAGAACAAATATTATAGCAATTTAATAATAATAATAATAATAATAATAATAATAATAATTAATAATAATTATTTTAATTACTTTTTGTTTATAATAATTAAAATATTTACAGAGGTAAACTACTGACATTAGTCTAAGTCACATTTTTATATTAAATATTAAAAATTTTAATATTTTAATAAAATATAAAAAGATAATAATATGATCTTGTTTCACTGACTCTATTTTATCAGCTCCACTTACCATATAGAAGCACTTTGTAGTTCTACAATTACTGACTGTAGTCCATCTGTTTCTCTGCATGCTTTGTTAACCCCCTTTAATGCTGTTCTTCAATAGCCAGGACCCCCACAGAGTAGGTATTAATTGGGTGGTGGATCATTCAGAGCACTACAGTGAAACTGACATGGTGGTGGTGTGTCAGTGTGTGTTGTGCTGATATGAGTGGATCGGACACAGCAGCGCTGCTCGACTTTTTAAACACCTTACTGTCACTGCTGGACTGAGAATAGTCCACCAACCAAAAACATTCATCCAACAGCGCCCCGTGGGCAGCGTCCTGTGACCACTGATGAAGATCTCAAAGATGACCAACTCAAACAGCAGCAGTAGATAAATGATTGTTTCTGACTTTACATCTACAAGGTGGACCAACTAGGTAGGAGTGTCTAATAGAGTGGACAGTGAGTGGACACGGTATTCAAAAACTCCAGTGGCACTGCTTTGTCTTATCCACTCATACCACAACACACACTAACACACCACCACCATGTCAGTGTCACTGCAGTGCTGAGAATGATCCACCACCTAAATAATACCTGCTCTGTGGTGGTCCTGTGGGGGTCCTGACCATTGAAGAACAGGGTAAAAGGGGGCTAACAAAACATGCAGAGAAACAGATGGACTACAGTCAGTAATTGTAGAACTACAAAGTGCTTCTATATTGTAAGTGAAGCTGATAAAATGGGCAATGTGTGTAGAAACAAGGAGGTGGTTTTAATGTTATGGCTGATCAGTGTATATATTATTGATAAACAATAAAATACATATAAAATATAAAATAAATAAATATACTATTTGAGTTTGTGGTTTTCAGCATTTCACTGTTATTGAAAAATAGATATACAATATAAAATGCTTTAAAAGTTCTTTTAAAAGTTTAAACCATTTAGTAAGTAAGAGATTATATAAATACCATCCTCTAGACTTCTCTTCTCTGTCTCTGAAATCGACAAAACAACACAAGATAAAATAATGTTACAAAAATTATACACAGTGAATATAAAAAGTTTACACACTTCTGTTACATTTGTTACATTTTTTATTTCTTTCCACCAATTATTTGCATCCCTGGACCACCAATGAAATAAACATTCTTTATTAAATTAATAGGTAAAGTGTCTCCTAAATGTAATAACTTTTCCCAAAACTAACATAACATCACAACATTTACGTCTTGGAAAATGCAACTAAAAACACCCCTTTCTGTCCCAACTCTATTCTCCTAATCCCATTTCTTTTCTTTTGGAATTGTTTATCATATGCATGTACTAACTATTGTAAAGCATTTATGAGCTTAGGAAATATGCTAAATAAATAGACATTATTATTATTATTACACAGTGAAAAACTTTTCTTTCTTTCTTTTAATTGTGGTATCAGTGGCATAAATCACAGTTGTATATTATACACACACACACACACACACATATATATATATATATATATAATTAAATATATATTAGACATTTTGGTTATTTTGCTTACCTTGCTTCTTCAGTGTTCTTTGAAGTGCTATAAATAATAAAAACAAAAAGTTAACTATAGAAAATTTGAACTACATACAAAGAGAATATTTTTGACCACATATAGTTTATTGATACAAACCATGTAGTATAATACTTGTGTGTATTAAGTGATGATATTTTATAATGGTAAGGTTAATTTAATTCTGAATTACTCACAGTACTACTAAATCTGCAATTAATGCCATATAAGAGGTACATATTCATTGATTCATTGTCTGTTTTATGCTGGTCAGGGTTGCAGTGGGTCTGATTCACACTGGACATGTTGCCATTTCATCACAGGGCACATACATTCACACACACACTTACAGTTAGGGCAATTTCTGGTAGCTCCAATTAACCTGACATGTCTTTGGACTGTGGGAGCAAACCAAAGCTCCTAGACGAAACCTCCGGTGGACACAGAAAGGACCCTGACCGCCTGGCCAGGGAATCGAACCTAGACCCTTTATGCTGTGTGGAGACCCACTGCGCCCACCAAGCTGCTTATATGTACGTACATATGTAGCTTACAAAATATGCTAATAATCACTAAATGATCATTTTTGTAATGCAGGCATGTTAACTTTATTGCTATTAAAATTATGTAAACATATTACCTTTCTTCTGACAGAAACAAGTGATTACTGCAACGAATCCAGCAGCAGTCAACAATGCTAAAAGTGAAATACTGATGACAGCTTTTCTCCAAGCATCAAAAACTTGACCTGAAATACAAAGCGGATGAAATGAAACAACATAGCAGTATCCAAATTCTTTAATTTTTTGGTATAAACTAAAAGTTTATACATTTCTCCACATCAGTTTTCAATTTACATTAAAGTAACAGAAAAGACCTTTTCATTGCGGCATGGCATACTCTGTCAATTCTTTTACCACTAGTACACACTAGTACACTCTCTTAGGTCAGTTAGGATTTAGCTTTTATTTCTTTCATCACATTCCCTCTCTCAGATGTTCTCAGATGTTTACATTCACATGGTAAATATTTGGTCGCATTGTCTTTAAATTCTTTAAATTAGGTCATTTGTGTCAGGTAGCCTTCCACAAGCTTCTTACAATAAGTTACTGGAATATTGGCTGTTTCCAAAGATCAGTGCTTTGTGATTGCCACTTCATTACCATCACTTTGTTGCCATTTTGCCACAAATTTGGAAGTATGCTTGGGGTCAGAATCCATTTAGTAGACCCATTTGTGCCCAAGCTTTACATTTCTGGTCAACACAAAATGATCCTTGTTGGCATGGTGCTCTTTGGCCTGCAAGCCTTGCCCTTGTATCTCTATACATTATGGCCAAACCCTTGCATTTTTGTTTCATCAGACCAGAGAACATTTCTTTGACCCCATTTGCAGTCGCAAACTGTTAACAGGTTTTTTAATGGTAGTTTTGGAGTGATTGCTGAGCAGCCTGATGTAGATTTGTGTTATGTAGTGAATTATAAGTAAAATTATATATAGGTAAAATTATAAAAATTGCTTGTGTCATGTACAAAGTAGAATCTATATAACTTGCTAAAACTTTAGCTTGTTTTAATGACCAAAGTGTATGTAAACTTATTACTTCAAGTGATTGTGGTGAAGTTCCATGTTATAGGTGATATAAAGCACTCACTCACTCACTCACTTTCTTAACCGCTTATCCAATCAGGGTCACCAATAGGGTCACCTATCCCAGCTTTTCAATGGGCGCAAGGCACACAGTAACACCATGGATGGGGCGCCAGTCCATTGCAGGGCAGACACAAATACACACACATACACACACCTATTCACCTATAGGGCAATTTAGTGTCTCCAATTAACCTGACTGCATGTCTTTGGATTGTGGGAGGAAATCGGAGTTCACAGAAAAAACCCACGCAGACACGAGGAGAACATGCAAACTCCACACAGAAAGGAACCGGATCGGACCGCACCACCTGGGGATCGAACCCAGGACCTTCTTGCTGTGAGGTGATAGTGCTACCCACTGTGCTGCCCTGATATAAGTAGTAGAATATTTTTCTATGAACAGCCTTATTCTTTATAATTACTAAAATCTTAAAAGTTGAGTGAAAATGGACACTTACTATCAATGATAACGTCTGCCTCTACCATGTGATGTTTTTGTTGAAATCTGCAGTAGAATCTGTTGGATTCATCATGATCATAAACAGTGACATGGCGTTTTACACTGAATAGATTAGCTTCTTTGTGTGTCTGTGTAGCTTCAGCAGGTAGATCAGCTCCCTCTCTGTCCAGCCACTCAACCCTGGGTTCAGGGTTCCAGCCTTTAGATTCACACAGTAGGTTGATCCCTCCTGAGTAACCAAAATTCTCTATGGAAATTGCTGGGTGGCTTCCAACAGCTAAAATAATCAACAACATATAGGATATACATTGTCATATAAAACTTTTTTTATAAAGCAATCTCAATTAGCAGTTGCAGAAAATATGTTCCCCTTTGAAACTTTCTCTCATTTATTAAAGATAAATTAGCTGTTTTATTTAGTGAGCAATAACGACCCTTATTTTTAAAAATAAGACCCAGATTTTTAAAACAGTAAGGAGGGCTCTAAATTTTTTCTGGGATTTCTTAAACTAAGGTCCTCTTTAGGTCATGCCTTAGCATTTTATTCAATATGGATCAAGGTCTTATGGCATGATTAATGGTGATTGACCAAACTTGTTGGATGGGACAGTGGTAGCCTAGTGGGTAGAGCTTTGGGCTATCAACCAGAAGACTGGCGGTTCAAATCCAGGCTCTGCTATGCAGCCACTGTTGGGTCCTTGAGCAAGGCCTTAACCCTGTCTGCTCCAGGGGCACCGTACGGTGGCTGACCCTGCACTCTGACCCCAGCTTCCAAACAAGCTGGGATATTAAATAATTTAATATATAATTGTAATATATTTTTGTGTACAACCATTGATCAAAGCAATCTAACTTACCTTCAACTGTGACCTGAACAGTAATGTCATCATACCAGGATTTAAACTCAACAAAACATCTGTAAGTCCCTCCATCAGAGCCTCGGAGTGCTGAGAGCTTTAGTGAAGTGTTGCCATTCTGTAGCTCCTCTTTGAACAGTGATGTTCTTCCTTTGTAGGACTGAGCCTGCTTTTCATTTTTGTCTATTTTATTCTCATATGCATGCACTATTTCGTTTGATTTATCTGATCTGTACCACTCCACTCTCATTTTCACAGCACTGGTGGTGGGTTGGATCAAACATGGCAGAAGTAGATCTTCACCAGCTACAGCAACAAGGTGAGCAATTGGACCAACCACACTTAAGCGCTCTGTGTTGTGAGGGATGCAAAAAAAAACAACACATTTGTAGTTCATGATGTATTGTCTTGTATGTATGTACAGTGGGGCCAAAAAGTATTTAGTCAGCCACTGATTGTGCAAGTTCTCCTACTTAGAAAGATGAGAGAGGTCTGTAATTTTCATCATAGGTACACTTCAACTATGAGAGACAAAATGAGAAAAAAAAATCTAGGAAATCACATTGTAGGATTTTTAAAGAATTTAATTGTAAATTATGGTGGAAAATAAGTATTTGGTCAATAACAAAAGTTCAACTCAATACTTTGTAACATAACCTTTGTTGGCAATGACAGAGGTCAAACGTTTCCTGTAAGTCTTCACCAGGTTTGCACACACTGTAGCTGGTATTTTGGCCCATTCCTCCATGCAGATCTCCTCTAGAGCAGTGATGTTTTGGGGCTGTCGCTGGGCAACACGGACTCCACAAATTTTCTATGGGGTTGAGGTCTGGAGACTGGCTAGGCCACTCCAGGATCTTTGAAATGCTTTTTACGGAGTTACTCCTTCGTTGCCCGAGCGGTGTGTTTGGGATCATTGTCATGCTGGAAGACCCAGCCACGTTCCATCTTCAATGCTCTCACTGATGGAAGGAGGTTTTGGCTTAAAATCTCACGATACATGGCCCCGTTCATTCTTCCCTTAACACGGATCAGTCGTCCTGTCCCCTTTGCAGAAAAACAGCCCCAAAGCATGATGTTTCCACCCCCATGCTTCACAGTAGGTATGGTGTTCTTGGGTTTTTCTTCTTCCTCCAAACACGACGAGTTGAGTTTTTACCAAAAAGTTCCATTTTGGTTTCATCTGACCACATGATATTCTCCCAATCCTCTTCTGGATCATCCATATGCTCTCTGGCAAACTTCAGACGGGCCTGGACATGTACTGGCTTAAGCAGGGGGACACGCCTGGCACTGCAGGATTTGAGTCCCTCTCGGCATAGTGTGTTACTGATGGTAGCCTTGTTACTTTGGTCCCAGCTCTCTGCAGGTCATTCATCAGGTCCCTCCGTGTAGTTCTGGGATTTTTGCTCATCGTTCTCATGATCATTTTGACCCCACGGGATGAGATCTTGACCCCAAGGGAGATTATCAATGGTCTTGTATGTCTTCCATTTTCTTACAATTGCTCCCACAGTTGATTTATTCACACCAACCTTGCCTATTGTAGATTCACTCTTCCCAGCCTGGTGCAGGTCTACAATTTTCTTCCTGGTGTCCTTCGACAGCTCTTTGGTCTTGGCCATGGTTGAGTTTGGAGTCTGACTGTTTGAGGCTGTGGACAGGTGTTTTTTATACAGATAACGAGGTAAAACAGGTGCCATTAATACAGGTAACGAGTGGAGGACAGAAGAGCTTCTTAAAGAAGAAGTTACAGGTCTGTGAGAGCCAGAAATCTTGCTTGTTTGTTATTGACCAAATACTTTTTTTCCACCATAATTTACAATTAAATTCTTTAAAAATCCTACAATGTGATTTCCTGAATTTTTTTTTCTCATTTTGTCTCTCATAGTTGAAGTGTACCTATGATGAAAATTACAGACCTCTCTCATCTTTCTAAGTAGGAGAATCTGCACAATCAGTGGCTGACTAAATACTTTTTGACCCCACTGTATTAGGCATGATGTGACTATACTAATTATTATAATAAGTCACTACACAGGAAATAAGTGTAGGTGTATGTGAACTTGATTACACCTCAGATTTGATATTTTATATTACTATTACTATTATTACTTGTTGAACAAGTTTAGATCAGGTATAAACTTAGTTTGTATTTTGACCTGTTCAAAAATGTAAAATCAAATCGACATGGTTTATAATTTACATTCTGTTTACATTTATGAAGTGATTCTAATAATTCTACATTTCATTCTGTAAATAATGTAATGATATGTAATGATATGAATTTATTGATCATGTAACTAAAAGTTGGAAGTCGAATAAAGCAGCCCGATAAAGAACACACAAGGGCGGCACAGTGGCAAAGATGGTAGAATGGATAAGCCAGTGGCATCTATGGCACAGAAAGACTGATGTGGCACAATAAACTCTGTATGGACACTATTTCATTGGGCAGTATCCGACTCGCCAGTGAAACTACACACAAACCTACTTGTCCTATGAATCCAAACACAATAAAATAAATGCACTTATTAAAGCAAAGCAGAGGCTGGCAGAAGTGGAGTTGAATTAATAATGAATTTTCATTCATATTAATTTTCAATTGATTTCTCAATCAAAAAACTTGTATTAAGATTTTGACTTGATTCATTATTTTGCCTTGTAAATAGTAGTGACTAACAGAGCTTTGATGATTTTGGCTAACTGTGTAATGCCAATACCGTAAACAATGTTTACTAATCTTCTTAATGTAGACCTGTTTAAATCTATTTTTAGTCTCCTTCTTAGACTAAAATGTAAATCTGTTGGACCAGACTGAAGGCTAAGGGACAGACCCCATGTGATCACTTTTGAGACGGTAGCTAACTCACGACACAAACAGTGAACAATAAACGCCCACCGTCAGACTAACTACATCGGTTGTTCACTGAACGAAGACTGCTAGGAGAAATACTGGTCTTTACTTAACATATACATGAAGATTTTTGAAATATATTGGTCATATGTATTAAAGGCACAACAGTGTTAGTGGTCATGATAAAATGTACAGTATATTTAACGTTTAACACAGCAACACATAATCTATAGCGGCCCCTTAATGTCTGAATGTTGCACATCAACATGAGACTTAGGGACCTGAGTGTTATCCTCCCCTCCATCTCTTCCAGTCATTGTCTATAGGTAGTTTTGCATGCTCTTGATATAATTTTATCATGGTAATCTAGTTTCATCATATGTGTTATAGTGTAAATATGTAAGTCTGTTTCTTTCTGCAATAGATTAAATTCACCCTTTGCAGTGTGTCTGGGTGGCATCAGACCAACAGCAACACTAACCCCTGTAAAGGAGTTTGTGAAATTGCATAAATAATATGAATAAATAATAAATTAAAGAATTAATGAATAACACACACACACACACACACACACACACACGCACACATTGCTCTTTTTACCTGATTGAGATTCCACGAAGCTGTAAAAGATCGGTAGATTAATACAGAATATTCTCACTATTAATAGACAGATTTTCATTGCTACAAATATTAGTTTAGTGTTATTTTTAACCTAAAACGTTTGCTAGATCATGTCTGTACTTCCTTATTCCTAACTCGTTTAGTGTGTAATGTTTATCGACAGTCCTTTCATTTTCCCCAGCAGTAGATAAACCAGTAAAACTGGTCTCTCTCTTAATTCATTTCTTTTTTCATTTTTATTAAATGCTTTAGGTCTGAGGCAGGACGTCAGGGTCATGTCAGGTCCAGTTACACTGGGAAAAATGGGGTGCAAGGCAGAAATTTCAGCATTGTAGGGCTAGCGTAATAGACTGCTGCATCACCCAATTCAATTTGCCGGATTTTGGCCGGCAGAGTGGGCACAGAGGTGCAGACGATTGATTTGTCAGTTTCGCTTAATTGACTATTACCTACGCCTGGTGAGCATTCGCTCCAGGTGGATTTTTAAAATATATTTATATATCTCCCTCTCAGACTCGCCAGCTCCACTGTTGGCAAAGCTGTGACACCAGTCTGCTTGGTCCGGTCCGGTTTTACATTGGCATGTGATGCCAGCGCATTCTTTTCCTTCTGTGAAATTGGTCAACATCTTTTGGACCTCACAACAGAACCGCCCTGGAAGTGTATTGTCCCTGGGGTGGCATGACATCAAGTTTCTGGAGCGGACCCGCTTGTAAATCCATGTTATGCATGGGATGTGTCAGTTGGGGGGGTTGAGCTGCTGCTAGTGCATTGCTGGTCCTGTTTGATTCTGATAGTTCCCTATCCTATCCTTCTCAGTTCTGACCTATCAACTTTCTCTGTTTTACAAAATATCCCAACTTTTCAGAAAATGCTGTTTGTATATTTAACAAAGATTAAATGCATCATTATTCACTTTTTCTGTACAGAGATTTCTTCTAATGCTACAGCATACTCAAAACTAATATCTTATAAAGAATAATATTTTTTTTACTATATTGTTTTTCTCACTTGCAACAAACAAAAACTGGTGTTTCATACCTCATACAGCATACACCGATCAGCCATAACATTATGACCACCTCCTTGTTTCTACACTCACTTTCCATTTTATTAGCTCCACTTACCATATAGAAGCAATTTGTAGTTCTACCGTTACTGACTGTAGTCCATCTGTTTCTCTGCATGCTTTGTTAGCCCCCGTTCATGCTGTTCCTCATTGTCAGGACTCTCCCAGGACCACTACAGAGTAGGTATTATTTGGGTCGTGGGTCATTCTCAGCACTGCAGTGACAATGACATGGTGGTGGTGTGTTAGTGTGTGTTGTGCTGGTATGAGTGGATCAGACACAGCAGCACTGTTGGAGTTTTTACATACTGTGTCCACTCACTGTCCACCTTGTAGATGTAAAGTCAGAGACGATCGCTCATCTATTGCTGCTGTTTGAGTTGGTCATCTTCTAGACCTTTATCAGTGGTCAAAGGATGCTGCCCATGGGGTGCTGTTGGCTGGATATAATTTTAGTTGGTGGACTATTCTCAGTCCAGCAGTGACAGTGAGGTGTTTAAAAACATTGCTGTGTCTGATCCACTCATACCAGCACAACACACACTAACACACCACCACCATGAGTGTCAGTGTCACTGCAGTGCTGAGAATGATCCACCACCCAAATAATACCTACTCTGTAGATCCTGTGGGGGTCCTGACCATTGAAGAACAGCATTAAAGCAGGCTAACAACGCATGCAGAGAAACAGATGGATTACAGTCAGTAAAGTGTGCTAAATAGTTTGGAGCACTAAATAGATTTATAATATAACATGATAGTTTGCAGTGCTTGTTGTCTATTATGCTATTATCACCGCTGAGACCTGACTATGTCTGATGTGATTGTAGTCTTGTCAAAGTGAAATCTGGCTCTGTGAGGCGACGACACACCAAACTCGACATGTAAACATGTACTACAAAGGTTAATAACTCGAAAAAGTAAACGTGTACTAAAAGGTTAATAATTAGAAAAAGTAAAACAGCACTAAAAGTAAAAGTATACTGAAAAGGTTCACAACCGAAGTTTTTAATAACATTTTGTATGCTAGCGGCGCCTGTTGACCAAACCTGTTATGGCACTGTGAAATAAACGTTTGCAATAGTTGTGACAAAAAAAACCCCATAAACTTAATAATTATGGAATGTGTCCAGATAGTTGTGGCCATACCAAGGCCATAATCACAACATACACTGCCTGGCCAAAAAAAAGGTCACACACTCTAATATTTGGTTGGACCGCCTTTAGCTTTGATTACGAAACGCATTCGCTGTGGCATCGTTTCCACAAGCTTCTGCAATGTCACAACATTTATTTCTGTCCAGAGTTGCATTAATTTTCCCCCAAGATCTTGTATTGATGATGGGAGATTTGGACCACTGCGCAAAGTCTTCTCCAGCACATCCCAAAGATTCTCAATGGGGTTCAGGTCTGGACTCTGTGGTGGCCAATCCATGTGTGAAAATGATGTCTCATGCTCCCTGAACCACTCTTTCACAATTTAAGCCCGATGAATCCTGGCATTGTCATCTTGGAATATGCCCGTGCCATCAGGGAAGAAAAAATCCATTAATGGAACAACCTGGTCATTCAGTATATTCAGGTAGTCAGCTGACCTCATTCTTTGGGCACATAATGTTGCTGAACCTAGACCTGACCAACTGCAGCAACCCCAGATCATGGGGTTAGTAGTTTCAGCAATCTCCATAGATGTTTTCTCTGCTTGATGCATGCCAATAATTTGACCCTTCTGAAACAGATTAACATCTTTTCCACAACCACAGGATTTGTCTTTCAACATGGTTGTTTAACAAATGAGAAGCTACTCACTGCATCAGTTAGGGTTAAATAACTTGTTGCCAGCTGAAATATAATCACCCATGCAGTAATTATCCAATGGGAGGCTCTTACGTATTTGCTTAGTTAAATCCAGGTGGTGACCTTTTTTTTGGCCAGGCAGTGTATATTGGGGGGACATGTCCTCACCATTTCGTACATACAGTGTATCACAAAAGTGAGTACACCCCTCACATTTCTGCAGATATTTAAGTATATCTTTTCATGGGACAACACTGACAAAATGACACTTTGACACAATGAAAAGTAGTCTGTGTGCAGCTTATATAACAGCGTAAATTTATTCTTCCCTCAAAATAACTCAATATACAGCCATTAATGTCTAAACAACCGGCAACAAAAGTGAGTACACCCCTAAGAGACTACACCCCTAAATGTCCAAATTGAGCACTGCTTGTCATTTTCCCTCCAAAATGTCATGTGATTTGTTAGTGTTACTAGGTCTCAGGTGTGCATAGGGAGCAGGTGTGTTCAATTTAGTAGTACAGCTCTCACACTCTCTCATACTGGTCACTGAAAGTTCCAACATGGCACCTCATGGCAAAGAACTCTCTGAGGATCTTAAAAGACGAATTGTTGCGCTATATGAAGATGGCCAAGGCTACAAGAAGATTGCCAACACCCTGAAACTGAGCTGCAGCACAGTGGCCAAGATCATCCAGCGTTTTAAAAGAGCAGGGTCCACTCAGAACAGACCTCGCGTTGGTCGTCCAAAGAAGCTGAGTGCACGTGCTCAGCATCACATCCAACTGCTGTCTTTGAAAGATAGGCGCAGGAGTGCTGTTAGCATTGCTGCAGAGATTGAAAAGGTGGGGGGTCAGCCTGTCAGTGCTCAGACCATACGCCGCACACTACATCAAATTGGTCTGCATGGCTGTCACCCCAGAAGGAAGCCTCTTCTGAAGTCTCTACACAAGAAAGCCCGCAAACAGTTTGCTGAAGACATGTCAACAAAGGACATGGATTACTGGAACCATGTCCTATGGTCTGATGAGACCAAGTTTAATTTGTTTGGTTCAGATGGTCTCAAGCATGTGTGGCGGCAATCAGGTGAGGAGTACAAAGATAAGTGTGTCATGCCTACAGTCAAGCATGGTGGTGGGAATGCCATGGTCTGGGGCTGCATGAGTGCAGCAGGTGTTGGGGAGTTACATTTCATTGAGGGACACATGAACTCCAATATGTACTGTGAAATACTGAAGCAGAGCATGATCCCCTCCCTCCGGAAACTGGGTCGCAGGGCAGTGTTCCAGCATGATAATGACCCCAAACACACCTCTAAGACGACCACTGCTTTATTGAAGAGGCTGAGGGTAAAGGTGATGGACTGGCCAAGCATGTCTCCAGACCTAAACCCAATAGAACATCTTTGGGGCATCCTCAAGCGGAAGGTGGAGGAGCGCAAAGTCTCGAATATCCGCCAGCTCCGTGATGTCGTCATGGAAGAGTGGAAAAGCATTCCAGTGGCAACCTGTGAAGCTCTGGTAAACTCCATGCCAAGGAGAGTTAAGGCAGTTCTGGAAAATAATGGTGGCCACACAAAATATTGACACTTCAGGAACTTTCACTAAGGGGTGTACTCACTTTTGTTGCCGGTGGTTTAGACATTAATGGCTGTATATTGAGTTATTTTGAGGGAAGAATAAATTTACACTGTTATATAAGCTGCACACAGACTACTTTTCATTGTGTCAAAGTGTCATTTTGTCAGTGTTGTCCCATGAAAAGATATACTTAAATATCTGCAGAAATGTGAGGGGTGTACTCACTTTTGTGATACACTGTATACTTGGCCCAAAGAACTTGGCAGCATTTCTGCATATAAGTGCAAATTATCCTGCAAATTGGGTTCACATTCAGTTCTTGCAGGTTTGTGGCTACACCTGGCGCCTCCAAGGCCGTTACAAATTCTGCCTTGTCCCAACATTTTTTAAAGTGTATTGTAGACATCAATTTCAAAATGTATTTATATTTGTGAAATACAATCAAGAAAAAGGCCACTGCCGTGAAAGAATAATATTGTCATAATAAGGAGTACTTGTTCTACAACGTTTAGGTAGATGATATGTGTCAAAGTAGCATTCATATGTATGCCAGGACACAAGGTTTTTCAGCAGAATATTGCCCAGAGCATCAAACTGCTGGCACCGGCTTTTCTTCTTCCCATAATACATACACACCCAGACGTTCAAATGATAAAAAAAATCATTCATTACATCAGGCCATCTTCTGTCATTGCTCCATGGTTTAATTGGGACAGTGGTAGCCTAGTGGGTAGGGCTTTGGGCTATCAACCAGAAGATTCGCGGTTCAAATCCAGGCTCTGCTATGCAGCCACTGTTGGGTCCTTGAGCAAGGCCCTTAACCCTCTCTGCTCCAGGGGCGCCTTCCGATGGCTGACCCTGCGCTCTGACCCCAGCTTGCAAACAAGCTGGGATATGCAAAGAAAGAATGTAATTGTACTGTACAACTGTATATGTACAGTGGTGTTCAAAAAAATAGCAGTCCAACACCATTAACCTGATAAATCACTGTTTTTAGTAAAAATGCTATTTCTACATAGCAAAAAAGTTACTTGATAGTGTAGTAGAGTAATGAAAACAAAACAAACCCAACAATTAGGACATGCATGCCGCTCATTCTGAGTAATCGAAGCATTGAATGAAAGGGGCTTGTTCAAAATAATAGCAGTGAGGAGTTCATTTGGTGAAGTCGTTCATTCTGCAAAAGAACGGGTGTCAATTTTGGCCCTTATTTAAGTTAGGAGGGGGGCAAATGTTGCACAGGTTGGTCATAGCGCATTTCCTTCTGAAATACTGGGTAAAATGGGTTGTTCCAGACATTGTTCTGATGAACAGCATACCTTGATTAAAAAGTTGATTGTAGAGGGAAAAAACATACAGAGAAGTGCAGCAGATTATAGGCTGCTCAGCTAAATTGATCTCAAATATCTTGAAGTGACAACCAAAACCTGAAAGACACGGAGGGAAGTGTGGAACTACTGTTCGAATGGATTGAAGAATAGCCAAAATGGCAAATACTCAGCCAATGATCACCTCCAGAAAGCTCAAGGAACATCTGAAGTTACCAGTGAGTACAGAAGATGATTAAGTGAAGCCAATTTACAAGCAAGAACTCCTTGCAAAGTCCCGTTGTGAAGAAACAGACATATCCTGAATGGGTTAACATTTGCCAAGGAACACATTGACTGGTCCAAAGAGAAACGGCTCAACATTTTGTGAACTGATGAAAGCAAAATTGTTCTTTTTGGGTCTAGTGGCCGTAGACAGTATGTCAGACGACCCCCGAGCACTGAAGTGAAGCCAAAGTTTTTTTTTTTTTTTTTTTTAAACCCCTTTTTCTCCCCTTTTAGCGCATCCAATTGTTCAATTAGCATCGTGCTTCCTCTCTGTCTATGCCGAACCCTGCCCTGACGGAGGTGATTGAAGCTAACCCATATTCCCTCCAAAACACGAGCAGCAGCCAGATGCATCTTTGCCACCCACACATCGACGAGTTTTGGCGCCACCCAGCGTTGCATGCGGAGAGACACACCCTAAGGGCACCCTCTCTCATCTCCGTGCAAGCGCCTCCAATCAGCCGGAGACAGAGACCACATCCGGTTCTTTGTCCCACCCCCCATATGAGCAACCGGCCAATCGTTGCTCATATAGCCACTCAGCTTCGAACCGGTAAAGCAAGGCTGGATTCGAAACCACGTTTCTCAGAATCCAGCCCTGGTTGCAGCGCGTCTCTTTTTACCGCTGCGCCACCTGAGCGGCTCATCAAGCCAAAGTTTAATGTGAAGGTAGTAAAGCACGGTGGTACAAAATGATAATATGGGGATGTTTTTCATACCATGGTGTTACACCTATTTATCACATACAAGGGATCATGGATCAGTTTAAATATATCAGAATACTTGAGGAGATCATGTTGCCCTATGTCGAAGAAGAAATGTCCTTAAAATGGGTGTTTCAACATGACAATGACCCAAAAAATCTTGCTTACAGACAAACAAGATCGAGGTAATAGAGTGGCCAGCCCAATCCCCTGACTTCAATGCCATAGAGAACTGGTGAAACCTTAAACATTTTCAGTTTATAGATAATTTGTTTGAGTTTTTAAAGAAAAATGCTGGCACTGCTATTTTTTTGAACAGCCTAATATTCATTTTTCTTAATGTTCTGTAAAGGATGAACACAAATTGGCTAAATGTTGTTAATGTTTTGATTTAGAATTGAAAGTGTAGTATTTTCAGTGCATTTGCATTTATGGAAATAAAAGTTATTATAATGAATTTGTGCTTTATTCGCTTTTTTAAAATCACTGCTATTTTTTTGAACACTACTGTATATATGACAAATAAAGTATATCTATATATCTATCTTCTCAGTTCTGCTTATGTGCAACCTGTAGCTACTTTTGGCAGTGGACACAGGTCAGCATGGGCTACGCAGCCCCAAATGCAGCAATGCCACCTTTCTAGCATAGCCAGCCTACACAGGAACACATACCAATCAGAAAACACATGTATTTTAACTGCTTATTGGACAGTATTTCCTTAAAAGGCTTTCAGTTCAGATGTTTATGTGCAGCATCAGGTGTAAGAAACAGTTTGCACATGATCGCAGAGTCCCATAAACCACAGAACACAAATCTGAAGATTCATTAAACTAGTGAAATGAAATTTAAAACATAGAACTTTTTAAATAAATAAGGCATTTTTTAAAAATTAAAACAGACCAATAACAAAAACAGTAGTACCAGAAGTAGTCGTCTTTTATTCATCAGTGCACACATGACGTCAGACCTACTGAATGGAGAACAATGTGAAATAGCAAAAACGTGCTTTTAAAAGTTTGGTCCAACAATACCAACAGGAATGTGAGCCATAAATAAACTACAGAACAGTAAATGACAACTAACAAAAAGTGCTGATTAGATCAATTAAAAATTTAAGGCTCGTTAATAGTTTTTGGCAGATGTTACAGTGACAAATACACAGTGTCGATAAATTGAGGGCAGTGATGGCTGGGGCATAAAAATCAATTCTAATAATTAAAACAAAAAAGAAAAAGAAAGTAAAAGAGAAAATAAGAGAATAGAGCAAGCATACTTTTCATTATGTTTTGAACATTTTTAGTAGAATCAATAAAACAACATAAAATGACATTCTAAAAAACTCCCATAAAATGTTTATGGACAGACAAAGCGTACAGTCAGTAATTTTCAGTCGTGCTAAGTGTAACAGTGTTGTGAGAACACTTGTGAGGTTTATCTATGTGCTGGTGTGTGTGTGTGTGTGTGTTGCATTAACATGTGGTCTTTACTACAGATGCATGGCATATAAACCATTGCATGAATTTGGCAATGTTCCCCTCTTTACATGAACACCTCAGCGAACTCTGCCACTCATGAGCAGTAGCGCAAGCTCAGGCATCATTCCCAAATACAGTGTTGAGCTGCTGAGTCACTCTGATAAAGGTGGTACGGCGACTCAGCTCTTTCAGCTTAGCAGCTCCTACGTAGGTGCATGTGGAGCGAACTCCACCCAGCACATCCTTCATGGTGAACTCCACCGGCCCTTTATAGGGCACTTCCACTGTCTTACCCTCTGATGCCCTGCAAAACACACACACACAAAGGACTCAGATGTGGACATCTAATCTAACGCACACCAGGATCTGTTTAGCTTGTGAGAGACACGTATGTAGACACTCCTCCTAATTACTGTATTAGGTGTTTCATCCACATTCACTGCTAGCAATTGTATACAATCAAATATATCAAAAATAAATGATATGCTTTTAACTTTATATCAATGTTTGGGGAAGGCCCTATCCTGTTACAGTAGTTACACATGCACCTACAGGGGTTGGACAATGAAACTGAAACACCTGTCATTTTAATGTGGGAGGTTTCATGGCTAAATTGGACCAGTCTGGTGGCCAATCTTCATTAATTGCACATTGCACCAGTAAGAGCAGAGTGTGAAGGTTCAATTACCAGGGTAAGAGCACAGTTTTGCTCAAAATATTGCAATGCACACAACATTATGGGTGACATACCAGAGTTCAAAAGAGGACAAATTGTTGGTGCACGTCTTGCTGGCGCATCTGTGACCAAGACAGCAAGTCTTTGTGATGTATCAAGAGCCACGGTATCCAGGGTAATGTCAGCATACCACCAAGAAGGACAAACCACATCCAACAGGATTAACTGTGGACGCAAGAGGAAGCTGTCTGAAAGGGATGTTCGGGTGCTAACCCGGATTGTATCCAAAAAACATAAAACCACGGCTGCCCAAATCACGGCAGAATTAAATGTGCACCTCAACTCTCCTGTTTCCACCAGAACTGTCCGTCGGGAGCTCCGCAGGGTCAATATACACGGCCGGGCTGCTATAGCCAAACCTTTGGTCACTCGTGCCAATGCCAAACGTCGGTTTCAATGGTGCAAGGAGCGCAAATCTTGGGCTGTGGACAATGTGAAACATGTATTGTTCTCTGATGAGTCCACCTTTACTGTTTTCCCCACATCCGGGAGAGTTACGGTGTGGAGAAGCCCCAAAGAAGCGTACCACCCAGACTGTTGCATGCCCAGAGTGAAGCATGGGGGTGGATCAGTGATGGTTTGGGCTGCAATATCATGGCATTCCCTTGGCACCAATACTTGTGCTAGATGGGCGCGTCACTGCCAAGGACTACCGAACCATTCTGGAGGACCATGTGCATCCAATGGTTCAAACATTGTATCCTGAAGGCGGTGCCGTGTATCAGGATGACAATGCACCAATACACACAGCAAGACTGGTGAAAGATTGGTTTGATGAACATGAAAGTGAAATTGAACATCTCCCATGGCCTGCACAGTCACCAGATCTAAATATTATTGAGCCACTTTGGGGTGTTTTGGAGAAGCGAGTCAGGAAACGTTTTCCTCCACCAGCATCACGTAGTGACCTGGCCACTATCCTGCAAGAAGAATGGCTTAAAATCCCTCTGACCACTGTGCAGGACTTGTATATGTCATTTCCAAGACGAATTGACGCTGTATTGGCCGCAAAAGGAGGCCCTACACCATACTAATAAATTATTGTGGTCTAAAACCAGGTGTTTCAGTTATTTTGTCCAACCCCTGTACTTAGGAGCTGTTAAGCTAAAAGAGCTGTCCTGGATTTTGTAAAGTTGCTTTGAGAGAATATCTATTGTAAAAAGCGCTATATAAATAAAGTTAAGTTGACTTGACTAGTTTGATGTGAAGTTTGGTGCACTTACAAAAGAACAAATAAATGAGGAGGTTTTTGGGGCAAAGAAGTATGTGTTGCAAAATCATTCAAATTCCAAGACTGCTATGATATACAGTGTTGATCAAAAGTCTGAGACTACTAATAAAAATCCTTCTGTTTTGCATTTTCTTTAATATATTACAATAATTTCTATTACGAATTATAATTAGCATGATCACTAGTGGTCTTAGACTTCTAGGCATGTCAGGTACAAGTGTTTATAAACGTTTAACTTTAACTGTGATCTAAACAGCAGCCATAGTCTTTGTTCAATATATTGTTAATATGTTGTAAACATTAAAATACAATGTATGTATCTGTTATATTGAATTATTTATTAATATCCATATTATTTATTAAATGGCATTACCCACATTAAATAAATAAAACATATTGAACTAACTGATTAAACTGCTGATATTGGTAGAGTGTTCAATTCATTTACATGTTCTACCACCGCTTTATCCTGGTCAGGGTTGTGGTGAGTCTGGCTTCCCTGGAATGACTGGGCGGGATGCATTAATACACCCCAGACAGGCTGCCAATCCATCACTGGGCCTTGGCCACCCAACCTCAGATATAGCCAATCATGTTTGTATGTAGACTTTCTTACTGGCTGATAGCACCACTGGGGGATTTGAACCCTGGATTCTATTGGTGGTGGGTTGGCAGAACTTACCGCTCTGTTTGTTTATTAGGATTTTAACGTCATGTTTTAGACTTTGGTTACATTCATGACAGGAACGGTAGTTACTCATTACACAAGGTTCATCAGTTCACAAGGTTATATCAAACACAGTCATGGACAATTTTGTATCTCCAATTCACCTCACACATGTCTTTGGGCTGTGGGCTATGTATTTCTAACATATTTGTGGCATTGTTGCGTCACAGCCAGAAGGTTCTGGGTTCAATTCCCAGGTGGAGCAGTTCAAGTCCTTTCTGTGTGGAGTTTGCGTGTTCTTACGGTGTCAGGGTTGGTTTCCTCTGGGAGCTCTGGTTACCTCCCACTATCCAAAAGCATGCAGTCAGACTAATTGGAGGTAGTAAAATTTGCCCTGTAATGGACCGGCGACCTGTCCGAGGTGTTTCCTAACTTTAACTGATTAGGATCAAGTGGTGGTAAAACAGGCAATGAATGAATGAATGAATGTTTTTCTCACCTGTACTCTGCCACACCCCCTGCATGTTTCTTCATGGCAGTATCAGAGCTCATGCCATAGAACAGTTTGTACTTTTTGCCGTTTTTTTCAATAGTCTCGCCTCCACTCTCTGAGTGACCTGCCAACATCCCGCCCAGCATCACAAAGTCCGCCCCCGCACCTGTCCGTCATACAGCACAACCAATCCAAATTCAGTTTAATCAAAATACAAATCAAAATACAGAGTCAGGCACAACTGTTCAGAGAAAATTTCCTTCCTGTTTTATGTAACAATTTTTTTTACAATAGCATTGAAGTTAATAAAGGAATCATTTAAATTGTATTGGACAGTTTCTATTAGCCAGCATGGTAAGCAATGTGAGTGAAAGTGGAGCAGAGCAGGTTAAAACCCACAGTAAAACCCACCAAAAGCTTTAGAAACATCACCAGGACAGGTACATCCTCCATCCTAATTAAAAGAACATATAGGAAAATAATAATTTAAGTGTTTAATTCTATCGAAATTGCCAAACAATATTGCATAATTTTACATAAGGGCTGTATTCAGAGTGGAATAACATCAAGCTCATAGTGTCACAGGGTGGTGAGCGCCTTGCGCCAGATAAAGTCCCACATCTGCAGCGTTAAAGGACATCGCAGAATATTTAATTAGGAGTGTATTAAACAATCGGCCAGAAAATCAAAAAGAAAGCAACAAACTGGAGAGGAATATCGGGGAGCTGGATTGCCACTTCTGCCAGAAGAGATGCAGACAGAGATGCCGGTAAATGCACAAGGGCCAGTGGAAGAAGCAGGGCAGGTCATTAAGTCACTTACAGCGTGGTATATAAATGGCACCAAACAAACAAAGCAACAAGGACAGGTAAAAAGAGGACCCAGCAATGAGCTGGATAACAAAGCCGATAATAAAGAGCCACCCCTGACTGAAGCGAATCAGGCTTGACTAGGCACAAGTGGGCATGTTACACATAGTGTGAAGTTAATATCGAAATTATATATATATATATGATCTGCATTTAGATAGAGATATCTCTCTTACAGTCTTTTTTCCCCCCAAAACATAAGGGTGTCTTATTTTCTATAGAGACTTTTACCATCACATTTAAAAAATCTGGCAATGTGGGGTGTAAATTTCACGCAAATTATATACATCATCTATATGGGCTGCACTAATTTACACTAATTTAGGGACTTTTGCATCTGGTGGTTGTTTTTTTCCGAGAGTGGGGTTTAAGCCATTCACATACATAAGATTGTGTACCTTAATAGATGAGTTAACATTTTTTCTGTTAATCTGTTTTGTTTATCTGTTTTTTTGTCTTTTTAACCTGAGTTGTAGACTTTGAATACAGCCCCAATCACGTAAGTGTATCTACAGAGAGAATGTCTCACAGAGATAATGTGTCCACCCAGACCATGTGCAGCATCAGCACACTCGATAACAGCACTCAGCTGAGGGTAACCCACACCGGTCTTCTTACGGGTCGTACACACTGAGCCTACACAGAAAAATAACAGATTAACATCACAATAATGAAAAGAAATACACACACTAATCTGCATTTACACAAATGGACAACATGAGCACACCAGTGACTTTGTAGAGATATTCTTGTGTCATAAACTTAAAAATAAAAATCTGTGATTTGGAAACTATCCTTGGCCTTTATTAACCTTTTACTATCTAATGACCAGCGGAAATGCTGTTGCAATCTTTCGGCCCCTGGGGGGAACTCCCTACATATTTATCTATATGTCATTGCTACTAGCCCATACTGATCAATAACAATCCCTGTAGCTAATTATAGACTGCCTTCCGGTAATGCATTGGGACTTCTGTGCATATTTCTTTATTAAATGGACAATGGTTAAGTTAAAAACTGTAGAAACACATTATGTTATGCTTAATCTTACAAAGCCATGTCATGGGCACAAATACAACCCCATAGCAGGACAGATCCTGGCTTTTAAATTCTGGTAACTGTCTGGAATGTTCTTCTAATCATTGACTTTCATAACAAAGCATTGATTAGGTTGATTTGTCAGACCACTATAGGTTCCAACATGCCACAGTCCATTTAAAAAGTTCAAAAAAGTTGGGAACATTCTGTCTGGTTCCTCTCAAGGTTTCTTCCTGTAATTTTAAGTTTTTTTTTTCCTTGCCACCGTCGCTCTCGGCTTGCTCAACAGGGGTTTTGATCTGTCTGTCCTGGATTCTGTAAAGTTGCTTTGAGACAATGTGTGTTGTAAAAAGTGCTATACAAATAAATTTGACTTGACTTAATTTACTGATATTGGTGGAATGGCTTCGTCCGCCTTAAATTTGCTTTTCTGAAATCTGTACGAAGCCTTATAAATGCCTTATCATAATGTGTATTAAAGAACGTTTGGCAGCTGATGTAAAAAACTGTGCCAAGTCTGGTATGTGGACCAGATCCACTCTGGCGAACCCTAAATATACCCTAAATAGGGGCAGCCGAAAGAGAAAAAAAATTTACCAATGTATTTTAGACCCAATAGATTTTGTAATGTAGAACAGTTGCAAAAATTACTCAGAACCTAAGAATGTTTAATGCAAGTGTATGTAAACCTTCACTATACTGAAGTAACAGTTCCACTCATAATAACTTGTTACATAATATGGTGTTATCACCTGGACCGATGCCTACTTTGATGATATCCGCACCAGCAAGGATGAGCTCCTCCACCATCTCTCCAGTGACAACATTACCAGCCTTGATAAAAAAACATTCAAATGCACAGCTATATTTACAATGCTCACTGTCCTATACCAATGCCTTGTTATCTAAATGTCTGACTAAACAATGGTGTGGATAAGCCACTCACCATGATGGTGTGGGAGAGAAACTTCTGCCTCACATCCTTGACAAAATGCACAAAGTGTTCTGAGTAACCATTTGCTACATCAACACAGATGTACTGTATCTGAGGAATGGCAGTCAAAATGGCATTCAGCTTCTCAAAATCACCGTCGCTCGTTCCAGTGCTGACGGCCATGCTCTGAGGACAGACAGAGAGAGAAACCGTGAATACTTGTGTGAGCAGAACAGAACAGTGGTGTTTCAGTGGTATAAACTCAGAATTTTGTAAATGTGTTAAAGTCAAGTTAAAGTCAAATTGTTATTTGTACCTGGAGGCATTCAGGGTGCTTTACTGCAAACTCTTTCCAGTCATCTACAGAGTAATGCTTGTGTACGGCAGTAAATACTGAAAACTGAAGAACAAAAGGGTTTGTTAACCTTTGTATTAAACGTTAATCACATGCTGTACAATCAACAAATAAAATAAATACATATTAACACAAAAAACTGACGTTTTTCAACAAAATCTCAATCTTCTCAACTTAGGGTTGATTTAAAACACCCAGTTCATCAAACCATGGCTTTGTGGACCTCACTTTATGTACAGGGACACAGACATGCTGAACAGGAAAGGGCATGCCCCGAACTGTTACCACAAAGTTGAAGGCATATATTCGATTTTATTCAACTTTAAGCAATGGGTGTGGCTTAAAAACTGGAAATTCATATTTATGAGCGTTCACATATATTTAGTCCCACATTGCAACATGGGTCACCAGTCACTGTCTGGGAGGAGTTTTACATGTTCTCCCGGTGTCTCCCACTGCCTTCCAGGTTTATGCAGAAGGATTACTGGCTGTGATAAAGTTTCTGGGTGGTGCCAGACCTACTGTGAACCTGATCAGGAAGAAGATAATAACTGAAATAAATGGTTGTATGTTGAGTTTTTAAAGATGTTTGGGTGTATTAATAATTATTGTTATACTGCCCGGCCCTTTAGGAAAGGCAGTCTAATTACTTTACAGGTGCAATCAGAAATATCCCCCCACCCAATAAAAAAGGACGTGTATTCTTTCCCACAGGGCTAGATTTCACTTTAAATGAAGTCTTTATTAGATTATATTATGATTTTAGAGTAGCAGGAGGTTTTGTTAATACTGCCATGTCACAATTATCTAGCTCCAACATAAAATTGCTGACATAAAACCTACTGCTATGGAGGCAGGCATAGTGATCTCATTCATACCTGATGCAGCGCAACTGCCATCTCAAAGGTTCCAACCATGTCCATGTTAGCAGCAATGATAGGGATACCTCTGTAATTGCCTTTCGAGTTTCTGAAAGTAAAGCAGCGCATCAGGTCCACCTGAAAGACCAAAGTACAAAAAAAAAAGATATGGTTATGTGATTTTTAGAGCTTGGAAAACCTCTAGCAGCAATAATATAAGTTATTGTATTAAGGCAATAACCTATGGAATGTTTACAGAAATAGAACCCATTCTATTTTACCTCGCTACGAGACTTGAGCGTGCTGCGTTTGGGACGGAGCAGCACATCCTTGAAGTCGAGTTTAATGTCATTCTCAATGCGAGGCATGTCTGATTGACCTTGAGAATGTTACAGTATCTCTGGTTGAAAACAGCTGTTGTATGTAGGAGTGGGCTCCTTGTTCCCTCCCTCCAAGCCAGATAAGAACAATGTTACACTGTGAGAAAGAAAATGGGTGAAATTTAATCATGCACATCCCCAGGAATGGATCAACACTAGATATTGTTTAGGTGGTTAATTATTCTTTGTACATCAAGCAAATAAAGACTTACAAATTGCACATTAAATGTACAGTAGACATAAATGTAAATACCACATAATCATGCTTAAAAAGTCAAGGATACGACTTATATGTGTTCAAATTCATTGCTTATCCTAACAATAACATGGCAAATACATAACATTGTTATAACAAATATCCCTCAGGTAAGCACATTTGTGGCACAGCAGTAAAATATGCTAGCCCCCTACTGCTGAGATCCAGGGTTTGACTCACAATGGTTCTATCGGCCCGTCAGATTAGCTATGTCTGGAGGGTGGGTGGCCAAACAGCCTAGTCATTGGTTGGTGCACTTGTCAGTGCACTCTCATTAATAATACTTGCCATTAATAATACACAAGTTATATTTGTGGTGCACTAAGAAAAGTACAGTATTTTAGACATGGTTACGATGGTTAGGATTACAGTGTAGGGTTTTATAATCCATTAACAACCACTTGCATGAAATACTATAAGAGCAATTAACAATATATTAGTGTATAATTAAACAACTGTCATACACTTATAAAGGACTTGTATTTCATGACAATCTTGCTATTTTCATGACTTGCAACTGTTCATTTTCTGTGACTGAAAGGATGGCAGACAAACTTCTGAGTCATTTAATTTTATTGTGTGTCCTTCTGGAAGTAAAGCAACTTTGTGCCTTTAAAAAGTTGTATAATGTTATTTACCATAGTAGTATGGCCTCTTAATTCCTTGCAATTAATTAAAGCTGGTGACATCTTTGTGTCAACATAAACAGGTATAGTTTAACTGCACCTATTTTTTATTCTTATACACATAAAAATGTGTATGGCAATGCCCACAATATTTGCCAACTGTTTAGTACAATTGGTGCCAACCAACCAATTTTACAATTTCACAAAAGTTGGTGCACCCCATGGTGCAAACCCTCTTACCTGATTTATGTTCCATACATCAGGATAATAGTATATTGATACATAACAACCACATACACTGATCAGCCATAACATTAAAACCACCTCCTTGTTTCTACACTCACTGTCCATTTTATCAGCTCCACTTACCATATAGAAGCACTTTGAAAGTCAACAGTTACTGACTGTAGTTATCTATCTCTCTCTACATACTTTTTAACCTGCTTTTACTCTGTTCTTCAAGGGTCAGGACCCCCACAGAGCAGGTATTATTTAGGTGGTGGATAATTCTCAGCACTGCAGTGACACTGACATGGTGGTGGTGTGTTAGTGTGTGTTGTGCTGGTATGAGTGGATCAGACACAGCAGGGCTGCTGGAGTTTTTAAATATCGTGTCCACTCACTGTCCACTCTGCTAGACATTCCTACCTAGTTGGTCCACCTATACCTATACCTTACACCTGTAAATGTAAAGTCAAAAACGATCGATCATCTATTGCTGCTGTTTGAGTTGGTCATCTTGTAGACCTTTATCAGTGGTCACAGGATGCTGCCCATGGGGCGCTGTTGGCTGGATATATTTGGTTGGTGGACTATCCTCAGTCCAGCAGTGACAGTGAGGTGTTTAAAAACTCCAGCAGCGCTGCTGTGTCTGATCCACTCATACCAGCACAACACACACTAACACACCACCACCATGTCAGTGTCACTGCAGTGCTGAGAATCATCCACCACCTAAATAATACCTGCTCTGTAGCGGTCCTGGGAGAGTCCTGACCATTGAAGAACAGCATGAAAGGGGGCTAACAGAGCATGCAGAGAAGCAGATGGACTACAGTGCTTCTATATAGTAAGCGAAGCCGATAAAACTGTACAATGTGTGTAGAAACAATGAGGTGGTTTTAATGTTATGGCTGATTGGTGTATTTAAGAGGGGATTCAGTAAAATCAGCAATAGGTCAAGTTCTTCCATGAGCTCTTTAATCTCCAGAGGGGAACATCATTAAACATTCATAAAAAGTTCTGAATTGCACCTCCTTCCTCCCTCAGTAAAATAAAAAAGCTCTTTTTGAAAATAAAAATGCACCACCATCTAACCACAAACAAATCAGGACTTGAATGACAAGATTCCATCCATAATTGAACTGTTTCTTAGTCTGACTCCACTCTTTAACCACTCCCTCATATTAATATATTGTTAGAGGTTTCTGTTATTTCTTCCATGTGTCCATCACCTGTAAATGCACTACAGTATACAGTTTAAATACATGAATGTACAGCTCCTGATTCAATGCACCAGTCAATGCAAACATGAATTAACCAACTGAATTTAGTTAACCTCAAACACTGTATTCGATTTTTAGCACGATCACGATACAAATCGATTAATTGAACAGCCTTATCCCTGGTATGCATAATAACTTAATAAACGTGTAGTGACTTACAAATAGCTGGAGTTCCTGTCAGTGTCACAGGAAGGAATGCATGACAGAGACCAGAGCAAAATTCACAGGAAGCTACACGAAAAGGCGGAGATGAGTTTTTTTTCTCGAATATTTACATTAACGCCTTCAAATGTAGTTTTTTTTCACTAAAATGTCCCTGTCGAGTGGTACTGTTTCGTCTGCAGGGACTACAAAACAATCGCTGTATCCTGAATCACATCATGTTAACTCTGTAGTGCACTAGTTAGGGCGTGTTCTTAATTTTCTAAACGAGTTTTGAAATCTTTCTATAAAAAGTTTCGAACATTTATTAAAAAACTTTAAGCATTGCAACAGTGTGATCTCCTGGTAATAAAATTTGGAGGCTGCTGGTACACTATGAAGTGTACAGGAAGTAGGAATGTATAGAGTATTTGGAACACAACGCATGGCGGGTAGCGATAGCAGTGGTTCGGCTATATTGCAGTTAGTTCCGTTCCATGATTTTTGCCCATTAAGCAGCCCAAATAAAGCTCGCGTTTTTGTTCATTAAACATTATTAATAATGATCTTTAAATGAGACTGCATTTGTTTTTTTTTACACAATTTATATTTTTAAATAAACCCGATAGTCTACGTAGGTACTCTTCGTGGTAGTGTAGGGTAGGAAATATTTTTGAGTTGCTCAGAAGCTTCAATTGATTGCTTGAGACTAACCAGAGGAATTATCGATAGAGAAAACGTTCAGTATTTTCCTGATTTATTTGTTTAGCACTTGTATTTATACACCCCGTGTGTTCATACAATAAATAAAAGTTCACAATGCTGATCAAAGTTAAGGTAAGACATAAAACTGCCTTTCTCTTACACCGCCAGTTAGCAAAAGGGGTTAGATTAGCACTGTAGCTAACAAGCGCTGAGTTCATTATAGTCCGTGTTCAGATCAGCTAGTTTTATATAAACTGCAAATTTTTGGTGCACATGTTCCCCTTTGTAACAACAGTGTAGTGATTTAACCTTATAAAACGTGTCTATATGTTCATTATACTAAGCGTGGGTCACAATAAACGTTAAATGATAATATTAACAATAAATTGTGTTGCAGTAATGACACGGTGGGTATGGATTGTAGTAATATCGTGTTTAGAACAAGAACGAAAAGACAATATGTGGAGCTCTTTATTTTTTTTTACTGGCCTGAATATAATTAATACAAAATGTAAAGATGTTTATCTGAACCAAACACTGTAATTAAGATAATTAACTAACCGCTCAGTATTTTCCCCTACCCAGACCCTGACTGGCAAAGAAATTGAAATTGACATAGAACCAACAGACAAGGTAGGTCTAATTCCTGATAAAGAACATCCTGAACGAATTTATATACACTGATCAGCCATAACATTAAAACCACCTCCTTGTTTCTACATTCACTGTCTATTTTATCAGCTCCACTTACCATATAGAAGCACTTTGTAGTTCTACAATTACTGACTGTAGTCCATCTGTTTTTTCTACATATCTTTTTAGCCTGCTTTCACCCTGTTCTTCAATGGTCAGGACCACCACAGGACCAATACAGAGCAGATATTATTTAAGTAGTCGATTATTCTCAGCACTGCAGTGACACTGACATGGTGGTGGTGTGTAAGTGTGTGTTGTGCTGGTATGAGTGGATCAGACACAGCAGCGCTGCTGGAGTTCCACTTACTGTCCACTCTATTAGACACTCCTAACTAGTTGGTCCACCTTGTAGATGTAAAGTCAGAGACGATCGCTCATCTATTACTGATGTTTGAGTTGGTCATCTTCTAGACCTTCATCAGTGGTCACAGGACGCTGCCCACGGGGCGCTGTTAGCTGGATATTTTTGGTTGGTGGACTATTCTCAATCCAGCAGTGACAGCGAGGTGTTTAAAAACTCCAGCAGCATTTCTGTTTTTTATCCACTCATAACAGCACAACACACACTAACACACCACCACCATGTCAGTGTCACTGCAGTGCTGAGAATGATCCACCACCCAAATAATACCTACTATGTAGTGGTCTTGGGAGAGTCCTGACCATTGAATAACAGCATGAAAGGGGGCTAACAAAGCATGCAGAGAAACAGATGGACTACAGTCAGCAATTGTAGAACTACAAAGTGCTCCTATATGGTAAGTGGAGCTGATAAAATGGACAGTGTGTGTAGAAACAAGGTGGTTTTAATGTTATGGCTGATTAGTGTACATATTTATATATACATAAACATACACCCCCCCCGGTGATTGTTATGGTGTTTAATTTTCTGTAGCCCTGTAAGTTCTTTTGCTTTTGTTTTCTCTTTTGTGTTTGTGTGGCCCTTATAATTACTCACTCCAGTCATGAATTGGTTTGACCAATTAAACTGTGTCTCACTTCACCCACACAACCCGCTTTGGTACACTTGGTTCCTGGTCAGTTTGGGTACTGTACAGGTCACTTGGCAATGGAAACACTATATACCCCTTTTTCATTGCACAGTATCCTACAGCAGACTTCAACCAGCTGCCATCTGGCTTTGTCAGAGGTGCAGTCAAAAATATTGTCACATTGTTGACATAGTAAAATAAATAAAAAAATTCCAACAATCAATAGTTGCACTATTTATTATGGAAATGCAGAGTATTACCCACCTCATGAATAGTGAAAATAGTTTACATGCTTCTGTCTCAATGTTTTTTCTTTATTTCACAATGTCAGCGCTGGGGTCAGTGTATGACTACGTAATGGCTGACGTAAATAGCCAAACACTGTTTTTTTGTTTTTTTTTACCACATTTACATTTTCAGCATTTAGCAGATGCTTTTATCCAAAGCGACTTACAATTATGACTACACTTTGAGCAATTGAGGGTTACAGTGGTGGTGGTGAGGCTTGAACCGGCAACCTTATGATCACTAGTCTAGCATCTTAACCACTAAGCTACCACTGGCCTACCACATGACGCATTAGACAAATACATGGAGCTGGCGGAGGAGTGCCGCAGAAGGGGGTGGAGGGCACGGTGCTTACCCATTGACGTGGGGGCGAGGGGCTTTGCAGGAATCTCACTTTGCAAAGCTTATAGTACCCTGGGTAGCACTGGCACTCAGAAAAGGAAAGCCATCAGACAAGCTTCATAAGCAGCAGAGAAAGCTTCAAGATGGTTGTGGATTAGGAGGGACAAACCGTGGGCTGTTGCTGCTTGGACACAGGCTAAGAACAGATCACTCCCGGTCGGGTTGCCTGGGTGAGGGTGTCTGTAGTTGAAAGACCCGAAACACCTTATGACTAGAGATGGAACGATCGATCGGCTATAAATCGATATTTCCCAAATGTAGCCGATCCGATCGTGTGATATATAAAGACCATGTTAAGCTTAACAGCTCAGTGGATTGATCCAGACTTTGAGCTACAAGCACCAACCATCACATCACCATTCATCAACCATCGTACAGAAACCATGGTGAAAGCTCTTCACGACCTAAAATAACATAATTAACGTTGTGCATCATACATAGTTCAGGATCATCTGCTCTGACAGAAAACTTTTAGCTCCACAGACGGAACGAGTCTGACTCGGTTACAGATCTGTGGTAATAGCAGTTTAATTAAGCTTTTTAATTGAGCTTTTTAATGTAAGAGAGTCACACAAAATGTTCTGTAGTAGCTGGTGTTTATTTAAAACCACGACATTAATTAATAACAGTAAACACGGAGAGATGACTGAGAAGAGAAACTTACGCTTCACATAAAATGAATCGACTCATGAATCACTTATATCGATACTGTGAACAGAGCGTCTCTCTTAAAGGCACACTCACGTCAATGCTTCTGTCACGTAAAAACAAAGAAAAAATAAATGAATCTTAGTGGATTTGGCTTGGGATGTTGGGTAGTGAGTTGGAGGTTAATAAATATTTTTGCAATGCAACGTTGGTGTTTTGTAGAGAACGATAAGGTCAGAAATACTGTAAAACTTGTGTGTAACACCTGTGTATTATGATATAAACTATATTAAGCCCCTGTACAGCCTTTTACACTCCTCCCCTGCATTTCTTCTCACGCTGTATCTTGTGTTCTCATTGGCTGTTTGACATAGCACTCATTGCCAGTCGGGAAACACCCATTCAGACATCGGACATGCTAGATATCTCGATCCGGTTGCCGAGCGTATGTTGATTTGTTTCTGGTCTGGATTCAGGTGGATGTTTGGTAGCAGTCAACATCAGACATTGATAATTTTGTTTCTTTGTTGTAAACGGGAACATGCTGTTTTTCCATGCACTGTTCTGTTCTGTTTATCACATCCAGGTGGAGAGAATAAAAGAGAGAGTGGAAGAAAAGGAGGGGATTCCACCTCAGCAACAGAGACTAATCTATAGTGGAAAACAGATGTAAGAGACTTTAAATGACTCTCTTCCTACACTCAGTATTTTTAATTGAACTCTAATGATCAGTGTTAAAGTGTAAGGCATGCACAGACATTTTTATGTACCAATTTTGTTTTCACATTGATTTGTAATAAGCTTAGTAGACCTCTATTCATATGCATAGAGCTCTATTCTGCACCCATTGTTTAGGAATTAATACATCGGGAGCCAACTGTAGGGAGCCATGTAGGATATGAAAAGTTAGTTAAACTCTGCACCCTCACTGTCACGCAAACAACACCCTAATCCATGTAAAGTCTCTTCATGAATTCCTATAAAGAAACAAATCTACCTCCACTTTGACTTTTTAAAGATAAAACATATTATTCAGCCATGATAATAGCTATAGCAGCTGACATGGTGTTAAAAAACGAACAAACTTATTTTGTTCATTAATATAAAATGTTAGATTGTAGAATATAAAAACAAAGATTGTTGAGTATTAACCCATTTATACTCTTTTTCTTTTCAGGAACGATGAGAAAACAGCAGCAGATTATAAAATCCAGGGTGGCTCTGTACTGCATCTGGTCCTTGCTCTAAGAGGTGGCAGAGTGCACCAACACCCCGGCACCCTTTTGCAAGCCTTATAATCACCTACCCTACCTTCATCAACACAGATGCCCAGCTATCCTCGACAAACACGCCTCTCAAACTCTCCTAAATGATCACCTGACTCCAGCTCCATATTGGCAACTCTACTGCTGGCTGGTTTAATGAAGTCCTACTTCTGCATCTTTCTCTTAGAATCCCTTCACATAATTTATCGTTACTGAGCACGTTATTCATGCTTGGTTTGTTATGTTTACGGTCTGATTCCAAAAATCATTGTAAGGTTATACTGATGCAATAGAATTGTCAATAAAACACAGTATTGACATCTTCTGTTTGAGTTTTTAATCATTAAACGAATATAAAAAAAAGGGTGCAAAGGTTTAGACACCCCTAGCCAAATTACAAATTTACTGCAAACTGTTGTTTTTTCTATTTTATTTATGCATTTTTCTCCCAACTTAGCGTAGTCAATTTGTCTTCCGCTGCTGGGGGATCCCTGATTGTTGTCGAGGTGGGTATATTGCTGCTCACCCCTCTTCCGACCCACGCGCAGCCCTTTGCAGAACCCTTTCTTACCTATGCACTCTGCACAGGTGCCTCTCTATCTGCCAATCAGGGTCCTTACACAGCGTTTGAAGACCCCACACATCCCCCCCAAGCTCTAAGTTAAGGGCCATTCTGAAACATTCAGCTTGTGTTTCCTAAAGGGAGTTTATAGTGGATGTTAAGGTATTATTTGGATCATTGTCTTGCGGTGAGGGAGGATGCTCAGGACAGGGCAAGATGGAGGCAAGAATGATCTGTTGTGGCGGCCCTTAATGGTAACAGTTGAAAGAACGAGAAGAAGTAAAATCCAAACTTTCATCTACTTTTGCAGTGTTTTCATGGACTGCCACACAACATTCAAAGCATACAAAATCCACCTAGAGCAAAAGTTTACATCAAATGCTTTCTCCCAACATACCTGTGTTGATTGGGGCCAATTTTCTTTTTTGCTTCCACATCACATGTTTCCAAAATGCTTCTGGCCTATCTAGATGTTTGTTCCAGCAATGCTACACAAAAATGGTGCATCAGCATAAATATTTCTAGGTTTACTGAACAACCCAGCCAGTGAGAGGTACACTTGTTAGTCCACTCTCAATGCTGATCCCAAGCCAGGATAACAAAATAAGGGCTGTGTCAGGAAGGGCAACTGGCGTAAAAACTACCAAATCAGGTATGCGGACCAGAATGATTCACTGTGGTGAGCCCTAAAATACAGGAGCAGGCAAAAGAAGAAAAAACAGTGACACGATCACTCAATGTCATTAGTCCATTTTTTCTGGTATTACACAAATAAACAAATGTGACAGTTTACCGGTTGTGTTAGAAACTGCTTCAATCCAGTCTTTCCATCCTTCTGCCAAATTTTAAATCAATGCAGTTACTCAGAAATAAATTAATAAAATAAAATCAGTGAATCAAATCAGAAAACAAGACAAATCCAATTTAACAGAGTTAACTGTTTTAGGCCAGTATTATTCTCAGTACTAATTATGCAAAGGTTTGGAACAAAGAAGACTTTTTAAAAATCTTGAGAAAAGTGGCATGTTGGATGATGTAATTTTCAAATGTAAACACGAGTAAATACACTAAAACACGAATTTAAATACACATTAAAACAGAACAGCACTTTGAAACGTCCAAGTCTGCACTAATTTCCACTCTCCAGTAGGTGGCGATGTTTAACCCCCAAATCTTAACCGTGTCAAACTACAAACCACTCCTAAAACATAGTTTGGTTATACAGATTTATTAGTATTTTACACATACAAAACCAATACAAAACCAATACGAAACCAGATCAGCAGAGACAGTAAACCAGCACGTTAGATGGCAATGCCATTTTAAAGAATCTTCAACGTGAGCAAAGTGAGCAAGTACAAAATCTAACAAAACATTATACATGTACACAATGTGACACATACATTTAAAATAACTTGAAGTAAAATCACACACTGCTGTCGGTGGGTACACTCGTGTTCTGTGGACACATTTAAAGAGCTCTGTCATGGGCAAGGACGGATGAAGGATAGTCTGGGCCCCTGGGCAAAGAGCCCCATAGCAGGGGCCCTCGTGATCAAGGGCCCTCTAATGGTATGCCCTGCTCTTCTCTAGGGCCCCCTGGTAGGGGCTCTCATAACCAGGGCCCTCTAAAAATATGCCCCCCTCTTTCCTAGGACCCCTAATAGCCAGAAGTCGAAGTCAGAGCAGTGCCACAACGCCTCATCCATTTTCATAAGGGGCCCAAAAGCATGGCTAGGGCCCCCAAGAGGCCCTGGGGTCAAAGTCCCTAATAGTCAGAGGATCCTTTAAATGGAGGGCCCTCGGAAATAAAAATATATTGTGTCATAAATGTTGATAGGCATCGCAAAATGTTTTGGGCCTTGGGCCTTGGGCCTTGGGCCTTGGGCCAGGGCTTCCTCCCCCCCCCCCAGGGCCCCCTGACCTCAAGGGCCCCTGGGCGCTGGCCCCACTGGCCCGGTCAGTAATCCAGCCATGGTCATGGGTCACATAATCACTTTGCATGGCTTGGCTTTAAGTGGCACCTATTCAAATATCTTTGGGTTTTTGCAGTGTAGACAGACATGGTGTGTTCAGAGTGAAGTAGATCTGCAGCAGTAGGGCAATGTGTTTTGGACTTTTTTAAGTCATTATAGACAATGAGTCAAAAAGAGACCTCCTTTCACCATAGAGCAAATGTTGATCATTTTTAAGAATCTTTTCACTGTTGCATTCAGAATTATTATATTGCCCACCACACTTTAAGCACGTAGCTACAATAGCATGTGAAATAATAATTTTCACAATCAATGATATTTTCATATTAACGATACATGACAGCTTTAACTGAGAACAATAAAATGTCAGTTTATGACCAAGTTCAACATCAATTATCTGTTTTTCCAACTGCAAGTTACAACGTTCAGGTGAAGGAATTTTGAAAATTGACGGTTTAACAGTTGCCACAGTTATGAGCAAAGATATAGAGGTCCCTTTTGACTTAGTAGAATTAGTTTACAGTTTGTTATCTAATATGTTTACCTCAGTAACTGGAAAATTTAAAATTCAATTAATGTTTAATAAAATTATCTAATGCTATACCACTTCCAAACTTTTTTAAAAGTAGCAATAGTGCTTCTTTATAAAAAGCCCATCTATTTATGGTCCTATGTTTACTATGATGCTAATTAATATCTGAGCTCTTAATATTGACTGATAATGTTTCCATCCTCAAAGCAAATTAAGTCATCTTCAGTAACCAGTCAGCACTGTAGAGCTGTACCACACGGCTACATGTCCTGACAGTCCTGAGGATCTGGGTTTGATTTTTGTCTCCAGTCATTGTCTGTATGTGAGAAGTTTAGCATGTTCTCCTTGTAACCACACAGGTTTTCTTTCAACTCCCAAATCACACAGTAGGTGCATTGGATTGGAGTTTAAGTAACCAAATTAATGAATGAGTGTCTTTTGTGCCTTGTGCCCAGAGTTTTTTGTTAGTGCTGGACCTATAAAAAACTAGAATAACTAGAATCAATCAGAAGGTGAATATAGAGTCTCAGGTCTGGAGCCTAACTTGAAACACTGTCACAAAAAAGCAATACAGCCCTGACAAAGTGGCAGTCTGTTGCAGGGCATCTCACACACATACAACCAATCCACTTTCATGTACATGGGGGGGCTTTAAAATAGTTTGACATGGTGTCCTTTGTTCATGTGGATGATTCATGTCACATTTCCACGACATAAACGATGTTGCTTGTGGTGATGATTTATGAATTTAAATATTTCTGTTTATATTATACTGTAAGAATGTTTAAAATACATATTTCTACACATACTTTGAAGGATTTTCCTATTATTTTAATCTAAGACTCGAGTTCTGTCCTTAAAGTTAGTCTAGCAAACATTCTATTGCTCTTTATTCAGCACATACACACAATGACCACATTTACTGACTAAGAAAGCACAGGAAACAATTGGCACTCATCTAAGTGGTGCTCATTGTAGTGTTATCCTGCTCCTTGTCGTCCCCTACGCTTCATATTTACCAGACCCCAACACAGCCAGTTAAGCCCTGTTTAGGCTCAGTCATTACCTTGAGCTTAAATAAGTATATTGATTGTTTATGAACTAGGTTTGGTCTTGTCTCAATCTCTATTAGAATATAGTATTTTAAGAAATTGTGATAATCATTTCAAGACTAAATATAAAAACAATTATCATTTTAAAGTCAGTAATCAGCTTTATTGCCTCAGTACAATACGTTCTTCCACTGTTGTCAGCGTCTTTGCCTATACCATGAGCTGTTTGTAATTCATAGAACATAATGTTTATTTTTTTAGCCCATTTAAAGGGCTAAATATTGCATCGACCCCTAAACTACCTTACTTCCTGACCCATGGACTTTTTATTGCAATGCAAAAGCCACAGTGATAACAAAATCATTTTCTTTGACTTAAGACATGTGAAAAACTCTATATGGACAGACATATTAGGACACCCCTTCTAATTATTACATTTGTGTGTTTCGGCTATTTTTACTGACAGGTGGAATCAATTCATTATATAAAATAAATAATGTGCTTCCAACTGCAGCAACAGTTTAGGAAAGGCCCTTTCCTATCCCAGCATGATTGTGCCTCTGTGCACAAAACACGATCTTTAAAGACATGAAGAAAAGCTTGGTTTAAAGAAACTCCACTGACCTCAGCCCCACTGAACAGCTTTAAAATGAACTGAAACATCAATTGACCAACATCAGTGCACAGCCATACAATGCTCTTTCAACTGATTAGGCACAAATTCTGACAGACATACTTCAAAGTCTTGTGAGAAGCCTTCTTATTCTAATTTAGCTGAATCAGTATGTGTGAAAGGAGTGCTGAATGAATTGAATAACCCAAACTAAGAAGTATGAAGTACTAAAATTTAAAAGAATTTTCTACCTTGGAATACACATTGTAGTACATTGTGGAATTTTTTTTAATGTGAAGGCATTCACAAGGACCAGGACTGAGAAACACTGACCTGAGTAAATGCTTGACATCAACACACAGGCACATAACAAATCAGTGTCAGCAAACCTCACACTGAACGTGTACACACAACCTCTGACAACCTGACGAGCTCTCTTTACTTTTTATGAATGTGATGTGCATCTGTGTATATGAAAAGTATATAACTCAGCAATGGCTTTGATGGAGAAAAATAATAAGAAATGAACAAGAACTAAAGGGTTTGGTGAACATTTCAAGTCCTAAATATATAAATGTACTACTAAAAAGTTGGCAGACGAAGCCTTACATCTTCACAAGTGAATTCTTACACAGACACTACAGCTATTTCATAAGCCCTGAAAGCAGAGCATCTTCATAGGTGAATTATACATATTTAATTACTGTGGAGCAACACTGCAAAAAATTATTTTTTAATACTAAAATCATTCTTAATTTATTCTAAAAATATTTACCATATTTCAGAAATTAAGTCGTTAGTGAGTGAAAATTACACTGCATTGAATACATAAATAAAACACACAAAGAAGGTGCCAGTAGCGCCCTCTTGTGTAGAAAGTTCTACCTGCTAGTCATCAATGAGGTCTGTTAAATATTTTAAGATACTTTTAATTAAAACGAATAAGAGTTTAGAGATTTATTTGCTAGGGAGTTTATTTATTTTTAATAATCACATAATGCTAAATTTAAGATACATATGCCTATATTTAATATTTTTTTACTTGCCAAGATAAGTGCAGGAAATATACACCACATTAGAACAGTCCACTAGAAATGCAACACTTATTTTTATTTATATACTTTTAGAATTTATACTACGTGTGACACAAAGTGTGACAAAGTTATTAAGTTATTAATTAATTCATAATAATTAAGTTATTGCACCCACATCAATATCACTATTACATCTATATACGTTCAAAGTTTGATATTGGAATAATAAGTGGAACTAATTTATTTAGCTCGAAGTATATTATGACAAGCATTTATTCATTTCGACTGTTATTTTAAATATTTGCATCTTTCCACAATTTCACCAAGAAAAAATATCATCAAGAAAAAAGTCATTTTCTTAAAATAAAAAATAAACACACACCACATAAAAGGTAAATAGATATTACTCTGGTGGACATGGAACATAAAGCCTTTAATTAACCTATTTTACATTATAATGAAACACATGCATATGAGTGTTTAAACTGTGCATGTTGTTTCTGGGTGTGTGAGTATAAAATAAACCCTTTTTGTATAAAATAGTATATTCTGCTATTTATTCGGTTTATTCATTTGTATTGTCAAATCTGCAGCCTGTGCCGTCAGTACAAAAAGAGGTTAGATGTCGGCATTAAATTTCACAGCCTTTTTGTTTTTCTGAATCTTTTTATCTTGAAAAATATTAGAAACAAAACAAAATCATTTATTTAACGGTGATAAAAACAGTGATAAAAATGCCTACACACAGGCTCTCTGTTATCTATGTATTATATTATAATTAAGGCAATTAGAGCCAGAGCTAGAACTGTTTTCACACCAGAGAAGGGTTCTGGTAAAAAGAAAAATGTAAACCACAAAATGTGGTTCTTACACAGAGCTCTACTATCTAAAGCTTATAAATGAAATCCCATAGTTATTAATCAGAAAACAGAAGAAAAAAGTGACTGAGAACACAAAACAAAAATAATGTGACAGAACATAATCAAAATAAACAATCAATTAAGAATAAAAGCAAATAGGAATAATATTAAAAAACCTGTTCAAAATCAGAAGTGGAACTTAGTGTATCGGTGCAGCTGAATCTACAAAGAAGTTTTTTTGAATCAAAACTTATAGTATGGCATCTTCATACTATAAATTTCACAAAAAGTGTAAGCCTAATACTGCACTAAGCTAAGATTTGATCTGAACATGACAACCCATACATACAGTCCAGTGCAAAAGTTTACATCCTCTGTGGTTTTTAAATAGGGACCATAGCCTAGTGGGTAGAGCTTTGGGCCATCAATCAAAAAGGTTGAGAGTTCGATTCTCAGCTCTGCCATGCAGCCACTCTTGGGCCCTTTAGCAAGGCCCGTAACCCTCTCGGCTCCAGGGACGTCATACTATGGCTGACCCTGCGCTCTGACCCCAGCTTTTGAATGAGCTAAGATACACAGAAAAATAATTTCGTTGTACTGTACACCAGTGTATGTATAAATGACAAATAAAGGCCTTCTTCTAAATAGAAAATGTGTACATTTTACAATTTATCTTTAACTACTTTGGAAGTCAAAATGTAAATTTACGGAAGGCACATGAAAGTAAAAATGTGTCTTAGAAAGCTGCATAAAAGTCCCACTTTTTCTTTAATCTAGTCAAATCCAAAAACCCAACTGTAAACCCTTCCACCTTAGTAGACCTCTATCCTGACCCTGACCTTTTATGCAGCTTTCTAAGACCCACCTTCACTCTTATGCACGCTTGGTAAATGTACATTTTGACTTCCAAAGTAGTTAAAGATAAATTGTAAATTTCAGGGGTGGCAACCTGAAACTGAATGCTGCCAGAGATGGGGTCTCACAGAGAGCAGTAATGCATTCAGTGTCATTCACTTATATAGGTAAATAAACCAATAGAGCAGCCAGCAGAGGCCACATTCGCAGCAGCCAATAGTGTCTGTGTGGGCACAGCTGAGACTCATACTTAAGATCTCAGCAGTAATGGGCTAGAGCATTAGACTACTGTGCCAACTGAATTCCCCTTAAATAATCTGTATTTTATATCCAGAGTGTATATCTCATTTGTATACAAAAATGTATTGATAATATGGAACCTGTCATTACCCCTTAATTGGGAATGTAAACTTCTGCACGAGAAACTGTATATATACACACAACAGAGAGAGTGTATGTGGATCAAAGAACTGTAATAAAGGCTTAAGTAGTAGTTATTAAAGGATGAGTTACAGCAACAATCACACTGAGCTAGGTTAATACATGTACACACATTTAATTCTGTATCACAAACCAGACTTTCCCTAGATAGCAGTGTTATGTAGATTCAGTTATGAGGGTTTAGAACTGGGCAGCCAGGTCTAGAGAAAGTGGACACGAGTGATTATAGAATGTAGTCGAATATCCTTACTGCAGCAGTTGGAAGTGAAAAGTTTTTAGGACTGTTATAGCACCCAGCTTTACAACCCTCATTGTCATTGCAGATGTGCAAAGGTGTATGCAGCAATCAGGAAGGCATACTAGTGTGCATCGTGAGTTTACACCCTTGTATACCAGTGTGTATCTGTATCAGTTGGGCACCCTGTGTTTGAGTGTGTGTGTGTGCTGGTGTTTAGCAATCAGCAGAGTTTGGTGTAGCTCCTGACAGAGGTGCAGCCTCCTCCTTCATCTCTATTCCTTCTCCACAGCCATCATCAAATTTCTCCTCCTCTGCTGGGTAGACCACCATACAGAACTTCTGGCCTACGTACGTCATTTTATCTGCAGAAAATAAAATAAAGCAATGATTAAACATGTGTAGGAATAAAACATTCACTGTCTTAACCGCTTATCCAATTAGGGACTCGGGGGGCCTATTCCAGCTTTTCAATGGGCGCAAGGCACACAGTAACACCCTGGACGGGGCACCAGTCCATCACAGGGCAGGCAGACACACCCACCAGTGCACACACACACACCCACCCGGGGTGTATGCGGGGTGTTTCCTGCCTTTCGCCCAATGAATCAGACCCACCGCAACCCTGACCAGGATACAGTGGTGGTAAAACAGACAATGAATGTCACTGACCTCCTTGACACAGATCATTCATTCATTGTCTGTATTACCACCTTTTTATCCTATTCAGGGTCGCGGAAGGGTACGATTCACTGGGCGAAAGGCAGGAAACACCCTGGACAGGACGCCAGTCCATCACAGGGCAAACACACACACACACACACACATACGTAAATTTGGATCTTGACTGCAACATGACTGCAACATGGTTGCAAACTTCATACAGAAAGGACCTGGACCACTCCACTTGGGAATTGAACCCAGAACCTTCTTGCTGTAAGGAGACAGCACTACCCAGTGAGTCACTGTTCTGTCCTTATTTATTTTATAGCATAAAATATGATACATATTATTTACAAATGAATCAAAAGGACAGGAAACCACTAAAGCAACTGTGAGTAAAACAAGAACTACATGACATTATTACCATTACTAGACACCTCACAACTACAGGTTCTGTTCCACTTACCCACAAACGTGTTGAAGCACTGAGGTTTGTTGTCCCAGTAGACACCCAGGAAGTAGACAGGTACTCCAGTAAGCATGATGGCCAGGCCAATTCCACACACCAAAGGCTCAGAGTACAGAGAGAAGATCAGCAGGAAGGCCCAAAACAGCAAATAGATCACCGGCCACACCAGACTGATCTAAGATCGGAACACAGATCAGTGTTATCAGATATTCTTGAGAAAGTCCAACTAGTAGTTCAAGGAGCTCAGTCCTAAGTTTCATATTAAAACCTGTGTTTAAATGACAAATGAGCAGCTCAGGTCCTAAAACGGCATTGTTTATTCTGCTCCAAACACCTGATACAGCTTAAAGCAAGCTTACAGTCAAGCATGGTCAATGAATTTGCTCTTTATATCTAACATATAGTTAAACAGTGAGACAAATGCTCCCTCACAGGGCCAGACTATTTCTAATATGATCAAATGTCTGGAAAAATCTGCATGGGATTTTCCCAGGGACAGACCAGACTGTTTAATTTTATAGAACAATTGTTTGTTTATTTGTTAGGATTTTAACATCATGTTTTACACTTTGTGTAGTTACTCATTACACAAGATTCCTCAGTTCACAAGGTTATATCAAACACAGTTAGGGACAATTTAGTGTCTCCAATTCACCTGACTGCATGTATTTGGACTGTGGGAGGAAACCGGAGCACCCAGAGGAAACCCACACGGACACGGGGAGAACATGCAAACTCCACACAGAAAGGCCCTGGACCACCCCACCTGGGGATCGAACCCAGGACCTTCTTGCTGTGAGGCGACAGTGCTACCCACTTAGCAACCGTGCCGCCTTTTTAGGACAATTTATGCTTTTAATAAGGACACCCAAATAAATTGCAGGCTTTAAAATGTGCTGAACCACACTAAGTATAAAATATCATGTTATATAAGCATAACATTAATGGTACTGTTAGACACTATATAGCACAGAATATAGGATGCAGTGGGAAAGTGTGTGTTGTGTCAATCCACCCACCCAGAATCATGCACATATGCTCTCATGGCTTTTTTTAAAATAAATAAAACCCACCAGATAAATTAAATCAGTTAAATGTGAAGTAAGTGTGGAAAGTTTATAATGTTGTCATTTCCAAAGCATAATCCTTTTAGTTGCTGTAGAGAATCCTGTACAGCAGTGCTTCCCAACGGACCATGGTGCAAAAAAATATATCTTCATATAAGATATAGACCGACAGGAGGATTTAAGAAGTTTAACAAGATTTAGTTCTTCTATAGAAGAACTATAGAACTGAAAAATTGGTGGGAACCCTGAGCTTTTTTCGCTGCATTGACACGCTGCTCCCACCTAGTGGTGATTAGAGACACGAACACCCCAAGAGTATTGGAAATTTAATTGCTCTTGTAGCTATTTCTAATTATTTATTCTTTCTGTGCGGCCCAGTAATAAATGACCCATGGACCAGTGGCCCGGCCCGACCACAGCCCGGTGGTTGGGGACCACTGTTCTACAGGAAATAAAGCTAAATAATGGTGGTCCAGTTGTTTCAGCTAATTACAATTCAGAGCATACAGTTAAAAATAAATAATTAAGAGAAAAATGCACAGGGGCATTGAAGCACCTTCACAAGAACAGAATCAAATGGCAAGCCTAGTTTTTTTTAACTTAGGTTTGCACTGTTTTGCAGGTTTTTAGATTTGTTTATTGGTTCAACGTCATGTGAACACATTGGGTACATTCATGGCAGTATCGTTTATTCTTTACTTATTTAAATATATATTTATATAAAAGAATTTTGTTTATAGTCTTTATTGTTCAGTTTTTGTTTTGTCTGACTTCATATGTGTGCTTTTAGTTTTATATTCATGAACAGTCAGAGAACTGTTCCAGCTTTAACTTTGTTGAAAATTCCTTATGGTTTGGAAAAAATAAAGTCTCTGCCACTCTTGTAGATACTCAGTCAGTTCAGTCAGTTCAGGTTTTTAGAAGGTTTTAGGATAAATCCATACTTCTTGTTGTACTGTTCATAGCCAACCTTCCCAAGATGTAATCACATTCAGTACTGGCCCTGAGACTCAGCTACTGGAATATTTTGAACTGAGTGTTGAGCTGACATAATAACAAGGACAGTTTTCACTCAGGACTTACTTTGATTGGTCGTTGCATGTCAGGCTGTTTAATGCGCAGTACAATCTGCCCGGCGACTGTGACACCATAGAAGAGGTAGTTGATGAAGCCTACATAGTTGATCAGTGTGTACATGTCACTAGTGCACAGCATCAAGAGGGTTGAGATACACTGGCAAGAGAAAACACAGAAGAAAGAAATAAGGAACGACACGATTTAGCCACATTTACAGTTAAAAAGAAAGTTTACAGGAGAAGTTTGCTAGTATACAGTTCTTAAAGTTGAGGCTTGGAGTTTTAAAATGTGTAAATCTGTATTAGAGAGTAAAATAGGAACCTAAAACTCAGTAACCAGCAAATGGTTGCCATCACTTTAAGAATCAAACTCTTGTTTCAGAATATGGGCGTTGTCTAATTAAAGCTGTCTAATTACAATTAATTAGTTTTTGGCTATTTTTTATTTGCCCCCCAAAAGTTTGCTAATAAATTAAAACTGAACGATAATGAGAATGTACTATCCCGGTATTAATCACCAGATGGCAGCAGACATTCACATAGTTCTTTACTTTATGGAATATTCTGGCTGTAAAGTGATGAAAAAGCAGGTTCTACAATCCCTCACTTACATGTCATTGTGATTTAAGTAATATGAATATACAATGAATTAATTAATATATATATATAAGCATATGAAAAAGTGTAGCTGCATGGTACATGTTTAAATAACAGTATTATTGCACTTCAGCTTACAATAGTGGTGAGATGGGTGGGTGGGGTACGGGGGGGGAAAAAAACTGTTTTTAAGTCGTGAGGTGCGTGTCCTTAAAATCCTATAAAGTGTCCAGAATGAGTTGCATCGTTCAGAATCCCTCTGGCTCTGTTTGGCAGCAAGTTCTGAAGATGTCCTCCAGTGTGGGCAGGGACCGACCACTAATTTTTTGGGCAGTGTGTATAACCCTTTGGAGGACTTTCCTGTCTGCTACTGTGCAGTTGGCGTACCATGCATTAATACAGTAAGTCAGTATGCTCTCTACAGAGCAGTGGTAGAACGTCACCAAAAACTCAGTGTTCAGGTTGTTTTTCTCAGAAAATATAGCTGCAGTTAAGCTTGTTTGACCAGAGCGATGGTGTTTGTGGTCCAGGAGAGGTCCTCTGTGATGTGGGTCCCCAGAAACAATGTCATGAAATTCATTGTTCTGTTATATACAATTTATTTAATTTCCTTTAAGTAAAAAAATATTTTTGCAAATGCAATAGTACTTTCATTTTCAGCATAAATAATTAGGACAGCCACATTCAATCATTGTATTACTAAAATATATTTTTTTAAAAACTGTGTTGAATAAAATGGGTACACATAATTAATAATAGGTTTTAGACATAATGAAGAACATCTTTAAGATTAATTTGCATTAATAAAAAAGGCTTTTGTTTTGGCATTGTTTTAGCAAAAGTGTGCACAGGAATTTGGGTCACTAAAAAGGCCTGAATAACACTGCTGGTACAATAAAAAACCTTTTGAAATATTTACAAAAATCCTACTGAAATATTTGGTGCTGTTTTTCTCTGTCATTATTCAGTGGTCCATTATAACCCAATAATGTAAAAAAGATTTAAAAGTTAACTATCATACACTAATATATTAATAATAAATAAATAAATAAATAATAAAATAAATAAAAATAAATATATTAAAAAAATATGTTAGCAAAATCTTAGCAAAAAAGTTAGCAAAATGTTAACATGGTTACTTTATTAAATATTATTATTAATATTAACAATTAAATAACAGAAAACAAACTTATAAAAATATAAAATATAAAAATGTTGCGAGTGTCTTAAGCCCAGGTTAAATAAAAAAAAAAAATTTAGTTTTAATAAAACATTTTAATTGAATGACCATTTTAAACCATACCTAATTTGGATTTTACATGCTTTCACCCCTTATAGTAGCACAAAGTTGATTACATACACCAAGATCATGTGGCAGTAAAAAAATGGCTGCTTTAAAAAATGAAAATTCAGCAAATTTTGTATAGCTGATTCTCACCACTTCTTTATTTTGGCAGCATTTTGGTGCTGAAACTGAACTTTTTTTTTACCCAGTGTAATCACTTAATTTCTCCTGTATGTAAGACTCACAGTAAAGAGCAGAGCTGGAATTGGGGTGCAGCGCTTCACGTGAATCATAGCTAGAAGGCTGGGAAGATGACCCTCTCTGGCACCAGCGAAGAACAACCTGTCAGGAGAAGGAGAATGATTTCATTGGAAGGAATTATATACACAGCGAAAGACACCGGAGACTCAGTACAAAGGGGAATGACAAAGAAAGACAGACGGGGATCACAGACAGCGGCACGACTAGAAGACATATCTGAACTGCCAGGTCAGTGTTTAAAAAAGACACTGACATTGCATGTGAACACAACATGAGACAGAGACCAGACAGTGGGCACAAGATGATGTCCTGTGTTCACATGTAATCACAAAGAATGAATGCATAGATGGAGTGATGTAGACTGACCGAGAGGAGGTGAAGAGGGAGCCGTTGACTCCCCCAAAGGTGGACAGAGCCACCGAGATGGGCATGATCCATGACATCACTCCCAGCAGCTTTTCACCAAATGTCTGGGAGAGAGCAAAACAGTGGTGAACCAACGAACAAGACCAAAAGTGCAAAGCAGAGCGTGAGAGAGTGGAAGGAAATAATAATCCTGCTGTATGAATGTTTTATTATTATATAATCTCTTTCTGCATTTTCCCCTGTATCTCCCAATGTAGTCATATCCAATTCTCTTTGCTGCATACCCTAAATCAGGGTTTTTTCAAACTTTTTTTTCCAAGCGGCCCACATCTTTCTCTCGCTGTACAATCTGATCCCACTGTGGTTTACAAGATGTAACATAAAGCCTTCACAAGGGGGCATTCACATACAATTTTTTGATTATTATTATTTTTCTCTGCAACCCAATCTTTTGGCTCAGGGTTAAAAAAAACCCTGGCCTAAATGAAAAGGGCTGTACCTAACACACCCCCTCCTCTCTGACTCTTTGTAGTTCTTTTAACCTGCCCAAGGCGGGTTTATACAGGGATCAGAATCATATACAGAGAGTCACAAACTGCTCATTACCAGCCAGTCAGCAGAGGCCGCACTTGCAGCATTAATGAAGGAATTCATTCAGCCTACCCTCCCACCCTCAGACATAGCCAATAATGTCTGTGTTTCACCCAGCCGGCTAATAGCAGGGCAGAGATGAGAACTTTAAAGTTTAAGATCTCAGCGGTGGTCTGCCAAATGCCCTCTGTATGATTAATGTTAACCAGTAGTACTGAATCTAGCAAAGTGTGTGATATAATATCTGTAGGTGGCACATTGGCTCTATTAGGAAGTCAATGCAAGTATCAATTGTGAGAAGGTGAACTTAATTGATACTTAGATATGTCTCATGATATTGCAAACAAATCTTAGCAAACACTTTCTAGTCAGTAATGATTTGCATATATTAGCTTCATTTAAACTCAGCTCTGCTCAGAGGTGACCAGTTATTTCGAGATGGTTTGATTCAGGACTCACCACGGCGACAGCATTGGAGGCCAGAAGCTCCTGAGGGCTCATAGCGGTGACGTAGGCAATGTTTGCGAAAACATAAACGAACGTCACCAACGGGATCGAGATGAAGATGGCCCGAGGTAGGTTTCTGTGCAGAGAGGAAGATAAATAGGAGGTCAGTATTTGTTTGAAGTGTTAAGTAGATTTGGGATTTAAATGCCATGTATGGTATTAAATATTTGTAATTTAAAATTTGTTGAAAGTTTATATTATTTACCAAAATACCAGTTGCTAGTACTAGAGCTCTCAAAGTCTTTCTGATTTCTCATGGTGTTTATACTGTCCACATGTTATGGTGTTATCAATATTGCTAGGGCATTTTCTGGTAATGTACCATCTATAAATATCCAAACAAACATTTGGTTAGTTAGCATTTAGTCATTTTAGATATATTAACTGGCTGAATAGGGTGCCCTAATTCTTTACCAATTACCTCAAGAACTTGGAAACACCTGCCACTGAGTACTTTGTGGGTTTTGTAGTTTCCATTTTTTTATGTCTTAGTTTATGAGTCAGATGAGCCTAGAGTGTTTGCGTAGGTTAAACTCCATAAGGCATTCGACAAGATAAGCTGTTATCAAGGACAAAACTCAATGAAATAAGTCCACTGCTGGGTATGCTACACTATTAAGCACAGCAGCTCTACTTTTATGATACTTGGTAGCCCATAACTTGAAACATCTTCCATGTCATAAATGTAACTTATAACGACAATAAAGATTAAGTGACCCCAGTGAATCCGGATACTTGTAAGTTTACGTTCAGATTCTTAAGGCTACATATCAGTGTTTGCTTTATTGTTTAATATTAAGCAAAAATTCCATTAAGCATAATCTTTTATTTTTGATATGGTATCAGATTGCTAACTGTGAATACAAGGCAAGCCTTGCTCAGTGGCCCAACAGCAGCAACTTGGCAGTGATGGGGCTTAAACCAGCAACATTTTGATCACTAGTCCAACGCCTTAAAAACTAAGCTACCACTGGCACCAGATCACTGAAGTGTTGGTATTGTAACAACTCTACTAGCATCCATCCATGTCTAGTCCACACTTATATTTAAGTCTATACAGTGGTACTTTGAAACTCAACATCAATTGGTTCTGGGACTGGTGTTAAGTTTAAAAGGCGTTGGGTTTCAAGATAATTTTTCCCATAAGGATGTTTGGGAAACCTGTTGAGGCGAACTGCATATATTTTAGGCTAATGTAAAATAATGGGGTTGTTTTTGACACTTATACACTGAAAATAACAAACCTCGAGCTGTAACAATTTTAAAAGTGAAACAGGAGGAAAATCCAGATGAACACAGATACATGTGGAGTGAATCTGACGTTATTCCACACAAATGCAGATTCGCCTCATATTCACACTTTGATGACGTCTTACTGCACAGCTCAAGCCGAGCGCTGAACAAAGCGACTGTTCATTGTTAAATTGAAGTTAAATAAATACATTTTTAAAAAACAAACTGAACATGTTGAGTTTAAGGGTTGAGTTTAATATACATATTATAATAGTACGTTTTGTCCCATGTTTAGCATATTATGCATTTTTTTTATGCCTGGCCTTGAGGCAAATTGCTTGCATGATCCAGTATGAATTATTTTTTAATAATAAACCGTTTTTCTTCTACAGTAAATTCAGGCTTTAAAACCATTCCAAACCAGCTTGTCTATGAATTTCCTAGAATGTTTTGTAGACATGTGAATTTTTTTAACATGGTGTACAATGTGCCATGTAGGCAGAAACTTAGAGCTTACACATAGGGGTCCACCAGCTCCTCGGTCACATAGTTCAGGAAGTTCCAGCCTCCATAAGCAAAAGAACCTTGCAGAAATGCAAGTGCTATGAGACCAACGTTGTAGTCCTGGAAGGGCTCGAAAGCATTCACTGGCTCCAACCAATAATACTCGCCTGCAGAGACAAATAAAGAGTAAACGGTTTATGTTTTAAAATTTTTTAAATACTAAATCATTGTAAGCCATAAAGGCTAAATGGACAAAGTATGTGGACACCCCTCCTAATTGCTAACAGGTGTTTAAAATAAAGCATGTGGTTCTAGCATGACTGTGCACATAGACACTGACGAGTCACAAATTCCACACAGACACACTTCAGAATCATGTGTAATGCCTTCCCAGGAAAGTATAGGCTCTTATAGTTGCAAAGAGGTGTTAGGGAGATAATTTCATTTTCAGCATTGCTTCATTCTAGTCCGGTTCCTCTTGAAACACTGGGCGCTAGGCAGGAATACACCCCAGACAGGGCGCCAATCCATTGCAGGGCTTCAGCAATTCCCACTCAGGTCATGTCTGTATAAGTGCATGGCTGGCCAAGAACAACTGCTGGGATTCAAAACCGGATTTCAGTGATGGTGGGCAAGCATAATGGACCGCTGCACCACCAGAGCGCCCACCATATTAATGCTCACTTGGTAATCCAATGTCCAGCAAGCATATAGTCGGGGGACTAAGTACTTTTGGTTCTAGAGTGCAGCTCTTTGCTCTCCTTAATCCATGTTTGTACATAAATGAGCAATGTACCACTCACTAGTTCTTCAACAACGCCACTGACCGTGTAACACCCAGCATTCCTGTTTTCTTTCTGTATTCAGTATTTTATACCTACTGTCACTTCTGCTGTATCAGAAGAGTGGGTGGAACAAAGCCTGTAATAACTGTCCCCTCTCTACTTTAATCTCAGCTAATCCCTGATAATGCCATGAATCTAAAAACAGAATTAAATCAGCTTTTCTGTGGTAGTGGCTTTGACTTTCTCAGACTAAAATGTGCTGTGCTTTCAGATTTGTATATTCATATAACATCTATAACAAAAAATTGTATAAAATAACTGTATAAAAGAACTTCTTATATATATTTATATATAGACACATTCATTAAAATTCAGAAAATTCTGAAGTCTGAACGGTTATACGTAAATAGGTGATAAGTTATTACATTACTTTTTTTTTTAAAAATAATAATCATCAGTGCTATACTTTTACAGTTGTTTGGTAAAAGCAATAAAAACTCTTGGAACTCTTACCCTTGCAAATCTGCACGATACCCATAATGATGATGAGGATGAGGGCACACAGCTTCCCGGCTGTGAACACATCCTGCACACGCGTGGCCCAGCGTACACTGGCGCAGTTCACCCATGTCAGCAACACTAAAACATACACAGATGGGAAGAAACACCTAAATTAACAGATTTCATTTTTCACCATTGCAGACCTGATAGACCTTCAGCAGCTCCCAAATCTCTTACATTATTATTGACTTAAATTTAATTTAATTATGTGTCTTACTTATATGTTTTTAAGCAAACAATGACCTAAGACGTACACACAATGCATTGACCTGCAGTGATATAGTTTAAAATTTGGTAATTCTTTATTGTTCTGCTGCTTTTTAGAAAATTTGCAGAGCGTTTACATGATGTGCACATCAATTACAGGTCTTTTTTTAATAGAATAGAGAAGAATAGATCAGCCATAACATTAAAACCACCTCCTTGTTTCTACACTCACTGTCCATTTTATCAGCTCCACTTACCATATAGAAGCACTTTGTAGTTCTACATATACTGACTGTAGTCCATCTGTTTCTTTACATACCTTTTTAGCCTGCTTTCATCCTGTTCTTCAATGGTCAGGACCCCCACAGGACCACTACAGAGTAGGTATTATTTGGGTCGTGGATTGTTCTCAGCATTGTAGTGACACTGACATGGTGGTGGTGTGTTAGTGTGTGTTGTGCTGGTGTAAGTGGATAACATACAGCAGCACTGCTGGAGTTTTTAAATGCCGTGTCCACTCACTGTCCACTCTATTAGACAATCTTACCTAGTTGGTCCACCTTGTAGATGTAAAGTCAGAGACAATCACTCATCTATTGCTGCTGTTCGAGTTGGTCATCTTCTAGACCTTCATCAGTAGGACGCTGCCCATGGGGCACTGTTGGCTGGATATTTTGGGTTGGTTGACTATTCTCAGTCCAGCAGTGACAGTGAGGTGTTTTAAAACTCCATCAGCGCTGCTGTGTCTGATCCACTCATACCAGCACAACACACACTAACACACCACCACCATGTCAGTGTCACTGCAGTGCAGAGAATGATCCACCACCCAAATAATACCTGCTCTGTGGTGGTCCTGTGGGGGTCCTGACCATTGAAAAACAGGGTGAAAGCAGGCTAAAAAAAGTATGTAGAGAAACTGGACTACAGTCAATAATTGTAGAACTACAAAGTGCTTCTATATGGTAAGTGGAGCTGATAAAATGGACAGTGAATGTAGAAACAAGGAGGTGGTCATGTTATGCCTGATCGGTGTACATATACAGGTGTACAGTACAACGAAATTCTGTCTTCGCAAATCCTAGTCTGTTTGGAAGCTGGGGTCAGAGCACAGGGTCAGCCATTGCACGGTCTTCATCCTTTAGTACAGATTTCTACAGGTTTTAATACTGTAACCTAGAAGTACTAAGTAAACCGATTATATATAAAAAAAAGTTATGATTTACATAATTACATTTGCAGTACTTATTTAGCCCCTGTTTATAATCACATCAATTATAGGATCCATTAGGAAGGCAAAAAACACTACATAAGCTCTCTACTACAGTATAACAAACACAGATCTCGGATTAATGTGCTGTTGTTAGTATATGAATGCTGGGCTAGGAATCCTGTTTTATACAGTGTGGTTAAATAAGATGAGTCAGGTAAAAAAAAAAAAGCAGTCACCAACAGCATGTAAAAGCTTAGCACACAGTTTTCACTGAGGAAGACGCATGTGACTGATGTGCAGTAGTAAGCCATAAACAGAAAGGTCATGGCATAAAAAGGTCATGCTATCTATGATCATTAAGTGTAATTGTAAAGTAATCAACCCCTGTACTAATAAAAAAATTCAGTTTAACACGTGCACACGTATTGTATGTAGACCTGTCTCGAACATAAAATTTTAGCTGATAATTCACTTACACCTTTACTCCATGTGTAGTTAATGATTATATTACTGACATTAATGGGCAAAAAATGAAGTCCTTATAATTGTGTAAATACAGTACTACAGAAAACAGTTCATGCTCATTTAGTGAACTTTGAATATAACAATTATGTAATTTTACTGAAAATGTTACTTTATAAGCAAACTGTATGTGGACACCTGACCATGATCTTGTTTGACCTCTTATTTTAAAGCCATGAGCAATGATCTGGATTGTTGTCTGCTAACCACCCCCACCCCAAATCCCAAACAGCCCCCACTATTATGCAAAGGCTTTTTATAGGAGTGTTTCTAGTGGTACCTTGTAACTCAACGTCCCCTAAACTCAAAATCTGAAACACAATGCCCTTCATCAAGAAATTTGTACCCTTAAACTCAGTGTTAATTTTTTAAAAATGTATTTATTTAATTTCAAATTAACAATGAACAGTCGCAAAAAGTTTTGTTTAGCACGCGGCTTGAGCAGTGCAGCAAAACTTTCTTTTTTAAATGCATTTTCACCCCATTTTCCTCTCGATTAAGCACACTCAATTTTGTCTTCCGCTGCTACCAGAGATACCAGATTGCATCCGAGGAGAGCACGTCGCTGTACACGCCTCTTCAGATACATGCACAGCCCTTCTCTTCTCGCCCCTGCATTCTGCACAGTCGTCTCTTCCGCCAATCAGGGTCCTTACACAGCATATGAAGACCCACCCACCCACACATAGTCCAGCCCCCACCCTGCAGAAACGGTGGCCAAATAGCATCTGCTGCAGGCACTGCCAATTACGCCCGCTAGATGGCACCCAGCCGACCGGAGGCAACGAGGAGTTTAGAAACTCTGTGCTGGTGTGCAAGCATGTGTGTTATTTTCAGTGTATAAGTGTCAAAAACCACCCCATTATTTTACATAAGCTTAAAATATATGTAGTTCCACGGAACCATGGAACACATTAACAGGTTTTCCATACATCCTTATGAGAAAAATACCTTGAAACTCGACACCTTTTAAACTCAACACTGCTCCCAGAACCAGTTGACGTTGAGTTTCAGGGTACCACTGTATTAACCTTCAGTCATTAACGACCACTTTATCATGGTTGGTCCAAAGCCTATCCTAAAAACAATGGAAAAGTGTCAAACCCATGCCAATCTATCACGGGGCATCACAAGCACCCTTTTACCCTCTTACTCAGTCCTAGCAGTTCTAGGAAAATATTAGCTGTTCAAAAATAACCTTGTGATCCCACACTGATCAACTAATGAAACATTTACTGCGACCAGAAAATCTTAATAGCTCCAACCAAGCACAAAGAACACCCTCAAGGACACACACACACACTTTCAGTGCACTTGCATTCAGTCTAAACAAGCTCGAGTTGAACAGTGTTTTGTTCAGTGTAAGAATAAATGCTTACATGGAACAAGAAATATGCTACAGACATTAGTAACAAATGCACTTACTAATCTTTTTACCCTCTACCTCTACCATTGTTCCAACAGGGTTTTATCATATTTGTTCTTATACTGTTGTCTACTTGCACTAGAGTAAGTAGTTTACTGTGAATGCACTTCTGTAAGTCTCTCTGTATAAAAGCGTCAGCTAAATTCTGAAGATGTAAACAGAAGTGTAAATATAAGAGGAAGCTACAGTTTTATCTTTCTGTTGGTGGAGTAAGTATAAACAGCCGTTCATGACAGATGACTACACCCGAGCAAACACGTAAACAGCTAAAAAAAGAAACTGCTGTTCTGTGAACCCTGTGCTACTCAACGCTATGTTCCAGCCATGTTTACGATTATCTGTCATACTTCGGGGTTGGCTACAATGAACTAGAATTCCGATTGCACTATTTTCCTTGGCGGTGCACCAGAAGGCCTTGGGAAACTGACTGCATGCAATGTAATAAAAATAACACATATAAAATTGATGCAAGTGTTTTGTTTGTAATTTACATAAAAGCTTTTAGGCTTAAGAAAAAAAATCTATGTTTTGACTGATGCAATGCGGTTTAGCAAAATTATGCTGTGATGTGGAAATAGTCATTAATTTATTTATTCATTCATTTGGTTTAGGAACAAGAAAAAATTAATAAAAGAAAATGTTACAAAAATTACCAGGCTGTGGGAGGTTAGTGTTTAAGGCTCTGGTTTCTAGTTATCAGAAAGCTGATTAAAACCCAACCCACAAAGTTGCCACTATTGAGCCCCTAAGCAAGGCCCTAAACCCTCAATTGCTTGCACTGAATTCAGTCACAATAGTAAGTCATGGTTAAGGGCATTGCTCAATGGCCCAACACCATCAACCCGGCAGTCGTGGGGCATGAATCAGCGACCATTCAATTAGTTTAGTACCTAAGCTTAAACCACCCTATAAAGCCACTTAAAAGCTATCAGGGGCCAAATTAAGGCCAGCGCCCGAAAAGGGGCTCAAACCCACGACCCAGAGATTTGGTGGATCATTCTCAGCACTGCAGTGACACGGACATGGTGGTGGTGTGTTAGTGTGTGTTGTGCTGGTGCTATGAGTGGATCAGAAACAGCAGCGCTGATGGAGTTTTTAAACACCTCACTGTCACTGCTGGACTGAGAATAGTCCACCAAATTTCCAGCCAACAGCGCCCTGTGGGCAGCATCCTGTGATCAATGATGAAGGTCTAGAAGATGACCAACTCAAACAGAAGCAATTGATGAGCGATCGTCTCTGATTTTACATCTACAAGGTGGGCCAACTAGGTAGGAGTGTCTAATAGAGTGGACAGTGAGTGGACATGGTATTTAAAAACTCCAGCAGCGCTGCTGTGTCCGATCCGCTTATTCCAGCACAACACACACTAACACACCACCACCATGTCAGTGTTACTGCAGTGCTGAGAATGATCCACCACCTAAATAATACCTGCTCTAATACCTGCTCTGTGGTGGTCCTGACCATTGAAAAACAGGGTGAAAGCAGGCAAAAAAAGTATGCAGAGAAACAGATGGACTACAGTCAATAATTGTAGAACTACAAAGTGCTCCTATATGGCAAGTGGAGCTGATAAAATGGACTGTGAGTGTAGAAACAAGGAGGTGGTTTTAATGTTATGGCTAATCAGTGTATATTGAGAAGATGATGGTACATTGCAAACCAAAACTTGTTTACAATGTAAATTAATCCTTTTTTATACTCTGCACTGGTATCTAATATTTTCCTTAAATAGCGATAACAATTAAATGTTTCCTGCAGCAACTGATGAATAATGAACTGTACAGGATACATGATGGGTCTTAGCAAGTCTGCAATACAAAAGTCCAAGAGATATCTTATAGTTCAGGTTACAAGTCATTATAAAGTTTAATCATTTTTCTTGTCCTAGAACCATCAGAAAGATAAACATGGACATATGAAGCCAATCCAGATGATCTTTACAACCAGAGCCAACCAGAATACAGAGTCCCCAGGGCAATTCCACATTGTCTAATGGCACAACTCCGAGAAACACAAGACACAACACAGAAATATGCTCCTGGAACAGCACCCCTTCTGTACCTCCTATTACAAGGGCTTGGTAAACAGGTAAAATCAGGTCAGACTCACTACTCAACAAAAGGGAGGGACAAGATGTTCTTACAAACCACAAATGCAATAAAGATGTAATACCAGCAAACCACCTGCTCAGAAAAGTTCTTATACCTGATATGGGCCATATAACAAGGTGGTAAAAGTCAGTGTCGCCCATATTTTGTTCATGATTAATAAAAGATAACATTGGGTGGTTGGAATTTCTTTGATCACAATGGCCTGGTTAATAAACATTATCTCAGAACTTGCTTTAAAAAAAGTAGTTTGAAGCTATTTTGACTAAGAGGTCCAGAACAGTTTTGTCTCAATGCTTTTATAAATTATCATATTGGCCTAATTTGGTCAAATTAATGCTGGCATATTTTCAGAGACATGACAATATTTGATATGTTGAAATAAAATTACTGTGACTAATTCTTATAACAGCTAAACAGTTCTTACTTTTAAATGTTGTACTCAACATTGAACCCGTCAGCACAGGGTGTAGGCATGAGCCTATGTAGAGTATTACAACAGACAGATAACTGCAGGGTATTAAATACTTGCTCACACCTAGGAACAATTTGGAGTAGCCAATCCACCTACTATTAGATAATTTCCGACACGTGCACCGCCCTCCTCTTCTCGCCCCTGCATTCTGCACAGGCGTCTCTTCCGCCAATCAGGGTCCTTGCACAGCGTATGATACGGTGGCCCCCCCTGCAGATACGGTGGCCAATTAGTATCTGCTGCAGGCACTGCCAATTATGCCGACCGGCAGCAACGCCAAGTTTCGAACAGAGGAGTTCAGAATCTCGGTGCTAATGTGCTAGCGGAATATCCCAATGAGTCACCTGGGCGCACCATACTCTACTTATGATCATGATTCAAATTATTTGGGGGGGGGGGGGGGGGGGAGGGAGCTCAGACTCCTAAACACTTGGTTTGTTTATTAGGATTTTAACGTCATGTTTTACACTTTGGTTACATTCATGACAGGAATGGTAGTCACTCATTACACAAGGTTCATTAATTCACACAAGGTTATATCAAACACAGTTCTGGACAATTTAGTGTTGCCAATTCACCTCACTTGCATGTCTTTGAACTGTGGGAGGAAACCGGAGCACCCGGAGGAAACCCACGCGGACACGGGGAGAACATGCAAACTCCACACAGAAAGGACCCGGACCGCCCCACCTGGGGATCGAACCCAGGACCTTCTTGCTGTGAGGCGACAGTGCTACCCACTTAGCCACCGTGCCGCCCCTAAACACTTGGACGCCCCCAAAAAAGGTAAACTGTAACTTCAGGCAAGACTTTGAATATATATGCATTATATGGGCAAAAGCATTGGGACACCCCTTCTTATTATTAGACTAATGTTTTTCAGCCGAAATTCCTAACAGGTGTGAAAAATTAAATAAATAAGTAAAATATTCTAAGGAAATATGCTTTTAACATTGCAGCTACAGTTTAGGGAAGGCCCTTTCCTGTTCTAGCATGACTAAACCGAGCTTTTCTTCATGTCTTCAAAGAAACTTTAGTGGCCTGCAAAGCGCCCTGACCTCAACCCAACTGAACAGTTTTGGAATGAACTGGAACATCAGTTGTTTTCTTGACCAACATCTCCCAGTCATACAAATAACCTTTTGACCAAATGCCACAAATTCCCACTGACATACTTTATATTGTGAGAAACCTCCTCCTAAGAGTGGCTGTTGTTCTAGCTTAAAAGATCAAATAGAGGTCACTCTATTTTAATTCAATTTGTTTTTGAAATGGGATGCCCAAGAAGCTCACAATCAGGTGCCCAAATTCTTTTGGCCTTATGATGTAATTGCAAGTATGCAGTTTTGTCCCCTGTGTGCTACAAGAGATATACAATGATACAATGATATACAGATCTATAGATATTACAGATCTCTTTTTCTCTCACTCTCTGTATTTCCGTTATTCTGACACTGTCAGGTCTACAACCAGCCTGTAGTATTTAAGAAAGAAGTGTGAAGTTTTGCTTTGCTCTCTTTCCCACAATGTCCGTCTTCTCGGCATCTTTCACACATCCACATTAAGGCCAAAATTTGTGGACACCTCTTCAAATTATTGGGTTAAGGTGTTGAACAACATCCATGTGTAATAATTAAATCAGATGTTTTCAACTTTGTAGCAGCAATTCTAGGAAGATATGGGAAGACTGCACAGAACCCAATGTTGGCTTCAATTGGAGAGAAATATCTGGACAGGAGATGGCATTCATAGGAGAAGCTTCAGACCCACTGTGACCCTAAACTGGAGAATTTGTTTACTGAAAATAAATTTCACCCATGTCGCGAGACTGGAATACAACTTCATGAGGGCATCAATCACAACCGACTTTGGAAAAAACACCTCTCAAAAAGCATATGCCCAGAAAGCCTTTCAACACAAGTGTCAGTCTCAATCCAGGCTATTTTTGGCCCAATAGCAGTGATTGGAATAGATCTGATTTGTGATTTGGTGTCGGTTTTCCAGTTCAGCTCTCCATTTTACACTCCCTGCATGAAATCAGATCTGTTCCTGGGTCAGATGTACCTTTCCCGAACTGTGTTAGCTCTGCTGCAAAGATCTTGATCAAGAGGGTTGTTATGGCAACACCAGCCTTTTATAAGAAAAAGCTGTGTACGAAATACGACTGAAAACTGTCTGGTATGAGTAAAAGGCGAATAAGAGCAAGATAATCACAAACAGATTTTACTTTTATATAAACGGTTGCTTTTGTGGTGAGATGGTCTGGTGGAGGGGGGGGTAAACAACAGAAAAAAGTCATTTAAACTTTAATCATACCATATATTTCCACCTGTGTAGATTAGGCATGACATTTTGAAGACCTCCTTGATTCTACACTCACTGTCCATGTTATCAGCTCCACCTACCATATAGAAGCACTTTGTAGTTCTACAATCACTGACTGTAGTCCATCTGTTTCTCTGCATGCTATTGTCTTTCACCCTGTTTTTCAATGGTCAGGACTCTCCCAGGACCACTACAGAGTAGGTATTATTTGGGTGGTGGATCATTCTCAGTACTGCAATGACACTGACATGGTGGTGGTGTGTTTGTGTTTTGCTGTGAATCAGACACAGTGAGGTGTTTTCTCAGTCCAGCAGTGACAGCAGCGCTGATGGAGTTTTTATAGTCCACCAACCAAAAACATCCAGCCAACAGCACCCCTTGGGCAGCGACCTGTGACCACGGATGAAGGTCTAGAAGATGACCAACTCAAACAGCAGCAATAGATGAGCGATCGTCTCTGACTTTACATCTACAAGGTGGACCGACTAGGTAGGAGTGTCTAATAGAGTGGACAGTGAGTGGACACGGTATTTAAAAACTCCAGCAGCGCTGCTGTGTCTTATCCACTCATACCAGCACAACACACACTAACACACCACCACCATGTCAGTGTTATTGCAGTGCTGAGAATGATCCACCACCTAAATAATACCTGCTCTGTAGTGGTCCTGTGGGGGTCCTGACCATTGAAGAACAGGGTGAAAGCAGGCTAAAAAGGTATGTAGAGAAACAGATGGACTACAGTCAGTAATTGTAGAACTACAAAGTGCTTCTATATGGTAAGTGGGTGCAGAAACAAGGAGGTGGTTTTAATGTTTAAGTGTGTACTGTAAGAATTACCATACATCACATCTGAAAATGTTATGCAAGGACCTAAGAATTTTTGGTTTGGTGTAGATTCACGTTCGAATCTCAGCATTACTGAGCTAGCATTATACTGATTGGTGTAGTCGCATACCATAAAGGTATATCTGAGCGACTGCAGATTTTAATACACCACCTCCTTACTTCTCTAAATTTAGATTGTGCAACACAATGTTACCCTGTTTTTGTTAAAACCAAAACAGGAATCGGGGATAAGAACCAAAACACGAGTCCAGTTTTACTGAGAAGAAAGAGCCAAGGTCGATTTATACAACATGTTAAAAAGCAGCAGGTGTATACTTAGACAGCTTATGTGGAGGCATGGAGGTGCTAAAGGCAGATGCCACCCAAAGCTTTATGCCAATGTACTGAAGCTGGGTGGTGTTAAATTAATAACATGTGCATATTATTTTAATACTGACTATTATGTTATAAACACCAGTTTTCTGTGCCAAGCAGGTTTTGCCAAGCCTGGAAAAACAGTCCTATTATAATCCTTTATACTTAAGCTAATAGTAGGTTTTGCTTGCTTTTTGCTCATTAGTTACCCACCATAAATATTTAACTCTTTTAAGGTACCATCTATCTACAAAAAAGTTATTTAGTAAAGCATTGTGTAATACTTGAAGTGTGCATTTGTTGTCTCATTTGCCCTCATCTTTAATATTTTATTTCCCCTTTTTTCTCCCTTGTATGTCTTCCCCCTCCCCCATAGAGAACAACAATGACTTACAGAGGCAGATGGCGGCGAGCAGGCGAAGGCCGTTCTCTGGGGGGAAGCAGGTGGGGAACAGCGGCTGCAAGACGTAGTTAGAGAAGGTGAGAGCAATGACGGCCTGGTTTGTTGGATAGATCACCAGCACTGCGATCCACAACCTCAAAAACCTGCAAGAGACGAGCACAAGGATTTACAAACATGACCTAATGGTATCGTCCATGATACAGTGTGTCAGGATTTAAATAGAGGCATGTCCAGGTTAGACTAACCAGATTAGTAGCCGGGCATATGCACTTCAAGGCCTGAAGTATGTTTTGAAATGGGATATCCAACAAGCTCGTGATCAGGTGGACACTCAAGACCAACTCGATGGTAATAGTTTTGTAATGGAATGTCCAACAAGCTCATGGTCATGAGCTTGTTGGACATTCCATTACAAAACTATTAACATCGAGGTGGCCCCTTCTAGAACTGTCTCCAAGTCGAGAGCATTTGTGATGTCAATGTGACTTCTAATACTTTTGACCATATCATGGATTTATGGGTTACTGACCAATGGGTTAATCATTAACATCCATATTTTGTACTTGGACAGCGTGAAGAATTATGATCTCCTGACCTGGACTCCTTGGTACAGAAAGCTATGGAATGAAATATCAGCTATGAGCTTTAAAAATTCTAGCTCAATAAATTTAGGTTAATGACTTGAGGACTTGGCTCTCCACCACTCTACTAATCATAAGGGGCAGACCTATGACCTTTGGCTCTGGATTTTTGCGTAAATCTGCTGCATGCTTATAGCACAAACGGCGGATTTAGATCAGTGTGAGCTCCACTACAGACTGAAAATCAGTAGTAATGCTCAGTGGTATGTGAATAATGTACACGCCTATTACAAGTTCAGAAGGAGTTTTAGCAAACGACCGGCCAGTGTACTACTGACACTTTAATGGTGCTAACTGAGTAACATGCTAACAGAATTTGTTTGTTGAGGTGACTTGAGTAATCCATTTTTTAAATTTTCCGTCTGCTATTAAACGGTTAGCCGAATGCTTTTAATATCAGCATTTGCTAATTGATTTGATCTATTTGAGTTATGAAGACACTTCTACAGTTCCTGGCACATAGCTCCACAGGATACTCTGGGTCTATCTGGGTCTGCCAGCATTTTACATCATCTTATACACGCTCCCGAGAACAAGGCTGTCTAAATTCTTTAAATGCTGCCTACTGAGATGCCTTATTCTGAGCGATATTCTGACCGAATAACGAGGGTATTTTTGTGCATCATGTTCATGGCAGGAATGCCTGTGATGTCTTTTATTCACTATTTGTACTTTTATTTTGCTAGTTGTGTCTGTTGTCTATGTATGTCCATTATATGTCATTATACACCGATCAGCCATAACATTAAAACCACCTCCTTGTTTCTACACTCACTGTCCATGTTATCAGCTCCACTTACCATATAGAAGCACATTGTAGTTCTGCAATTACTGACTGTAGTCCATCTGTTTCTCCGCATGCTTTGCTAGCCCCCCTTTAATGCTGTTCTTTAATGGTCAGGACCCCCACAGGACCACTACAGAGCAGGTATCAAACAGCAGCAATAGATGAGCGATCGTCTCTGACTTTATATCTACAAGGTGGACCGACTAGGTAGGAGTGTCTAATAGAATGGACAGTGAGTGGACACGGTATTTAAAAACTCCAGCAGCGCTGCTGTGTCTGGTCCACTCATACCAGCACAACACACACTAACACACCACCACCATGCCAATGTCACTGCAGTGCTGAAAATAATCCACCACCTAAATAATACCTGCTCTGTGGGGGTCCTGACCATTGAAGAACAGGGTGAAAACAGGCTAAACAGTATGCAGAGAAACAGATGGACTACAGTCAGTAATTGTAGAACTACAAAGTGCTTCTATATGGTAAGTGGAGCTGATAAAATGAACAGTGAGTGTAGAAACAAGGAGGTGGTTTTAATGTTATGGCTGATTGATGTATGTGTTGCTTTAGTTTTGTTGTTGACAGGAATTTTAGAAGTGCTTTTGAAGACCTGGCTCAAATTGATACTTCAGTTTATTCTAAATGTGTTTATTAGGCCTTGAAGTCTTTGTGCTCCTGTGCACAAGGTGACGTCCATAGTAGTAGTCAGGCTGGAACTGAAAATGGTCTTTCTAGCCAAAAAGGTATAAGCATGTAATTTACTTTATAAATCTATTCATAGTGGGTGTGGCTGAAACACGTAAACTCTCCTAAACTAGATTTTGTTTGATATCAGGTGGTGGAATCGAGATACTCACCCTGCCAGACCTCCGAAGATGTCCTTGACATATGAGTAGTCGCCACCAGACTTGGGGATAGTGACTCCCAATTCAGCATAACAGAGAGCACCAATAGCAGTGATGACACCTGTGACGATCCAGACGATAAGAGCTAAGCCCACAGAGCTAGCATTCTCCAGCACACCCTTAGGACTGACAAAGATCCCAGAGCCAATGATGTTACCTGAGACACAAAGTGAAGGGAAGGGTTACAGAAATGTTTCACAAAGCTTCATTTAGGCATTTTCATTCATACTTGGTAAAACATTTAGTGTTCTAGTATTAGATTTAAGTACTTTGTAACTTCATATGCTCTAAAATTTGCATGTCATTATTAGGAAAATAGTGCTGGTGTGAACTCTAAAACGTATCTGCCGTTTTAAGGTTGTCCTGCATCCTGCTTGCTTTTCTCCTACTTTGTAAGTCTGAAAGCAAGTTGTGAAATTGTGCAATGCACACCAGTCCAGAAATGTTTAAGGTGCTTGTTATGGCTTTTTTCATTCATTAGTTGGTTTTTTTTCACTTTAACATCTTTACAATTAATGACAATATCTTTAATAATTACAGCTGGTGAAATTTGCATTAGAATGTTTTCTTTTATTTGCAGCATTAAAATCTAAGCGTCAATAAATGTAAAAGATACTTAAACATTTGTTTACCCTTGCAAATCGTTTCTTCATATTCTTGAATATTTATTTATTTATTTGGGTTTTAACAGTATGTTTCATATTCATAAATAAAAAAAAAATATATCTTTCCCTTCTCCACTCATGTACAGGTGCCTCTATCCGCCAATCAGAGTCCTTACACAGCGTTTAAAGATGCCGTCCACATATTCCGGTCATCCTTCCCTGCAGGCACTGCCAGTTATGCCCGCTAGATGGCGCCCAGCCGACCGGTGACATCGCCGAGTTTTAAACCGAGGAGTTCAGAATCTCTGTGCTGGTGTGCTAGCAGAGTATCCCGCTGTGCCACCTGGGCGCCTATCATTATATTTAAAAATTTTTTTTGTGGAATTTATTCACGATTTTGGGTTGGCCAGTGACAATGTAACCGTTTTGTCACTGACATTTGTTTACCCTTGCAAATAGTTTGTTCATATTCATGAATATTTATTTATTTGGGTTTTAACACTACGTTTCATATTCATAAATATGTATGTAATACTGTATGTAAATATGTAATACTGTATGTAAGGATGTGTTGCTAGACCAAAAAAAGTAAGAGAGGAAAAGATTAAGTTAAAGGTCCAGCCCTGTCTAAAAAGGATAGTGTGGTGTGATGTACTTATAATGAATTATTGATACTGGATCATCAAGCACTACCAAGTGAAAACTCTAAAACACATTCTTTAAATAACAATCAAAGCAGCTCGTATTGCAGTTGTATAATGTAAGTGTATAATTATTGTATAGTGGTATTGTAAATGTGCCAATTAGCCAGAAATCCAGTTTACTTTCTCCTAGTTCAAAGCCTATAATAATAGTTATGTTTCATGTGTAATACACAGCTTCCTCTAATCGAATACCAAAAAATATAATTATGTTGTGATATAATTATACTCCTATCTGTGTAATATATACTGATGTCTTTTAGCCCATCCAAACTGGTCATAACAACAGACGTCCTCTGATAAAACCCAATCTAGGTCGATAATTCTGAATAAATGCATGGAGATACACAAGTGCAGATCTGTCCTGACATGTGTGTTCCATTATACCTTGTACCAGTTATAATCCCACTGTGCTCCAAGGCCTGTTTATGAGCGCTAAGCTGGCCTAGTTAATAGTTAAATAAAGATAGCAAGAAAAAAGCTCAGTGTTACTTTGAAGCTTCAATCAAAGAATGCTCTACTGCCTGGTGTTTAATGTGTTTGATCCAGATCTCCTTGCTGTAGATGTCCACTCTCCTATGCAATAGGGGCATTCGTCCGGCAAAATTTGGGTCCACTTGTTCTTTTATAAGACTCTCAGTCTTCTGACTGATCTTTCTAATAAATAGGCCAGGGTGTTTAAATAGAATTGATCCCATCAACAATGCAACGTCATTACCACATTAGTGCCACTGTGTGGTGCTGAGACGGGACCACAAACCAACATCAGTTCAGCGAGGGTCATAGGAGTTCATTTCAACTGACAACGGGGTAAAGGGGGTGATAAAGTGTAGGTGCAGTGTATAAAATCATGTACCAGATAGGTGTTCATTAAGCTCCAGGTCGACAGTAATTGATTTGCAAAACGTACAACTAAACTTTGCAAGCTTTAAATGAATGTCTGACAGGAAACCCTTTCAAACAGAGATAAGGCTGTAGCACACGTAGCAACCAAAGGGCAAAGTAACAATGCATTCTCAGCAAAAATTCCAAATCCCTCCTAAAGACAGATAGGGCAAAAGGTTCTATAATGAGGAGCTTGTAATGCGGAATCCCAGGTGAAAAAAAATGCCATTCTGAAATTTGGCATGGATATACAGGGCACTAATAAAACACATACATCACTATACAAGTAGACTAATGACAGCAAGGTACAATTAGCATGGGGATAAAGATGATGGGAAATGAGGATGCCAGAACAGAAAGTGCAAGGCCATCAGTCAGAGAGAGTTATTCGCCGAGTCAGTACTCAGGACAGGGACATACTGGGGTTAACAGGTGTACCGTGTCAAAGTCGACTCGTCTCACTTGGTGATTTTAACAGCTTTAACAACTCGCAAACGTTAGCGTGTTGCTATATGCATGCATGCACATGTGCCTCTTTTAACTAAACAATACTCCATTCCCAAGGGATTGTTCATGCTTATTGGGAAGAGGCTCTAGAAACAAAGGGGGAAAAGAAAATAACCATCAAGCCTATATGAAAGGAACAATGTGACCATCAGAAAGAACTGCATGACCCTATCCTAGGATATCTTTACTGTCCAGATGTGGCATTCTGGACACGAACAGCATTTTGTCTTTGATGATCAGCTTTTCATCTCAACCACTGAGAGAACCTACATAACCTTATAATTTTAAGGTTTGTATAGTCAAAAATAATAAAACACTCAGCTAGCATAGCAAAGGCCAAACTCATACCCAGATGAGTAGGTCAAGGTTATATAAGCTTAATGATGCATTTCCCAAATTCTGTCTTTAAAGTAAAGACATGATGGTAATCATTACTAGATCATTACTGACTGGGTACTTCGCACATGGTAGGATTGTATCATAAACAACACAAAACCCATCCAAAGCTCTGACAGGTACACAATTCTTCTCTAAATTGCATTTGCAAGAAAAGATCTGTGGACCTTTTAAAATTATCACGATTTCTGCATTGGTTACTCATAAGAAATGGTGTGATATCGATTATAACAGACACATTTCACCAGAATTTAACACCAAAAAGTACTTTTTAAGCCTTTATTGTGACATTAAGCAATAATTTGAACTCCAGGTTGGATATGTGAACCTCTGGGATTCTGGGATTATAAATTCAGATGAGTAAATTATAACTAATTTTAAAGATTCTTAGAATTGTATTAATCTTGGAAAATACGTGGTTCATTAATTTTTCTTTCATTTTCAATCAATTAATTTATCCTGGTTGTGCTGGGTCTGGTTCCATCCGGAATCATTGGTGCAAAGCATGATTGTACCCTGAACAGGGCACCAATCCATAACAGAACATGGCCAATCACGTCTGTTTAGACACCCCAGCCGGCTGCCACTGCCGAAAATGTAAATGTAAATGTCTGCATTTCCCCTGTAAGAAAACTGTTTCACGATGCTAATGAACAATATTGGAATGAATATGGGCAGATAAGACAAAGCAGAAATGCTCTTTGCTACATTTTGCAAATCCACTTTTCAACTAGATTGCATGGTGAAGGAAGCATCATGGTTTGGGGCTACTTGGTGTCTCTGCATCTAACAACCAAAAGATGAACCTAAATCTTAATAGGCATTGAACAAAATAAAAAAAAATAACAATAAGAATATGCAAGAATAGTAATCATTTGAACCCAAATAAGGTGCTGTGGCATGAACAGAGGACAGCTGTTCATGCAAGAAATCTTAACAGCTTAGCAGCTACAAGAAGTGTTAATGAACTGTTAATGAGCAATGACGACTATTTTTTTTTACGTTCTACGTCTTTATATATCCCTTACCAAATATGTTTTTACATTTTCAGCATGCTACTACCAGCCAAGTGCATTACTCAACAACATCAGATTATCCAGGGCATCATATGCCACCTTGCTTGTGCAAGACATGGGCAGTTTCCCAAGCAATCGGGTTCCAGCGAGCTCAGACTGCACATTGAACATCATATTAATCTGGAATTAATTGACTCGAAGCACACCCTGACGGGGAACTGGTTAGAGCCAGTTTTGTTCAGCTGTTCATCCAGAGATCAAAATACAGTTTACATGCAGCTCCAACAAAAAAATGGGTCGGTCCGGTGCTGACTCTAGTGGAATAGTCAAGCACAAGGTCTTCCTGTTCACAAACACCACATCCCCTCACTTCCCTTTTATGTGCATATTTATTTTCTTGTACCCCTAGACACAGCAGAAAAAGTCATGTGACCTCTAGTGTTAAACACTTGATGATAAGGCACTCATGGCACCACAGTTTAAATATAATAAAATAAATGTATTATATTAAGGAGTCTCATTATGATCTTACCAGCATAAATCAATGCACTGGCAGGACACAGGCTTACAACTATAAATATAAGGACAATCCTTATACACTGATCAGCCATAACATTAAAACCACCTCCTGGTTTCTACACTCACTGTCCATCTTATCAGCTCCACTTACCATATAGAAGCACTTTGTAGTTCTACAATTACTGACCATCTGTTTCTCTACATACTTTTTTCACCCTGTTCTTTAATGATCAGGACCCCCACAGGACCACTACAGAGCAGGTATTATTTGGGTGGTGGATCATTCTCAGCACCGCAGTGACAATGACATGATGGTGGTGTGTTAGTGTGTGTTATGCTGGTACGAGTGGCTCAGACACAGCAGCACTGCTTGAGTTTTTAAAATACTGTGTCCACTCACTGTCTACTCTATTAAACAATCCTACCTAGTTGGTCCACCTTGTAGATGTAAAGTCAGAGATGATCGCTCATCTATTGCTGCTGTTTGAGTTGGTCATCTTCTAGACCTTCACCAGTGGTCACAGGGCGCTGCCCACATGGCGCTATAGCTGGATATTTTTGGTTGGTGGACTATTCTCAGTTCAGCAGTGACAGTGAGGTGTTTAAAAACTCCATCAGCATTGCTGTGTCTGATCCACTCATACCAGCACAACACACACTAACACACCACCATCATGTCAGTGTCAATGCAGTGCTCAGAATGATCCACCACCCAAATAATACCTGCTCTGTAGTGGTCCTGTTGGGGTCCTGACCATTGAAGAACATGGTGATAAGAAATTATATGCTCCCAACTTCCAAAGCCAATGAAGTCTGGCATGGAGACACTCTAATGGCCTGCAAAGAGCCATAACTTCAACCCTACTGAACACCTTTGGGATGAATTGGAATGTTAATGTCAAGCCAGGCCTTCCCATCAAACATCAGCATTCCAAAACCTTAAGGAAAGCCTTCTCAAAAAAGTGAAGGCTGTTGTAACTGGAACAAGGGCCAACTACATATAGCACATGGCTTAAGAATGGGATATTTACAAGCCGATGGTCAGGTGTCCACATACTTTTGGCCATACACAGCATGTTGGTGGGACTAATCGTTCTGCATAAGACACTGGGTGTTTAAAAACGTTTGGCTGTCTGTGTTCCTAAGTGCGTTTCAGGCATCCAAATAATGTTATCTTGTACTGATGCTTATAAATCTTCCCACCCAGCCAGATCCTGCTAATCGCCTCCAGCCCCCAGTATTGATCGTCCCCTGTTGCTCTATTGATCGTGCTGTATTTATAAGCCTTGTTTATGGCGAATGCAAGCAAGCAGACAGGAGAGTTATCTTTAGTGCTGAGGCGGTTTATCAATCAGGCTGCTTAATCACAGCTTCTGAAGCCCACCCAGTAGGAACCAGGTATATTGAGATAAATTATGAGAAATTTATTGTATGCTGAAAATAGGTTACTTTATATTCGAAAGTGTATTGATTGTTGTTGCATGGTGTGCTATTAGCAGTATTATATTTGTAAAAAGGTAAAGTGAAATACAGCAGCTTCTGATGGGCCAGCTGTTTATCAGTCAATTAGCTGATTAGTGACTAACTAACCTTGATTTAGTGTTGACATTTATCTGTTTAATTATTGTGGTTACTACTAGTAGTATTCTTACTGTAAATGAAAAACATATAAAGTTTAATACACACACATATACAGTATTTATATACACAGATCAGCCATAACATTGTTAACATTGTTGTTTCTACACACATTGTCCATTTTATCAGCTCCACTTACCATATAGAAGCTCTTTGTAGTTCTACAATTACTGACTGTAGTCCATCTGTTTCTCTGCTTGCTTTGTTAGCCCCCTTTCATGCTGTTCTTCAATGGTCAGGACTCTCCCAGGACCAATACAGAGCAGGTATTATTTAGGCGGTGGATCATTCTCAGCACTGCAGTGACATTGACATGTTGGTGGTGTGTTAGTGTGTGTTGTGCTGGCTGGTATGAATGGATCAAACACAGCAGCGCTGCTGGAGTTTTTAAACACCTCACTGTCACTGCTGAACTGAGAATAGTACACCAACCAAAAATATCCAGCCAACAGCGCCCCGTGGGTAGCATCCTGTGACCACTGATGAAAGTCTAAAAGATGACCAACTCAACCAAGATGACAAAGTGGGCATTGAGTGGACACGGTAATTAAAAACAGCGCTGCTGTATCTGATCCACTCATACCAGCACAACACACACTAACACACCACCACCATGTCAGTGTCACTGCAGTGCTGAGAATTCTCCACCACCTAAATAATACCTACTCTGTGGTGGTCCTGTCCTGACCATTGAAGAACAGGGTGAAAGCAGGCTAAAAAAAGTATGTAGAGAAACAGATGGACTACAGTCAATAATTGTAGAACTACAAAGTGCTTCTATATGGTAAGTGGAGCTGATAAAATGAACAGTGAGTATAGAAACAAGGAGGTGGTTTTAATGGTATGGCCGATCAGTGTATGTATTAAGGGAGTCATTACAGCAGATCATTATGGTCTGCAGACCATATTTGGCACAGTTTTTACAACATACAACCTTTCTGATTCAACCCTTCTTATTTAATCCAGGCTTGGGACCAGCACTGAGAGCACACTGACAAGTTCACCTCCAATTGGCTATACCCCCTCCCCTAGATACAGCTAATCATGTCTGTGTAGCACTGCTAAAATTAAAATCCTGGATCTCAGTGGTAGTGGGCTGCAGAATGGTAGGATGTATATAGACTGTACATCACTTGGATGTTTTTGTGCTTTCTATAAAAGGGATTAAACACAAACAACATATATCCTGTTTATGTCTAACCTGTTAGCATTGTGCACTCACAGTTGAGCTTCCATCACACAATGGGCTAAATCTATACAGCAAAATTAAAATAGAATTATGCTTTTTCAGGTTGTCAGGTGGCTTTCACTTCCCTTACAAACTACACACACACACGAGCTGCAGAAACTTCAGAAACAAGAAAACACCCATGATTGCATGAGCGTGGCTTTTTTTTAGCTTAGGAGGATCAATGGTGAGGACATCACATTGTCAGTTACTTCATTTGCTTATTAAATCCATGTAACACCAGTCACACATTACAAGTGCCATCATAACTCCAAAACTTAATAATGCAAAAGAAAACATATTTGAAATCACTTTACAATCTGACAAACACTATTTTAGTGTTCGTGCATGTAAAAATTTACAAACCCTTTTCATGGCAGCAACTCCCAGTCCAGATACTTGGCACTATATTGGTTCAACTTAATGTCTTCTACACATTCTACACTTCTAATGTCATGCACTGTTATTATAAGTAACAACTCTCACTCTTTATACTATTAAATGTTGGGACTTCATGTAGGATTCTACTGCATTTTGTACCATCAGCCAAAACAAAAAGAGGAATTGATCGAAGGGTTCCAAAGGTTCTGGTAAAGTACATTATTTTACATATATGCTGCACTACTAGCCAGGAATTGTCAGGATACATAAGGAAAAATAGCACTGCATCTGAACGGCTTGCTACCTTTGAATAATATACACACTCCAGAACCCCATTTGAATGCACTCCTTGGTGGGCCAGTCTACACAATCATTACTCAATAATCACCCCTTAACTATGATGAAGCTAAAGAGTGTGACACAAACCCCCTGCTCCCAAACCCTTAGCCCTCTTTATAGTATAAATTTGGCAATCTGGCTTCTTTCGTTTCACAGAATTCCATAAAAAAAAAAAAGCAAAAGCACTTCCTCTGGATTAGGGTTCTTAGCTTAATTCAGCCTAGTTAGTGTTAAATATGGATTGGTGTTTCTAATACCATCTTAGAAATTCACTGAAGCGTTCCCAGAACAAAGGCTGACCTGTGCAAATACGAGAGACCAGACATGACAGTCAGCTGGTAATAACTTTCACGTGAAGTGTGTGACTGAATGTACCTTAAACTACTGATAAAAGAATACTCCAGTAATGTTCAACCTAACTTCTCTGTACTGAGAAAAAGGAAGAAAACTTGTACACCTTGAACATATCATGTAATGAAAGTCTAAGGGCAGTTGATGTAACAGTCAATATACTGTACATTAATGCAAAAAGTCATTTTTAAGAATGCTTATAATAATCCTTGCCATATCTATTCAAACATGGTTTAGTAAAAAATAAGTACCGTCTTATTATTCCACCCAATAAAGAATCTGCTACAGTCATTTATAAAATGATAAATCATACCATAGAATTTCTTTTATATTTATGGAATTTTACATTTACTGATATACATACTGATATTGTGTGCTTGCCAACAATAAAGCAGTATAACCTAAAAAAAAAAAGAGATCTACTGTATATGAAAAAGGCCAAAAAAAACCAAAGCAACTACTTACCCGCCAACAGCATGCAAGCTGTCCACAGTAAAACATTCAAATGAAACACTAGACTAGACATGGTGGAACAGGCTAGTGGGACATCATTAAAATAGCCACCATTTGCCATCAGTAAACATTGACAAGATATTTTATTTACTTCTATAGAAAGTCAGTTCTAATGTTTCATGAATTAAGGCTGTTAAGGTGATGAGAATGGGGATATTAATCACAACAGCACCTTAACCTTAAAAAGCTTTTGAACTACTTGTTTTGAAATAATGGATAAAAAAATGCCCTAGGACCTCCAAGTTTCAAGTATGTTTCTTAGGATCAGGACGTTGTGTTTCCTTTTAGACTCAATTACAAAGTTCCCAAGGTCAGACCACAAAACATCAAATAAAGGATGGTTAACATTTGTACAATGCTTCCTGTGTTTGTGAATAATTTGTGTTAAATTATTTAACAAAAAAATGTCAGTGGAATGAATTAGAAAATACAGTGAACCCTTGGGTTACGAATGGTACACCATACGAACATTTTTGGTTACAAACGATCTTTTTCAACTTAAGGTAAGAACAAATTTCGGATTAGAAACCGAAATTCACGAAACACGTGACGTCACAAACAAGTTAACTCCGACCATGTCTCTCTCTCTCTCAGCGAGTGAGAGAAAAGAAGGAATTCGGCTGAGTAAAGTATTCTTTCTTTCGCACAATTACACCTACAAAATACAAAGCTATTGAAATAAAGAAAGAAATAATAGAGAAATATGAGAGTTGTTGTTTCTGGTAGAACTATTTTAGTTTGTCTTTCGACTTCACTCGCAAAATCCGCGATGGGACTGAAGCTCCCAGTGATTAATTGACGGTGTAGATCTCAAAATAGCCGTCAATCAAAACGGGATTCAGCCTTTCGACTGATCCTCCAATCATCTTGCAGAAGCTCCACGTCCAGACCCGCCCACAGCTCCATTCACCCCCAGAGACGCTCAGCATCCGGGGGCGGGACAAAATCGTGGCATTTATCCAATGACCGCGAGTTTCGAAGCAATGAAAAAAACGTTCCATGCAGTCCCGTTGAAGTGAATAGATGCTCAGCTTCTACAGGCAAATGCCACAGGAATGTATGAGGAGTTAACAAAATCGAGTCAGTCGATTTGTGATAAGAAGCTGATTCTGAACGAATTCGTCTTCGAGATGAACGTGTTCTAACACGTTTGTAGTCAATGAAATGTTAACACAACTGTACATATTTGACCATTTAATTTTTGACATTTTAGGGGAAGCTGAGCTTCCCTTGCAGTCTTAGAGAAATCGCCACTGCTGTGGTAGTTGTACATATGGTTAGCATTATATATTGCTGTAGTACAGCGGTCACTGCTTTGAGTTATTATATCAAACAAACCTCAAGCTAATATTTCTGTTTCAGCTGTATACACAAGGAAACCTCTCTACAAGGAAGCCTCTCTACAAGGAAACCTCTCTACAAGGAAACCTCTTACTACAAGGGCATTTAGTCTTTGCCAATGTTTATTTCCTGTTTCTTTCTACGAATGCGACAGCTGTAGGCACCCATTACAAGCTGATCTAGTGACATATTTCTTAACCTAAACCCGAGCGTAAGCGTTAAACCACAACGATGTTCCCTCCTCTTTTGAGTGTGAATTATTCCCCCCCCACTGAGTCTATGAAACACACAGACTATTCGGTTTACATAGAAACCTCGTCATCTCTGTAGTCTTCAAGGTCAGTTATCCTCTATACTTTGACCTTACTCAGAAAATACCACACATCAAAAAAAACCTCCAATCTTATAATGACAACACGGCCAGGAAACCAGTTCTTTCAGATTACTAAAGTATAACTAGTGCTTGACTGTCAGTGAAGCACAAGTCCTGCACCTTTCAATGTCAAGCACTGTTTAGCATATCAACAATCTGACAGATAGCTAAACTGGAATGTTGCCATGTCTGAAACTTTAATCACAATAGTAACTAGCCAAACTCCCTGGTTTGGAGTTTAGAACTTTTATATAACCACAGATAAGCTTTCCTACTTCTGGCTTATCAACCTTCATAATCAAGCCAAATAAGATAAGTTAAACAAGTCAAGATATCAGCTGCCCTGCATGTACATATCTGACTGTACCTTTTTGAGTTTATCAGTGCATCCCTGTATAAAGGAACATGATATTTTGGATAAGGGTGTCATGAAAAAGGCTTTATTTTAGTTCTGGTACAGAAATATTCTTGCCCTGTACATTTAAAGCAGCTCTGGCTTGTGTAGCAGTTTGTCCAGCTATTCTCCAAGACTGACTAGCTACAACCAGCCAGACCAGCACCTGAAACCCATCTAAAACCATCAAATACCACCCTGACCAGCTAAAACCAGGTACCAGCTAAACTATTTGTTGGCTAAGGCTGATCATATTTTAAAAACACCACTTTTTATTTTTATTAAGTCTTTCTTAGTACATCTGTAAGAAGAATTATTAGATGACTGTATATCTGCTTAAACAGTAATGCCACTCTTTAAGCTCAAATTTCTGAGCCAATGACCTTCAATATTTAAATTAGAGCACAATGAGGTTTCAAATCTTGGCTAGTTTAGCTAGAGTATTAGCAGTTAGCTAGCCTGGGCTAATATTACCTGCATAAAATTGCAATTCCGATGGGCATTTATATTAAGGCATGTTTTGCTTGTATTTGAATCACTGCTGAGAAAATATTGCATAACAAAACTTCAATTTGTTTCCACTGAAAGTTAGTTCAATAGCAGAATGCTAACCAGCATTTAGCTATGCATTGACTAAACTGTAGCACACTTGGTTACTATTAATTAGGCTACATTTGGCGATACATAAAAAAGGGTGTATTTAAAGTCACATGCTATGCACTACAGGAATTTTTTGTAACAGTGCACAGTGACAGTACAAATTATATTTAAATGGTTTCAAATTAATTAAAGTCATCAATTGACTGCATTGTCTTGCAAGATGCCCAGTTCAAGCTAGTTCATGCCTGGTAATTACCTGTTTATTTGAATCATTGGATCTTCTCCAGGATAAGGATTGAGAAATACAGTACTGTAGAAAAAACTACAGTACCTTGAACCCACCCTTACAAACGAACCTTGGACTTAAGTAGATACTGCAACTGATATGTGCGAGAGTTAGATTGACCTGGCAGATAATTAAGAACACACTTAATGTTCTAAGTAGGTTATTTTGGTTAAGAGATTCTTGTACTTGATGATGACTTATGAAAAGGTAGTTTTTACAACATTTGGGGTTCCCCCCAGAGGGAAAAACCAAGAAACCATTTGCAAGTGCCTCAAAAATAGATATAGTCATTTCTGTGAAATGCAAAAGGTCAAGGTCTTTTAACAATATTCATGAATGAAAAATGATGAGGGTCTAAAAATTATCCATACCTCTTGTAAATGTAAGGCTAGTTCTAATCTTGTGTTATTTTGCTAAATTATTTTGCTAAATTAAAGATTGTGTTGCTGATTAACACCTGTATATAAAGTTTGTAAAATGCAAACATATCCCTGCTTGAAAAAACTCACTAATGTTTAGTGGGTGTCCCTTGTCCATTATGAAGAAAGGTTACTCTAAACAGATGCGTAGCCCTTGTCAATTATAATCTGCATGTCTATTTAAAAAAGTGCTGTATGTTGAGTTGACTCTTTGTCCATTATAATTGTAGGTGACTGATCAGAGTCCAGCAGTTTGATTAATGTGGACCCCTTGACTATTGTAACTGCAAGCTACTCTGACCAGTGAGTTTTGTAGCATGATTGTTGTGTGCTTCTAATCTATTGTAAATGTATGTTAGCCTGATCACTGCATTAATTAGGTATGATAGATGTGTATCCCTTGTCAATTATAATCTGCATGTCTATTTAAAAAAGTGCTGTATGTTACTTTGATCTGTGAGTTGAGTTGTATGAGTGTTGTATACTCCTCCTAGTTTATCATAATTGTAGGTGACTGTGATCAGAGTCCAGCAGTTTGATTAACTAATTGTCTAGTGAAACTGTAAGTTAGTCTGATGGGTCAGTTAAGTACAGGTTACTGAGCCGAGTAGCAGCATGATTGGTGTGTGATCAGGGTGTTGAGTATGACTCAACTGTATGTTAACCTGATCACTGCATTCATTTGGTGTGATAAATGTGTAATCCTAGTCAATTGTAATCTGCATGTCTATTTAAAAAGGTGTTGTATGTTACTATGATGGGAGTTGATCATCTTGTTGATGATCTTGTTTATCAGAATTGTAGGATACTGTGATCAGAGTCCAGCAGTTTGGTTAAGGTTGACCCATTGTCTAGTGCAACTGTAGGTCAGTATGATAGGTCAGTTAAGTAGTATGTTTGATGTGTAACCTGTGTCTATAACCAGTACATGTTACTGTGATCAGTAATTGGTATGTGATCAGTGTGTTGAGTATGAATCAACTGTAGGTTAGTCTGATGGGTCAGTTAAGTAGTATGTTTGATGTGTAACATGTGTCTATTACTATTATAGGTTACTATGACCAGTGAGCTGGGTAGCAGCATGATTGGTGTATGTGATCAGTGTGTTGAGTATGACTCAACTGTAGGTTAGTCTGATGGGTCAGTTAAGTAGTATGTTTGATGTGTAACCTGTTTCTATTAGGTTATAGGTTACTATGACCAGTGAGCTGGGTAGCAGCATGATTAGTGTGTGTGATCAGTGTGTTGAGTATGACTCAACTGTAGGTTAGTCTGATGGGTAAGTTAAGTAGTATGTTTGATGCGTAACCTGTGTCTATAACTATTACAGGTTACTGTGATCAGTAAGCTGAGTAGCAGCATGATCGATATGTGATCAGCGTGTTGAGTATAGGTTAGTCTGATGGGTCAGTTAAGTAGTATGTTTGATGCGTAACCTGTGTCTATAACTATTACAGGTTACTGTGATCAGTGAGCTGAGTAGCAGCATGAATGGTGTGTGTGATCAGGGTGTTGAGTATGACTCAACTGTAGGTTAGTCTGATGGGTCAGTTAGGTAGTATGTTTTATGTATAACCCATGTCTATAACCAGTACATGTTACTGTGATCAGTGATTGGTGTGTGATCGGTGTGTTGAGTATGACTCAACTGTAGGTTAGTCTGATGGGTCAGTTAAGTAGTATGTTTTATGTATAACCCATGTCTACATTTACATTTACATTTTCAGCATTTAGCGGACGCTTTTATCCAAAGCGACTTACACAATGAGCAATTGAGGGTTAAGGGCCTTGCTCAGGGAACCAACAGTGGCAACTTGGTGGTGGCGGGGCTTGAACCGGCAACCTTCTGTTTACTAGTCCAATACCTTAACCACCGAGCTATCACTGGCCGAGCTATGTCTATAACCAGTACACATGTTACTGTGATCAGTGAACTGAGTAGCAGCATGATTGGTATGTGTGATCGGTGTGTTGAGTATGACTCAACTGTAGGTTAGTCTGATGGGTCAGTTAAGTAGTATGTTTGATGCGTAACCTGTGTCTATAACTATTACAGGTTACTATGATCAGTGAGCTGAGTAGCAGCATGAATGGTGTGTGTGATCAGGGTGTTGAGTATGACTCAACTGTAGGTTAGTCTGATGGGTCAGTTAAGTAGTATGTTTTATGTATAACCCATGTCTATAACCAGTACATGTTACTGTGATCAGTGATTGGTGTGTGATCGGTGTGTTGAGTATGACTCAACTGTAGGTTAGTCTGATGGGTCAGTTAAGTAGTGTGTTTGATGTATAACCCATGTCTATAACCAGTACAGGTTACTGTGATCAGTGAACTGAGTAGCAGCATGATTGGTGTGTGTGATCGGTGTGTTGAGTATGACTCAAGTGTGTGTGCGCGCGCGCAGCTTTTGCAGATCAAAAATTTGCATGTGCTGTGAGTCACACAACTATGCACAATAACTAAGCACATTGCATCATACATCTCTGGTATAAACTATAAGATATACAAAATTCACTACTTACCGACAATGATGCCGCATGCACTCACAAGCCCGATCTCTTTCTTCAAAGCCACGGATGATTGTCCTTCACCTTTCGCAGCCGGTGCTGGTTCGTCTCCTCCGGTGCTCGCGCTGCCCCGGTGTCTCGGTCCGTCCGTCATGTTCACTTCTGTTTTAATACAGTATTAAGTCTAAGCTGGTGAAGTGTTGATCAGATTTGCAGCCTGGGCGAGAACTACACTGAAATAATAAAAGCGATTGCTGGTACACACGGGGCGAGGTGTTTACCGGATTTATCTCTGTTAAAGTGTGCCTAAATACAACCGTGCAGCCAGGTACAGGAGTTCAGCATCCCTTCTTTCTTTCAGCAAACAGAGTCGATCAGAATGGAAAAATAAACAGTAAAAAAAACAACTCTAAAACACTGGCAGTCAATGTGACCGCACTGTAAACATACACTAAATTCCAATAGGAATGAACGTGTCCATAATCTGCACCTCGGATCGCTTGATTAAGACGCCACCGATTTCACAAAATGCCTAAACAGCCTCCTACTGTCCGCCAAATGTTTAGATTTAAATGTCTCCTTTATTTACAAAGACAACAATGCTTCCTCGTTTCAGGTGCAATATCCAAAGCGCATCCTCTACACGCGGGTGTGGGTCCTCTCAATCCGCCCTGATGGATTATAACAAGAGGTGATGTGTGTGTTAGAATATATATATATATATATATATATATATATATATATGTGTGTGTGTGTGTGTGTGTGTGTGTGTGTGTGTGTGTGTATAGGAGGTCTGTCTGTCCTTAAACCCCCCAAAATAGTGACGTAAAGACGTGTGTACCTGCCGCAGAAATGCAGCTACAAGCCGGTTGTATTTAGCTTCGCATCCGCCCCCAGAAATGCACCCTGGTCCCGCCCCTTTAATCCTCTCACACCAGTCCTGTTTTTCACCTACTCCTCCCTCAAACCAATCAGATTAATCCAGCATAATGAACCGGACTCATTCTGTCTAATCACGCACAGGCTGTTAATCAGAACCATTGTTTTCCGCTGTTTCGACTCTTATGTGGACACAAGTCCTATATGATGAGTAAAGCGTCAGCATGGGCAAGAAACCTTGTAGTAAGCAAAGCCTCAATGAGGAAAACACTCCTCATCACAATATCCAACAGCACCGTGTCTATACTGTGGAGACCTTCAGGCTCTTGGGAACTATAATTTCCAATGACCTAAAGTGGGAGTCAGTGGCGGCTCCTGCCAAATCTCTCAGGGGGGGGCAATTGTTGCGATGATGACCCGTTCAATGGGTAAATTAAAGCTTAAATAATTAACATTTGAAGTCATCTGTCAGTTTGTCCTCACAAATAACTTTGAACATGGAGAGAGACCAGCTTTACCATCAGTCATAAAATTAAGTAAAGCCTTCACACTAACAATTTAAAGTCTTCATCAGATAGCATTTTATTTTAGGTGCAGCAGATCCTGAGGTGATGGTAGTCATGTTGAGGAGATCGCTAGCTGCTCCAATTAGGGTTGCCAACTTTCAGAACTGGAAATAAGGAACACCCTGGGCTGACGGGTTGGCGGAAGGCATAGGGTGGGGGTGGTAAGGCAGGTGTTTACCTGAGCGGGTAGGCGGTTAGGGTTGCACCTATAAAAAATATAACAGGTCCTACACCGTCATAGGAACATTATCAAAATGTTTTATTTAGGCTGTTTAACATGTATTATTTATATTATAATAATAAATCAGAACCATATTTTAGGCAAAACAACATAAAGAACACCATGTAACATTTTTTCTCAACATTTTTACATAATCCATCTACACACTGACATGCAGCCCCGGTTCTGGACTGCGCTGCTTAGGGGGCAGTGAGAAAAGTGCCGGCGCGCTCTGCCAACTGAGCTACTCAAACATTGAAGTAATAACAGGTTGTTACACTGATATGAGTCTAATCTGCAGCATTTCTCTCCCATTGATAAAAATACGGAACATCACGTTTAGTTTCCAAATAAGGAACGATTACGTGTGACGCAAGCACGTAAGTGCGTGCCCTCCCGGAAGCCATTCAAAATGCATTGCAATGCCTGCAGTTTGAAAAAAAGAGCTTTAACATGAGAGTCTATGAGAGCAATCTGGGGCGATTTTCAGTTAGAGTGGAGTCGCCCCAAAAGGGGTGGTACTGTATGGAACACAACGCGACGCTGATTGGACTACGACATTCTGAGGCAAGACAGCCTCCAGAACAGTCACAGCTAGTTTAACACTGGTTGAATGTGATAGAAAAATATTCTTACTGACCCCCAAGCGCAACACAAGCAAAGGCTATATTTTAAAGTGATCTCTGAATCAATCACAAAATGTGAAGTGAAGTTATTTCTTTGCTTGATTGATCCTAAAGCAGGCAGACTGCTTCGAGCAGCTCAGTAGCTCAGACAGGTTCTGTCAGTGTGAACGGGAACACTTCCTCTTGGTAACGTCTGCTTAATGTGGTGGTTTGTTGCTTAATATTACTTACTGTTAATATTTTTAAAATTATTTTATTAGCAGTTAGCTGCTAGTGAGTAGCAGCTAAACTGTCGGACTTTACTTGATACCTTTCTGTATGATTTTTGAGTGAATTTTGCATTTATTAAACATACATTGTAGGAAAACCTGTAATGCATTGTTTTCTTATTTAAAAAAAATCAACCGAACTTGCCAGTGTCACATTTAAGGGCTCCTCCATGTCAAGTCAGACACCACCAGTGTTAGCTCATGATTATCATTAGGTTTTAAGTTTAAGTTTGAAGGCGCTTAAACATTTTATTTCTTTACCTCATATTTCAATTTTAACCAGTATCATTAGCTCTGCTGTCATCATACCTCCACAAATCAAGCCCTGAGTAAAGTTCTGGCTTTAAGGACAAAGGACATGCCCACCTATTATGTTTTACTGCCCCCCCAAGCAAAGCAGTCCAGAACCTGGGCTGCCTGTGCACATCTATCACAGTATGGTTTGGTTCAGCCACAAAACAGGACAGATGCAGATTGCAAAGAGTTGTGGAAAAAGCAGAGAAAATCATCTGTGCTCCTTTGCCCACGCTACAAAATAATCACAGACTCCTCACACCCTGGATACAAACTTTTTAACCTCCTACCCTCTGGCAGGCATACAGAGCCCTACACACAAAATCAAACAGACACTGTAACAGTTTTTTTCCCCAAACGCCATCAAACTTACTAATAACTAAATAACTAAAGCTAAACTGTTGTTTACATGCCACACTGCACTTTACACATACTGTATAATACTACAATTTCATTTTAATGTTTACTATTTATCTTATGCTATTTTTGTTTATTTTCTGTATATATGCAAATTTTACCTAGCAAATTTGTTCATTGTCTGCATAAAGCCTTTGTCTGTATATTGTATTGTTTGTATATTGTAGAGAGCTAACAACAGCCAGAAACAAATTCCTTGTGTGTGTGAACATACTTGGCGAATACAGCTGATTCTGACTCTGATGCTGAGCAAACCCTGAAACTAGTCCCTATTTAAACCCTGTGATCGGCAAAGCCTTATAGAGAAACACTTGTTCTTTGTGTGTCTGTGCAGGTTTCTCTTTGGTAGTCCATTGTTCTCCCACATTCCAAAGACATGCAGAAGGTACACTGGCTACTCTAAATTAATAAATCAGTTTTAATCCTAATCAGGGTTGCAGTGGGTCCGATTCACTGGGCAAAAGTCCATCACATGGCAAACACACACACACCTAGAATGATTTAGTATCTCCAATTAACCTGACTGCATAACTGTGGGAGGAAACCAGAGCACCTGGCAGAAACTCACCCAGACACAGCAAGCAGGACCCTTAACCCTCAAAGTTGCTTTGAATTAAAGTGTCTGCTAAACAAACTTCATATGAACAAGAAGCCTTATAATGAGCAAAGCCTCAAAAAGCTCAGTAACAATAACAGGTTGCAGGCAACTGATGTTTACCATGGTGTCCTCAGACTCCTGCACATCTGTCACATGTGCCCAGTGTGAACCTGCTCTCAACTGTCAGGAGAACGAGGCGCTGATAGTGGACCTGCCAATAGTGGTGTTCCATGGCGAATACCAGTCGATCTGCACGATGCTGGGCTGTGAGCACAGGTCCCACTTAAGGAAGGTGAGCCCTCATGTCACCCTCACAGAGTCTGTTTCTGACACCTTGGTCAGTTTCTGACATCTTGGTCAGTAGCCTGCTAGAGGTCATTTTGTATACACATACACACACAAAAGATGTGAGATGGATTTTAAAGTGCATCCTGGTACCCTCTTTTCTACATGTAAACAATGCACACTTGCCTGGCCATCTACATGATCTTGGAGAGAAATGGAGTCATTTACAACTGCTATCAATAGGCACTTTGACTGGTCTGAAAAGACACTAAAGTATTTTATTTAAATGTATACAAATGCTAACACAAAATCACTTATATGTGTTTTAGTACATATCATATTGTTAACCCAGCTCTAGGCTTAAATTAGCATGTATTGTATGCAAGCAGGAGGCAGTTTTTTCACTGCCCACATCTGCAACAATAAATAAATATTTACTACATAGAAAAATCAAACAAGACCGAGAATTTAACCAAAGCAGAACGGCGTTCATGAAGGAGAATGAAGCCTGAAAGAACTTCTTAGAACTGTAGAGTACAACATGCTGCTGAGCCCTGAGTTTAAACTCCAACACACTGTCATTGAGCAACTCCCAGATAGAAGTGTAGATAGAACAGCTACCCAGATTGATTATGACTTTGTTCTATCTCTGTTAGCTATCTACAAATTTCTCTTCTAGATTTACTCATATACACTGTGCTTTCTTGGTGATAACAGGGAAGTGAAAGGTGCAGAAATTTGCAGAGATAGGGGGTTAATAAATAACTAAAGCTTTTAAGTCCATTTGCTGCCCAGTGGCTGGAAAATTGGCCTAATAACACACATAAGACCAATCGCTAGCTCTGGCCAAAATGTGACTGGATTTAAGACAGCTTCTAAAGCAAATTTGGGCTGTAGAGCCTAATTACAAAGCTTTTGCTTCATGAGTAAATCTGGTAGCATTCTAATTTCACATTGAAATCTCTCTCCTGAAACAGTTAAAAACATAAAGCATTTTTAAAATGAATCCATATTTTTCAGCAAAGTGTGTGATTACCCGCAGACAGGCACACAGCAACACCCAGTCCATAGCAGGGCAGACACACATACACACACACATAAACACACCCATTCACCTATAGGGTGAAAAGAAAACTTGGGCAATCAGTTAACATTACGCAGTGTCATTAATTCTTTACTCTGTTAGTGTATGTTGTGCTGGTATGAGTGGATAAGACACAGCAGCGCTGCTGGAGTTTTTAAACACCTCACTGTAGCTGCTAGACTGAGAATATTCCACCAACCAAAAATATCCAGCAAACAGCACCCTGTGGGCAGCGACCTGTGATCACTGATGAAGGTCTAGAAGATGACCAACTCAAACACCAATAATAGATAAGTGATCATCTCTGACTTTACATCTACAAGGTGGACCAACTAGGTAGGAGTGTCTAATAGAGTGGACAGTGAGTGGACACTGTATTTAAAAACTCCAGCAGTGCTGCTGTGTCTGATCCACTCATACCAGCACAACACACACTAACAGAGTGAAGAATTAATGACACTGTGTAATGTTAACTGATTGCCCAAGTTTTCTTTAAACCTACACTTTGAGTGACTACTCTGCTAACAGGTTTACCTTTTTTCATAGTACAGGAAACATGCGGGTCTGAATTCTATGCTACATAGTGACTAGGTTAAACTATTAAAAAAAAAAAAGCAGTCAAGTAGCTGGCCGCAAACCAGATAGAACCCAGTTATACTAACACTTCTTCTGTATCATATGCTGATGTGACTGAGTCCTCCAACACTAAAACTGACAAACAGCCCTTCTCTTTTGTAGATGCTGTTGACCATATGTGTACCATAAAGCAAAGCAATTGCCTCCAGGCTCTTTTACAGGTATCTTATTTACTAGGAAATGAGGGAACCAGCTTCTCTGAGAGTTGCACAACATACCCAGAATTGCTTAGTAGAGACAGCTGGATGGAGAGGGAACGGGAAAAGAATGAGGACTATTGGATGCTTATCTGTTCGTAATATAGCCAGACATTGTTGTGGATTGCAGTTTTGTTCTCACTATGGGAAAGAGGAATGTGTATATTTACAGAGAGCAAGACAGAGGGAGAAAACTAGGTTGGAGTGGAAAGAAATAATGTCTGAAGTAAGAAGAAGAGAAGGAGAAGGGAGGTAGACAGGGGGCGTGAGTGTTTTGGAAGAGCGTAATTTGAGAAGCATGTTTACCATCCAGTGACCCATGTGCTCTAGGAACAATGTTTCCAGGAAGCCTTGTGTCCCCAGCGACTTTGTTGGATAAATCCTGCCTAATAATGACGTCGATGTTACATTTTGTACTCTTGGTTCATTATTTGTGTGTCTAAATGTGTTTTTGTGTGTTTTTTGTACATGATTTATGATCAGTAAGTGTGTCTGGTTTCCTGTTTAGTATCAGATATGTAGGACTGAATTCTATCACAACATCCCTGTTGCTCTTTGCTAATTCAGTATGTGTCTGAATGTGTATATATCAGGGTGTTTTCAGGTAGTGCTTTTGACCCAATGCTCATTTGAACCCTAACTTTCTTACAAAATTGGGATATTTTAAAATATCACAACTTACATTTACATTTAGACATTTGGCAGAGACTTTTATCCAGAGTGACTTACAGTTGTGACAGCATACAATTCAAGCAATTGGGCATTGGGGTTGGAACCAGTGACTTTTCGATCAACAGTCTGGTACATTTATAGCTGAGTTACTGCTGCCTTACTTGCACAGTCCCCCCCTGTTCCCTTTCTTGTCATTAGTTAAGAACACTGTTGATACACACCGATCAGCCATAACATGCACCTCCTGGTTTCTACACACACTGTCTATTTTATCAGCTCCACTTACCATACAGAAGCACTTTGTGGTTCTACAATTACTGACTGTTGTCCATCTATTTCTCTACATACCTTTTTAGCCTGCTTTCACTCTGTTCTTCAATGGTCAGGACCCCCACAGGACCACCACAGAGCAGGTATTATTTAGGTGGTGGATCATTCTTAGCACTGCAGTGACAATGACATGGTGGTGGTGTGTTAGTGTGTGTTGTGCTGGTATGAGTGGATCAGACACAGCAGCTTCAGGAGTTTTTAAATACCATGTCCAAGTTGGTCAGAGACGATCGCTCATCTATTGCTGCTGTTTGAGTTGGTCATCTTCTAGACCTTCATCAGTGGTCACAGGATGCTGCCCACGGGGCACTGTTGACTGGATATTTTGGTTGGTGGACTATTCTCAGTCCAGCAGTGATAGTGAGGTGTTTAAAAACTCCAGCAGCGCTGCTGTGTCTTATCCACTCTTAACAAGCACAACACACACTAACACACCACCACCATGTCAGTGTCACTGCAGTGCTGAGAATAACCCAAATAATATTTACTCTGTAGTGGTCCTGACCATTGAAGAACAGGTGAAAGCAGGCTAAAAGGGGATGCAGAGAAACAGATGGACTGCAGTCAGTAATTGTAGAACTACAAAGTGTAATGTTATGGCTGATCGGTGTATATTTCTGTTAATGTATTTCTTAAATAAGCTGAAGGCTGCATTTATTTGTGTTTTTTGTGTTTATTTGCCTGTCATGCTCAGCATTAATCACTATGCCAGTTGCTATGCCGTCATCTACAGCATTCCGTGACTAACTAGTATGTTAACATAAGATAATCTGCTAGTAACGTAAGTTTCTTTGAGATTATTTGTGTGACAACGCTTCTGAAGGTCATTACACACACTATAATTACTATTTTAAAGCCTGTGGCCTTGTTTGTCTGAAGGTCTGAAGTTTCCTCTAGGGATTTGTCTATCTGTTTCAGGTTTGTTTTTGGTAAATTTGGAATAGCTTCTCAATATTTTACAGACATAATCACACTGCTGCTTGTATTGAATGTGTGTGGAGAAGAATGATACTGTAGGTGAACGTTTCACAGGTTCACAGTTGTTAACCATGCTTTGAAGATTAATCACTGAGGATTAATGGTGGCTTTGTAAACAGGTGTAAAAGCTTTCATTACAAACACAATGTGCATTCATCTTAACATTCAGCTGGAAATGAATGGTTTGCTCATTGTTCATTCTGATAACAATATTATCTAGTTTAATGGCTTTGTAGATAAAGCTGAATGAATCAACCCAGTCCACAGATGAGATCTGGTGAGAGTCTGTGATAGGGCTTGAAATCCCATCAAAATTCACCATATTGCAATCATGTGCCTGTCATAAGTTTAAACAATGTAATTGGTAACAGTGTAAAAGGGAATTGAAGCATATTAGTCTTTATCTCGTCTATATCTCTCATTTACAGCTTATCGTCAATAAATAATATTCATACATGAATCCATTTTTAGTATTTGCTTTATTCTGAGCCACAGGAGATTCTAAACCAAACCCAACAGGCAGAAACATTGGGCAGAGGAAGACCCTATACCTCATCAATCCTTCATTCAATTATCAATTTATTTGTATATCGCTTTTTACAATGGACATAGTCTCAAAGCAACTTTACAGACTTCAGGACCAACAGACCAAAACCCCCTGAGCAAGCCGAGGGCGACAGTGGCAAGAAAAAACTCTCTTAAAATTACAGGAAGAAACCTTGAGAGGAACCAGACTCAGCAGGGACCCCATCCTTCTTGGGCGGCCTGGAGGACAACTTAAATTATTTACTCACATAAAGTACCCAGAGGAAACCCACACTGACATGGCTAAAACACTGCACGACAGTGGTCAGAGCAGAGGTATAAACTCAGGAGCATTTAATTTAATTTTTATTTATTAGTATTTTAACGTCATGTTTTACACTTTGGTTACATTCATGACAGGAACGGTAGTTACTGGTTACACAAGATTCATCAGTTCAAGTCTTCAATATCAAACACAGTCATGGACAATGTTGTATCTCCTGTTCACCTCACTTGCATGTCTTTGGACTGTGGAAGGAAAACGGAGCTCCCAGAGGAAACCCACGCAGACATGGGGAGAACATGCAAACTCCACACAGAGAGGACCTAGACTGCTCCACCTGGAAATCAAGCCCAGGACCTTTTTACTGTGAGGCGACAGTGGCACCTGCATGGAGAACTTTGCCATGATGGACAATATCATGAACACACAAGACCATCTGAACTGTTATCAGTGAATGGTGCATATAGTACATATAGAATGGGTGACTTGCATATGTTTTAAGGTACTGTTGGTGCTGAGGCATATAGACCGATCAGGCATAACATTATGAACATCTTCCTAATATTGTGTTGGTCCTCCTTTTGCTGCCCCATATGCAACAAACTGTGATGCACTGTGTATTCTGACACCTTTCTATCAGAACCAGCATTAACTTCTTCAGCAATTTGAGCTACAGTAGCTCGTCTGTTGGATCGCACCACCACATCAATGAGCCTTGGCCATCCATGACCCTGTCGCCAGTTTACCACTGTTCCTTCCTTGGACCACTTTTGATATATACGGACCACTGCAGACCAGTAACACCCCACAAGAGCTGCAGTTTTGGAGATGCTCTGACCCAGTCGTCTAGCCATCACAATTTGGCCCTTGTCAAACTCACTCAAATCCTTAAGCTATTTTTCCTGCTTCTAACACATCAACTTTAAGGATAAAATATTTACTTGCTGACTAATATATCCCACCCACTAACAGGTGCCGTGATGAAGAGATAATCAGTGTTATTCACTTCACCTGTCACTGGTCATAATTTTATGCCTGGTCGGTGTATTAAGATTTTAGAAAGACATATGCTGCCATCAGAGCAACATTTCTTCCCAGGTCATGTCAGTCCAGCACCAGTGTGGCTTTGTAGACACAGAGTGTGTGCTTGACTGACCTGCCTGCAGTCTCCTATTGAAAATGTATGGTGCATCATGAAGATTAGAAGCAGATGATGTTGAAGCAGATGAAGCAGACAATATGATGTTGAACAACTTAATATCAAGCAGGAATGGGCAAAAAAATCACTTGCAAAATTGTAACAATCAGTGTCCTCATTTCCTAAACTATTAAAAAGTCTTATTGACAGGAAGGTGATGAAACACACCTCTGTCTCAAATCAAGTTCTAAATTTGTTTATATTTATAAAATACAATGAAGGGCCAGCGGGATATTCTGCTAGCACACCAGTGCAGAGATTCTGAACTCCTCAGTGTTGTCACCGGTCGGCTGGGCGCCATCTAACGAGCATAATTGGCAGTGCAGCACGGACACTATTGGCTACCGTGTCTGCTAGGTGGGATGACGGGACTATGTGGGTGGGGTCTTCTAACACTGTGCAAGGACCCTGATTAGCAGATAGAGGCGCCTGTGCAGAGTGAATGGGTGAAGAAAAGGGTCCTGGGTGAAAAAGAGAGGGTCCGCTAAGGACTGCACATGGGTTGGAGGAGGCGTGAGCAGGAAATATACCTTCCTCGAATACAATCAGGGATCCCCAGCAATGGAAGACATATTGACTATGCTAAATCGGGAGAAATATGGGAGAAAATGCGTAAATTAATAGAATTTTTTTACAAGTTACAAGTTAATCTGTGAAAACTTTGAAAATTGTTTCTATATTTGTCAGTTAAATAAAGTTTTATGAGAGTGAACAAATCAGAAATTCTTGTTTATACTGTGATTTACAAAATGTCCCAACTTTTCCAGAAATGGGCTTTGTAAACAGGGTCCCTTAATTGTAGGTATTCTTAGTATTTAAATAATGAAATACAAAAAAACAGTAAGTGCCATAAAGATTCAATGCTGGTTTTAGTTTAGTAGCTTATATTTCTAATTGCCTACTTTAGCTGTAATTAGTCCATAGTTTTAATAGGATTTGTAAGTGTAGATTAATATGTGAGCTTAAGTTTACACGTCTGTTCTTTAAACGTGAATAGGATCTGCAGCTGCTCTCTGTGTGTATCTCCTTATCCAGCTAGTACACACAGTATGTGAAGCTGCATGCTTGCATAATATCCCTTTAATGCATGGGAAGCGTGCATGGGGTACATGCTTTCTTAATTTCCCCTCTTTCCCTTTTCGCCTTTCCAGGCAGCCTTTTTTTACATGACTGTGGCAGTCTGGCTTAATCCAGTTCCTTCTGCTTCTTCCTTTCCTCTGGCACGCCATCCTACACCCCCATCCCCTCTCCACCACCACCAGTTCCTCATGTCTGTCTATCTTTCTGAACGTGTGATAACTCTCTAGTCAGCAGAGTGACAAATTGTTTGAGTGCAAAAGTGTTTTTATGCTGTGTATGCACTGGGTTGTGGTTGGGAGCATGTGAGTTTTTGCTATAGCATTTTTATAATATAGCATTTTTCCCCCCCCCATTTTTCTCCCAATCTGATCATATCCAATTACCCTATTGCATTACGCTTCCTCTCTACTGATGTTGACCTTCATCCACGAGTTTGAAATGTCAGCTCTGATGTGCTAATAATATAGCATTTTTATGTCAGTTGTTTCAAGATCGAGCTATCACTATGTAAATTTGAACACAATAAATTTAACTTACAGATGCATTTTAGATTTTCAATTGTTCATCGAGTTAATTATAATCATATTTGTCTGGAGGCATGCATCTATCTTTGGTTGTATGTACATGCATATGATGCATTGTGATTGTAGATTTGTATTGGTTGACAGAAGCGTGTGGGTGTGGACGAGTCACAGATCCAGCCGCAGAGCTCATGAAAAATTTATATGCATGCACCCTGTCGCACTGGTCTTATGTTGTAATGACGCCAGCTAGTACATTTAAACAAAAATTGTGTTAAATATTCACCTCTGGTCACTGTTTGTATGGAACTGCTTTAAATTCCCCCCTTGTGTGAATAACTAAGTGACTGTGTGAGTGAGTGTTGTCCTGAGATGAATTGACATTCTGTCCATGATGTATGTCTGCTTTGAGCCCAGTGTTGCCAGGTAGACTTAGGACCCATCTCAACTCAACACTCATACAGTTGCAGGTCAATGTTACATTATGTGTTATATACATAACACATTTTTTACTTATTTAAATGTAATTGTACTGATTTGTTATAGCAAAAGGTTTTAGATTAGTGTCAATTACATCACAAGATATTTAGCTAGTGGGCATTGTTACATCATAATAAACAGCTTAGAAATTTAAATATACTAGTAGGCACCATAACATGTTTCTAACTTATATAAATGACTAGAACATTGTTACATCATTATCACAATCTTAAGGTTTTTAAATTTACTGGCAGGTAATATTTCATCATAGTAAAACAGAATCTTTTTTTAAGCCCCACTTGTAAATATAAATATGGTAGTATGGTAGTAAAATATAGTATTGTGACATCACAAGTTAATTAATAATAGATAGATAGATAGATAGATAGATAGATAGATAGATAGATAGATAGATAGATAGATAGATAGATAGATAAATTGATAGATTGATAAATTGATAGATAAATACTTTATTGAGCCTGAAGGAAATTAATGTCCATTGTTACGTCATAACATAAATCTAAGTGATATTAATTCATTTGTCGAGATAGTTATTTTATATTAGAACCATTTGTTACATCAATATATTTTGCATTGTTGCATATAAGAGAACTCAATAGTTATTTAAATATATTAGAGAGCATTGTGATTTATGACCAGTTTAAAGTGCAGAAAGTGTTTTGAATTACAATAAAACTATGCAAAGTGTGCTAATGACTGTAGTCCATCTGTTTCTCTACATACTTTTTTTAACCTGCTTTTACCCTGTTCTTTAATGGTCAGGACTCTCCCAGGACCACTACAGAGTAGGTATTATTTAGGTGTTGGATCATTCTCAGCACTGCAGTGACACTGACATGATGGTGGTGTGTTAGTGTGTGTTGTGCTGGTATGAGTGGATAAGACACAGCAGTGCTGCTGGAGATTTTAAATACCGTGTCCACTCACTGTCCACTCTATTATAATACCTACTCTGTAGTGGTCCTGTGGGGGTCCTGACCATTGAAGAACAGTATGAAAGGGGGCTAACAAAGCATGCAGAGAAATAGATTGACTACAGTCAGTAATTGTAGAACTACAAAGTGGTTCTATATGGTAAGTGGAGCTGATAAAATTGACACTGAGTGTAGAAACAAGGAGGTGGTTTTAATGTTATGGCTGATCGGTGTGTGTGTGTGTGTGTGAAAAAATGTGAAAATGTCAAATAAATTATTATTTAGAATTTTCAGTTGAAGGGATTAAAGGAACGTACAGTAATAGATCAAAGGAAACCGTCTTTACATGTTAAAATTAAAAGCTCTTTACAACACACAGTTCCATTTTTATAACCATGTGAACGTTGTATAAAGTAATTTATGTCAGCATGATTTCCACACTGCAGTGTAAATTCACTAAGTGGCCTAACTGCCGGTGTTATCAATTCATGAGATTATTCTGCAGGTTTTATTTGCTTTGTAGTGCACATGTTCTAACTACTTACCTGATGTTTTAATCAAAAGCACTTCATGACTTATTTTACATGTACTAGCAGGTATTATTGCATCATAGTAAAATCGAATTCTTTTTAATCCCCACTTGTAAGTATAAATATGTTATAAGTATTGTGACGTCATACAAGTTTATTAGTGATAAATCATAATATAAGTTTAAGTTACATAAATAGATGTTTCATACTGTTAGTTACATCAATATATTTTGCATTGTTGCATATAAAAGGACTCAATAGGTATTCAGATTGTCTAGTGTATATTGTGGCATAATTGCAGACATGAACCGTACAGCAAATTTCTTTATTATTAATACAATGATTCATCAAATTAAATAATTCCTTTTTGATTGTTTTGTTATATGCCATATAAATAACTATTCTTTAAAGAAGTCTAGTAATACATGAAAACATGCAATGAATCATGCAATATGTAATTAAACCCTTTTCCCAAATTAACTACAGTACTAAAGTATTCCAATTACTGCCATATCTCTGCAATAGTGAAGTCACATGTGTTAAGAATGGTGCCATCTGCTGGTGTAGTGATGGAATTCCATGTCCTACGTTCCAAAGTGAAATGGAATGAAGGGCTGGTTAGATTGGCACCCCCTCCGCCTCTTTCCTTTATATACACAGAAAGCAATATTATTACCTGGTGATGCAGATAGTTTTAAATGGCATTTACCTGCAGGCCTGCTAACTCCTCATTAGTAATTAAAATTTATCGAACACTACAGCTGGTTACCTCTTTGTCCATTTAAACAGAAATAGTTTGGACTGCAGTAATTAAAAAACAAAGTCAGCGTCTTGTCAAAGTCAGAAAGAAAACCTATACTGTCACCTCATGTTGAGAGGTAATCTGTTCAGATGGTCAGATGTAATAAAAAATGCATTAAAAAACTGTATTACAAAGTGTGCACTTTTGAAAGCACCCTTTCAACCACAGTTAATTATTGTGTCAACATGCACTACTAGTAGTGAAATCCTCAAGAAACAGCTGGTTTTATTATGAAGTAATCAAAACCACTGCAGTTGATGTCAGTTGTGGACCAGTTAGCCTGGTGTGTGATCTGGAAAGTGATTAGTTGAACATGAGCAAGTTTATATATTTTACTAATTATAATAATACATCAGGATTATCACATTGATTATGACAGTTATAATGTGTAAATGCAGCTCAAACATTGTTGTGACATTGTCAGCTGTGACAAAAGACAAGGATTTGATAGGGTATGATGATTTTCTATAGACACTGAAAAAATTACACTCATTTGACACTTTGTTTTACAAATTTCTATTATAGATTTTTGTCACTTTGACAGTAGTTGTTGTTTCACAATTTTTGCAATGTTACATGTGTTTTCATGTGGCCATATACACATTTACATTTAATTTAAATATTTAATACATACATATGTAATACACAGCATTACAGCCAGACAAATCACTAATTTAAACAGTTAAGTGACATGGGTTGAGTACAGCAGCAATATGGGTTCTAAGGACCTGACTTTCTCAACACATCCATCTGTTTTTTCAGGTTTCCTCTGACCATCCAAACATGCAGAAGTTAAATGATCTACTATAATTTTTTTTAGGTTTGAGTGAACATGTGTGTGTAACGATACAGTCTACCCATGATGCGAAGCGATTCACGATACTGGGTTCACGACATGATTTTTTCCCGATTTTTTTAAACAAAATGAAATTGAAGACAAATTATGACAAAGTTTCCTTTTATTATTTCTCTTAAAAAAAAAAAATACTGTATTTGTGCTTATCTTTTATTTCTCTATTTTAAGAATGCCGTTTTATTGCCAATGCACTTGTTAAAAAAAAACTGAAATGAAATAAATCCCACATTAAATAAATAAATGAATAATACAAATAAAGAAAGTATCCTCACATAAATAAATTTGGCTGGGAAATTCAGAACCTGGCCACCCTGTAGTGACGTCAACCAGGCGAGGTGAATAGCATCAGTGCCCTCTGCTGTTTAAACTGAATATCAATTTATTATACATGTACACCGATTTGAATCGTTACACATGTGAATTGATTTTTAACTGTCTTGTGGTGCATCGTTACATCCCTACTGTTTGGTTTCAAAGACTGAGCCTTTGGTGGATTTTTCTTTAATACTCGATCATGATACTGTCACTTGTTGTAGCCTAGTGGTTAAGGTACTGGACTGGTAATCAAAAGTCGCTGGTTCAAGCCCCACCACTGCCAGGTTGCTGCTGTTGGGCCCTTGATCAAGGCTCTTAACCCTCAATTGCTCAGACTGTATACTGTAACTTATGTAAGTCGCTTTGGATGAAAAGCATCTGCTAAATGCTGAAAACGTAAACGTAAACTTGTTACTGATTAAACTTTTTACTCTCATTTTAACCCCGTCCCAACTTTTTTGAGTGTGTTGTAGGGGCATTAAATTAAAAATGTGTTTATAAGTTGGTCAGCCAAAGCATTAAAAGTCGTTTCTATGCACTTCTGTCAGTTAAATAAAAGTTGTAAACAAATCACAGATTCTAGTTTTCTGCATTTTACAAAATGTTCCTACTTAGATAAACATTTAACAAGTAAAGTACTATTTAAAATATAAATGTTGATATCCACTGGCAACCTTTTTTAATGCACTCATTCAAATGTCATTATTTTATTTACAGTAAACTATACTAAACCTAAGTTTGAAAAAGGATGTATGTATTCCCCCCCACGGATGTGTGAGAAAACTGGAGAACCTGGGAAAAAAACAGACACAAGAAAAGAAAGCCACACTTCACATAGACAGTAGCTGGAGGCAGGGATTACAGTAAACTCATGTCATAATACAGTTACAGTTTAGGACTATTCAACCCCACAAATATTTGTGGGGATTTGTAACTTGAACCTTTTCTACAGAGGTAGATTTGCTTTAAAAAATAAAGTCTTTATCAATTAAATAATACAGTAGATGAATAGAAGGTGAAGATTGTTAGCCTGTTAGCATGTACCACAATTGCTAATTAGAGGTTATCAAGTCAAAATGAAAAGTATTCAGGCTTGGGGTTGAATAACAAAGCACAAGGACATTTGTCAAGAGAGCTAGATTTTTAACTTGAAATCATGTCCACTTTTGCTCTTGTATGTATCCTGTATACAACTGCTTTTAGGGTTGCCAACCGTCCCGTAAAATACGGAATCGTTTCTTATTTGGAAACTAAACTTTGCGTCCGTATTGAACTGATACGGGACGTGCTTTGTTTCGTATTTTTATCAATGGGAGAGAAATGCTGCAGATTAGACTGCTGCTACCGTGGGAATTAGAAAGCGTTTGCTTATTATTTTAAGTAGTGTTCACTTTTAGTCTTAGTAACGCTGTGTGTGCGCAGGCATATCAGCATAACACCTGTTCATTATCCCGCTGTTTGAGTAGCGCAGTGGGCAGAGCGCATCACGCGTATTATTTCGCCCTTGGTTCGAGTCCGGTTTAGGACGAAACTAGAGTAACACGAGCAGGGCCGACACTTAGGGGGGCTGGGGTTTTCTCACTGCCCCCCTAAGCAACCGGGGCTGCATGTCAGTGTGAAGATGGATTATGTAAAAATGTTGTTTCGATTCTATACCCATCACCTTAATAGTTTTTTAAGACTAGGGGGTTTAAATATTTTCTATTGCAACTGTACATTGAGATGAACTTACTCTGGTTTGAGTTGCATGATTATAATGAGGGTTCAAAGTTGGAGTGCGAGCACTTGGCCTGTAGAGGGCAGTATTTTACAGGTTATTAGAATGGACTGGCTTCTTGCATCTTGTAACGTTTAATAAATCTGTCTGTACATACAGTACCTTCTGAGTGTTCTATTAGTTTGCCTATTTGCCTATTGATTCTAATTAAGTAGTAATTACTTTCTTTTGGGTGCTCTGTTTTCCTCCCACAGTCCAAAGTCATGCAATCAGGTTGATTGGAGAAACAAAATTACCCCTAGGTATGAGATTGTGTGTGGATGTGTGTGTGAGTGTGTTTCCCTGTGATGGAATGGCAAGTTGTTTGTTGTGTTTCCTACCTTTTTCCCAGTTTGACCCTGAACTGGATAAAGCGGTGATAAACAGACAGTGAATGAATGATGAATGAATGAATGTATAACTGTATAATTATCTATAGGATAAAAGGGAAGAGAATATATTTTTAAGAGAAATCTGTTTAGCAAATTTTGAAATCTTGAAATTACACTACATTAGTGTCTATATTAATTACTTGATACGATATTACCAGACAAACTAATTTTACTATAACTATTAACACTGATCCTTAAGATCACACCAAGAGCATCAAGTACATTGCTTAAGGACGTGAAAGAAATAATGGGTGACACCAAAAGTCTGCTTTGAATTGTGGCAACCTAACAGAAACCACTGCTTTACTTTCAAGATTTCTGCACATCCAGCAAGTTCAGCAGGATGAATCACAACTATACAATTTTTAAGTCTTACATTTAGAAGACAAAAGACTTAATAAACTTTCTAGACTTTATAGCAGTAGGTTAGCTAAAAATCAGTGAAATATTCTGATCAAAACATACAATTAAAACCAACAACATGATATGAAAAGAGCTGTTCATGCAACAGTGGTTTAAATTGATCATTACTATAATGTAACTCTGATAAACACGACACATTCTTTATGCATTTATTTATTGTCAGTAACTGTTTTATCCTGATCGGGTTTTACATGCACAAGGTGGGAATACATCCTGGACTGGTTTACTATCACAGGGAATCACACCAAGAGCATAGGCATGAATTGAACTGGGGGGGGGGGGGGGGGGGGGGTTATCGGGGACATTCTAAACATTCCTCCCATATCAACAGCTGATGGGAACACTGACAGATCCTGCTGTTATGCAAAGCTAGTGAGTGGAATATTGTGGGGGGAGACACTATATACTGTATATTGTGATTATGGCCTTGTGTAACACACACATCCATCCTTTACATGATTGTAGAATATTTTTTTAGTAATTTACAATAGCCAATTCATCCATTTACACACAGAGAAACACACACAGACATACACACGTGTGTGTGTAGTTGTGTATATGTGTGTGTATGTGTGATATGTCAGTGTGCGTATGTATGTGTGTGTGTATATACGTATATACGTATATATATATTTTCTAACACACATACAATTTTTATTTACAGGTTGTTCATTAAAAAAGACAATATTATATAACCACAATCTACTAGTACTAGAACTACCATTCCCAACACCTAAAACTATAATAAACGAAACAATTAAAAGTAATAAAAGGCCGCTCAGGTGGCGCAGCGGTAGACACGCTAGAACACCAGAGCTGGGATCTCGAATACATCTGTGCTGAGCGGCCACATGAACAACGTTTTGAGTAATAAAAGCAACTTAGGCAACTTCTAAATAAACGACAAACAAATGTAACAGTACATGACAAGTAAGGATAGAAATATAAAGTGTAGTAACGCTGGTCTCTCCCCTTGAATAAACTCCTTGTATCTGGGCCAGGATTCACAGGTCTGTTTGACAGTTTGCTTGCTGCCTCTAACTGAAAATCAGCCACTTGTTGTTACTACTGCACCTTCAATCTTCTCTTTTGTCACTTTCTGTAAACTGCAAGTGAGAAGATTTTCTGTATACCCAGTCCAAACATATTTATTACAGACTTAAGATGGAAACTGGATCAACAGCCAAACTAGCCGTCTGCTCCTCTAAGACTCCCTGACGCATGCTGGCTTTGTTTTGGTTACAGATTAAATCACAAAAGAAAAAGAGTGTGGGTGGGACGTGGGGGGATGTGAAGGGGTCTATCGTCTTTCTGCTGAATTTTTCTCCTCACAGGATGCCCAGGGGACCAAGGAGGAAGTGAAAACGACTACATGGAATAGTGATTTCACAAAACACTTCTGTAGAATGATCTAGCCTTTAATTTCATTTCCAGGAGAGAGTGTGTGTTATATTGCACATTTAAAATAGAATAAAAGTTTGTTCAGCAATAATCTGTACAGCTGTGTGCATCGTGTTAAAACACACATCATCAATTACTATTATTTTTAAAAGAAAATAGTAAAATTTAATAAGGAGTTAAAATAATTGTAATTTTGAGAATAGAGAAAGAAAACATGAAAATACAGCCACACTAACTAGGAAAGACCAAATGTCTAAGTTATTAAAATAAAACTAGCCTGCAACATTTACATTTTCGGCCGCTCAGGTAGCGCAGCAGTAAAAAAACACACGCTGCAACCAGACTGGGATCTCGAATACATCGTATCGAATCTCAGCTCTGCCTTGCCAGCGGAAGGCTGAGCGGCCACATGAACAACGATTGGCCGGTTGTTCAGGTGGGCGGGACTAAGCCGGATATGGGTATCTCTCTGTCAGAATGGTGCAATTACGACCTCTGCTGGCTGATTAGAGGCGCCTGCACAGAGATGGGGAAGGAGTGCTCTTAGGGTGTGTCTCTCCATACACAACGCTAGGTGGCACAACACTCGTCAATGTGTGGGTGATAAGATGCATGCGGCTTGCTGCCCATGTGTCGGAGAGGGCGTGGGTTAGCTTCGATCTCCTTGGTCAGAACAGGGATCGGCATTGGTGGAGAGGAAGCATGACGCAATTGGGCAATTGGACAATTGGACGCGCTAAAGAGGGAGAAAAAGGGGAGAAAATGCATTAAAAAAAAAAAACATTTACATTTTCAGCATTTAGCAGACGCTTTTATCCAAAGCGACTTACAGTAAAGTAACAGTATATTGTCTAAGCAATTAAGGGTTAAGGGCCTTGCTCAAGGGCCCAACAGTGGCAACCTGGCAGTGGTGGGGCTTGAACTAGCAACCTTTGGATTACTAGTCCAGTTCTTTAACCGCTAGGCCACAACTGTCCCACAACACCAGTCCCACAACACCAGTCCCACAACACCAGTCCCACAACACCAGTCCCACAACACCAGTCCCACTGTAAAATATTCTAGTGGTAGCATAGCTCAGGGTTTTTCAAAACCTGGGTCATGCCCCTTAGGTGGGTTGAGAGCCAAACAAGAAAATGGGTCCCCTTGTGGAGGCTTCATGGACAAAATGTGGGTCACTTGAAAAAAAAGTTTGCCATAGATAATGGTAGCATCCTGTTTCTGATATGCTTTTAAGAAGGGTGGACTTGGAAATATCTTGGAAGCAAGTTTGTAGTGGTTTGATAAATGTTTTTATTTGTTTAAAAACACTGCTGGGGCAGCACGTTGACTCGGTGGGTAGCACTGTCACCTCACAGCAAGAAGGTCCTGGGTTCAAGTTTCTGTGTGGAGTTTGCATGTTCTCCCTGTGTCTGCGTGGGTTTCCTCCAGGAGCTCCGGTTTCCTCCCACAGTCCAAAGACGTGCAGTCAGGTTAATTGGAGACACTGAATTTTCCTGTAGGTGTATGTGTGTCTGCCCTGCGATGGACTGGTGCCCCGTCCAGGGTGTTACTGTGTACCTTGCCCCCCCCTGCGACCCTAATTGGATAAGCTGTTAAGACAGTGAGTTAGTGAGTGAGCTTCAGTTTCCTCCCACAGTACAATACAAAGACATGCAAGTGAGGTGAAGTGGAGATACAAAATTGTCCATGACTGTGTTTGACATTAAAGCTTGAGCTGATGATTCTTATGTAATGAGTAATTACCTGTCCTGTCATGAATAACCACAGTGTGTAAAACATGACGTTAAAAATCCTAATAAAAAAAACACACTGATGACTCCAACAGCAGCCAAAGGTCGCTCAACCAAGTAGTAAAAGTGACTTGCTGACTCTTCAGTTATTGAATTTTTTTGAATGTTTTAAGTGTATATTGCTTTGTTCGTCCCTTTATGGAGAAAACCGATTAAAAAAATCAAAAAGGTTCAGAGTCAAATTGATTCAAATCCCAGCTTGGGTAAATAATTTACATAAAAAAGATAAGATCAATTTCTTCAGTCTCGTGTGTAATTGATTCTGCACCAATTAATACGTCTGGCACCTTTTTAGTTTGTCTGCCTGCCTCTCTCCACCTTGGTGCTTTCTTATTAGCAATGGCTCCTTTGGTATCTGCTGGGAGGTGCAATATGTTGTGGTGTCAGCTTGTATATGTGTGTGTGTGTGTGTGTGAGCCGGGAAGGTGGCGAGCGCCAGACATATGGAGTTGATCACCAGACTGGGTGCTGATGTTTTCTTTGGGAATGCTGACAGGCAGACGAGTGCGCTCCACTGACACAGGGTCTCATTCGAGCTCAGCAGAACAACTGGAAGAGAGTGAGAGCGAGGGGGTAAAAAAGAAAGACTTGCCCTTATTTTCCGTCATTGCTGCTCTTCTGTCTACACTTCTCATTTGTCTTTGCTTCATCCCGAGACAGACGGGCACACGCTCCCTGACTCTGCGCCTCTCTTGGAACTTTTTTCACCCCGTCTCTCTTGGTCTCTCCCTCTAAATGATTCTGCGAAGGGGGGGAAGTATTTGAAAGCTTGCTGAGATGCAGAAACTCCCCAGATGCCTGAGACTGGAGCGGTGAGAGGAGCTGGAGCCCTGCATGCGACTGCTCAACCAGCAAGAGATACAAAACGTCAGGCCAGACAGCAGTATCAAGTGTGCAGAACCTGATCTACTAATTGTTCCTCTACCTCCTGCAGCATGGCATTTTCAGTAACCGTGTGGTCTGTGTGGTCCTCACTGGTCATCTGGAGCCTGTTGTCATTGACCGGATCCAGCGTGCCGTCTCAAACCAGGGGAAACACCACAGAAAGTGAGGAGAGAAAACTGGAGCGTTTGGGACAGGCCTTCCGGCACAACGTGCGCCTGTTGCGTGAGCGCGGTGGTCGTCTCGATCTAGTCTTCTTAGTGGACGAGTCATCCAGCGTGGGCGCCACCAACTTCAAGAGTGAGCTGCGCTTCATACGAAAGATGCTCTCTGACTTTCCGGTTGCACCGGAAGCCACTCGGGTCGCCCTTGTGACGTTCAGCTCAAAAAGCCACGTGCAGACCAGGGTGGACTACATCTCAGTGCCCAAAGCTCACCAGCACAAGTGCTCTCTTTTTAATAAGGAAATCCCGGGCATTACCTACAGAGGAGGGGGCACCTACACCAAAGGAGCTTTCCAGCGTGCGGCGGTAAGTGTGGAAGTGGCGGCTTTATAGATGTGACTGGGTTGTGCGTAATGGTGCTTTCAGATTAATGTATATTGTGGCAAGGTGCTTTACAGATAAATAAATAATAATAATAATGAATCAAACTAATGAATGCAGAGGGGCCTGGTGGCTTGGTGGGTAATACTGTTGCTTTACAGCAAGGCATGTGTGGAGTATGTTCTCCCAGTGTCTGTGAGGTTTCCTCTGGGTCCTTCAGTGTCCTCCCACAATACCAAGCCTATTGATTTACTTCTTCTAATTACATAAAAGATAGGCGGCATGGTGGGTAGCACTGTCTCCTCACAGCAAGAAGGTCCTGGGTTTGATTTCCAAATGGACTGGCCTGGGTCCTTTCTGTGTGGAGTTTGCATGTTCTCCCCATGCCTGCGTGACTTCCCTCTGAATGCTCCGGTTTCCTCCTACAGTCCAAAGGCATGCAGTCAGGTTCAGTGGAGATGCTAAAATTACCCTGTGTGTTTGTATGTGCATGCATGTGTGTGTGTTTGCCATGTGATCGACTGGGGACCTGTCTGGGGTGTTTCCCACCTTTCACCCAGTTAACCGGACCCTCTGTGACCCTAATAAGATAAAGCGATGGCAAAACAATGAGTGGATATTTAAGATATTTAACTATGATAACTATATATACAGTGTATCACAAAAGTGAGTACACCCCTCACATTTCTGCAGATATTTAAGTATATCTTTTCATGGGACAACACTGACAAAATGACACTTTGACACAATGAAAAGTAGTCTGTGTGCAGCTTATATAACAGTGTAAATTTATTCTTCCCTCAAAATAACTCAATATACAGCCATTAATGTCTAAACCACCGGCAACAAAAGTGAGTACACCCCTAAGAGACTACACCCCTAAATGTCCAAATTGAGCACTGCTTGTCATTTTCCCTCAAAAATGTCATGTGATTTGTTAGTGTTACTAGGTCTCAGGTGTGCATAGGGAGCAGGTGTGTTCAATTTAGTAGTACAGCTCTCACACTCTCTCATAGTGGTCACTGAAAGTTCCAACATGGCACCTCATGGCAAAGAACTCTCTGAGGATCTTAAAAGACGAATTGTTGCGCTACATGAAGATGGCCAAGGCTACAAGAAGATTGCCAACACCCTGAAACTGAGCTGCAGCACAGTGGCCAAGATCATCCAGCGTTTTAAAAGAGCAGGGTCCACTCAGAACAGACCTCGCGTTGGTCGTCCAAAGAAGCTGAGTGCACGTGCTCAGCGTCACATCCAACTGCTGTCTTTGAAAGATAGGCGCAGGAGTGCTGTCAGCATTGCTGCAGAGATTGAAAAGGTGGGGGGTCAGCCTGTCAGTGCTCAGACCATACGCCGCACACTACATCAAATTGGTCTGCATGGCTGTCACCCCAGAAGGAAGCCTCTTCTGAAGTCTCTACACAAGAAAGCCCACAAACAGTTTGCTGAAGACATGTCAACAAAGGACATGGATTACTGGAACCATGTCCTATGGTCTGATGAGACCAAGATTAATTTGTTTGGTTCAGATGGTCTCAAGCATGTGTGGCGGCAATCAGGTGAGGAGTACAAAGATAAGTGTGTCATGCCTACAGTCAAGCATGGTGGTGGGAATGCCATGGTCTGGGGCTGCATGAGTGCAGCAGGTGTTGGGGAGTTACATTTCATTGAGGGACACATGAACTCCAATATGTACTGTGAAATACTGAAGCAGAGCATGATCCCCTGCCTCCGGAAACTGGGTCGCAGGGCAGTGTTCCAGCATGATAATGACCCCAAACACACCTCTAAGACGACCACTGCTTTATTGAAGAGGCTGAGGGTAAAGGTGATGGACTGGCCAAGCATGTCTCCAGACCTAAACCCAATAGAACATCTTTGGGGCATCCTCAAGCGGAAGGTGGAGGAGTGCAAAGTCTCGAATATCCGCCAGCTCCGTGATGTCGTCATGGAGGAGTGGAAAAGCATTCCAGTGGCAACCTGTGAAGCTCTGGTAAACTCCATGCTCAGGAGAGTTAAGGCAGGTCTGGGAAATAATGGTGGCCACACAAATTATTGACACTTCAGGAACTTTCACTAAGGGGTGTACTCACTTTTGTTGCCGGTGGTTTAGACATTAATGGCTGTATATTGAGTTATTTTGAGGGAAGAATAAATTTACACTGTTATATAAGCTGCACACAGACTACTTTTCATTGTGTCAAAGTGTCATTTTGTCAGTGTTGTCCCATGAAAAGATATACTTAAATATCTGCAGAAATGTGAGGGGTGTACTCACTTTTGTGATACACTGTATATATATATATATATATATATATATTGTTCTTCCCGTGTCCGTCTGGGTTTCCTCCAGGAGCTCTGGTTACCTCCCAGGGTCCAAAGACATCCAGCCAGGTTAATTGGAGGTGACCTGTATGGTGTGTTTCCCACCTTTCGCCCAGTGAATTGTACTCACTGCGACCCTGAATAAGATAAAGGGGTGGTAAAACTGATAATAAATGAATGAATGAATAAATAAAAGAAAATAAATTTTTAAAAATTGGACATTTTATAATCTAAACTGTAAAAAATGAGACTAAATAAGTACATAAAGACCATTGTATGTCATCCTAGTGAATGCTTAAGATGGGCTATACTGCTTCAGAACATCAATAAGATGCCAAAACAATTCAGGGCATTCAATGCAAGAAGCAGGACATTTTAGTCTGTCCTGGATGCTGTAAAGTTGCTTTAAGAAAATTTCTATTGTAAAGAGCGCTTATAAACATTGTAGTAAATACAAAGCTTAACAGTTTTACATTACACACTAGGTGCTAGTCACTCACAAGCCTCAGATACTCACATATTCACATTTACCCAATGTATAAGCAATTTCTAGTAGGTAATTTTCAGCAACCTACAGGGCTGTAAGAGAAAACTGAAGTACTTGATGGAAACTAGAAAATTAAAATACAAACACTAGAAAAAACATTTTATTTTGCAGCAATGAAACTGTACATAAATATAGCAAGAAAGAATTTTCCTATGCTGAGCAGACACACACAGTCTACAGCATGAACCTTGAGCAAAGGTTTCCATCACCGTCTCACTGTCTGACTTTCACACATGGTGAAAGGGTTTTAAAGGAAGCCGGGAAGGACGGGGAAAATGAAGAAGGAATGGAAAAAGCTGGTTGCTGTGCCTAAAGAGAAAGGCAGAAATAATGTGGTGTATACATTTTCACTGGTTCGGAATGACTTATTATAGGTAATGAAGTTCACAGATGTAATGCAGGAACCAGGCTTATGATATCTCGAGCTCTTTCTTATCTCTTTCCCGTCCTCTTTAACTCCTGTTAGTGAAATACAAATGAGGTTAGTCAGCAGCTTAACACTTTGTCCCGAAATATCCTCAACATATTGTATTAAACATGAAAAATGACCACAAACTGAGATATCACAGGGTGTATTATAGAGATTAATGTGAAATGAAGCGTGAACATGAGTTAGTGCTTGCATGCACAGGCTTAAAGTGCAAAAATATCTGTAATGCTGATATGCTCCTACTCCTCCTCCATTCATCTGTCAGTTGACTCCCTGAACTTTCTGTGGGTTCATGCATAGAGTAAAAAGCCCATGCAGCTAATGAAATGCACTACAGTCCAGGCTAAAATTAAGATAGATAGATAGGCAGACAGGCAGACAGACATAAATAAATAGGCAGATAGACAGACAGACAGATAGATAGATAGAAAGACAGACAGATAGACAGACATGTAGACAGACAGGCAGGCAGACAGATAGATAGACAAACAGACAGATAGATAGATAGATAGACAGACAAACGGATAGACAGACAAATACAGAGACAGACAGATATATATACTGTACAGTGTATCACAAAGTCTGCTTTGATGTCAATACTGCAATATGTACAGGACATACAGAGGATTAAAATTACGTTACTCTCAGACCCATGGTGCAACAATAAACATTAAATAAACACTACACATAAAATATATGAAAAATGTAATAAAAAAACACACTAAACGCAAAATATATACACACTGAAACTTAAAATATGAATATATATACAGTGTATCACAAAAGTGAGTACACCCCTCACATTTCTGCAAATATTTTATTATATCTTTTCATGGGACAACACTATAGAAATAAAACTTGGATATAACTTAGAGTAGTCAGTGTACAACTTGTATAGCAGTGTAGATTTACTGTCTTCTGAAAATAACTCAACACACGGCCTTAATGTCTAAATAGCTGGCAACATAAGTGAGTACACCCCACAGTGAACATGTCCAAATTGTGCCCAAAGTGTCAATATTTTGTGTGACCACCATTATTATCCAGCACTGCCTTAACCCTCCTAGGCATGGAATTCACCAGAGCTGCACAGGTTGCTACTGGAATCCTCTTCCACTCCTCCATGATGACATCACGGAGCTGGTGGATGTTAGACACCTTGAACTCCTCAACCTTCCACTTGAGGATGCGCCACAGGTGCTCAATTGGGTTTAGTCCATCACCTTTACCTTCAGCTTCCTCAGCAAGGCAGTTGTCATCTTGGAGGTTGTGTTTGGGGTCGTTATCCTGTTGGAAAACTGCCATGAGGCCCAGTTTTTCGAAGGGAGGGGATCATGCTCTGTTTCAGAATGTCACAGTACATGTTGGAATTCATGTTTCCCTCAATGAACTGCAGCTCCCCAGTGCCAGCAACACTCATGCAGCCCAAGACCATGATGCTACCACCACCATGCTTGACTGTAGGCAAGATACAGTTGTCTTGGTACTTCTCACCAGGGCGCCGCCACACATGCTGGACACCATCTGAGCCAAACAAGTTTATCTTGGTCTCGTCAGACCACAGGGCATTCCAGTAATCCATGTTCTTGGACTGCTTGTCTTCAGCAAACTGTTTGAGGGCTTTCTTGTGCGTCAGCTTCCTTCTGGGATGACGACCATGCAGACCGAGTTGATGCAGTGTGCGGCGTATGGTCTGAGCACTGACAGGCTGACCTCCCACGTCTTCAACCTCTGCAGCAATGCTGGCAGCACTCATGTGTCTATTTTTTAAAGCCAACCTCTGGATATGACGACGAACACGTGGACTCAACTTCTTTGGTCGACCCTGGCGAAGCCTGTTCCGAGTGGAACCTGTCCTGGAAAACCGCTGTATGACCTTGGCCACCATGCTGTAGCTCAGTTTCAGGGTGTTAGCAATCTTCTTATAGCCCAGGCCATCTTTGTGGAGAGCAACAATTATATTTCTCACATCCTCAGAGAGTTCTTTGCCATGAGGTGCCATGTTGAATATCCAGTGGCCAGTATGAAAGAATTGTACCCAAAACACCAAATTTAACAGCCCTGCTCCCCATTTACACCTGGGACCTTGACACATGACACCAGGGAGGGACAACGACACATTTGGGCACAATTTGGACATGTTCACTGTGGGGTGTACTCACTTATGTTGCCAGCTATTTAGACATTAATGGCTGTGTGTTGAGTTATTTTGAGAAGACAGTAAATCTACACTGCTATACAAGCTGTACACTGACTACTCTAAGTTATATCCAAGTTTCATGTCTATAGTGTTGTCCCATGAAAAGATATAATGAAATATTTGCAGAAATGTGAGGGGTGTACTCACTTTTGTGATACACTGTATATATACAGTGTATCACAAAAGTGAGTACACCCCTCACATTTCTGCAGATATTTAAGTATATCTTTTCATGGGACAACACTGACAAAATGACACTTTGACACAATGAAAAGTAGTCTGTGTGCAGCTTATATAACAGTGTAAATTTATTCTTCCCTCAAAATAACTCAATATACAGCCATTAATGTCTAAACCACCGGCAACAAAAGTGAGTACACCCCTTAGTGAAAGTTCCTGAAGTGTCAATATTTTGTGTGGCCACCATTATTTCCCAGAACTGCCTTAACTCTCCTGGTCATGGAGTTTACCAGAGCTTCACAGGTTGCCACTGGAATGCTTTTCCACTCCTCCATGACGACATCACAGAGCTGGCGGATATTCGAGACTTTGCGCTCCTCCACCTTCCGCTTGAGGATGCCCCAAAGATGTTCTATTGGGTTTAGGTCTGGAGACATGCTTGGCCAGTCCATCACCTTTACCCTCAGCCTCTTCAATAAAGCAGTGGTCGTCTTAGAGGTGTGTTTGGGGTCATTATCATGCTGGAACACTGCCCTGTGACCCAGTTTCCGGAGGGAGGGGATCATGCTCTGCTTCAGTATTTCACAGTACATATTGGAGTTCATGTGTCCCTCAATGAAATGTAACTCCCCAACACCTGCTGCACTGATGCAGCCCCAGACCATGGCATTCCCACCACCATGCTTGACTGTAGGCATGACACACTTATCTTTGTACTCCTCACCTGATTGCCGCCACACATGCTTGAGACCATCTGAACCAAACAAATTAATCTTGGTCTCATCAGACCATAGGACATGGTTCCAGTAATCCATGTCCTTTGTTGACATGTCTTCAGCAAACTGTTTGCGGGCTTTCTTGTGTAGAGACCTCAGAAGAGGCTTCCTTCTGGGGTGACGGCCATGCAGACCAATTTGATGTAGTGTGCGGCGTATGGTCCGAGCACTGACAGGCTGACCCCCCACCTTTTCAATCTCTGCAGCAATGCTGACAGCACTCCTGTGCCTATCTTTCAAAGACAGCAGTTGGATGTGACGCTGAGCACGTGCACTCAGCTTCTTTGGACGACCAATGCGAGGTCTGTTCTGAGTGGACCCTGCTCTTTTAAAACGCTGGATGATCTTGGCCACTGTGCTGCAGCTCAGTTTCAGGGTGTTGGCAATCTTCTTGTAGCCTTGGCCATCTTCATGTCGCGCAACAATTCGTCTTTTAAGATCCTCAGAGAGTTCTTTGCCATGAGGTGCCATGTTGGAACTTTCAGTGACCAGTATGAGAGAGTGTGAGAGCTGTACTACTAAATTGAACACACCTGCTCCCTATGCACACCTGAGACCTAGTAACACTAACGAGTCACATGACATTTTGGAGGGAAAATGACAAGCAGTGCTCAATTTGGACATTTAGGGGTGTAGTCTCTTAGGGGTGTACTCACTTTTGTTGCCGGTGGTTTAGACATTAATGGCTGTATATTGAGTTATTTTGAGGGAAGAATAAATTTACACTGTTATATAAGCTGCACACAGACTACTTTTCATTGTGTCAAAGTGTCATTTTGTCAGTGTTGTCCCATGAAAAGATATACTTAAATATCTGCAGAAATGTGAGGGGTGTACTCACTTTTGTGATACACTGTATATATATACTGTATATATATATATATATATATATATATATATACTGTATATATACTGTATACAGTATTTAGAAAGAGACAGACAGACATATAGACTGACAGACAGGCAGACATATAGCTGGATAGACAGACAGACGGACAGGCAGACATATAGATATATAGACAGGCATATAGATAGACAGACAGACATATAGATAGATAGACAGACAGACAGACATATAGACTGACAGACAGGCAGACAGGCATATAGCTGGACAGACAGACATATATATATAGATAGACAGACAGAAAGGCACATAGACAAACCAAAACACAAGATATATAGATATATAGACAAATAGATAGACAGACAGGTAGATAGACAAGACAGACAAACATATAGATAGATAGATAGATAGATAGATAGATAGATAGATAGATAGATAGACAGACAGACAGACAGACAGACAGACAGACATATAGATACATACTCTCTCTCAGTTTACCCCAGCAACGTCATGCCCTGCATGTTGTGTTGTGTTATTAGACCAGATAGCCTAGTGTGGCGTTTGTTGCAAACTAGTAGCTTAGTCTACTGTATTATATACAGAAATGAATATAGCACTTTTCTTCTAGAGTTTACAGTTTCTCTTAATCTAATAAATGTTGCACTGTAGAGTGAGAGTCAGTAATAAACCATGTATGTGTATGAATTCCATTATTGTAACAGCTGGACCTACATGAAAAAGAGACATATAAAAGCTGTTCAGCCTTGTCTGATTAGTGTATTGTTGTATATGGTTGCCAGTAAAATTCAGGATTGATTTTAAAGTTTTGGTTCTTACATTTAAGGCATTACATGGCAAGGCGACTGAATGTACTACTGACTTCGTGATTTCTTAGTTCTAGGTCAGTGAGATCTGCTGATTAAGACATGTTTAAAGACCCAATTTTATTCTTTAGCTTTTTGAATGATGAGCATAGTTAATGTGTTTAACTGTTTGTATGTGTTTAATGTCATTTGGTTTTTTTTTTTCTATTGTGAAGCACTTTGTACCTCAGACTTGGAAAAGTGCTATATAAAGAAAATTCACTTACCTACAAACTCACTATGTGCTGAATTTTCCAGCTCCAAGCTGTAAGTTTCAAAAATCTAGTCTTTAGGTTCAACTAGGCCTTAGTTAAAGAATCCACCACTAACATCCAGTGGCAGGCTTCACACTCCATGGTGTCTTTTCAGTGAATACAGGTAGGTCAGACATTGAATGTAACCTCCATTCATTTAAATAATAATAAAATAGGCCAACACAGACAGACCATGACCTTTCTCAGAATGTTAACTAGTGTACAGGTGAACGTGAGGGTCTATTTTTAATATCTAACTGGACAACCACTCTACCAGAACTGACCAGATCTTCTTTGGGTGTGTAACAGGTTTACCTGCCATGGAGATCAACAGAGTAACATGATTTACAGAATCATGCCCATCTGTCTTGCCATTTAGGCCGACAGAAAGAATGGAAGCATAGATGATTTATTGTACCAGTTCTTTTTAAGAATGTCTGCACTTTGTGTTAATTTGTTCCAGCTGAAGGTCCCTCTATTTAATCATGGTTTCTTCCTCACAGTGTTGATGGCGTCTTTGTTGGCAACCTGCTCTTCTGTTGAAATTGTGATGACGACCTCGATCCGGTCTGGTTTTTTGCTAGTGCAGATGTCAGCACTCCTACTTTTGGGAATTTAGCTGGGTTCGGCACCATGATGGTCTCTTCCTGAGCATGCCACACCTTCAGAACCATGTTAGTTGGTGGAGTGGTTATCCTACTCATTTTATAGCCACCCGTGCTGTGTTCCTGTTTATTTTTTTCTAACTTGGTTTTCAAGCTGGTGATCAGTAAGCTAGTCTTATTGTCACAACCATTAATTATTCTTGTACTCTATTTCTGTTTTTATATTGCCTCTTTTTACTGTGGCTTTTCTAGCAGCAGTATTGTTCTACCTTTGTTAAGCATCCTGTTCATTGGGTTCATTTTCAAATCTTGCAGGTACAGGGCTATACCTGGCACATCAGTGGTGATAAATCAGGGTGATAAACCACTCTTAGTACACCATTGACAATGAATTGGTAGTTTGTGTGGCGCTAGTAATGCCTAGTTCACACTACACAATTTTTGCCCTGATTTTTGCTTGCCGACTGGTCGCCATTCACTCTGTCATCAAAACTCGGCTCTCAATCGCAATGTGAGCAACTGTTCAACGACTCGATCCGAGAAAAATATCTAGCATGCTAGATATCTGGATCAGTCAGCTGACTGGCAGTGAGTGACTGGCATGTCGAACTACAGCCAATGATAAAGCAAGATACAGGGTATGGAAACCCGGGGGAGGAACGTAAAAACATGAGACAGGGGCATAATATAGTTTCTATTAGAATACATCGGCATACACTCAAGTTTTACGTAGTTTGGGAGTCATCCTGGTGATAGGTCATGTAGTGTGAAACCCCCTATCATTGATCAGTCGTGTAGTGTGAAAACCACGACTTAAAAGATGTAGTTGTGTAGTGTGAACTTTACAGTGACCCGGCAACACCAAAAGTCGTGTAGTGTGAAGTTTACAGTGACCCGACAACTCCAAAAGTCGTGTAGTGTGAACTTGGCATAAGAGGTATCAGTGACAACTATGTAATTATGATTTTCATACACTTCACAATCACTGCAAGGTTGAGAATAGTTAATCACCTGTTTTATATAGTAAGTACACCTTATTAAATTGTTAATAAGTGTGCATACAGAGCAGGTATGCCTAATAAACAAAGTTTATTTATAATCTAATCCCAAGAAATTATGGCAAAAGCTTCCTCATACATCCTTCTGGCCCCCATCAGATCTATGATGCTTGCTAAATAAAAGCATATTATCTGACACATTTGACACTTTCCAGTTGTAGTGTTTAAACCATATATTCTATTCAAGCTCATTCTTGGATTTAGACAAGAAACAGCTTCTCGTTCCAGGAAAGCCAATAAATGACCGTTTTCCTTCTCCCTAATACAGGAATGACTTTTCTTGTCTGGCTTGAGTAAGACGTCTGACACCAGAGTACAGTGTGTGACTTATTATTCTCTCATGGTCTGTCTCAGTTTTTACCAGCTTGTTCTTTCTGTCACACTAACTCAAATTAATTGTAATATTTTTGCTGTTAACGTATTTCAGTTAGAAATAAAGATGTTGGTTGGTTCATTTGTCACAGCTGAATACTAGCTAAATAATAGTTCTACTGCTAAATAGTAGCTAAGAATATGCATGGCTGGCCCAGAAGGAGAACGCCCTATGTATTTATCCATAGGCCCATACCGATACATTTACATTTTCAGCATTTAGCAGACGCTTTTATCCAAAGTGACTTACACAATGAGCAATTGAGGGTTAAGGGCCTTGCTCAGGGACCCAACAGTGGCAACTTGGTGGTGGCGGGGCTTGAACCGGAAACCTTCTGTTTACTAGTCCAGTACCTTAACCACTGAGCTATCACTGGCCCCGATAAATAAGACAAAGTGTGTCAAAGTCAAATTTATTTGTATAGGGCTTTGTACAATGGACATTGTCTCAAAGCAACTTTACAGAATTCAGGAACAACAGACCAAAAACCCCTGTTGAGCCGAGGGCAACAGTGGCAAGGAAAAACTCCCTTAAAAATACAGGAAGAAACCTAGAGAGGGAACCAGACTCAGCAGGGACACATCCTCCTTGGGTGGCCTGAAGGATAATTTGAATAAAAAGGATTTACACAAATCAAACATACACAAAATTAAATTAAATTAAAAGTTATAAGTAGTAAAAAATAATTGGAGTTCTTCATTATTCTGTGATAAAGTCCGTAGTGAGTACTTGACATTTTTGGTGCAAACAAGCCAGGCTCCGTCACATCTAGCAGGAGCAGTATTGTTGGCACAGCAGTCTCGATGTGCAGTCTTTAACCTCGGAGTAAAACAACAGAAGATGTAGTTAAAATGTAAAATCATTAAGAGTAAAATGTCAGTTTTACAGAGAGTAGCTTTAGACTCCGGCACCGCTAATTATTACAGCATAACTAAAAGAGAGAGCGAGCAGGTAACAAAGTAATGAAGGCTTTCACAGGACATCAGAGCCCACCTCCCCCACCGTCATCAAACCTGAGTGATCGGACAAGAGAGGCAAAACGACAGCAACCCAACATCCCTAATCATCACAAGTTTCTATGACCAGGAACCCACAAGCTCTGCACCTTTGTCTATATTCGTGGTGGGCGGCTCCGGTCCTAGAGGTCAGAAATCAGACACAGCCAGAAGCCAACACGCAGTGCCAGCCAGTGTCCTTCTTGAAGCTATTTACTGTACTTCTTCTATTAATCTCTATCATACACCCTATGATAGCTCAGTATGTGGCCATTTCTCAGGTTTAATATGTTTAGGATATTTAAGGACAAAGTGTTAAGTAGCTGACTAACCTGGTTTGTATTTTGCAAACAGAAGTTAAAGAGGACAGGAAACAGATAAGATAGAGCTAGAGATAGCATAAGCCTGGTTCCTGCATCACATCTGAGAACCGCCTTTTGATAATTTATTGGGATTTATGTGGGCAGGTGTATATATTTTATTGGATGGATAAAAGTGAGTGAATAGCTAAAAGACCCAATCAGTTCAGGGCATTCAAGAATTGTATGGCTAATTTGTACATTGTTCACCAGGAGGTACAGATAATGGCTGTCTAATAAGAATAATAACTACACTGCTTAGTCATGACATTAAAACCTCTGATAGGTGAAGTGAATAACATTATACAGCAGTGAACAGTTAATTCTTGAAAAATTATGTGTTGGAAGCAGGTAAAATAGGCAGGTGTAAGAATCTGATTGACTGACATGGGCCAGATTGTAATGGCTTGACCACTCAGTCAGAGCATCTCCCAAATAACAGGTCTATTGGTGTGTATGCAGTGGTTAGTACATAGTGAAAGTGGTCTAATGGAAGGACAACTAGTGAACCAGGGACAGGTTCATGAGCGCCTAAGTGTGTCATATTGTGACGATTAGTTCCCAGTTCTGCACTATCCCTGTTCTATCCACTTTCTCCATTGCAGGCTGCAGATATGGCTTTTTAGCAACAGTATTCTATTCTTGCAGGTGCAGGGCTTCACCTCACACTTCATTTGCAAGGTGTGACTTGTTCCCCTACACTTTCTTTCTGGGTAACAAGCACCAATGAGCAAACCCTGATTACATAAATAGTTGCTAATGTTTACCATAGTTCTTATAATACCTTTATGGGTATGCTTGGCAAGCCAGACCAGCTAAGTGTTCTCCACAGTACACTACATCACAGATGTTTGAAAGTATTGGCAAAGCCTAGATGTTTATTTAAAATATAAAATTAAGGAAAGTTTTCAAAGGCAGATCAATTACAAACTGGATAATGGGATGAACATAACAAAAATATAGTTATGACATAACAACAATAGTTTATACAAACATAAACTTTTCTTAGACTAAAGTCACCAAGTTCTACCCTTTTATTGTACAATAGCCATCTTTTCAATTGGCACCTAACCCTCCACCCAGGAAAAAAAAAGACGCAACAACAACCCCAAATCTCTTGCTCTGAATGATTTCTTCTGTTTTACAAATTCTTGATCTGGTTACATTTCTGATTTATGCCAGGAGAAAGTCTTTGAACAAAATGCTTTAAGGTTTTCTTCAGAAATGAAGACTTTCTCCTAAATATTTGGTTTGGAATGTGTAATTCACAGACAGTAATTGTAGCAGTAATCTTTTCTTTGTAATTCATGTAATATTTATAGTAAAAAAGTTGTATGTGGGCTACACACACAGCAACAGACACATAATAAGAGCAGCTGGGTTTTCTCAAAATCAAATGAATTGCGATGGACAAGCTTTTAAGATTTTCATTTCGTGTGGGCAGTACAAATGTTCAGCAGGGGAGAGACCTACTATTGTGTAACAGTGCCGTCTTTTTCTTGATACAATCCAAACCTCCTTTCCCTGTTAGAAATTCCAGAAAGAGGTGTTTTGAGTGCCGCTGACCCCTCAAATGTGGTTCTTGAACCCCAGGACTGTGGGAGAAAGCCTGTCACTGGGTGCAGACAGATCAGCCAGCCCGAATTCCACTTACTGTGTGTGCAAAACTATCTGTCAGGTTAACTTTCCACAGAGCGTCAAACAGGAATAAAAAGCAGAATGCATTCAATCAAATCAAAAGAAAAAGATCAAAGGCTTTTAAAGGCTTTTCTTTCAATTATGTAAAATTAAGTAAAAACCAGAAAATTAGGTTTGTTAAATGTCTTAAACCTTTATTAAACTGACAGAAGTACAAAGAAAATATTTCAAATGTTTTTCATTACGTAAATATAAACACATTTTGAATTTGATGCCTGCAACCCATTTAGGGTGTGTTTATACTTGTAGTTCAATTTCCTTGGTTCAGACCAAACAAGAAAATGATACATAGTTACATTTTAGTCCTGGTTTGCTTAGTGATTACACTTAAATTTACTATCAAACAATCAAAAAAATGTATAATGCACTTATAAAACAACGCACCACTCTGGGCTGGGCTTAATGCACTTACACCGATCAGCCATAACATTAAAACCACCTCCTTGTTTCTACACTCACTGTCCATTTTATCAGCTCCACTTACCATATAGAAGCACTTTGTAGTTCTACAATTACTGACTGTAGTCCATCTGTTTCTCTGCATGCTTTGTTAGCCTCCTTTCATGCTGTTCTTCAATGGTCAGGACCCTCACAGGACCACTGCAGAGCACATATTATTTGGGTGGTGGATCATTCTTAGCACTGCAGTGACACTGACATGGTGGTGTGTTAGTGTGTGTTGTGCTGGTATGAGTGGATCAGACACAGCAATGCTGCTGGAGTTTATAAACACCTCACTGTCACTGCTGGACTGAGAATAGTCCACCAACCAAAAATATCCAGCCGACAGTGCCCCAATGATGAAGGTCTAGAAGATGACGAACTCAAACAGCAGCAATATTTAAAAATTCCTGCAGCGCTGCTGTGTCTGATCCACTCAGACAAGCACAACACACACTAACACACCACCACCACGTCATTGTCACTGCAGTGCTGAGAATGATCCACCACCTAAATAATACCTGCTCTGTAGTGGCCCTGTGGGGGTCCTGACCATTGAAGAATAGAATAAAAGCAGGTTAAAAAAGTATGTAGAGAAATATAGATTTACTACGGTCAGTTATTATAGAACTACAAAGTGCTTCTATATGGTAAGTGGAGCTGATAAAATGGACAGTGAATGTAGAAACAAGGAGGTGGTTTTAATGTTATGGCTGATCAGTGTATTAGGGTTGTGTAAACCTGGCTGAAACTCAGCAAGAGGTGGTAAAATGAATAAAGGAATCACACCAGAAACAGCACCAGAAATTCAATGCGCTCCGTTTAGTGTAGCATCTTGTCCTGTGTTTGGTTTTGTTTAGATGCCTTTAATTTGTATTGTGTTCATACCTGAAACTAATGGCACCAGATCCACTTATTTGGTGAGCACTAGTGTTCAAGAGGAAGTGTTCACACATACTGTAACCACATCAACAGAGCAATTGCATAAATCGTTTTAATCAAACCGAATCTAACAAGTATAAACACAACCTTAAAATGTTAGGACAGAAGCATGTTTAGCACTGTGTTCCATTATCTTTCTTAATAATAACACTTTTTAATCACTGGGCAATTAATGATACTAATTGTTGCAGTTTTGAAAATGAAATGTTTCTTTCGTTGATAACAGTCTGGATGGTTCTTCCCTCTTTGGCGCAGAGAGATCGATGTGTTTCGCGTGTTTTCCCGAGAACAAGCCGAAATGTGAACTCTAACCACAGCACATTTCCACTGTCTTTTGGTCCATATAAAATGAGCTTGGTGGCATTTCTTTTTAATAGAATTTCATGTTGCATTTCTTTGTTCATTCCCAATTTGCTCCCAATCTGTTCATTTCCAACTTCCTTCTGCTGGAGTCATGCTGCTAGCATCACCCCATGTGCTGGCCAGTGAAGGTCAGTAACGCGTTACTAAGTACTAGTTACTCTAATCTGACCGCATTTTTCAGTAACGAGTAATCTAACGCGTTACTATTTCCAATCCAGTAATCAGATTAAAGTTACTTATCCAAGTTACTGTGCGTTACTATTTTTGTCATTTTCCTTAGTAAAAAGATATATATTTGCTTTCTTCTTGTGTCTCGGGGAGTGACGTCTGGCCTATGCGACAGTTAAGTCACGGGCTGCGTCCGGAATCGGTTACTTACAGCAAGGGTCTTGAACCTGTGGGGGGAGTAGTTGCCCGAGGGGGCGCGAGCGGCTGTCTGGGGGGGAGGGGGGCGTGGCACTACGAGATTATTATTATGAACCGGTGGTACACGAGACTGGCGGAGGACTTGGCAGGCATCCGCGATGGAGCCGTGGTCCACTAAGGGGAGGGGCGCATGGCAAAAGCCGTGTTTGGCATTCGTGCTCTAGCCGTGCCTTATCCAGGGGAGGGGGGGGCGTGGCGGAAGCAGCGCTTGGTACATGCAGCCGAGTGCTGTTCCACCAAGGGGAGGGGGGCGTGGTGTGAGGAAGGGGGGGGGGGGGGCGCAAGTCGTGCTCGGCACACGAAGGGGGGCGCATGCCTAAAAAGGAAGTGGAGGAAGTGTGCACTACTCGGCCAACGCCGAGTGATGACGTGGGACGTGATGACGTAATATCACCATGGTTACAGACTCATTACAAATCCCACTCGCCAAAATGTAGGATATTTATCGTCTTTTTGTTATTTATTTGTCTTTAAAAATGTTATTTTATTTATCTTACTTACACTTGTGAACAGAGGACTCCGTTTTCCGCGTCTTTCTTGTTTCTTATTCCGCTTCAATCGCAGCTCCAGTTGCATTATGGGATACATTAGCGGACCGCATTATATAACTAATAAAGTAACTTGTAATCTAACTTAGTGACTTTTAAAATCAAGTAATCCATAAAGTAACTAAGTTACTTTTTAAAGGAGTAATCAGTAATCAGTAATCAGATTACTTTTTCAAGGTAACTATGCCATCACTGGTGCTGGCAAAGAAGAACTGAGACTATCACGCACCCTTTTCCCTCCTAATTTGAATAGCCTAAAGTGCACACATTGAAATGTCTACTGATGCCGCTCAGGTGGCGCAGCGGTAAAAACACACGCTGGAACCAGAGCTGGGACCTCGAATACATTGTATTGAATCTCACCTCTGCCTGCCGGGTAAGGCTGAGCAGCCACATGAACAACGATTGGCCTGTTGTTAAGATATGGGCGGGACTAAGCCAGATGGGGTCTCTCTCTCATGACTGGTGCAATTACGACCTCTGCTGGCTGATTGATGGCCCACGTGTCGGAGGGGGCATGGGTTAGCTTCGTTCTCCTCAATCAGAGCAGGGTTTGGCATTGGTGGAGAGGAAGCATGACGCAATCAGGCAAATTGGACACGCTAAAAGGGAAAATATATATAAGAAATGTCTACTGATACCAAACTGTCACTCTGAGTTGCAGAAGTCAGTGCCTGCTACTGAAGGTGAAGTTTATAAATAAACCATATTTAAGGTGTCACATCAGGAATAATGGAAGAGTTGCAAATATGACACAATTAATAATGTCAGAACAGAGTGACAAAGACATATAATATGATAAAAAGTTGAGAATTTCAGCTTGATTTTAAATAGTATGTATAATAAATCCAATAAACTCTCAAGCAAGGGAATTCCATACTCATTGCTTTGCTCAAGGGCCCAATAGTGCCAACCTGGCAGATGTGGAGCTTGAACCAACAATCTTTCGGTGCCTCAACTGCTAACCTAACACTTACATTTTTTTGGTATTTACTGAGAAAATAATATCAGAGTCAAATTTATACAAGGGTTCTGACATCTGTCATTCATGTATTAAAAAAGAAAGGTAAAATGTTTGAGGGAAGAAAACTTTTACAGCATTGTGCAAGAGCTGATTTACACAGACAAACACATGCACACTGCACTACAAATTCTGCTTAAAGGCTCATGTGTTGGTCCAAATAAATAAAAAAGGCAATGAATTTAATCCAGGTGTTCAGAACATAAAAGGAAAAAGGATTCATCGCTTTGTTTGTGCACAGCAAAAGCGCATGAGCCAAAGTGTTAATTACAGAAGTAAAAATGAAAGAAAATGACATGAAAAGAGAAAATGAGGAGAAGGAAAATAAAAGATCAAAGACTTAAAAAGGAAGAAAAATGGGAAACATTAGAGTTTTGGTATTCCCTGCACCCCTGCTGTGATGATAAGGCAGGTTCTGTTCCTCCAGTCAAACTATGGTGCTTCCTGCACTCGTGGTTGTGCTACTAATAGGGATTGATGAGTGAGATCAATACAAGAGACGGGTCTTTCTTCCCCAGAGCCAGATAAGGGAGCCAGGAATTTCTTTAAAGCAGACACTGATATGTAGAGAGAGAGAAACCCAGGGGTCATTGTTGACCCCAGCAGACTACAGTTTATCATGAACAGATGATGAATGAGATATTCTGTGTCTTTGCTGAATGAAACTGAATGTGGTTTTAGGTATGAATGGGCTGCAGTAGGGCCACGTTCTGTGGAATTTATCAAAGAGAGCTTTGGTCCTGGTTTACACCTGGCTCCTATCATCATTAACCTTTAGGTGTTTTAGACAAAAAAACTAAAACTGACTCGAACAGAAGCCAGTCAATGTGGGGGGTTCTAGTTTCAGTTAAAGGGCAACTATCACATTTGTCTGTCTTTAATCATGGAAAATGTTGTGCAATGCCAGGACTTTAAGGAAAAAGGATATTGAAATTTACCACCAAAGCTATTGCCAGGTAGAGGGAAAAGAAAAAGTATCCTGATTGTGTCATGATTTTTTCCTCAAGCAGGGAAAGAACCAACTTTGAATACAATTATTAGTCTGCTTCTTTAGATCATCTATGGCGGCTGTTTGAGTTGGTCATCTTCTAGACCTTCATCAGTGGTTACAGGACGCTGCACATGGTGCGCTGTTGGGTGGATATAGTTTTGGTTGGTGGACTATTCTCAGTACAGCAGTGACAGTGAGGTGTATAAAAACTCCAGCAGCGCTGCTGTGTCTGATCCACTCATACCAGCACAACACACACCAGCACACCACCACCACCATGTTAGTGTCACTACAGTGCTGAGAATCATCCACCACCTAAATAATACCTGCTCTGTAGTGGTCCCGTGGGGGTCCTGACCATTGAAGAACAGCATGAACAGAGGACTAACAAAGCATGTAGAGAAACAGATGAACTACAGTCAGTAATTGTAGAACTACAAAGTGCTTCTATATGGTAAGTGGAGCTGATAAAATGGACAATGTGTGTAGAAACAAGGAGGTGGTTTTAATGTTATGGCTGATCGGTGTATATCTGCCTTTCTTTATAAAATGTACATTTTTTCAGCATTAAGTGACTAGAGTGTAACAGGTTGACAATAGTTGCAAGTAGTACACATTCACTAATAAAAGTAAAATGACATTTACTAATGGCAGAACAGAGTGACAAAGACATAATAAAAATGTGAGACTTTCAGCTTGATTTTAAATAGCATGTATAAAAAATCCAATAAACTCTCAGAGCAGGGTAACCCCATACCCATTGCCTTGCAGAACCTGGCAGATGTGGAGCTTGAACAACAATCTTCCAGTGCCTTAACTGCTAACCTACCACTTAGACTTTTGGTATTTGTTGAAAAAATGGAAATTTGACATGCTTTTTGTAATGTAGAATTTCTCAGCATCTAGTGTCTGGAGTGTAACAGGTCAATTACCTTTGTCCTCTTCATCTCATGGCAGGAAGTGTACCGTAGATTGTTCTGTTGTTGTTACAAAGAAACTATAAATCAGAAGCTATAGCTCTAATAAGCAATGATATTCTGGGGCTATTTAAAAGACATTTAGAGACTAGTGTGGCTTTATGTCATTGATCATACTCAGTTGGTAGAGTAGTTGGTCGGTATGTTTTCTCTCTTGCTTACGAAACATAAGAGATCTCTTTATTTTCGCTGTACAAAGCACTATAAACATTGATACCCGCTTCCTCTTGAATGGGTCAAACAGACCAACTCCAAGTGGCTTTTTCTTATCCCACATTCTAAAACTACCACAAGAAATCATGTTGTTTTATTATTGAACATTTGTTAAGTAGGACAGACAGTTGATCAAAACAATATTCTACTGGGCAACCATTGCAACCAACTTAAAATATACTTAAACTATAATGGTGATAGTGGCAGAAGTCAATACGTCACTGAATTGTGTGTGTACACCATCTTTAATCACAACATGGAAAAGTGCTTAGATTACTTATGCTCTGTGGTCTGGTGGGTTACCCAACTTATTTTGGTTGTGGTTAAATCGGTGCCTGCAATTTCTGATGATTCCATTTTAAAGCAACAAAAAATATTTTGCTTATTAATCTGGTGTTTTAAAATGATTTGAGAATCTACGACTGTCTACATTAGTGAGTTCCAAATGAAACTGGATCTATGTGAAATTTCCAATTTCCAACCACAAAGTGTTCCACTGTCCGGAGCTTGAAAAGATGATGCAAAACCAAATGGCTGAAATTCAGGAACTGGTGGAATAACTGCCTACATGCCAACGATTCTTGATTACCTTGTGTGGTTAAATTGCATCTCTGCTGGAATAACAGGTCATGTGACTGAAATCTGAAGTTGTATACTTTGGTGTATAATAATGATGTAACTAACTGAACTGAACATTGGTGATTTAGTGGTTAAGATGTTGGTTTGTTGATCAGATGGTTGAGGGTTCAAACCCTGCCAATACCAAACTGCCATCATTGGACCCTTAAGCTTCAGTTGCTTGAATAGTGTTCTGTATCGACTGTAAGTTGCTTTAGAATATACTGTAGAATGCCTTTATTTGTCATATATACATACACAGATGTACAGTACTACAACATTCTGTCTTCGCATATCCCTGGAGCAGAGAAGGTTAAGGGCCTTGATCAAGGGCCCAACAGTGGCTGCATGGCAGAGCTGGGAATCGAACTCTTAACCTTTCAGTTGATAGCTTAAAGCCCTACCTATTAGGCTTCCACTGTCCCTAAATTGTCCCTAGATAAGGCATTGTCATAAATCATATACTGATCTGTACAGTGTCTAGGCTGTGGTAGCTCAGGGTTTAACATAGTGGACTATTGACTAAAAGGTTGCTGGTTCAAGCCCCATCACTGAAACAAGGTTCTTAACCATCAATTGCTAGCAGCACATTCGGTCCCATTTACTTTAACTAATCTATTTACTTCTCTAAGTGCTGGTATGTTCAAATAATGTTTTAAATACACATTATGGTGTAGTAGGAGCAACAAGAATTCAACTTTTATTTGTTCAGTTTGTTTCTTAAACTAAACTTTAGTTCATATTTGTGTCTGGGGGAATTTCCATGTATATTTTATGAACACTTTAATATGAACTGTTGCCACAAAGTTAAAAGCATAGAATTATTCATTATATAAATTACTGTATACACGATTTAGTAGTGGGTGTGGCTAAATGCCTGAACTTAACTCTTAGTAGGAGTGCTTACATACTTTTGGCCATTTAGTGTATATATAGTGTATATATGCAGATAATAATGGGTTAGACCACTAAAGAGCTTCACAAAGAACTTATTTTTCACAAATCCTGGTCTATAATGCTCATCCACAAAACTATTTTAAATCATAGCAATTACTTTTAATTGTTTAAGTGCCTGCATTAACTCAAAGCCACTCTGTCAAGATAAAAGACTAAACGCCACAAAGTTGATGCAGATATTTAAAAGGTCGGGTTAAACCATTTAGTCTTATAGTAGCTGTTTCCTGTCTTCTCACCCCTTGCAGAAACCAGAACAGACAGCTTTAAACAACAGGATCAAAGGTGAAAGAGATGGGGGATGTTGAAACTGAGCATTCTTACCATTTCACATAAAGACGCTTCAACTTGAATAAGTGTTTCTGGGTGACCAAACGCTGTGGGTGCTACAACAATCAGATATAATCTGTATGATTAAAAAAAACCACACACACAAGGAATTTCAAAGTTTGGTTGAATTTGAATTAAACTTGTCATCACTATGTTAAGCATTTGCCCTTCAGCTTCCAGCTGAACCCCCATGAGCCAACAGCAGAATGTAAAGTGTGGAGTGGAAGTAGCTGAAAGATGAGATTAGTAATTTTTTCCATGTGTTAGAAATAATTTTAATCAGATTGGTTAAAGGATTCACAAATGTGCTTAGGTTGTGCATTGTATTCCAACACACAGAGACCAAAAGTTGAGAGTTGTGTGTCACCTGACTGGTGCTACATAGACATAATTTTCAGTGTATGAGAAAAAAATAGACACAAAATTTCAGCAAATACTGTCAGAACAAGGCCCCAACATGAGCAGTTTAAAAAGACAAGTTACATCCTGAAAGAAGGTTTCATCTAATGCTATAATAAGGAGGTCATTGGTAGCTCAGCTCTTAAGGTACTGAACTAGTAACCATAAACCGCAACATTACCAGCTTGGGCTCCTAAGCAAATCCCTTAACCATTAAGTTGCTTTAGATATGGCATTGTCATGAATCATATATTGATCTGTACATTGTTTAGGCTGTAATAGCTCAGGGTTTAACATACTGGACTATTGACTAAAATGTTGCTGGTTCAAGCCCTATCTATGCCAAGCTGCCACTGTTGGGTCCCTGAACAAGGATCCTAACCATCAACTGCTAGCATTGCATTTGGTCCCATTCACTTTAACTAAGCTATTAACTTCTCTAAGTGGTGACATGTTGAAAGAATGTTATATTAACGTTATATTAAGCTGATTGTACTTATAAAACTGATTGGAACATTGGAACAAAATGAAACATTTTTGTAAAATGCAATAAAGAGAAGAATGTGATTTGTTTATCAGTTGCTCGAATTGTATTCAGTCATAGTTGTAAGTCATAGTTTGATTGGATAAAATTGGAGTTGGATAAAAGCGTCTGCTAAATGCTGCAAATGTAAATGTAAGTTATCAGTTAATGTTTTGTGTACTTGAACTGAATCATCTTTACTTGCAAGACAAATCTATTGACATTTACTCATACGGACATTGTTTACAGGTGTCCTTTCTGGTCTTGCTGCGTCCCAGTTCATCCTGTGTGCTATATACAGTGCCTTGCAAAAGTATTCAGCCCCCTTGAATTCAACCTTTTCAACCTTTTGCCACATTTCAGGCTTTAAACATAAAGATATGAAATTGTAATTTTTTGTGAAGAATCAACAACAAGCGGGACACAATCGTGAAGTGGAACGAAATTTATTGGATATTTTAAACTTTTTTTAGAAATAAAAAACTGAAAAGTGGGGCGTGCAATATTATTCAGCCCCCTTGCGTTAATACTTTGTAGCGCCACCTTTTGCTGCGATTACAGCTGCAAGTCGCTTGGGGTATGTCTCTATTAGTTTTGCACATTGAGATACTGAAATTTTTTCCATTCTTCCTTGCAAAACAGTTCGAGCTCAGTGAGGTTGGATGGAGAGCGTTTGTGAACAGCAGTTTTCAGCTCTTTCCACAGATTCTCGATGGGATTCAGGTCTGGACTTTGACTTGGCCATTTTAACACCTGGATAAGTTTATTTGTGAACCATTCCATTGTAGATTTTGCTTTATGTTTTGGATCATTGTCTTGTTGGAAGATAAATCACCGTCCCAGTCTCAGGTCTTTTGCAGACTGCAACAGGTTTTCTTCCAGAATGGTCCTGTATTTGGCTCCATCCATCTTCCCATCAATTTTAACCATCTTCCCTGTCCCTGCTAAAGAAAAGCAGGCCCAAACCATGATGCTGCCACCACTATGTTTGACAGTGGGGATGGTGTGTTCAGGGTGATGAGCTGTGTTGCTTTTATGCCAAACATAACGTTTTGCGTTGGGGCCAAAAAGTTCGATTTTGGTTTCATCTGACCAGAGCACCTTCTTCCACATGCTTGGTGTGTCTCCCAGGTGACTTTTTATAGATATCTTTGAGAAATGGCTTTCTTCTTGCCACTCTTCCATAAAGGCCAGATTTGTGCAGTGTACGACTGATTGTTGTCCTATGGACAGATTCTCCCACCTCAGCTGTAGATCTCTGCAGTTCATTCAGAGTGATCATGGGCCTCTTGGCTGCATCTCTGATCAGTCTTCTCCTTGTTTGAGCTGAAAGTTTAGAGGGACGGCCGGGTCTTGGTAGATTTGCAGTGGTCTGATACTCCTTCCATTTCAATATGATCGCTTGCACAGTGCTCCTTGAGATGTTTAAAGCTTGGGAAATCTTTTTGTATCCAAATTCGGCTTTAAACTTCTCCACAACAGTATCTCGGACCTGCCTGGTGTGTTTCTTGGTCTTCATGATGCTCTCTGCGCTTTAAACAGAACTCTGAGACTATCACAGAGCAGGTGCATTTATACGGACTTGATTACACACAGGTGGATTCTATTTATCACCATCAGTCATTTAGGTCAACATTGGATCATTCAGAGATCCTCACTGAACTTCTGGAGTGAGTTTGCTGCACTGAAAGTAAAGGGGCTGAATAATATTGCACGCCCCACTTTTCAGGTTTTTATTTCTAAAAAAAGTTTAAAATATCCAATAAATTTCGTTCCACTTCACAATTGTGTCGCACTTGTTATTGATTCTTCACAAAAAATTACAATTTTATATCTTTATGTTTAAAGCCTGAAATGTGGCAAAAGGTTGAAAAGTTCAAGGGGGCTGAATACTTTTGCAAGGCACTGTACACCGATCAGCCATACAATTAAAACCGCCTTCTTGTTTCTACACTCACTGTCCATTTTATCAGCTCCACTTACCATATAGAAGCACTTTGTGGTTCTACAATTACTGACTGTAGTCCATCTATTTCTCTACATACTTTTTTAACCTGCTTTCACCCTGTTCTTTAATGGTCAGGACCCCCACAGGACCACCACAGAGCAGGCATTATTTAGGTGGTGGATCATTCTCAGCACTGCAGTGACACTGACATGGTGGTGGTGTGTTAGTGTGTGTTGTGCTGGTAAGAGTGGATCAGACACAGCAGTGCTGCTGGAGTGTCCACTCACTGTCCACTCTATTAGACACTCCTACCTAGTTGGTCCACATTGTAGATGTAAAGTCAGAGACGATCGCTCATCTATTGCTGCTGTTTGAGTTGGTCATCTTCTAGACCTTCATCAGTGGTCACAGGATGCTGCCCATGGGGCGCTGTTGGCTGGATATACTTTTGGTTGGTGGACTATTCTCAGTCCAGCAGTGACAGTGAGGTGTTTAAAAACTCCATCAGCGCTGCTGTGTCTTATCCACTAATACCAGCACACACACACTAACACACCACCACCATGTCAGTGTCACTGCAGTGCTGAGAATGACCCACCACCTAAATAATACCTGCTCTGTAGGGGTCCTGGGAGAGTCCTGACCATTGAAGAACAGGGTGAAAGGGGGCTAACAAAGCATGCAGAGAAACAGATAATAGTGCTTCTATATTGTAAGTGGAGCTGATAAAATGGACAGTGAGTGTAGATACAAGGAGGTGGTTTTACTATTATGACTGATCGGTGTTGTGTGTATATCTACCATACACACTCGGTCTGGATCAATAGCTACACCCTCAAACACCAAGGGCAATCTTAAGTAGCCAATCCTTATATTGACATGAATTTAGGAGCTGTTGTTGTGCAGTCTCACACAATCTGCTTCACCATCATGCCACCCTATAGTCATTGGTGTTTGTTAAAAATAAACAAAGTCTTAGTTTCTGAAGTTTAACTTATCACACATCAGCTGTAATGTCTGTGTGCAGGACATCAACTGATTACTTCAGCAAAATCAACACATATCAGCATTTCCTAAATGCATCTAATAAAAACACTTCATTGCTTCTTTATTTTAGGCTGATGTAAAAATCTCTATAATCTCTGTAATAACGACCCATTTTAATGTGCTCAGGATGAAAATAAATGGAAGCCTTTTGGTGACGCAAATGTATGAAGTTATTGTGCAGCCAAGTCTGAAAGTCACAGACAGTGATGACAAAATCAGCTCACAGTGTAACTCTAGCCTGAAACCGGTCATGCTACTGGTATTTAGTTGACAGGGTTCTGCAGTATTCATTTTGGGTGTTGATTTGTTAATTTCATGTTTGTAAAGGAGACTTAAAAATTCTACTTTCTGGAACTCATAAATCTTACGGAACATCATACAATTCAACAGTTAGGATGATGAAATAGTATAATAATGAACAGGATACAAATCTTTACTTTTTTACTATGCTGTATAAAAAATGTGAGTGAAAGACTAAACGACTGGCTGGATCTTTGCAATTGGATAGAGAGATCAGAGTTAAGCCACTGATGACTGAAGGGATGCTGTAATAAACCTCAGAGCAAGTAAATGGAGACTTTGCAGGCTAAGTGTTGAGTCAGCAAGCTTTAAAAGTCAGTGAGCTAACTCTAGTATTAAGAAATAAAAGTTTTAAAGACTTAAAGATTAAAGATTTAAAGCAGAGATCTGTTAAGCTGTTGATTGTCCTGGCATTACACAGACATGATTGGCTATTTCTTGAAAAAAAGGGGGGTGGATGAACTTCTGCAGTGGATTGCCATCTTGTACAGAGTATTCATGTCTTGTGCCCAGTGTTTTGCACTGAAACCAGACCTGCCGTGACCCTGACCAGGATAAAGTGATTGATGAAAATAACATGAAAGATCTAAAGAAAGAGTTGATAAGCAGTTGTAGCTCAGAGTTTAACATTTACATTACATTTTTGGCATTTAGCAGACGCCTTTATCCAAAGAGACTTACATTACAGTCACAGTACAGTCTGAGCAATCGAAGGTTAAGGGCCTTGCTCAAGGGCCCAACAGCAGCAACCTGGCAGTAATGGGGCTTGAACCAGTGACCTTTAGATTACTAGTCCAGTACCTTAACCACTAGGCTACAGCTTAAAATACTGGATTAGTAATGATAAGGTTGCTATTCAAGGCCCTTAACCTTCAATTGCTCAAACTGTATTCAGTGATAATTGTTTAGCTTCTGCTAAATGCCTGAAATGTAAATGTAAAGATGTAGGTGGTATTTGCACATGTACAAAATGGCCATATGTGTCAATAAAGAATTACAAGTCATTTGAAGAGTAGAAGTCCTTGTTACCATCATTTAATTGTGCCATTTTGTCTCCATGACATAAGCCAAACCTTTTGACTCTTAACATAGAAGTCCTGAGTGTGAGATGGAAACGATTCGGATAATGTGTTCTTTATTGTTTATTAGCTTTATAAAAAAAACTGGTAATCTGGTAATTTTATTCTTAACAAACTATTCATTAACCCGTTGTGCTTTGTAAATGAGGACATTTTCATCCTGAAATATATAACTGTATTATATATATGGTAGAATGGCTTAAACAGAGCCACATAATGTATTTCTAGCAATTATAGCTAGGAATTCCGTCCAATCAAGTAAATCCTCAAATATTGTATACATGCTTGGCAGTTGTAGCCAAGCGGTTAAGGTACTAGACTAGTAACTATGAGGTCGCTGGTTCAAGCCCCACCACTGCCTGGTTGTCACTGTTGGGCCCTTGAGCAAGGCCCTAAACCCTCAATTGCTTAAACAATATACTGTCACTGTACTGTAAGTCGCTTTGGATAAAAGTGTCTGCTAAATGCCGAAAATGTAAATGCTATATAATGCCCTTTCCTAAATCACCCACCAGGATCTTGCAGCATTTTTTGTGATTAATGCAGACTAAAATAACATCACTCACTCACTTTGTTAACCGCTTATCCAATTAGGGTCATGGGGGGATGGGAAGGAGGGGGGGGTGCTGAAGCCTATTCTAGCTTTTCAATGGGCGCAAGGCACACACTAAGACCCTGGACAGGGTGCCAGTGTATCGCAGGGCAGACACACAAACACACACCCATTCACCTATAGGGCAATTCAGTGTCTCCAATTAACCTGGCTGCATGGGAGGAAACCGGAGCTCCCAGAGAAAACCCACACAGACACGGGGAGAACATGCAAACTCCACACAGAAAGGACCCGGACCGCCCGGCCTGAGGATTGAACCCAGGACCTTCTTGCTGTGAGCAGACAGTGCTACCCACCGAGCCACCGTGCCGCCCTAAAACAACTTCTTAGTCAAAATAACTGAATTGAAGCTCTATTATTTTGAACACACTTCTTGAATTAGACAATTATTATACACGGAAGTGTTGCAGGTAAAAGAGGAAGAGGACAGCCAGCAACAATATGGGTAGATACAATTAGATGAACAATGAACAAGTCATTAAGAAGGCTGAAGAGCCGAGTATTCTCTGTCAGGATGTTCTGGAAAAACACTGTCATTATGGTTGCCAGCAGCTGGAATAAACTTGATAGGAGTTAATAATATAATAATAACAATAATAATAACAATAAATTATTATGTTTGATTAGTTTCTAGTATTTGTTTATGTTTTGCTCCTTCATAGTTATTAGGTTACATCAGAATCTTAGTGTGAAGGTTAAAACAGCTATCAGTGAGACTGTATATCAGATTTATCAGAACTGATTCAAAATGCTGTGGAGACCAAATTCAACTTCCAAAATCCACCACGAGTTCAAGAGCAGTTCCTGTTTCTTTACTCTTTAATTTATCCTGAATTCTCTTTGCACTTTGTTACTTCTAAAATATATTTAGCGTTCCTCTCTCTGTTTTGTGCTGTAACATCTAATTACACTGATGAGGTTTTCTTGGTTTAACATCTGTATCTTTCCTATCAATTATGTTTCCTTTTGTTTACAGGCAGTGTGGCTGTTTATATAAGATGTGTCTTGAATCCTTTTGGATTTAAACATAGATAGTACTGACTGCTTACAGTTGCAGAAAAAAAGGTTTACCTAAATGTCTGCATACACCGATCAGGCATAACATTATGACCACCTCCTTGTTTCTACACTCACTGGCCAATTTATCAGCTCCATTTACCATATAGAAGCACTTTGAAGTTCTACAGTTACTGACTGTAGTCCATCTGTTTCTCTACATACTTTTATAACCTGCTTTCACCCTGTTCTTCAATGGTCAGGACCCCCACAGGACCACCACGAAGCAGGTATTATTTGGGTGGTGGGTTATTCTCAGCACTGCAGTGACACTGACATGGTGGTGGTGTGTTAGTATAATACCTGCTCTGTAGTGGTCCTGGGAGGGTCCTGACCATCAAAGAACAGCATGAAAGGGGGCTAACAAAGCATGCAAAAAACAGATGGACTACAGTCAGTAATTGTAGAACTACAAAGTGCTTCTTTATGGTAAGTGGAGCTGATAAAATGGACAGTGAATGTAGAAACAAGGAAGTGGTTTTAATGTTATGGCTGATCAGTGTATATCATTCATGGTTTGATTCAGGTTATGAAGATTGACGAACACAGTTTGTAGGAACCAACATGCAAATAATACTTTTTTATGCTAATATTTACCTCTTCGTTCAAATTACTAAATGATTTTGGATGTATTGGTAGAGGTTGTTGAGGTATTTAAAAATCTTCCATATAAAAATCCCCTAAAGTCTGAGTCTGTTATCAGAATAAATCTGTTTATGTAACCCACGCCAAGATATTAAGAAAGTGTAACAACAAGACCTGCAGAAAGGTCAAAACTTTCTAAAGTCCCTGTCCATGTGGTCAATAAAACATCACCAAGCACAAGCATTGTTTTTGGAATGACATTACAGAGAAAACACTGCTCTTCAAAAACAGAACTCAGAACCGGCACAGACCACTTTGACGTTCCACAATACTGTTGGGACAATGTTCAAGGCTCAAAACACTGAGAAATGAAAGAAACGTACAATGCTATGTTTGGAGAGTAAAATGTACTGTGTACCGACACCTAAACCTCCTCCTAACTGTAAGTGTAGTAATGAAGCATCAGGGTTTAAGATAAGATTCCAGGTAAGATTCCTTTATTGATCCCCATGGGGGAAATTCAAGTGTTATAGCAGCTCCAGTACAGTGTAAGTATAGTAAATAGAGTAAATAAAACAGAGTTGAATAAAATAAAAATTGGAAAAAAATATTAACAATGAAATACAATTACTATTATACATCAGTATGGTTGTTAAAACTATATAATAAAACACTATATGTTCTATATATAAATATATACATACAGTGTATCACAAAAGTGAGTACACCCCTCACATTTCTGCAGATATTTAAGTATATCTTTTCATGGGACAACACTGACAAAAAGACACTTTGACACAATGAAAAGTAGTCTGTGTGCAGCTTATATAACAGTGTAAATTTATTCTTCCCTCAAAATAACTCAATATACAGCCATTAATGTCTAAACCACCGGCAACAAAAGTGAGTACACCCCTAAGAGACTACACCCCTAAATGTCCAAATTGAGCACTGCTTGTCATTTTCCCTCCAAAATGTCATGTGACTCGCTAGTGTTACTAGGTCTCGGGTGTGCATAGGGAGCAGGTGTGTTCAATTTAGTGGTACAGCTCTCACACTCTCTCATACTGGTCACTGAAAGTTCCAACATGGCACCTCATGGCAAAGAACTCTCTGAGGATCTTAAAAGACGAATTGTTGCGCTACATGAAGATGGCCAAGACTACAAGAAGATTGCCAACACCCTGAAAGTGAGCTGCAGCACAGTGGCCAAGATCATCCAGCGTTTTAAAAGAGCAGGGTCCACTCAGAACAGACCTCGCGTTGGTCGTCCAAAGAAGCTGAGTGCACGTGCTCAGCGTCACATCCAACTGCTGTCTTTGAAAGATAGGCGCAGGAGTGCTGTCAGCATTGCTGCAGAGATTGAAAAGGTGGGGGGTCAGCCTGTCAGTGCTCAGACCATACGCCGCACACTACATCAAATTGGTCTGCATGGCTGTCACCCCAGAAGGAAGCCTCTTCTGAAGTCTCTACACAAGAAAGCCCGCAAACAGTTTGCTGAAGACATGTCAACAAAGGACATGGATTACTGGAACCATGTCCTATGGTCTGATGAGACCAAGATTAATTTGTTTGGTTCAGATGGTCTCAAGCATGTGTGGCGGCAATCAGGTGAGGAGTACAAAGATAAGTGTGTCATGCCTACAGTCAAGCATGGTGGTGGGAATGCCATGGTCTGAGGCTGCATGAGTGCAGCAGGTGTTGGGGAGTTACATTTCATTGAGGGACACATGAACTCCAATATGTACTGTGAAATACTGAGCAGAGCATGATCCCCTCCCTCCGGAAACTGGGTCGCAGGGCAGTGTTCCAGCATGATAATGACCCCAAACACACCTCTAAGACGACCACTGCTTTATTGAAGAGGCTGAGGGTAAAGGTGATGGACTGGCCAAGCATGTCTCCAGACCTAAACCCAATAGAACATCTTTGGGGCATCCTCAAGCGGAAGGTGGAGGAGCGCAAAGTCTCGAATATCCGCCAGCTTCGTGATGTCGTCATGGAGGAGTGGAAAAGCATTCCAGTGGCAACCTGTGAAGCTCTGGTAAACTCCATGCCCAGGAGAGTTAAGGCAGTTCTGGGAAATAATGGTGGCCACACAAAATATTGACACTTCAGGAACTTTCACTTAGGGGTGTACTCACTTTTGTTGCCGGTGGTTTAGACATTAATGGCTGTATATTGAGTTATTTTGAGGGAAGAATAAATTTACACTGTTATATAAGCTGCACACAGACTACTTTTCATTGTGTCAAAGTGTCATTCTGTCAGTGTTGTCCCATGAAAAGATATACTTAAATATCTGCAGAAATGTGAGGGGTGTACTCACTTTTGTGATACACTGTATGTGTGTATGATGAAATGTAGAGTCTAGTGCTGGAAAAAAGGGTAGGGGGATCTTGAGTTATTGTATGGGGGGGGGGGGGGGGGGTCTGGTGGCAGTCTGATGGCAGTTGGCACAATAGAACGTCTGAAGCGCTCCGTCTTGCTCTTTGGTGGAATGAGTCTGTGACTAAATGAACTGCCCAGCCTCCATAGTTCCTCATTGAGAGGGTGAGAGGGATTATCCAGGATGGCCCTAATTTTGTCCTTTGTTCTCATCTCACATACTACCTCCAGACTGTCCAGCTGTAGACCCACAACAGAACTGGCTTTCCTCACCAGCTTATTTAGTTTATTTAGGGCTCCAAAGAAATTAGGAATGATATCAGGGTGGTGTTTTGTCACTGAAGCTTAATAGACAGTGATTAATAAAACAAGACAAATACTGAATTAATTAGATTATCATCACATGAAAATCTTCTTCCTCTTAAAGCTTCTTTGAGCGTCCAAAAAGGTGGAAATCAGATGGAGCTAAATCCGGACTGTAAGCTCCGTCTCAGTCTCTCAGACACGACCAGTTACTACTCCTCCCACCCTCACAGTTTCCAATCAAAATATAAAAGTGTGGAAACTTTTTGAAGATCCCTCGTACATTAGATTTGCTGAACTGATTTAGAATGCAGTTAATTAGTATTAGAAGTAATTAGATTAACAATAGAATAATTCACAAAAGTCCAGACTCAGTTAAGCTGTCATGGCATGACCTCTTTGACAATCAGCAACTACAGGAAACTTTATTATGGCTAAAGGAGGTTATAAAGGAGGTGCCCGGGTGGCACAGTAGTCTATTATGCTAGCAAACCGAAGCCCTGTAATGGATTGGCGCCTGTTCAGGGTATCCCTGCCTTGCTCCTTGCTTTCTTTTTCCCAATTTTCCTCCCAATCTAGTCGTGTCCAATTACCTGATTGCATTACGCTTTCCTCTCTACTGATGCTGACCTCCACTTCTGATTGAGGTGAGCGAGACAGTCACACGCCCCCTCCGACTCGTGTGCAGTAGCCGACTGCATCTTTTCACCTGCACGAGGCGAGTTCATATGCAGATCGGCTTTGTGTACGAAGAGCCACACCCTGTCCACATTATCTCTCAACTCTGTGCAGGCGCCATTAATCAGCCAGAAGAGGTCGTAATTGCATCAGTTATGAGGTGCCTACCCGGCTTCCCGTCCAGTATGAACAACAAGTCAATAGTTGTTCATGTAGCCGCCCAGCCCAGCCGGATGGCAGAGCTGAGTTTCGAACCGACAAGTTCGAAATGTCAGCTCTGGTGTGCTAGAGTGTTTTACCGCTGCACCATCTGAGCAGCTGCTCCCAGTGTTTCTGATTGGAATAGGAGCCGCTACCCTCACCAGGATGAAGCGGTGAATGAAATTTAAATAAAAAATGAGGTTCTGAAAGGTTCATAAACTTTTTTTGCAGCTGTAAACTAGATTGTGATTGCCACAATGGAATCTTTAATTAACATTGTTTCATAAACGACTATATGATCATATTTACCATCTCTATTTTAGCAGAACTAAAATATTTAACTTTACCTGGCAGGAATCAGCTTACCAAATTCTGCCAATCCTTTAACCCAGTAATCTTCCTTGCCAACTGCTTACATGCTTCACATCCACTCTCATTCACAGTCTCGTTTTAGTCACTCACAAAATGAGGGCAATAATAGTGATTGAAGGAGTCAGTGGAATGTGAACCAGACTGTTGGGATTATCTGTAATTTTCTTCTGTTTACAACATGCAAATTAGTAATAAACTAGTGCGTCACTCGAATTGCACCAAAGAATTCCATCATGTGCTTTTGCATAGGAAAACAAACTCTTACCCCCCAGGCTTTAAACCAGGTCTGCTGGTGGGCTGCTGATACTCCAGATTTTTCTGTGCAGACATGGCAGACATTGTCTCCTCAATGGTTTCCAGCCTGCGAAAGGCCTACAGAGGCAGGTGACATGGTAACATTACCAACATTACCACCCTGTGATGCCTAAATATTAGTCTTTCCTGACACATAACCGCAAATGCTCTCTTCTTTACCCAATGAATTGATCTACTGTAGATCAGGGGAGTCAAACTCATTTTCACTGAGGGCCACGTCTGCATTATGGTGGCCCTCAAAAGGCTGATTGTAACGTATCCTGCTGTGATTGCAGTCTGCCTTTTAAGTCTTGGATGTTTTTCTTGGAGGCTAAATTCTGTGTTTGGTGTCAAAATGCCAAATGTATACTGTATATTTATAATGTAGATCTATATTTATATTGTACTAAACCACATAACACAAGAGACGTACAGGTTTTTCTTCTTAAAGCACAAACTTGTATTCACTTTCCCATCTTTCATTAAATTTCCTCCTTCTGCTTCAATTTTCTCTTCTTGTACATTTTGGGATTATTTGCAAATATCTCTCAACATCACTTGTTGAAAAGCCTCATCAGTTAAACGCTGATGTGGAAACACTGCCATTTGGTGGTGGGATGCGGTCACTTTGCGGGTCACAAAATTACACTCTGCATGCATTGTGGGAGATGCAGTTTATGTACGATTTGACAGCATATTATAAGACAATCATCTGTCTTTTAAACTTGGGCCACATAAAATGACTTGGTGGGCCGGATTTGGCCCGCAGGCCTTGAGTTTAACACGTGATCTAGATGAAGGTTTCTGCAAAGGGGTGCCTTATAAGGCTCCAAATATACCAATATGAAGATAGAATAGTGGAAATCCATTATAAATCAAATGAATTTTTCAAATGTACGCACCACTGGCCTGTATTTCAATCGCTTCTCATTTTTTAAATGCCGCCGCTGGATATTGTGACACAATTGTGAGTGAAGCAACCAAATTCAGCCAAAATTGAAGCTTTTTGATGTAGTACACATTTCCTAGTAAAAGTAATTAACAAACAGTCTTGACAAGAAGTGACAGACACATTGTTGAGCCTAGTTTTCCAGTTTCTACATCTGCATGTAGTAAACACTATTCAAACACAACACATATTGCTGTCTTGCTGGCTGACAATAACAATAAAACATGTACATAAGTGTTAGTGAACACCAGACAATTATAATACAATAATAATGACAGATTGATAAAAAAAATTAACATTAAAATCACCTCCTTGTTTTTTACACTCACTGTCCATTTTATCAGCTCCACTTACCATATAGAAGCACTTTGTAGCTCTACAATTACTGACTGTAGTCCATCTGTTTCTCTACATATCGTTTTAGCCTGCTTTCACCCTGTTCTTCAATGGTCAGGACCCCCACAGGACCACGACAGAGTAGGTGTTATTTGGGTGGTGGATCATTCTCAGCACTGCAGTGAAACTGACATGGTGGTGGTGTGTTAGTGTGTGTTGTGCTGGTATGAGTGGATCAGACACAGCAGCCCTGCTGTAGTTTTTTTTTTTAATACCATGTCCACTCACTGTCAACTCTATTAGACACTCCTACCTAGTTGGTCCACCTTGTAGATGTAAAGTCAGAGACGATCACTCATCTATTGCTGCTGTTTGAGTTGGTCATCTTCTAGACCTTCATCAGTGGTCACAGGACATTGCCCACGGGGCGCTGTTGGCTGGATATTTTTGGTTGGTACTCCATTCTCAGTCCAGTAGTGACAGTGAGGTGTTTAAAAAACTCCATCAGCATTGAAGAACAGCATGAAAGGGGGCTAACAAAGCAAGAAGAGAAACAGATGGACTACAGTCAGTAATTGTAGGACTACAAAGTGCTTCTATATGGTAAGTGGAGCTGATAAAATGGTCAGTGAGTGTAGAAACAAGGAGGTGGTTTTAATGTTATGGCTGATCAGTGTATATGCAAGTGCACGGGACCATGGAATGCATTAACAGGTTTCCCATACATCCTTATGGGAAAAATATCTTAAACTCAACACCTTTTAAACTCAACTCCAGTCCCAGAACCAACTGATGTTGAGTTTCAAGGTACCACTGTAAATACAATTTTAACTTATCTTGCTCAGTGAATGGAGGCTAAAAGCCCAGTTAGCTGGGAATGTTTTTGACCTGTGGGACGTTGTTGTTATTCTGTGTCACCCGGGCCTGGAACTGATACCATGTCAAAACAGGCTGCTTTAATTTCCGAACAAACGTGAAGTAGTCTCTGTATGGACTCATCCGGCTCTCATTTTTTTATCTGTACTGGAATGCTTTAACAAGAGATATCCAAAACAGCACTGAGAGTAAGACTCTGCCAACGAGACATCAAAATTCCCCTCAATTACTACATTTCTGTTCTCTTATCCTCTACTGACCTGGATGAACTGACTCAGGTATGTCTAAGCAAAACTTTCAGCGGTCAGGATAGATTATAAGACCGTTGTAGACGGTCAAGGGTTTACATGCAGTTGTATGGGGCGGGTATGTCGTGATAGTCTTGAAGTTTTAATGATTTTGGCAACTGTTTTTTTTATGTAACTGAATGATTGAAACACATGCTGCTATGTCCAAAATCAACTTTTGCCTGATTGTAAGCTCTTTTGTAGGTGGATTTTCCAATAATATGACATCCGCTGAGCCAGAAATATACACACGGCAACTTGAATAATTTAGAATAGTAAATCATATTTGTGGCAAGGACTTCCAATTCTGCATTATTAATTATGACTGACTACTGCGTAAAAAAATAAAAAGTACGTGATCCAGTATTTTTATGGTATTTTTTAGTAACCCAAGGTCAGAAAAACAATTGTGTCTTATTTCAAAACAATGGTCAGAGAATTTATCCAAGAAAAACCAAAACAGGCCTGTAAATAATGCAAAGCTGGACCACAGGTGATTTTAAACTTGACATTTGCACTGGCTGTCATCCTGTTAAGAGGCTGTCCTAGAAAGAAGCCCCTGTTTTAAAATTAGTGCCTACAGAAACGGTGGTTACTTGTTACACAAGATTCATCATTTCACAAGGTTATATCGAACACAGTCATGGACAATTTTGTGTCTTCAATTCACCTCACTTGCATGTCTTTGGACTTTGGGAGGAAACCGGAGTAAACCCAGACACGGGGAGAGCATGCAAATTCCACACAGAAAGGACCCCCACCGCCCGACCTGGGGATCAAACCCAGGACCTTCTTGGGCATTTTGGGTGTAAAGATTTTTTAATTAAATATTTGTGTTCCAATTGTTTTGACACAATTGACATTTCATTGTCATTTTAATTTTCAACTGACATTGACACTAGGGACAGTGGTAGCCTAGTGGGTAGATCAGGGGTCACCAACACGGTGCCCGCGGGCACCTGGTCGCCCGCAGGGCATGTTCCAAAATAGCACTATAGTGACTATGGAGCTCCGTCTAAAAATTGTATTTGTGCTGCTGTTCTTTTTGAATCAATAACACTTGCATTGGTGTAGATTTGAAAATGACAAAACTGAATATAATATTTAAAAAACAAAAATGTTTGATGTTTATGTGAGCTCTGATCTTGTCTGGGTGCGGAGTTTTAAAACGTGCGCATAACGCTGAGACAAGCGAGCTACGCATGCGCAGCTACGATACGGAGCGAGATGCGGGTTTTACCATGAAAAAATAATAATGAAAAAACACAAGAAAAGCGAAAAAAAACTTAATATTTTCACAATGATTGGGAGGAATGTGGAGAGACACTTCAGTACGTGTCACAAAAACTTCCCTGTACATCGCAGATTGTTTAAAAAATCGTACATAACTGATAATAAACATGATTTGTTCTAAAATGTTGTAAAGGTGATAAGTACAAACAGGACAGTATTTACTGCGGTCAAGTTTAAAATTCAACATTCGTTTAACATTCGCCATTTCGATCTATATAAATGGTTAAAAAAACACCTAACACTCACTTTATTTATGATTTCTTACACAGATAAAAGTAGGCAACATACTACAAAAACTATTTTATGGTCATTTTAAGATTACATGTATTTATTTACAGAAAGGTTATAATGAAACCGCTGATCAAGCTCCCACTTCATCTAATGAGTTAGGGACCGTCATCAAACTAACAGAAAACATAGGAGACGTTTACTCTGCACTTATTACAGACAAATAAATCCATTAAAGTCTTGTAATGATTTGATGGATTAAGGTCAAACTATTTTTATACAAACACATTAAATACTACAAACCATATTTTTTTTTCTAATATCGTTTGTATTTATTTTCCATTAATTTTAAAGTATCAATAAAGAATGAAAAGAATTGTCAAAAATTTATAATGGAGATGAATACACTTATAAAGATCTCAATAAATTTTTTTAAGCATTTTTATATACAAACAATCAATCTTCCTCACCTACTACAAACCTTGTTTTTAAATAATTTTTTATATTTATTGTATAATAATTTTATTGTGCAAATAAATCTATTAAAATTTTAATCCCTTACCTCCTACAAACCTTATTTAAAAAAAAATCATTTTATATTTATTTTATATTAAAATATAATAAAGATCAGTAAATCCATAAGTGTGATAATTTGTAAAAAAATAAAATAAAATTGTGTGATTTTGATCAAAATGCTACATATGTGCTCATTCATACAAAACTGTCAAGACAGATATTTACAAAAATATCAAAGATGTGATAGCTCTGACAGATTTAGATTAATAGAGAGAAATAATGTTACATGTTGAAATATATGTTTCCTATACCATGGTAAATCGTTGTTAATAATTATTCTGAGGAATCATTAACATTAACATATGATCAGACAGTCTGTTCATATATATGAATATTGATAATAATAATAATAATAATTTTAATAAACGGTTAATTCTTTTTTATTCATTATTTAATTATATCTCTAACTCTTTTTTTTTTTTTTTTTTTTTTTTTTTTCTTCTCTTTTTTGTGTCAATATTTTGTGTGACCACCATTATTATCACTGCCTTAACCCTCCTGGGCATGGAGTTCACCAGAGCTGCACAGGTTGCTACTGGAATCCTCTTCCACTCCTCCATGATGACATCACGGAGCTGGTGGATGTTAGACACCTTGAACTCCTCCACCTTCCACTTAAGGATGCGCCACAGGTGCTTAATTGGGTTTAGTCCATCACCTTTACCTTCAGCTTCCTCAGCAAGGCAGTTGTCATCTTGGAGGTTGTGTTTGGGGTCGTTATCCTGTTGGAAAACTGCCATGAGGCCCAGTTTTCGAAGGGAGGGGATCATGCTCTGTTTCAGAATGTCACAGTACATGTTGGAATTCATGTTTCCCTCAATGAACCGCAGCTCCCCAGTGCCAGCAACACTCATGCAGCCCAAGACCATGATGCTACCACCACCATGCTTGACTGTAGGCAAGATACAGTTGTCTTGGTACTTCTCACCAGGGCGCCGCCACACATGCTGGACACCATCTGAGCCAAACAAGTTTATCTTGGTCTCGTCAGACCACAGGGCATTCCAGTAATCCATGTTCTTGGACTGCTTGTCTTCAGCAAACTGTTTGCTGGCTTTCTTGTGCGTCAGCTTCCTTCTGGGATGACGACCATGCAGACCGAGTTGATGCAGTGTGCGGCGTATGGTCTGAGCACTGACAGGCTGACCTCCCACGTCTTCAACCTCTGCAGCAATGCTGGCAGCACTCATGTGTCTATTTTTTAAAGCCAACCTCTGGATATGACGCCGAACACGTGGACTCAACTTCTTTGGTCAACCCTGGCGAAGCCTGTTCCGAGTGGAACCTGTCCTGGAAAACCGCTGTATGACCTTGGCCACCATGCTGTAGCTCAGTTTCAGGGTGTTAGCAATCTTCTTATAGCCCAGGCCATCTTTGTGGAGAGCAACAATTCTATTTCTCACATCCTCAGAGAGTTATTTGCCATGAGGTGCCATGTTGAATATCCAGTGGCCAGTATGAGAGAATTGTACCCAAAACACCCAATTTAACAGCCCATTTACACCTGGGACCTTGACACATGACACCAGGGAGGGACAACGACACATTTGGCCACAATTTGGACATGTTCACTGTGGGGTGTACTCACTTATGTTGCCAGCTATTTAGGCATTAATGGCTGTGTGTTGAGTTATTTTCAGAAGACAGTAAATCTACACTGCTATACAAGCTGTACACTGACTACTCTAAGTTATATCCAAATTTCATGTCTATAGTGTTGTCTCATGAAAAGATATAATGAAATATTTGCAGAAATGTGAGGGGTGTACTCACTTTTGTGATACACTGTATATATATTCATATTTTAAGTTTCAGTGTGTATATATTTTGCGTTTAGTGTGTTTTTTTATTACATTTTTCATATATTTTATGTGTAGTGTTTATTTAATGTTTATTGTTGCACCATGGGTCTGAGAGTAACGTAATTTTAATCCTCTGTATGTCCTGTACATATTGCAGTATTGACATCAAAGCAGACTTTGACTTTTCTTAAATGGTGACTTTTCATTTGAGGAACTTCAGTTTTGGCTGTCATTAGTAGACAGGACAATCTGAAGTGGTGGTGCATGCTTCACTGAGCATGCTCTGCAGCCTCAGGAAGTAGATGATTGGATAAAGGATTATCTCTGTGTAAGCAGGTGTGAAGTCTCTAAGTTTTAGAAAAAAAAAACAGGGTTCTGAATGGAGCAACTGAGCTGTGCATGTAAAACATGGGACATGCCAGACGAACAGCAGATTGTTTATGACTACATTGCTGAAGGTATTGTCTCTATAGGGGCAGCGGTGGTATAAAAGATACATAGATGTAGTTCAGACTTCAGAATACTTTATTGTTTATGGGATAGTTTAATTATTACTGAAGTCAAATGTTTACATACACTTGTATAAGACAGTCGTGATATTTTAATGATTTCTGGAACTGTTCCTTTTCTTTAACTGAATACTGCTTTGTTCAGAATGAACTTTTGCCTGATTTTAAGCTCTTTCATAAGATTGTGGTGGGAATTCAAATAATATGACAATATCGTCATAGCTAAAAAGATATCAACAGACCATTTTATCAACTTAAACCTGTGTTTTAACAGAAAAGACAGCTTGTAGACATTCAAACCTGTCCCACATGCCCTATTCTCTCTGTTTTTAATGAAGAAGTTTCATTTACATTTTGAGCATTTAGCTGACACTTTTTTCCAAAGTGACTTACAGTACTGTGACAGTATACTAGGTTAAGGGCCTTGCTCAAGGGTCCAACAGTCTCAACCTGGCAGTGGTGGGGCTTGAACCAGCAACCTTTTGATTACTAGTCCAGTACCTCACCTGCTAGGCTACAACGGCCTACATGGAAAATGTTGAGCTGAAGCAGTTGTATTTAATTGAAAAACAAAAGTTGTATGAGAACGTATGTAAGAGAACTGGGATTTTTGACATTCACTGTGCTTGCATGTCTGCATGTGGTGTGTGTTGAACTCTTTGTGTGACCACTAGTGTGTGGATAAAAGAAGGACTATGGTGGGAGTGCCCTATAGTGCAGCTGTGCCACCCTGTAATTAAAGGGGCTGTTTTCGGTGTGTATGTAGCTTTTGGATTTCTTAATTGACTGCATGAGTAAATGTTTGTAACGTTTGGTGGAAAAAAATTTGTTTGTCTGTGTTCCTGAAAATCAAAGTGAGAGTTAAAGGAGTAAAATGAGATATTTTAAGTATTAAAGAGCATGGTTAGCATTTATCCCCTGTTGGAGATGTTAATTAATAAGTGACAAAGTCATTGTTCAGTTAATGCTATAGGTTAAAAAGTTCATTTAATTCCATTATCAACTACTGGTGCTTGATTTGATCTGAGAAAACACACAAAAGTTCAGACTGCTGATTTGAGACACAACCTCACCCACCCTCAGTGTGCATGTGCCAGTTATGTCCATAAACTCATTTTAAAAAAGAGCAGAAATACCAATGTCTTGCATACTGTATGTATGAAGTCTGAACTGCACATGTAGATCTTAATGTTTTTATTTATATTTTGCATCATATCCCAGTATAAACATAAATTTGCCTATAAAAAGAAGGACAGTCCTTTCTAACCCGCTGATTACAGCAACATTAGACATTTGTGATAATCTGTAAGGTATTGCATTAAGAAACAGGCAGATTGTGCTCTCCTAGAAGCACATTTAGCCTGTCCAAATACTTCTGGCTACACTATTAGGCCAAAAGTATTTGGACACCTGCCCATGAGCTTGTTGGACATCACACTTAAAAACAAATAGTATTAAAATAAAATGACATCTGTGTGAATTTCTCAGCTATTACAACAGTCATTCTTCTGGAAAGGCTTCACACAAGACTTTAAAGTATGTCTGTGGGAATTTGTGCCATTTAGTTAAAAAGAGCATTTATATGGCTGGGCACTGATGTTGGTCAAAAAAGCCTCAAAGCTGGTCAGTGGGGCTGAGGTCAGGACTGATGCTTCTTTCTTTATGTCTTTATAAATGTAGCTTTGTACACATTTACATTTTTGACATTTAGCAGATGCTTTCATCCAAAGTGACTTACAATTATCATTGATAATAATTTGAGCAATTGAGGGTTGAGAGCCTTGCACAGAGGCCCAACAGTGGCATCTTGGTTGCTGCAAAGTTTGGAAGCATCATTTTCTTGTATATAATTGATTTATTACACCTGTTAGCAATTGTTGTGGCTGATTCATATATTTAATAATTAGAAGCGGTGTCCCAATACTTTTGTCCATATGCTGTATGGCATTAGGTAAATAGCAGTTCCAAAGGAAGTGGATGGTGTGATTCACTACTTTCTGGAACAGCATGTTAGCATATCCAAATAAATAGCTTGTTTTTGCCAACCACACTGCAGCAGGTATTTAATCAGTCATCCACTCATACTGATAGTTCCTCCAGCATCCCACTTCCACCCCATAATTTCACCTCTATTTTAAAACTGGGTTTGGTTTTTCTTCTAATTAGGTCAGGTCTGGATTCATACCCCAGTGTTTTCGGTTTGAAACCATAATTAAGATCCTGTATACTGCAAAGTTGCAAAAAGAGGTTTGTGGACTGTTTGCAATTATTCAAGGTGTCATGAAATGTAGTATGTTCTCTGTCTAAATCATAATAATTACCCAGAAACACACAATCATACTTTTCATGTCTTTTAACTCACTGACGAAGAGTCAGGCTTTGTATATTATGAAACTGAATGTGTTTAAGTTATGGCTCTATTATATAAAAATACTACTACTACTACTACTACTACTACTAATAATAATAATAAAAAATAACACTTTATTTAAGAGCACATTTCAACATACTTAAAGACACTGTACAACCACAGCTGTAAAACAGCAAGAAAAATAATCAATATAAATAAATCAATAAATGAAATAACAGACAAAAAACAACTTGCCGCTCAGGTGGCACAGTGGTAAAACACGCTAGCACACCAGAGCTGACATTTCGAACTCGCCGGTTCGAAACTCAGCTCTGCCATCTGGCTAAGCTGGGTGGCTATATGAACAATGATTGGCTTGTTGTTCATACAGATGATGCAATTACGACCACTGCTGGCTGATTGATGGCATCTGCACAGGCCACCACAGACGAGGGATAATGTGTGAGCAGGGTGTGGCTCTCTGTACACAAAGCTGATCCGCATATGAACTCACCTCGTGCAGCTGAAAAGATGCTGTCGGATACTGCACACGTGTCGGAGGGGGCGTGTGTCAGTTCTCTCTCCTCAATTAGGGCGGGGGTCAGCACCAGTAGAGATGAAGCATAACGCAATTGGGTCAAAATAGGACGAGCTAAAGATTGGGAGAAAAGGGGAAAAATGCATTAAAAATTTTTTAAAAACCAAACAACTTAAAAATGATTGGAAAATTTTGTTTATATTAAAACAACATGTAATCAATTAATGTAATCAATACCTATCAGGAGAAACAATCTAAAAAGGTGGGTCTTTAGCTACACCCGCTCTCTGGGTAAGGTCATAGCCTCCCATGACTTCTCTTACCACTCCTATGTAGATGACAGAGCTGTTACTTATTCCTAGAGATCAATCACCAACCCAGGACCTAGTCAGCTCTCGTGATGACTCCCAGATCAGACCATCTGATAATGTAAGAAGTCTTGGTGTTGTCCTGGATAACCAGCTGACCTTCTCTCCTCATGTAGCCAACATGACGAGAGCATATGGGTTCCTCCTCTACAACATCAGGAAGATTCGGCCTTTTCTCTCCATGGAAGCTACTCAGATACTTGTGCAGATACTTGATACAGTGCTTCTATGTCCACTATTAAACCCTTGCAACTCATTCAAAATGCAGCTGCTTGCTTGGTTTTTAACCAACCTAAACAGTCTCATCACCCCACTGCTGCGTTCTCTTCACTGGCTTCCTGTAGCTGCACGCATTCAGTTTAAAACACTGATGCTCGCCTACAAAGCCAAAAATGGACCAGCCCCAAGCTACCTTCGAGGTCTAATAAAACCCCGCTCTGTATCACGCAACCTCCGAACTACTAGTCTCGCTCAACTTGATCCTTCATCCAGGACTAAAGGAAGACAAGCATCAAGGCTCTTCTCTGTTCTGGCACCCAAGTGTTGGAACGAGCTTTCCTTGTCTGTCCAAACATCTGAGTCTCTTGCTGTCTTTAAAAAATGATTAAAAACCCACCTCTTCAATAAGCACTTAAGCTGACTTGTACTTACTCTCTGACTTACTTAGTAACGCTATTATTCTTTTTCATTTCTTGCAAAAAAAAAAAAAAAAAAGCCGATTTCAGCAGATTTGTGTTCTTGGACTGTTGTTTACTTAAACTAGAGTAAGAGTGTCTGCTAAATGCCGAAAATGTAACTGTTTTTAAAAAAAGGAAAGTCACGAGCATGCCCGAAGGTGCAGTGGTAAAGAGTTACAGAGTTTAGGCTCTGCAACACTAAAAGCTCTATCACAGATTGTACATAATTTGAAAAAAAAAAATCAAAACACTCTTTTCTGCTCTTGTCAAACTTAATTATTTTTGTGAATGTGCTTGAAATGAAATATGAGAAAATATCTATGGAATGAATTGTATTTCTACAATACCTAGATGGGCATCAATCCAATATAAAAGAAACTGTCTGCCAGTAGACGAAATTCAAATGTGTCTGTATATTGTCTGTTACTATGACTTTACTATTATTACTATTATCTATTGTTGCTATTATTTATGCATTTTCCCTTTTCGCCCAATATAATTGAATCCAGTTCCCTTGTTTTTTCTTACTTCCACTGCTGCAGATCCCTACCTAACACACACACCCCTCCCACACGTGTGCAGTTGACAACCACTTCTTTTCACCTACCAGGGACTGGGAGAGCTACTCTCTGCTTTCTATTACTCACCATCACTGCCCAAGCACCATCACCCAGCCAGCAGAAGCCTCATTTACAGCAGTAATAAGGAATCCATTTCTACCATCCCCCACAAACAGACATAACCATTCGTGTCTGTGTAGGCACCTTGGGGGTCAATAGCACAGATGAGATTTGAACAAGGATTTCAGCAATGGTGGGCTAGTGTATTAGACCGCTAAGCCATCTGAGAGCCAGAAATCCATGTAATTCCAAAGAGGTCACAAAGTTTTTCTTGTGAATATACAGTAAGTAATCACACAAATATGGGACTGTGGTAGGCTAGTGGGTAGAGCTTTGGGCTATCAACTGAAAGGTTGACAGTTCAAATCCCAGCTCTGCCATGCAGCCAGTGTTGCCCTTGAGCAAGGCCCTTAACCCTCTCTGCTCTAGGGGCGCCGTACAATGGCTGACCCTGCACTCTGACCCCAGCTTCCAAACAAGCTGGGATATGTGAAGAAAGAATGTCGTAGGCCGCTCAGGTGGCGCAGCGGTAAAAAGAAACGCGCTGCAACCAGGGCTGGATTCTGAGAAGCGTGGTATCGAATCCAGCCTTGCTTTACCGGTTCGAAGCTGAGTGGCTATATGAGCAACGATTGGCCGGTTGCTCATGTGGGGGGTGGGACAAAGAACCGGATGTGGGTCTCTCTCTGTCAGAATGCGATTGCGTTCTCTGCCGGCTGATTGGAGGCGCTTACACAGAGATGGGAGAGGGTGCCCTTAGGGTGTGTCTCTCCGCATGCAACGCTAGGTGGCGCCAAACTCGTCAATGTGTGGGTGGCAAAGATGCATCTGGCTGCTGCTCGTGTTTCGGAGGGGATACGGGTTAGCTTCAATCACCTCCGTCAGGGCAGGGTTCGGCATAGACAGAGAGGAAGCACGATGCTAATTGAACAATTGGATGCGCTAAAAGGGGAGAAAAAGGGGTAAAAAAAAAAAAAAAAAAAAAAAAAAGAAAGAATGTCGTTGTACTGTACACCTGTATATGTATATATGACAAATAATGGCATTCCATTCCAAATATACACACTGTTTGGACAGATTTACGGAGATGGGTTCAATCTTCATGTCCAGATACTGTCTGTGTGAAATTAGACATATTCTTAAAGGTCAGCAAGGGTTTCCTCTGGCTACTTCGGTTCTCTACACCCTTCCAAAAATACAAGTTAGTGTATTGGCCAATGTAGTCTACCCAGATGTGATGGTGTGAATGAAGAAGTGTACGATGCCCATTGTTCCAAGAATTCAAATAAATACTTCACGTCTCATTTTAAGTCATTTGGTGAAACTGTTCTTCAATAAATTTTTTGTGGTTTGAGGTGTTTGGGTCACCCAATAAGAATCCGTGTCTCATATCTGTGGCTTTCCTCGTTCCTCCTGCCAGCTGTTGACTCACATCCAGAATCTTAACCTCAGTGGCAGAACCCTAAATACTTTATGCTGTCTGCCTCTTTGAGCTACCGTCTCATAAAATGCCACAATCCCACCCTCTTCTAGACCACATGCCCACTCCCATGAGACCCAGCCACATTGACATCACTGCGGTGTGTATGGGTGTGAGTGTGTATAGATATGTGTGGATGTGTAGAGCTGGGGTGGCAGCTTGGCATGGGTGGAATACTGAAGAAGTAAATACAGATAATGTAGATCTTACTCTCATGCAGACGCAAGTATTTACAAGCTGAAACATCAGGACCACATGACAAAATTGTGCATGACATTGAACAAGCCGCAAATTGCTGACAGGTTGTTGGGCGACCAAGACGCATTGACACAAAAGGACCAAGAAAAAAGCTACTATTGATGATGTTAATATGTAACACAGTGCTTCAAATCCTTCTGTTTATGACGCTGTGCCGTTGAAGGTCATTCAAAGTGCCCCCGCAAACTTTTGTCCACCACTGAAAGCATCTACAGTGGGCACAAGGTCACTGGAACTGAGCATAAAAGCAATGGATGAAGCTCAACTGGTGTGACAAATCCTGTTTTCTTCAGGATCATGTGGATAGTTAAGCATTTATAAGTAAATATATGTTCAGATTTGCTACTTTGGGAAAATCTGTGTGAGTAAACAGTCCAACATTTTAAGAACAACATTTTGCCGTGAATGATTACAATGATTTATAAGATTTCTCCATCTACAGTTTATAACATTATTAAAAGATTCAGAAAAACAAGATTTATCTCTGTGCAATATTGAAAGACTGTGACCTTTGATCCTTCAGACATTACTGCATTAAATTTGAAAAATGATTCTGTGATGAATATAACCACATGGGCTTGGATAAACCCTTATAATTAAACGTAATGCCAGTTAAGACTCTGCTACACAAAGTAAAAGCCATACATACAGAAGCGCCGCTGATCTAATATTTGTCTAAAATGGATTCATGCAAAGTGTAAATGTATACTGTGGTCAGATGATTTTACCTTTCAACTTGTGTTTTTCTGTATCAAGAACGAAAAAAGCTACCTCAGTGTTATCAATGCAAAGCTCAATCGACAGTATCTGTCTTGATATCGGTTGTACTAGTGCATTTGTGTAAACAAATTGTGTTAGCAAGAAAATGTCAAACCATGTTTTGCACACGTTGCAACAGCAAGTTATAGTAAGAGAGTGCAAGTGCTAGACCCACCTGCCTGCTGCCCAAACCATGGAAAATAGTGCAATATGCAATTCCACCCAATCTACTATATGTGGGCTTGCTATTAGTTACAAATGTGTCTAGAATTTGTAAAATGGTGCAGACTGGTTAATTACTGGTCATTATTAGTAAAAGAAACCCAGGAGTTTATGGGGTTTTTGCAGGTGAAAGATGCTGTTGATTTATTTAGTGGGTCTTACAAATTGTGTGTGTGTTTTTGTGTGTGGGAGGGGTATTGCCAGGTTTGGGCTTTTTCTGCACTTTTTCACACTTACAATCCTTTTCAAACTATTCCATTAAAGATTTTGTTATAATGTGTTATAATATTTTTTATCTGTCTGTTTGTTTTGTTTTACCCCAAAATCCCTATAATAATTTGCATGACCAGCAAACCTAGCCTATACTAAACTATAACTTAAAAGTTATTTTTGATGTGGCTGTTTCAAGAACATCAGCTGTTATAGTAAGTGATGAACTTACTATAACAAGTAAGTAGTAAGCTGCTTTTACTTCTCAAGAACATGAAGTACATAGATAGACAGACAGATGTACACCAATCAGCCATAACATTAAAACCACCTCCTTGTTTTTACACTTACTGTCCATTTTATCAGCTCCACTTACCATGTAGAAGCACTTTGTAGTTCTACAATTACTGACTGTAGTCCATCTGTTTCTCTGCATGCTTTGTTACCCCCCTTTTATGCTGTTCTTCAATGGTCAGGACTCTCCCAGGACCACTACAGAGCAGGTATTATTTGGGTGTTGCATCATTCTCACTGCAGTGACACTGACATGGTGGTGGTGTGTTAGTGTGTGTTGCGCTGGTATAAGTGGATAAGACACAGCAGTGCTGCTGGAGTTTTTAAACACCTCACTGTCACTGCTGGACTGAGAATACTACCGGACTATGTGGGTGGGCTCTTCAAACGCTTTGTAAGGACCCTGATTAGCAGATAGAGAGGCGCCTGTGCAGAGTGCATGGGTGCAAAATAATACCTACTCTGTAGTGGTCCTGTGGGGGGTCCTGACCATTGAAGAGAATGAAAGAGGGCTAACAAAGCATGCTATCTATCTATCTATCTATCTATCTATCTATCTATCTATCTATCTATCTATCTATCTATCTATCTATCTATCTATCTATCTATCTATCTATCTATCTATCTATCTATCTATCTATCTATCTATCTATCTATCTATCTATCTATCTATCTATCTATCTATCTATCTATCTAGAATAGTGCACCAACCAAATATATATCCAGTCAACAGCGCCCCGTGGGCAGCATCCTGTGACCACTGATGAAGGTCTCTGACTTTACATCTACAAGGTGGACCAATTAGGTAGGAGTGTGTAATAGAGTGGACAATGAGTGGACACAGATTTAAAAACTCCAGCAGCGCTGCTGTGTCTGATCCACTCATACCTGCACAACACACACTAACACACCACCACCAAGTCAGTGTCACTGCAGTGCTGAGAATCATCCACCACCCAAATAATACCTGATCTGTGGTGGTCCTGAGGGGGTCCTGGCCATTGAAGAACAGGGTGAAAGCAGGCTAAAAAGTATCTAGAGAAACAGATAGACTACAGTTAGTAATTGTAGAACTACATGGTAAATGAAGCTGATAAAATGGACAGTGAGTGTAGAAACAAGTAGGTGGTTTTAATGTTATGGCTGATCAGTGTATATATATACACACATACAGTACAATAAAATTCTTCTTCTGCATATCCCAGCTTGTTTGAAAGCTATGGTCAGAGTACAGGGTCAGCCATCGTACGGCGCATCTGGAGCCAAGTGGGTTTAAGGTCTTGCTCAAGGACCCAATAGTGGCTGCATGGCAGAGCTGAGAGTTGAACCCACAGCCCTCTAGTTGGTAACCCACAGATCCACCCACTAGGCTACCAATGTCTCTTTATTGTTGATTTTTTATTTTTCCGTTTCTCTTTTGTCATAGACTAAAGACTTACACTTAATTACATGAGCAGTCTCGTACTAAAGCAATGTGACAAGTAATTTTGTGCTCCACTGAGAAAGAAAACATTGTGTCAGTAGGCATAAAATAGACATTTCCAAAGTGTTCCCTGACTATTTATTTATTTTATATGTGACTTTGTGCGTGCGCATATGTGCGTGAGGTTTGGCTTAATTCTAACTGGGTGTTCTTTAAAAGTAATGTGTAATTACGTTGTAAGCTTTTGTTCTCTGGAGGTTAAAGACTTTATGAGGCGTCAGAATGGTGTCTCATTTCCAGACAGGAGTTGGTTTGGCTGTAGAAACTGAAAACATCTGAAGTCATTAGTCTGAAGGACTCATTGGTTAAACATAACAGAGGAAACTACAGGGAAATAAGCAGTATTACAGGCCAAGCTGATTGGCAGCATGGCACTAAATAAAAACATAAACATACAGTCATGTGAAAAAGTTAGGACACCCCATGAGAACCTTTGTCTTTTTGAACATATTTAAACATATGGACATTTGAGCTTCATTTGAACAGTACTGATAAATGGAGCTTATATAACTAAACAAATAAAACTGAAAAAATGACTTTTAAACACAAGTTTAACGTAATAAACAAAAATAGAGATTTATTGTGAGGAAAAAGTTAGGACACCCCCAAGTGAGTGTTATCATCATGGTGAGATCTAAAGAGCTCTCTGAAGCCTTCAGAAAGAAGGTTGTAGGTGCATATGAGTCTGGAAAGGGATTTAAAATGATCTCAAAACTACTAGAAATCAGCCATTACACTGTCGGGAAAATCATATACAAGTGGAGAACATTTAAAACAACTGCCAACATGGCCAGGTCAGTAGTGGTGGTAAATTCGATTCATTTTATGGACGCGGGTTAATCTTTGTCACTCAGTAATGTGATCCGGTTCACTTGGGTCAGCTGAGTCACTTGTACTGACATTCTGATTGCGATTGATTTACTGCATGAAAATGCATCCAAATATCACCTGTACTCCGTACACTCATCTTCTGTAAATAAGTCCTTCTCTCTTAATTCTCTTGGCACCTCACACTTCTCTTGTCAGTGACAAGTTGACACTTCTAAGTGGAATCTTGATCCTGCGAGAGAGGGGGTGGACTCACCTACCAATCAGATGGGTATATTAATATCCTTAAGTGGTACAGTACTAAAGTAGCCTGTAAGCATTTGCATTTTAATAATAATATAACTATATTTGTAAGAGGTCAAGCCATACCACCGGCCACCAGCAGGGGGCCGGGGCGGCGCAGTAAGAGAGCAGCTGGGAGCAGCTCTCAGAACTCCAGTTCCCAGAAGCCTTAGCACTGATTAGTGCTAATCAGGCACACCTGCAGGGTGCTGCATAAAAGACTCACACAAACCGTGCTCAGTGCTGCACCTTTGTAGAGGGGCAGACGGTAAGGTACTTTGCAAAAGAAGAAAGAGAAAAGAAAGAGAAAAGAAAGAGAAAAGAAAAGTAAAAGAAAAGTAAAAGAAAAGAAAAAGAAAAGAAAGAGGAAAGGAAGAGAAAAGTAAAGAATTATAGACTGAGATATTTATTAACAAAAAATAACAGTTTTAGTTAAGAGTATTTCCAGCCTAGTGGCTGAGGGTTATTTCGTGTTGATTTAGTTAGCAGTAGCTCCCTTTGTTTGAGCACGCCATTTTTTGGCGTTTCCTTTGTTTGCCGTTCCCGCCTTTTTTCACCACTGCCTTTTGAGTTGGTTTTCCATGTGCTTTGCCACTCCTCTTGTAGAGTAGTGGTAAAGTGCAGCTCCCTGGTTCCCTGAGTTGCTGGTTCGAATCCAGCCTCAGACACATCAACTCAAAGTACACAAGCACACTCACTACACCTCATACATCAATTTTATTATATATTAGTAAAAATAAATTAATCTAGAGCTCTGCTCTTGGGTCCACCACCCACCCTTCCCGTAACAGAAAGGTGCAGCCAGCAATGGACCCAGCTGAGCTGAATTCACTTAAAGAAGCCCTGCAGCATCAGGGCTCAACTATTGGTCGCCATGAACAACTGCTGCAGGAAATTATGCAGCAGTTGACCATTTTGGTTAACAGTCAGTTACAGGAGCGACAGCCAGATGCCACAGCTCAGGCTCCTGCTGCGGCTTCTACTTCTCCCTCAGACCCCATTTCGTCCAGAGGAGATGCCCAGGTGGCAACACCAGAAAGATATGCGGGGGACCCTGATAAGTGCAGAGGGTTCCTGCTCCAATGCTCCCTGGTGTTTGAGCAGCAACCCTCTCGTTTCCCTACAGAGCGTTCCAAGGTGGCGTTTATGGTCTCCTTGCTGACAGGGCGTGCTCTGACCTGGGCCACTGCACTGTGGGAACAAGGCTCCACAGAGTGTGCCACCAGCCAGGCATTTGCTAATGCAGTGCGTCAGACCTTTTATAACCCTGCTGGGGGAAGACAGGCAGCAACTCGCCTTCTTGAACTTTCGCAGGGCACCCGTTCGGTGGCTGATTATGTAATTGATTTCCGTACCTTAGCTGCAGAAAGCAGCTGGAACGAGGAAGCCTTAATAGCCATCTTCCAGCAAGGGCTGAATGGAAGGCTGAAAGATGAACTGGCCACCCGGGACCTGCCCACCACTCTATCTGGGCTCTATGATGTGTGCATTCGTCTGGACACACGTCTTCGCCAGAGAGCACGGGAAAGAGTGAGCAGTGGTCGCTCCCTGACCCCACGACCTCCCTGGCACCCCGCTCCAGCCAGTGTAGTATCCTCTGGGGAACCTATGCAGTTGGGTGGTACCCACCTATCTAATTGTCGTTCAGGTGGATATCCACCAAGGGGTGCACACACTACTAGCTCTCGTTTTTCGGGAAATGCAAGGGCCAGTCCCGGCCAGGGGAACCAGGACTAGGCCGACCTACTCCCCAAACATCTGGCCTCCATTTGGAGGTCACCCTTTCATGGAACTCCCACGAACCTACCACTTTACGGGCCTATGTGGATTCAGGAGCCGCTGGGAGTTTCATAGATTCTTCCCTTGCCTATACCCTAGGACTGCCTGTAGTGCCTCTGGACCACCCATTGCCCATCCTCGCGATTGATGGGCGGTCACTGGGCTCTGGTCCAATTACACATCGCACTCAGCCCCTTACACTACGGATGGGCCCACACGTTGAACGAGTAGAGCTATATCTTACCCAGGCCCCTCACCTTCAGTTAGTGCTTGGGTATCCCTGGCTTGAGCTCCATAATCCACGCATTGACTGGTGTACCAAATCAGTATATGCATGGGGTCCCAACTGCCAGGGCAATTGCCTGGGTTTCTCAGTGCCTATATCCGAAATACAGATACCTCAAGGGCCCGCACCACTTGACCTCTCCCAGGTTCCCGAAGTTTACTGGGATATCCAAGAGGTATTTAGCAAAGAACAGGCCCAAGTCCTACCACCCCATAGGCCCTTTGACTGTGCCATCAACCTTCTCCCGGGCACCACACCACCCAGGGGAAGGCTATTTGCCCTTTCGCCTCCAGAACGCGCCGCTATGGACACTTATGTTCGGGAGGCCCTTGAATCAGGCTTCATAAAAGCCTCCTCTTCTCCGGCAGGGGCGAGCTTTTTCTTTGTGGGGAAAAAGGATGGCGGGCTCCGTCCTTGTATAGATTACCGTGGCCTTAATGCCATAACAGTAAAAGACCGCTATCCCCTTCCTCTTATGCCTACTGCCTTTGAGGCACTGCAGCAGGCTTCCATATTTACCAAATTGGACCTGCGCAGTGCCTACAACCTCATCCGTGTTAGGCAGGGGGACGAGTGGAAGACGGCGTTCATCACCCCCTCAGGGCATTACGAATACCAAGTGATGCCCTTTGGTCTCATGAACGCTCCAGCCGTCTTCCAGCGTTTCATTAATGAGGTATTAAGGGAAACCTTGGACAGGTTCGTATATGTCTACCTCGACGACATTTTAATTTACAGTCGGTCCCTCGAGGAACATGTAGGCCATGTCCGACGGGTTCTCCAACTTCTGTTGGAGAACCGTTTATTTGTAAAATTGGAGAAATCGGTGTTCCATGCCGACTCGGTTGCCTTTTTAGGCTTCATTGTCTCCAAGGGTGCTCTACACATGGACCCAGCCAAAATCAAGGCAGTCATTGATTGGCCACGCCCTACCTCCCTTCGACAAGTGCAACGTTTTTTGGGGTTTGCTAACTTTTTTCGACGCTTTGTGCGTAATTTCAGTTCTGTGGCAGCACCCCTCACCGCCCTTACTCGGAAGACCCCAGGACCTTTCCGTTGGACCACAGAGGCCCAGGAAGCCTTTGACAACATAAAGCTCTGGCTTACCTCACCTCCGGTTCTCCAACTACCGGACCCTGAGGAACCATTTGTTGTCGAGGTTGACGCCTCAGATATTGGTGTAGGTGCTGTGCTTTCCCAGCGCCAAGGGCCCAACAAGAAGCTTCACCCTTGTGCCTACTATTCCCACCGCCTCACTCCAGCTGAACGAAACTACAGCATTGGGGACAGGGAGCTCCTGGCGGTTAAGTTGGCCCTAGAGGAATGGAGGCATTGGTTGGAGGGGGCCAAGCACCCATTTGTGGTCTGGACTGACCACAAGAACCTTGCCTATATACAACAGGCCAAGCGGCTAAACTCCCGGCAGGCTCGGTGGGCACTGTTCTTTGGTCGCTTCAATTTTCTCTTATCATATAGGCCAGGTTCAAAAAACACAAAGCCTGATGCCCTATCCAGACAAGGGGAACCACAGGGTCCTGACAGTATACCAGAACCCATCATTCCCACTCCCCAGATCTTAGCTCCTCTTCGCTGGGGAATCGAAGACTCCATTCAGGAGGCACTTCGGCAGGAGCCTGACCCAGGGAGTGGTCCTCCGGGACGACAGTACGTCCCATCAGCAGTTCGCCAGCAGGTGATTCGCTGGGGACATGCCTCTCCTTTCACTGGGCATCCAGGAATCACAAGGACCCTGGAGTTCCTCCGCCGGCGCTTCTGGTGGACAGGGATGGAAAGGGATGTCCGTGCCTTCATTGCTTCTTGTGAGGTGTGCGCAAGAAGCAAAGCACCACGGTCTCGGCCACAGGGGCTCCTCCACCCTTTATCCATTCCTGCCCGTCCTTGGTCCCACATATCTATGGACTTTGTGACGGGCTTGCCCCCGTCCAAAGGCAACACGGTCATCTTGGTCATTGTGGACCGCTTCTCCAAAGCGTGCAAGTTTGTGCCCCTGCCCAAACTCCCTTCGGCCAAGGAGACAGCGGACCTCCTTCTCCAACATGTGGTCAGGGTGCATGGAATGCCGAAGGACGTGGTGTCTGACCGAGGGCCCCAATTTACCAGCAGATTTTGGAAGGCCTTCTGTCAACTCATGGGGGCTACCGTAAGTTTGTCCTCTGGCTTCCACCCAGAGTCCAACGGTCAGACGGAACGAGTCAACCAGGACCTGGGCCGGACTCTGCGATGCCTGACATCAGCGAACCCTGCTTCCTGGGCAGAGCAGTTGCCATGGGCAGAATATGCTCATAATACCCTCTTGCATTCTGCGCTGGGCATGTCACCCTTTGAATGCCAGTTTGGGTATCCCCCGCCCATTTTTGCTGAGCAAGAAAGGGAAGCAGGAGTCCCGGCAGCTGAACAATACGTTCGACGATGCCGCCGGGTTTGGCAGAAAGCGCGCGCCTCCCTTCTGGCGGTGACTGAAGCCAGAAGACGAATTGCCAATCGCAAGCGACGCAGTGCACCATCCTTCCGCCGGGGCCAGCGAGTATGGCTTTCTACCCGTGACCTCCCCCTCCGGGTGGAGTCCCGTAAACTGGCACCCCGCTATATTGGGCCCTTTAAAGTTGATCAGCGCATCAACCCAGTCACATACCGCCTGCGCTTGCCACAGAGCATGCGGATTCACCCGACATTTCATGTCTCACGCCTCAAACCCTTTCTGTGTGGCGCTCCAGCCCCAGGAGCTGGGCCCCCCGCTCCACGCCTCATAGATGGTGCCCCGGCATACACGGTCCGTCGCCTGCTAGACACTCGACGAGTTCAGGGCAGTACCCAGTATCTCGTTGACTGGGAAGGATATGGACCTGAGCAACGGTCATGGGTTCCTGCACGCCATATCTTGGATCCAGAGCTCATTCGCGAGTTCCGTCGCAACTGTGCTGCGGGCTTGGGGACTTCTGGGGCCGTCCCTAGAGGGGGGGGTCCTGTAAGAGGTCAAGCCATACCACCGGCCACCAGCAGGGGGCCGGGGCGGCGCAGTAAGAGAGCAGCTGGGAGCAGCTCTCAGAACTCCAGTTCCCAGAAGCCTTAGCACTGATTAGTGCTAATCAGGCACACCTGCAGGGTGCTGCATAAAAGACTCACACAAACCGTGCTCAGTGCTGCACCTTTGTAGAGGGGCAGACGGTAAGGTACTTTGCAAAAGAAGAAAGAGAAAAGAAAGAGAAAAGAAAAGTAAAAGAAAAGTAAAAGAAAAGTAAAAGAAAAGAAAAAGAAAAGAAAGAGGAAAGGAAGAGAAAAGTAAAGAATTATAGACTGAGATATTTATTAACAAAAAATAACAGTTTTAGTTAAGAGTATTTCCAGCCTAGTGGCTGAGGGTTATTTTGTGTTGATTTAGTTAGCAGTAGCTCCCTTTGTTTGAGCACGCCATTTTTTGGCGTTTCCTTTGTTTGCCGTTCCCGCCTTTTTTCACCACTGCCTTTTGAGTTGGTTTTCCATGTGCTTTGCCACTCCTCTTGTAGAGTAGTGGTAAAGTGCAGCTCCCTGGTTCCCTGAGTTGCTGGTTCGAATCCAGCCTCAGACACATCAACTCAAAGTACACAAGCACACTCACTACACCTCATACATCAATTTTATTATATATTAGTAAAAATAAATTAATCTAGAGCTCTGCTCTTGGGTCCACCACCCACCCTTCCCGTAACAATATTTTGTTGTTGTTATGCTGCATTACTAATCTGTACCACTACTACTGACAAAAAATAATAGCATGTGCATAAAATCAGCCACATAACAAACACCAGTGTGTTTAACTGCTTGTTTATTAGAATATTTAACTTATTAATTCACAGACTGGAGTGAAGCTGGTTCAGCCAAATCATCTGAGTCCGCTGTATTTTTAGTGAGTCTGCTCACTCACCTTGTGTACATAGCAGCAGCCAGTCAGAGGACTCATAGGTTCCGGGTTAATTGAGATTAATTAATTGAGTACAAAGACTCGAATCATTAACCCGGGTGATTCAAGACCCGCCCAGCTCTACAGGTCAGGCCATCCTAGCAAGTTCAGCTCAAGAGCAGACCACAAGATGCGTACAGAAGTCTCCAATAATCCTACAATGTGAGCAGGGCCTGGCAAGCTCTCCATTATAGAACTTACAATGAATTCTTCACTGTATCAGAGGGTGCTTGAGGAAAATGTAAGACCATCTGTCCAAAAACTGAAGCGGAGGTGGACCATGCGACATGACAATGACCCAAAACATTCCAGTAAATACACCAAGGAATGAATCAAAAGAAAGAAATGGAGAGTTCTGGAATGGCCAAGTGAAAGCCCGGATCTTAATCCTATTGAGATGCTGTGGGGGGATTTGAAATGGGCTGTGCATGCAAGAAACCCCTCAAACCTCACACAGCTGAAGAAATTCTGCATGGAGAAGTGGGAAAAACTTTCTCCTAGTTGATGTCAGAGACTGGTAGATGGTTATAGGAAACGTCTAATTGAGGTTATTTCAGCCAAAGGGGGAAATATCAGCTATTAGGGCAAAGGGTGCCCTAACTTTTTCCTCACAATAAATTTCCATTTTTGTTAATTACATTTTACAGCTTGTGTTTAAAAGTAATTTATTTCAGGTGTATTTGTTTAGTTATATAAGCTCCATCTCTCAGTACTGTTCAAATGAAGCTCAACTGTCCATATGTTTAAATATGTTCAAAAAGACAAAGGTTCTCATGGGTGTCCTAATTTTTTCACATGACTGTATATACATTTTGACTTCCTGTTTGTATATACTGTGTTTTAAGTTAGTAAAAATGCCACTTACACAAACATCTTCTTTGCAGCAAATTCTGAGGAACTCGCGTGAGAATGCCACCAAGGTGATCTTCCTGATCACAGATGGCTACTCCAATGGAGGAGATCCACGACCGGTGGCGGCAGCTCTGCGTCGAAGTGGAGTGGAGATCTTCACACTGGGTATTTGGCAGGGCAACATCCGCGAGCTGCATGACATGGCGTCACATCCCAAAGATCAACATTGCTACCTGGTACCCAATTTCACAGAGTTTGAGGCACTTGAACGTCGTGCTCTTCATGAAGGTGAGGCATAATTTTTTTTTTCCTATTTATTTATGCAGTTTCTCCCGATTTAGCATAGTTAATCTGTCTTCCGCTGCTGGGGATCCCTGATCGCATTCGAGGAGGGTATATTTGCTGCTCACGTCTCCTCCGACACATCTTCTTTCTGCCCGTGCTTCTGCACAGCCGCCTCTATCTGCTAACCAGGGTCCTTACACAGTGTCCACATAGTCAGTTCATCCTGCCCTAGCAGACATGGTGGCCAATTAGTGTCAGCTGCAGGCACTGCCAATAATGCCCGCTAGATGATGCCCAGCCGACCGGTGGCAACGCCGAGTTTCGAAAGGGGCAGGGTGATTATATAAATATGTAATAATGACCTAAATTCATTATTTTGATTTTGATATGTAGTTTTGTATGTAAGTTATATATGTAAACTGGTTGGCATAAGATAAGATGATAAGATAAGATAAGATAAGATAAGATAAGATAAGATAAGATAAGATAAGATAAGATAAGATAAGATAAGATAAGATAAGATAAGATAAGATAAGATAAGATAAGATAAGATAAGATAAGATAAGATAAGATAAGATAAGATAAGATAAGATAAGATAAGATAAGATAAGATAGCCTTTTATTATCCCACAGGGGAAAATTTGTAGTGTTACAGCAGCTTTCAAGAATATAAAAAATAGAAAATTACAAAGTGTTTACACGAATGTACACATATATTAAAAAGTAAGAATATGTAAAAAAAATATTGCACAAAGTACAGCAGGGTGTTGGCATTTGGGAAAATTGGCAATATGTGCCAGAATGAAATGTGGACTCCTTTGACCACAGCAAGTTTCCACTGACTATCAGTCAATCTGAGATAGGTTTCACCCTGTTTTTGGTTTGCTCTTTGCATAAGAGAGTTTCAGGTTATGTTTCTCGAAGCAGGTGCCAACTGTGTTAAGTGACAACAGTTTTCCGAAGTACTCATAAGCTGTGTAGCTACATTTACCACATTAGCACTTCATTTTCTTATGCAGTGCATCTGAGGGCTTAAAGCTAATACATAATCAACAGTGGTTTCAGGCCTTGCCCCACACTGACTGAGATTTCTGCAGTTTCCCTGAATCTTTTCACACTATTATTATTACCTGAATTATTTCCAGTATTGCATTGAAAATTTTTTATTTTGAACCAATTGTCAATTCTCTTCCATTTTTTACACCCAATCATGATGCACTCACCTATTACCAGTTTCAGTATGGTATAACATGAATTTTCACTCTTACTGTCCAAACTTTTTAAATGTGTTGCAGGCCACCAAAAATATAGACAGAATACACAGAGGTTGGTCAGTAAAAACGTCAATATATGCACCCGCCTAGTGTGGGTAACAAAATGCATACGGCTGCTGCCCATGTGTCAGAGGGGGCGTGGTTTAGCGTCGTTCTCCTCAAATCAGAGCGGGGGTCGCATTAGTGAAGAGGAAGCATAACGCAATCAGGCAATTGGATGCAAGAAAAAGGGGAGAAAATGCATAAACAATATATATACTGTATATATCAGGCATAACATTATGACCACCTCTTTGTTTCTAATCTCACAGTCCATTTTATCAGCTCCACTTACCATATAAAAGCACTAGTTCTACAATTACTGACTGTAGTCCATCTGTTTCTCTATATACTTTTAAGTCTGCTTTGCCGCTGTTTGAGTTGGTCATCTTCTAGACCTTCATCAGTGGTCACAGGACACGGGGTGCTGTGCTGGATATTTCATTCAAGTATTGACAGAATACACAGAAGTTGGTCAGTAAACACATCAAAAATTCTTTCTTTGGCGCTCAGATGGTGCAGCGGTAAAATAATACAATTGAGCATCAGAGCTGGTATTTCAAATACATTGTATTGGATCTCAGCTCTGCCAGCTTACGACCTCTGCTGGCTGATTGAGTTAAGGAATAAATGCTGATCAGGGTGTGGCTCTCCGGGTACACAGCTGATCCTCATATGAGCTCGCCTTGTGCAGGTGAAAAGATGCAGTTGGTAGCGCACACGTGTCGGAGGGGGCGTGTGTCAGTTGCGAAGCTCCTCAGTCAGATTAACTTTTGTCAGTTAAAAAAAGGTTCAAGGGAATTAAGGAATCACAGAATCACGGATTCTTGCTTTTTATTGCATTTTACAAAATATACCCCATCAGGGTTCATAAATTCAGTCCTGAAGAAAACATCAAGAGCTTCTCACCTGCTTGAATAACTAATCTTTACAAGAACATAAGAGATCAGTGCATGATATTACAAGTTATTCCCCTGCTGGGATATTTTGTCTTTACTTGCGTGCAGCTCTGCCAGCAGCTTGGCGCATGTGTGTGTTAACATCTGGAGTTTAGTCCTCTTTTTTGGTTTGTTTTGCGTTCACAGAGACCGACAGGATGCTCCTGCCAGTACTGTGGATTTTATTGAACTAATTTAGCTCTCTTTATGTACACAGGGAACAAACAGACACACGTATACGACCGCAGCGATTTTAAGCTGAGGCTAATTGCTATATTTTCTGCCAGCACAAACTCAATCCTCTAATCCTTGTACTTTTACCTTGTTCTTATTTCTTTGTTATTTTTTTCTCCTTGATAATTCTTGTCTTCTTTCTTTGTTTCTCTGAACTGTGCATTAGACTTGCCCACAGGAGGGTACATCCAAGAGGACATGTCCCATTGCTCGTCTCTGTGTGTGGAGGGCAGGGACTGCTGTGACCTGATGGCCAGCTGTAAGTGCGGCACACATACAGGCCAGTATGACTGCGTGTGTGAGAAAGGACATTATGGGAAAGGCCTGAAGAACGAGTGCACAGGTGAGCAGCACCATGACAGCCACGCATGTTTAATTCTGACACCCAGGGTGCTTCCACATCTGCAGTTTGTTGCACATATATTTATATTCTTGCATGGTGATGCTGTAAACGGTCTCACCTGTTTTGCAGCAGCTTGTATTCAATGAAATACTTGTTTTATTGGTGGTTCTTGGAACGGACCACACCCGACCATCTGGGCAATTCTCATTTTAGCCAAAAGTGAAAGTTTGTGTTTTTTTTGTAGTTTTTGGGTCTGTTCGAAAATCTAGTGAGTTGCCTTGTTGCCTACTGCCTACCTGGGCAGCTGCCTAAGTAGAGAGAATTCTTTTTTTTCTCTCTTTTTCTCAGATTTTCCCCCAATTTTCTCCCTAATCTACGCTTTACGCTTCACCTCTGCTGATACAACCCTCCACTGCTGACTGAGGAGCTTTGTAACTGACACACGCCAGGAACACGGACCTGTTTAAGGTTATACCAGAACTGACTAGAACAAGGACCAAGCATCTGTCCAAATTCATTTAAACAACTAACAACCCTCAAAGTGAATAGGGAAACATGGGTAAATTATGCGCATGATAATAATTACATAAGGAACAGGTGGTCGTCATGAAGGTGAGGGCAAATCAGGAGGCAGGGCATAGACAAGGGAGGCGTGGAACATCAACAATAAACTAAAGTCCATGTGCTCTGTAGCTCTGGAGCTGTAACAAAATCCCAGGTGGGGCAGCAGGATATCTCGCTAGCTCAATTCCTGAATTCAAATCATAGCTCTGCTACCGGTCAGCTGTGCGCGCCCTAGCAGGCACAATTGGAACTTGAGTCTCAACTCTGCTACCAGCCTACCACAATTGGCCACTAAGTCTGCTGGGATAAAACTGGACTAAAAAGGGGGTAAGGTATTCAATGGTGTGTAAGGACCCTGGTTAATAGCCTGAGATGCCTGTACAGAAGTGGAGGAACGTGGAGATCAGTGTGTGACTCTCCATGCACAAGGGCAGGTGTAGCCTAGCGGTTAAGGTACTGGACTAGTAATCAGAAGATCACTGGTTCAAACCCCACCACTGCCAGGTTGCTGCTGCTGGTTCTGGTTAGTAGCCTGATGCACCTGTACAGAAGTGAAGGAATGTGGAGATCAGTGTGTGACTCTCAATGTGTGGGACTGGGCTCACACTCAAATCCACAGAAGTATGGGTGAATAAAAAGGGGTTGGTAGACAAAATATACCCTCCTCTGACGTGATCGGGGTCTCCAGCAGTGGAAGACTAGTTGGCTACGCTAAAAATTGGGAGAAAGAATGACAGGCATTGCTCATACTAAATCAAGGACAATGCTAACATTTAAAAACTATTTACAGTAGACCCTTGGGTTACGAACGGTTTACCATACGAACATTTTGGGTTACGAACGATCTGTTTTAACTTAACGTACGAATAAATTTCGGATTACAAACTGAAATTCGCAAAACATGTGACGTCACGAACAAGTTGACTCTAACCATCTCTCTCTCTCTATATATATATATATACAGTATATATATATACGTATATATACGTATACAGTGAGCAAACATTCGGACAGCGGATGGTGTTTTTTCGGTGTTGTCTTTATATTTTATATAGATGTCACTGTGTATCAGACAGAGGGGACAGTGAGTAAGAGAGAAGAAGGAAGTCACTGAGTAAAGTATTCTTTCTTTTGTGCAATTACACCTACAAAATACAACACTATTGAAATAAAGAAGGAAATAATAGAGAAATATGAGAGTTATTGTTGTTTTATAAAAAAAGAAGGAAATGTATTATGGTGTATGGTACAGCACACGTACTGTACTGAGATGTGATGTGTTTTTTATGTACAGTACTACTGTGTATTGTTGTTTTATTATTTATTACAGTATTATCTATTCTATATCGACATTAGAAAGGTTGGGTAAGGGGAAGGGTTTGGGAGGTCTGGCACGGATTAATTATATTTACATTATTTCTTATGGGAAAAGGTTTAACTAACAAACATTTTGACTTAAGAACAGCCCTTTGAAACCAATTAAATTCATAAGTCAAGGGTCCACTGTACATGGGTCTTCCACTAAGTGTTTTTAGTCATCGCAAACGTCATGTTTATCCCCTTTAACTGTGTTCCTCCCCTGTATTTCAACAATTCTCTTCAGTCTAAACTAAGCATTGAACCATCACACATTAGGTTAGGTTCTGTCTAAGCACAGCAGCGTCTCAGTTTCATTAATGAAAGTGTACACCGCTGAAACAACACACACAGTGTTTCATCTCCGCCGTACACAGACGAACACTTTGTGAATTCAGCACTGATGGTTTTGCTGTGTAACTCTAGTAATTGCAGACTGACCCGTTATCCCACTGTAACCTCACCCAAATAAATAAGAAACCCGATCCTCTGTCTGGGCTCGCGGAGACTCTGGAGAATTTTGGCTGCTTGTAGAGAAAACAAACAAGAGCAGATATTTGGATGGTAGCCATGCGTTTGCTATAACGTTTTTAAGTTGGTGGTAAGTGTGGCCCTGGTCGTCTCTTTCTTGCTGTTTTACCACCCATGTGTGTGTGCTGGTTTTGGCATTGATGTGAATTACCATATACAGCCATGTTGTATTACAGTGAGATTAAACAGTGCCAGGGTAACACCACTGCGAGTAAAAATAGCTGCCTAAAGCTGTGTTCACAAGGCATTTATGTGTGAAACCATGTCCACACTAATACAGATGCACTGGACTGTATTCCAACCCCTTGACGTTTTGCACAGTTTGTGTTGTGGATTGTAAACTCAAAATCTTTGAATCTCGATGCCCTTAGTCGAGAAATTTGTACCCTTGAACTCGACATTTACCTCAAACTCGACGTGTGTACGACTGCCACGACTGCCACTTTGTTCAGCCCTTGGCTTGAGCGGTGCGATAAAACATCATCAAAGTGCAAAGCGGCATGGTGGCTCGGTGGGTAGCACTGTCGCCTCACAGCAAGAAGGTCCTGGGTTTGATCCCCAGGCAGGGCGGTCCGGGTCCTTTCTGTGCGGAGTTTGCATGTTCTCCCCGTGTCTGCTTGGGTTTCCCCCGGGAGCTCCGGTTTCCTCCCACAGTCAGGTTAATTGGAGACATTGAATTGCCCTATAGGTGAATGGGTGTGTGTGTCTGCCCTGCGATGGAGTGGCACCCTGTCCAGGGTGTTACTATGTGCCATGCGCTTATTGAAAAGGATAGGTTTCAGAACCCCTTGCGACCCTAATTGGATAAGCGGTTAAGAAAGTGAGTGAGTGAGCGTCCACATGTATCTGTGTTTAGCCGGATTTTGCTCCTGATTCACTTTTAAACTTGTGTTATAGCCCAGGGTGCTGAGAATTTGTAAAAATCAGAAAAATGACTTAATGTATTAATAGAACAACATAGGAACACAAAACCTCTTTTAATTATTACTTAATTATAAATTCCAAAATCAAGCAACTCCATCATTAAGAACCATAAGGAAACAATAAAAAAGTAAAGTGCAGGTTTTATACTGTAGTATTTTTTTTTTATTGATTTTTCAAATATTGATTATTTTTGTGTTATTTTTAGTGTATACGTGTCAAAACAACACCATTTTTTACATTAGCCTAAAATATATGCAGTTCCTCAGGACCATGGAATGCATTAACAAGTTTTCTAAACATCCTTATGGAAAAAAATACCTTAAAACTCAACGCCTTTAAAACTCAACACCACTCCCAGAACCAACTGACGTAGGGTTTTAAGGCACCACTGTATATTGAAAATTCATGTCTTGCAGCCACAACACTTGCTAGCAGTAGTAACAAAACAATTATATAAAGGAAACTATATGCTTCCAACTTTGTAGCAACAGTTTAGGGAAGGCCTTTTCCTGGTTCAGAATGACTGTGCCCCTGTGCACAAAGCAAGCTCTATAAAGGCATGAAGAAAAGCTTGGTTCAAGGAAACCCCAGTGACCTGACCTGAGCCACACTGAACAGCTTTGGAATGAACTAGAACATCAACTGAAGCTTTTTTGACCAACATCACTGCCCAGCCATACAAATTTTCTTGTATGTTCGATATCTACAATATCATCTTCATCAACCACTTTATCTGGTCATGGCTGCTGCACAACCAGGTGTAAGGCAAAAATACCTTGAGAGGCTGTCAGTCATAAACAATGAACCGTCTAGTCATAAACAGTTATGTCTGTGTAGATGCCCGGTAGCCAGTACCACCCCTGAGATCAGGATTTGAATTTAGTAGACATAGACAGTTAAGCCACCCGCCGCTTGTTCTGGGAGCTGTATACTTTATTTTATCAGTACAGATCACAGATTAGCCTCACGTATAGCTGGTTCTGGGTCATGATTTTTACAAGACCATAAAAGCATCTAGAAAGTTCCTGCTGTCTGTAGATATTTTGATGATCCAGGTCAGTGGAGGGCTGTAAAACCTGATCCATGCTCTCCTTAAAGAACAGGAAGGAACCAACATGTCTACGAGCTTGGTTTGAATTTCATACATTCCTTTCTGGTGCTGGTCATTATTATTAGCACTACTGAATGTGGGTTTGACCCGTAGAAACCTGCCAAGTAAAAGTACATTTTAAAAGCTGTTTTATTTATTAAATGAATTTAAACTTACAACCTCAAATCAGAAAAAGTTGGGACAGTATGGAAAATGTAAATAAAATAAAAACACAGTTTCTTACATTTACTTTGACTTTTATTTGATTGCAGGCAGTTTGAACCCAAGATATTTCATGTTTTATCTGCTCAACTTCGTTTCAAATGTTAATATACAGTACATCCATTCCTGCATTTCAGGCCTGCAACACATTCCAAAAAAAGTTGGCACTGGGGCAATTTAGGGCTAGTAATGAGGTGAAAAAACAAAACAAATAATGATGTGATTCAAAACAGGTGATGTCAACAGGTGATTGTAATCATGGTTTGGTACAAACCACACAGTGGAAACATGTATTGTGGTCAGATGAATCAGCATTCCAGGTCTTTTTTGGAAAAAATGGACGCCGTCTGCTCTAGACCAAAGACGAAAGGGACCATCCGGACTGTTATCAGCAACAAGTCCAAAAGCCAGGGTCTGTCATGGTATGGGGCGGTGTCAGTGCCCTTGCCACAGGTCATTTACACTTCTGTGATGGCAGCATTAATGCAGAAAAGTACATTGAGATCTTAGAGCAACATGTGCTGCCTTCAAGACGTCATCTTTTCCAGGGACGTCCATGCATTTTTCAACAAGACAATGCAAAACCACATGCTGCACACATTACAAAGGCATTGCTGCGGAAGAAGAGGGTACGGGTACTGAACTGGTCTGCCTGCAGTCCTGACCTGTCCCCAATAGAGAATGTAGCGGGCATTTTGAAACAACAATGCAACAACGACGACCCTGTACTGTTGTACATCTTAAGACGTGTTTGGAAGAATAAGACAAAATAAAACATGAAAGACTAAATCACTTGGTCTCCTTGGTGCCAAAACATCTTTTAAGTGTGGTGAAAAGGAATGGCAACATTACAAAGTGATAAATGCTTTACTGTCCCAACTTTTTTGGAATGTGTTACAGGCCTGAAATGCAGGAATGGATGTTTATTAATAAATGAAATGAAGTTGAGCAGATAAAACATGAAATATCTCAGGTTCATCCTGTCTGCAATCAAATAAAAGTCAAAGTAAATGTAAGTGGCTGTGTTTTTTTTTATTATTTGCATTTGTCATGCTGTCCCAACTTTTTCTGATTTGGGGTTGTAGTTTTCCTGACATTTAATCCTAGCACACATTCCCTCTCTCAGGTCACTCAGGGTTACTACATTTTAAGAATGTTAACTGTCAAAATATACTAAATACAACTATTTATTTTAGGTTGTATTTCTTTCATCGCATTCCCAGTGGCTCAGAAGTTTACATTCAGGTGTTTAGTAATTGGCAGCATTGCCTTTATATTGTTTAGATGAGGTCGAATGTTTCAGGTGGTCTTCCACAAGCTTCTAATAATACGTTGCTGGAATTTTGGCCCATTCCTCCTGAGTCATGTTTGTAGGCCTCCCTGCTTGCACATGCTGTTTTAGTTCTGCCCATAAAATCTCTATAGGATTAAGGTCAGGGCTTTGTGATGTCCAGTCCATTACCATCACTGTGTTGCAATTGTGCCACAATATTGGAAGTATGCTTGGGGTCACTGTCCATTTATAAAACGCATTTGTATTCAAGCTTTAAATTCCTGGCTGATTCCTTTCTCATAATGCTATCTATTTTGTGAAGTTCACCAATCCCTTTTACAGCAAAGCACCCCCACCACCAAAAAATTATGCTGCCACCCCTATGCTTCATGGTTGGGATGTTGTTTTTTGGCTTGTGACCCTCCTGCTTGTTTCCTCAATAAATTATAATAGTTACTTTTTATTTTTCAGTCATACCGAAGGACATTTCTCTACAAACCAAGGTCTTCGTCCCCATGTGCAGTTGCCAACTATCCACGATTTTCCTGGCAACACAATGGGGGCTGCCATGACACCTCCCTATTTCCGTTTGCCGGTTTTTCGTTTCCGGTCGCGTTAGATTTGCTGTAGTACTAACTACAACATTATTAAACTACTTTTGGTGAGGACTGCATGGTTCAAATATGAGCTCGGGCTCGACGTGTGCCGCTCTCGGGTGCCACAACAACTCAAAGAAATTAAAGCTGTTATTGGAAAGTACGAGCTTTTAACACCAGCGGATTTGTAAACATTGTCGGTGCGCTGCGCCTTACGCGTTACATTCCATAATAATAATATTAATTATATTAATAATATAATAATATTTATTAATGAAATAATAATAAAAAAAATTTAATATCGTATAATGCAGTTTCACTTTGTATAGTCCAAAATTTTAGAGAGCGTTGCAGAAATTGCACAAATAACATTTAAATCCGGACACCCAGACAGACACGGCTTGTGCAAGTGTTGTTCCCAGTTCATTGTTTTAGTAAATTAAACAACGAAACGCGTTTTATTCTGTCCATTCAGCTCCCCTTTCCTACTTTACATCCACTCATGAACCAATATAAGTATACACTGTTGTAGAAGTAAAAACAATCAACAAATCAGTCGTGATACATTGTTTATTATTTCCAGTGTTTCACAGCTATTAGAATGTTCCTCGGTTCATCCCTACCTTCCACAACTTCCCTAACCCTGCAATGCACGAGCAACCCACCGTCTCGACTACTCCACTCTCCCTCAGCATTACCCACGCCTGATGTTTTCCCTCAGCATTACCCACGCCTGATGTTTACCTTCAGCAATTCCTACGCATGTAAGCCTCTGTGCTTTTATAGTTCCGTAGCTCCTCACCGTCTACAGCTTCGGAAAAGACGAAATGGTTCACTTATATCAATATAGCTAACCTCATGTCATCTACCCACTCTGTAAGCGTGGAAGGGTGGGGCACTGTCAGAACACGGTCATCACAGCTTCTTAAAATGTCCTTACTGTCGAGTGCTAGGAATTAAGAAAGGACTCAGTTTTAACTCAAACAAAACTGCTTTATTGTTCGGAGCATCAGCTTGCAGAGACGCAGAACATGCGAGTGAGCAGAGTGCGTTCCAACAACACACCGAGAGGAGGGAATAAGGGTACACAGTGCACTCGTCTAACAAAATGCATAAATAGACAGTCGCTCTACACTTACTATCCAACCACCTAACGTTTTTGGCCATGTTTGTTAAAAAAAACCAGTTACGAATGACCACTACTTCTGTCGTTCAGAACGTAAACACTGTAACCGGAAGTCAAAAACCGGCTTCAGCTACGAATCACGGGAAAGGTCAAAGTTCAGGAAAATCGTGGATAACATGGCTTTTTTTATAGCAGATTTGGAACACTGGCTACACCTTGCTAAGTGATCTTTCAGGTCACATTGATATAGGACACGTTTTACTGTTGATATAGATACTTTTGTATCCGTTTTATCCAGGTCGTTTGCTGTCGTTCTTGGATTGATTTGTATTTTCTAGCGTCCCCTTGCTGAACAGTATTAGAGCTGGGTGGTCACATGGTGTTTAACCTTGCATATTATCCTTTAAACAGATGAACATGGTACCTTCAGGCATTTGGAAATTGCACCCAAGAATGTGATTTGTGGAGGTGTAAATCACTTGTTTTGATGTCTTGGCTGATGTAACGCTATGGGCTATGACAAGACAAGAGATGTATTAACAAAGATTTAATGATAACAAAAGACAAGACACACGACAAGGTTACACAAGACCGGTAGGAACTAGACAAGACAAACTAACAAGACCTATGCTAAATGCTAAACTAACAAGACCTATGCTAAATGCTAAACTAACACATACAAACAGACTAAACTACACCAGAACTAGACTAAGACCAACATGAACAAGACATGAACAAGACTAACATTACACATGAACTAAGGAGACATGGACTGACTAACAAGAGCATAGTAAAGCAAACAAAATCCAAAGTAGTCTTCATTGTGGGATTGGAAAATGCCTCCTTAAATGCCCTGAGCTTATTGCCTCAGTTGAGGTTCAGCTGGGCATAATTAGCCGGAGAACAATCACAAAAAGAGCCTAGTCTCATGACTGATAGTGCTTCCGGAGAGAGGGGCGTGGCACATAGGAGCACTCCAGAGGCTGGATTCGTGACAGCTGATTATAGGCAGAAGGTAGAGCTTAAAATACTGCCATGGGTACCTCCAATAAAGTCAATTAGCCTATCAGAAGCTTCTAAAGCCATAATATAATTTTCTTGAATTTTTTGAGATATTTAAAGGCAGAGTCAACCTAGGGCAGTTGTAGCCTAATGGTTAATGGTACTGGACTAGTAATCAGAAGGTTACTGGTTCAAGCCTTACCACTGCCAGGTTGCCACTGTTGGGCCCTTAAGCAAGGCCCTTAACCCTCAATTGCTTAGATAATATACTGTCACAGTACTGTAAGTCGCTTTGGATAAAAGCATCTGCTAAATGCCGAAAAAGTTAATGTGTATGTAAACTTCTGACCCACTGGAACTTTGATCTAGTGAATTATTTGCTATTTGCTATTACTTGCTACAACTATAGGCTGTTGACATGGAATCTGTGGAGGGATAAATATGAGCTTTATTGACTTCAACCAAAGTGTAAGTAAACTTATGACTTTACATGTAGAAATGTATGTTACACTTAGTAAGAAACAGCATTGGACACATTGTTATTTTATGATTGACATATATTTGCATATATAGGAATTTTGCACAGGCACACAATCACTGTGACATGTGGCAGCGTTCGTGTAATTCACAGATTACTGTCCTCAGGTTGAAGTTCATGGATGGTCTTATGCTTTATTTCTTCAGTGCATGTCCCGTAAATATTTACTCCTGCCCAATTGTTCCGGATACCGCGAGCAGTCCCCAGACGCCCATAAATCCAAGCAGAGGACAACCAGGACAAAGCAGAAATATGGAGAATGCTTAGCAGAGACGGAAATGCTGCAAACATTTTTTTTTTTTTTTGCACCGCAGCCAACCTCTGCTTTCTCCACTGTCTGACTTCCTACTATTTCACTTTCTCCTGTACAGGGGAAACTAAACCACATCCTTATGGTTTAGTATGAGATTTTGGAAACAACGGATGCAGTTCCTGATAATGATTAGGTGTGTGTATTAAGTTGTCAGTGTTGTATGAAATTATGTTAACAGTCAAAAATATTAGGGAAATCATTTAGTTTCATATGAAAATAAAGCACATGAACGTCATGAAATGATAACAGTAAACTGGTTACATTGTTATTAATAATCAATGTGCCATGTTTATTAAAAAAAGGAACATATCTAGATATTTAGTCTAGATTTAAACAGACCTATAAAGCTAACCTAAATTACTTTTTCACTTCATAATGGCATTTGAGGTTGATTTACAGTATAAAATCCCCAGCTGCTACTTTCTCTTTATCCATGTTATTAGCAGCAATTTTCAGTCAAGCTTTAAGGTGCCAGTTTTGGAGCTTCTTTTTTGCATGACAGCCTCTAGTCCATGGCAAAGTAAAGCTTACTTGACTGTAGACAGGTCTACACCATCAAGTTTCCATACCACCAAGTTAATGTATTTATTGTATTAACAGCAGATTGCAAAAAAGTACGCAACCCACTACTGCCAGTGTTGCCAGCTCCGCGGTTTTCCCACCCAGTTGTGCCGCTTTTGAAAGTTAGTTGTGGGAATTTTGAGCAGTTGCGGGTTGTGGATTTTTGGGCTGGTTTCTGATTTGGGTGGATGTAATTTGGACTGCATATAACTGTACATCAATTTTGCAATTCTGCAAATCATCAGAGCTGGTGTGCAATGTGTTGTCTTCAGTGTGAGCTGTGGTCCATTTGCATAGCTCAAAATCTGTTTACTAATTTATCAATTCCATGTCACATGACCTAGTTGACGTTATTACGTTATGGATTAAATATGGTAGCTTGTTAATTTGTTAGATTTATTAACACTTAATTGAATCAGCTGTAATTGCGTTGGATTATTTATATACTGAAACTATTTATTCACTATGGGTAAGTGGGCACAATACGGAAAGTGATCTAGCAAAAACTGGGAGAAAGATGACATATTAAAGCATTGGATACACCAGTGATGAGAATGAAGATGGAATATTCAGTGCAATGACCAAGTTATACACAATTTAATTTTAATGGACACATCTTTATAGATGACTGTAACGTTTGCTTTATTGGGCCGTTTTTGGGATTCTTTTGTAAATAAACGGGGGGATTTCTGAAAGGTATCTGGTAACCCTGACTACCGCGGAGAGGCAAGGAATTAGAGTTTGAATGCCTGCTAGTAATGCTAGGGTGTTGCTCAAACATCTGAACTCATTAACTGGAAGGGGTGTCTACATAGTTTTGTAATTATGGTATGCCGGTAGAGTATCTATTAGCCTGGTGATCTGCAGATCCCATTTTTGATACAACAAGCTATTGCAGTTACACTTTGTCCTACATGTAAACCAGTGGCGGCTGCTGGTCTTTCAAACAGGGGAAGCTCATTGTCAGCTTACATCATAAAATGTGTCAATTTATTTATATATAAATTGTGCCCTCTGTTCCTTTTCAAGAAAATGGCCTGAAATGGGATGCAGTTTGTCTTCAGACTTCACTCGCAAAATCCGCGATGGGACTGAAGCTTTAAGTGATAGCTGTCAATCAAAACGGGATTCAGCCTTTCGACTGATCCTCCAATCATCTTGCAGAAGCTCAGCGTCCAGACCCGCCCACAGCTCCATTCACCCCCAGAGACGCTCAGCGTCCGGGGGCGGGACAAAATCGTAGCATTTATCCAATGACCGACGAGATTCAAAGCAATGAAAAAAAAACCTCCCATGCAGCCCCATAGAAGTGAATGAGACGCTCAGCTTCTGCAGGCAAATGCATTGAGCTACGGGAATGTATAAGAAGTTCGAGTCAGTCGATTTGTAATAAGTAGCTGATTCTGAACAAACTCGTCTTCGAGATGAACGTGTTCTAACGCATTTGCAGTCAATGAAATGTTAACACAACTGTACATATTTGACCATTTAATTTTTGACATTTTAGGGGAAGCTGAGCTTCCCTTGCAGTCTTAGAGAAATCGCCACTGATGTAAACAGTCTCACACCTGTGTCAGTAATGAGTCTAGCAGCAGTGATTCCGGCAGTGTTATTACAACTGTTGATCCTGTCTCACAGTCGTTACATAACCTGTTCACAATGTAAAAGCAATTTTCCCTCTATTTTTCAAACTTCAAATTGAATAACACACCTCGCACGTCCGGCCATACTAGGCTGAACATTTTGAGGAAACGTCTTGCTCATTATTTGCTCTCTAGCTCACGTTCATTTCCTCTTCTTGTGTTTTTATGACTCATTTTTTGCTGACCTGCCACCTCTTGTTTCACTTTTATAGTTTTACTGGCTTTACGTGCAGTTACTGCTGCATACATTATCCACTTAAAAAGTTTTTTTTCCTAATTTGCATGAGTCTGTAAAACAATATGAGCATACACGAGTTCCTGTCCTAGCAGCTCAGAGGAAGCGGTAAAGTTAAATAAGGACACGTACAGTGTGTTGGGCCCAGATCGTGATACTTAAGAGGATCCAAATATGACCTCCGGATCTGCAAAGCAATCTGGAATAGTATTTATGTGAAATCCATCCACCTGTCTTTTCTTTAGCTTAGAATCATGTTTGTCAGATTTCTGTTTAATCATAGCTGAAGTTTAGACTGTAGCCTTACTTGATTTGAAAGTATTTTTTTCTTATCTTACATCAATTTTCCTCTGCTCTGGTACTGTAAGGCTGCATGGATCCGGCTTAGACCTGCAGATTGGAAAATAGCATTCTTATAAAAAGATTTATCCACCCAAACACAACAATCACACAGCTCATGGATTCGTATTGTTAATTGTTTACAACTGAAATAATTGAAATCAGTTTTCCTCAGGAAACAGAGTTCTGCCTCGTTTGCTATGATGAATCATATGTAATGCTCAGGGTCAGAATCCTGTTTGTCAGACTCTAGACCAGGGGTGTCAAACTCATTTTCATTGAGGGCCACATCTGCATTATGGCTGATTGTAACGTATCCTGCTGTGATTGCAGTCTGCCTGTTAAGTCTTGGACAATTTGTTGTTTTTCTTGGAGGCTAAATTCTGTGTCTGGTGTTAAAATGCCAAATTTATACTGTATATTTATAATGTACAGTATATCTACATTTATATTGTACTCCTTTACCACAGACACGGCCTCATAACACAAGAGATGTACCGGTTTTTCTTCTTGAAGCACAAACTTGTATTCACTTCTCATCTTTCATTAAATTCTCCTCCTTCTGCTTCAATTTTCTCTTCTTGTACATTTTGGGATTATTTGTAAATATCTCTCAACATCACTTGTTGGAAAACTGCCTCAGTTAAACGCTGATGTGGAAACACTGCCATCTAGTGGTGGGATGCGGTCACTTTGCGGGTCACAAAATCGGCATGCATTGTGGGAGATGCAGTTTATGTACGATTTTACAGTCATACGTCTTTAAAGCTCTCGCAGGCCACATGAAATGGTGGTGGGCTGGATTTGGCCCGCGGGCCTTGAGTTTGACACATGTGATCTAGACCTTGCAATTAGCGTAAGATATTTTTTATTTGTCATATATACATATACAGGTGTACAGTACAATGAAATTCTTTCTTCACATATCCCAGCTTGTTTGGAAACTGGGGTCAGAGTGCAGGGTCAGCCATCATATGGCGCCCCTGGAGCAGACAGGGTTAAGGGCCTTGCTCAAGGATCCATCAGAGGCAGCATAGCAGAGCCTGGATTTGAACCGTCAATCCGAGGAGTTCAGAAACTCGGTGCTAGTGGAATATCCTGCTGTGCCACCTGGGTGCCCATAATGCTCATTTGAATAAAATCTGTGACAGTAAGCAGTAACACAATACAAAACTATTACTAATAAAATGCCGCCAGGTGAAATGATTCACTCAGTTTAAATCTGGTAAATTTTGATTTACAGAATTTGTTTTGCTGTGCTGACCTTTAAAGTACCAGTGCTTCATGTTTATACACAGTTGATCTGAAATAACAGAACTGCAAAATTGCTACTTATCCATAGCTAAAATTATCTGACCTCATGTTTCTGGTGTGACCAGGCAGTAAAATCTGTGTGGAAATGAATGTTACAATGTCCAGCTCTTCCAAAGAAAGAACTACTTTTCTCTGTGTAGTGTTGGAAATATATATATGTGTTTAGGTCATTAATTAGGCCTGTGGTAGCCTAGTGGGTAGGGCTTTGGGCTATCAACCGGAAGATTGGCGGTTCAAATCCTGGCTCTGCTATGTAGCCACTGTTGGGTCCTTGAGCAAGGCCCTTAACCCTGTCTGCTCCAGGGGCGCCGTAAGTTGGCTGACCCTGCGCTCTGACCCCAGCTTCCAACACCAGCTGGGATATGCGAAGAAAGAATTTCATTGTACTGTACATCTGTATATGTATATATGACAAATAAAGGATATCTTTAATTGCTTGATGTCTTAAGAGGGGCACCATTTTACCCACTGGTAGGTATATAGTTGAATTCAAAAAGCCCTGGTTGCCAAATCATGTAAAGATCCAGTAAGGGATTTTAAGGCTTTAAAAGCATTAAAAAATAGTTTAGCTGCTCATTTATAGGCTGCCATCAACCAGTCAGTGTGGTGAGTCAGATGACATTTGTAACTTGTGTCATTTAACTAACATTTGTCAAACATTTAAACTCGGGTGGAACATTTTCACTTTTAAAGGGGTGTATTAAACACATTAAATGATGATACTGTTGGTGATCAGAAACAGATGAATGTTTATTTGTCGCCAGGCTGTTTCAATCATTGTGGCAGAGAGTGCATGTGGACGTGACTTGACGTCAATGATGCCAAGAGGCTGTGAGTGCTGTGAGTGTATCTGGCTGCGAGTGCTGTGAGTGTAACTGGCTGTGAATGCTGTAAGTGTATCTAGCTGTGAGTGATGAGAGTGTATCTGGCTGTGAGGGTGTGAATGCTGAGAGTGTATCTAGCTGTGAGTGATGAGAGTGTATCTGGCTGTGAGGATGTGAATGCTCAGAGTATATCTGGCTGTGAGTGCTGAGAGTGTATCTGGCTGTGAGGATGTGAATGCTGAGAGTGTATCTGGCTGTAAATGCTGAGAGTGTATCTGGCTGTGAGGATGTGAGTGCTGAGAGTGTATCTGGCTGTGAGGATGTGAGTGCTGAGAGTGTGTCTGACTGTGAGTGATGAGAGTGTATCTGGCTGTGAGGATGTGAATGCTCAGAGTGTATCTGGCTGTGAGTGCTGAGAGTGTATCTGGCTGTGAGGATGTGAATGCTGAGAGTGTATCTGGCTGTGAGGATGTGAGTGCTGAGAGTGTATCTGGCTGTGAGGATGTGAGTGCTGAGAGTGTGTCTGACTGTGAGTGCTGAGAGTGTATCTGACTGTGAGGATGTGAATGCTGAGAGTGTATCTGGCTGTGAGGATGTGAATGCTCAGAGTATATCTGGCTGTGAGTGCTGAGAGTGTATCTGGCTGTGAGGATGTGAATGCTGAGAGTGTATCTGGCTGTAAATGCTGAGAGTGTATCTGGCTGTGAGGATGTGAATGCTGAGAGTGTATCTGGCTGTGAGGATGTGAGTGCTGAGAGTGTATCTGGCTGTGAGGATGTGAGTGCTGAGAATGTATCTGACTGTGAGTGCTGAGAGTGTATCTGGCTGTGAGTGCTGAGAGTGTATCTGGCTGTGAGTATGTGAATGCTGAGAGTGTATCTGGCTGTGAGTGCTGTGAGTGTATCTGACTGTGAGTGCTGAGACTGTATCTGGCTGTGAATGCTGAGAGTGTATCTGGCTGTGAGTGCTGAGAGTGTATCTGGCTGTGAGGGTGTGAATGCTGAGAGTGTATCTAGCTGTGAGTGATGAGAGTGTATCTGGCTGTGAGGATGTGAATGCTCAGAGTGTATCTAGCTGTGAGTGATGAGAGTGTATCTGGCTGTGAGGATGTGAATGCTCAGAGTGTATCTGGCTGTGAGTGCTGAGAGTGTATCTGGCTGTGAGGATGTGAATGCTGAGAGTGTATCTGGCTGTAAATGCTGAGAGTGTATCTGGCTGTGAGGATGTGAGTGCTGAGAGTGTATCTGGCTGTGAGGATGTGAGTGCTGAGAGTGTGTCTGACTGTGAGTGCTGAGAGTGTATCTGGCTGTGAGGATGTGAATGCTGAGAGTGTATCTGGCTGTGAGGATGTGAATGCTCAGAGTATATCTGGCTGTGAGTGCTGAGAGTGTATCTGGCTGTGAGGATGTGAATGCTGAGAGTGTATCTGGCTGTAAATGCTGAGAGTGTATCTGGCTGTGAGGATGTGAATGCTGAGAGTGTATCTGGCTGTGAGGATGTGAGTGCTGAGAGTGTATCTGGCTGTGAGGATGTGAGTGCTGAGAGTGTATCTGGCTGTGAGTGCTGAGAGTGTATCTGGCTGTGAGTGCTGAGAGTGTATCTGGCTGTGAGTATGTGAATGCTGAGAGTGTATCTGGCTGTGAGTGCTGTGAGTGTATCTGACTGTGATTGCTGAGACTGTATCTGGCTGTGAATGCTGAGAGTGTATCTGGCTGTGAGTGCTGAGAGTGTATCTGGCTGTGAGTGCTGTGATTGTATCTGGCTGTGAATGCTGTGAATGTATCTGGCTGTAAATGCTGAGAGTGTATCTGGCTGTGAGTGCTGAGAGTGTATCGGGCTGTGAATGTCGCACGTAAGTCGCACACACAGCGACTTCAGACTCGTTTCAAATGACTCTGACTCGTGACTCGAGTGTATACAACAAAAGTCAGCATGTGTTAACATTAGTTACATGTGACAATTATACATATATATATATATGAGCCGACATCATTCTGATCGTGTAATTTCTGCTCTCTAATAACACTCCAGCCGTTTTAACTCGCAATGCATGAAATGGGTAAATGTTCCAGCCAGCTTCCGGCGTAGTGATGAAGCGTCGCTCCCTACTCCCTCCTTTGGATTGGAATCACACTTAAAATGGTGGAATACCCTATGTAGTGCACTTCACTGAAACAACTGGTGTGAATGAAACGTTCCTACGGAATTGGCGCTAATGGTTGGAAGAACCGCTTTCTGAACTAATCAGACCTTCTGATTTTTATTTATAATAAGAAATTGCTGTTATTTGCATGTATTCAGTCTGCAGCGTCACACAGATGATTGTCAATGAAACGCTTGATTGGCTTTCTAACGAGTTCGTGTTTTACTTCACAACTGAGAAAAGTTTGGAGGTTTTTCATTATAAGCACATTTACAAACTAACGGATTCAATTCCTAATGAGACAACACACGGTTATACATTTAATAGCGTCTGAAAGAACATAAGCTAAGGTAAGCATTGGTTATGGATTTTTTTTGCTGTGTTTTGGATTTTGGCCGCTGTGCCTGATTTATTGCGCGCTTTTGTTTTGCAATGAAAACAAAACGTATCAGTTTAAGCTTTTAACTGGTACCTAGGAAAGTAAAGGCACTAAGTAAAACGGCAAAATACAGTCGCTAATCTGTTGTTGTTTTTTATCTGAACTTACAGATTATTTGTTTCTCTGCTACATTTCCAATATATGTTTTGTGTAGATTATATTGACTTGTGACTTGACTTGGACTCTAGCCTAAAGACTCGTGACTTGACTTGGACTCTAGCCTAAAGACTCGTCACTTGACTTGGACTCTAGCCTAAAGACTCGTCACTTGACTCAGACTCTAGCCTAAAGACTCGTCACTTGACTCGGACTCTAGCCTAAAGACTCATGACTTGACTCGGACTTTAGCCTAAAGACTCGTGACTTGACTCGGACTCTAGCCTAAAGACTCGTCACTTGACTCAGACTCTAGCCTAAAGACTCGTCGCTTGACTCAGACTCTAGCCTAAAGACTCATGACTTGACTCGGACTTTAGCCTAAAGACTCGTGACTTGACTCTGACTCTAGCCTAAAGACTCGTCACTTGACTCGGACTCTAGCCTAAAGACTCATGACTTGACTCGGACTTTAGCCTAAAGACTCGTGACTTGACTCGGACTCTAGCCTAAAGACTCGTCACTTGACTTGGACTTTAGCCTAAAGACTCGTGACTTGACTCGGACTCTAGCCAAAAGACTCGTGACTTGACTCGGACTCGTATTTTGTGACTTGTGAACATTTCTGCACAGTGGTCAGTGAAGGTCCAGGTAAACAACATGCATGTCATATTTTTATCGTTGAGGATTAAACAGCACATTTAACAGGCTCTCCACTGCTGTTTGCACGGGAGGTGAGCCAGATGTTTTGTAACAGGCCATAAGTTTGTAACGATTGTGGATGTTGGAAGCTGATCCTGAATTAGATCACGGCGAGGCCGGTGGATGACTACTTTCCTCAGTATTTTCACAGACACATGCACTATGAACTCCACAGCTGGCCACAGGGTCGTAAAGTGTGCTAATTAATGGGGGCTTAAACCTTATAATCTTGTAAAGTGACTTACTCAGTGTCATAAATATCTCGAACAAGGCTTACGAAGGGCTTGTGCGCCACACTAAAATCGTCACATTAAACGTGAAAGTGTGAATGCGAATCACTGTAACTATTAATCTGTAGCATGTGTGTATGTGCGACTGTTATCTGGTTGCAATCTGGGTGCTGTTAAACTGTCAGTAATCCTAAACTTAGTCCCAGATTTGAATCATAAAGATCATTTTTAATCCATTTACATTTGTGACATTAAGCATTTATGACATGCAACTTACTATTATGACTGAATACAATTCAAACATCTGAGAATTAAGGGCTTTACTCAAGAGCCCAACAGCGGCAACTGGCAACCTTCCGATCACTAGTCCACTACCTTAACCGCTGAGCCAACACTGCCCATCCAAGATGAATAATTTGCCATTTTAAATGTATGATGTTCTGTCTCAAATCTGGTTAAGCTAGAAATTATGTATTTTAATAGGGCCAGAGCTGGCGGGATATTCCATTAGCGCACCAGTGCTGGGAACTGAATCTTCCAAGTTTGAATCTCCGCTCTGCTACCGATCGGCTGGGCGCCCACTAGCAGGCACAACTGTCAGTGCCTGCAGCAGACAAAATTGGCCACGAAGTTTGCTGTGTGGAAAAAGGCTGGACTAAAAAGGGGGTAGAGTCTTTGATGCTGTGTAAGGACTTTAGTTAATAGTCCAGTTCGTCTGTATATAAGTGGAGGAACGCAGAGATTAGTGTGTGACTCTATGCACAAGGGCAGGTGTAGCCTAGCGGTTAAGGTACTGGACTAGTAATCAGAAGGTTGCTGGTTCAAACCCCACCACTGCCAGGTTGCTGATGCTGGGCCCTTGAGCAAGGCCCTTAACCCTCAATTGCTCAGACTGTACAGTGTATCACAAAAGTGAGTACACCCCTCACATTTCTGCAGATATTTAAGTATATCTTTTCATGGGACAACACTGACAAAATGACACTTTGACACAATGAAAAGTAGTCTGTGCGCAGCTTATATAACAGTGTAAATTTATTCTTCCCTCAAAATAACTCAATATACAGCCATTAATGTCTAAACCACCGGCAACAAAAGTGAGTACACCCCTTAGTGAAAGTTCCTGAAGTGTCAATATTTTGTGTGGCCACCATTATTTCCCAGAACTGCCTTAACTCTCCTGGGCATGGAGTTTACCAGAGCTTCACAGGTTGCCACTGGAATGCTTTTCCACTCCTCCATGACGACATCACGGAGCTGGCGGATATTCGAGACTTTGCGCTCCTCCACCTTCCGCTTGAGGATGCCCCAAAGATGTTCTATTGGGTTTAGGTCTGGAGACATGCTTGGCCAGTCCATCACCTTTACCCTCAGCCTCTTCAATAAAGCAGTGGTCGTCTTAGAGGTGTGTTTGGGGTCATTATCATGCTGGAACACTGCCCTGCGACCCAGTTTCCGGAGGGAGGGGCTCATGCTCTGCTTCAGTATTTCACAGTACATATTGGAGTTCATGTGTCCCTCAATGAAATGTAACTCCCCAACACCTGCTGCACTCATGCAGCCCCAGACCATGGCATTCCCACCACCATGCTTGACTGTAGGCATGACACACTTATCTTTGTACTCCTCACCTGATTGCCGCCACACATGCTTGAGACCATCTGAACCAAACAAATTAATCTTGGTCTCATCAGAACATAGGACATGGTTCCAGTAATCCATGTCCTTTGTTGACATGTCTTCAGCAAACTGTTTGCGGGCTTTCTTGTGTAGAGACTTCAAAAGAGGCTTCCTTCTGGGGTGACAGCCATGCAGACCAATTTGATGTAGTGTGCGGCGTATGGTCTGAGCACTGACAGGCTGACCCCCCACCTTTTCAATCTCTGCAGCAATGCTGACAGCACTCCTGCGCCTATCTTTCAAAGACAGCAGTTGGATGTGACGCTGAGCACGTGCACTCAGCTTCTTTGGACGACCAACGCGAGGTCTGTTCTGAGTGGACCCTGCTCTTTTAAAACGCTGGATGATCTTGGCCACTGTGCTGCAGCTCAGTTTCAGGGTGTTGGCAATCTTCTTGTAGCCTTGGCCATCTTCATGTAGCGCAACAATTCGTCTTTTAAGATCCTCAGAGAGTTCTTTGCCATGAGGTGCCATGTTGGAACTTTCAGTGACCAGTATGAGAGAGTGTGAGAGCTGTACTACTAAATTGAACACACCTGCTCCCTATGCACACCTGAGACCTAGTAACACTAACAAATCACATGACATTTTGGAGGGAAAATGACAAGCAGTGCTCAATTTGGACATTTAGGGGTGTAGTCTCTTAGGGGTGTACTCACTTTTGTTGCCGGTGGTTTAGACATTAATGGCTGTATATTGAGTTATTTTGAGGGAAGAATAAATTTACACTGTTATATAAGCTGCACACAGACTACTTTTCATTGTGTCAAAGTGTCATTTTGTCAGTGTTGTCCCATGAAAAGATATACTTAAATATCTGCAGAAATGTGAGGGGTGTACTCACTTTTGTGATACACTGTATACTGTCACAGTACTGTAAGTCGCTTTGGATAAAGGCGTCTGCTAAATGCTGAAAATGTAAATGTAAGACTGGTCTCATGCAAAGTATGGCCAAACAAGAAGGGGTTGGTGGACTGTGCACGTGTTGGAGGAAGTGTGGGGGCAGGCAAATGTACCCTCCTCTGGCTACTGTCAAATTTGGAAAAAAGGGAGAAAATGCATTAATTAAAATGGTATTTTTTTAAAAAGGGCACAGAAGCATTTTTAGAAGATTCATTAAAAGGCCCACACCAAGGACTATAAGGGCACCGAATTTACACAGCATTGTCTCAGCAAGAAGGTCCTGGGTTCGATCCCCGGGTGGGGCGGTCCTTCCAGGTCCTTCCTGTGTGAAGTTTGCATGTTCTTCCCGTGTCTGCATGGGTTTCCTCCGGGAGCTCCGGAGTCCAAAGACATGCAAGTGAGGTGAATTAGAGATACAAAATTGCCCATGACTGTGTTTGATATTAAACTTGTGAATTGATGAATCTTGTGTAATGAGTAACTACCGTTCCTGTCATGAATGTAACCAAAGTGTGTAAAACATGACTTTAAAATCCATACAAACAAACAAACACGGGGTGACTGGTCGCCTTTCAATACGACAATGAACCAAAGCATACAGCCAAAACAACACTGGAGTGGCTTAAGGGTAAGTCATTGAATGTCCCTAAATAACCCAGACAAAGCCCAAACTTAAACTCCTTAAACTAAAAACAACTGTCAAAGACTTGAAAATGGCATTTCACAGAGACCTTGAATCTGCTATTAAAGTGGAATAAACTGCCCAAATCCAGTTGTGCAAAGCTTGTAGAGATGCATCCAAAAGGCTTGCAGCTGTAATAACTGTCAACAAGGCTTCTACTTTCCAAAAAATACTAAAAACAAGTTTTCACCCATTATATCCATTCAAAATCAAATCCACATGACAATAAAGTCTAAATATTTTCTGAATCTACCCTACGCTAAAAAATATTGCCAGCTTCAGTCATTAAAATATGAAGACTGGGATTTGATGTGCTCTTACCTATGAGAAAGGTGTTTGTTTTGAAACGCCTTTTAAAGCTGAATCAAATCTAAAATTCAAGTGTTAAGCCAATTTTAAAGCTTTCATTCTTTTTAAATATTAGGATGTGGATTGTTTAATTAAGATGTTTTTGAGTTCTATTTCAGTCCACTGGCTAAAGATTTGTACCCTAAAACAATTCAAATGATTGAAAACACCCATCAGCCATAACATTAAAACCACTTTCTACACTCACTGTCCATTTTATTAGCTCCACTTACCATATAGAAGCACTTTGTAGTTTTACAATTACTGACTTTAGTCCATCTGTTTCTCTGCATGCTTTGTTAGCCTGCTTTGACCCTGTTCTTCAATGGTCAGGACCCCCCACAGGACCACCACAGAGCCGATATTATTTGGGTGGTGGATCATTCTGAGCACTGCAGAGACTATGACATGGTGGTGGTGTGTTAGTGTGTGTTGTGCTGGTATGAGTGGATCAGACACAGCAGCGCTGCTGGAGTTTTTAAATACCGTGTCCACTCACTGTCCATTCTATTAGACACTCCTACCTAGTTGGTCCACCTTGTAGATGTAAAGTCAGAGACGATCGCTCATCTATTGCTGCTGTTTGAGTTGGTCATCTTCTAGACCTTCATCAGTGGTCACATGACACTGCCCACGGGGTGCTGTTGGTTGGATATATTTTTGGTTGGTGGACTATTCTCAGTCCAGCAGTAACAGTGAGGTCATACACTCATACCGCACAACACACACTAACACACCACCACCATGTCAGTGTCACTGCAGTGCTGAGAATGATCCACCACCTAAATAATACTTCCTCTGTGGTGGTCCTGTGGGGGTCCTGACCATTGAAGAACAGGGTGAAAGGGGGCTAACAAAGCATGCAGAGAAACAGATGGACTACAGTCAGTAATTGTAGAACTACAAAGTGCTTCTATATGGTAAGTGGAGCTGATAAGTGTAGAAACAAGGCGGTGGTTTTAATGTTATGGCTGATCGGTGTATTTTGGTTCTAAAACATACCATTCCTAAAACATACGTCATGATGGAATATCACTGTCAAATGATATTGAAAAGACATCATAAAATTTTTGGTTATATTGTCGCACCTCAGCTAAACTTTAAATCCTCTTTTACATGTTCTTTTCCTCACCATTTCTTTCTCTGTTCCCCTCAGTTTCTTTGTTTCTCATTCTTTATTGGTCCCACAGCAGTCTCTCCATTCACTGATTCTGACTCGTAAAGGAAAATTTACTCTATGTGTGTCGTGTAAAGCAGCTCACGCACAGAACAAGCAGTCCTCGTTAAACACGCTCTAATTCCTTTTCTGGGGATGACCCAGAGGTCAGGGTGGACAAGGACACGAGAGCACGGTAGCAGCACATACTTGCCTCTCTTCTTTTTATTTCTCGTCCATTCTTTTTCTTCCGACTTTGGCATTTGCTGGATGTTCTCTCTTCATGTTCTTTACAGGTTTTCATTACACTAAATGTGCCTTTTTAGTTTATAGCTCCTGCTTTGCTTTTTTTATAGTCTCCCGATAGAGACTTGCCTTTCTCATTTGTTCTGTACTGCATTAGTAAATATTAAATAAGTGGCTATTCTGTGTCTGTTAGGTGATGTTTTTAGGGGCTCTATGGCCTGACTTACTCATCTCCATCATACTCTTCTATCATTCCCAACTCGAACAATCACTAGTAAGAAAAGGTGATGTTAATTTTAGAGACCCACAGCTCAAGAGGGCTTAAAAATCTCCAGAGCATAAACACAATGTTGGCTTAGATTGGAGAACCCTTAAGCTTTTGACCTATAGTCAGAATATATACCTACAGAATATATACCTTAACTACTGAGCTATCACTGCCCAGGGACTACAATCAGAAATCTCACTGCAAAATATACACAACAAATACTGGGCTGATGAAAGATGTCAACCCTGAACCTTCCACACCAATTGTGAGGCTCATACCTTAAGACAATATGTCATGCCTGCTTTTAGATCCCCAGGGCAGGGATGCCCAACAAATGACATCACTTTTCAACATAGTCACCTTCCGATGCATTTTTCGCAGCCGACAACTTTTTAATGCTGTATATATATATACAAGAGATCTTCAAAAAGTTTCCGCACTGTTATATTTTGGTTGGAAAAATATATATATATACAGTAGACCCCTTGATTTACGAACTTAATTTGTTCCAAAGGGCTGTTCTTAAGTCAAAATGTTCGTTAGTTAAACCTATTTTTCCCATAAGAAATAATGTAAATAGAATTAATCCGTGCCAGACCTAACCTTTCTAATGTCTTAAATGGACTTTTTTGTTATAAATACAAGTATATTTCCTTAAATCTTAAATTATAGAATAGACATTCCTGTAATAAACAATAATAATCAACAATACACAGTAGTAGTGCTGTACTGTACATAAAACACATACATCACATTTTATACACCATCACATACACCATAATACATTTTCTTCTTTTTAAAAAAAAATTTATCTAGCAGAAACAACAATAACTCTCATATTTCTCTATTATTTCCTTCTTTATTTCAATAGTGTTGTATTTTGTAAGTGTAATTGCACGAAAGAAAGAATACTTTACTCAGCGGACTTTCTTCTTCTCTCTCACTCACTGTCCCCTCTGTCTGATACACAGTGACAGCTACTGGCAGGAGTTATTATACAACAACAAAAGTAATAGATTTTTTTTCATTTTCTCAGCTCTGCGTCTCTCTACACCTTATTTGGGGACATTTTGATATTGAAAACACCGGAAAAACACTGTCCGCTGTCCGAATGTTTGCTCACTGTATATATATATAGAGAGAGAGACGGTCAGAGTTAACTTGTTCGTGACGTCACGTGTTTCGCGAATTTCGGTTCGTAATCCGAAATTTGTTCGTACGTTAAGTTGAAAAAGATCGTTCGTAGCCCGAATTGTTTGTATGGTAAACTGTTCGTAACTCAAGGGTCGACTGTATATATATATCACAGCACAGTGGAGTTTCATTACATCGGTAAATTCCATACTAAAAGCCAGAACTGTCAACATAGATTTATTATATTGTTAGACTCACACATGTAGAGTGACTTACTACATCACTACTTAAAATAAACCAGAACATTAACCACTTTGACTGTGTTCCAAACCACATAAAACATACTAAATAGTATGTCAAATTAGGGCACTACTTTTATTAGCATTACATCTTTATAAAGTATGCTTTAAATAATATTATTTTTAAAAAGAAGTAGCTAATTTAAATGCTGTAAATAACATTTCAACTACGCATGGCTGGTATAGGGAAACATGGACCACTTACAAGTGGGAAAAGTGGCATGGCTTGTATTGGGAAAGTTGGACCACTTAAAATTGGGAAGAGTGGCATGACATTTGCTAATGAGTGTTGGATCTGATTCTGTGGTAATGAGTGTCTACTACATGTACCAGTGTTTGTAGGTAAATGTGTTGAGTGGGTAGTTCTTATGATCTGGTGTAAACATAAAAAATTAAAGAAAACATGGAGGTTTGTTGTTCTTTGTTACAGCTGAATTAATATGAAGCTACACAGCAGCTCGATGGCTTAATGTCACTGACTTCTCTGTTAATGATGTAATGGGAAGTAAGACGGATTATTTTATATGCTGAGTTAATATGTGTCTCCTGCCATGTAGTTTCCATCTTAGCAAGGCTCTTGAAGTGTGGCTTAAATTACTGGGTGTTTTTCAACCTGAGACTAAATTAGACTTGTTTTTTTTTTAAGTTCGAACCTCTTGTGCTGGTGTTTGGCTCAGTTTTGTAGATTTGACTGTAATTACTATTGGTTGTCACTGCTTTTTGTCCTCACTTTCATGGCCTGCTTGGTGTCATGCGAGGCTGCACTGAGTGTGTGGTAATGCATTTTATAGGAAGTGTGACATAGTGTGATATCTACTCATTATTCTAGCATAAAAACAAGCAGAAGGAGTATGGAGAATTTAAGCAGTTTAGTGCTGTGGTTAAACTCCACTTTTAGCACCGTCTGATGCTTTCAGGCCAGTGTACTCTGTTCTTGCTCCAACTCAAGCAAGTTTTTTTTTTTTTGCATTTTCTCCCTTTTTCTTCCTCTCTACTGGTGAAAATGCAAAAAAAAAAGGGGTCACCTGCCCCTGATTAAGGAGAGCGAACTGACACACGCCACCTTCAACACGTGAGCAGTAGCTGACTGCATTTTTTCACCTGCACCAGCTGAGTTTAAATGCGAATCAGCCCTGTGCACGGAGAGCCACACCCTGATAAGCATTATTCCTCGACTCTGTGCAGACACCATCAACCAGCCAGCAGAGGTCCCTATCCAGCTCCCTAACCCTGTATGAACAACGTTGTTCATATAGCCGCCCAGCCCAGCCGAATGGCAGAGCTGAGATTTTATGCGATGTATTCGAAATCCCAGCTCTGGTGTGCTAGCGTATTTTACTGCTGCACCACCTGAGCGGACAGATTTTCATTTATCTATCCACCTGTACATCATACCATCATCTCAAATTCAAATTTATTTATATAGCGCATTTTCCAATGAACATTGTCTCAAGGTGACTTCACAGAATTCAGGACCAACAGACCAAAAACCCCTATTGAGCAAGCCAGGGGTGAAAATGGCAAGAAAAAACTCCCTTAGAATTACAGGAAGAAACCTTGAGAGGAATCAGATGCTCTGGATTTAAGAAAGAAACATTCTAATGGTTTTATAATAATTGCAGCAGTGGCCAAGGACCTTATAGGGAAAAAGATTTGTCCAATAAATTATTCATTAATTGTTCGTTATACCACTGCTTCATCCTATTAAGGGTCACCATGGGTCTGATTCACTGGTCGAAAGGCAGGAAACACCCCAGACAGGTCACAATACATCACAGGGCAAACACATTTATAAACATTCACACATTCATACTTAGGGGACTGCATGTCTTTGGACTGTGGGAGGAAACCTGAACACCCAGAAGAAACCCACACAGATACTCGGAGAACATGCAAACTCCACACAGAAAGGACCCAGACCAGGGATCCAGACTGAGACAGTGACCAAAACTTATATGCTGTGAGGTGACAGTCCTACCCACCAAGCTGCTGTGCCACCCTGTCCAAGAAATTAAAATGTAAAATGCTGAGCATCTGGTTAGCTTCCAAAGGTGGACACATAAGGTGGACACATATGTGTCCGTCCAGGCATTGCACCAGACTCCAGACAGGCAGGTTAAAAACCCATTCCATTTGCTTTAAAACCGGACATATGGACACCCTAGGTACCAGGATGCACTGTAGAACAATTCACCTCAAGCTTTGTTGTATTGTCCTGGCACCAGATATCATCTCTGGGGTGTTAGCACTGTTTTAACAGCATGCATGGTGGGTGGTTTAAATGTTCTGGCTCCAGGGTGTGTCAGTAATGCATCACTAATTAAGCTAATTGCAATAAAAAGACCCAAAGTGCCTGTCAATTTGTAGCTATTAGCATTGCTATTACTGGGATCCCTGTACGCCTGGAGTTGCGTGCTCACCACCGCAGATGTGTAAAGCTGCACTTTCCGGGATCCAATTTGCTCATTTCCTTTACTTTCAACTCCTCTCGCTGCAGATTTTGGCTGTGTCTCGAATGGTCCAGGGTCTCTGGTGGTTTGTGCTGTCTGGTGTGCATGGGAGACAAATTGAATTGGGAGATGAGGAATCCCTGTAAGATGATGGATCATGTGGAATGTCCCTGATTAAGCGAAGCTCCTGTCAGAAAGTTCGTAGCTGCACAGCTAAAGGAGTGCTTGTAGTGTGCAATCACTCAACCGTTTGACACACTAAGGCCTCGTTAACAATCGCTCCTCTTTCTCCAGTGGCTAGTTTGTCCACCACTGGTTGTTAGTGGGGTATTTTAGTCCCTCTGCTCTGCCCTAGGTCAGCATTCTTTTTGTTTCTCCTTCAGTTATGGATTTCCTGTAGTAAAGCAGCCTTTTGAAGCTCATTACCACAGAGTTATGTGACACACAGGCTGTAAACAAGGATTTTAGGCCAGGGACAGGGAGACTGGTAAGAATTGAGGGAATTATCAATGTAGCAAAATACAGGAAGATCCTTGAGGAAAACCTCCTTCAGAGCACATGCAAACTCAGACTGGGGCAACAGTTCTCCTTTCAACATGGCAATGACCCAAAGTATACAGCCAAAACAACACTGGAGTGGCTTTGGGACCAAACATCTGTGGAGAGACCTGAAGTGATAAAAGTTAAGAAATACACCGATCAACCATAACATTAAAACCCCTTCCTTGTTTCTACACACATTGTCCATTTTATCGGCTTCACTTACAATATAGAAGCACTTTGTAGTTCTACAATTACTGACTGTAGTCCATCTGTTTCTCTGCATGCTTTGTTAGCCCCCTTTCATGCTGTTCTTCAATGGTCAGGACTCTCACAGGACCACTACAGAGTAGGTATTATTTGGGTGTTGGATCATTCTCAGCACTGCAGTGACACTGACATGGTGGTAATGTGTTGTGCTAGTATGAGTTTTTAAACACCTCACTGTCACTGCTGGACTGAGAATAGTCCACCAACCAAAAATATCCAGCCAACCTCGCCTTGTGGGCAGCGTCTCGTGACCACGGATGAAGGTCTAGATGATGACCGACTCAAACAGCAGCAATAGATGAGCGATCGTCTCTGACTTTACATCTACAAGGTGGACCAACTAGGTAGGAGTGTCTAATAGAGTGGACAGTGAGTGGACACGGTATTTAAAAACTCCAGCACATACCAACACAACACCTACAAAAGATGTCTACAAAAGATTTGCTGCATGGTTGAATTAGTTGGTCACAGTTTCATTGATTGGTCATAGTTACACACCTGGATCAATAAGTCCCCACAATTTACTCTGTTCTGTCAGAACAGAAAAACAAGCCATTAGGTTCAATGAACTCTGTGGATCTCAGTGATCGATTTTCAGCAAAAAATATATAAGGACAAGCATATAAAACAATATCTGAGTATTTTTGTGTTCCCAGCTGACTTATTAAGTTTGAAATGGAGACAGCTTGATACTTGGACATGTGGGCAAAAACAGCTTTGGTTAGGGAGAATAAAAAGAACCCAATGATCCCTTTTAAAGAACTCTAAAAGTACTGGGAAGTGATGGGAGAATCTGTTGGATGGACAACCATCTCTGCAGCACTGTATAAATCAGCTTTTATGGCAAAGTAGCATGACGGAGTAGCATGACGGTTCCTCTTAAGGTTTCTTCCTGTAATTTTAAGGGAGTTTTTCCTTCCCACTGTTGCCCTTGGTTTGCTCAACAGGGGTTTTTGGACTGTCGGTCCTGGATGCTATAAAGTTGCTTTGAAACAATATCTGTTGTAAAAAAGAGCTATACAAATAAATTTGACTTGACTTGATTTCACAAGGGCCACTGTTGAGTAAATGACAGTCCGTTGAAGGTCTCTGGTAACATGAAGACAATGATTGGTCTCAACTGATGAAAAACAAATGTAATTTCTTTAGCAGAAAAACAGGCACTGCACACTACATGGCTAATATTAGCTTTACTGTAAAACATAGTGGTGGCAGCATTATGCTGTGGGGGTGCATCTCAGGAGCAGCGACGGGGAGACTGGTAAGAATTGAGGGAATTATGACTTTGCACAAGCAAACTCATACTGGGGCAACAGTTCTCCTTTCAACATGACAGTGACCCAAAGTACACAGCCAAAACAACACTGGAGTGGCTTTGGGGCCAAACATCTGTGGGGAGACCTGAAGATGAGTTTACAGTTTACAGACACTCACCACTTAATCTGGCAGAGCTTAAGAGGTTCTGCCATGAACAACAGGACATCCTGTCTAAATCCAGGTGTGCTAAGAGGGGTATCTAAGAAGATTTGGTTGTAATTGCTACCAAAAAGGCTTCAACAAAGTATTGAATAAAAGATCTGAATACATATAAAAAAAAAAGAGATTTATTAACATATTGTACCTATTTATTTTGGGTGTTTAAACGTAGCTTAGTGATTAAATGTAGCTTGATGGTTAACCCAAGTCTACAATACAATAAAGTGTGTTAACAGTCGAGGGTCTGAATACTTTTTTGAATCCACTGTATATCATATATTATTTATGTTGGCTCAGACTTTCATTTATGCATAATTAGTTCCATGTACTGTGTCAGTGGGTTGTTCACTTTGTCTTTTGTCCTGGTTGTGTTTAGATTTATTTGTTTGCACTTGTGTTTGCATGCAGAGATGGGGACTCTGGGGAGTCTGTGACTCGAGTCCGAGTCGCACGTGAGTCGCACACACTCGACCCGGACTCGTTTCAAATGACTTGGACTCGACTCGTGACTCTCAACAAATACAACAAAAAGTATACAACAAAAGTCAGCAACATTAGTTACGTGTGACAATTATATATATTTATATATAATCCGATATCATTCTGATCGTGTCATTTTCTGCTGTCTAATAACACTCCGGCCGTCTTAACCCGCAACACACGCAAAGGGTAAATGTTCCAGCCAGCTTCCGGCGTAGTGATGAAGCGTCGCTCCGTACTTAAAATGGTGGAATACGTAGTGCACTTCACAGTAACAGATAATGTGAATGGAAAGCTCCTACAGAATTGGCGCTTATGATTGTAAGAACCGCTTTCTGAACCAATCAGACCTTCTGATTTTAATTTTTTGTAAGAAATGCTGTTATTTGCATGTATTCAGTTTGCAGCGTCACACAGATGATTGTCAATGAAACGCTTGATTGGCTTTCTAACGAGTTCATGTTTTACTTCACAACCGGGAAAAGTTTGGAGGTTTTTAATTATAAGCTTATTTACAAACTAACGGATTCTATTCCTAATGGAGCATACGGTTATACATTTAATAGCATCTGGAACAACATAAGCTAAGGTAAGCAGTGGTTATGGATTTTTTGCTGTGTTTGGGATTTTGTAATTTGCAATGAAAACAAATTGTCAGTTTAAGCTTTTAACTGGTACCTAGGAAAGTAAAGGCACGAAGTAAAATGGCAAAATACAGTCGCTAATCTGTTGTTTTTTATCTGAACTTACAGATTATTTGTTTATTTCTACGCTACATTTTCAATATATGTTTTGTGTATATTATATTGACTCTTGACTTGACTTGGACTCTAGCCTAAAGATTTGTGACTTGACTCGGACTCTAGCCTAAAGACTTGTGACTTGACTTGGACTCTAGCCTAAAGACTCGTGACTTGACTTGGACTCTAGCCTAAAGACTCGTGACTTGACTCGGACTCTAGCCTAAAGACTCGTGACTTGACTCGGACTCTAGCCTAAAGACTCGTGACTCGACTCGGACTCTAGCCTAAAGACTCGTGACTCGACTCGGACTCTAGCCTAAAGACTTGTGACTTGACTCGGACTCTAGCCTAAAGACTCGTGACTCGACTCAGACTCGTATTCTGTGACTTGTGAACATCTCTGTTTGCATGCACTCGTGTAGTCCTGTGTTGTTGTTATGACACACTGAGGTCTTGGAGAAATGGTTTTTGGTTTCACTGTGTACTTATACAGTATATAATTAACATGACAGTAGAGTTTCTTGAACTTGGACTGGTCTGCCTGCAGTCCTGATCTGTCCCCAGTACAAAATATGTGGAGAGATTTGAAACAAAACCCATACTGTGGCACACCTTAAGACGTGTTTGCAGGAAGAATGGGACAAAATAGCACCTGAAACATTTCATCAATTGGTATCTTCAGTGCCAAAATGTCTTTTAAGTGTTGTGAGAAGGAATGGCAACATTACAAAGAGATAAATGCTTTACCATCACAACTTTCTGGATTTAGCAATTTCCTAAAACTAAACAAGGACAAAACAGAACTCTTGTTAGTTGGGTCAAAGAATCTCATCAAGCAAATGCCTTATTTTGTCATTGACATCGACAACGTCCGAGAAAGCCTTCACCCACTGTTAGTAACCTCGGAGTTATGTTTGATTCCCATCACTCCTTTGAATCTCACATCAGTTCCTTAACCAAATCTGCATTTTTCCATCTCCGCAACATCGCACGGCTGCGACCTATACTCTCCATTACCAATGCCAAACCTCTGGTTCATGCCTTCGTTTTTTTACGCATCGATTATTGTAATTCTCTATACGTAGGTCTTCCGACTAAACTCATCAACAAGCTGCAATACATTCAATTATCCGATTACTCGATTAATCGCTGGAATAATCGATAAAATACTCGATAGCTGCAGCTCTAGTCTTGACTGTGGGACTCCAAACTTTCCAACAGTGTCAACACTATTTCTAAGTGATTTTACTGTAAATATGTGTTTCTCTTCTTGCTGAAATTTCCAGCAGAAGAAAGTCTGGATTTGTATGCATTGTGTTAAATCTTTGATGCTGAAACATGTTCAGCATTACTTTATTTTCACACAGTATACTGGTGGATTTCCTTGTTTTTTATCCTCATAACACATTTTTTCAGGATCTCTTCTTCCTGTGCTGTCTTTTCACATGCTGTTTTATGTGGTCATTCATCATCCTTCTTCCTGCCTTTCATTCTTTCACTGCTTTTGCTTTCCCATCCCAGGCTGTCTGCATCTGTCTGTTTCTTATTTACATCCAGACACACTTTTCTCATTATCTGTCTCTTGCTTTAGCTGTGGATCTCTCTGTCTCTTGCTTTAGCTGTGGATCTCTCTGTCTCTTGCTTTAGCTGTGGATCTCTCTGTCTCTTGCTTTAGCTGTGGATCTCTCTGTCTCTTGCTTTAGCTGTGGATCCCTCTGTCTCTTGTTTTAGCTGTGGATCTCTCTGTCTCTTGTTTTAGCTGTGGATCTCTCTGTCTCTTGCTTTAGCTGTGGATCTCTCTGTCTCTTGTTTTAGCTGTGGATCTCTCTGTCTCTTGTTTAGCTGTGGATCTCTCTGTCTCTTGCTTTAGCTGTGGATCTCTCTGTCTCTTGTTTTAGCTGTGGATCTCTATGTCTCTTGCTTTAGCTGTGGATCTCTCTGTCTCTTGCTTTAGCTGTGGATCTCTCTGTCTCTTGCTTCAGCTGTGGATCTCTCTGTCTCTTGCTTCAGCTGTGGATCTCTCTGTCTCTTGTTTTAGCTGTGGATCTCTCTGTCTCTTGCTTTAGCTGTGGATTTCTCTGTCTCTTGTTTTATCTGTGGATCTCTCTGTCTCTTGCTTTAGCTGTGGATCTCTCTGTCTCTTGCTTTAGCTGTGGATCTCTCTGTCTCTTGTTTTAGCTGTGGATCTCTCTGTCTCTTGCTTTAGCTGTGGATCTCGCTGTCTTTTGGTCACTCACACTATAATACCCTGAATTTGCAATCAGAGCTCAAACATTTTACATTTTACAAATATTATTCAGGTGGCTTAGTGGGTAGCACTGTCGCCTCACAGCAAGAAGGTCCTGGGTTCGATCCCCAGGTGGCACCAAGAGCGATCCTAAGCGGATAAGAAAATGAATGAATGAATTAAATATTATTCATGAAAACATCTTGGCATTTTGTAAACCTTATTAGCAAAACTGATAAGGAGCCAGAAATGATGGAAACCTGTACAAAACTAATAAGATAGTAGATTATTTTGATGTTAGTTTTGTTAGAACTTGCAGTTCAGCCAACCCCTGCGTTGTTTAAATGGAGACGTGTTTAGATGGAGAGTAGTTGCTGGCACAGCTGATTCTAGCATTAAAAATGGTAAAAATAAAAGAAATGTGGAAATGTGGAGCTCAGATTTACAAGTGAGGCATGAAATTACCACCGCCCATAATTATAATAAATGAATTCGGGCCTCTGTGCAGGATGCTGGAGTTCCCTCACACCAATGTCAAGGCATGTCTCACTTTGTGAACAGAGGATCAGTCATACTGGCTTTAAAAGAGCTTCCCCAAATATTTGCCTCAAATGATTATATATAATCTTTTTTCCAAACCTTTTAGCAATGTGTACGTCTGAAACGGCTAAAATAAATCATTTGGAGTCTTAGTGCAAATTATCAGAAGCTAAAGTCTCCCTAAGGACACCCTTCCTCCCCCCTTCCCCCCAATTATATTACTGAATTCATTTGTGCAACTGGTGAGGTGATATAAAGCAGACTGAAGCAGACTGCAATTCATTAGACTGCAGAGTGAGTTTTCCAATGAATGGAGCAGATGGCACATTCCATTTCATTTAAATGTAGCACATATGACGGAAAGGGCCTCTGAGCTTTAAAAGAAAACGTTTGGAAAGTTTTGGAAGTGCAGAATAAAAACAAAAGCCCAATGGGCATTTAAAACATGGCTTAAAACCAGTCCAATAAGGTTAACCTATTGAATAAAGACGAAGTCTCACAGTCTCATACTTGTTTGGACACTCGGTCAGTTTAGAGAGGTCTGTGACTACTGTTACACCAGGGGTGTCAAACTCATTTTCCCCGTAGCCGATTGTAACGTATCCTGCTGTGATTGCAGTCTGCCTTTTAAGTCATGGACAATTTGTTGTTTTTCTTGGAGGATAAATTCTGTGTTTGGTGTCAAAATGTCATATTTTTACTGTATATTTATAATGTATATCTACATTTATATTGTACTCCTTTACCACAGACACGGCCTTATAACGCTTTTTTTTCTTAAAGCACAAACTTGAGTTCACTTTCCCATTTTTTATTAAATTCTCTTCCTTCTGCTTCAATTTTCTCTTCCTGTACATTTTGGGATTATTTGTAAATATTTCTCGACATCACTTGGAAAACCGCCTCAGTTAAACGCTGATGTGGAAACGCTTTTGTGTCCACTTTACGGGTCACAAAATCAGCATGCATTGTGAAAGATGTAGTTTATGTACGATTTTACAGTGTATTTTAAGACAATCGATGTCTTTTAAGGTCTCACGGGCCACATAAAATGACGTGGCGGGCCGGATTTGGCCTGCGGGCCTTGAGTTTGACACGTATATTAGACAGTGGGTTTGAAGTCATGGCTCTGTAAGGGCCACTAAAGTTTCTCTGAATCAAACTCTTTAAACCATGTCTTCATCAACCTCACTTTGTCCAAAAGAAACAGTCATACTAGAACCTTTTCCAAACTGTTGCCACAAAGGAAACTTTTAATTTATTGTACATAACTGATTTTATATACCAATTAGCAATGGGAGTGGCTAAAACATCTAAACTTCATAATCAGGCATAAAGTGTGTTTGGTAAAACAGCTCTGGCATCTCATGTTTCTAATGTAACAATTTCAAGACCTCCACTCCCAGAAGCAGCAAAGCACCCCCACAACATTATGGATCCTCCACCATGTTCGATGGTGCACTAAAGTTTATAAGCTTCATCTCGTCGTCTATAAGCATAATGCTGGTATTTATCGCCAAAGAGCTCTTGTCTGGTTTTATCTGTCTATAGAACATTTTTCCAAAAGGAGTGTGGTTTGTCTATACAAGTTTTGTCACTCTTTTATTTGAGTAGTGGGGTTCTCCTTGGCCTTTGCCCATAAAGGTGGAGGTGTGATTTTGTCCTATTTCAAATTGAACAAAGGGGGTCTTGAATTGTGTCCTAACATTTTTTTTTATTTGTCCTCATTTTCCTGTCAGGTTTGCTGTTCTGTGTCCAACATATGAGTTTATATTACCAAGCAGCTTTACTAAACACTGTATTTCAGGAGATATTTTACAAGCTGTCCTTTATTTATTTTCCTCTTTTTTCTCAATCTAGTCATATCCAACTACACAGTAGTATCTTTCCTCTACTGCTGCAAACCCATCCTGACCAGAGAGGGTCATATCTAATACATGTGCAGTATCACATATGGAGAGTTACACACTGCTCTCTATTATTCACTCTCACTACACAGACACCCTCAACCAGCCAACAAAGGCTGCAGTTGCAGCAGTAATGAGGAATCCCTTTGACTATCCCTCCCGACAGTCCTGGCCAATCGTGTCTGTGTAGGTTCTCAGATTTCAGCAGTGGTGGGCTAGTGTATTAGACCGCTGCGCCACCCAAGTCCAATTCTCTTGCTTATTTAAACAATTTCACATATTATTTAATGTAATTATTTCTGTCTTTACCTTTCTTTCTTCTCTGCAGCATGCCCGTCAGGTACGTATAAACCTGAGGCGGAACCTGGTGGTGTGGGGACATGTGTGCCTTGTCCTGACCCTCAGCATACTTCCAGACCTGGGAGTACCGCTGTATCTGACTGTGTGTGTAAGGATGGATACAGACTGCACAATCACGTCTGCCAAGGTAAAGACTCCATAAAGAAATACACAACATTGGTTGATTGCTACATCGAGGAACAATGTTATTAAACACTTATATCACTCAATTGAAAAAGTAATTATTCTCTGTGTTACTTAATCAACCAGTTCACCAAATTCTGTTGGTTTTGCTAATTCACCATTGTGGGAATTGAGTTCAGTCAGCTCTGTAGAACATGAATCTCACTTATCTTGAGCATTACAATCATACTCAAGCACTCACCTTAAAGTTTCTACAGGAACACTATGCCACAGTCAAGACATTGCCAAAGAGATGACAAAAAGGGTTAAAATGCCATGGCCAAATCTTTAGAACTAATTTAAGCATGAGAGCTCCAAATGAATGCAGCTTTGAACAGTGGTGAATCAGAACTGAAAAAAGTAACAACTCATCCAGGATGTCACAAAAGATCCCAAACAACAGTCACAAACCCAATTCCCAAATCCAAATGGGATCAGAGAGTAAAATGCAAAAAGAAAAAAAAAAAGAACTTGCTCATCTGTGAACTAAATTTGACTATTTTCCTGTTTTCTCTTGCTTTTGGTTCTTTATCTCTGCAGTGGTGGTTTGTCCAGTTCTTTCTCCTCCTGAGAATGGCTTCTTCATCCAGAATGTGTGTAATAACCAGTATAACTCGGCATGTGGCGTGCGCTGTCTACCAGGCTTTGAACTGCAGGGGGACGGCATCAGACTGTGCCAAGCAGATGGTACCTGGTCTGGAGCTCCACCCAAGTGTACAGGTTAGGCCTAAGACTTAACAGTAAATAACAAGACAACAGTAAATAACAGACATGTTGGCAGATTACATTTTACAAATGCTTTTTTTTATTGTTGTTTTAGAATTTTTGTCACCCTTCTTTCCTTTTTTTGATGTTTTTAGGCAATGATACAACACACATTAAAACCACCTCCTTGTTTCTACACTCACTGTCCATTTCATCAGCTCCACTTACCATATAGAAGCATTTAGTAGTTCTACATTTACTGACTGTAGTCCATCTGTTTCTCTGCATACTGTTTAGTCTGCTTTCACCCTGTTCTTCAATGGTCAGGACCCCCACAGAGCAGGTATTATTTAGGTGGTGGATGATTTTCAGCACTGCAGTGACACTGACATGGTGGTGGTGTGTTAGTGTGTGTTGTGCTGGTATGAGTGGATCAGACACAGCAGCGCTGCTGCAGTTTTTAAATACCGTGTCCACTCACTGTCCACTCTGTTAGACACTCCTACCTAGTTGGTCCACCTTGTAGATGTAAAGTCAGAGGCGATCGCTCATCTATTGCTGCTGTTTGAGTTGGTCATCTTCTAGACCTTCATCAGTGGTCACAGGACGCTGCCCACGGGGCGCTGTTGGCTGGATATTTTTAGTTGGTGGACTAGTCTCAGTCCAGCAGGGACAGTGAGGTGTTTAAAAACTCCAGCAGCGCTGCTGTGTCTTATCCACTCATATCAGTACAACACACACTAACACACCACCACCATGTCAGTGTCACTGCAGTGCTGAGAATGATCCACCACCCAAGTAATACCTACTCTGTAGTGGTCCTGGGAGAGTTCTGACCATTGAATAACAGCATGAAAGGGGGCTAACAAAGCATACAGAGAAACAGATGGACTACAGTCAGTAATTGTAGAACTACAAAGTGCTTCTATATGGTAAGTGGAGCTGATAAAATGGACAGTAAGTGTGAAAACAAGGAGGTGGTTTTAATGTCATGGCTGATCGGTGTATATTTCAATGTATCCATACATACAAGTCATACAAAGTCTTGAAGTTATGTAAAATGTTAAAATTACAATTGTCATAGACCAATATATAACATACAATATCTATCTATCTATCTATCTATCTATCTATCTATCTATCTATCTATCTATCTATCTATCTATCTATCTATCTGTCTATCTGTCTATCTATCTATCTATCTATCTATCTATCTATCTATCTATCTATCTATCTGTCTATCTGTCTGTTAAAAATCAGAATTTTTTCTGTGATAGATCACTCTGTGGTATCTAAAAAACCTTGACAAACAGCCGACAATAAAACACTAGTCATCAACGCATTTACAAATCTAAGTTTAGACTGGATTACACTGATATACACAACACAAGCCATACGTCAACAACATTTAGAAAAAATGCTGAGTTTTTTGTCGGCAGCTTAAGCTCATCTGAAAGCTCATCATTTGTTGATGGTTAACTGATAACAGAGAAGCATATAGCGTCCCATCAAAGTATACAACACATCAGCGAGCTTCATATATACAAGGTTTATACTTTATTTAATGAAAAACAGGATTATGTAGTGAAAGTATAAACATCGTAAACTAGACTCCATACTGACACAACACAGCTTCCCTGTTGTTAATGTAATCTGTAATCTTCGTTCATAATTTAAATACCATAAGTCAATTTAAAAGGTTTTCGTGTTTGGGGTAGAACTGTACCAGTCTTTGGTGAAAGACCAGATGAAGCATCAGTTGTTGGAAATGAATTAAATACTATTTTAACTGACAATGTTAATTAAACAATGACTTCTCTGTGGGTTATCAGTTAATCATTAACATTTCTAGTTGGTCATCATGATATAGGGTATATGTCATCATTTTATCCTTCCTTGTAGACAACGTCTTTTTTAAGAACGTACATATACACTGATCAGCCATAACATTAAAATCACCTTCTTGTTTCTACACTCACTGTCCATTTTATCAGCTCCACTTACCATATAGAAGCACTTTGAAATTCTACTGACTGTAGTCCATCTGTTTCTCTACATACATTTTTAGCCTGCTTTCACCGTTCTTCAATGGTCAGGACCCCTACAGGACCACCACAGAGCAGGTATTATTTAGGTGGTGGATGATTCTCAGCACTGCAGTGACAATGGCATGATGGTGGTGTGTTAGTGTGTGTTGTGCTGGTATGAGTGGATCAGACACAGCAGCGCTGCTGGAGTTTTTAAATACTGTGTCCACTCACTGTCCACTCTATTAGACACTCCTACCTAGTTGGTCCACCTTGTAGATGTAAAGTCAGAGACAATCGCTCATCTATTGCTGCTGTTTGAGTTGGTCATCTTCTATACCAGCATTAGTGGTCACAAAATGCTGCCCACGGGGCGCTGTTGGCTGGATGTTTTTGGTTGGTGGACTATTCTCAGTCCAGCAGTGACAGTGAGGTGTTTAAAAACTCCATCAGCATTGCTGTGTCTTATCCACTCATACAGGCTCAACACACACTGCAGTGCTGAGAATGATCCACCACCTAAATAATACCTGCTCTGTGGTGGTCCTGTGGGGGTCCTAATCATTAAAGAACAGCATGAAAGGGGGCAAAGCATGCAAAGAAACAGATGGACTACAGTCATTAATTGTAGAACTACAAAGTGCTTCTGTATGGTAAGTGGAGCTGATAAAATATACAGTGAGTGTCTTTTTTAAGGTACATCCATGCCTTTCTTAATATAAGAACACAGCCACATTCTGCACATGTTATGACTGCATGGCTGCACGAGTGCAGATGCTAGTCTGGCCTGTCTGCAGCCTAGACATGTCCTCTTTAAAACTGTGTGTTGTTTTATGAAGCACAGACAACAAAGCTCCTAAACTGTTGCACGACTGAAGACTCACATAACACAAGAACTGCAAAAATTCTAAATCTTCATTTTAAAAAAAAACTATAAAAAACAATGAAGTATATTAAATGTAAAAAAATTGATTGATCTTTGATGGAAATTATTAAAATGAAATTATTTAAATATTGATATCATATGTTGTGATTTGTATTATGTTTAGTTTAATACTTAGTTTAATAGTTTAATTTAAGTTAATGAGAATCCAAGTTCACATTCTGTCCAAACTTCTTGGAATTAAGGTTTTTATTATTTAAACACTGTAGGATGACCCAAAGTTTATAGTATACCAGTCTGATAATACTATATAACATATGTCTATATATCTGTCAGTCTTTGATGTCCTTTCAAAAGAGGAACAGATCGTTTTATGTTTTTTATGGCTTCTACATCTAGAGGCTCAGAGAGTTTGTAGCTCCCCACATATTTCATGACATGAAGAAAATCTAATGTATAACAACTTCTTTGCCAGCAGACTGTGGTGAGAGGGGCTCATAAAGCTTCTGCTGTCGACATGACTTCTGAACACACTAATACTCTTAATTTACTGTTGAACTAGAAGAACTACTACACAGCGCCAACACAGCAGAATAACTGCTGAGACATACTGCAGTGTATACACATTAAATTTTTTCTGTTTCATTTTCTTGTTTTACCACCACTTTATCCTGGTCAGGGTCTCGGTGTGTCAGCACACCCAAATTATTAGCACTAGTCAAAGTAAGAAAATAATGACTAATGCTTTTCTTCTCAAACAAAAAAAAGAAGTAGAAAGAAATGTAATTTCTAATTTAAGTGTCTTAAAATAAAATAAAAATCCAAATTGTTAAAACTGCTTGGAAGTCTTAGCAGCAAAACACTGAAGCATGCTCTAATGTTTAGTTTTTAGGTGTACTTAAGTTTCAGGTCATTTGTTTAAAGTAAAACCTTAAATATAACTTACATTTCTGCCTCACTAAACTATAACAATATGATGACAGAAATGCCAAACATTGGCACAGCGGTAAAATATACTAGCACACCAGAGCTGGGATTTCGAATACATAATATTGAGTCTCAGCTCTGCCATTCGGCTGGGCTGGGCAGCCACATGAACAACGATTGGCCTGTTGTTCAGATAGGGGTGGAATATTTAAAAAGCCGGATAGGGACTCTCTCATAACTAACGCAATTACGACCTCTGCTGGCTGATGGATGGCGTTTGCACAGAGTTGAGGAATAATGCTGATCAGAGTGTGGCTTTCCGTGCACAAGGCTGATCACATATGAACTCACCTCGTGCAGGTGAAAAGATGCAGTCTGCTTCTGCCCACGTGTTGGAGGGGATGTGTGTCAGTTTGCTCTCCTCAATCAGGGGTGGGGTCAGCACCAGTAGAGAGGAAGCGTAACGCAATTGGGTAAAAATTGGACACACTAAAATTCAGGAGAAAATGCATTAAAAAATATCTTTAGTTATTTACTAACATAAGAAAAAACTGTATTGCTCTTTATTGATCTTCATGTGGTATTAATATCAGTATCACATCCAGTAAGGTTTAGTACCAAATACTAATTATAAAATGGATAGTTCCGGTCCTAAAATCTGATTGGCTGAGCCGCGTTCGAAGCCGTTGTAAAATCCCCGATAAACTCACACCTATGACCACCTCACATCATTCCATATTAATACGCCACTGAATAGAAAAAATGTATGTTATTTTCGCCCTCATGTTGCCTAGCAACACTGTTAATCGAACTATTTTGCGTTGCGGAAGAATGCTTTATTGTAAGTTTATACACAATAAATACATTTATGAATTAAACATTGTTGTATTTATTATATTTTATGTTGACCGCCGTTTTATAAAAGCAATAAGCCACGAGAGGCCGTGCATTACTGTTAAGATTTTAGCACGGGGAAAGAAGTTTTAGGCACTCCGCTTCGTGTCGTGCCAAAAACGTCATCCCCGTGCTAAAATCACAGTAATGCACGGCCTCTCGTGGCTTATTGCTTTATCTGATACTGGTGTCCTCGCAGTAGCCGACACAACTATGTACAGCAGAGACGTTATACTAATGCTAATCCAGCATTTTAGCAGATTATCATCTCTTATGTAGATATTCGGTGATGATTAAGTGCATCTCGGTCAGAAGGTCCTGGGTTCGATCCACAGGTGGGGCGGTCTGGGTCCTTTCTGTGCGAAGTTTGCATGTTCTCCCTGTGTCCCATGGGTTTCCTCCGAGTGCTCCGGTTTCCTCCCACAGTCCAAAAACATGCCGCCAGGCTAATTGGAAACACTGAATTGTCCTTTAGATACCTAGCCGCTAGATGCACAAACCAGTGCATTGTAGTGCCGGTCCCAAGCCCGGGTAAAAAGGGAGGGTTGTGTCAGGAAGGGTATCCGGCATAAAAAAACTGTGCCAAATCCTGCCAGCGACCCCTAACGGGAAGAAGCCGGAAATGCCGACCCCGTAACCGAGAAACGGGACAAAGGCTGAGGACCAAGAAGAAGAAGATTAAGTGCATCTCGGTTACACATACTATAGTATACACTATACATACTGATAGATAAAACAACAGATACATAAACAGTTTTGGATTAAAAATGGGCCGTTGTAGCCTAGCGGTTAGGGTACTGGACTAGTAAGCAGAAGGTTGCTGGTTCAAACTCCACCACTGCCAGGTTGCCACTGTTGGGTCCTTGAGCAAGGCCTTAATTGCTTAGACTGTATACTGTAAGTTGATTTGGATAAAAGTGTCTGCTAAATGCTGTAAATGTAAAAATGGTGCTGTGTTCAGCAAAAGATCTTAATATCCTTATATAATGTTACTGTGTGTCCTGTACAGTACGTTCGTGTCCAGCCTTGTCCCCTCCTCAACATGGACAGCTAAACTGCAGTGATGGTGGACCCTCCTCTCGCCTGGAATGCATAGTTCGATGTCAGAGGGGCTACAGACTCGAGGGCAAAGTCAAAGTTACCTGCCTGCCAAACTCCCAGTGGAGCAGCCCTCCACCCCGGTGTGTGGGTAAGCTAACATATTCACATTCATGTGTGTTTTCAATAAAAATGTAATTCCTGACAGCTTTTAATAGAATAACTGAGGGTAACACTGTTTATACTGATGTGTGACAGATTCCTGTGACAGATGCTAATCACTTTCATATTACACAGTATGACTAACCAGTCATTTAAACATTTAAATAAGAATAAAAACCACACAGCTTGTCATTCAAACAAAACCACTTGTGTGTATGTGTGAGTGCCTGGATCAGAGAGGCTAACGTTGTTTAGCAATGTGCTATCAGGTTAGTGAGGGCAGTGGTAGCACAGTGGTTAAAGTACTGGAATAGTAATTGGGAGGTTGCATGTCATCACTGCTAATTAGCCACTGTTGGGTAGGGTGACCATACGTCCTCTTTTTCCCAGACTTGTCCTCTTTTTTGGACTTAAAAATGCGCCCGGCCTGAATGACTAAATTACCAAAAATGTCAGGGATTCTGCTCTTATTAAATAAATAAATAGCTGTTTATTTATTAAAGTTCTATAACATACTTAAATGACCTCCCCCCCTCCCCCAAACCAAACCTTGCACACAGTGCTGGTGTTAATCTGGCCCATGCTTCCATCCTGCCAAGTGTCCTCTTTTTTTGAAAACCAAAATATGGTCAACCAACTGTTGGGCCACACTAATTAGTCATGTTTGTTAGTTGCTTTGAATAAAAATGTCTGTTAACTGCCATAATTTCATTACATAGACACCAAGGTGCCAAGGTGGTGCAGCCATAAATTATGCCATACCACTACCTCTGGGATCTTGGGTTCAAATTCCCAGTGGTGCTACTGACTGGTTGGGCGTCTACATACAGACATAATTAGCTGTGTCTGAGGGTGAGACTGATTAAAGCCCTGTGATAGATTGTTGTCCTGTCTGGGGTGTGTTACCAATGTGCTGAGCAGTTCTGGGGAAATCTGACCCACTGACATGGTGGTGGTGTGTTAGTGTGTGTTGTGCTGGTATGAGTGGATCAGACACAGCAGTGCTGCTGGAGTTTTTAAATACCGTGTCCATTCACTGTCCACTCTATTAGACACTAGTTGGTCCACCTTGTAGATGTAAAGTCAGACATGATCGCTCATCTACTGCTGCTGTTTGAGTTGGTCATGTTCTAGACCTACATCAGTGGTCAGAGGACGCTGACCATGGGGTGCTGTTGGCTGGATATTTTTGGTTGGTGGACTATTCTCAGTCCAGCAGTGACAGTGAGGTGTTTAAAAACTTCATCAACATTGCTGTGTCTGATCCACTCATACCAGCACAACACACACTAACACACCACCACCATGTCAGTGTCACTGCAGTGCTGAGAATGATCCACCACCCAAATAATACCTGCTCCGTAGTGGTCCTATGGGGGTGCTGACCATTAAAGAGCAGCATGGAAGGGGGCTAACAAAGCATGTAGAGAAACAGATGGACTACAGTCAGTAATTGTAGAACTACAAAGTGCTTCTATATGGTAAGTGGAACTGATAAAATGGACAGTGAGTGTAGAAACAAGGAGGTGGTCATAATGTTATGGCTGATTAGTGTACACATTCAGAATCAACAGTGTGGTTTGGATTTAAGTCTGCGACTCTGTGGCTTCTCCGCACTCTGCCTCCCATGACGCACTGCTCTCTGTTTTAAGCTCCAGACATGCGCCAAGCCAACCAGCCAGATCTTGCTTTCTCAATGTTTATTACTTTCCATCTGCCCGTCTCTGTCTGAGTGCTTCAGCGTGAGACGTTCGTCTCATGCTAACGGCTAATATTGCGGTCTCTGCTGTTTGCTCTTCAGTTTAAGAGCTCGGTCAGACTAACCAAAGTGTACGAGGAGCTCCGGAGTGTTCCACCGCTCGGCACGGCTTGTGTTTGTCCCCGGCTGGGTCTTCCAATCTGTCTGGTGAAATTCTAGCCAGCCAGTACACCGGGGGATCCAGAGAGAGAGAGAGAGGGTGTTCTGGGTAAATGCTTCTGGCTGGATGTGTGCGTGGGTGTTTCTAACACTGTATCCAGGAATGAAGAGAAGTCTGTGTTTCTGTAATAGTGATGTGGTGAAGGCTGTGCTCTCTCTCTCCCTCCCTTTCAGATTCATGTTAGGGAAACTATTTCGTCAGCTGCTCTTCTTGAACTACTTTTTAAGAGGAAAATTGCACCATAAATTAGTCTTTGACATTTTAAATGCTTCGGCAGGGACTGTGTTATGTTTCGGCAGCGACTGAGTAGAAGTCATGATATGCTATGACTGCTGTCTTTATTTATCATTTATTTAAGAAATTTCAATATCGGGCGGCTTGGTGGGTAGCACTGTCGCCTCACAGCAAAAAGGTCCTGTGTTCGGTTCTTTCTGTGCGAAGTTTACATGTTCTCCCTGTGTCTGTGTGGGTTTCCTCTGGGAGCTCCGGTTGCCTCCCACAGTCCAAAAACATGCAGTCAGGTTAATTGGAGACACTGAATTGCCCTATAGGTGAATGGGTGTGTGATATGCTGTGATATGTGTGTGTGTGTGTGTGTCTGCCCTGCGATGGACTGGCGCCCCATCCAGGGTGTTACTGTGCGACCCTAATTGGATAAGCGGTTAAGACAGTGAGTGAGTAAGTGAGAATTGCTCTATAGGTGAATGAATGTGTGTGTGTGTGTGTGTGTGTGTGTGTGTGTGTGTGTGCCCTGCGATGGACTGGCGCTCCGTTACTGTTTGCCTTGCACCCATCAAAAAGCTGGGACAGGCTCCAGCACATCACATAAAAATGTACCCATGCCACCCAAACAGAAATAACTAATGGCCGTGATATAATAATAATATTCCTGTTAGCTCTGACTTATTTCCTTACCCTACCTCTTTCTTTTTTATTGTTTTCTGTTTCAGAAGTGCGCTGTCCCCCCATCGTAACCCTTGAAAATGTACATCTATCACCACCGGCTTGTGGTAAAAGGGCAATGCGGAGTGGAGCCATATGCCGGTTTTCCTGTCAACCTGGCTATCAGCTGCTGGGTATTTCAGAAGTACGATGTGTGTCCTCTGGAGATTGGAGTGACAGTCCACAGAAGTCAACCTGTGCAGGTAACTCCTCAGTATGTGTGTGTGTGTGTGTGTGTGGGGGGGGTAATGGTAGCGGAGACCACTCAAAAAGTTGCTTAAAACCAGTAAACAAAATGCTAAGTAATTGCATGGTAAAGATATGTGACTGGGTGTGGGTGAAGTTTCTGCTTGGCTAAAGTCCATACATTAGCACGATTTCTACAGATACAACACTGTGTTCCAAACTGCATACTGTCACAAAGTGTACACCATCAAGCATTCTTCTACATTACTAAAATTGTATTTAGTACAGTAGCTGGTTTGAGACAGAGCCTCTGGTTTGAGGAAAGCCTCAGGTATCCTGGTATTGGAAAGATCACGTTGTATCTTAACATGAGCAGCAAAGCAGCTGTGATCAGGTAAATATTTTTACCTTCAAGACAGCAAAGTCTGAGAAACAGCCTACATGGCAGTCCTAATGTGTTAAAACGTATTATTTACACACTTACAAACCCCAGGGTGGCACTAGGGGTAAATAGTCACAAATATTTAGGGTTTATTTGTGTAGTGGGGAACATAACCAGATATCTAAGATATTCTCAAACCCTAGCTTATATTTGTATCTTAATTAAAGGCAAAAAGTATTTGGACACATGACCATGACAATAACATAAAACAGAGACTCCAGATCAAATGTTATATTGCAGAAATGCAAAATATCCTTAGTTCCCAAGGATAGAACTTTGGGCTATCAATTAAAAGGTTGAGAGTTTGAATCCCAGCTCTGCCATGCAGCCACTGTTGGGCCCTTGAGCAAGGCCCTTAGCCCTCTCAATTTCAGGGGTGGCGTACAATAGCTGACACTGCGTTCTGACCCCAGCTTCCAAACAAGCTGGGATACGCGAGGGCAGTTGTAGCTTAGTGGTTAAAATACTGGACTAGTAATCAGAAAGGTTGCCAGTTCAAGCATGACCACTGTCAGGTTGCCACTGTTGGGACCATGAGCTTGTTATACATCCTATTTCAAAAACAAATGGTATTAAAATAGAGAGACCTCTATGTGATCCTTTCAGCTATAACAACAGTCACTCTTCTGAGAAGGCTATTTGTATGGCTGGGCACTGATGTTGGTCAAGAAAACCTTAACTGATGTTCCAGTTTATTCCAAAGCTGTTCAGTGGGGCTGAGGTCAGGGCTCTGTGCAGGTCACTGAAATGTCTTTAAACCAAGATTTCTTCATGTCTACAGTCATGCTGGAACAGGAAAAGGCCTTCCCCAAACTGTTGCTACAAAGTTGGAAGCATATCATTTCCTTTATATAATTGATTTATTATACCTGTTGACAGCTTTATTGAATTGTGGTTTAAACAGGTAAATTCAAAAACTAGAAGGGGTGTCCCAATACGTTTGTCCATATCAAGCATTAACACAATAGAAACTGGACTATGGGCAGCACTAATAGGAAAATTGGGTAACATATATAGTTTGTGCCCCCCCCCCCCCCCAACAAGTGTGTCTAGACAGAGAAACTGTACGTATGTGACATGCCAAGCTTAACTGTTCAGAATCCACAAAAAAACATGATAAACTAAACCAGAATATAAACAACTAGTGTTCTCAGCAATTCCCGTTCTCATTGTGTTGCCAGATTTTTAAACTTGATGCCCCACCTTATTTTTCTTACATATAATTGGTGGCTGGAAGGCCTTGGCATCAGCCATTCTTATGTATCCATGTATCCAAGCAACATGGGTAAACATACATGTACCATAACACTGACCACTTCATCCTGGTCAGATTTGCAGTACGTCTGCAGCCACCCGGAATCAGCTGGGACACACCCTGGACAGGGCAACTGTTAATCACATGATGATACATATCGGGTCTGTCTGAAAACCCAGTGAGCTCTTTACATAGACAGCATTTTATGTCATCCTACGTGCTCCTGGAAAGCTGTCTAAATTCTTATATTCCTGACTCTATAATGAGGGAGCGTCTTATGCTTTCTTAGCGGTGAAGGCAATCCCAGCATTCAGTGCTGCACAACTATTCTGACGAAATATTAGAAAAATTGCAGACAAATGCGGAGCAACGAACGGAGTTCTTTAAGTGTAATTTATTAGCAAATTTGGACTTGTCAGTGACAGTTTAACCATTTTCAGTTTATGGAGGGTAGTGTTAGCTGGCATGCTAGTGGGTTGTGTCGCCACAACCCATTGGTTTGAATGGCCTAAGGGTAACCGTGTTAGCTCAGTGATGTAATCGCCGTAATCTCTAAGTAGTGCGTCTAAATCAGGGGTGTCAAACTCAAGACCTGCGGGCCAAATCCGGCCTGCCACGTCATTTTATGTGGCCTGCGAGAGCTTAAAAGATGTATGATTGTTGTGATGGTTCGAGTCATTACAGAGACGCACTTATAATTTAATGGGACACCTGCGTCTTTAAGTGGCAACCGTTGACATCGTTATTTAATGAAAGATGGGAAAGCGAATACAAGTTTGTGCTTCAAGAAGAAAGACCGGTACGTCTCTTGTGTTATGAGGCCGTGTCTGTGGTAAAGGAGTACAATATAAATGTAGATATACAGTGTATCACAAAAGTGAGTACACCCCTCACATTTCTGCAGATATTTAAGTATATCTTTTCATGGGACAACACTGACAAAATGACACTTTGACACAATGAAAAGTAGTCTGTGTGCAGCTTATATAACAGTGTAAATTTATTCTTCCCTCAAAATAACTCAATATACAGCCATTAATGTCTAAACCACCGGCAACAAAAGTGAGTACACCCCTTAGTGAAAGTTCCTGAAGTGTCAATATTTTGTGTGGCCACCATTATTTCCCAGAACTGTCTTAACTCTCCTGGGCATGGAGTTTACCAGAGCTTCACAGGTTGCCACTGGAATGCTTTTCCACTCCTCCATGACGACATCACGAAGCTAGCGGATATTCGAGACTTTTTGCGCTCCTCCACCTTCCGCTTGAGGATGCCCCAAAGATGTTCTATTGGGTTTAGGTCTGGAGACATGCTTGGCCAGTCCATCACCTTTACCCTCAGCCTCTTCAATAAAGCAGTGGTCGTCTTAGAGGTGTGTTTGGGGTCATTATCATGCTGGAACACTGCCCTGCGACCCAGTTTCCGGAGGGAGGGGATCATGCTCTGCTTCAGTATTTCACAGTACATATTGGAGTTCATGTGTCCCTCAATGAAATGTAACTCCCCAACACCTGCTGCACTCATGCAGCCCCAGACCATGGCATTCCCACCACCATGCTTGACTGTAGGCATGACACACTTATCTTTGTACTCCTCACCTGATTGCCGCCACACATGCTTGAGACCATCTGAACCAAACAAATTAATCTTGGTCTCATCAGACCATAGGACATGGTTCCAGTAATCCATGTCCTTTGTTGACATGTCTTCAGCAAACTGTTGCGGGCTTTCTTGTGTAGAGACTTCAGAAGAGGCTTCCTTCTGGGGTGACAGCCATGCAGACCAATTTGATGCAGTGTGCGGCGTATGGTCTGAGCACTGACAGGCTGACCCCCCACCTTTTCAATCTCTGCAGCAATGCTGACAGCACTCCTGCGCCTATCTTTCAAAGACAGCAGTTGGATGTGGCGCTGAGCACGTGCACTCAGCTTCTTTGGACGACCAACGCGAGGTCTGTTCTGAGTGGACCCTGCTCTTTTAAAACGCTGGATGATCTTGGCCACTGTGCTGCAGCTCAGTTTCAGGGTGTTGGCAATCTTCTTGTAGCCTTGGCCATCTTCATGTAGCGCAACAATTCGTCTTTTAAGATCCTCAGAGAGTTCTTTGCCATGAGGTGCCATGTTGGAACTTTCAGTGACCAGTATGAGAGAGTGTGAGAGCTGTACTACTAAATTGAACACACCTGCTCCCTATGCACACCTGAGACCTAGTAACACTAACAAATCACATGACATTTTGGAGGGAAAATGACAAGCAGTGCTCAATTTGGACATTTAGGGGTGTAGTCTCTTAGGGGTGTACTCACTTTTGTTGCCGGTGGTTTAGACATTAATGGCTGTATATTGAGTTATTTTGAGGGAAGAATAAATTTACACTGTTATATAAGCTGCACACAGACTACTTTTCATTGTGTCAAAGTGTCATTTTGTCAGTGTTGTCCCATGAAAAGATATACTTAAATATCTGCAGAAATGTGAGGGGTGTACTCACTTCTGTGATACACTGTACATTATAAATATACTGAATAAATTTACACAGAAAAAACACACAGAATTTAGCCTCCAAGAAAAACAACAAATTGTCCAAGACTGCAATCACAGCAGGATACGTTACAATTGACCCTTTGAGGGCCACCATAATGCAGATGTGAGAAATGAGTTTGAGACCCCTGGTCTAAATAATCTGCCTTATGAGTTCAATGACTTATTAGAATCCTCTCTACTTGGGTAGCTGCCTAGGTAGGCAGTAGGCAGCATAGCAGCTCTTTGGGTTTTTAAACAGACTCATTGACTCTCTTTTACCATTTGTCTATTGGATTTCATTTGATAATCTTTTGATTATTCTTTTAATAATATTATGGACTGTAGATGGTGAAATGCCTGAAGTTATTGCAATTTCTTTGAGAAACATGGCTGTTAAACTGTCGGACCAATTTACACCGTTTTCCTATTTCTCCCCAAATATGACAGCATCACCTGTTACAAACCAGATGTTTCTGATCATTGTACAAACTTTGAGGAAGCATATCACAGGCTTCAGTAGTAGTTTTTTGAGCCTGCTCTGTATAGCAGATAAAATGCTGATGTCAGGGCTGCAGATGAGACAGATGGGATGTCTGGTGCAGCAGGTGGCCCGATTTTACTGTGATGACACCCAGCTGAACTTTCCCTGCTATGCCCAGCAGGCTTAGTGGAAACTAACATGATGCGTGCAAAAAACTAACGGATTCCAGCACGGTCCTGCTTACACTGCTTGAGACCGTCTGCTCGAGACGCAGCATCTGATTTAAATAGAAGCGCAGGATTGATTGGTTCTGCTTTCTTTCACTAAGATACCTTTCCATATGCCTGTTTAATCAATGGGACCAGAGAAAACTGGAGGAAGGGTATGTGCACATGTGTGGGTTTTACGGTATTGCAACTGTCTTTGTGTGTGCCGTGTTTTTTTCCCCTTTTTACTCCATGCGTATGCATTTCTTTGAGAACCCTCAACCAAGTAATGCCTGTTTCTCTAAAGCTGAAGCATTTGTTTGGCCTGCAAAGACAGAACACATGGTTCTTGATTAAAGATCTCATCTGTTTCTGCAATGATGGACGTTTATCCCAGATGCTTTTTAGTGCCTCTCTAGTGAAGTACCCCAAATACCCCAAAAACTCCCCTTCGGCTTGAACTTGATTGCTGCAGATTGTAGGAGCATTATTTTATAATGTGATGGTGTTTTGTGTTATTTCTATGATTGTAACATGGTTAGGGTTAGGGTTTAAAGCTTTTTTAAATAATAATAATAATAACCGCTCAGGTGGCGCAGCGATAAAGTACGCTAGCTACATCGTATCGAACCTCAGCTCTGCCTCTCCGACTAAGCTGGGTGGCAGTATAAACAACGACTGATTGTTGTTAGGGGTAAAAAGTTGGATCATGGGTCCTCATAACTGGTGCAACTGCGGTCCCTGCTGGCTGACTGATGGCACCTGCACAGGGCTGAGGAATAATGCTGATGGGGGTGTGGCCCTCCGTACACAGTGCCCGTCAGTGTATGAACTCGGTGAAAATGCAGTCTGTACTGACTGTACGTGCCGGAGGGGGCATATGTCAGTTGAGAGGCATCCTCAGTCAGCGGTGAAGGGTCGAATCAGTATAGAGGACGCATTCAGGGTAATTGGACATGACTAGACTGGGGGATAAAAATGGGGGGGATATAAATAATAATAAAAAAAAATAATAATAATAATAGAGAGAGTGCCTTTATTTGTCATATATACACACCGATTAGCCATAACATTAAAACCACCTCCTTGTTTCTACACTCACTGTCCATTTTATCAGCTCCACTTATCATACAGAAGCACTTTGTAGTTCTACAATTACTGACTGTAGTTCATCTATTTCTCTACATACCTTTTTAGCCCCCTTTCACCCTGTTCTTCAATGGTCAGGAGCCCACAGGACCACTACAGAGCAGGTATTATTTGGGTGATGGATCATTCTTAGCAACAGGGTGGTGGTGTGTTAGTGTGTGTTGTGCTGGTATGAGTGAATTGCTTTACATTGATAAAAAGCTTTTTTGTGACTTTTTGTGCCCCTAGGAGCCTGTTTTAAGCCATTTACTTTACCCCAGCTGCCGTTTGGTATTCTTCTTGTAGGTCACTTGATGTCATTCTTAGGTTGTTGGGTGACATTTCAATAAGTTGCCAGTCATCCATAACAGAGGAGAGTTGTTTTCACATTCTGTCAGGCTGTAGCTTTTTGTCCCCAATATCTGCTGCTTGACTTTGTTTTTATGAACCTCCATCTTTACAGTTTTAATGATGGAAGAAATTTGATTCCTATTATTTTCCCTGTGCCAGAACTTTTTCAGATCTTTTCCTTACTTGGCCAGTAGATCATTTTCCAGTTTAATTCCAGTTACCTGAGGCACTACTAGCACTGTTTCTGCCACCCAGTTGGTCCTAATGCACAAGGATATTGCTTGCTGCTGCATTCATTTTAATATTTTTCCTCATTAAATAATATTTGGTTTAGATGAAAATGTAATGAGGACATTATTAAGCAGAGTAATGTGTGGTTGTGCTGGAATGGAAGAGCTGCCGTACATGTAGAGACGCTGAACATTAGGAGCTGTGTGTAATAAAAAACCTGTATGAATAATACAAATCAGACATGACATGTAATTAAAATTATCCTTAAGGTAACAAACGATTTTAGCTGAAGCTCAGTGGGATTATAAAATCCTGCCAGAATTGCTTGGAATATTGCCCTATGCTAGACCACCGTAATTTTCCTCCTGCATTAATTCATGACTGTTGAATTACGTCACTGTTGTTTTTGGTGTAACGTTGATAGATGCTGAGCCTCCGTGGATTCAGTGCCCTGATAACATCATCACAAAAACTGACAAGCATAAGCCGTCGTCCAACGTCAACCTGAACGCACCAGTACTGGGGGACAATTCCGGAGATGAGGTAACTTTTCCTTTTTATTTTTCAATTAACCGAAAATAACAGCAATTTTTTTCAATTAGCTTCTTTCCCTTTATTATGCAATATAATCTTACAGAATATACAAAACTGTTTAATTCTGCTCTGATTTGTATACACTGCTCAGCCATAACATTAAAACCACCTCCTTGTTTTTACACTCACTGTCCATTTTATCAGCTCCACTTACCATATAGGAGCACTTTGTAGTTTTACAATTACTGACTGTAGTCCATCTGTTTCTCTGCATGCTTTGTTAGCCCCCTTTCACCCTGTTCTTCAATGGTCAGGACTCTCCCAGGACCACTACAGATCAGGTATTATTTGGGTGGTGGATCATTCTCAGCACTGCAGTGACACTGACATGGTGGTGGTGTGTTAGTGTGTGTTGTGCTGGTATGAGTGGATAAGACAGACTGAGAATAGTCCACCAACTAAAAATATATCCAGCTAACAGCACCCGTGACCAACTCAAACAGCAGCAGTAGATGAGCGATCGTCTCTGACTTTACATCTACAAGGTGGACCAACTAGGTAGGAATGTCTAATAGAGTGGACAGTGAGTGGACACGGTATTTAAAAACTCCAGCAGCGCTGCTGTGGCTAACAAAGCATGCAGAGAAACAGATGGACTACAGTCAGTAATTGTAGAACTACAAAGTGCTTTTATATGGTAAGTGGAGCTGATAAAATGGACAGTGAGTGTAGAAACAAGGAGGTGGTTTTAATGTTATGGCTGATCGGTGTATATGTATGTAATATATTTTTATGAATTTAGTAGCTATTTAGTCAAGTGCTGTACTTTACTGGTCAGTACAGAATGTAAATAACATACACACTTTTGCATTGCTGACCACTGCAGTCCTTAAACAGAGTTTCTAAACTGAAGGTTCCTTAAGGGTCTTTCCAGTCTGATATATGATGGAAACTTTGCACAGTTACAATAATATTATTGTAGACTTGGGCCTTGGCCTTGCTCAAGGGCCCAACAGCAGGCAGTGGTGGAGCTTAAACCAGTGACCTTCTGATTACTAGTCCAGTACCTTAACCACTAGGCTACAATCTGCAGAAAGTACAGCTTAGATAATACCTTTTTCTACTCGATATTTCTTTCATGTACTGATTACATGTAGTGCCAGTCTGCAGTAATTTAATATTTATAATTAGGGGCAGTTGTAGCCTAGCGGTTAAGGTACTGGACTAGTAACTAGAAGAATGGTCACTGGTTCAAGCCCCAACCCCTGCCAGGTGGCTACTGTTTGGCCCTTGAGCAAGGCCCTTAACCCTCAACTGCTTAGACAGTATACTGTCACAGTACTGTAAGTCACTTTGGATAAAAGCATCTGCTAAATGCTGAATATATTATATAATGTGTCCTGTTTGTTTTTTCAGGTTGCTGTGCAGGTCACGCCCATTCTTAGCCCCACCCAACCATTCCTGATTGGTACAGTATCCATAACGTACACAGCTACCGACCACGCTGGGAACAAAGCCAACTGCTCCTTCACTGTATCTGTTATTGGTGTGTTTCACTTTTCTTACTGATTTATACAGTCAAAGGTTTACATACACCTAAAAAAAACCTAGTGTGCTGCCTTGCTGTCTACTGCCTACCTAGGCAGCTGCCTCAGTAGAGAGGATTCTAATAAGACATTGGCACAACTCATAAGGCAGATTATTTAGACGCACTACTTAGACAGTGATTATGGCAATTATTATGGCGTGTGTTAGTCACGGCTCTCCTCAGTCAGGATTGGAAGTCAGCATCAGTAGAGAGGAAGCGTGATGCAATCAGGTAATTGGTTATGACTAGATTGATCAGCTTTTGTCAAAGTTATAGGCAAAGGTACAAAGGTCCTTGTTTGACTGACAGTATACACTGATCAGCCATAACATTAAAACCACCTCCTTGTTTCTACACTCACTGTCCATTGTATCAGCTCCACTTACCATATAAAAGCACTTTGTAGTTCTACAATTACTGACTGTAGTCCATCTGTTTCTCTACATACCTTTTTAACCTGCTTTCATGCTGTTCTTCAATGATCAGGACCCCCCACAGGACCACCACAGAGCAGGTATTATTTAGGTGGTGGATCATTCTCAGCACTGCAGTGACACTGACATGGTGGTGGTGTGTTAGTGTGTGTTGTGCTGGTATGAGTGGATCAGACAGTTTTTAAATACCGTGTCTACTCACTGTCCACTCTATTATACACTCCTACCTAGTTGGTCCACCTTGTAGATGTGAAGTCAGAGGCGATCGCTCATCTATTGCTGCTGTTTGAGTTGGTCATCCTCTAGACCTTCATCAGTGGTCACAGGACGCTGCCCACGGGGAGCTGTTGGCTGGATATATTTTTGATTGGTGGACTATTCTCAGTCCTGCAGTAACAGTGAGGTGTTTAAAAACTCCAGCAGCGCTGCTGTGTCTTATCCACTCATACCAGCACAACACACACTAACACACCACCACCATGTCAGTGTCACTGCAGTGCTGAGAATGATCCAACACCTAAATAATACCTGCTCTGTGGTGGTCCTGTAGGGTTCTGACCATTTGAAGAACAGCATGAACGTGGGCTAACAAAGCATGCAGAGAAACAGATGGACTACAGGCAGTAATTGTAGAACTACAAAGTGCTTCTATATGGTAAGTGGGGCTGATAACATGGACAGTGAGTGTAGAAACAAGGAGGTTGTTTTAATGTTATGGCTGATTGGTGTAGATGTTCTATATGGGCACAGAGAAGTCACTATCTCTAGTCAGCCATAACCACTCTTTATAACCACTATTACTGTCAGTTTCATTTGAACCTAATATTGGCAGTTACCTGAACTCACTCATAACTAAGCAGTAGTGGTCTTGTGGTGGCACCTGTTTTTGAGCAGGGTAGAGGGTGACACCAAAATTGTGCATATGACAGACAGTAAGTGTATCTGGTCAAAATACCTTTCAAAGACATTTTATAGACACAAGAAGATACTACTGTTGCCTAATTTCACTTGGTTCTCTAACACTATTTTCTTTCCCTCAGATACGGAGCCTCCACTGATTGACCGGTGCCGATCCCCACCCACAGTACAAGCCACAGACACAGAGACGCCGGTCTTCTGGGACGAGCCGCAGTTTTCAGACAATTCAGGTACACACCCTTGTGAAAAAAAAGATGGAAATGAAAATGCAGAGCTAATAAATGAGGTTTCCCAGTGTCCAGGAAAAATGTAGCCCATAATAGTAAAGACTTGGATTGTGATAGTTGCTGTGAGAACGGAATTTATGGAGATTCACGTTTCTGTGTGTCATGATTTCGAGTTTTTGTAAAGAAAGCCATTTGCTGCAGATGAAGGGTTGCCAGATTTAGCTGATTCCTGGGTGTTTCTGAGACTTCGTTCAGGAAATGTTTTCCTACACAGAGCACCTTTTGGAGGGGCTTTCAGGGCAGTGATAAGGTGTGGTTGCTATACTGTACAGTACAAAATTTAAAGGCCAACCACCCTCTCCAACCGACAGTATACTACTGGCACATTAATAAATATACAGTTATAATAAATATAAAATTTTTGGAATACACTATTTTTGGTAAAGTTACTTTATTTTGGTTGTTATTATGAGGGTTTTCTATCAAAATTACACTAGATGACCCAAAGTATGTGGACATCTGACCCTGTACTAGTTAGACAATACATTCCTTCTATTCTGTGATAACAGCTTTCACTCTATTGGAAAGGCTTTTCACAAGGTGTTGTAGTGTTTTTGATGGGATTCATTACTCCTAACTAAAAAACATTAAAATATTACTTTCACTAATGTTAAACAAGAAGGCCTGGCTTGCGATGTTTCAATTAAGCCCAAAGCTGTGAAATTGTGTTGAGGTCTGTGTCTGTGCAAACCGCTGGAGAATCTTTGAACCGCTTTGCTCTGCTGCTAATTCTCAGAAGGACCTTCCCCAAAATGTTGCCACAAAGTTAGTAGCATACATTGAAATAAATCAATAAATAGCTTGTTGGACATCCCATTTAAGAAACAAATGGTATTACAATAGAGTGGCCTCACAAGACCTCACTCCTTTTCACAGTACTTGAAATGTCTGTGGGAATTTGTGCCTATACCGTCAAAACAGCATTTCATGGCTGGACAATAATATTGGTCAAGAAAACCTAAACTCATGTTTCAGTTCATTCCAAAACTGTTGAGTAAGGCTGAGGTCAGGGTTCTGTGCAGTCACTGGAGTTTCTTTTTTGTAAACCAAGCTTTTCTTCATGTCTTTATAAACATCAAATAGGAAAGGGCCTTCCCTAAACTGTTGCTACAAAAGTGGAAGCATATAGCTTCATTTATAAAATTGATTTATTACATCTGTTTGCAAATGTAGTAGCTGAAACACATGAATTCAAAGTGCTGTCCCAATACTTTTGTCCATATAGTGTATATAAATGAAATGAGTATACATCTGATTGTAATGGTTTGTTGAATAAAACAACTGAACTTGATAAATAGCTGTTGTAGCTCAGCAGTAGTTAATGTACTGGACTAGTGATCAGAAAGTAGCTGGTTCAAGCCCCACCAACAGAAAGTTGCTACTCTTGAGCCCCTAAACTCTAAACCCAATTCTGAATTGCTTACACTGTAATTAGTTACATCTGTAAGTTGCTTTTGATAGAGGCGTCTGCTGAATGCAATAAATGTAAAAGGGAAGGTGTCCACATACATGTATGTGTGTATTTACATGGAAATCTTACACATGCCCTATATGCAGTAGATAAACATAATGTTAAACAAATTTTAGTGTGTTATCTAAGGTAAATTTTTAGCAGACGAACACACACACATGTGTATACACAAATAAACTAAAAGATCATTAATATAAACAAAGTACCACTAAAGCATCTTATAAAACACACTGAGCTCGCCTTCACACACAGACACATTTACAGAAATCCGGCCGCAGTGGCTACTCGGAGCCTCTGCGCCGACGTCACATCAACGTTGGGCTGACGTTAGCATGCTGTGGTTTTCCGAGTCCACACCCTGATGCAGAGTTATATTTAGTAAGGAACAGCGGCGAGCGGCACCATACAGCAGCTGCTGCTCCCACACGTCTGTCAGGCGTTTTGAACTGGATCTGGTCTCTCAGTACTGTAGAAAACACTACTCGAGTGTGTGTGTGTATGATTAAGTGTGTCTGTGTGCATGTGGATACAGGATCGTGTGTTTGTGTTGTGTCTGTACTACTGACCACAGGTTGGCGAACTTGTTGCCGTTTTATAACCAACTGCAGTTCAAGTACTGGCTTTGACCCTGTTTGCTAACCTTCATAGCTGTAGGAAAAATTAAAATAAATACAGCATTGATTTTTTAAACCTTTTTCACCTGTATTTAATTAAAATAGCACAAAAAGTAAAATATAATGCTTCACCCAAACAATTGTTATGGGATTTTATTATTATTAAATTTTTGAATTTATTTTATACACGATAAGGCATAACATTATGACCACCTCCTTGTTTGTACACTCACTGTCCATTTTATCAGCTCCACTTACTATATAGAAGCACTTTGTAGTTCTACAATTACTGACTGTAGTCCAACAGTTTCTCTACATACCTTTTTAGCACTGTCCACACTCCTACCTAGTTGTTTCACCTTGTAGATGTAAAGTCAGAGACGATGGCTCATCTATTGCTGCTGTTTGAGTTGGTCATCTTCTAGACCTTCATCAGTGGTCACAGGGCGCTGCCCACGGGGCACTGTTGGCTGGATATTTTTGGTTGGTGGACTATTCTCAGTCCAGCAGCGACAGTGAGGTGTTTAAAAACTGCAGCAGCATTTCTGTGTCTGATTCACTCATACCAGCACAACACACACTAACACACCACCACCATGTCAGTGTCACTGCAGTGCTGAGAATGATCCACCACCGAAATAATACCTACTCTGTAGTGGTCCTGTGAGAGCCCTGACCATTAAAGAACAGCATGAAAGGGTCTAACAAAGCATGCAGAGAAACAGATGGACTAAAGTCAGTAATTGTAGAACTACAAAGTGCTTCTATATGGTAAGTGGAGCTGATAAAATGGACAATGTGTGTAGAAACAAGGAGGTGGTTTTAATGTTATGGCTGATGGGTGTATACAATCGATGACTATAACAAGTTTCAGAAAATGTTGATGGGTGACAGGGTGATGTTTACCAGTGGTTTATATTACCTTTTCTTTTAACAGCATTCTGAAATCTGTCATTCTTCTCCATTCTTGCTTGATATAATATTTCCACTTCATCCTCTGAGTAGTCCTGAGTCTCTGTTGATTTGTTTCTTGCTGAAACAAGCAGAGACGTCCCTGTAGAAGATGTCTTGATGGCAGCGTATGCTGATCTAAAATCTTTATGTACACCTTAACAGATTCTGGCTTTCGAACTTTGCGATGGTAACAGTAAACAAACTATCTAACAGTGCAACAATATGAAGATTGGTACAGATATGAACACTGATGATTTGGTGATTCTGGCATACCTATTAAAGTGGCATTCCGTTTACAACCCGAACAAATTTCTGGATTACAAATAATCAATTTGTACAAATAATAACATCTGTTTTACATTACTTTCAAATTCAAACAAATTGTATTCAGTTTAATACAACACCAAAAAGAAGCCACCTGTTTTAACATCCTTTTAACCTGTTTTAAATATCAGCTTCAAATAATTATCCTGAAACATAGAATAGTTCTTTGAAATTACAAATTAAAGAAGGCAACAACTGAAACAAATCAGATTCATATGATTTCTCTTTAATAAACTCAACATGTTCTTTCACATGATTGCAGATGAGTGATTCAGTTCTGTGTTCCCTCACAGTGCCTCCTTAGGAAAATGTAACAGAACCAGAAATAAGAAAATAAACAAAGCTCATGGAAATCATCTTTCTATTCTCAGTTATGAGTAACTGTCATGGGGTACATTGCACCTCAACCCTGAGGCGCCAGGTGTAGCTTTGCACCCACATAAATTAGAACAATACTGTGGCTAAAAAGCAACATATGAAAGGATAAATGGAAAATAAAAGTGCTGGCCACAATAACAGAAACAAATGAAGTAACAAATTAAAGACACAAAACATCCACCGCCTACGAATGAATTGTTTCAAGTACTCAGAAAAAGAGTAAAGAAAAGAAACCAAGAACACACCTGAGATGGCAGTGATTAAGCAGGACCGCCACTCCAACAACGTGGATCCATACACAGGGCCCAGTCTGGAATAGCCCGTCACTTCACCTATGGGGCAACTTGCTCATCAAGGGTGGTACTCTCTTGATAGCCGAATGGTTACACAACAACAAGTAAGGTCCCTGGAAATGATAAGGAGTGTCAATCTGATTGATTGAGCCAAGAATTACAATTTCATAGAAAACAGGTTGCCAACAGCTGGCAACTCTGTGAGGAAGAAACGGTGATAAATAGAAACACTTTTACCTGAAGCAAATTAACACTGTCAACTATTAACAATAATCATCTGCACCTCCATGCCCCATCTGCCGGTCATAAATGGCAATGCAGATAGGCATGATTCTTTAACAGTGTTTTCTGCCAATCTCCACGGCAGGTGGGCCTATTACAGTTATGACTTATGATATATATTGGTTGATAAATAGATGCATGCTTAGATTTATACTGTATAATATATTTTTGGAAGCAGTTTTTTTTCTAGTGCCCTGTGATCTGACCAGTCCACCTTTCAAATTATTGTTGGAAATAACATACAGTACATTGTGTACTGAAGGCTAAACAGGAAAAGTTGTTTATCTTGTACATCTGTAAAGGCACTGTTAACACAGAGGGGTATATACACATTTTGAAACAGCATATGCTTTTATCTATACAGTAGTTGTTTTTTGAGGATGTCTCTGTTTGCTCTGCATGTTACACTAGTGTAGTATTGTAGTAAAAGAGTGCAGGTGCTTGACTTGCCTGCCTGCACATTAGACCTTTTCTCCATGAAAAATGTCACACGAGAAGAACAAGACCTGGGACTGTTAAGCAGCTAAAGTGTTTGCAAGAATGGATTTAAATGTCACTTTTACTACTTTACAACTAGTTAGTGTTAGTATGTGTTGTGCTGGTATGAGTGGATCAGACACAGCAGCACTGCTGGAGTTTTTAAATACCGTGTCCACTCACTGTCCATTCTATTAGACACTCCTACCTAGTTGGTCCACCTTGTAGATGTAAAGTCAGAGACGATTGCTCATCTATTGCTGCTGTTTGAGTTGGTCATCTTTTAGACCTTCATCAGTGGTCACAGGACACTGCCCACGGGGCGCTGTTGGCTGGATATATTTTTGGTTGGTGGACTATTCTCAGTCCAGCAGTGACAGTGAGGTGTTTAAAAACTCATCCACTCATACTTATCCACTCATACCAGCACAACACACACTAACACACCACCACCATGTCAGTGTCACTGCAGTGCTGAGAATCATCCACCACCCAAATAATACCTGCTCTGTGTTTGCAAGAATGGATTTAAATGTCACTTTTACAACTTTACAACTAAATGATAACCAAGCAATGTTAATTTATCATAGTAGTAAACATACCTGCAACCTGTCGACACATTCACAAAAAAGAGTTCATTAGCTGAAACATGACATTTTTTGCTTGTGTACTATATTGTACATATAAATATATAAAATATAATGAAATCATTTGTTCTTACACTGTCCTAGGTGCCCAGTTAAACATCTCCAGCACTCACTCTTCTGGTGATGTATTTCCTGTTGGAGAGACAGAAGTGTACTATACATCTACAGACCCGTCTGGCAACAACCGTACCTGCGAGCTCATTATTACAGTACAAGGTATCTTTTATGTGTACAATACACTGCTACAAGAAAAGCTAGATTAAGTCTTTAATAAATGTCTGCATTGATTGTTTGATTGACTAATTACTTCATTGATCCCCGAAGGGAAATTGTGGTGTAGCAGCAGCAATAATAATTATTACAAACATCACACAATGACATTACAATAATGTAGGAAAGAATAAAAATGAAGATATAAAATCTAAAAAATATATATAAAAAAAAAATAGAATATAATAATTTAAAAAATAAGAATATAAAACATCTAACAGTACAAAAACTAAAAAGGGCGGAGCCTAAAGGTGCAGTTACAGAGATTGTGCAATTTAAAGCTGTGCAAATAAAACAGTACCATGTGTAAATGAATTCAGTACATGAATTAATGAAAAGAAAATGTGGTCATAATCATCTAAGTCATAATGAAAAACAAAACACATTCTGTCTTGATTACAGTCAAGACTTGATTTATGTGATTTAATAGATTTTTGGCATGTGACTTTTTAAAAATGAGGTTTTATTAATCAAATGAGATTGAAGAAGGATTGGAAAAATAATGTTGAGGAAGAAAATACATTAATATGCTTTATGCCTAGTTCACACTACACGATTTTTGCCCTGATTTTCGCTCGCCGACTGGTCGGCGCTAGATTTGCCGGCTCTGGAGCAACTCTGCGTTCGCTCGGCGATCAAAACTCGGCTCTCAATCGCTATGTGTGACCTACTCAACAACTCGATCCGAGCGGCACCAAATAGAGATTTCTAGCTTGTCAAATATCTGGATCTGAGTTGCCTGACTGGCAATGAGTGCTGTCGAACAGCCAATGAGAACGCAAGATATGGTGTGAGGGGAAACTATAGAACACTATAGAACAATCCATGCTGTTCCTATTTTTCCTACTTGCTTTTACGCTGCACATCAGCGCACAAACTTTGATCACTCGCTACTTGTTGACGTACATTTTTAAAAAAGGCCACTGCTAAGAATCTTTTTTATTTATTCCCACTTTCTTCCCCCAATTTTCTCCCCTAATCTAGTTGTGTCCAATTACCCTGAATGTGTCCTCTGTACTGATTTGACCCTTCACCGCTGACTGAGGACGCCTCTCAACTGACATACATGCATTTTTCACCTGCATGAGTCGAATTCATACACCGACAAGCACTGTGTATGGAGGGCCACACCCCCATCAGCATTATTTCTCAGCCCTGTGCAGGTGCCATCAGTCAGCCAGCTAGGGGCCGCAGTTTCACCAGTTATGAGGACCTATGATCCGACTTTTTACCCCAACCCTATGAACAACAGTCAATCGCTGTTCATGCAGCCGCCCAGCCCAGTCGGAAGGCAGAGCTGAGATTTGATACGATGTATTCGAAACCCCAACTCTGGTGTGCTAGCGTATTTTTACCGCTGCGCCACCTGAGCAGCTTCACTGCTGAGAATCTTAACAGTCAAACTGGATGTCACAATTTTTGCTCGACCATAGATTTGCATATTCATGATAGAGAGAGGGGTAATATGTCTCACCATGTAAACACCATGGAAACTGCACATTTAGGCTTACACATGCAATTACTACTACTACTAGAACATAAATGCCTAATGAAGCACTTCAGATGAGCTTCATTTATTATATTATTAGTGCTTTATTATTGGTTTAACTCTTTGTTGAGTTTTCCTTGCTGTCGTTGTGCTTCACATTATAAGTCTGGACGCAGATTTCTGTGAAGCTGCTTTCCTACAGTTGTAACATGCATCATATATTTAGAATTGACTAACCAGTCCAGCTGTTTTCTGATATTCCTGGTGTGTATCTCTGCACAGGTTCCACATGTGAGCAGCCGTACGTGCCAGTAAATGCAGATTTCTCCTGTTCAAAAGAGGAGAGAGGTGTAAACTGCACACTGGTCTGCAGACAGGGCTACAGCCTTACCCAGAATGCAGTGACCAGCTATTTCTGCCCCAATAATGGCCGGTGGGAGCCACCACGCACACCAGACAGACCAGACTGCTCCAGTATGTGTTCTTCTACTTATACTTACTTTATTACTCTGCCTCTGTTTTCTTTCTTTGTGCACTTTTATGGTCTAATTTTACCAGAAACTTGCCGTTTGGCAGTGGTCAGGCTGAGGCTGAATCAGGCTTGAAAGTGCTCACCATTGTGAGCTAGTTAGCAATTTGATTGATTGATTGATTACTTTATTGATCCCTGAAGCTGCAATTTTCCAATTTGCCATAACCTTTTAGCTATGCCTAACATGTAATATGGCAATTTCTTCTGATTTAGCAAGCTTCATCCTTACAATTTAACATCTACAAATTAGTTTACCTCTTAGTGCCTTAGCTGTCAGCAAGTTAAACCAACTTAGCCAATATCTAAGCTGGAAAAACATGAACATAAAACCTTTAAACATTTATATAATTTATATAATTCAGCTTCAACTAATTACCAATAGTGTCACACTGATTTTTAATCATTTATTAGTATTTGTGGTTTTCTGCAATAGTAAACAGAAGGAAGTTGTAGCCTAGTGGTTAAGTAACTAAACTAGTAATCACATGGTCCTGTGACTACCTGATTGTCCCTGTTGGGTCCTTCAGCAAGGCCCTTAACCTTTAATTTGACTGTATACTGTCACAGTACCGTCAGTCACTTTGAGTAAGCATTTCTGTCTTTTAATATATTATATGTGTAATTGAAGGTCAGCACAGCATAGCAGTTCTCCCATTGGTCAAGAATGCAAATTTGTGGGTTAGAGTTCAACAAGTTTCAGCTCTGAGCATAAATTTCGGCCTCGTTCTGTATTGCTAATTTAAGCTGCTATATAATTTGACATTGTGAAACTGATTATTACTGTGGATCCCATTAAAATGCATACAATTTTGTACATGGAATTCTTCATACAGAAACTGTTACTAAGATACTAAACCTTAAAAAATAAGTTAACAGTTTATTGGATTACACATAGTTAAAGGTCATTTGCTGTTATTAAGCGTTCTTTGCTTCTCAAAATATCTAATTCTGAGCAAGGTCTGTAGTCTCTAACAGCTTGAAATTCATAGACAGACAGACAGACAGACAGACAGACAGACAGATAGATAGATAGATAGATAGATAGACAGACAGACAAATAGATGGACGGATAGATAAACAGACAGACAGATAGATAGATAGATAGATAGATAGATAGATAGATAGATAGATAGATAGATAGATAGATAGATAGATAGATAGATAGATAGACAGACTATAGATAGACAGACAGACAGATAGATGGACGTACGGACAGACAGACAGACAGACAGACAGACAGACAGACAGACTTTTAGATTGCTTTAAAAAATTTTAATCCAGCCAGTCTCAGCTCTGTCTGCCGTCTGGGCTGAGCGGCCACATGAACAATGATTGGCCTGTTGTTCATATAGGGGTGGTATATTGAGCCGGATAGGGACTCTCTCATGACTGATGCAACTACGACCTCTGCTGGCTGATTGATGGCGCCTGCACAGAGATGGGGAGAGAGTGCGTTGATCAGGGTGTGTCTCTCTGCTGGTCCGCTGCTGATCTCGTCTGGTGTAGGTGACAAAATGCATACGGCTGCTGCACACGTGTCGGGAGGGGGGGGGGGGGGGGGGCGTGGGTTAGCTTCATTCTCCTCAATCAGAGCCGGGGCCGGCATTAGTGGAGAGGAAGCATGAGGCAATCGGGCAATTGGACGAACTAAAAGTTGGGAGAAAATGCATAAACAAAATATTTTTAAAAATTGATAAACACTTGATTGGTTCTTACAGTGAGAAAAACTTAATTTTTTTTCTAAATTAATAAAACCTAGAAATGCTTATTAAATTTGTTAGTCTGTTAACATAATTGAAGTGTTCTATGTGTAGAGAACAGAATAGCCAACAGTGGTGTGAAGCCTTTTGAGATGCTCTTTAAAGCATCCCGCTGTGATGACCTAGACCTGCTAAAGTCCTTCACTGGGAATTTCAACAATATTCTTGGAGAACTGGTGAGACCATACACACACACACACACACACACACACACACACACACACACACACACACACACCAAACAGTACATACAAAATATATGTCTCGCCATCAATCCTTATCATCATTTGTTTTATCTCTCTATAGGTCCCTAAAATCTGCGGTGGAGATGACATCAACTGTAAACTCGAGGTGATCTCACAGGGGCAGTGCCTGGAGTACAACTATGATTATCCAAACGGATTTGCTATCGGTAAGAATTCGCTAACTGCTGACAGAATCTCTGAGTGTTTTTCCACTTGAGCGTATTTCCTCACTCAAGTTCATTTGCAGCAGGATTTAAATCTTTGGTCAAGAGGGAAATCTAACTTGGGTGGGGTCTAGCTCTGGGGGTTTGCTTCAGTCATTCTTGTGTGTGGACTGGATCATGTATAAAAGCTGGACACACTTAGTCTTAGGCGAGGTGATTAGATCCAGTTAAGATGTTAAATCATGTTACTTTCAGAGGGACTTTCAGTGTGCTAATCTTTATTAAAAATCAGATTATTGGATTTTTCAGTGTTCATTTCGACTGTTGATGTAACAGATCCCATGTTATCAGTTTTATGTATCAGTAAAGTCCTCATCTTGTGGGGGCAGGCAGACTCCAGCCGTCTGGAAAAAGTTAAGCATTTTTTAACTGACTTACTAAGACTTACTAGAAAAGGCCCAGAATCAATTTAAAGGCTGTACAATAAACATAATTGATCCTTGTTGCAAATACACTACATGGACAAAAGTATTGGGACACCATTATTAGTTTCAGCCACAATTACTAACGTGGAAAAAACTAATTATATAAAACAAATCATATGCTTTCAACTTTGCAGCAACAATTAAGGGAAGGGAATTTCCTGTTCTAGCATGACTGTGCCCCTGTGCACAAAGCAAGGTCTATAAAGACATGAACAAATCTTGGTTTAAAGAAACACCAGTGACTATGGAATGAATTGGAACATCAGTTGAGGTGTTTTTGACCAACTTCAGTGCCCAGCCATACAAATACTCTTTTGACTGAGTGGGCACAAATTTCCACAGACATACTTCAAAGTCTTGTTAGAAGCCTTCTCAGAAGAGTGGCTGTTGTTCTAGCTGAAATGATCACATAGAGATCACTCTGTTCTAATACCATTTGTTTTTAGATAACAAGCTCATGGACAGGTGTCCAAATACTTTTGGCCAAATATGGTATTTAAAAATCACTTTTTGAAAATCAGCCCTGATGTATCATATATAAAAATGATAAAAGTTTAAAGACAATTCACATTACTGATGCTGTTTGTTGTTACCACTTGATTGATCTCTTGTATAACTCTGCCAGGTCCTGGAGGCTGGGGCAGTAATGGACAGGACTACGCTTACTTTGACAGCGGTTTTTCTCCAGATCAACAGCGCACCTCCGTCCAGCAGGATGGTGTGGTCAATAACATGAGATCCAAACGGCATCAGGAAATTACTGGGCCCACACGTGACCAAAAGATCCAGATATACTTCAATATAACAGGTAGAAGTCACTGCCTTTAATTACTGTTTTAAACTGGTTTCTCTACCAGTCCAGGACTAAGTAGCTACTAGAGAAATATCAAGAAAAAAGTTTAAAATGTAATATGTATCATCGAGATCATGGCTAATCAACAATTTAAACACCATTTGTTTGTGTGTTCATTCCTAGATCAGACAGATTAAAGACAATACATACACAATATCTACAGCCCCCTCCACAATTACTGGTACCCCTTGTAAAGATGAGTAAACAAGGGTTAAATAAATTCACCATTCACCCTTTGGCGAATTAGCTTATTCTCATTGTTAAGAAAAATGTTTACCAAAACCACACGTGCAACAATTATTAGCATCCCTGCATTTAATACTTTATACAACCTTTCTTTGCCGTTAAAAAAGTGTGTGTGTGTGTGTGAGGGATTTTTTTATCTGTAAATAAATTAACTTCAATTAAAGGTTGGATTTTTCTAATTTTTTAAGCTAACTCACCAAGATGGGAATTTTTTATAACCATTTTTTACTCATCAGATGGGCCATTAACTGTGGAGAGCGAGGCTGTAATCACAGTATATAATAATTTTATTATAATATACAATTAGGACGGCACAGTGGCCAAGTGGGTAGCACTGTCGCCTCACAGCAAGAAGGTCCTGGGTTTGATCCCCTGGTGGGGCTGTCCGGGTCCTGTCTGTGAGGAGTTTGCATTCTCTCCCTGTGTCTGTTTGGGTTTCCTCCAGGTGCTCCGGTTTCATTCCTCACACAGTCCAAAGACATGCAAGTGAGGTGAATCGGAGACACTAAATTGTCCAAGACTGTGTTCGATATAACCTTGTGTAATGAGTAACTACCGTTCCTGTCATGAATGTAACCAAAGTGTAAAACATGACGTTAAAATCCTAATAAATAAATAATATAAAATTATAAATAAACATATTCCACTCACTAGCTTTGTGAAATGTTAGGATACGTCATTGTTCCAATTGTCTCAATCCCAATAGATTTGGTTCCACCCAATGTTCAATTCACATGCTTGGTGGAGGGGACTGTAATAAATGTTTCATGGTTCTCAGTATTGCAAAGACCACAATTTTGCAAAGTCCATTTAGCTGTATTTGCTGCACTGAGCTAATCGAGACCAATGTATAAAGCTCATTACCAGGTGTTGGTTTAGTATCAGCCTGCTCTGCCACTGTAGCAATGTAAACATTTTAATGTAAAGTTATGATGCACTTCTCCCAACACCTCTCCTTTTTCCCAGCAAGCATTCCACTGCCCCTGTCAAGGAATGACTCCATGGAGGTAGCCAATCAAAAACGCCTTCTGCGGACTTTGGAATTACTGACCAATCGGCTAAGGAGGACGCTGAGTAAGCAGCCCATGAGCTCGTTCCACGTGTCGTCCGAGATGATAGTCGCCGACCCCAAATCTCTGGAGGGCAAGAAGCCCTCCCTGTACTGCCCCCCAGGCTCTGTGCTCAAGGGTCGCATGTGCGGTGAGTCCAGCCAGAGTTACACAGATCTGTGTTCAACAGATTCATCACACATGGATAACAGAACTAACACACACAACACACATATACTATTAAAAACACTTAGTTTAAAAATGCCTTACTACTGCATATATATATATACAGTGTATCACAAAAGTAAGTACACCCCTCACATTTCTGCAAATATTTCATTATATCTTTTCATGGGACAACACTATAGACATGAAACTTGGATATAACTTAGAGTAGTCAGTGTACAGCTTGTATAGCAGTGTAGATTTACTGTCTTCTGAAAATAACTCAACACACAGCCATTAATGTCTAAATAGCTGGCAACATAAGTGAGTACACCCCACTGTGAACATGTCCAAATTGTGCCCAAATGTGTCGTTGTTCCTCCCTGGTGTCATGTGTCAAGGTCCCAGGTGTAAATGGGGAGCAGGGCTGTTAAATTTGGTGTTTTGGGTACAATTCTCTCATACTGGCCACTGGATATTCAACATGGCACCTCATGGCAAAGAACTCTCTGAGGATGTGAGAAATAGAATTGTTGCTCTCCACAAAGATGGCCTGGGCTATAAGAAGATTGCTAACACCCTGAAACTGAGCTACAGCATGGTGGCCAAGGTCATACAGCGGTTTTCCAGGACAGGTTCCACTCGGAACAGGCTTCGCCAGGGTCGACCAAAGAAGTTGAGTGCACGTGTTCGGCGTCATATCCAGAGGTTGGCTTTAAAAAATAGACACATGAGTGCTGCCAGCATTGCTGCAGAGGTTGAAGACGTGGGAGGTCAGCCTGTCAGTGCTCAGACCATACGCCGCACACTGCATCAACTCGGTCTGCATGGTCGTCATCCCAGAAGGAAGCTGACGCACAAGAAAGCCAGCAAACAGTTTGCTGAAGACAAGCAGTCCAAGAACATGGATTACTGGAATGCCCTGTGGTCTGACGAGACCAAGATAAACTTGTTTGGCTCAGATGGTGTCCAGCATGTGTGGCGGCGCCCTGGTGAGAAGTACCAAGACAATTGTATCTTGACTACAGTCAAGCATGGTGGTGATAGCATCATGGTCTTGGGCTGCATGAGTGTTGCTGGCACTGGGGAGCTGCAGTTCATTGAGGGAAACATGAATTCCAACATGTACTGTGACATTCTGAAACAGAGCATGATCCCCTCCCTTCAAAAACTTGGCCTCATGGCAGTTTTCCAACAGGATAACGACCCCAAACACAACCTCCAAGATGACAACTGCCTTGCTGAGGAAGCTAAAGGTAAAGGTGATGGACTAAACCCAATTGAGCACATGTGGCGCATCCTCAAGTGGAAGGTGGAGGAGTTCAAGGTGTCTAACATCCACCAGCTCCGTGATGTCATCATGGAGGAGTGGAAGAGGATTCCAGTAGCAACCTGTGCAGCTCTGGTGAATTCCATGCCCAGGAGGGTTAAGGCAGTGCTGGATAATAATGGTGGTCACACAAAATATTGACACTTTGGGCACAATTTGGACATGTTCACTGTGGGGTGTACTCACTTATGTTGCCAGCCATTTAGACATTAATGGCTGTGTGTTGAGTTATTTTCAGAAGACAGTAAATCTACACTGCTATACAAGTTGTACACTGACTACTCTAAGTTATATCCAAGTTTTATTTCTATAGTGTTGTCCCATGAAAAGATATAATGAAATATTTGCAGAAATGTGAGGGGTGTACTCACTTTTGTGATACACTGTATATACACTGATCAACCTTAACATTAAAACCACCTCCTTGTTTCTACACTTACTGTCCATTTTATCAGCTCCACTTACCATATAGAAGCACTTTGTAGTTCTACAATTACTGACTGTAGTCCATCTGTTTCTCTACATACGTTTTAATCTGCTTTTACTCTGTTCTTCAATGGTCAGGACCCCCACAAAGCAGGTATTATTTAGGTGGTGGATTATTCTCAGCACTGCAGTGACAATGACATGGTGGTGGTGTGTTAGTGTGTGTTGTGCCGGTATGAGTGGATCAGACACAGCGTTGCTGCTGGAGTTTTTAAATACCGTGTCCACTCACTGTCCACTCTATTAGACTCTCCTAACTAGTTGGTCCACCTTGCAGATGTAAAGTCAGAGATGATCGCTCATCTAATGCATTGATTTGAAGCTGTGATTGACTGGGTCTCTTACTGAGTTGTTCCATTGTTGAGAAAGCCGATCGTTATATTTTCACTGTGGCTATGGTAAAAGAATCAGTCTGTCTGTCCTGTAGTGCAGTGTCCAGTGGGAACGTATTTCTCCCTGGAATACGCCGAGTGTGAGAGCTGCAGGAGAGGCTCCTATCAAGACGAGGAGGGTCAGATGGAGTGTAAGCTGTGTCCTGACGGATTCTCCACACCTTACCTCCACTCGCGCAGCCTGTCTGAGTGCAAAGGTAAGTGTTTGTGTGAGCTGGAATTCTGTTCACGTGCAACCACACATCACTGTCATTATTCAGTTTATTATTTAATACATTCCTGAATCCTTTGCACCACTGTTGGATCAAATGCACCAAATCTTTCCTATTTCAAATCTTAAATCAGCATTGCATAGTAAATATATTACACTAGCACTTAAGAATGGCATTGGTGCTGTGATGGTGTGGCAGTAATTTTACCCACTAATAGTTATTTTCTGAGGAGAATGTAAAGTCATCTGTCCATTAGCTAAAACTGAGGCATAATTGAATTATGCACCAAAAAAATGTGGTTTGGTCAAAGTATATACACCGATTATACATAACATTATGACCATCTTCCTAATATTGTGTTGGTCCCCCTTTTGATGCCAAAACACTCCTGACTCGTCGAGGCATGGACTCCACTAGACCCCTGAAGCTGCTCTGTGGTATCTGGCACCAAGATGTTATCAGCAGATCCTTTAACTCCTGTAAGTTGTGAGGTGGGGCCTCCATGGATCGGACTTGTTTGTCCAATACATCCCACAGACACTCGATTGAATTGAGATCTGGGGAATTTGGAGGCCAAGTCAACACCTCAAACTCGTTGTTGTGCTCCTCAAACCATTCCTGAAGCATTTTTGCTTTGTGGCAGGGCACTTTATCCTGCTGAGAGAGGCCACAGCCATCAGGGAATACCGTTTCCATGAAAGGGTGTACATGGTCTGCAGCAATGCTTAGGTAGGTGGTACGTGTCAAAGTAACATCCACATGGATGGCAGGACCCAAGGTTTCCCAGCAGAACATTGCCCAAAGCATCACGGTCATAATGTTATGCCTGGTCGGTGTAGATAGAATATGGAATTTGAATAACTGTTTCTTAAATAAATAATTATTGTATAAAATTATTAATATAAATTATAATAATAAAATATATAATAATAATTAAATAATATGTATTATAAATATGTATCATCTTTGATTTGTGTGAAAGTGTTTTGTATAATTAATATGTGACAAATATGCAGTAACAGTCATCAGAAAGGGGGCAAATACTTTTTGTACATCACTGTATATAAACAGTGTTATTAAATTACTTATAATCTGCTTCATTATCACTTTTTTTTTTATTACTTAAATGCCCTCCTGTGTGTCTGTACGTGCATTAGTATTCATTTGTTTGTGGACATGTTTCCAGCACAGTGCAAGCCTGGTAGTTCATCGCTGAGTGGGCTGGAGACATGTGAGTCGTGCCCACTGGGTCATTACCAGCCTGGCTATGGCTTTCGCTCCTGCCTGCCCTGCCCCCCCAAAACCTCCACCATCAATCGAGGAGCCGTAGATGAGAATGAGTGCGGAGGTGATCTAAATGTCGTCTTTAAGAAATAGCTGAGCGATGTTCTTCATGATAGTGTTTGATTATTTCTGGGTTCTGTTTTCTAACCTTCTTTCTGTCTGTGTCTACAGTTCCATGCTCAGCAGGTCATTTCTCCCGGACTGGACTGGTCCCGTGTTACCCTTGTCCTCGAGACTACTATCAGCCTGATGAGGGACGGTCCTACTGTCTTTCCTGTCCCTTTTATGGCACTACCACTATCAGCGGAGCCAAGTCCATCCAGCAGTGCTCCAGTATGCTAGTTTTTGTCTATTTACCAGCAATAAAAATGAAATAGAGAATCTTACCTTCTACTGGAGAGTTAAATAAATTTTTGCAAATTTCCCCCCGTGGGATAATAAAAAGCTACCTTATCTTATCTTATCTTATCTTAAATAGAAAATAATTCATTGGATATCATATTGTTGCATTTTTATCCACACCCTTCCATTGCAGCTGTATTGCTTAAAATCTAATGGTGTCAAACATCATGTTCATCAGGCCCTAATGGCCCTACAACATCCCTATGGCCCTAATGAATGTCTACCATTTATACAATAGGTGAAGGGGTCAGGCAGTCCACCGACCCCTTCTTATTCTCCCATAATTTGGTGGATTCGTGCGTGAGGCCAGTCTTGCTCACTGAGGGTCACACACCGATCTCCACATTCCTCCACTTATGTACAGGCTCCTCTGGCTACTAACCAGGGTCCTTACACAGCGTTGAAGACCCCACCCTCTTTTTTAATATGGTCTTTTCCCACACAGCAGACTAGTGGCCAATTTAGTCCACTGCAGGCACTGCCAATTGTACGTGCTAAAGTGCGCCCAGCTGACCGGTAGCAGAGCTGAGATTCGAACTCAGGGAGTTCAGAATCCCAGCGCTGGTGACCATTTCATTTATTAAAGAAAAAATGTTATGGATCACCTGTATCACCCATAAAAATAACTCTCTCTATAGTATCAGCAATTGCAACCAAACATCACCATCACCTTCACATTGTTGTGAAGATATTTTGGTCCTCTTTTTGGGAATAGATCAAACCCCATTTTATATAGTCGATTAATTACAGAGAAAAAAACAGTCTAGAAATCCTCAAATTCCAAGAATACCAATACAGACACTTCTCCTACAACTGTAGGTGAACTTTCTCTGTAGCTAATAGTTCTTGGGTAGTTTTTAAGTCTACTTGGCTAAAATGAGGATGAATAAGAAGTCAGCAATCCTGATCATGCTAATAAACCATACAGAAGAAGATTCTGAGTCTGATGAATGCCTCTGAATAGACTTTTCCACTACTAATGGTGGAACTTTTTCCCACTTACAGTGCCAGTGTCTCCTTTTCTCTTTTTTGTCTGGTCCTCTTTCTGTCACTCTCTATCTCATTCTGTCTCACTTTTACTCAGGTTTTGGCTCCAGTTTCTTGCCTAAGGAGCAAAGTGTAACAGCAGCTCCAGAGGTTCCTGAGATAAGAGACTATCAGGCCAACAGTCAGGTGAGAATTCCATCTGGGTTTAAAAGTACAGAGGAACCTCGATTTAATGGACTAACGGTGCACTGGACCATGAAATGCGATTGTCCGAAACAGAGAGGTTTTTTCAGGGGGTGCAAAAATATACGAAAACATAGCACTAAGGTCCACAAAAGTGCTAAACATGCACATATGATAAACAGTCAAATGAACAATGTAAATAGCTATGTAAATATATAATGTAAAACCTGTAAATAAATATTAAAATTGGTGTACTGTACTACTGGGGAGAAATTTCAATTACCTAGTGTAGTGGAGGAGATGGGTTTTTTTTTTCTGTGATCGTATAGTATTTATTACTCAGAGTCTGAAGCACTGCTGGTGGCTACTGGAGCAGTGCTGGTGCATAACTAAGCACTAGAACTAGCAAAAATTAAGCATAAAACACAGAAAAAGGCGAGAGCAAAGCGAGTCTCCTAACAAAATAAAGCCTCTTACTCATGTAAACAGAGACATGTGTGCCGGCTAGTGGAGAATTACTAAACTACTGGTCTTGGTATGCTTCTCGCAGTAATTGTAGCCTTGGGCAGCTGTAGCCTAGTGGTTAAGGTACTGGACTAGTAATCAGAGGATTGCCGGTTCAAGCCTCATCTCTGCCAGGTTGCAACTGTTGGGCCCTTGAGCAAGGCCCTTAACCCTCAATTGCTTAGACTGTATACTGTCACAACTGTAAGTCGCTTTGGATAAAAGTGTCTGCTAAATGCTGAAAATGTACATGTAAAATTGTAAACAATCTTAGTGGATATTTGGTTTTCCAGATTTTGTCTGTTAAATCGGAAATCTGTTAAATAGAGGTCCATTAAATCGAGGTTCCACTCTATATTTCCTTTTTTTTCTTTATAGACATTAAGCAATTTAACTCACCAAACCACTAAAATAGAAGAGAACTCTGGGTGCTCGGATGGTACAACAGCCTGATGAGGTAGCCACCTCTAGGATCTGAGTTTGAATCTCGGCTTAGCCAGGCGCCCACACAGACACGATTGTCTGTGTCTGTTGAGAGGGATAGTCGAATTGATTCCTCTTTACTGCTACTTATTATTTTTTTAAGAGAAAAATTTATTCATCCTATAAAGCATTGCAAATGTTATCAGCCGGCTGGGCATCTTTACAGATATGACTGGCTATGTCTAGGTTCCAGGGTATTCCTGCCTTGCTCCTAGTGTGTCCAGGCAACCTTTACCAGGATAAAGCACTTGATAAAAATGAATAAAATAAAATAAACAAGACTAGCTCAACAGAAGAGTCTGGCAAGGCCACTCATAATCTTGAAGCTCCACTCTAGTTTTTTCATCCACGCCATCCGATTCGTCTGGCGATTAACATGAACTGCAGACACACAGAGATAAATTCTGATTCAAGACTTTACAATCTCAGTTCAGCTTTTTAAATATGACATGCTGTGTTTTTCCTTCTTTCTAGGTGTTCCATGAGTGCTTCCTCAACCCCTGTCAGAATCAGGGTACCTGTGAGGAGGTGGGGGTGGGATATGTGTGTACATGTCGGTCTGGGTTTACAGGTAAACTACACTTCATACCTGTTGGAGTTTCACATTCTGCTTGTTTTTGAAAGGTTTTCATAAAGCCTGCCTGTATATAGAAGAACATGCTAATCTTGCTCATTTATGTTCATCTTGTGACTTACTGTTCTGTTCATAGACCAGCTAGCAGTCTGTAATAAGAAGCTGGGTTGTATTTCCTGTGTCTCCATATCTGTCTCTTTTCAGGAGCCAAGTGTGAGAGCGACATTGATGAGTGTGATTCTGCTCCATGTCAGAATGGCGCCGTGTGCAAAGATGAAGTGGGAGGCTTCCGGTGCCAGTGCCAGGCAGGCTTTGTGGGTATGTAATCCACTGAACCACAATGTACGGGAAAAAATATCCCTAGAGCTAGAGTTGTAGTTCTAGCACACCAGAGCTGACATGTCAAACTCACGAGTTTAAATCTCAGCTCTGCTACCGGCAGGCTGGGTGCCAATACAGACAATGATTGGCTTGTCTGAGGGTGTGAATACTGTAGGGCAGCGGTCCCCAGTAGCGGTACCGGTCCGTGGGTCATTTATTACCGGGCCACAGAAAGAATAAATAATTAGAGATCGCTACATCAGCAATGAAAACACTGCTTTTTTTATGGGTGTTATTGTCTCCAGTCACCTCTAGGTGGGAGCAGTGTCTCGTTGCAGCAAAAAAAGCTCATTTGTAACTAGTACAGTTATTCTATTTTAAATCCCCCCGCCCTGCCGGTCCGTGAAATGATATCTTATATGAAACCGGTCCATGGTGCAAAAAAGGTTGGGGACCGCTGCTGTAGGGATTCCTCATGACTATTGCAATTATGACCTCTGCTGGCTGATTGATGGCGCCTGCACAGAGATGGGGGATAATGGAGATTGGTGCGTGACTCTCCATGGGCAATACGAATCTCTATATGAACCCGCCTCGTGCAGGTGAAAAGAAGTGGTCAGCTACTGCACTTGTCGAACAGGGTGTTCGATTTTTACAGTCCTTCTCGGTCAAAGTGGAGGTCAGAAGCAGTAGAAGAAGCTAAATATGATTGTATAATTGGAATTGTAAGTGGGAAAATGTTCATGCCAGTTTTATTTGCTAACAGATCTGAGTTGGCTGAGCATTTTAAGAGGCCTAAAAAGAAAGTGAGAAGCTATAAGAGCTCTGGTCTGGTCGAACACTGTGGAGTTTAATGTCGGGTTTAGATTTATGAGGTCTGTAGGGCACATGGTTTGTCTTACAGCTCTTTTCCATTTAGCCAATGACCTCGTTCCTGAGACCTGGCTATGATTAAGCACTTGTCCCGCCTGCTTGAGGAGCATTTTTGTACACTGTGTGTGTGTGTGTGTGTGTGTGTGTGTTAAGGATCACTGTGTGAGCTTGATATAAATGAATGCAGCTCCTCTCCATGTCTGAACGAGGGAGTGTGTGTGGACAAGGTGAATCAGTTCACCTGCAGCTGTGCAGATGGATTCACAGGTAAATTATCACCTTCAGCACATAAAATAATGTTTTAAATTATAGGTCAAAGTTAAAAAATTCACATCTAAAAATCTTTGGTAGTCTGAGTAACACAGTCTCTTCACAGGCTCACTGTGTGAATTGGAGATAAATGAATGTGATTCCACGCCCTGTCAGAACGGAGGGGTGTGTAAGGACCTGGAAGCTAGATACTCCTGCTCCTGTAGTCAGGGCTTCACTGGAGACAGCTGTGAAGTAAATATAGATGATTGTTACAGCGCCCCCTGTCTGAACGGAGGAACGTGTGTGGATGGCGTCAATGATTTCAGGTAAATCTTTATTATACAGCTCAGAGTGGCAAATAAAGTGTGGCGCAGCTAGATTATCCGCTAGCACACCAGTGCTGGGATTCTAAACTCAGCACTGCTACCGGTCGGCTGGGCAATGCCTGCAGTAGGCAAAATTGGCCATTAAAAGTCTGCAGGGTGGGGAAAAAGGACCAAACTGAAAAAGTGGGTGGGGTCTTCGACGCTGTGCAAGGACCCTGATTAGTGCCAAGGTGCCTGTACAGGGAGTGGAGGAGGTTGGAGGTCAGTGCATGGCTCTTCGTGCACGAATTCTGGCCTTGCGTGCGAATTCACCGAAAAGTGTAGGCGAATAAGAAGGGATTGTGGACTGTGTGGCATAGGGTACCCTCCTCGGACATGACTGGAGTCTCCAGCAGTGAAAGACAGACACACGCCCCCTCTGACATGTAAACAGTACCCGACTGCATCTTTTCACCTGCACGAGGCGAGATCATATGCTAGTCAGCCTTGTGCACGGAGAGTCATGCCCTGATCAGCATTATTCCTCTACTCTGTGCAGACGGCATCAATCAGAAAACAGAGGTCGTAATTGCACCAGTTATGAGGTCCCTATCCGGCTCCCTACCTGGGTGAACAACAGCCAAACGTTGTTTATATAGCCGATCAGCCCAGCCGGATGGCAGAGCTGAGATTCGATACAATGTAGTCGAAATCCCAGCTCTAGTGTGCTAGCGTATTTTACTACTGCACCACCTATTTATTTATTTTTTCATACCAAATGGTTTTTATAAAATAGATGCAAGAAAGAAGGAAGAATTTGCTCACTTGAAAGACTTCTAATCTACTGAAGTATACAGTAGAAAACAGTCAAAAACGTCTACAAACACACACCCCTAAACAGTCACAAGCTCTCTCATTCCTTAGGCACCACCACAGCACTCTCACCCCCCTTCACCCTCTGTTCCATATTTAGTTTACAAAAGCAATTGGCAATACAGATCAGAATGACACATCTCTCTGGTATTTAGTGTTAATAGTATTGCATAACACAACAGCACAACATGTTTTGCTTTGCAGTGGTAAAGCACCCTACTAAAAATACTCCTGAGCAGTCCAGGCCCCTTATGCTAATGGAAAGCTACATTCATGGGAATAGTGATAATGCCTCTGTTAAACCATCATTAATCATTAATTCCTCACATCATTTTGTTTCCATCAGTTGTATTGTTTTAAAGTTTTATTGTAATTGTATCACATCTCACCAACGAAGCAGCAGGTGTTTATTTGCACCTGCAAGAATTAAAAATGAAACCCATTTGCAGGATGCTTAACTTAGGTAGTACAATACCTTGTTAGAAGTGTAACAGCAAAATAAAGAGATAACAGAAACAACAAAAACACAGTCACAAATTAAAAACACAAAAACGTCTGCAAACTGCAACAGAGAAAGTGGATAGAATAGAGGTAGTGCAGAAATGAAATCTGGTTCTTAGAGCGCCTGCAACAACATCGTTTTTGAAAAAAGAGGAAAGAAAAGAATCCCAGAACAAGCCGGGGACAGCAATGCTCAAGCAGCTCTTCATTTCACCAGCATGGATTCAAATTAGGGCTGGTACTAGGGCTGTCCGATATTGGCCCAAATCACTGGATCGGATATCGGAAGGAAAAAAACATGTAATCCAATCCGATACTGTTGCCTAATGTAAATAACACAATGTAAATAAGGCCATTGTTTGTGTGTAAAGCAAATAACAGACAAAGATACGTTTCAACAGAGCGCCGTTTATTGCCTCTCACGCTTGATGACATCATTAACATGTGCCACCGATCTACAACTCATCTGCAACAGCCATTCAGAAATTAAAACACGCTGATCTACTTCAACTTTTAGCATTTAAAAAAATCATCTACTACTGCCACATCTACAAACACTGTTTAAACACAATAAAAATCCCTTTATAAATGATACATCGCTCACCTGAGATAAAGAAACTTATCCCAGCTTATCTTATCCCAGCTTGGAGATCTCTCACATCCTCAACAATGAATCCATTAGTGTTATGAAATAAAACAAACCACACCGTTTCCCGTTTTTCTCACACAGCAGGGTTTTTTAATAAGCGCGCTTTGGTTTTTAATAATCTAAAAACGTGACAGAACCTCAACGGAAGATCTCAACTCTGCGTCAATTCTAATTGGTCCATCATGTTTGATTGACATCCACATCTTCCAATTGTAGACACTTTTGTTAAACAAGCCAAAAATGCTGCTAAATGTTGTGTGTGTAAAAGTGAAAATAAAAACAGCAGTTTTGCATAAGTGTGATGTTGTAGGTTCTGTTTTTATTCCTTTAGAATATTTGTTTCACAGTCTGAGCATTGTTATTTAGATAGCTAGTTTAACCATGGTGCATTGAGACATGTTTTATTACTGCTTAGTTGGTTGAGAGGAGAAATGACGGTATCGGATTGCTATCGGTATCGGCAGATATTCAATTTGCAGTATCGGTATCGAAAAAAGTGGTATCGAGCCAGCCCTAATTCAAATGTAAGGCCAACTCCAGAAAAGACCTGCTGTTATGCTGCTTCTGGGGCAGTTTCAAAAAGAGACAGGTGTGCTGACCTCATATGCCAACAGAAAAATGGAACAGACTGAGCCTGGCATTATGGTTTTAAGTGGGAAGCAGGTTGCTTAAAGAGGAGCTGGCAAATCTGTGAGGAACAAGCCATGATAATTAGAAACACTTTCATCTGGGGCAAATTAATGGTCAACAAGTTGCAGGTGACTGTCAGTTCTGAGGTACTGACACATCAATCATTTGCACCTTTAAGCCCCTATGCATGACATATTTGGGAAGCCAAAAAATCATTAACTGAGCCATGCTGCCGATCTCCACAGCAGATGGGCTTGTCACATTTATGCAAAAGTTATTGCACATTTATTATTTTGTGTGTAGTTTTTCACCAAAATATTAAATTTAGCAGATAAATATACATTGTGCACTAAAATAATAATAAGCAGAACAAGCCTTATTTAAATTTGTTTCCTTTGAAGGATGATTCATCTAGAAAATTAACAAAACATGAAATTTGACCATGTGTGTCCAAACCAGAGATGGGGACTCGTTTCAAATGACTCGGACTCGACTCGTGACTCTCAAAAAATGACTTGTAGACAACAAAAGTCAGCAACATTAGTTACGTGTGACAGTTATATACAGTATATATATGATCTGACATCATTCTGATCGTGTCATTTTCTGCTCTGTAATAACACTCCGGCCGTCTTAATCCGCAACACACGCAAAGGGTAAATGTTCCAGCCAGCTTTCGGCGTAGTGATGAAGCGTTGCTCCCTACTTAAAATGGTGGAATACATAGTGAACTTCACAGTAACAGATAATGTAAATATAACACTCCTACAGAATTGGCGATAATGATTGTAAGAACCGCTTTCTAAACCAATCAGACCTTCTGATTTTAATGTTTAGTAAGAAATGCTTTTATTTGCATGTATTTAGTTGTCAGTGTCACACAGATGATGTGTCAATGAAACGCTTGATTGGCTTTTCAAACGCTTGTTCGTGTTTTACTTCACAACCGGAAAAAGTTTGGAGGTTTTTAATTATAAGCACATTTACAAAATAACGGATTATATTTCTAATGGGACACACGGTTATGAATTTAATAGCATCTGGAACAACATAAGCTAAGGTAAGCAGTGGTTATGGATATTTTGCTGTGTTTTGGATTTTGGCCGCTGTGCCGTAGTTTGCAATGAAAACAAAACATCAGTTTAAGCTTTTAACTGGTATCTAGGAAAGTAAAGGCACTAAGTAAAAAGGCAAAATACAGTTGCTAATCTGTTTTTTATTTTTTTTTATTTGAACTTACATATTATTTGTTTATTTCTACACTACATTTTCAATATACTGTATGTTTTGTGTATTTTATATTGACTTGTGACTTGACTCGGACTCTAGTCTAAAGACTCGTGACTCGACTCGGACTCGTATTTTGTGAATTGTGAACATCTCTGGTCCAAACTTATTCATATCATCTCTAAAACTTACAACAATTGTGCTCAATCTTCTTCTAAACATGTAGCTGTAATAGTAATTCTCATATGTGTTCTCCTTATAGGTGTGACTGTATAACAGGGTACAGGGGCAGGTTTTGTCAGGTGGACGAGGATGAGTGTGAATCAAACCCATGTCTGAATGGCGCCACCTGTGAGGATGAAGTGGGAACATACACTTGTCGATGCCCTCCTGGGTTCAACGGAAGCAGGTGTGAGACAGGTATAGACACCAGGGCTGAGAACCAGAACAGAACAGGTACAGGGCAGACAAAAACGTAAACGTGATGGATAACCTTTAGTCCTTATCAGCTTTGTATAAGGTAAAAAAGCGCTAGTAGAATTGTTTATAACTGATCTAAAATAGAATCATTTTATTTTAAATGTATGCAAAAAAAGATAAAATGCATGATTTTTGTATAATGGGTTATCCACTTGTATTATCCATTTGTATTATTGATTTGTATTATGAATTTGGCCTCATGTCAGTATCAACAATGGTTAATAAAGACTATAATTTAGTATGTCAACGTGCATTAAATTAACTAGATGTTTTGATTGGATGCTCTAGAATTTACATGTAAACAAAAAGGTAAAATAATTAAAGAAAATAAAAAACTTGTTGGTTTAAATTAAATTACATTTTTTAAAACAGTTTTTTAATTTTTATTATTATTAATATTATCAAGACTAATTGACTTATCATGACTTATTGTTATTATCATTGTTGTTGTTGATAATATAGTAGTTTATGATTAAAACATTAACTTGGCCACTCATGTGGCGCAGCGGTAAAATACGCTAGCACACCAGAGCTGGGATTTCGACCTCTGCTGGCTGATTGATGGCATCTGCGCAGAGTCGAGAAATAATGCATTGACCAGGGTGTGGCTCTCCGTGCACAAGACTGATCCGCATATGAACTCGCCTCGTGAAGGTAAAAATATGCAGTCGGTACTGCACACGTGTCGGTCAGCAGTGGAGGGTTGTATCGGTAGAGGTGAAGTGTAACGCAATCAGGGTTATTGGATACGACTAGATTAGGGGAGAAAACTGGGGGAAAACATTGAAGAAAAATACAAAAATAAAAATACTAGACTAACTGACTAGAAACTATAAATACTTTAAAATAGCACATAGTATTTAACCCAGTAGAATAAAATAAAATAGATGGATTAAAATAATAGTTTAATGGATTAGTTTAGAATGCTTGTAAACAGAGGGCCGACACATATTTACTGCCATATCATAGACAGGCACCCTGTCACAAATGAAAAAAAGCTGATGGTGATGCAACAGGCAGATAGTTTAATTTAGATGAGTTTCAGAACATTATTATGAAAAAAAACTATTTTTTTACATTGTTGTTCTATGTCTTTATTGACTTTTTAAATCTATTATTTATATTTTTACTTTTAGAAATGTCGTCATCTTTTAACCTGGACTTTGAGGTGTCTGGTATACATAGTTACGTGATGATGGACGGACTGATGCCTGCACTGACCCAGATCACTTGCACGTTCTGGATGAGGTCAACAGATACGATTAACTATGGAACTCCAATCTCATACGCCGTGGAGGGAGGAAACGACAATGCCTTCCTGCTCATAGACTACAATGGGTACAAAATAGGCAACAATAATAATAATAATATAATTATACTATTAGTAATAGCAACATTAATAATAATGGTGATAATAAAAACAATAATAGTAATGATGATAATATTAATAATAATTCTTAACCCCTCAATGGTTATTAGCTGGGTGCTGTATGTGAATGGAAGAGAGAAGATCACAGACTGTCCGGCGGTGAATGATGGCAGGTGGCATCATATTGGTATTACATGGAGGAATTCAGATGGTGACTGGAGGATTTACATTGATGGAAGCCCCTCAGATGGTGGGAAAGGCCTGTCAGTCGGCGGCACTATACCAGGTAGAGTAACCACATCCACAACTTATTGTTCATCTTGTTCTTTTTTTCAGTTTTTAGATATTACATTTACAAAGAAATATGTAGCCTTTACCAAAATAACAACACAAGGCACCATAGTTTTGCCATGACAATTTTAAAGACCACTACTATTTTTCCGCTTGCACCTGTATTTTGGGGGGTCGCCACAGAGAATCATTCTGGTCAAATTAAACTGCTGCTACCAAGCTGGAAGCATTTCATCTTTTTTATAATTATTATGCTTCTGAAAAAAAAAATCTACCAACTGTATTTTAGTCATATTCGTTCATTTGTAGTATACATTCTATATAAATATAAAAGTAAAATATGTTTGGTAAAATATGTTAGGGAAATGCTAGACATTGTTTGACAAGGAAACACTTGGGACACATGACAGGCGAGTAAACTGATTATCATGGGTGTGGATAATGACTGTACTATGACTAATCCTTTTTGTCTGTTTAACTCTCTGTAGGAGGTGGTGCGCTGGTGCTGGGACAGGATCAGGACAGAAGAGGCGAGGGCTTTAATCCTGTCGAGTCTTTTGTTGGCTCCCTTAGCCAGCTCAATATTTGGGATTATGTCCTCTTACCTCAGCAGGTACATCAGTACTAAACAGTATGATTTATTTTGTTAAACTGCAGTAGTTCAAAGGTTTGGACACTCCTGGTTAAATTTTATGTTTTGTTTATAGTTAAAGTGAAGACACTACAGTAACTGAATTTGTGCACATTTTAATGAAAGATTACTGTTTATTTGCTGTATTAACAAATATAAAATATAAAAAATGCAAAAAGTTAAATTACAACAATAATAATAACAATAATAATAATAATAAATTATGAAAAAAAAACTATATCATCAAACATTTGTCATCACTCTCTCAGGATTTTGGTGACAGCTCAGTAGTTTTCACCATGGTTGCAACACAACTTAAACACCTTGAACACACACACACACACACACACACACACACACTCTGTATATATTTATATACAGTATATACCATGTTGTATCCCAACCTTAGCTCATACAGATTCATACAGATACTACTCTAAAATGTGTTTAATTTTATAGTAAATGCTCTATCAAGCCAAGGAAATTGAAAATATAAAGTACAGATGTGTACAGATGTGTGTTTAGCCTCAGTGAAGCTTTTCATTTGGTCATTAAATCAAACAAAAGCTCTAAAAACTGGCACAAATGCTCTGAGTAATTCAGAGAAGTTCTGTTTTGGAATCTTTGTTCCTGGATGAGATCTCTGAATAGGAATGTAAGATGTCAGGTGATTAATACATAAGATTAGTACTATAGATATCTTTTAAAACTCTACATATCTTCTACATCTTGCCCTAGCTTAATTTTTTTGTCCCTTATTTTTATAGTAGTATTCATTTAACCTCTACCAAACACTCAGTAAAACTGGAATGAATGTTGGGTTTTGGGCTCCTAGAATAAAATGTTGGATGAATATATTAGGGTGAAGCATAAACAAGTCCAGGACAGAAATCCAGCATTTGGGTTTTGTAGGTAAATGCATGTTGGGCTTGAAGTTGTAATATAAAGGACTGCTGGAGCATTGTGGAGTCAGGAGGATGTTTATACAACCAGGCCGTGATAGCTTCGTGATTAAGATACTTGACTAGTATTCAGAAGGTTGCTGGTTGAATCACCAGTTGTCACTGTTGATTCTCATAAAATTGGATTTGATCATAAATTTCTTTCTTTGGATAAAAGCATCTGTCGAATGGGGTTTAACCTAAGACAGTTCAGACACTGTTAAATGTACAGACAACATGTATGTGCGACTCCATGGTAAGAACAAGTGAAAGTCTTTAATAACCTGTAGTGTAATATCTGATTTTCTCTTGCTGTTCTCAGATCAGGTCGCTGGCCAGTTCTTGTCCAAATGACCTGCGAAAAGGAAATGTGTTCGCCTGGTCTGATTTTCTGCATGGTGTCACCGGCCGAGTCAAAACAACGTCTAAAAGCACGTTCTGTGCTGGTGAGTATATCTACATCATGCTTATTTTATAGAACACGGTGTATGACTACTTTTTGTCATATTTTGTTACACTGGGGAGTGAGATATGACACAGCATCCTTACCCCTTTCTTACTATTACAATTCAGTGGTCAATGTGTAGTTCATAGGACAAGTCAAACAGAAAAAATCATAACAGATCTTAACGTGAAAGGGCTGGGCAATATGACTAAAAAACTCATTTCTTGATATGCTTTTGAGAAGTAGCGATATACGATATGATACGATATAATGTTAACTTAACAAAGTACAATGGCAGGCCACTGCCATTTTACTTCAAATAAATTAGCATCAAAAAAATCCCGACAGCAGCACCGCAACCCAGATCAACAACACAGCAGCATAAAATCATAACCGCTGCTTACCTGAGCTTTTTATCTTCAAATTAAGACCAAATCTATACCTGTGTTGTTGTTCCATTAGTTTCGTTAAAATCCACTTTTTTGTTCATGTTTTATTCATGTTTCCAGAATATATATATAAATCCATATCCAATGCAGGGTTGCCTGATTGCAACAGTGGTTTCCAGCTACTTTTCAAAATCCTCCAAAATGCATGAAAAACCACCCAAAACAACACAGGATAAGCAAATGATGCACAGTGGTCTTTTAAGTCCTGGTAATGTGCCCTAATGTCAATGTTACAGTACTTGCAGTGCACCTTACAATCATCTGTAGCAGGTGATATCCAATGCTTTAATTCAGGGTCACTTTCCCATTCCTTTCAGTAATTCATTTTGTATTTTCCCCACTTTGGCATTGTGAGTGCTAAACAAGCCAAAACCGTTAGCCTAGAACTGATCCAACGGATAATTTATTATCTCGGCTTTCGCGGTTAAAAGATCCTGATCATTTGTTAACTAAGCTGTCACTTATACCTCTACAACCAATAAATGCAAAAAATAGCATATCTTGCTTTGGATTAGAGGAATGACTCTGATTGGAATAAAGCTCTGATTGGTTTATACAGCTGTTTTTCAAGGCCTGAAGCACGACTGATTCACTAAAACACGCACACTGGTTCATGGAGTTGTTTACGCATGACACCATAATGAAACCGAGTGAGCAAAATGAATGAATCTTTACCATAGATAAGAGCACAGCTCCCTGATTCGATTCCAATGAATAATTCTTTTGAAAAGAGTCATTTTTTGACTTGTTTTTATCACTCATTTGCGAAAGAGACCATGCTGCATAGTGCTTTTGTGCTCTGTTTTTTTTTTTTATCCTAGGCATACTCGATATAACCAATATTGTCCTATGGTCACATATAACGAATATGTCTTGTTTATGCATGACACCATAATAAAAGAGTAAGTAAAATGAATTACTCTTTACCACAGATAAGAGCACAGCTCCCTGATTCGATTCCAATGAATAATTTGTTTGAAAAGAGTCATTCTCTGACTTGTTTTTATAGCTCATGCGCGAAAGAGACCTGCTGCACAGCGCCTTTGTGCTTTGTTTTTTTTATCCTAGGCATATTCGATATAACGAATATGGTTATTTTCAGTAATCTGTAAAAAGTAGGGCTTTCAAACGATTAAAAATTTTAATCGCGATTAATCTCAGAATTTCATATAGTTAATCGCGATTAATCGCATAAAAAAAAAATCTGTGTAAATGTTATAGAAAACAAGGATTTTTAAGTGAAATGTTACAATTAAAATGGTGAACACATTTTATGCTAAATGTACTTATGTTAAAAACTGCTGGGACAAGAGAAAACTGTAAGAGAGTTTTATTTACTCACATACTAGGCAGTAATACTATCCAGCAGAGACCCTTGACTTCGTATATATGTCAGATTGTAGGTTAAAATTTCTCCATCAGCAAACATTGTAGATCAGCGGTGCTTCAGGTGGGATAAGGCGTAGTTACTGTAACAGACTTTTCTGTGGTTGTATCGTGACAATGGTTTGATGGACGTTTCTACACAAAGTGAGTGTGTTTTGACCCTTTGGGGCTTCCATAGTTCATAGACTAGCATGCTTGGCTAGCTGTCCGCTATTCGGTATCGTAACAGAAAAAGTAATAAAGTGTTCTGCTCCCGACAACTTGTGAATATACCGTGTATTTATTTCTTTATTAAGCAAGTGCATCACTACGACGCTCGGTTACATTTAAGAAATGCTGTCTTAATGAGAGATACCGTGCACGGTCAAGTCTCAACATGAACTACGGATGACTCGCAGAGCCAAATAGAATTTGCGTTAACGGCACTATTTTTTAAAATCGCGTTAAATTGAGATCGCGTTAATGCGTTATTATCGCGTTAACTTTGACAGCCCTAGTAAAAAGTAATATCGAATATATTGATATTTGCGATATACCTCCCAGCCCTACATGAAACCTAGCAAAATTGATTTAACCATGAGTCTAAACTACTTAGTGAACTTAAATTTAGTGTAAATCAGGGAAATAAACCTATGGCAGGACAAGGCTGGGTAGTAGTGGACCCCTGAGTAGGGCCCTTAACCCTAACTGCTTGTGCAGCATTCAGTCATAACTGTAAGTCACTTTGGATAAAAGCGTCTGCTAAATGCTGTAAATGTAGAAAGTAGAAATGTAGAAAAGATTTAAAAAACATCAAGTAGATGGCTCTGTTGTCATTGTCTCAAAGCAGACAGCAAGATTATGACTCCAAACTGACTTCATGTGCACTTTCACAGTATTTTCCCCCCTGGTGAGCAGGATAGTGTTTAAACTGTGCTTGATTTATTTGTGTTAGACTGCCCTCTGCTGGAGGATACTGTGCCCAACCTGCGCTCATCCAGTTCATCTGTGAAGCCAGGCTCTCAGGTGAAGTTCTCCTGCAACCCTGGATATTACCTAGTGGGAGAGCCAGTCCAGCAGTGCCAGAACAGAGGAGCGTGGAGCCACACACAGCCTCGGTGTGAACGTGAGTGCCCAAGAATATAAGCAAATTCACACTCAGGGTTTAATACTTACTGCAAATGTAATTCATTCCTAGAAAAAAATTCTACTATAGACGAAGTTCTCTTATACTTTTCACTTCTGTATTTTTAATTATAAAATTATTATAAATAAATCTAATCTGTTGTTTGACATTTACCATCGTACATAAAATAATCAGAGAAACAGATGTAGTCCATCTGTTTCTCTGCATACTTTTTTAACCTGCTTTCATGCTGTTCTTCAATGATCAGGACCCCCACAGGACCACCACAGAGCAGGTATTATTTGGGTGGTGAATGATTCTCAGCACTGCAGTGACAATGACATGGTGGTGGTGTGTTAGTGTGTGTTGTGCTGGTATGAGTGGATCAGACACAGCAGCGCTGCTGGACTTTTTAAATACCGTGTCCACTCACTGTCCACTCTATTAGACACTCCTACCTAGTTGGTCCACCTTGTAGATGTAAAGTCAGAGACGATCGCTTATCTATTGCTGCTGTTTGAGTTGTTTCAGTGGTCACAGGGCGCTGCCAACGGGTCCAGCAGTGACAGTGAGGTGTTTAAAAACTCCATCAGCACTGCTGTCTGATCCACTCATACCAGCACAACACGCACTAACACACCACCACCATGTCAGTGTCACTGCAGTGCTGAGAATGATCCACCACCTAAATAATACCTACTCTGTGGTGGTCCTGTGGGGGTCCTGACCATTGAAGAACAGGGTGAAAGCAGGCTAAAAAAGTATGTAGAGAAACTGATGGACTACAGTCAGTAATTGTAGAACTACAAAGTGCTTCTATATGGTAAGTGGAGCTGATAAAATGGACAGTGAGTGTAGAAACAAGAAGGTGGTTTTAATGTTATGGTTGATCGGTTACCAGCTATTGGGTTTATCTACCTAGCGTGTACATTTATTGGCCATTTTATGAGCTACATCTTACATATACATTACATATGGATGTGGGTATACAATTACTGACTGTACTTTTTCCCCATTCATAAATAGAAAGAATCCTAACTGGATTCACACTGACGCTAAAGGTGTCATTTGGGGGGTGGACCGTTCTCAGCACTGCAGTAACACTAATGTAATGACGTGGTAGTGTGTGTTGTTCTGGAATTAGTGCATCAGGTCTTTTTAAATACTGGGCGGCACTGTGGCTCGGTGGGTAGCACTGTTCCCTCACAGCAAGAAGGTCCTGGGTTCAATTTGTTTCTGTGTGGCGTTTGCATGTTCTCCCCGTGTCTGCGTGGGTTTCCTCTGGGAACTCCGGTTTCCTCCCACAGTCCAAAGATGGTGTTTGACATTAAACTTGAACTGATGAATCTTGTGTAACCAGTAACTACCTGTCATGTTATGACTGTAACCAAAGTGTAAAACCTTCTTCACTGTCTTCTTTATTAGACATACCTTGAAGCTCACTTCTTTTTTCAGCATTGACTTTGAGCTGTTTAAAAATCTCAACAACACCACTGCACCTGTTACACTTATAGAGATTCATCTCAGTGGCTTCACTATTAAATAAAAAAAATAAAGAAAAAAACAATATAAATAAAGAAATAGAAATAGAGAAAATGGAAATATTAAAGAAACCCATAGAGGCGCTCGGGTGGCACAGCAGTATGTTACTCTAGCCTACCACTGCTGAGATACAGCTTCAAATCTGGCTGGGGAGGAAGTGACGATGAATTGATACCTTTGCACCCAGTGTTTCCCATTGGAACCAGGTCCACCTCAAGCGTGACCAGGATAAAGCGGTTAAAGGGTAAAGCACAGTGCCAATGAGCCAGCTGCGAAGAGACTAACAAAGCCAACTCTTCAGCATATTAACACTAATTAAATGCAAAGACTGTCTGATTAATGGAACTGACAGTCATCTGCATTTCCACACTCCATGTTGGCCATAATGGCATAGCAGGTGGGCATGATTCTGCAGCCAGTTACCCCTGCTGATCTCCATGCTGATCAAATACATCAATACTTTTCTTTGCAGGTGTAAACTGTGGTCCACCCCCAGATCTTGAGCACGGCCTGTATCATGGGGACGATTTCAATGCTGGAAGCTCAGTGCTGTACCAGTGTAAGCCTGGCTTCTACCTGCTGGGCGAGAGCAAAATGCTGTGCACCAGCAGTGGAAAGTGGACCGATAACCCACCTGCATGTCTCGGTAAGCCATGCAGGTAAAATAGGAAAGTGGAAATGTGTTGAAGATGTTAATTGCCACTTACATGATTCATGGAATGAATTCAGTAAAACAACCAAATTTTTAACAATGTGTGTGTGTTGTAGATGTGGATGAGTGTGCATTGGGTTCTGACTGTGATGAAAATGCCAGCTGCCAAAACACAGATGGCTCTCATATATGTACATGCAACTACCCCTATACTGGAGATGGAAGAAGCTGCACAGGTGCCATAAGCTGCACTACTCATGTAACAAAACAAAAATCAGGAGCATTTCTAATTCTTTTTGGGGCCCTAAGCAATTTTTGGGGGCCCTCCACCCATCTATTTGAATCATATTTTTCATTTTATTTAATTTGTATGTTTTTTACCACGGCTTTATCCTGGTCAGGGCATGGTGGGTCTGGCTTTCTTGTAATCACTAAGTGCAATGCCAGTCCATTGCAGGGCCTCTGTGTATGTAGACACTTGTCCGGTCGGTCCAGAGTTTGAATACCTAGCAGTAGTGGACTAGTGTAATTTATTACTGTGCCACCTAAGTATTCTTTAATCATATTATTTGGCAAATTTTTCATTCGGAAGGGAAAAGATTGTAAGTGGAAGATGAAACAAACCACGTGTCAACAAATAACTATAGAGGGAAATTGAATGGAGTATTGTAAGTATATATTATTTATTTAAAAAACCATGTTAACTATAGAGGGAAATTAAATATTTTAAGTATATATTATTTATTTAAAAAAAACAGCATGTCAACAACTATAGAGGAAAATAGAATATTTTAAGTATATAGTATTTATTTAAATAAAAAACACGTCTCCAAATAACTATAGAGGAAAATTGAATATTTTAAGTATTATCTATTTAAAAACCACGTCAACAAATAACTATAGAGGGAAATTACATATTGTATTTTAAGTTTATATTATTTATTTTAAAAAACAGCATGTCAACAGCTATAGAATATTTTACATATATATTATTTATTAAAGAAAAACAACGTCAACAACTATATGCGGCTGATCCGCATATGAACTCGCCTCGTGCAGGTGCGCATGTGTTGGAGGGGACGTGTGTCAGTTTGCTCTCCTCAATCGGGGCGGGGGTCAGCAACAGTAGAGAGGATGCATAACGCAATCGGGTAAAAATTGGATGCGCTAAAAATCTGGAGAAAATAAAAATAAAAATAAATACAATAAAAAAAAACAGCATGTCAACAGCTGTAGAGGGAAATTGGACTATTTTAAATATATATTATTAGGGTACATAAGTATATACTGTATATTTCAAAAAATTGTATAACAATTACTGAACTATGTAGAATTTAAATATTATGCCTGTGTTTATATGAGACATGTGAATTCTATGCAGAAAACAAATGCAATTTAACTTTACTTTTTAAAACACAGCTGGCCACTAAACAGCAAAGCACACGAAACAGATGTGTTGGTTAGCATCTAGGTAGCTAGCTAGTTCTGTTTAAACTTTAATTATTTATTATTATTTTGTTCCTGTTTTTTCTTTTAACCCTTTATACCGTAGATTGTTTCATTTGCTTTTTATCACCCTACCTCACCGCAAAAGCATGTGCTGTGTGTAAAACAGCCTGGCTTAAAACAGGTGCATATACAGGTCCAGACCACATGGGAGGCCGCTGCAAATACTTTACTTATATATGCTTACCATCATTCTCCCGTAAACCTTTTTGTCCCTTTGTACAGTACAAGAAAAATACATTTTAAGACATTTACAGCATTATTTTTTTTTTTCTAGCCCTGGCATGTAAACCACCTAAAGTCCCAAAGCATGGAGTCATGAAGGAGACCAACTTCACATACAGAAGCAAGGTGACTTTCAGGTATCACTGTCAGTGCTGGAAGAAAAGTCCTTTTTATTGTTGTCCTATTTAGAAAATATTACACACAAGCAGCCAGTGAAGTTACATAGAGTGATTAACATTTGTAATGTGCATTTGTGTTCTTCTCAAACAGCTGTGAGGAAGGCTATATCCTCCACGGACCAGCAGAGATCCGGTGCGAGTCCAACCTGGACTGGGATAAAGCTTCACCCAGCTGTGATCCTGTGACCTGTGACGAGCCCCCAGCTGTGGACAATGCAGTGTTCACTCTCAACGGAAAAGTTTACCTGTCAACAGTGACATATACCTGCGTAGAGGGATACAGGTAAAGAGAAAGATTTCAGCTTTAAAGTGCACACACTGTTTGGACAAAAGTATTGGGACACACATTTTATTCATTGAATTCAGATGTTTTACTCAGCCTGCCATAAATCGAGCACCTAGCATGCAGTCTGTCTTTACAAGCATTTGTAAAAGTACTGTGTAATATATCTCATACAATTCTTCCTCCTAGATCAGGAGTGTCCAGACTTTTCTTGGTATTTAGAAAAAATAATAAACAACGGGCCACAGACTAATGAATTAAATGAATAAAAAAAATAATAACCCTTCCTGAGTCCTGGGTTCGATCCCCAGGCAGGGCGGTCCGGGTCCTTTCTGTGTGGAGTTTGCATGTTCTCCCCGTGTCCGCGTGGGTTTCCTCCAGGAGCTCCTGTTTCCTCCCACAGTCCAAAAACATGCAGTCAGGTTAATTGGAGACACTGAATTGCCCTATAGGTGAATGTGTCTGTGTATGTGTGTTTGTGTGTCTGCCCTGCGATGGACTGGCCCCCCGTCCAGGGTGTTACTATGTGCCTTGCGCATATTGAAAAGCTGGGATAGGCTCAGCACCGCCCCCACCCCACCCTGATTGGATAAGCGGTTAAGAAAATGAGTGAGAGAGAGAGAGAGAGTAATTGATTACAGAACTATAAACCACACATCATTTTGATTTGAATGAGATTATTACACTAATGCAACTGTTTCCTGACAATTTAAACATACACACTTCCCCTGACTGGCCCACACAGAGCCCTGACCGTAACCCCATAAAACAGCTTTTGGGATTAACTATAACAGAAATTGTCTTCTTGTCCAACATCAGTGTCTGACATCACAAATGTTCTTTAAAACAATGAGCAAAAATTCCCACAGACACACTCCAAAATCTAAATTGCATACTGCATTGTCTGTCTGAATACTAACCACAGCACTAGTACTGCACTTATTTAACATACTATTTAGTTGTGATCAGAAAATAACGCTTTATAAACAGTACAGCTGTTTGGACTGTATTAAAATTGTCTAAATCTAGTCCATCTTATAAATGTACGTTTTTGGTCTGTCGGTCCTGGTAACTTTAATACAATGTCTATTGTAAAAACTGCTATACAAATAAATTTGACTTGACTTGACTGGAAGCAACAGTCAACATTTACGACTAGCCAGAGATTTGAATGGAAAACCATGGTTGTATTAATACTGTGTTGTTAACACCTCCTTGCTGTAAAGGCTACAGGACAAAGGAGAGCTGCACTGTGAGGCTTCTGGAAATTGGACATCTCCTGTCCCTGTGTGTACCAGAGTGGCCTGTGGTAAACCACCTCTCCTGAAGGATGCAGAAGTCAAAGGAGAAAACCTCACTGTGGGAAGTCTGGTGCACTACATCTGCAAAGAAGGGTAACAGCTCCACACAAGACATTCTTACATCTAGAGAAAAATAGTTCACAGTTTCATTTGAGGTCTTTTTAGTTTTTCAGATATATAGTGAGGGCCAAAAGTTTGAGACCACTAGTTACCATTGCTTCAGTGTCACATTTTCCTCAAGTTTAATACAATGTTTTTCATTACAAATCATATAAACAGTGTAACAATTTAAGTGAAAAGTTGAATCCTTGAAAATTTACATTTCTTAGTATTTGGTGCTACTGACAAGCAAGTAAGCACATTTGATCTGGGCATCTGATCACGACAATTCCTGTGGCTTGGTGGGTAGCACTGTCGTCTTACAGTGAGACAGTGAGATGCACAGTTTTACAATTACTGACTGTAGTCCATCTTTTTCTCTGCATGCTTTGTTAGCCCCCTTTCATACTGTTCTTTAATGATCAGGACCCCCACAGGACCACCACAGAGCAGGTATTATTTGGGTGGTGGATCATTCTCAGCACTGCAGTGACACTGACATGGTGGTGGTGTGTTAGTGTGTGTTGTACTGGTATGAGTGGATAAAACACAGCAGCGCTGGTGGAGTTTTTAAACACCTCACTGTCACTGCTGGACTGAAATTAGTCCACCAACCAAACATTTCCAGCCAACAGCGCCCATGGGCAGCGTCTTGTGAGCACTGATGAAGGTCTAGAACAGGGGTTTTCAACCTTTTTGGACATGCGCCCCCCCCCTCGTGTGCCAACCGTGAACCTTCGTCAACCACCGCTAAAAGAACGTAATTAATGTTGTGCACATTATATAATTTTGCTGATTGAAAATATTATTTTAAAAAGATAATACAGTCCGACCCCATCTGAGACGATTCTATCAGCACATTATATAAATTCGTGGTTCATTTTGCTAAATCATAAGCGGTTCTTGCTTTTTGATGTAGATGAGAGCAGAAAACGTTACTTCACAGAGCCAAGCAGAGACAAAAGTTCATCAATTACTAAGTTGGTTAGTTCGGGATCATCTGCTCTGACTGAAAACGTTTAGCTCCACAGGCAGAACGACTCTGACTCTGTGGTAATACTCAGTATAATTAAGCCTGAGCTTTTTAAGGTAAGCGAGTCACACAAAATGTTCTGTAGTAGTTGGTGTTTATTTACAACCGCAACATTCATTATAACAGTAAACACGGAGAGATGACTGAGAAAAGAAACTGACGCTGCGCTTAAAATGAATTGACTCCCGAGTCACTTATAATCGATACTGTGAACAGAGCGTCTCTCTTAAAGACACAAACACGTCCCATAACAGCGGTCGTTGCTTTTGACACCGGTTATCTTCACTGTGAGCCCTATTTTGAAGGTTTTTTTCAGACGGAACTGAATAACATTAAACGTGCGTGTGAGCGTGGTCAGTTAGAGTAATGAGATATGTCTCCCATGGGTGAAAAATGAATTGCTTTAGTTTTAGAAGTTGGTCTAGAAGATGACCAACTAAAACAGCAGCAATAGATGAGCGATCGTCTATGACTTTATATCTACAAGGTGAACCAACTACGTAGGAGTGTCTAATAGAGTGGACAGTGAGTGGACACGGTATTTAAAAACTCCAGCAGCGCTGCTGTGTCTGATCCACTCCTACCAGCACAACACACACTAACACACCACCACCATGTCAGTGTCACTGCAGTGCTGAGAATAATCCACCACCTAAATAATGCCTGCTCTGTGGTGGTCCTGTAGTGGTCCTGACCATTGAAGAACAGGGTGAAAGCAGGTTAAAAAAAAGTATGTAGAGAAAAAGATGGACTACACTCAGTAATTGTAGAGCTACAAGGTGCTCCTATATGGTAAGTGGAGCTGATAAAATGGACAGTGAGTGTAGATACAAGGAGGTGGTTTTAATGACATGGCTGACCAGTATACAGTGTATCACAAAAGTGAGTACACCCCTCACATTTCTGCAGATATTTAAGTATATCTTTTCATGGGACAACACTGACAAAATGACACTTTGACACAATGAAAAGTAGTCTGTGTGCAGCTTATATAACAGTGTAAATTTATTCTTCCCTCAAAATAACTCAATATACAGCCATTAATGTCTAAACCACCGGCAACAAAAGTGAGTACACCCCTAAGAGACTACACCCCTAAATGTCCAAATTGAGCACTGCTTGTCATTTTCCCTCCAAAATGTCATGTGATTTGTTAGTGTTACTAGGTCTCAGGTGTGCATAGGGAGCAGGTGTGTTCAATTTAGTAGTACAGCTCTCACACTCTCTCATACTGGTCACTGAAAGTTCCAACATGGCACCTCATGGCAAAGAACTCTCTGAGGATCTTAAAAGACGAATTGTTGCGCTACATGAAGATAGCCAAGGCTACAAGAAGATTGCCAACACCCTGAAACTGAGCTGCAGCACAGTGGCCAAGATCATCCAGCGTTTTAAAAGAGCAGGGTCCACTCAGAACAGACCTTGCGTTGGTCGTCCAAAGAAGCTGAGTGCACGTGCTCAGCGTCACATCCAACTGCTGTCTTTGAAAGATAGGCACAGGAGTGCTGTCAGCATTGCTGCAGAGATTGAAAAGGTGGGGGGTCAGCCTGTCAGTGCTCAGACCATACGCCGCACACTACATCAAATTGGTCTGCATGGCTGTCACCCCAGAAGGAAGCCTCTTCTGAGGTCTCTACACAAGAAAGCCCGCAAACAGTTTGCTGAAGACATGTCAACAAAGGACATGGATTACTGGAACCATGTCCTATGGTCTGATGAGACCAAGATTAATTTGTTTGGTTCAGATGGTCTTAAGCATGTGTGGCGGCAATCAGGTGAGGAGTACAAAGATAAGTGTGTCATGCCTACAGTCAAGCATGGTGGTGGGAATGCCATGGTCTGGGGCTGCATGAGTGCAGCAGGTGTTGGGGAGTTACATTTCATTGAGGGACACATGAACTCCAATATGTACTGTGAAATACTGAAGCAGAGCATGATCCCCTCCCTCCGGAAACTGGGTCGCAGGGCAGTGTTCCAGCATGATAATGACCCCAAACACACCTCTAAGACGACCACTGCTTTATTGAAGAGGCTGAGGGTAAAGGTGATGGACTGGCCAAGCATGTCTCCAGACCTAAACCCAATAGAAGATCTTTGGGGCATCCTCAAGCGGAAGGTGGAGGAGCGCAAAGTCTCGAATATCCGCCAGCTCCGTGATGTCGTCATGGAATAGTGGAAAAGCATTCCAGTGGCAACCTGTGAAGCTCTGGTAAACTCCATGCCCAGGAGAGTTAAGGCAGTTCTGGGAAATAATGGTGGCCACACAAAATATTGACACTTCAGGAACTTTCACTAAGGGGTGTACTCACTTTTGTTGCCGGTGGTTTAGACATTAATGGCTGTATATTGAGTTATTTTGAGGGAAGAATAAATTTACACTGTTATATAAGCTGCACACAGACTACTTTTCATTGTGTCAAAGTGTCATTTTGTCAGTGTTGTCCCATGAAAAGTTATACTTAAATATCTGCAGAAATGTGAGGGGTGTACTGACTTTTGTGATACACTGTATATCACTGGTGGTCTCCGAATTTTGTCCCCTTAACCTGCAGTTTGGATTCCATCTATCTGTTCTATAATAAACACATCTGTTTTCTGGTATATAATAAACACATCTGGTTTTCTGGTAACCCCATTCAGGTATACACTACTTGGTGCTGAATCTCAAGAGTGCCAGCCAAGTGGAGAGTGGAGTCGCAATTCGTCCCAGTGTGTACCTCGCTCCTGTGGACCCCCGCCACCTATTGACCATGCCCTTCCAGACACCGGACACCAGCTGTTTGGTGACACTGCTTTCTACTATTGTGATGATGGCTACACCACTGGCAACAACACCAAGTTGTTGTGCAATGCGGAGGGCAATTGGACACCACCCGAAGGACACACTATGCCACACTGTATTGCCACTTTCTGCCAACGTCCACCAGATTTACCTCATGCCATCCTGGATGTTCTGGACATTAAGAAGCCCAAGTATGCCAGTAACACAGAGGTCAGCTACAAATGCGAGGAAGGCTTTGTGCTCAATTCCACAGCGACTCTGAAATGCTTAATGGGAGGCGAGTGGTCATCTTCGGCAACGGATATCAGCTGTGTGCCTGTCAGATGCTCCAAGCCTGAGAATATTGTGAGTGGTTACATCAGTGGGACCAACTACAGCTTTGGGGCTGTGATCGCATACAGCTGTGATAAAGGCTACTACATCAGAGGGGAGAAAAGAAGGACTTGTAAAGCTGATGGAGAGTGGGGTGGGGCTTTACCCATGTGCCAACCTATTAGTTGCTCTAGTCCACCTCATTTGGCTAATGGCTACATCCAGGTAATTATGCATTTTTGTACAGCTGTGTTGTATGGCTAAAAGTATGTGGACACTAATCTAATTATTGAGTTCATGTGTTTCAGCCACACCCATTGCTAACAGGGTTATAACATCAGTTATTTTGAGGAAGGTCCTTTCCCACATGATCCTTCCCAACAGTGCCCCCTGCACACATAAAAAACATAAAGGATCTTTAGTCTCTTGACCTTGGCTGCACTGGGAGCAACTCCAGGCTCTGAAAAACTAAACCAACTCAAACCATAATGCTATCGCCACCATGTTTCACAGCTAGGATAATGTACCTCAAACACTGAGACATTTGTAGTTCAGTTTTTAGAAAGCCTTTATAGTATTGTCCAGCATACCCACAAACAGTGGTATAGCAAAAAGTATGTGGACAAGTTTGTTAGATCCATAATCCCATTTACAAATTATGGGCATTTGCCGCTCAGGTGGCTCAGCGGTAAAACACACGCTAGAACACCAGAGCTGTGATCTCGAATACATCGTATCGAGTCTCAGCTCTTCCTGCCGGCTGGGCTGATCAGCCACATTAACAACGATTGGACTGTTGTTCATACAGGGGTGGGATATTAAGCTGGATAGGGACTCTCTCATAACTGATTCAACTATGACCTCTGCTGGCTGATTGATGGCGCCTGCACAGAGACGAGGAAAGAGTGCACTGATCAGGGTGTGTCTCTCCGTACACAGTGCTGATCCGCATTGCACTCGTCAAAGTGTAGGCGACAAGATGCATACGGCTGCTGCCCATTTGTCGGAGGGGGCGTGGGTTAGCTTCGTTCTCCTCAATCAAATTATGATTTTGGTCGGCAATTGGATGTGCTAAAGTCGAGAGAAAAAGGGAGAAAATGCATAAACAAAATATTTTAAAAAAATTATGGACATTCATTTGGAGTCCATCTGGAAAAGCGTTGAAATGCATATCTTATTTTGTGCCTATTCAGTCAAAGAACATTTGTGAGGTCAGGCATAGTTGTTGGCTGAGAAAATTCTGGTTCACAATCAACATTCCAGTTTCTTCTATAGGTTCAGTAGGGTTGAGTTCAGGGCTTTGTACAAGCTCCTGAAATTCCACCACACCAGACTGATCAGAAATGTCTTTATGGACCTTGCTTTGCTGTAGTCCATCTGTTTCTCTACATATCTTTTTAACCCGCTTTTACCCTGTTCTTCGATGGTCAGGACCCCCACAGGACCACCACAGAGCAGGTATTATTTAGGTGGTGGATCATTCTCAGCACTGCAGTGACACTGACATGGTGGTGGTGTGTTAGTGTGTGTTGTGCTGGTAGGAGTGGATCAGACACAGCAGCTCTGCTGAAGTTTTTAAATACCGTGTCCACTCACTGTCCACTCTATTAGACACTCCTACCTAGTTGGTCCACCTTGTAGATGTAAAGTCAGAGACGATCGCTCATCTATTGCTGCTGTTTGAGTTGGTCATATTCTAGACCTTCATCAGTGGTCATAGGACGCTGCCCACGGGGCGATGTTGGCTGGATATTTTTGGTTGGTGGACTATTCTCAGTCCAGCAGTGACAGTGAGGAAGTGTTTAAAAACTCCAGCAGCGCTGCTGTGTCTGATCCACTCATACCAGCACAACACACACTAACACACCACCACCATGTCAGTGTCACTGCAGTGCTGAGAATGGCCCACCACCCAAATGATACCTACTCTGTAGTGGTCCTGTAGGGTCCTGACCATTAAAGAACAGCATGAAAGGCGGCTAACAAAGCATGCAGAGAAATAAATGGACTACAGTCAGTAATTGTAGAACTACAAAGTGCTTCTATATGGTAAGGGGAGCTGATAAAATGGAGGTGGTTTTAATGTTATGGCTGATCAGTGTATATACATGGTTATATTGGCCCAACTTGTGTAATATTTGTAGTAATCATAGCCTACCATAGCCGTACATGTATGCTTTGTGTGTGTATTATTGCTATTTCCTGATTTCTAAGATTACTCTATCTATTATTTCCAGGACCCCATGAGGAAAGCCAACTATGTATATCATACCAAGGTCACATATGCTTGCAATGCTGGTTTTCGGCTAAAAGGAAAACCTGACCGTATATGCATGGCCAACAAGAAATGGTCCAATATCGACCCCCCAGTTTGTGAGCTCTTGACCTGTCCAAAACCTCTCGATATACAGAACGGACACTACCGTGGCTCTCTATTTGTAGTAGGAAGTAAGGTGGAGTACATCTGTGATGAGGGTTATGAACTAACCGGAGATGCCGTTTGGACCTGTTTAAAATATGAAAAATGGGACAAGACAGTAACTCCTTACTGTTCTCCAGTTCAGTGTCTGGAGCCACCACTGGAGGAAAACCATCTAGTGCTGCGAAGCTTGGATTCAACCACAGGCACTGTGGAACTGTCCTGTGAGGACGGGTACGTTCTTCATGGAGCAAGGACTCTTCGTTGTACCCTGTCCAGGGAATGGAATGACACCTTTCCGGTCTGCAAGCAGGTGTCTTGTGGACAACCACCAGAGGTTTCCTTTGGAGATCCATCATCACAATCTACCTATTTTGGTAGTGTTGTTACGTACTCCTGCATGGCTGGATTTACCCTTCGGAAAGAAGCTTCTGTACGCTGTCTGGCAGATGGACAGTGGAGCTTGCCATATCCAGAATGCATTCCTGTAGAGTGTCCACATCCAGAGGAAATACAGAATGGTATAGTGGATGTGCAGGGTCTGATGTATCTTAGCACTGCCCTGTATAGTTGTAAGCCTGGGTATGAACTAGTGGGCAACTCAACTGTTCTATGTGGTCAGAATGGCCTCTGGATTGGAGGGGTACCTTTTTGTCGACCAGTCGAGTGTCTGCCACCTACGGAGATTCCCAATGGCTCTGCCAAGTATTCACAACTCCAGTTTAGCAGGTCTGTTACTTATACCTGTCAACGAGGATATAGACTAGAAGGTCCAGAGACACTGACTTGCCAGGAAAATGGTAAATGGGACAACAAGGTTCCATCCTGCAAACAAATCTACTGCTCACCTCCTACACCAATTGACAATGGCTTTGTTGAAGGCCGGGATCATAAGTTTGGTGCCATTATTTTCTACAGTTGCTTCCCAGGCTTCTTGCTTGTGGGTCAGAACCACCTTACATGTGAGGAACATGGCTGGTCAACTTCAGTACCTACCTGCACTCCGACAGACTGTGGCCTCCCTCCACATATTGACTTTGGAGATTATTTTAAGATCCAAGATCCATCGTCTGAGTTGTCTGAAGGAGACACTAAACTCGCCAAGATCCCTTCACCAGCAGATACTAGCTTCTTGCATGGAACCATGGTCCAGTATCACTGCCATGCAGGGTATGAAACGAATGGTGTTGTTACCTTAGTGTGCCAAGAGGATGGCAAATGGAACGGGACAGCTCCTGTGTGTGTACCCGCTAAATGTGAGACTCCGCCTGCTCCTGATCATGGATCAACCACAGTAACAGATACTGCACTTGGCAGATTAGTGGAATATAGCTGTGATGAAGGGTACGAGCTGGATGGTCCAACAATGCAACAGTGTGTCTCTGAACGCCAATGGAGTAATGATGCTCCCCAATGTGTTCCTGTAGACTGTGGTGACCCAGGAGGTATTGCTAACGGTGAGGTCATTGGGAAGTACTTTCACTTCAAGGGAGTGATTCACTATGAATGCCATGCTGGTTTTGTACTGGAAGGTTTGGAAAACAGAACATGCCAGATGGATGGGAAATGGGATGGCAAAGCACCTTGGTGCAGGGCGGTGTCTTGCGGACGTCCTGTGGTCTCCAAAGATGTTTTAATGAAAGGAGATGATTACACCTTTGGCAAGCGCATACTCTTTAGCTGCAATACAGGGTTCATCCTGCAGGGCACACACACCAGTGTTTGCCTTGCTAATGGCACCTGGAGTGAAAGTGCTCCCAGGTGCCTCCCAATTAACTGTGGTCGACCCCCTATCATCAAGAACGGACATGTCACAGGAACAAATTATGGGTATAATGGCAAGGTGAATTATAAATGTAATGTAGGCTATACGTTGACAGGAAACCCCACACTTGTCTGTGGAAGTGATGGACTTTGGGACTATCCTCCTCCACGATGCGACGTAGTTACATGCGACCCACCTGAGGACATCAGTCATGGCTTTGTGAACGGCTCCAGTTTCAATTTTGAGGATGTTGTGGAGTATATTTGTTTCCCTGGCTATGATATAGTCGGCAGTTCGACTCTACGCTGCGCAGCAGACGCCACCTGGATCGGAAAAGTGCCACAATGCCAATCCTGCATGTGCAAGGCTCCGGTACTGAAGTTTGGAGCCGTGCTTGGGCGTGATCACACCTGTGGGACTAGCGTCTGGTTCCGGTGTGATGAAGGCTACAAAGTCCTTGGACCCACCGAGGCCATGTGCGACAAGGGTGGAGTATGGAGTCCAGGAGTACCTATTTGCAGCAGAGGCAGATGTACCACACCACCTCCCACCGTACCCAATGCTGTTTTGCTAGGTGGTGCAGCTACACTCGATACAGTCACCTATGGATGCAGACCAGGATTCCAGTTGCGTGGCAACCCATATCTGTCTTGTGGAAGGTTGGGTAGGTGGGGAGTGCCAAGTCTACAGTGCGAGCCTGTGTCCTGTGGAAGGCCCCCTCATGTCCCATACTCCGAGATTGTAGGATCTGCTTTTACATATGGCAGCAAGGCACAATACAGGTAAAATAATCATTATATTTACTGGTTAATGTTCTAGTTTATTAAATCTTTATTGTTTAGTGGTTTCATCTGTTCTCTTTGTTTTAGGTGTGCAAAAGGGTACCAGGTGGTCACACAGTCAGACTCCATCAGCTGTCAGAGTGATGGCACTTGGTCCAAACAAAGTGTGAGGTGTGAACCAATACCATGCAGTCTTTCTTCCAACCTAACTCATGTTGTGGTCTCAGGGGCACAGCTTACACCTGTCGGAGGCATCGTCACAGTATCCTGCATGCCAGGATTTTATCTTGAGGGACCAGGACTGTCAGAATGCGAGGTATACCCTGAATGTTGAGTATTGAGATTTTACAGTAAAGTAATGATTTAGATAGTTAGTTAATTTATTTCACGTTTAGATTACGTCTGCAAAAGGTGAAATGGTCCCAAAATTGCTTTCAGCAGTATCATGATAAAGGTTTTGTGGGAGATTATATATATTAATTATTAGTTGATGTAGTTTTTTGGTAGATGGTCTCCAGCATTCTCCTCTAACTCATGCCTGCCTGTCATCTGTGAGAAGCCAACGCCCATTGTTCATGGTTACATTAAAGGCGAGAGCTACAGTTATGGGGAAATGGTTACGTACACCTGTATGCCAGGCTTTGAACTGCAGGTATGTGTATAAGATTTTGACATTTATATTACTGTATTATTATATATAATAAGCAAGCTTCATGATGCTGTAAACAACCAGCTGACAGAACATCCGGACGGAATTGTTATTGTGGCAGGGGACTTTAACCACGCAGACCTGAAGTCGGTCATGCCGAAACTTCATAAATGTGTGCATTTTCCCACGAGAGAAAGAAACATTCTGATCAGGTGTACATAAACATTCCACATGCATACAAAGCCGAAGCATCTGCACACCTCGGACTTTCGGACCACATCACCTTGAACCTGACCCCAGTGTACAAACCTTTGATCTGCAGGACACGACCAACAATCAAAACTGTACAGGTGTGGAGTGAGGATACAACCTCAATACTGCAGGACTGTTTTGATAACACAGATTGGGATTTGTTTGCACAGGGGGCAGATTTGGAGGAATATGCATCATCAGTCATGGGGTACATTAACTTTTGCACTGAGAATGCTTTCACAACAAAAACATTTACATTTACATTTACATTTTCAGCATTTAGCAGACGCTTTTATCCAAAGCGACTTACACAATGAGCTGAACACGATGAGCAATTGAGGGTTAAGGGCCTTGCTCAGGGACCCAACAGTGGCAACTTGGTGGTGGCGGGGCTTGAACCGGCAACCTTCTGTTTACTAGTCCAGTCCCTTAACCACTGAGCTATCACTGGCCCTGTAAAAACAATAAAAGTGTTTCCTAATCAGAAGCCATGGTTAAACAGGAACGTACAGACTCTGATTAAAAGACGTGATACAGCATTCAGGACTGGAGACAGACATGCTTATTCAATAGCTCGAAGGAACCTCAAAAAAGGCATTAAGGAGGCCAAACGCAGATACAAACAGCGTATTGAGGAGCACTTCGAGAACAACAACCCCCGCAGCATGTGGAATGGAATTAAAACACTGACGGACTACAAGACCAACACCCTGCAGGACAGTAATGACACCAGTCTACCTGATGTGTTAAATCAGTTCTTCGCTCGCTTTGATCAGCAAAACAGCGGACTTGCCCCTCACATCACACCACCTGTTGAGGAGCAGACACTGGTTCTAAAGTGTCATCAGGTGAGAACCACCCTGCAGAGAGTGGACCCCAACAAAGCAGCGGGCCCAGATGGAGTTTCTGGAAGGACACTAAAGGTCTGTGCCAACTAACTAGCTGAGGTTTTTACAAACATATTTAACCTCTCGCTAAAACAAGCTGCCGTCCCGACGTGCTTTAAAACCTCCACAGTCATACCAGTTCCCAAAAAGTCTGCAGTGAAATGCCTTAATGACTATCGACCAGTGGCACTAACACCGGTAGTCATGAAGTGCTTTGAGAGACTGGTTCTTTCACATATCAGAGGCATCATACCCCCGGATTTGGATCAACATCAGTTTGCATATAGAACAAACAGATCCACTGAAGATGCTGTCTCCATGGCACTTCACACCACACTGTCACATCTGGAACAGTCTAACACGTACGTGAGGATGTTATTTGTGGACTTTAGCTCTGCGTTCAACACCGTAATTCCTCACAAACTGGTCAAGAAATTGGGGTGCTTGGGCCTGGACAGTTCCATCTGCTCCTGGGTTTTGGACTTTCTCACGGACAGACCACAACGTGTCAGGATAGGACATCACACCTCCTCCACTCTGATCCTGAACACCGGTACCCCGCAGGGCTGCGTGCTGAGCCCCATGCTCTTCACCCTGTTCACGCACGACTGCACCCCAATCCACACCTCCAACACGATAATTACATTTGCTGACGACACCACAATTGTTGGCCTAATTACAGATGGTGATGAATGTGCCTACAGGGACGAGGTGAAATGTCTGGGTGAATGGTGCAAAGTCAATGACCTAGTACTTAACACCTCCAAGACAAAGGAGATCATCGTGGACTTCAGGAGAACAAAGAGGTCAGAACATCATCCCCTTCACATCTCTGGAAAAGTAGTGGAACGTGTGGAGAGTGTGAAATTCCTTGGGGTCCACATATCCAACAATCTAACATGGACACAGAACACCTCGTACCTGAATATGAGAGCACATCAAAGACTCTATTTCCTGAGAAAGCTAAAACAAGCTTAGCTTCCTCAAAAACTCCTGGTGAACTTCTAACGCAGCACCAACGAGAGCGTCCTCACCAACTGCATGACTGTGTGGTACTCCAGCTGCACAGCCTCAGAGAGGAAGGACCTACATCGGGTGGTCAGAGCGGCGGAACGTATCATCGGGACCGAACTCCCCAACTTGGACAGTGTTTACAACAGCCGTTTACAGAACAAGGCCGACAGCATCAGTAAGGATGCAACACACCCTGGGAACTATCTGTTCTCTCTGCTACCATCTGGGAGGCGGTACAGAGCTATTCGTGCACACACGAACAGACTGAGAAACAGCTTTTTTCCAAGAGCTGTGGCCTCCATCACCCCTCCCAACACCTCATAGACTGTGAACTTGAACATTGCGTATTTGCACATCTTCATACAACCATTCTCTCACTCAACATAAATCATTTCTGAAACTGAACTGGTATCTCCACACAGCACAGTCACTTTACATATTCATATTCACCCATATTTTATTATATTATTTATCTTGAAATCCATACTTTAGATTGTACTGGTTATTGTGTAAATATCCATATGCTTATGTAAATATGTTTGCCTCTTTTAAATAACCATATGCTTATGTAAATACTTTGCTTCTTCTTTTTATCTTTCGGAGAGTGTCTAACTAAATTTCGTTGTATGCAAGTATAATGACAATAAAGGTTCTTCTTCTTCTTCTATAAGTATCCCTGGGGCCATGACCCTGTCAATTATGATGTAAAAATAAAGATAGCTGGTATAGAACAACAAGTACACAAACTGAAAATATTTCACTTTTTAATTCTTTACAATAGGGTGACCAGGTCCAAATTTGTCAAGGAGACAAAACTTGGAGTGGGACTCAACCTTTGTGTGTTGGTAAGCCTATGTTTTCTTTTTCATGATTAATACATTAGCCTTTAAAAAGCACATAGGAATGGTTTAAGGATCATGACAAAGAGTTCAAAGTGTTGAGTTGGCATCCAAAACCCCCAGATCTCAATCTAATTGAGCATCTGTGGTTTGTACAAACAAGTACGATACATGGAAACCCCACCTTGCAACTTACAGGACTTGAAGGATCTGGTCTGGTGTCAGATACCACAGGCCACCTTCAGAGGTCTTGTGGAGTCCATGCCTCAACAGGTCATAGCTGTTTTGTAAGCATGAGGCATACCGACGTAATATTAGACAAGTGGTTTTAGTGTTCTGACTGATAGTTATTATGAAGTGTTAAGTTTTATGCAGTTTTGTTTTATTAATGTATTAATTATTTATTTACATTATATTATGTTTTTTTGTCAAATTGGCTTTTAATTAGCAATTTTTATAGTTTAGTTACATGTTTATAAAAGTACTAAAAGTACTAAGATGAACGTTATTACTTTACTTTAATTAAACAAATTATTTAATGGACCAAATGAAAAGTAAGAGGCAACTGCTGGTGGGTCTAGTTTCCCCAAAATCACTAGTCGCACTGCAGTAACACACCCTAGACAGTATTCCAATGCAATGGCAAAGCTTCGGCCAGTCATCACCCCTCTTCACATTTCAAAGGTACTGGAATAGCGTAATTTCCCACTTTGCCACCTGAGTGCCCACAACAGATATTTACATTCTAAAATATTTTCTGTTCACATGTAGCAGCAGCATTCATATGCAGCATCTGTTCTTGTATCAGGTATATTTTATTTACAGAACAAAAACACAGAATAAATCCCTAGTTGATAAACATTATATTTTCCTATTGGTTGCTATAGAAATACAATGTAAGGAGAAAAGTATTTGGATATCTGACCATAGGCATTTTGGACAATTATTTCCAAAAACATGGGCAATAATATGGAGGGGCACATTCATGCCTGAACTATTGCCACATAATTATAAGCATATAATTTAATGTATTTATTTTATTTAATTCTAAGAAGGGGTTGTTGATTCATAAACTCTGCTCAAACTTTATTTTCAGAAATTGCGTGTGGTCCTCCACCAGTTGTAGAGAATGCTGTTTCTATATCAACCAGTGAGTCGTATCAGAGTAACGTCTCTTATGTCTGTAACTCGGGATTGATCCTGATTGGCTTACAGAACCTCACCTGTCAGTCTGATGGAACGTGGAGTTCACCTGCACCGACCTGTGAGGGTAAAAAAGTTTAATTACAGATACTTTATACAAACCCAATGCCAAAAAGTGAAATGCAGACATAAAATATCATACATAATGAGCAAGTACTCTTTGACTATGTACAAACAGTACATTTCTAAAAAATCTCTTAACCTTTTAGTCATGTTATGTACTGTAGACTGTAAAATGGTGCATTGAAGACTATTGTTTTGCTATGTATTAAACACAGTTTGGAACTGCAGTGTAGTCAACCTTCCTCTATTTATTTGTTTCCTTAGCCCCAAAAGGATGTGAAGGACCTTCAGAGTTGTTAAATGGGAGAGTGCAGGAGCACAGCCTAGCCAGTGGAAAAGCTCTTGAGTTTTTCTGTGACAGAGGCTATACTCTGCAGGGAGAGTCTGTTGTTGTCTGCATAGGAAATGGCTCATGGAGCTCACCGTTTCCTACCTGTACACGTGAGTTCATCAGTCAGATTTCTCTCTATGCACAGAATACTGTTAATTACAAGAATAGTAATTACTGTTTGTTAATAAATGTAGCCCTGGTATTGTCTTGCTGAATATAAGACAATGGTACCTTTATACTTAAGCAAATCACCCCAATACCATAACAGATGTTTCGGCAGTTTTCACTGATAACAGTCTGGATGATCCTCTTCGTCTTTGGCACAGAGAACTTAATGTCTGTTTCTCCTAAAAAACAATCTGAAACATGGACTCATATAAAATATTTCTACTGTTTTTTTGGTCCATCTAAGATGACCAAAGCAAATAACTTTCTGCCGAATGATTAATGACAATGGTTTTCTGAAGTACTTCCAAATCAATGTTGCCATATTTAACACAGTAGCATGACAGTTTTCTTATGCAATGCCATACGTGAGCTCAAAAGTCATGCATATTCAACAGTGGATTCTGGCCTTGCCCTACACAGACTGAATCTTTTCACAATATTGTGTATGGTATAGGGTGAAAGACCTTAATTATTTAAAATCTTGCATTCAGAAATGTACTTTTTAAATGTATTGACAATTCTTGCCAGGACTGAGCCTTCTTTTAAACCCAATCATAATACCCACACCTGTTACCAGTTCACCTTATTTAACTGTGGAATGTTTCAAAATGTTGTAACTATAAAGTTTTTACTGTTATTTTCACTGTTTAAAGTCACATTAAAATTTTGGTCATACAAAATATACTAAGTAGTGCAGGTAGTTATCTATACATTGTAAATGCTAAAAGTCTTGCTATGGTGGATATGGAATTTTTGCCATGAAGACACCTTGAAGTACTAAGTTTGCAACATGGTCAGATTACTCAACTTTGCCTTGTTACATCTTGTACATAGGCAGCATTTTTCCATTTTAAAACTCACATCAGCACATCCCTTCCAGTATGTCCCGCTGTCAGTGTGAAGCCACCACCAAAATTCAGCTTAGGTTAGTATAACATTTAAGTGGTTTTGTCCTGAGCTAATATTTAGTCAATAACAGCTAAATATTTACATCCGCTCACCAGCCAGGTCATTGGGTTTGCCTATCTTGTATGTACATTGGCATTAGTGTTCATAAGTGTGTTACTAATCTGCTAATGTTGTTAACACTGCTATGTTTACTTAAATCCACTTAAATGCTAATTTATTTGCTATAAAAACTTTTAATATTCTAAAGTTTTAGTAATTTTTTCATCCATCTGCAGCCAAGTCATGCCCACCTCCTCCAGGATGGACTGGAAACAGTGTAAACATCACACACTTTCTAGTGGGTCAGACAGTGCCAGTTAATTGCCCTAAAGGTCAGCAGGTCAAGGGGCAGCAGGGCCAAAGCACTGCCAACATAACATGTCGAAGTGACCAGACCTGGATTCCAATCAGCGCAGTTTGTGAGAGTAAGTTAACCTTTTCTGGTAATGATATTACACCAACCTACCACTAACATGTTCCTTGTAAGGGGTAGAGTGAGTAAAAGACTTACTTAAGTGGAAGAACTGTCAATACAAAACAGTTGCTCAGGTCAAAAGGAAAAACCTTATTTAAATAAGTGCTTCAAGAAGGTGTCTAGTGAAAAGAGAATTTTGTTTTAAATCAAGCAGTTGCGATAAAGACATCAAATGTTTGAAAGTTATTGTAACGGTCGTTAAGATATTTCGTGGGATTTGTTGTGCGCCGCAGTTTAAACTACATTTCCCATGGAACACCGCGCTGATCAGCGAGCACTCGCATCACCTGGACAGAGCGTTTCACTGAAGTCGTTTCGTCATTTTGTAGGCCACGCCATGTTGTTATGCCCATATTTGGTAGCCCGGGTCTAAGAGAAATTTTGAATAGGAAAAATTAATAGAGATTTCGCAAATTGCCTCTCTCGCATCCTGTAGTCGCTCGTTCCGTTGATTTGATTGGTGTAGTTCAGTGACGTCTAATTAATGCGCAGTAGCATTAGCTTTCGTGTAGCATTATTAGTATTAGGACCCTTTAACAACCTCATAATTCAGAGGATCCAGTGATGTACAGGAGAAAAATGTACACAGGACAAAACATACAGGGTTCTGAACATGTTTATTTAGCACAGGATGCGTTGGAGTCGATTTTTTAAAAACCCCATTCATTTTTCCCATAGGAAATCTGAGTTAGACCCGGGTCTCCAAATATGGGCATAACGAGGACTACAGAATGACGCACGACTTCAGTGGTCTATATTAGTCAAGTCAAGTCAAGTCAACTTTATTTATATAGCGCTTTTTACAATATACATTGTCTCAAAGCAACTTTACAAAATCCTGGACCAACAGATACAAAAACCCCTGTTGAGCAAGCCGAGGGCGACTGAATTAGCATGAATTCAGAGTCTGTGATTTAGCATGTACTGTATGCTATCAGGTATTCCAGAATCAGGTATTTTTATCTAAAGAAAAAGAGAGAAGAACGCCTTTAAGAATCTGTCTGTAATAAACTAAGAGAATCTAGAGTTTATTTTGAATGTGAGCAGTGTTGCTCTATTCACGTTCACTTAGATTTAGAGTAATATCATATTTCAGATTAGTTCTTCAGCACGCCGTTATATACTTTTTTGTGAGCAGCGTGGTCGGTTTTTCCCAAGCCCAATCGCTCATTTAGATTTAATAAGTGTATTTTTAGCAAGAGAGTGAGTGTGTTTGTACAGAATCATAGACAGGAGATTCTTTCTTCTAAACCGTCGATATAGTTTAGCGAATTCAGCACAACGCTTTCGTTTGACGATTAATTAAAGTAACACAAGCAATCACTCACTAGTTCGTTTTGTTTGCACTTTGAGTTGAAACCCCTTGGTGGTGATTATTAGATGATATTATTAGACTGAAAAAGGCCTTAATTTTTAATATTCATCATTTTCTTACAGCTATACCTTATGGTATAATAGCGTCTTTACCTCAGTTAAAACAACTTCATACAATTTATCATAAAATAATAAATGTCTTAGTGGGTGAAAATCATTTACATATACTGCATTAGCAGACGTTTTTATCCAAAGTGACTTACAGTACTGTGACAGTATACAGTCTAAACAATTAAGGGTTAAGGGCCTTGCTCAAGAGCCCAACAGTGGCAACCTGGCAGTGGTGGGGCTTGAACCAGTGACCTTTCTATTACTAGTCCTGTACGTTAACCTGTAGACTACAACTGCCAATATATATGTTTCCATTTTCGACAATTACAAGACACTTGAATCTAAAGTGACTTACAGTATACAGTCCAAGCAAATGAGGGTTAAGGGCCTTGCTTAAGAGCCCAACAGTGATAACCTGGCAGTGGTGGGGCTTGAACCAGTTAAGTTTTGATTACATTAACCGCTAGACTCCAACTGCCAATATATATGTTTCCATTTTCTGCAATTACCAGACACTTTTATTTAAAGCGACTTACAGTATACAGTCCATGCAGATGGTTAAGGGCCTTGCTCAAGGGCCCAACAGTGGAAGCCTGTCAGGGGTGGGGTTTGAACTGGCAACCTTCTGATTACCAATCCAGTACCTTAACCGCTAGGCTACAACTTCTCTAGATAATTACTTTTAAAACCAACCATTAATGTGTCTTACTTTAGTTTCTTTTTTATGTTTTCTTATTATTGTAATACCCCCCTTCCCAAATTAAATGACTCCAATTGAAATGGTACACAAAGTGCACTGTGTTAAATGTTTGTAATATAAAAAAGTTCATGACCCTACTTACACTAATAAGTGTAAAAGAGCATTTCAGATTTTTTTTCTCACATTTAAAAACGTACTTTATTCTCTCAAAATCTCTTAATGTTGGGAAGGAGGCTGTCTGTAACATAATTCCCTGGTCTGTGTCACTGACTAGTAGAATGATTTGTAATTTTTTGTTGTTGTTGCTTCCATGTACGTGTTTTATGAAGGTATTTAAGAAGAATTCACCACAGAAAACACCACATCTTCAACACCTACTGTGCATGCACCAAGCATTAGCCAGCAGAGGTCACAAACATTCAAATAATGAACTAAAATCAGGTCTAAAACCTTTTCGTGGTGTAGAGCTGCAGGAAAACATTTGTTTGTTTGTTGAATTGGATTATAACGTCATGTTTTACACTTTGGTTACATTCATGACAGACATGGTAGTTACTCATTACACAAGGTTCATCAGTTCACAAGTTTATATCTAACACAGTCATGGACAATTTAGTATCAACAACTCACCTCACTTGCATGTCTTTGGACTGTGGGAGGAAACCAGAGCTCCCGGAGGAAACCCACGCGGACACGGGGAGAACATGCAAACTCCTCACAGAAAGGACCCGGACCGAGCCGCCTGGGGATCGAACCCAGGACCTTCTAGCTGTGAGGCGACAGTGCTACCCACTTAGCCACCGTGCCACCCGAAAACATTTGTAAATATATGCATTGTGCAACACAAAGTTCTATTTCTCATATCTGTTGTAATACTATAACGAATCATTTCCAGTTTAAGCTAAACATATATGTCATTTCCTAAGACAGGTGTTATAAATAATCATAGGAGCTGAAAGATGTAGGTGGTAGCAATGCTCTGCCCTAGTGTAGTTTAATTTTAAAACACCTTAGACAAAAACATGTAGGGCTACATTTCTACAGAGCATTTGTACAGACATGGACCTTCTTCCACAGTTTGTTTCCAAATTAAGAAAGTCAGCGCTGCTGTTGCTCTGCTTTAAATTGTGTTTTGCGAAATTCACACAGTGGGATATTGCAGTTGTATGGAACATGTATGTCATGGCAAAATTACCACTATATGGCCATAAATATATGGCATCCCTGCTGAGCCACATTGATTGTACCAGGTGGTGTGCCTGCACAGATCCCTGACCTCAATCCCATTAAACACCACTGGGATTAACTGAATGGTCAATTGCCAGCCAGGTCTTCTCGTCCAGCATCTGTGTCTGGCCTCACAGAGTCGAGTCTATTATTTGATTCCAACCTTTTAAAAAAGAAGGTGAAATCAATTATGCTCAAATATGTAAGATTTTAAATGATAAAGAAAATCTTGGTCTGGCCAGTAGCCACATATGGATGTGAAGCTTGGTAACTAAAGAAAGACACATTCAAGCTTTTGAGAACAAGTGCATCAGAAAATCTCATGGAGGGAGATGATGGCCACTGAGAAGATATATGAGGCAGCCAGAAAAGAAAAGCAGCTACTTTACCACATTACATGAGGCACTACATTGAAGACAGTGTTATGACAGAACCTGTGGAAGGCCTCTTCAAGATGTTGAAGACCAAGAATAAGTAGAATTGACAACATCACGATGTGGACTGCATTATCAGGGCTAGTCTGCTACAAGTGACATAATACAGAAAGCACTGGAGAAAGAGGACCCATCTGTGCAGCCAATTATTGCAACTGCATTTTATGGGTAGCTGGATTATCCTTTCATGTCCAAAGTTTCAGTATTTAAATAATGCATTACACCAAGTTATATTTGATTACTGTACAAATTCAGCAGTCTGTGACACCTTCTTTGTGTTTTATAACCTTCTAAATGTGTCTGGAACTCTTCTTCTCTAACCGGCTGGCCCAATTTATCTCCACCCTACACAGGGGTGTCATGTGGCCCTCCTCTCCACGTAGCTAATGGAGTGGTCCGTGGGGCTGTGTTCCAGCTCAGTGACGCGGCAGTGTACTCGTGCTTCCCAGGCTACTTCATGGAAGGCCAAAGCAGGAGTGTGTGCTTAGAGAATGGCACATGGACTGCACCCCCTTCCTGCAGAGGTAGCTCAAGTGTATGCCCGCACCGGCCTGACCGTATAAGCTTTTTCTTTTCTGAGCACCTGTTACTGTTCTCAACTCTGCTTGGAAATCAAATTTAGCATCAGTGACTTGAACAGGTATTGAATGATGTCTGCTTTCACACCTGTTGGGTTACGCAACAGTAATAAAGGGTTTGTGCGCCTGATCAGCCTGTATGTACATATTCTTCAGCACATACACTTTTCAGCCATAACATTAAAACCACCTCCTTATTTCTACATTCACTGTCCATCTTATCAGCTTCACTTACCATATAGAAGCACTTTGTAGTTCTACAATTACTGACTGTAGTCCATCTGTTTCTCTACATGCTTTTTTAGCCCCCTTTCTTGCTGGTCAGGACCCCCCGACCACCACAGAGTAGGTATTATTTAGGTGGTGGATCATTCTGAGCATTGCAGTGACACTGACATGGTGGTGGTGTGTTAGTGTGTGTTGTGCTGGTATGAGTGGATAAGACACAGCAGCGCTACTGGAATTTTTAAATACCGTGTCCACTCACTGTCCACTCTATTAGACACTCCTACCTAGTTGTTCCACCTTGTAGATGTAAAGTCAGAGATGATCGCTCATCTATTGCTGCTGTTTGAGTTGGTCATCTTCTAGACCTTCATCAGTGGTCACAGGACGCTGCCCACGGGGCACTGTTGGCTGGATATATTTTTGGTTGGTGGACTATTCCCAGTCCAGCAGTGACAGTGAGGTGTTTAAAAACATTAGCATTGCTGTGTCTTATTCACTCATACCAGCACAACACGCACTAACACACCACCACCATGTCAGTGTCACTGCAGTGCTGAGAATGACCCACCACCCAAGTAATACCTACTCTGTAGTGGTCCTTGGAGAGTCCTGACCATTGAAGAACAGCATGAAAGGGGGCTAACAAAGCATGCAGAGAAACAGATGGACTACAGGCAGTAATTGTAGAACTACAAAGTGCTCCTATATGGTAAGTGGAGCTGATAAAATGGACAGTGAGTGTAGAAACAAGGAGGTGGTTTTAATGTTATGGCTGATCAGTGTATGGTTGATAACACTGCAGTAGCCTTTGTGCTGTTTACTTATCGCTTACTCATTTAACATGCATGTTTGCACTGGCAGCTTATCAGTTACTTTTGGTCTGACACCAAGCTATTAAAGTTTTGTTTTAATTTTTGAGGGGACTGTGCATTGGCTGACAGCATTTACTTACGAGCATGACTTTTACATACACTAATAAATGTTGGTTTTTTGCTTAATCTGCTCTAAGCTAAGCAAATTCTTGGTTTTGCCTTTTTACTGTTACAGTAAGTTTTTGTGTGTAATGAAAAGTAAATTATTACTTTTTGCCGTTGAGATAAAAGTTTACATACATGGGACGTGTGTCTTGGCAAAATTTGGTTTCTTCTAGAAGTTTGCTGTGAATTTTCTGAACTTACACTGGGTTGAAGTATACATTAAACAGGGCGCTCGGGTGGCGCAGCGGTAAAACAAGCTAGCACACCAGTACTCTATCTTGAACTTGCAAGTTTGACTCTCAGCTCTGCTACAGGCAGGTCAGGCGCCTATACAGACAATGATTGGGTCAGCCGGGGATGGGATTGCCGGAGGGCTGTCAGCAACAGTAGAAAAGGTTGTGTAATGAGATCATGTGATATCACATGACACATTGTTCCTTTGCCAAGGTCAGTATGAATACCCAAACTGTCACCTTATGTTAAGAGAATTGTCCAGATGGTGAGCAGTAATCCAGGAAACACCAAAAAAAACACATCTGCCTGGATTACCTGTACAAGTCAGGTGCTTCTCTCTTTCATTGCAGTAAGCAGTAAGCCCATGCTGTAATCAAGCTTGCTTTGCCTGTCTTCTAGCAGCTTTACATTCATGGCAGACCTGTTTTGTGCTTCGTGGATTATCTGACCATGCTAACAAATGTGCTGTCAGCGTACAATAACATTAAGGGTTTTCTCTCTGACCTTAGCAAGAGACCACTGTTCTAAATAAATAAAAAAATGGGCACACATGAACAATGATTGGCTTGTTGTTCAGATTTGGGCGGGACTAACCTGGATGGGGTCTCTCTCCCATGACTGGTGCAGTTACGACCTCTGCTGGCTGATTGATGGCACCTGCACAGAGATGAGAAAAGAGTGCTCTCAGGGTGTGACCTCTCTGTACACAATGCTGAGCTGCACTTCACCCCCCCCCCCCCCCCCCCCCCAAAAAAAAAAAAAAACCCGGCTAAAAAACCTCTCGCACACACCAAAGGATATGGGTGATAACAGAACTTTTAGGAGCTGCTAACTGATAGATTTATGTTCCCTACATAGTGCACTAGATAGTGTATTACATAATTAATTATGTTCCCTACATAGTGCACTAAATTGTATATTAGATAACGGATTTAGTTCCCTACATAGTGCACTAGACAGTATATTAGACAATTGATTTATGCTCCCTACACAGTGCGCTAGATTGTATATCAGATAACGGATTTAATACGCGATCGGGGGAAAAAGTCTGTGTCGCCTGCGTGCGCGTTTGTGTCGCTCTTGGCCACTCGTTCTAGATTCCGGGAGATTTTATCTGACTTGCGGGCATCAGGGAGCCGCTATGTATACTTCCGGGAGACTTGGGATGTCTGCATGCTGCCCACGTGTCAGAGGGGGCGTGGGTTAGCTTCGTTCTCCTCAGTCAGAGCAGGGATCGGCATCGGTCAAGAGAAAGCATGACGCAATCGGGCAGTTGGACGCACTGAAAGGGAGAAAAAGGGGAGAAAATGCATAAACAAAAAAAATATATATGAAAAAAATGGGCACAGAGGAGTAGTCATTATCACAAATGATGTATTGGTAGATGATATAAAATTACATTTTAGAAAATCTACATCACCTATTTAATATTCTTAGTTATGGTGTGTGTATATATTAGACACAGGACGCTTGGCTAACCCACCACCTCCGAGGGCCATGTTATAATCTTAGCAGTTGCTTTTGGCTGTCTGGGCATCTACACAGACAGGATTGGCTATGTGTGGGAGTGATGGGGTGGCCAAAACTCTGCACTGAATTGGTGTCCTGTCAGGGGTGTTTTTATTTTTGAGCCAAGTGTCGGCCGAATGGCGATGGTTGAAAGAGTAACTTATCTGACATGGTAGATTTATAGAAAACCTACAATGAATTTGCTAATTGGTGTAAACTGTGTATTATCAGGATTTATTCACAAAAACACATAACTGAAATAACGTAAATCCCGAGACCGCCATGACATACAAGTTCCATACAACTGTATGTAAACTGTTAAACTCAAATCTCAAATGTAATATTATAACTGCAGAACTAGTGCACTTAGTGTGTCTGTGTGTGTGTGTGTGTTTCTTTCTGTGTTTTCTGCAGCCACGTGTTGGCTACAGTGTCAGAATGGAGGTGTGTGTCAGAGACCAAATATATGCTCCTGTCCAGAGGGCTGGATGGGTCGCCTTTGTGAGGAACGTAAGTTTTACACACAGGTACACGCATGCCAAAATTCCACCCTTTGATCCACAGTATTTTAAATTGCTTAGGAACGTCTGTATACAGTAAATCTATTAATATAAAGGCAGGTACAACTATACAGTGGTTTGAGATAAATTAGGAGATAGAAAAAGCTAATGACTAGAGAAGAAAGACTGAGTGTGAGAGATACAATATGATAGAAAAAGTGATTAATTCTAAACATTCCTCTTAAATTCAACTAATGTTTTTCTAATTAAATAGACAATACATTTTCACAAACACTCCATTATATCCCACCTGACTTCCTACCGTGCTTTATGCTGTGTTACAGCCATCTGCATCCTGCCGTGTCTGAACGGAGGGCGCTGTGTAGCTCCATACCAATGCAAGTGTCCAGCAGGTTGGACCGGCACAAGATGCCACACTGGTAAGTGTGTGTGTGCTACTATACGATTCTGCAGCTCGAAACTGAGCTGTTGCTGGCTTATGATAGTCAGTGCTGGTTTTGTGTTCAAAACACAACAAATTCAGGTCATAATTAGATTAACAAATTAGATTAGATTCAACTTTGTCATTGTGCAGAGTAAACAAGTACAAAGCCAACGAAATGCAGTAGCACCTAACCAGAAGTGACCAGATAGATGAACAAAGGAGACATATAAGAATATTAAGAATATTAAACAGATGATGATGATGATTGTACAGTGTATAGACTAATATGTATTTAGCAAAAAAGAATCGGCAAAAAGCAGTATTTATTTTTTCAAATCGCAACACATACTAATCACCACCAAGATCTGATGGCCAGTGTTGTTTTTCTGTCTGTCCTGCTCACCTTTAAACCAAAATCCCCAACATGTTTACCAAACTTTTAATCTTGTTAGTTTAAACCAAAAGTATTTGCAAGCAGTAGCTAGTTTAGACCAACAGTCAGTTGATAGAGGTCAAATTAGTTCTCACTGTATGTACAGTTGTCCTTTATGTTCCTTAAAAAAAACTAGAACTACAACTAGAATTTTGTTTCAATCCATTGAATAATCTACAGTATGACTATGTACAAAGTAAAGGTGAGCTGGTCCAATTAATACCATATCAATATTTACACATAACTTGTGAATCTGATTCTTAATAGATATAATTGCAATTTTAAAATTGCATAAATCCACCTAATTACCCTTATAATAAAGTGAAAAAAAATTTTTTAACATGAACTAAAAATCTCTTATTTACAAAAGTAATAGTAAGTACTAGTCATATAACGGCACGCTTGAAGTTTGCTAAACCACATATAAAGCTGGCGAAAGACAGACACTAACTACTGCTGGGATCCAGGGTTTAAATCCCCAGCAGTGCTATCAGCCGATCAGAGGTTTACATACAGACACGATTGGCTTTGGCTGGGGGAAGGGGTGGGTGGCCCGAGGCCCTGCAATGTACTGGCTTTCTGTACGGCTTGTGTTATTGTATTGCGTCTAGTGATTTCTGGGGAGCAGGACCCACCGTAACCCTGACAAGGAAAGTTTTATTCACTGTTTAAAACATTTATTTCCATATAAGTACATACATTTCTTTGTACTGATTGTAGCAGCAGGGAACCTAAACTCACATTGAGGGGTACATGAGAACTCAGTATGTCTCCTGGTTGTATCTAAGCTCATTAGACTGAGGTGAGAGGCATGGGGAGAGAACACTACACCAGGGATGAATTAATAAAAGTGATTTCCTGCCGAGAGGAGGATAACAGAATCTCCTGGGGTCACATCATGTCACACTGCTGCAGTTACTATAGTAACAGGCACAGAAACAACAGACTTTACTTGTCCATCACTCACAAAAACCCTTTCAAGATCCTTCAAACCTAAAATAAGCTCTGATACTAGATCCCAATGAACTAAAGTTTGATCAAATGGGAGTGAGAAACGATTTACATTTTATCCACACTTGGCCAGCTGTATATTTGGTGATCACGGACTGTAACTGTAGCAGATTCATGGTTACAATTTATATATTTATTTATTAGGATTTTCACATCATGTTGTACACTTAGGTTATACTCATGACAGGACAGGTAATTACAGGTTACACAAGATTCGTCAGTTCAATGTCAAACACCATCACAGCCAATTTAGTATCTCCAATTCACATAACTGCATGTGTTTGGACTGTGGGAGGAAACCAGAGCCTCCTGAGGAAACACACACAAACATGGGGAGAACATGCAAACACCACATAGAATAGACCCAGATCGCTCCACCTGAGTGTCGAACCCAGGATCTGCTTGCTGTGAGGCGACAGTGCTCCCAATTGAACCGCCCTGCTACCTCATGGTTACAAAAATGTAATGAAGGATAATGCTGTGGAACTACTTACAACTCTCTGTAAAGTTATTTTAAACCTGTAATCAAGTAATCAATAGAAAATATTTTTGTTGAGCATGTTTCAATATATATTATATTAAAAATTATATAAATATTATATTAAAATATTAAATTAAATAGTATGATCTTTAAAAAACATAAATATTCTATGTAAGGGTTTATACAACCCTTAATAGAAGTGCATTTATCGACTGTATAAGGCTTACTAACATCCACCCTTGTTTTATGCTGGAGATATTTAATAACACTAGCAAAACACAATACTTAACTGCTATACTATAGATTTTATGAGCCATAAAATCTTATATTCATGGTTATGACAGACTGACATTGTTTACACATAGAAGCACAAGTGTAGAACTATACTGTTAGCACTGCAAACATTATAACAGTATATTTCATAATGAGATATTTGTATGTAACCATATCACATAAATGTGTTAAATGAAAGTAAAATTATGCAGTCTGGCTGTGACTTCTTTTATTAATTCATCTTCAATTCTGTTTCTCGCTGATGTTATGATGGCATATTAGGGGGTTATAACCATGAGCTTAATAAAAAAAATTATGTGAATCACATTATGTGCAACTACAATCTATACCGGTGTTACACATGCAAGGATTAGTAATTAATCTTAGTTTTGAAGTATTTACACTGATCAGCCATAACATTAAAACCACCTCCTTGTTTTTACACTCACTGTTCATTTTATCAGCTCCACTTACCATATAGAAGCACTTTGTAGTTCTTTCACCCTGTTCTTCAATGTTCAGATGGACTACAGTCAGTAATTGTAGAACTACAAAGTGCTTCTATATGGTAAGTGGAGCTGATAAAATGTGGTTTTAATGTTATGGCTGATTGGTGTATATGTTAATGTTAATTCTTGTAAAGTGTGTCATTAATAAGTGTTTGTGTTTCCAGCTGTGTGTTCTACGCCCTGTCAGAATGGAGGCAGATGTTTCAGACCTAACAGGTGTCGCTGCACTCAAGGCTGGGGGGGTCATGATTGTTCCAGGTAAATGTACCCACTTACACACACACTTACTGTGTTAAAATGAAAGTGCATGTGGTTGGTACATGTACTGTGCTCATACACGTCTGGTACATAGAACACATATTCACCTACTGTATATTAACTATCTAGCCTACATGCTGAGGGCAGACAACATATCAGAAATTGGTATTTTAAGGAACACTTTCCTAAAGCAGATAGGCCCCCTAGGATTTACACAGTCCAGAGCAGAGGTAGCTCAGTGGTTAAGGTACCTAGTAACTGGAAGGCTGCTGGTTCGAGCCCCAACAAGAATGCCACTGTCTTTACTCTCGATTGCTTGCACTGTAATTGGCAACAATTATAAGTCGTTTTGGATAAATGCATCTGCTAAATTTCATAAATGTAAAAGTAGCTTGTACAGTAACAGTGTAATGAGACTTTCCTCTTAACCAACTTTAACCACATTTGCTCACAATTCTCCATGTCTCCATGACTATATGTGACTCTACAAGACTGGTGTAGATTTGAATGCAATGATAAATCAGTGGTGCAAATGAGATCAGATTTACACTGGTACTAAGTAATAATATACAGTGTATCACAAAAGTGAGTACACCCCTCACATTTCTGCAAATATTTTATTATATCTTTTCATGGGACAACACTATAGAAATGAAACTTGGATATAACTTAGAGTAGTCAGTGTACAACTTGTATAGCAGTGTAGATTTACTGTCTTCTGAAAATAACTCAACACACAGCCATTAATGTCTAAATGGCTGGCAACATAAGTGAGTACACCCCACAGTGAACATGTCCAAATTGTGCCCAAAGTGTCAATATTTTGTGTGACCACCATTATTATCCAGCACTGCCTTAACCCTCCTGGGCATGGAATTCACCAGAGCTGCACAGGTTGCTACTGGAATCCTCTTCCACTCCTCCATGATGACATCACGGAGCTGGTGGATGTTAGACACCTTGAACTCCTCCACCTTCCACTTGAGGATGCGCCACAGGTGCTCAATTGGGTTTAGTCCATCACCTTTACCTTCAGCTTCCTCAGCAAGGCAGTTGTCATCTTGGAGGTTGTGTTTGGGGTCGTTATCCTGTTGGAAAACTGCCATGAGGCCCAGTTTTCGAAGGGAGGGGATCATGCTCTGTTTTAGAATGTCACAGTACATGTTGGAATTCATGTTTCCCTCAATGAACTGCAGCTCCCCAGTGCCAGCAACACTCATGCAGCCCAAGACCATGATGCTACCACCACCATGCTTGACTGTAGGCAAGATACAGTTGTCTTGGTACTTCTCACCAGGGCGCCGCCACACATGCTGGACACCATCTGAGCCAAACAAGTTTATCTTGGTCTCGTCAGACCACAGGGCATTCCAGTAATCCATGTTCTTGGACTGCTTGTCTTCAGCAAACTGTTTGCGGGCTTTCTTGTGCGTCAGCTTCCTTCTGGGATGACGACCATGCAGACCGAGTTGATGCAGTGTGCGGCGTATGGTCTGAGCACTGACAGGCTGACCTCCCACGTCTTCAACCTCTGCAGCAATGCTGGCAGCACTCATGTGTCTATTTTTTAAAGCCAACCTCTGGATATGACGCCGAACACGTGGACTCAACTTCTTTGGTCGACCCTGGCGAAGCCTGTTCCGAGTGGAACCTGTCCTGGAAAACCGCTGTATGACCTTGGCCACCATGCTGTAGCTCAGTTTCAGGGTGTTAGCAATCTTCTTATAGCCCAGGCCATCTTTGCGGAGAGCAACAATTCTATTTCTCACATCCTCAGAGAGTTCCCATGAGGTGCCATGTTGAATATCCAGTGGCCAGTATGAGAGAATTGTACCCAAAACACCAAATTTAACAGCCCTGCTCCCCATTTACACCTGGGACCTTGACACATGACACCAGGGAGGGACAACGACACATTTGGGCACAATTTGGACATGTTCACTGTGGGGTGTACTCACTTATGTTGCCAGCTATTTAGACATTAATGGCTGTGTGTTGAGTTATTTTCAGAAGACAGTAAATCTATACTGCTATACAAGCTGTACACTGACTACTCTAAGTTATATCCAAGTTTCATGTCTATAGTGTTGTCCCATGAAAAGATATAATGAAATATTTGAAGAAATGTGAGGGGTGTACTCACTTTTGTGATACACTGTATTTACTTTGTCCTCTTTTTCTCTTTTTAGGAAAAGAAAATCAGCACATTTTCATTTTTAATTTGCCACCTAAGGCACCTAAAGTTGGATCAAAGCATCATGGTGGGTACATCAAGAGTCTTCAGTTCAGACCTGTAAACAGTCCTTTTCCACATGCCAAAATTCAGATGTGTTTTGTAAATTAAAGCTGTATTTTTTCATATAGAAAATAAATCAGTATTACGTATAAGCTGCTGCTATATACAGGAACTTGTACGATGTGTAAAGACTTTAAGTGATTTTGTTAAGTGTATATGTGTATAAACTATTCTTTTCACATTTTTATTAAAGCACAAAAGACAACTCTACCGAAACCAGGAGTCTGTGCCATGATTATATGAATTTATCAGTGGAGGAATATTGTTATTTATACTGATCAGGAGTGTTAAGTTATTTATTATATTAAATTAAGTATGCAAAAAGGTCAGCATACATAATTGCATGCCATTTGTTAAAATAAGTAACAAAAACTATTGGAAAATAGGGAAAACGTTACAACCAAAAAATCTATCCTGGTTTTACATGTGCAATGAAGCAAATTTGAGAACTGTATTTTACTTTTGATGTATTTAAGTGTTAAATCTTATAAAGTATGTCATTAATAAGTGTTTGGAATGTGCTTCTAGCTGTGTGTTCTACACCCTGTCAGAATGATCATCAGGTGTGGTCATGCTTCATTTAGAGCTCAAAAGCTAAGCCTTGTGGCTAAGATGCATTGCTTTATGAGTGTTGATCTTCTTCTCCAGTTCAGCTTGGTTGGCCCCGGAAAATTCATCAATCTGCAATCAGGATATGAAGTCAAGATCAACCGTGTTGTGAATTCGATAAATTTAAACAGGCTTAAGCAGAATACTGGGACAAAAGCATTAATGGATGTAAAAGAAATACATCTCAGCTATCAATACAAAGAATTTTGCTGTAATCTTTTTATGTTATGGAAACCTTTGTGTGTCCTATATGTTAATATTCATGCAAAAAAGTTGGAACGCCAACTCATATTCATTTCCGGTCAACAATGTGATTTAAATAATGTTGCATGTATAGTCTTTATTCATAACATGGTGATAACTTTTATAAAGACCATATAACATTATAAGCACATTTTATTTTAACTGTGTGAGAACATTCACCAAGGATCTGAGAACAACCAAATTTTCCTAAACGTTGGAACTTTGACTCTCTTCTAACTGGAAATTTCTAATAGGAAACTAATTCATTCATTTAAGCATTGTCTGTCTTACCACCTATTTATCCTATACAGGGTCACAGTGGGTCTAATTCACTTGGTGAAAGGTAGGGAACACCCCGGACAGGTCACCAGTCCATTGGCAAACGCAGACACAGACAGACTTTGGCCAATAGCTCCAGTTGATCTGACTGCATGTCTTTGGATTGTTGGGGGAAATCAGACACACGTGCAAAGAATATGCAAATTCTACGCAGAAAGAACCTGGACCAGTTCATCTGGGAATCGAACCCAGTGCCGACCAAGAAGGGTTTTCTAAAATAGAGTTATTGGGGCTCAGTGTAATTACCCTTTGAATAGTGTCACCAAAAATGTAAACTAACTGTATTCTGATGTTTCATTTGTAAAGCATTTTAAACCCTCAGTGGTTCTGTTACTACATACAAACACTATTCTTTCCCCCCAATTTTCTCCCTAATCTAGTCGTATCCAATTATCCTGATTGCATTACGCTTTACCTCTACCGATACAACCCTCCACTGCTGACTGAGGAGCGCCACAACTGACACACACCCCCTCCGACACGTGTGCAGTACCGACTGCATCTTTTCACCTGCACAAGGAGAGTTCATATGCAGATCAGCCTTGTGCCTGGAGAGCCACACCCCAACCCTGTGCAGGCGCCATCAATCAGCCAGCAGAGGTCCTAATTGAGCCAGTTATGAGGAGCCCTGGTCCGGCACATCCCATCCCTGAACAACAACCAATCGTTGTTCATGTAGCCGCCCAGCCCAGCCAATCAGAAACTCTATTCTGATTAGATTTATACTGTTAGTGCTTAACCCTGGATGTAGCTTAAATCAACTTCCCCATATTAAGCAATAACTGTGTGGTAGTAGAGAACTATAAGCCACAAATTTCACATGTCTGACACATGACTTTAAATGAGTTGTATATTGTATAGTATATATTGTATAGTACAAAATTAAAGCCTTACCTTCTTTCCATTCATGAAGAATTGAAAAGTTGGCATGCATTTAATTTCACAGTAACTGGCAACACACTGGTGAAGAGACAGTGGGAGAGATAGGGTTACACACATGAATTTATGGCTAGACTACCAGATAGCAATCTTTAATATCGTGCTTTCATTTAGGCATTGTAGAAAACAAGCTGCATGACGTCTTAGAACATTACTGCCTTTTTCAGAAAAGTCATTACAACACAATATCTCAGGGTGAGTCATCCTAAAAATACAGGGGTATAACATAGAGTCTGTGTAGAGTAGCCAGTCTACTTACTGGCATGTACCCCAAAGAAAAATTTAAAAATGTACCCCAGAAAAAGCCTAGGCAGACAGTAAACAATTATCTTAAGTACATGTTTACTGATGGCAGTTCTGTATCCAGTTCTGGAAACATGACAGGGTGCCTGCTATCCCACCCTGCATTTATTTACACCTATGTGCATTTACATTTATGGCATTAAGCAGACGCTTTTATCCAAAGCGACTTACAATTGTAACTGTATACAATGCTAGCAACTGAGGGTTAGGCTACTTTCACACTGCATGATTTTTAGCCTTGAGTTTCCGCTCACCAATGGGTTATAAAGGTCACAGACAGATGCGCCAACTCGATGCAAATCGCCCTTCAATAGGGGCTGAAAAATCAGCTCTCGATTACTATGAGTAAACTGTTCAAAGACACAATCCGAGAGGCTCGATGATCCCAAAAAATATCTAGCATGCTATAAATATCTGGACCTGTTGGTCGGCGAGTTCAAATCCTTTGCAACCAAGTTATGACTGGCAGTTGATCTACAGCCAAGATACGGGGTGAGAGGAAACCCCGGGGAGGAGCTGTAGAAACGTCAGTAAACACAGCTACAACGAAATTGATCAGAATACATTGGATTGGTTATTGGTGAAAGATCTAATGTCTATTGTCTAATGTGTGATCCACTATCACTGATCAGTCATGTAGTGTGCAAACCACAACGACTTAAAGATTACAAGAGATCAAGCTGTGTAGTGGGAACAGGACAGTGATCACAATTTTAAGTCATGTAGTGTGTCCATGGCAACAGGGCCCAACAGGGCCCAACAGTGGCAACCTGGCAGTACCTACTAGTCCAGTACCTTAACCACTGAGCTATTACTGTAAGTGTGCAGTTTAAAGTAGCAGGGTTGCACAAGCTACCTTTTTTTTTGGTTAAAAACCAAAGGAAACCCACAAGCTCATAAAGCTTGGTCCAAAGAGCAACACTGCTGCATATTTAGAAATTAGCTTTAGCTTATTTATTCAAGTGTTAAACAATTCACCATGGAACACCTACTGTACACACTTGTCCAGTTCCTCATAGTCCATAATGTAGCAAAGTAAAAGAAAAAAACTACATTCTTAGATGTGTGAGCACAGTGTGACTTACCTCTGCATCATCCACATCAACCGTTAGAAAAACCACATTCTTATACTCTGGATTTTCAGAAATAGCCTGGAAAAATATAATAAAGGAAAGTGAAATATGTACGCTCTTCCCAGTGGTTGAGACTTAATAGCATATACACTATATGTACAATAGTATATAGATGCCTCTCCAAATTATTTTTTTTAAATAATTTTCTATTTTTCCATCCTTTCCCCCCGATTCCCACGAGTCGAGTTCATATACCAATCAGCAGTGTGCACAGAGAGCCACACCCTAATCAGTATTATCCCTCAGCCCTGTGCAGTCGCCATCAATCAGCCAGCAGGGGTCATAATTGCACCAGTTATGAGGACCCATGATCCGGCTTGCCCCTAACTCTATGAACAACAGCCAATCGTTGTTCATGCAGCTTCCCAGCCCAGCCGGGGGGCAGAGCTGAGTTTCGATACGATGTATTCGGAAACCCAGCTCTGGTGTGCTAGCGTATTTTACTGCTGCACAACCTGAGCGGCTGCCCCTCCAGATTATTGAGTGTTTTAGCCACACCTATTTCTAACAGGTGTATGAAAATTAATGTTTGTTCGAATGGATGTTCAAAGGAGCATGGTTATGCTGGAACAGGAAATCGACAGAATGGGAAACATAATACTTTTTATATCATTGATTTTATACACACGTTATCAAAAGATGTGGCTGAAACACCTGTACTTCATAATTAAGACAGGTGTGTACATATATTTGTCCATAAAATGTAACTCTTTCTCTCTTTTCTTTCTCTAACAGCTTCTCATCCCCAATAATGCTTCCCAAACCCTAAGACACCGCCCAAAAATTCAAGAAGCACCATGTTGCAATCCTCATCAGTTTACAACAGCTACAGATCTAAAGAGAGACCAGCTGCTATAAAAACTCACTTTATATATGGGGCAGATTATTTTGCAGGGGCCACACCATGTTGCTGTGAAGTTCATCACCACTAACTTGTTCCCTGCAGCTTTCAGGGCAGCATCAAAAGCTTTCTAAAAAGAAAAAGAGAACAGAGTACCAACATAAAAAAGCCAAAATGATTAATTAATTAATTGATTGATTGATTACTTTATTGATTCCCAAAGATAAATTGCAGTGTTACAGTAGCAATTCACAAACAATACAAGCATCACACACGGTGGCGTAACTAGGTGCTCATGGACCCCAGTGCAAGCAAAGAATTTGGGCCCCCTCAACAAATTTCATATATATATATATATTGTATGCTGATAGCTGATCAGAATTAATTAAAGGCACTCACTCAGAAGTTCATGCAGTGTGCCTTGCACTCAGCAAAATCATCTAACAGACTTCAAGTCCAAATTTCTAGCCTCACCCCTTTCTTTTTGCTTCTGATTGCTTTGGTTTGCAGTAGTCACACGTCAAGTTCAGCCTGATGTTCCATTGGTCTAGTAACGTTAAGCAGGTTACACAGATTCCCAAAATCCCTTGCTGTGCACTCACTGTATCCTGATATTTTAATGTCTTTTAGTTATTTTAATTATTTTAATTATTTTAGTTATTTTAATACCCCCCCCCCCCCCCCCCCCGTGCAAATAAACAGTATCATGTGTAATTGTACATATCATAGTACCATTTGTACGATTGTTTGTCTTTCATAAAAAACAACAGGATGGTTTTGTTCACTGCCATTGAGGAATGTCTGTAGTGCACAGAGACTTGTACATGGCTGCAAAGGGCCTTTTATATTTCATTATAAGTCACTGTTTAATTAAGGTGATTTTAAGGTTTTACAAAATATTTTTATTAACACTGATGCAATGATAAGATGCCTGTGAGGTCTGTCTACAGCTTTTATTATATGTAGATAAGAATTGTAAAATAATACAAAAGTGTAATTGTTTTAAATATGTCTATGACATTTCCATTAACTATTTAAGCAATAGGGTTAAAACCTGAGAAGATCATGGCAGTCTACTATTACCTTTACCGTTAAGTGGGAGTAGGTGGCATTGGTTTTCCTAAATCCTCTTTTTGACATGAGGTGTGTAAAACAGGACAAGTAATTAATATTACCAGGCTTAAATAAAAATGTTTAAATTTTTTAGCCAAAAAACATAGTTTAACACTTTCAGGTGACTCAGTGGTTGAACATGCTATACAGCTGAAGCTCAATGCTTTAGTTTGCATCTTGCCAGTGACATCGCCTGTGGAATCAAAAGCCACATAACAGATCTGACGTACAACATCAAAGCACAATATTTAACATTTATGAACTTTGTTATACCATGTCATGTTGCTCTTAGGGTGCCACAGTAAAAGTATTATAAAATCAGCATGTAATAACCACTGTTACACACCACAGTAAATCCATGAAAATATTACAGGTAAATGTGTAATAGTTTATTGATAAAGTTACCATAGTAAAACCATAGTAAATTACAGCACATTGAATTATAAAACATGTAAATGTTAAATATCTAATAAAAGAATTTTTATTAGAAAAGCTTTAAAAAGCTGGAATACGCCAGTAAAATCTTACCTTGTTCTCAATGACAACAATCATGATGAGATTCGTTTCCCAGCACAGACTGATCGGTATGGTGCAGGAGGGTGTGTATTCTCACAATATAAACAACCTTTAACCCCACCCATTCACAACAGCAATCTAATATGAAGCTGGTAATATCCTATCTGATCCACACACACAAACACACACACCTGCCTACCGAACTGATTGACATGATTGTAATCAGTCTGAGCAGAAGTGTAGTTGGTTTCCAAACTGCAATATTGCATACAGCTATAAAGTCTACTACATATGCTTCAAATATGAGGCTGTTTGTGCTGGCACACACACTGCAAACATTTCTAGAAATGTTGGGACATTTTGTAAAATGCGATAAAAACAGGAATCTGTGATATGCTGATTCTCACACAGTCAAATAACAGAGGCATGTCTATCTTTTGTCAGCTAAATAAAGATTCAACAGATTCACAATTAACATTCTTGCTTTAGTGCATTTTACAAAACATTTAATAATGTTACTGACTGTAGATCGTGCAATCCCTACTATTAAACAGCATAAACAATACATATTAAACTGAACTAATACCATAATAAAGAAGAATACATAGTGTTCTATAGGAAGACAAGTCTATTAACTAAAAGAGTTGATCTGAAATGGTCACTAAAATACTAAATTAGTGAACAAACAGTGATACAGTGTTACCTTGAAACTCAACGTCAGATGGACCTGGGAGTGGTGTTGAGTTTAAAAGGCGTTGAGTTTTAAGGCATTTTTTCCAGTTAGGATGTATGGGAAACCTGTTAATGCGTTCAATGGTCCTGAGGAACTGCATATATTTTAGACTAATGTAAAATAATTGAGTTGTTTTTGACACTAATAACACAAGTATAATATAAAAACACTGAATATAATTAAAACAGTTAAAATCAATAAAAAATACAATATAACCTGCTTTAAAAATAATGAAAGTATTATTTTACTTTACCTCTTTATAGTTTTATTATGCTTCCTAATCAGTGGAGAGAACTTATGAGCAGTAATAATTAAGAGAGGTTTAGTGTTTCTATGTCGTTCTTTTAATACATTAAGCTTTTTCTGACGATAAAAGAAGATTTGTCTTATGTTCGCAATTTGATGAAGTTTTACTGCACCGCGTCAAGCCAAGCGCTGAAAAAAGCAGCAGTCGCACACACATTGAGTTTAAGGGAAACGTTGAGTTTAGGGGACGTGGAGTTACAAGGTACCACTGAATATTGAATTTTACTTGAGCTAAAAAAAAAACCAGAACGCTTTAAAAGTAAAACTAGCTATGTAAATAACAAACAAAGTGCATTTAGAACAGTTTATTGTTTATCATTTCATACAGTTGTCTAAGAGTGTAAATGACACAATTTCTGCCATTAAATGTTTTATATCTGACATTTCAGAATTTACTTAATCCATTAAACTTTAACAACAGCTTTTCCCAGTCCTGTTCCTTTCAGCATCTGCATGAAGGCAGTGGGCACCTTCTCAAATCCCACTGTGATGTTTTCCTTGGCCTTCACTTTGCCCTGTAACATAAACACATCAAAGCTAAATACTTGTGTTGTCTACATAATAAAGGTTTGCTAATCAGACCTGATTATACAGATGATTATTCATCTCTAATAATCACTTTATCCTGGTCAGGGACACAACAAATACATATAAATACAACAATAAACATGTTGCAAATCACCACCCTGACTATCACACACCCTGCACACTGCTTTTTTTTACCTCTCAGAGACGGGGTCTCACAGAGAGCAATATCGTGTATGGACAGTCACACACTACTTTTACCCATCCCTCGACCAGCCAGCAGTGGCTAATTGCATAACCAATGAGAAACCCCCTTTTTACTATCTCCCCCTCAGACACAGTCAACTGTATCTGTGTAGGTATCTGGCTGGCAGGGGCGGCTCGTTCCTTAGGGTGATCGGGCGACGCACCACCAAAGGACGAAAGGGAAGAAATTTTTCTATCACAGCTGTGACTGTTCTGGAGTCTGCCTTGCCTCGGAATATCAAAGTCCAATCAGCGTTGAGTTGTGTTCCGTACAGTACCGCCCCGGATTGCTCTAACAGACTCTCATGTTAAGGCTCTTTTTTTCGAACTGCAGGCGCTGCAATACAATCTGAATGGGTTCCGGGAGGGCTCGCACTTACGTGCTTAAGTCACACGTAACCTGGTGTAGCGATCTCGTCACCATGACTACCATTACCTCAGTTCAGAGCAACTCCATCGAGTAATCAGGATAAAGGAGTAACTAAAGAATTAGGGCCACCCAGACCAAATTTAAACATCAAGTATCTACAAAGGGGGGGAAATCACATAAGTTACAAGTAAATTACAAGTAAGTAATGTAATTTTTAAATTGTGAATTGTAATTGCACTTATTGTATCTCCCCTAATTGTACTTCTTTATTCATTGCACATCAGCCCCGATGCCAATCTTTATTCTGGATCTGCTGCATCTAAAATAAAATCTGATGAAAACTGAATTAAATTGTTAGTGTGAAGCTTTACTTCATAATTTTATGATTAATGGTAAAGCTGGTCTCTCTCCATGTTCAAAGTTATTTGTGAGGACAAACTGACAGATGACTTAATTGAACGGGTCACCTTGGCAATCATTGCAACAATTGCCCCCTCTGAGAGATTTGGTAGGCTGGTAGATAACATAGCTAAGATTCAAACTTGACAGCTTAAGATCTTGACAGCTTGTTGGCTGTCTTGTCCAACAAGTTTATGTCTAGATGTCTACATACTTTCAGACATAGTGGACTAATTATAAATATCTTCCAGCTCTTACCTTCAGCACAGCAATCTTTGACTAATCCATGCGACACCCACAACATAGTTTTTATATAATATATAATGTATTAACTTGCCTCTTTCATCCAGGTAAGCAGTCTTCTGATGGACGCCTCGTCTTTCTCAGAAAACTGCATGACTTGAAAGCCCTCAATTCTAAGGCATTTGCTAAGCAAGGCATTGTGGGGGTAAGGACCTGCAGCACATTCAGCAAGAACAAATACATATATAAAAAGAATCATCAATGTGTCAGTCTGATGTTTCAGTTCCAAATAAACCAATACAAGCTTAGTGTTTCTTAGTGATTCTTTTTTATGTAATATGTAATATGTAACTCCTGGCTTGTTTAATACTCAATACACTGAAAAAAAGTAAACATAACATTAACAAGTTCCCTCAGAAGGACTAAAAGAGGTACTAAAAGGGTGCTAAATGCAAAAGCTAGGGATTATTTTCGTCACCCCAGGGCATCCGACACAGGAGCTGGGAAACCCTGGTGTGAACCAATTTTGAACATCGTATTATCAATCCATCTAGTGGTTATGGACACATAAATTAAGCAAAAGTCCTCAGAATACTGAGGTTTGCTTCAGGAATGGTGGTATTGTATCAAATACCGGGCCTTGATATTTTAGCTAGGTCAGTACATCAAATCAACCAATACGGTTTTGGGTGGGATAAAGTGCAATCTTTTTAAAGCAGTATATAAAACTCAGTGCATATATTAGGGTGACCATATTTTGGTTTTCAAAAAAGAGGATACTTGGCAGGATGGCAGCATGGGCCAGATGAACACCTGCACTGGGTGTAAGGTTTGGATCAGGGGTGGTGGGTGGTGAATGGTTTGGATTGGTAAGGTAGTTTCATGTGGCACCATGGCAATGTGTATAAAGTAAGGGTTTAAATATGCAACTGTGTTATTTAACTTAAATAAACAAACAGCTACTTTTTAAAAAGACAACTGACAAGTGCATTTATGGTCAGATAATCTTTCAATTCAGCGTAACAAACAAATAAAATAGTTTGCAGTCCAGTGATCTGTAGCTGTTGTGATGCTTCGTGGTGTGAAATGCAAAAACTCCCTCTGCAGCAGTAACAGCATCTTCTGTGTTACCCAGTCTTTACCTGATGAACTCTTTCCTTTAAATGCAGTTTTGTGTTCTGCTGAACTGTCACCTTTATTTGACAGTTTGCAGGCCACGGGTTCTGCTTCCCAAGGATCCCAACCAAGACAAAAACACAGATTTTTTCTGTAATTTGCCTGTGAATTTTCATTTGCACTAGGGCATTTTTAAGAGAAGTGCAAAAGGGCGGGATCTAAAAAGAAAGGTGAAATCAGTGCAAAAACACACAAAGAATAGAGCAAGCAGAATACAAAAGCAGAATCCCAAACATTTTTGGTTATTTAGAAATCCCAGCCGGACGCATTTTTTGGGTCCAATGCATAAGGATATGTCCGGGAAAAAGAAGACATATGGTCACCCTAGCATATGGTGATCCAATAAAAAGACTGTTTGGTTAAGGTTTGTGGGTTTTGGTGAGAGTAATACATGTTAAAATTAATAACTACAGGGAACTAACTAGGTAACCAATTTGTCTCAGGTGTGAGCATGTGTGGGAGAACATCACAGGGGTAAGTACCATAACAAGTTTACATTGCCATTTTCTGGCTTCCGCATACTCATTCTGTATCTGGGAATATGCAGGACTGCTAAATTAAGCTATGTGGAAAGAATATTACTAATACACCTGAACGTGTAGTGATGTATTTACTTTTAATGCAGTTCAATAGATTCAATGGATGTTTTACTTGACCTACACATCTGTGGTGTGGTGGAGTTGTAGAGTGAAATTGCCCCACACACAGCGATACGTCCCCCACATCTCATCTGATTCAGTGCAGCAGTAAAGAAGGGACCTCCAACCTGCAAACAGCAAAGACAAAAGCCCCAACGCATTTCAGAAAAAAATATTATAAAGGCCTCGTAAAAGGAAAGGTCAAAGCAAATGTGTTTAATAATGAGCTACAGCATTACAACATCTACAGCACCACTCAGCTTACCTCTCAATTATACTTATATTATCTCTCAATATTATAATGACAGGTAATTAAAGAAATGAGGACTGACAAAATGAGAAATGAATTTACACCCATTTTTAACATTTCCATGCAGAAATTGATAAGAATCTATAATGAGGACCCAGACAGAAAAAACTGCAATTAATTTTATATTAATATAAAAAAATGGTATAGCAAGTTAAGAAAATGTTTAAACATGTGTTATATATTGTAACGTTGCAGCTGCTAAATTAGTTTGGCTGTGTTGCCAAGTTAAGAGTCGTGTCCTTCTGCACTGCCATTTTGGCCGACAAAAGGGGCACAGAGGTGCAGATGAATGATGTGTAAGTTTCTCTTGATTGACAGTCAGGACAACCATATATGAGTTTCTATGAAAAAGGTTAAGACTGCCCACATCTGCGCTGGCAAAATAACAGCATCATGGTTTCAAGAGGAGGGCAGGTTGCCAACAGAGGAGCCAGCAACACTGTAAAACAGAAACCATGATTAAATAAAAGACTTACACCTGATAGAAGAAGTAACACTCAATGAAGCACAGAGATTGTCGGTTAAAGCAATCAGTGAATAATTTGTGGCTCCATGCATCCTTCCCATCTCCTGACCCGTCATTAATCCGTTGAACATTTTACAGTGGTGTGAATGTTTCCTGATCAAAGTGAAGTGAATTAAATTAATACCGGATGTAACGAATTTGGGGTAGATTGGACAGGAGAGGGCGGACACACACGCAGAGATGTATTAACAAGACGTTTTAATAATAACAAAAACACACAAGACAAGGTTTTACACAAGCTAACCCTAAACCCTAAGCTAAGCTAACAGGCTAACATAAAACATTAACAAGACTAAAGCTAGACAAGACTTTTAACCATGAGCAAGAGCAGACAGACAAGAACAGACAGAGCTAGACTCAAACCAATATAGTCTCCACCGGACTGACCCCCACTCCCTTCTTAAAAGCCCTGAGCCCATCACCTCAGACAAGGTGCAGCTGCGACTAATCAGCAGGGGACCAATCACAAAAGGGGCGTTGTTTCTAGACTGAGAGTGCTCCGTGCTCCCGGAAAGAGGGGTGTGGCACCTGGGCACACTCCTGGAGCACACAGACAGAAACTGGATCCGTGACACCGGCCTCTCAGTGTACATGTTTACAGGAGTGTTGTAATTTTAACTTACGTATAATATTTTTTTAGATAATGAATTAGATGATGAATTTCCCTCTGGGATCAGTAAAGTGATCCATCTATCTATTTTCACTATATAATTCAAACAAAGAAACACAAACATTTATTTGAGATTTATTTAGACATTTCAAACTTACATTCTCAAAGTAGCAGTCGTAGCCCTCTGGTGATGCTTGCTTCAGTGCCTCATCCAGAGATGATGCCTTCCTGTAGTTAAAGACGTGGTCAAAGCCCAACTCTTTTAAATAGGCCAGTTTTTCCTCGCTGCCAGCTGAGCCCACCACCTTACAGCCTTTAATCTTACAGATCTGGCCCACCATGGAGCCCACACCCCCTGCAGCGGCGCTCACCAGCACCGTCTCACCCGGCTTGACCTTCAAAACCTCCTCGAGGCCGTACAGGGCAGTCAGTCTAAAACACACAAACAGAGAACAAATGAAAACATACAGACACACTGATCATCATATTCATATTTTTTACATTCTTTATCTTGGACTGAATGCTACTGCTTTATTTAATAAATTACCCAGGCATCCCCATGGCACCAACAGCCAAGGAAAGAGGAATGTCACTGGGCCAATCAGGTGAAACACGAGCCATGTCCTGGCCAAAAATGGCTTTGCCATTGGTCACAGTGTGTGTCCTCCAGCCACATGGAGCAACAACGTAACAGCCCACAGGATATGCTGGGTTCTTGCTCTAAATTACCCTAGAAAACAAAGAAAAAGGAGCTTTAAAAAAAAACAGAAATGAATTAAATATTACAGGACAGACATTGCTTTATTTACAATCAAATGAATCAGTTTGTCTTCCGCTGCTGAGCTGAGCGGATACCAGATTGCATCTGAGGAGACGTCCGCCTCTTCCGACACGTGCACAGCCCTCCTCTTCTCGCCCCTGTATTCTGCGCAGGCGTCTCTTCCGCCAATCAGGGTTCTTACACAGCGTACAAAGACCCACCCACCCACACATAGTCCAGCCCCCACCGTGCAGATATGGTGCCCAATTAGTATCTGCTGCAGGCACTGCCAATTATGCTCGCCAGATGGCGCCCAGCCTACTGGAGCCAATGCTGATTTTCAAACCGAGGAGTTCAGAATCTTGGTGCTGGTGTGCTAGCGGAATATCCTGCTGCGCCACCTGGGCACCCACTTTATGACTTTTAAACACAATAAAGCACAATTAAGAGAGATGGTTCAAATATTAAACAATTTATTGCAATTGTATTTGTAAATACTGGTAATCTAGTAATTGGAATGCCAATTGTAAGCCAGGCACCTGACAAAAGCTCCTTTGACTGAATCTTGTAGAAAGCTTTCTCAGAGGAGTGGAGGCTGTTATAACTACAGGGGTGTGTGTTTGCTCCATGTTAACGCCAAATGTTTTATAATGAACAAGCTTTTGATATCAGATTTCCACATACTTTTGACCATATAGAATATTAATTACTAGTTAATTAACTAAACTATTACTTCAACTGTCTATGATATGGTCACTTAGATTGAAAAAAACAATACATTTATGTATTATTCTTCATTCAGTGCTAAACTAATTGCAACAGAAGCAGGCGGGGTTTTATCCATTTCACTTACTTGGCCACTTGCCCTCCAATCACCACGTCCCCTTCTTTCATAACGACTTGACTCATAGCTCTGCAGGAAAACAAGATTCAAACACAGAGCATGTACAAAATAAATCAGACCATCATAACTTAAAACAGTATATGTACGCATTTAGTAACCTTAAAATACAGTATTAAATATTAAACATAATATTAAAACCACCTACTTGTTTCTACACTCACTGTCCATTTTATCAGCCCCACTTACCATATAGAACCACTTAGTTGTTCTACAATTACTAAATGTAGTCCATCTGTTTCTCTGCATGCTTTGTTAGCCCTTTTTCATGCTGTTCTTCAATGGTCAGGACCCTCCCAGGACCACCACAGAGCAAGTATTATTTAGGTGGTGGATCATTCTCAGCACTGCAGTGACACTGACATGGTGGTGGTGTGTTAGTGTGTGTTGTGCTGGTATGAGTGGATCAGACACAGCAGTGCTGCTGAAGTTTTTAAACATCTCACTGTCACTGCTGGACTGAGAATAGTCCACCAACCAAAAATATTCAGCCAACAGCACCCTGTGGGCAGTGTCCTGTGACCACTGATGAAGGTCTAGAAGATGACCAACTTAAACAGCAGCATGATGAGTGATCGTCTCTGACTTTACATCTACAAGATGGACCAACTAGGTAGGAGTGTCTAATAGAGTGGACAGTGAGTGGACACGGTATTTAAAAACTCCAGCAGCGCTGCTGTGTCTGATCCACTCATACCAGCACAACACACACTAACACACCACCACCATGTCAGTGTCACTGCAGTGCTGAGAATGATCCACCACCTAAATAATACCTACTCTGTAGTGGTCCTGGGAGAGTCCTGACCATTAAAGAACAGCATGAAAGAGGGCTAACAAAGCATGCAGAGAAACAGATGGACTACAGTCAGTATTTGTAGAACTACAAAGTGCTCCTATATGGTAAGTGGAGCTGATAAAATAGACACTGAGTGTAGAAACAAGGTGGTGGTTTTAATGTTATGGTTGATCAGTGTAAATAGGGTGAGTTTGACTGCGCCCATTAAAAAGAACTCATTTGTGACAGTATATCCAAGTACTTTCTCCAATCATTCAGTTACAGAATATTCCACATTCCAAGACTGCCATAACATATACATGTTCCCCACTATTGTATTTATATACGTCTGAAGTTTATTTGCATATTTTAACAACACTTTTCTGAACTGTTTTGACATTCCCTCATTATGGCATTATGGCATAGTGTTCTTGTAGAAACTTTAAGGTAAATAGCTGACTTGGATAGTAAGGTTCAAGATGACCATAAAGCATTGTTGTGATCAATTAGTTGAACTGGATTACCAATTACATGTGTTAACCCTGTTGATTAAGTAATATTTTCAATCAAGAGTGATATGAGCTGCCGCTCAGGTGGCGCGGCAGTAAAATACACTAGCACACCAGAGCTGGGATAATAAATACATTGTATCGAATCTCAGCTCTGCCATTTGGTTGGGCTGGGCAGCTATATGAACAACGTTTGACTGTTGTTCATCCAGGGAGTGAGCCGGATAGGGACCTCATAACTGGTGCAATTACGACCTCTGCTGGCTGATTGATGGCATCTGCACAAAGTAGAGGAATACTGCGATCAGGGAGAGTCTCTCCGTGCACAAGGCTGATTCGCATATGAACTCGCCTCATGCAGGTGAACAAATGCAGTCGGCTACTGCTCATGTGTCGGAGGGAACATGTGTCAGTTCGCTGTCCACAAAAGGGGCGAAGGTCCTCCAGTAGAGAGGAAGCATAACGCAATTGGGTGAAAAGGGAGAAAATGCATAAAAAAGGAGTGATATGGGCTGTGGATAACTTTGTTACTTTGTTAATTGATCTGAAATTAATCAGTGTAAAAAATGTATGTAATAAATAAGACACACAAATTTAAGTACATTGACCTTTGAGAACACTTTGAGACCCATTAATGATCAAATGAAAGATGATTGGCATTACTATAAAAATACTATTGCCATCATTCTGCCGGTTAATTTAAATTACAGGCCCGTGTTCCAGCTTGGCTAATTCTTTTGTGCTTTGTTATTGCTAAAATACTTCTCCTTTTACTGGCATGACACTTCAATTCATCATTAGAGCTGCTATAAAGCCACTTTACCTTAAATATGGATCAAGGCTGATGAAGATGGCCTCCAGTAGAACCTCTGAATGAGTACAAACATAAATCAGTGCTTAAAGTAAATCCACTACAACCAACTAATAATATTTAATGTAAAAGTAAACAATACCTCCGTTTTTCACCTCGGGTAGGGTCTCCTCTTTAAGCTTGAAGTCGCTCTCCTTCGGAAAGCCCTCAAAATGTTTGCGAAGGGTCCATATCTTTGCTTTTGCCATGGTTCTGCTGCAGGGAAAACTTTCAACTGGAGTGTTTTACAGCCTGCTACACTTGTGCTCTGCTTTTTATCCCAACACTCCACCCACTAACTGCGGATATTTACACTTATTTCTGTGTAAATATCTCACTGGACTGGATACACTTCTGGCAAAACAAGGTTATGTATGTCCCTGATTGATGAGTATAAAATAACAATACATGCCTGTGCAAACCAAGTGTAAACCATTCTGTTGGTGCATGATCCAAACAGATCATACTTTACTTTTACATAATAGAGGGTGTGTTTCTACGCCAAAACACACACTGTGACATTTAATTTAAAGTCACCATGATTCAGCAAAGCCAGGCTTTTCCACTAATAGCAAAAATACGTTTTTGGAATAAGGACTTTTTGCTTTTTGAAGTTGATTTAAAAACTTAGCTGTGAAATTATTTTGTATTCAATTTCAATTAACAAAATTTAATGTTAGTTAACCTGCACTCATAAATTTTGACTTTTTTATTATTTTAGGCCAAAAATCAGTGGACACTTGACGATGAGGACATCCCAACAATAATCAAAAATAATAGGACGGGAATTTAGAATTATGGATATTGTCTGTGGGAATATGTGGACATTCCATCAGAATAGCACTTCTAAGGTCAAGCACTGACAGTGGACAAGAAGTTTGCAATTGACGTTTGCGCTCTCAAACCTTTTCAAACTGTGTTTTTATGGACCTCACGTTGTGTATTTCAGAAAAGGGTCTTTCCCAAACTCCTCACACAGCATCGGAAGCTGGCTAGCAGACTGACTAGCCTATAGACAATCCCATGATCTGGCCAGTTTATTAAAACTGCAGTCTTGTGTTTTGTCTACAGAAAAGTTACTGAGAAGAGTCCACCAACCAAAAATATATCCAGCCAACAGCACCCTGTGGGCAGCGTCCTGTGACCACTGATGAAGATCTCAAAGATGACCAACTCAAACAGCAGCAATAGATGAGCGATCGTCTCTGACTTCACATCTACAAGGTGGATCAACTAGGTAGGAGTGTCTAATAGAGTGGACAGTGAGTGGACACGGTATTTAAAAACTCCAGCAGCGCTGCTGTCTCTGATCCACTCATACCAGCACAACACACACTAACACACCACCACCATGTCAGTGTCACTGCAGTGCTGAGAATGATCCACCACCCAAATAATACCTGCTCTGTGGTGGTCCTGTGGGGGTCCTGACCATTGAAGAACAGCATGAAAGGGGGCTAACAAAGCATGCAGAGAAACAGATGGACTACAGTCAGTAATTGTAGAACTACAAAGTGCTTCTATATGGTAAGTGGAGCTGATAAAATGGACAGTGAGTGTAGAAACAAGAAGGTGGTTTTAATGTTATGGTTGATCAGTGTATGTTTGCATAGCATTATCTGGTATATTATAGTGCCACCTAGGACTGCAGATACACCATATATTTTGCCATAGCTTATGAACCTTCGCTATTTGCCTTTACAGTCAGCGTAAAGCTTCTGACTTAAAGCAGTATATGTGTGCTCCTTGCTTGGCTTGTACCACTCATGTTTTGATTGGCATCTGGCAACAACACTATAGAAATTTCAACTTTTTTGATAATTATTAACGTTGAAATTCTCTATATATGAGGTGAAAATCCAGAGACTGGAACACACTTAAAAATTTGTGTGATTTTGCATATTATGAAAATTAGCTCAAAAGCAAAGTGGGCAAAGCTATATGATTTCTGAGGCTTTTTGCAGGGCACGAGACAGAAAATCAGCAAGGAGAAGACAAAAAAATCCTAACAAAAACAAGTGTTTTAGTACCATTGGTGCTTGGACCCCTAAGTAGATAAATAAAACTCATTAAGTAGCACCATTAATAACAACTGATTTATGCCGGTCAGGTTGCACAGCGGTAAAACCACACACCACCAGAGCTGGAATCTCGAATACATCGTAACGAATCTCAGGTCGGCATTAGTGGAGAGGATGCATAACGCAATCGGGCAATTGGATGCGCTAAAAAGTCAGGAGAAAATGGGGAGCAAATGCATAAAAACAAACATACAGTGTCATTGTTGGCTCTTATAGACCCAGATGTGCCTTTTCAAACAATGTATAATGAGTTTAAATTGCAACAGGTGGATTCCAGAAGTAGATTCTAGAAGTATCTCAAAGGTTAAAGCAAACATGATGCATCCAAGCACAATTTGGAGTGTATAGAATGACAATACATGCTTGTGCAATTCCAATGTAAACATTCTGTTAGTGTTTTTGCTTAGAAACGCACCCTCAACTATGTCAAAGTAATTAATGATCTGTTATAGTCTGAATCATGCACTACGACATCTAATAAAGTCACAGTGATTCAGCAAACTGAGACTTTTCCACTGATAGTAAAATGCACTTTCAGATAAAAAACTTTTATAGGCTTGCTTTGAAGTTGACTTAAATTTATTTATTAGGATTTTAACGTCATGTTTTACACACTTTGGTTACATTCAAGACAGACACGGTAGTTATTTGTTACACAAGGTTCATCAGTTCAAAAGCTTAGTGTTAAACACAGTCATGGACAATTTAGTATCTCCAATTCACCTCCCTTGCATGTCTTTGCACTGTGGGAGAAAACCAGAGCTCCCAGAAGAAAACCCACACAGACATGGGGAGAACATGCAAACTCCACACAGAAACGACCCAGACCGCCCCACCTGGGGACTGAACCCAGGACCTTCTTGCTGTAAGGTGACAGTACTACCCGCTTTGTATTCAAGTTACATCCATTCTAATTACAAAAAGTTTCAGATTAGTTAATCTCCACCCATAAATCTAGACTATGACACTTGACCATGAGCTTTTGGACATCCCAACAAAAATAAAAAATAGTAGGAGGAGATTTTGACGTAGAGCAATCTGAAGTGCAACAGTTTTTAATTTTCATAAACATGTTTTCACCTCTTTATTATGGGTGATAAAATATAGATTGGCTGGGCAAAATGCCAAATTATATCAAACAATCGCAGTGGCGCAGAAACACAACCGGTCATTAGCACAGCTGAGATACGAACCCCAGATTTTTGAATATTAGCTGTTGTGAGCTAGCATACTTTACCAGTGTGCCACCCGAGTGCCCAAATCAACAATGTAATAGTGGGCAAAAAGTCAAGGGTCGAGTAAACGTTCTGATTCTACTATAAATTAAAATGAAAACGTTTGAACTGTGAAAGCCAATTAAAAAAAGATTCCATTTATGGTTGTGGTAAAGCTTTATTAAGTATTGCATATACACCGATTAGGCATAACATTATGACCACTTTCCTAACTAACTGGTCTGCGGCTATGCAGCCCCATACGCAACAAACTGCGATGCACTGTGTATTCTGACACCTTTCTATCAGAACCAGCATTAACTTCTTCAGCAGTTTGAGCTACAGTAGCTCGTCTGTTGGATCAGACCACCCTTCGCTCCTCACATGCATCAATGAGCCTTGGCCGCCCATGACCGTCGCTGGTTTACCACTGTTCCTTCCTTGGACCACTTTTGATAGATACTGACCACTGCAGACCGGGAACACCCCACAAGAGCTACAGTTTTGGAGATGCTCTGACCCAGTCGTCTAGCCATTTGGTCCTTGTCAAACTCGCTCAAATCCTTACACTCGCACATTTTTCCTGCTTCTAACACATCAACTTTGAGGATAAAATGTTCACTTGCTGCCTAATATATCCCACCCACTAACAGGTGCCGTGATGGAGATAATCAGTGTTATTCACTTTACCGGTCATATTGTTATGCCTAGTCAAGCCGTAGCCTAGTGGTTAAGGTACTGGACTAGTAACCAGAAGGTCACTGGTTCAAGCCCCACCACTACCAGGTTGCTGCTGTTGGGTCCTTGAGCAAGGCCCTTAACCCTGAATTGCTCAGACTGTAACTGTACTGTACCACGCTTTGGATAAAGGCGTCTGCTAAATGCCGAAAATGTAGTCAGTGTATTCATGCCTAATTAATATTTATTCTCATACAATTTTATGGATTTAAAATGTTTTAAGATCCTGACGACACATTGTATATTGTATTCAGATGATTTTTCTAATGCACTAGAAACCTTTAAATATTTACTATGCAAAAAGAAAGAGACCGAAAGAAAACCCCAAGATTATATTAATTATGTACCAGACTACTTATTTAATCAACTTGACACAGTTAAATGACTCAGACTTTAACAATGGCCTTTCCAGTGTTTTCTCCTTGTAGCATCCCCATAAAGGCTGCAGGCATGTTCTCAAAGCCAGCAGTCACATGCTCCTGACACTTCAGCTTTCCCTGCAGAAAGAGAAAAAGGTTGGACAACAAAGCATTACATGCTCATTAACTGCTCTCTATCAGTAAACACTTATCTAAAGCTGGAAGTGAATCATTATAGGAGGAAATGATCCAGAAGAAGCTACTTGCCTCCTGCAGCCAGGTTAGCATTCTTCTTAGAGAGTCCTCATTCTTATGCTCCCATCTCAACACCAGGAAGCCCTCCATCTTCAGCTGTTTAAAGATCATCTGCAGGTGAGGGTAAGGACCTGTGGGAGATCACGATTCAACATCACAGGAAAAGAGCCGAAAAGCCTATAAATTTCCATTTGTTACATTGTGTATTGATTGTTTATCTCATATGAAACAATTTAGCACAATGTTGAGCCACTTGAGAAACTTAAAACTGTATATACACTAAACTTTACTGTAAATATGTACATTTACCATTGTACACCAGTCAAAACCCTCCAACACCGTTTGTTTACAGTTAAATCACCCAAAGGTGCCAGAGACAAAGTACAAAGCGACAATTTAAAATACGATTCTTTCAGTTTAACCCCCAATCAGCCCCGCTAGCCTGTACCGAAATGCTGTTGCAATCTTTCAACCAAAACAGCTGGGGGAATTATTCATAGGCCATTATTCATAGGCCATTGCTGTTGGCCCATCAAACCAGTCAACAACACAAATGACATTGACGGAAGTGTGTCAAATGTAGACTGACTTACATTTTAGAGCACATTTAAAAATAAAAATTTAATTGACCGGTATATACTTGACTAAATTGTTATATAAGGTTTAAGTTTAGAGATGGAGAGAGATTTTTCTGTGGACAGACTGACCTGTTTGAGGTTCTTTGTCATTGTACAGGGAAATTCCTCCACAAACAGCAATTCTCCCAAAATCTTTCATTTGTGAAAGAGCAACAGTGGAGAAATGCCCACCAACCTGTTTAAAATACATTAAAATGTTAGCCGGGGAGAACATGCAAATATCAGGGCAGCAGATCTCTACCTTGATATACAATTACCATTCAAAGTGAAGCAACAAATACACAGATCAGCCATAACATTAAAACCACCTCCTTGTTTCTACACTCACTGTCCATTTTATCAGCTCCACTTACCATATAGAAGCACTTTGTAGTTCTACAATTACTGACTGTAGTCCATCTGTTTCTCTGCATGCTTTGTTAGCCCCCTTTCATGCTGTTCTTCAATGGTCAGGACTCTCCAAGGACCACTACAGAGTGGTGTGTTAGTGTGTGTTGTGCTGGTATGAGTGGATAAGACACAGCAGTGCTGCTTGAGTTTTTAAACACCTCAATGTCACTGCTGGACTGAGAAGAGTCCACCAACCAAAAATATAACCAGCCAACAGCGCCCCATAGGCAGCGTCCTGTGACCACTGATGAAGGTCTAGAAGATGACCAACTCAAACAGCAGCAATAGATGAGCGATCGTCTCTGACTTTACATCTACAAGGTGAACCAACTAGGTAGGAGTGTCTAATAGAGTGGACAGTGAGTGGACACGGTATTTAAAAACTCCAGCAGCGCTGCTGTGTCTGATCCACTCATACCAGCACAACACACACTAACACACCACCACCATGTCAGTGTCACTGCATTGCTGAGAATGATCCACCACCTAAATAATACCTACTCTGTGGTGGTCCTGGGAGAGTCCTGACCATTGAGGAACAGCATAAAAGGGGGCTAACAAAGCATGCAGAGAAACAGATGGACTACAGTCAGTAATTGTAGCACTACAAAGTGCTTCTATATGGTAAGTGGAGCTGATAAAATGGACAGTGAGTAGAAACAAGGAGGTGGTTTTAATGTTATGGCTGATCTGTGTATAAAAATGTGGAAGATGAAGGTTCAGAAAGTAACATCCCTGAAATTAACCAGTTAGCTGAAAATTCTGGCATAAATGTTTACTTTTCATCAACGTCCTTACATTCTCAAAGTAGCAGTCATAGCCATCGGGTGATGCCTGCTTCAGCGCTTCCTCCAGAGAGGACACAGTCTTGTAGTTGAAGGCATAGTCAAAGCCCAGCTCTTTTAGATAAGCCACTTTAGCATCGCTTCCTGCTGAACCCACCACCTTACAGCCTTTGATTTTTGCAATCTGACCCACGATGCTTCCTACAGCACCGGCTGCTGCGTTCACCAGTACCGTCTCACCCGGCTTAATAGCCAACACCTCTTCCAAACCATACATAGCCGTCAAACTGTTGAGAAAGATAAAGAAAATGATGCATGTGACTGTTTGTTGGAAACAGTAGTAGATTGTACTATGGTATAGTAAATTCTGCCAGAGCTGCACAAAATAGACAAAGTTCCTATATTGCAGTTACACTCCTTCAGTGTGAAGACAATATTAGACAAAATACAACCCCAAATCAGTTGGGACAGCATGGAAAATGATAATAATAATAAAAAAAAACCACAGAGTTTCATACATTTACTTTGACTTGGCCTTTAAGCACTTAAACTCCTGATTCCTTGAATGGTTTAATGATATTATGCACTGTGAAGGAGAAATATGCAAATCCCTTCCAATCTTTCTTTGAGGTTCATTGTTTGTAAACATTTCAATCATTTTCTCACACATTTATTGATAAACTGGAGATCCTCTGATCATCTTTGCTCATCAAAGACTCAGCCTTTCCTGGATGCTGCTTTTGTACCAAACCATGATTACAATCACCTGTTTAAAATCGCATCATTATTTAGTTTTTTCACCTCATTACTAGCCCTAAATTGCCCCCATACCAACTTTTTTGGAATGTGTTGCGGGCCTGAAATGCAGGAAAGGATGTTTGTTAATAAATGAAAGAAGTTGAGCAAACAAAACATTAAAGATCTCAGGTTCATCCTGTCTGCAATCAAATAAAAGTCAAAGTAAATGTAAGAAACACTGCATTTTTATTTTATTTGCATTTTCCATACTGACCCAACTTTTTTCTGATTTGGTGTTGTAGATGCATGCTTTTAATTTCTGATTCAGTAATGAATCTACACTATGAGGATCAAAGACATTATTCTACAGGGTGTTCCAAAATGAACTGACATTTTAAATTTGCCGCCATTTTTTCGAGCAAAACCTGAGTTAAAGATTTTTAAATTGCTGTCATTAGTAAACGTTGAGGTTAAATCATGAAAAGGTACACAATCGAACAACGCGTAGAAATGGTAAAAATTCACATTAAAAATGGTGACGTGAATTGGCTGCCAAGATCATGTGACTTTACGCCGTTACACTTCTTTCTTTGGGGTTATCTTAAGGATAAAGTGTACACCAACAAACCACAATCCATTGAGGACCTCAAAGAAGAAATCGACACAACACTGCTGAAATTTTTCAGCAATTATGTCAACGTGTCATGGAAAATTTCATCAAAAGAGTGAACATGTGCTGCCACGGTCGAGGGGGTCATTTGTCAGATGTTTTGTTTCATACATAACCTCCATGTCTTTACTTTCAAATAAAGCAAAAACTTTTTCAAATAAAAAATGTGTTTTATTAAAAAATTAAAATGTCAGTTCATTTTGGGACACCCTGTACAACAATACATTCTATCTGGCAAAAAAGCCTTCATAAAAAAGTACCCAGGCATTCCGATGCCTCCAAGAGCTAGAGAAAGAGAAACATCTTGGGGCCAGTCGTTCAGGACACGAACCAAACCAGTTCCATCTGATATCGAGTGAGTCCTCCATCCACATCGTCCGACCACATGACACCCCACTGGAAATGCTGGGTTTTTACTCTCAGTCACTCTGGAGAAAACACAAATGCTTCATTATGATCACACAGTAAGGAAAAAGCAATGTAAGTTTACACACCAGTAAGGTTTCTAAAAAGCACAGCAGCAACAGCTACATGACTGCACAGTTCTCCAGAATGTTAACTATTTCCATGCACAGTACACAGAAGGCAGTAAACCCTGCCTCATCATGAGGCGATTACTTGATTTACAGAAAGAACATTTGTAAACAACTCAATCCATTTCAGTAAACTGTAATGATATTATGTTTTTTTACTTTGCCACCTGCGTGCCGATCATCACGTCTCCTGCTTGCATCCTCACACGACTATAAGGTCTGGGCAGAAAAAGAAAGACAAAAAAGCTAATAACAGTACCTGTGTTTACACGTTAGCTAGTAATGAGCAGAAGCACAAAATACATCCCCCCCCCCTTTTCCCTTTTTTCTCCCACATCCAATTTCTGCCCATCAATCATCCTCTCACTAATGCTGCTGCCCTGCTCCTGATTGGGGAGGACGAGGCTGCTCCACGCCCCCTCAGACGTGTGCACAGCAATCGAAAATCTCATCACCTACACTTGACTAGTGCAGTGCAGTACAGCACTGTGTACGGAGAGCCACACCCTCTACCACACTCCTCCTCGTAATCACACTAGTCTGAGAGAGAGTCCCCATTAGGCTTAATCCCGCCCCTATCTGAACAACAGGCCAATCGTTGTTCATGTGGCCGCTCAGCCTCAGACGGCAGGCAGAGCCGAGATTCAATACGATGTATTTGAGATCTCAGCTCTGGTGAACAGCGTGTGCTTTACCGCTGCGCCACATTTCTGTAAATTGGTTAATGTTAAATTCACACCGATTTACACCGATCAACCATAACATTAAAACCACCTCCTTGTTTCTACACTCACTGTCCATTTTATCAGCTCCACTTACCATATAGAAGCACTTTGTAGTTCTACAATTACTGACTGTAGTCCATCTGTTTCTCTGCATGCTTTGTTAGCCCCCTTTCATGCTGTTCTTCAATGGTCAGGACTAAGATATTATTTGGATGGTGGGTCATTCTCAGCACTGCAGTGACACTGACATGGTGGTGGTGTGTTAGTGTGTGTTGTGCTGGTATGAGTGGATCAAACACAGCAGAGCTGCTGGAGTTTTTAAACACCTCACTGTTACTGCTGGACTGAGAATAGTCCACCAACCAAAAATATCCAGCCAACAGCGTCCTGTGACCACTGATGAAGGTCTAGAAGATGACCAACTCAAACAGCAGCAATAGATTAGCGATCGTCTCTGACTTTACATCAACAAGGTAAACTAACTAGGTAGGAGTGTCTAATAGAGTGGACAGTGAGTGGACACAGTTTTTAAAAACTCCAGCAGCGCTGCTGTGTCTGATCCACTCATACCAGCACAACACACACTAACACACCACCACCATGTCAGTGTCACTGCAGTGCTGAGAATGATCCACCACCTAAATAATACCTGCTCTGTGGTGGTCCTGGGAGAGTCCTGGCCATTGAAGAACAACATGAAAGGGGGCTAACAAAGCATGCAGAGAAACAGATGGACTACAGATGGTTATGGCTGATCACTGTATGATAGCTCTATTACTACTGCACAATAATAACAGATTTCATCAAGTTAAAATGTACATCAAGCATAAATGAGATCAGGATTACCTACACTTGTAAGGGAACTGTATGCCATGGCAGTCACATATGGACTGTACTGGAAAGTAAAGTCCATGTCAGAAATATCATATTTGGAAATCTAACATTCTGATAATTAGAGTGGTCAAACATTCAACCAATGGTGTGCTAGAAGCTTGCGAAAAACAACTAATAACCAGACAGTAAGCTGTATGTTTATTTTTGACTGATTACTAGTCAAATACAAATGAACTCATAACATAAACTGTAACTTTTAAAAAGCAAATGGTCTGATAAATTAATCATTGTAAAACAGAACATCTACAGGAATAAAAACTAAACATTCCAATACTGCCACAATGTACAGATGCCTTACAAGTGTATGTAAAATTGTGCTTAATGGAGGCTACTCTAATTCATCCTGAAATCATATTCTCTACAAACTTACCGCATGTAGGGATCCACACTTAGGAACACAGCTTCCACAAGCACTTCTGCAACAGTTATCCATAATGAATAATACAGGAATAATAGAGATGACATTAACAGCTAATAGAATATTAGGGTGTTGTGTATATATTGTTCATGCACTGACCTCCATCCTTGGGTTCTGGGAGCTGCTCCAACTTTAGCTCAAAATCACTGTCTTTGGGAAAACCCTCAAAATGCTGCTTAAGGATCCACGTCTTGGCTTGAACCATGTTTTTTGTTTGGTGCAACTAGGGATAGTAAAGAATTTGTGTAACTACATTGGCACATACTGTCTACAGCAAAAAAAATTATGAACAGCAATGGCACATTATCTAGGTTACTCAACAATCTTTATTTTAATGCATTTGTATTGAAATACTGTAGATTCTGCATTAACTAGTGGTACAGCGATGCCTGGATGCAGGCCCAGAATGTTGGATAAGCATCTGTATTAGATATTTAGTGGCATACTTTCTGAATTAATCCAGACATTTATGCTATTAAGAATTTGACAAAACAGAAAAATGTGAACAAAAACCTGTCAACTGTGCCTTGGGTGTTTTGTATAACTTGCTTGCATAAATGAATCAAAATACTAATGGTATTATTCAGTGTTGTAATAGGGTTAATCATTTACAAATTGGATAAGGTGACATTTCACATTATGGTACCATGAAACATAAATTAATTACAGGTCACAAAGTTACATACAGTTCTGTATTATGAGCACACCACCAAGACAAATGTAGCTTTATGTCCTACCTGTGACCTACTTCCATTGATTTGCATGCCATTGGTGGCATAGATTACAGGCCAAGATACTTCACAAGATTCAATGCAGTGGACTATTCATCAAGTCTTATATCATAAGGTCAGAGCTTTCTATACAGTTAAATTGTATTATTAGGTTTTAAATATTATTATAACTATAACAATATTTTTTGCAAAAATAAACAACAGATAGAGCTTTGAGCCATCTTGGCGACCTCTGCGCACTATGCGCATCAGCATCTGCTGACCCCGCTCTGTCATTTTACGTGGCCTACCACTTCGTGGCTGAGTTGCTGTCGTTCCCAATCGCTTCCACTTTGTTATAATACCACTGACAGTTCACTGTAGAATATTTAGTAGTGAGGAAATTTCACGACTGGACTTGTTGCACTGGTGGCATCCTATCACGGTACCATGCCGGAATTCACTGAGCTCCTGAGAGCGACCCATTCTTTCACTGATGTTTGTAGAAGCAGTCTGCATGCCTAGGTGCTTGCTTTTATACACCTGTGGCCATGGAAGTGATTGGAACACCTGAATTCAATTATTTCGATGGGTGAGTGAATACTTTTGGCAATAAAGTGTGGAGATGGATAAGATGACATTTCACATTATGCTACCATGCAACGTAAATGAATTACAGGTCAAAGTTTCATACAGCTCCGTATTATGAGCACACCACCAAGACAAATGTAGATTTATGTCCTAGCTGTGACCTACTTCTATTGATTTGCATGCCATTGGTGGCATAGATTACAGGGTATGATACCTCACAAGATTCAATGCAGTAGACCATTCATTAAGTCTTATATCATAAGGTCAGAGCTTTCTATACAGTTAAATTGAAGAGAGTCATCACAAACATAATTATAACAATATTTTTTTTGCAGAAATGACCTAAACAGATAGCTTTACTCTTGACCCATTCATTTAGGTAAATATTCCAATGTTTTGAGGATCCCTTTAAGAGATATTTTAAAACTTTCTACTGAAAATCAGGTGAAAAGATTGGCTAGGCACTTTCTTCTTCAGAGAAACACAAGTATTAATGTTATATTCAAACACAAATCAAAGCGATCAATTTCTGTGCAGTGTAGCTATAGTACAGTACAGATTTAGTTGTTGTTTACTTATGTTGTCCTTAGTGATTTTTGTGTAACTTTTACACATTGACTTTTTAATATCAATTAATGTTATTATTTTTGACATATTTGTGCCTATACGTACATTTTGTTTAAAATTTATACGCACAAGGTTGGGACATTATGTGTGCGTATCTGAAGAGATTAACTGCACTGGAAGCCGGTTGGTTGTTGTAGCCTAGCGGTTAAGGTGCTTTATTTGTAATCAAAAGGTCACTCGTTCAAGCCGCACCACTGCCACGTTGCTGCTGTTGGGCCCTTGAGCAAGGCCCTTAATCCTCAATTGCTCAAGATGTAGACGCTCACGGTACTGTAATGCCTAGTTCACACTACGCGATCTTTGACCTGATTTTCGCTCGCCGGCGGGTCGGCGCTAGATTGCAACTCGGCGTTCTCTCTATGTGTGAACTACTCAACAACTCGATCTGAGCGGCTCGCCGAGCGCTCGAAGAGAGATATCTAGCATGTTAAATATCTGGATCTGAGTCGCACAGCTGGCAACGAGTGCTAAGTCGAACAGCCAATGAGAACGCAAGATACGGTGTGAAGGGAGAAGTTGTAAAAAGGTGGGACAGGAGCATAATATAGTTGATATCAGAATACATCGTCATACACAAGTTTTGCAGTATTTCTGACCTTATCGTTCTCTACAAAACATAACACCAACACTGCATTGCAAACTCACTATAAAACAATCCATGCTGTTCGCGTTGCCAAATCCACTCAGATTCATTTATTTTTCTCCTTGATTTTACGCTGCACATCAGCACACAAACTTTGATCCCTCGCTACTTGTTGACGTGCATTTTTGGACGTGGTATCATTAAACCTTTTCGTCACTTCTTGCATTTGTTTTCGTAACAAAACGTAGTTTGGGAGAGCAGAGAAGCAAGTCTGCGATCCCAGTTGGTGATAGATGGTGTAGCAGGGTGCCCTCCACGACATGAACCAAACCCCCCACCTCACTGCCCCCCATTGGCTGCACTCGCCAGGTCTTATTATTTTATTACAATATTTTTGTTATATATATACACTGGTGCTGGTCATAAAATTAGAATATCATGAAAAAGTTGATTTATTTCAGTAATTCCATTCAAAAAGTGAAACTTTTATATTATATATTCATTATATTCATTCAGTATATTATATTCATTCATTACACACAGACATATTTCAAATGTTTATTTCTTTTAATGTTGATGATTATAACTGACAACTAATGAAAACCCCAAATTCAGTATCTCAGAAAATTAGAATATTACTTAAGACCAATACAAAAAAAGGATTTTTAGAAATGTTGGCCAACTGAAAAGTATGAAGATGAAAAGTATGAGCATGTACAGCACTCAATACTTAGTTGGGGCTCCTTTTGCCTGGATTACTGCAGCAATGCGGCGTGGCATGGAGTCCATCAGTCTGTGGCACTGCTCAGGTGTTATGAGAGCCCAGGTTGCTCTGATAGTGGCCTTCAGCTCTTCTGAATTGTTGGGTCTGGCGTATCGCATCTTCCTCTTCACAATACCCCATAGATTTTCTATGGGGTTAAGGTCTGGTGAGTTTGCTGGCCAATTAAGAACAGTGATACCATGGTCCTTAAACCAGGTACTGGTAGCTTTGGCACTGTGTGCAGGTGCCAAGTCCTGTTGGAAAACGAAATCTGCATTTCCATAAAGTTGGTCAGCAGCAGGAAGCATGAAGTGCTCTAAAACTTCCTGGTAGACGGCTGCGTTGACCTTGGACCTCAGAAAACACAGTGGACCAACACCAGCAGATGACATGGCACTCCAAACCATCACTGACTGTGGAAACTTTACACTGGACCTCAAGCAACGTGGATTCTGTGCCTCTCCTCTCTTCCTCCAGACTCTGGGACCTTGATTTTCAAAGGTAATGCAAAATGTACTTTCATCAGAGAACATAACTTTGGTGCGTGGTGGTTCTTGAAGCACTGACTCCAGCTGCAGTCCACTCTTTGTGAATCTCCCCCACATTTTTGAATGGGTTTTGTTTCACAATCCTCTCCAGGGTGCGGTTATCCCTATTGCTTGTACACTTTTTTCTACCACATCTTTTCCTTCCCTTCACCTCTCTATTAATGTGCTTGGACACAGAGCTCTGTGAACAGCCAGCCTCTTTAGCAATGACCTTTTGTGTCTTGCCCTCCTTGTGCAAGGTGTCAATGCTCGTCTTTTGGACAACTGTCAAGTCAGCGGTCTTCCCCATTATTGTGTAGCCTACAGAACTAGACTGAGAGACCATTTAAAGGCCTTTTTGAGTTAATTAGCTGATTAGAGTGTGGCACCAGGTGTGTGGCACCAGGTGTCTTCAATATTGTACCTTGTCACAATATTCTAATTTTCTGAGATACTGAATTTGGGATTTTCTTTAGTTGTCAGTTATAATCATCAACATTAAAAGAAATAAACATTTGAAATATATCAGTCTGTGTGTAATGAATTAATATAATATACAAGTTTCACTTTTTGAATGGAATTACTGAAATAAATCAACTTTTTCATGATATTCTAATTTTATGACCAGCACCAGTATGTATATACTGTATATCAGTCGTGTAGTGTGAAAGCCACACCGACTTGAAAGACTCCCGTTTACAAGAGATCCAGCTGTGTAGTGTGAACTGTACAGCAAACTGAGGACTTGGAAAGTCGTGTAGTGTGTGTGGCGTTCACCGCTATAATTAATCACTCCAAATCCTCAGGCATTTTGTTAACACAGCCCCAATCTTTATTGAATATACATCGGGAGCTTCTACTGCTCCCCAAACGTAACTTAGGTCTATCCCGCATGCGCAGTAGGCACTTAAATAAACAGACACATTTTTCACTCTCCGTGACATCTCCCCCCCTTTTTTTTTTTTTTTTGGTTAGTATGGGTATACAAAACAACATCAACCCTTTAAAGTCCAAACACTACCTGCGTCCTTTAGGTATTACTCGTCGAACAGAATCTACGACGTGTCGAGCAACAACACAAAAAAAAACTGTCCCAGTGTGTCTTTTCCATACCTTACAATGTATTCTTTTTTTTTTTTAACACACAAACAAGTAACTGACTAAGGGTGTGGGTGGACTACCACAATCCCTTGAGATGGGACAGGGGTTATTCTGCCCTTTAAGTCCACCATCTCATCTAACTAGCATACTTGGGGTTAGGTTTAACAGTCCTCCCAAACCTGGTGACGACTTGAGCAGAGAGTTGAGGGGGTCCAGGGGTATCAGCAGGAACATAAGCTCTAGTGGCGCTAAAGTCCTGCCTTGCTGGCTCACTCTGCACATGCTGATCGTTCGGTGGAGAAGTTTCCATCTTTGGAGGTGAGGACGACTCCTGGTTCACCAGCTGGATGTGGCGCCGGTTCCTCCGGGGTGTGTCGCCTCGCTCAGTCTCCAGTGTAAAAGAGCGTGGCGCAGTTTCCCGGCGTTGCACAGTCGCTGTAGTTGTCCAAGCCTTTTCCCCATCAATCTTTAGTCTAACTTTATCACCTATGGTCAGTGGTGGAAGAGGTTGGGTAGAGTACCTGCGGTTGTAGTACTTTTTGTAGCTCAGTTTTGCTTTCGCATCATTTGCTCTAACAGTCTCTAGATTAGGCCACATTGGCTGCAGTCTCTCTTTCAGAACTGGGAGCGTTGTGCGAATTTCTCGACCCATCAACAACTTGGCGGGGCTTTCCCTCGTTGGCTCTGTTGGGGTTGAGCGATAACTCAGAAGAGCTAGGTGAGGGTCGGCTTGCTTTAAGATCCACTTTGCAGTCTTTACAGCTCGTTCAGCCGCGCCGTTTGACTGGGGAAAATGAGGGCTTGACGTGACGTGTTGAAAGTCGTACTCAGCTGCGAAACGTCTGAACTGATCGGCTGAGAATTGAGGGCCGTTATCTGTCATAAGCTCCTCTGGAGTTCCAAAGCGTGTGAAGATGCTTTTCAGCTTCTGTATGACAGTGTCCGAGTTTGTCTTTGGCAGATTTAAAATCTCGAGCCATCTGGAGAAGTAGTCTATCACAATTAAGTAATGATGACCTTTGTGTTCACACAGGTCAGCAGCTAGCTTTTGCCATGGGAGATCTGGCAACGGTGTGGTAATCAATGGTTCTCTGTGCTGGCTTGGCCTGTGGATTTTGCAATGTTCACATGACAACACAAGATTTTTCACCTTTCCAGCGATGCCAGGCCACCACACAGCACCCCTATATCGCTCTCGGCACTTGGTAAGGCCTTGATGGCCCTCATGAATCTTCTGCAACATATGTTCTCGCATACTTTTAGGGATCACTATTTGTTTGCCACGTCGCAGCAATCCATTGGCCTCACTGAGTGAACCACGATCTTTGAAGTATGCGTGCGCTTGCACAGCGATGCTCTTCAGGTGTTCCGGCCATCCATTGTGGACATCCTTGAGGGCACACTGGAGTTCACCATCTTTTCTTGTTTCGTCTTTTATCTGTTCAATGGTTGGCTTCCTTACTCTGTGGTCATCCTCCACTGAATCCACGTATGCTTTCACCTCTGCTTCTAGGTCAGCTGGAGCGGTGTCTCCCAAGGGTTGCCTAGACAGGGCATCGGCGACGACTAGGTGTTTGCCGGGAACATATTCTGCGACTGGATTAAACTTCATTAACCTGATGAGCAGGCGCTGACATCGTATAGGTGTGGTGTCAAGGTCTTTTGAGTTGATGAGAGTTACCAGTGGCTTGTGGTCTGTGAGCAGCCTGTAACTCTCTAAACCACAAAGATACTGGTAGAAACGCTCAGAGGCCCACACTCCTGCGAGGCACTCTTTTTCAATCTGCGCGTATCTCTTTTCGGCTTCAGTCAAAGTACGCGAGCAAAACGCAACAGGCTTCAGTGCTCCATCATGGCTCTGCAAGAGTACTTTTCCAAGCCCATAACTGCTAGCATCTGCGCTAACGACAGTTGGCTTTGCTGGATCAAAGAACCCTAAGACGGGTGCTGACGAAATGAGCTGTTTCACTTCTGTGAATGCTCTATCTTGCAGAGGTCCCCAACACCAATCACGCTCAGACTTGAGCAGTTCATTGAGCGGTTGCAGCACGGTGGAGAGGTTTGGTAAATAACGCCCAATGTAGTTCACCATTCCAAGCAGCCGTCTCAACTCACTCACGTTCTGGGGTGGTTCCATTGCTGTTATGGCTTTAACCCTCTCTGGGTTGGGGGTTATACCATCTTTGGTCACAACCTGTCCTAGAAAGTTCAGTTCTGGCTGACTGAGCCGACATTTATCTTTGTTGAGCCTCAGGCCTGCAGCTTTTATGGTCTCCATGACCTGCTTTAGTCTCTGGTCGTGAATTTCCTGCGTTTCTCCAGTCACTAAAATATCGTCCATAAAGACGACTGTCCCGTCATGCCCACGCAGCAGCTCCGACATCTTCCTTTGAAAAATTTCAGGAGCCGAGGTGATACCAAAGGGCAGCCTCTTGAAACAGTACCTTCCTAGGGGTGTAATAAAGGTGGTCAGACGAGCACTGTTTTCTTCTAGAGGGATTTGCCAAAATCCGCTCTCGGCATCCAAGCTGGAGAACACAGTACCCTTTGCTAGCTTGGGCAATATATCATCCAAGGTAGGCAAAATGAACTTCTCACGTTTCACATTCTCGTTAAGTCTTTTCAAATCCACGCAAACTCTTATTTTTCCATTCTTTTTCATTACTGGTACCATGGGCGCGCACCATTCAGTTGGCTCAGTCACTTCCTCTATTATGCCCATTGCCTCCATTCTCTTTAGCTCCTCTTCAACTTTGGGGAGTAGGGGGATGGGAACCCGACGTGGCGTAGCTATACTGTATGGCTGTGCACCATCTTTCAGAGTGATTTTCACTGGTTCTCCTTTTAATGTGCCCAGGCCACTAAATGTACTGATCTCATCAATGCGCTTAATTAAGCCCAGTTTTGTTGCCACTGTTCGGCTAAGGAGGTTTTCTCCATTGGTCTTAACCACTACTACCCGAAAGCAGCAGTTTTGGAGTTGGCCATTGACACGAGCTTTAATTTTGGCTAAAAACTGCCCTCTTGTGGCCACGACGCCACCAGGACTCTGTATAGTGTTCTTTACAGCACTGAGTTTGGGCTTGCTCCGTAATGTTTCATAGGTGGCCTCGGACATTACTGAAGTGTCGGCGCCGGAGTCTATTTTGAATGAGACTGGCGTATCCCCTAAAGTTAAAGTGGTACGCCAAGGTGGCTCATCTTCTGCTAACAATGCATCTTTGCTTTGTTTTAGCTCAACTGATCCTAAGAACATAGTGTCATCCTCATCAGCTTCAGTTATCTCCCGCACAGCTGTCTTTGAATAACACACTGAAGCAAAGTGTCCAGTTTTGTTACACTTCAGGCATTTTTTTCCTTTTGCAGGACACTGCTCCCTGTCAGCATGATTTCGCCCACATCTTGTGCATGCTCCTCTTATTGTCTTTTTGTTTATTTTAGCCGACATGCTTGTTCTTTTTTGTTCTGTCTTTCTGACTGATTTTATGTTATCCACATGCTCCGGGCCTTTCCCACCTTCTGTGTTCTGTGATTTTATTAGCTCACAATGCCTGGCCATTTCAATGGCAGTCCGCAGCGTTAGATCACTTTTCATTTGCAGTTTTTGTGAAACTTGCCTGTCACGGATGCCAATCACTAAGCGGTCTCGCATCTGCTCGTCTTTTTGTGCCCCAAACTCTTTGAACTCTTGAGTGAAACTTTGCACGCTCAAAGATAACGTTGCGTTTCGGGATAAAATGTTCGTCAAATTTGGCCATGACCTCGGCGTATTTATCGCCGTCTCCCGCGCTACCAAACGTGAACGACTTGAATATGTGCTCGGCCTCCGCTCCCATTGAATAAATCAGAGCATTCACCTGCACTGTTTCCTCGTCCTCCGTAAGCCGTGAAGCTATTCGATACCTGGCAAATCTCTGTTTCCAGTCCGGCCATGCTTCTGGCTTGGAGAAATCAAACTGCTCCGGCGGTATAAACTTCGCCATTGCAATCCGCGCGTCGGTCTCCAACTTCACACACGTCCAACTTCGTCTCCAGCTCACTAGCGTTATAAGTTTTTCTTCTGACACCATGTGGCGTTCACCGCTATAATTAATCACTCCAAATCCTCAGGCATTTTGTTAACACAGCCCCAATCTTTATTGAATATACATCGGGAGCTTCTACTGCTCCCCAAACGTAACTTAGGTCTATCCCGCATGCGCAGTAGGCACTTAAATAAACAGACACATTTTTCACTCTCCGTGACAGTGTGAACTTGGCAGAAGTCCCTTTTGATAAAGGCGTCTGCTAAGTGCTGAAGATCTAAATATATTTTACATAAAAAAAAAGCATTAACAAAAAAAAGTGAATCATTTAGACTGTACGGAAGACTGTTCACTGTAGAATAACGCAAATGTTTATGACTTATCAATGAGCAACTAAACAATACAGTAGATTGCCACAACCTTTTCATACAGTAAATGCCTAGATTGTTTAAAAATGTTTAGTGCGTTAGTCGCATGTACGATATAATAACACATTGTAGTTATTAAGGTACCTGTTATAATAGCCTGTACAAAGCGAATCTGCTGAAGAAACTTTAACCCACACACAGAGCGCTGCGTCTTCTCTGACGAACCTGTTCCGCTTCTCTCGCTTTTATTTGCTGAAGCCAGAGCCGTAGACAGAGAGAGTTGCGACACTCCTTGATCTCGCCGCTACGCGGTCACGTGGTTCATGTAACCCTCAATAGTTCCAAACAAACCCGGCGCTGTCATGTTCTCATATGGGACAGGCAGCAGTGAATGACATATTATACGGCAAATAATAAACATTTGTACAATTTCTGGGTATTTTCAACTGCGTTTACATTTACTGCATCTGCTTTAATGTCAATTTGGTATATAAAGTGGAAGATTGATGTTTATAATGACTTGTTAATAGGTCGTTCTTGTTAACACACAGTACATTATATTAGCATACATTACATAATGCGATATCATTAAGTAGTAGAGACAATATACAGTACAGAGATTAAAGTTTTTTTATGTTTTGTTTTTTACATAAACTATAATCTCCCTTCACTTTCCTGAGGATTCATAATAATAATAATCATTTTGGTTAAACACTAAGCCATGTGGCTGGATTCATAAGGTTTACCTGCACTGAATGAACAGATTGATAAACACACTACCGTACCTTTAACATTATAGTGCAGGTACATGAAAAAGCATTAATTCATCTCTTATTTCATGAGTGATTAATAATTGATTCCTACATGTAATACATTAATGAATTCATTATGAATATGCACTAGATCATTTTGTCTAATGTAAGTGGTGGACAAGGTACACAAACCATGTAGTTGAGTTAAAGTAGAGATATCCAAGGTAAAATGTTACTCCAGTAAAAGTAGTAGTAAAAGTAAAAATACTCTTTACCTCCACTAAAGTACTAAACTAAATTTACCTTCAAATGTACTTAAGTATGAAAGTAAAAGTAGCATGATTTATTATGGCTCTAATGTTTTATGATCATTTCTGTAACAAGACTCTTGATTAATCACCTCATTTTAGGTGAAAAGACTCGTGTGTCATTAATTTAGCTAAACTGACTAAGCTAAATTCTGTTATACCTATTAATTAAGATAAACTTGTAACATTTAGTGCTGAGCAAATGCTAAACAATAACAGTATTAAGTATATTAATGACATTAAATTCATTATTTTTTTTAAAACAAAGCAACATACAGCTAAAAATGCTTGATAAGTAGTGGAAATGAATGGGGCTCTATGGGATGCTTGGAACAACCACAACTCCAACTCCACAACCCGGAAGCTGCGCAAAAAAAATGTCCCGCCTCCTTTCCAACGGTTCCCTATGGGAGTGTCGCCACTCTGTTCTCTCTACCGCTCTGGCTGAAGCTAAATTCTCTCTGCTCTGATTGGCTAAATTCTACATCAATCATGTCTGGTACGACAGTACATATTAAATTTGTCGTAAAACCTCAAATAAAACGACTATTAAAAGTTAAATTAAATTGCATACACTTTTAAGACACTATTACAAAGTTTAACTTTATTTAACTAAAAACATTTTTGTTACTAAATATAAGCCCCGCCCAAATGTATGACGTAAACACGCGCGCGCCTTTTCAGTTTACAGAACGTCGTTAGCTGAGCGCTTCAGTCTGAGGAGAATCGCCGATTAGCCACAAGCTAACTGTTAATATTATAATTGTTATTAATAATAATAACAACAATAATAATACATGACCAACAGAGCTTGTTAACCCAATATTGTTCCACTTGCAGGTAAGAATTTTTGCGTTTTCATACTTTAGCCGTAACTTTTTTTCTAACAGTAACGCTAGCTAGCTATTCAGCTAAGCCGTGTCCAAAAGCTTACAACACCGTAAGTTAGAGTGAGTATAATAACAACTTTGTTAATGTTGTCCGGAAAAACTATTATACCGACTGTGTCTATATAAGTTATGTGTTTTTGGTCATATTTAGTTAGCGCTTGTCCTTAACTGTTTGTTACAGACTTTTATACATAGTATAAAATCTACATTCATGATGCTGAACTAGTTCGTTGTTGCTAAGTGGGTAGCACTGTCAAAACCTTCACAGCAAGAAGGTTTTGGGTTCGATCCCCAGGTGGGGCTGTCCGGGTCCTTTTTCCCCGTGTCTGCGTGGGTTTACTGCGGGTGCTCCGGTTTCCTCCCACTGTCCAAAGGCATGAAAGTGAGGTGAATTGGAGATACTAAATTGTCCATGACTGTGTTCGATATAACCTTGTGTGAACTGATGAATCTTGTGTAATGAGTAACTACTGTTTCTGTCATGAATGTAACAAAATGTAAAACATGATGTTAAAATCTTAACAAACAAACAAACAAAAACAAACTGTTCTACTTTACAGACACGTTCACTATGGAACTCTGTAATGTGTTTTATACTTTACTGGGACTCTATAAGTCGGTTGTCGGTTATCGTTTAAATGAAATTGGCAAAATGTGAATCCTTACAAAAATGTTTATTACAATATAAAGCTAATTAAGTTCTATGTTAAAAGAAATCAGGCTTTATTTAATGGAACATTGGTAATGACAGTAATGTGTAAGTAAGTATCTTCATTTTCAACCAACTTGGAGTTCAGAAATAATTAAAAGCAAATACAAAGAAATTGTAGCAACGTTAAACATAAAATGAATAGAAACAAAATATTTTCTATTTTTCTTTTACTGTCTTTTATGTGACAAAATACACCGATCAGCCATAACTTTAAAACCAACTCCTTGTTTCTACACACACTGTCCATTTTATCAGCTTTACTTACCATATAGAAGAACTTCTACAGTAGTTCTACAATTACTGACTGTAGTCCATCTGTTTCATGCTGTTCTTTAATGGTCAGGATTCTCCCAGGACCCCTACAGAGCAGGTACTATTTAGGTGGTGGATGATTCTCAGCACTGCATTGACACTGACATGGTGGTGGTGTGTTAGTGTGTGTTCTGCTGGTATGAGTGGATCAGACACAGCAGCGCTGCTGGAGTTTTTAAATACCGTGTCCACTTATTGTCCACTCTGTTAGACACTCCTACCTAGTTGGTCCACCTTATAGATGTAAAGTCAGAGACGATCATAATCTATTGCTGCTGTTTAATAAGTCATCTTCTAGACCTTCATCAGTGGTCACAGGACGCTACCCACTGGGCGCTGTTGGCTGGAAATTTTTTGGTTGGTGGACTATTCTCTGTCCAGCAGTGACAGTGAGGTGTTTAAAAACTCCATCAGCACTGCTGTGTCTGATCCACTCATACCAGCACAACACACACTAACACACCACCACCATGTCAGTGTCACTGCAGTGCTGAGAATGATCCAGCACTCAAATAATACCTACTCTGTGGTGGTCCTGTGGTGGTCCTGAACGTTGAAGAACAGCATGAAAGGGGGCTAACGGAGCATGAAGAAAAACAGATGGACTACAGTCAGTAATTGTAGAACTACTAGAAGTGCTTCTATATGGTAAGTGGAGCTGATAAAATGGACGGTGAGTGTAGAAACAAGGAGGTGGTTTTAATGTTATGGCTGATCGGTGTATATGCTTATACAAACATTTTAATACAAGAAATCAATTCAAAACAACTAAGATTTAGTCATTACGATTTCTGTTGTTAAGTAATAAATAAGAAATTATAACCAAATAATAATAATTCTGTTCATAAATTGTCATTAATACAAGAAAACCAAATATTGCATATTGCTTCTGCATGAAGAACTGTTAATACCCTGTTTACTATCTAATACTGGATTTGTGGGATGAGTCTAGAACTGCTCCAGTTACTTTATTACACAACTGAATGACTGACCAGAGATGATGAACTTTAAGCAGTTTCTTTGTGTTATTGCCACTGTGTTCAGGGTTATCAGTATAAATCCATCCTTTTCAGTGTTCTTTGCTTACCATTTTTGTTGTTGCTTATTACCTGTAAAGTAATTTATTAATTATCTGTTTTTCTACTAGTAACACTGATATACGTCTTCTCATGACAGGTTTATATTGTTATGCCAGTGTTATTACCTCAATCTTTTCTACAAAAAGTACTGTGATTATCATTAACTCTAATAATATTGGGAGATACAACCAAAACCCAAACAAATATTGGTGTGCAAAAAATTTAACCAATTTTTGATCAACAATTTGCATGATCACAAATGTCAATACACACTTTTAGAAGATTTAATTTATTTCAGTCTGTGTCCTACTGACTGAAAACATTGTGTGTAACAGTTACCAGGAATAAGTATTGTAAAGCCTGGCATCAACATGTCTGTGTAAATAGTCTATGCTATAGCCTACCTCTGCAAAAAATGGGCAAAACTGTGGACACTTGACCATAAGATTGTTTTACAGCCTACTTCAAAACCATGGGCATTAATAATAATTTCTCCCTGCAGCTATAACAGATGTCTTAATAATGCTGGTGGCTTGCAATATTCTTCTCAATTTCTTAAGGCGTTCAATAAAGCTGAGGCCAGGGCTGTAGAGTTCAGTGTTGTATTTAATGTAATTTGTTTAGCAAAAGTTGTGGCTAATACCCCTGAGCTTAATAATTTGGACTTTTAGTTAATGAAGAATTTTTTTTTTTAATTTACGGTGAAATTTACATAATGTCCCTGTGTGTGTTATTAAAGGCATGTCATGTAAGGGTCATCTTATGCCCAACCTTCCAAAAGGGCATGAGGCTGTTTTTTTGTCTTTCATTTAATTCTGATCAAAAGTTTATACATCATTGTTCTTCTTTTGGTAAGTTAAATAAATCTAATCATTTACTCGAATCTGCTTTCAAACAGTCATGCTTAATGGGGAAAGGTTTGTTGAGGCCCTTTCTCGATTGGGTTATCCGAGTGCCTCTACACTCAAAGGTTCGGAATTTGATTGGCTGTTTGACGCGGCACCAGACAACCTGCATCTTTTGCGTGTCTTTTGCCACCGTCTAACGCGCAACAATGTCCTCACACCAGAGGAAGTGAAGGCATTTAGAGTGTTGCGCGAGTCTGGTAAACCTATCTTGGATGAGACGACACTTGGGGATCTGCTAAAAACATGTGGACCAAATGATGGGGCTGTTGGCGTGGTTGGGTCGATGTCTTCTCTGTGTGGAGAGGGGGATGTTTCAGTGGAAGAGTTGGATGCTGAACTTCAAGCCTTAAAAAAGGAGAAACGGCTGAAGTTGCGCAGACTGAAAAAGCTCCAAGTACTGGCATCCAGTCGGGGGGCTGACTCGTCTGCTGCTTCTGCTCTACAAGAGGAAGGAGGCCACGCTGTGAAGGATGCAAGTTCTGCTCTTGCAGTTGAAAACGCAGCCACCAATGCAGCTTTAGAAGACCTTGTAAAGGAGGCTATAAAACTCGCTGGCTTTTTCAACACTAATCTTCACTGTGTAGATGAAGTCAAAACCATGCCACCTCCATCTCTACAATCAGGGTTGCCAGTACTGCTTTCCCAGCTTTCTGTAGAGCCATACCTCTTACAAGAGGAGCAGAATACTAAAACCTTGGCCACCTACACTCAGCGTCAGTTCTTTCAAGGAATCTCTGACATGGTGGAGACATCCACCTCCAAGCGCTTCCAGCTGACAGACCTGAGCTGCTGCAGTCAGAGTGAAGAAGAGGATGATGAGAAGTTTGTGGAGAGCAGGAGAAAAGAGATGGCCCAACTGCAATGGGCCCACATTGTGGCTCAACACCAGTTGCTGAAGGAGCAAGCTGAGGAGCATGGAGACCAAGTGCTAAAGGATTGGCTCACAGAACAGCTCAGAATCCAAACACAGGTATGGTTCATGTTACTATTTACTTTTGAAATATGTATGCATAAATGTAACTTCACTTTGTCACCTTACACCTTCTTAGTTTTATCCACTGGGAATATATCTGTTTATTGATCGAACAATATATGGCCAAAAGTGTGTAGACACTTGACCATGAGATTATTTGACATTTCATTTCAATACCACTGACACTGACAATTTAGTGCATCACATCTCAGCTTAATCTCAGTGTCCTTTGCCACATAATTCTTTCTCTTCTCTCTGTAGCCCTTAGGGTCCCTGCAGGCATCCTGGCGGGAACCTGCACTGCGCTCCGAGCTTCTTTCTGTCCAGACCGACCTTGATTCTCTGATGCACGAGCCCGTCCGCATAGCTCTGCGAGACAGTGCCCGCCTGCTGAATGTGCCAGTGGTTCGAGGTGACCTAGCACTTCAGATTGCCCGACAGAACTACTACACAGCCAGGCAGACTGAAGTTATGGAACAGCTTCTCCGCCAGAAGGCATCATTTGAAGTGTTACGGCTGGCTCAGGACACTGAGCTCCGTACCAGCACGATGACTGTGGAGCAGCTGGAGAAGGTCATTCACAGGCTAGAGGATGCGACTCAGACCGCAGCCCAGAGAGGAAGCATTCTGACCCAGCCTGAACTGACCCAACCACCCTGCCTGGGGCCTAATGCAAAGCAGCAAGTTATCAGTTCTAAGGATACAGCCTTTAGCAGGTAAGGAGATTGTTTGTCTCAACTGTCTTAGGTCAATTTTCTCCATTTAGTTTAAGTATTACCTAACGGCAAGGGTTAAAGCAGCAATGTGCTCGATTCATCGATTCAAATGTTTCGCATCGAGGCATTGTTTAATCCATACAACTATATACAGCTCACGGTGTTTCGCACGGACGACAGCGCGTTCACGCTGTGGGCAGGTGACGTGAAGAAGCCGAGGGCTGCATCCAAAATCTCATACTTAAACAGGACTTAAACCTGGTACTTTTCACGTACAGTTCAATGAATACTACGTATTTGTACACGGTCCTGGGTTTGATCCCCAGGTGGGGCGGGGCGGTCCGGGTCCTTTCTGTGTGGAGTTTGCATGTTCTCCCCGTGTCCGTGTGGGTTTCCTTCGGGTGCTCCGGTTTCCTCCCACAGTCCAAAGACATGCAAGTGAGGTAAATTGGAGACTCTAAATTGTCCATGACTGTGTTCGATATAACCTTCAGAAGTGATGAACCTTGTGTAATGAGTAACTACCTTTCCTGTCATGAATGTAACCAAAAGTGTAAAACATGACGATAAAATCCTAATAAACAAACAAACAAATGGTGGAATGCAGTGTTAGCTGCATGCCAGATATAACAAGACCCATGTCTTCCAGTAAGTTCCCTCTTTGACTCATCACACCACAGATTACTATCCTAAAAGTCTTGGGGGTCATCTAGATGTTTTTGGCAAATAAAAAACAAGCCTTTGTATCTCTTTGGTCAGCAGTGGTTTTGACCCTGAAACTCTTATGGATGCCATTTTTGCCCAGAGTCCTGTAGGTTGGCGTTAACTGAGTCACATAAGACCTGCAGTTCTTCAGATGTTTGTCTGGCTTCTTAATTTAAGAGAATAAACAAATCACATATTTTGTTTTCACTGCATTTTACAAAATGAACCAACGTTTCTTACCCTTCATTGTATGTGCTAACTTGTCTTTTAGGCTGCTGCAGATGCTGGAGCTGGGGAAGCTCTCGGATTGTAAGGATCCACTCTTGACTTATGGGAGGCTGGAAGCAGAAGCCTCTGGTTCACAGAGAGAGCTGCTCTCTGTTCGTGAGGCTCTAGACAGGGCAGCTCAAGAGCAGGGTTACTGTGGTGCTCGTTTAGAACGAGACCGGGATGCACTGGAGCGCTCGGCCTACTCTGACATTGTGCAGCCTCTCTTGAGGCCGAAGGTATGTGCTGCTCAGGAGCTCTGCCCTAATGCACAGGTATGTTTGGTCACACTTTTCTATCTCTCACCTTTATCGCCGTTCTAAATTGAGACCTCATAAGAAATGTAAGCTGTTTTTGTCAAGATCCACTTATTAATGCACCCCCCACATTTCGGATTGCTTTTCTATTTGGTGTTGGGTTTGCATGTTTGTTTTTTGGTGCTTTTATATGTTGGATTCACAAATTTCTCTTTCTGATTCAGGTTTTTTAAATGCATGCTTCCAATACACTATATTTATAATTTACTTATTTCTAGCCTTTCTCTTACTTTTCCTTGTAAAAATCTTGTGATTAAGCTTAACATGAAGATAAGCAAATTAAAGTTTTATTTCTAATTAAAGCCCCTGTGCTTAGTTTAAAATAAAAGTCATTATATAAGGTGTCTAAAGAACGCTTTAGTAGGCTAGCCCACTACCACTGAGATCTGGACAGACATGATTGGCTATGTCCTGGGTGTAGTGGGTGTCAGTGTTCTCTCAGTGCTGGTCCCAAGCATGGATAGAAATGGGAGGTTGCACCAGGAGAAGCATCCAGCGTAAAGAGTTTGGTATGTGGACCATATCCCCTGTGGCGACTCCTAAATATGGAACAAATGGTTAAGTCAGTAATGACAATTTAAAAAAAAAATGTTTTTTAGGTTTAGCTTAATCAAACGCCATTCTCAATCATAATTAATTAATCAATAATTTTCATAATACTTTACTGAACTAGCACCCAACAAATTAATTAAAAAAACGATCAACTGGTTTTCATTAGCTGCTTGTGCAATCTCCAAATCCTAAGTTTCACCCTCCAGCTTTAATTGCATTGTAACTCCTTCTGCCTTCCTCCTCCATCCCATATAGCAATAAATGGGACCAACCTTCCCTTGATCTGAATCCAATTAAGAAACTCTGGTAACTCTGCCAAGTAGCACCACTGACTGTTCAGAAGTTCACTGATGCCCTGATTCAGGTCTGGGAGCAGATTCCCCAGGACACCATGATATTGTTGGGTGTGCAATTGTCTAAGCATGATGAAATTCACACAAATTGGATGGAACATTACTCTCCTCCTCTAACATGTTATTATGTTGGTGGCATTGCAGGGCTAACAATTGTCCACTGCCCAAAATAATAAATCAGGTACATTGGGGTGACAGTGTACAGAGGTACTGATGGGCTACAATGAGTAATTGTATGTAGACACAAAGTTCATCTTTGTGGTAGGTGTTCCCCGTGTCTGCGTGGGTTTCCTCCCACAGTCCAAAGACATGCAAGTGAGGTGAATTGGAGATACGAAATTGTCCATGACTGTTTAACATTAAACTTGTGAACTAATGAATCGTGTGTAATGAGTAACTACACCTTTTCCGTCATGAATGTAAACAAAGAGTGTAAAACATGTCATTAAAATCCTAATAAATAATAAATAATTGTGGTAGGTGAAACATAAATCATAAATTAGCTGCAAATCAGTGTGCTGTTGTATTAAAGCTGCACTAATAATCTAGCTCAATATAGTTCGTTTTTTTTCTGTGCAGGAGGTGTCTGTAGTTCTGAGTGAACTGGAAGATAAGCAGAAGAATCTGTACAAGCTTTTACAGGACATCGTGAGAGATTTAAGGACCAAAAAGGCTCGACTTGAGCAGAGCGCCACCCTCAGGCGAGAGAGAGAACTGTATGTCTACTTCCACCTGGATCCCACACTGCTCAGCAAAGCAGTAAGAGATATGGAGACCAAGGCTGGTGTGAAATAGATCATGTACAGCCTCTTCTGTCACACATGATTAGGATGTGACGATTGCACCATGAATCCAGCTGTGATGACGTGTGTACTATGTAGTGCAGTTTGGACTCAGATAGCACAGTCATGTGCGAGCGTCAATAACAGTAACCTACACCTTTCAGAACTTTTTGTGGACTGTCTATGGTCTGTTTGTCTTAACTGTTTGCAGAATTATCAGATGTAAATATGCCTCAAGTCTTTTTTGGATTAACTGATGTCTGAAAGTTTATTAATTAAAAAATATTTGTGTTTATCATGCTTTGTATTAATTGAAGTGTGATGTGACTGTCCTGGGTGATTTTCTTATATGTGGCATATAACTTGGAACAAATGCTCTCTTTTAGAAAACAGTTGAATGCTTTGAAAGTTTGTAAGGGCTAGACAGGAACTTGCTTTAAATGTCAGTATTTGTAACATGAATGCATTTACATTTGCAGCATTTAACAGATGCTTTTTTATCCAAAGCGACTTACAATTATCACTGAATGCAATGCAGGCAACTGTGGGTTAAGGAGCTACCACTGTCCAGTACTGAGTATTTGCATGAAGCCATTGTCTCTCTAGATTTAGATTTTTGGCATTTAGCAGAAGCTTTTATCCCATGTGACTTACAATTTAGACTGTATACAATGCAAGCATTTGAGGGTTGCTCGGGAACAAAAGTGATCTTCTGATCACTAGTCCAGTACCTTAAAAACCACTGAGCTACCACTGCCTGTTTGTCCTGATCTTGTATCAATCCTAGCCTTAAGTGTTGAACTGGAAGATTTGAACGTTCCTCCACAAACCAAAAACCGGGAAACAATGGGTGTAAGGCAGAAATACCCTGGTCAAGGCTCTCACTTATTAGGAAACGGCTAATTATGTATGTGTAGATGCCTGGGTGGTCAACCCACCACTGCTAAGATCCAGGCTTGGCTCACATAATAGCATAATAGGCTGCTGCACCACCTGACCCCCACTTTTGGAACATCATAATTCACTTTGTGCTATACACATGTATTTAGTGTGTTTCATTCCTTTTATGCAATTGGTTTAATTCTGGAAAATAATGCCTCTTTGAAACTAATTGCCCATTAACAATATTGTTCAATTCTTGCCATTTTTATTATTGGTATTGTTATTATTGGACATGGTGAACCGTTCATATTATTCAGCATTAAGCATATTATGTAAAAGATTGGTACTGTTTCTGTGTGTTCATAGAGCAGGTAGTGAGAGTGGAGTGCACAAGAGATGGATTACCCTTCCAGCACGCTGACTGTAGGCCACCTGTCTGAAGCGGCCCAGAGGATTATGGCAGCACTAAGGGCACAGTACGCAGGCAGAGTAGACAGGAAACGCCACAGTGAGTCAGGCAGTGCAGCAGGTCACTTTGGCTCCCTATAAACTCAAAGAATAGTTCTCTTTAGGACGAATATGTATAATTTATGATATGATTGTTTTGATATGAAGTTTTATAAGGATGTTAAGTCAGTACAAAGCTGTAATTTTACACTTTAAAGCTAAGGTTGTGGGGGCTAGTCTAGCAGCCTAGCCATTGAGAGTTGCTTGTTTTAGTGCTGTGTCAGGAAGGGCATCCTGTGTAAAAACTGTGTGAAATCAGATATGCATACCAGAGTGATCCAGTGTGGAGACCCCTAAATATGGGGGGCAAAAGAAATTTGTATTACAGCCATTGTGTGTTGACTGGTATTAAAAAAGTTATACCATGTGTGACTAGAGGATTTACTGTTGATGGCTGGCTGCGATCCTGGCTGCATGAGTAGTACTAGCACAAAAAAAGTGTTACTGTACATGATGTAATGTTCAGCACTCGCCGGCCAGCGTGGGGGAGTCGTACTAGCGGGAAGATTTCTAGAGGGGGGATTGAAAAAAAAAAAAAGGATTGTACCATAGTTTCCATCATGTCAGCTGTTGCTATTTAAGCTCACCAAAACTGCGCTGACTACTTTCAGTTAAGAGAGGGAAGCCATAGTAGTTTAGCAAGCCAGATTTGATCTTGACATGCGATACCTTTTTGTTTGGGTTTTAGCACATTTTCCTCATGTCTGTTTGGCTATACATAAGAACACTGAAGAAAGATGAAATCATGTTCAAGTCATTAATTAAGCTTAAATTGTAATTAAGTGTGAGTTAAAGTAAATTTAAAGTAGATTTCACTTTAAAGCTAGTAAGAGTGTTTATTTTTAAAACATGTCTTGTCATGAGAGGATTTTATTTTGTTGTTTCTTAATTAGTGGATGCATTTGATGCTGAGCTCATTCCATCCCAAAATGATTCCAGCTACACCAAAAATCCAAAACTACATGTACAGGCTGATATGTAAGTAGGGTCTTAAAGGAGCAGGGCATACACAGAATATAATGTACAAGAATAATATCCCTGTTTCAGGAGTATACACTGATCAGCCATAACATTAAAACCACCTCCTTGTTTCTACACTCGCTGTCCATTTTATCAGCTGCACTTACCATATAGAAGCACTTTGTAGTTCTACAATTACTGACTGTAGTCTATCTATTTCTCTACATAATTTTTAAGCCTGCGTTCACCCTGTTCTTCAATGGTCAGGACCACCACTCCATCAGTGCTGCTGTGTCTGATCCACTCATACCAGCACAACACACACTAACACACCACCACCATGTCAGTGTCACTGCAGTGCTGAGTATGACCCCCCCACCTAAATAACACCTGGTCTGTAGTGGTCCTGGGAGAGTCCTGACCATTGAAGAACAGCATGAAAGGGGGCTAACAAAGCATGCAAAGAAACAGATGGACTACAGTCAGTAATTGTAGAACTACAAAGTGCTTCTATATGGTAAGTGGAGCTGATAAAATGCGAGTGTAGAAACGAGGAGGTGGTTCTAATGTTATGGCTGATTGGTGTACATTTAAAGACTGCTTTAGCTTTACTGTGTGTGTGTGTGTCAGCTCCAGCTCGCCAATGAAACAAGGAAGACTTCATCAGCCGACCCTTATGGAGAAGCCCAAGCTCAATGCTAATCCACAGTGGATAGGGTAAATGCACTGTAGTTGCTGATAACATTTTTACTATTCTGTTTTAACACTTTTCACTTGACACCCCTTAGTAGAAACATTTTAGCTTCTGAATCACCACATCTGTGTACATGTAATTACGATGGACAGGAACATTCCTGTATTCATGGTAAAAGGAGAAACCCATGTTTGTCCAACGCTGTGGAAATCTAAGGACAGTTGAGTGGGATTCATAAATCAAAGCATTTTACTGTTTTGATGTTTTTATGTCTAACTATAAATTACATTTTAATAAGTTACACTTACTGCTGTGAAAAGTATTTGCCCCCTCCCAATTTCTTCTATTTTTTCTAACTTCAACGTCACATTTAAATGAGATCTTCCAAATAATTTTAATAGAAAAAGACAACACGCTTAAATGCAAAATGCAGCTTTTAAATTACAGGGCAGCTGTAGCCTAGCAGATAAGGTACTGAATCAGTAATCAGAAGGTTGCTGGTTCAAACCCCACCACTGCCAGGTTGCCAATGTTGGGCCCTTGAGCAAGGCCCTTAACCCTCAATTGCTTAGACTGTATACTGTAAGTCGCTTAGGATAAAGGCATCTGCTAAATGCTGTAAATGTTTTAAATGACCTTTCAGATAAAGATTTATTTAAAACCTATATCACCCATGTGAATAAGTAATTACCCCCCAAATCTAATAACTGGTTGTGCAACCCTTGGTTGAAACAGCCACAAGTACAGTGCCTTGCAAAAGTATTCAGCCCCCTTGAACTTTTCAACCTTTTGCCACATTTCAGGCTTCAAACATAACGATATGAAATTGTAATTTTTTTGTGAAGAATCAACAACAAGTGGGACACAATCGTGAAGTAGAATGAAATTTATTGGATATTTTAAACTTTTTTTAGAAATAAAAAACTAAAAAGTGGGGCGTGCAATATTATTCAGCCCCTTTACTTTCAGTGCAGCAAACTCACTCCAGAAGTTCAGTGAGGATCTCTGAATGATCCAATGTTGACCTAAATGACTGATGGTGATAAATAGAATCCACCTGTGTGTAATCAAGTCTCCGTATAAATGCACCTGCTCTGTGACAGTCTCAGAGTTCTGTTTAAAGCGCAGAGAGCATCATGAAGACCAAGGAACACACCAGGCAGGTCCGAGATACTGTTGAGGAGAAGTTTAAAGCCGGATTTGGATACAAAAAGATTTCCCAAGCTTTAAACATCTCAAGGAGCACTGTGCAAGCGATCATATTGAAATGGAAGGAGTATCAGACCACTGCAAATCTACCAAGACCCGGCCGTCCCTCTAAACTTTCAGCTCAAACAAGGAGAAGACTGATCAGAGATGCAGCCAAGAGGCCCATGATCACTCTGAATGAACTGCAGAGATCTACAGCTGAGGTGGGAGACTCTGTCCATAGGACACAATCAGTCGTACACTGCACAAATCTGGCCTTTATGGAAGAGTGGCAAGAAGAAAGCCATTTCTCAAAGATATCTATAAAAAGTCACCTGGGAGACACACCAAGCATGTGGAAGAAGGTGCTCTGGTCAGATGAAACCAAAATCGAACTTTTTGGCCACAATGCAAAACGTTATGTTTGGCGTAAAAGCAACACAGCTCATCACCCTGAACACACCATCCCCACTGTCAAACATGGTGGTGGCAGCATCATGGTTTGGGCCTGCTTTTCTTCAGCAGGGACAGGGAAGATGGTTAAAATTGATGGGAAGATGGATGGAGCCAAATACAGGACCATTCTGGAAGAAAACCTGTTGCAGTCTGCAAAAGACCTGAGACTGGAACGGAGATTTATCTTCCAACAAGACAATGATCCAGAACATAAAATCTACAATGGAATGGTTCACAAATAAACTTATCCAGGTGTTAAAATGGCCAAGTCAAAGTCCAGACCTGAATCCCATCGAGAATCTGTGGAAAGAGCTGAAAACTGCTGTTCACAAACGCTCTCCATCCAACCTCACTGAGCTCGAGCTGTTTTGCAAGGAAGAATGGGCAAAAATTTCTGTCTCTCGATGTGCAAAACTGATAGAGACATACCCCAAGCGACTTGCAGCTGTAATCGCAGCAAAAGGTGGCGCTACAAAGTATTAACGCAAGGGGGCTGAATAATATTGCACGCCCCACTTTTCAGATTTTTATTTCTAAAAAAAGTTTAAAATATCCAATAAATTTCGTTCCACTTCACGATTGTGTCCCACTTGTTGTTGATTCTTCACAAAAAATTACAATTTCATATCGTTATGTTTGAAGCCTGAAATGTGGCAAAAGGTTGAAAAGTTCAAGGGGGCTGAATACTTTTGCAAGGCACTGTAAATGTTTAAACTGCCTGGGCACGGTGGCTAAGTGGGTAGCGCTGTCGCCTCACAGCAAGAAGGTCCTGGGTTTGATCTCCAGGTGGGGCGGTCCGGGTCCTTTCTGTGTGGAGTTTGCATGTTCTCCCCGTGTCTACGTGGGTTTCGTCCGGGTGCTCCGGTTTCCTCCCACAGTCCGAAGACATGCAAGTGAGGTGAACTTGAGATACAAAATTGTTCATGACTGTGTTCGATATAACCTTATGAACTGATAAATCTTGTGTTATGAGTAACTACTGTTCCTGTCATGAATGTAATTGAAAGGTGTAAAACATGACGTTAAAATCCTAATAAACAAACAAACAAACCTTAAACTGCCTATTTATGGTCTTGCCACAGCACCCCAAAGAAATTAAAGTCAGAACTTTGACTCAGCCACTCCAAAATCTTAATTTTTTACTTATTCACACACACCCTATGGATAACGTAGAGTGGCCATCCCATTTTGGGATAGACAACCCACATGGACACAAGGGAAACATAATAACATTTCTCACAGACAACCACAGGACCCATGTTGCTGTGTGGCATCCACTCTTCCCGCTGCAGCACCATGCCACCCCACCAACATGATTATTTGTGGTAATCTCTTGTACTCTACAGATATAGGGATTAGGTTGAATGTTAGATTGATGTTAGTATGACTGCAGATGTGAATAGAAAATAATGAGTCTTTCTCCTTGCAGACTTGAAGAAAATGAAAGACATTTCTTAAATCGCTCCCTTGAGATGACACTCCAAAGTCAGCCCAACATGCCTGTGTTTCAGTCCAGAGAGAACACATTCAATGAATGGGAAGAAGATAAGTCAGGCAATTGGATGCTAAGCAATCACAGACATCTGTTAGAATTAAATGCTGGTAGTAGCACAGAGCTGAGCAAAAACCCTGCAGAGTTAGATCCACAGGGAGACGAGATTTCCCACAGGAGTGGCTTTGTTAACAGGCTAAACCCACAGGCTGCAGTGAATGCCCTTGAACTAGCAAACACAGAGGGATCATCCAGTAGGAGAATAAAGATTCAGCCACAGTGTCCCAGTGAGGGTGCAGCCAAATCAGAGAACATCACAATGACTCCTGCACCTCCTTTGAAGCGACAGAGCTTTGGTCATTTTCAGATCCCTGTAAGCACATTTTCAATACAGTTCGAAGATGAGAATGTTGGGGCGACTAATGAAGTTGGAAAGCAGAATGCAAATGAAAGACGTGATGGAATAGGGGTAGCAGCTATTACGAAGCAAAGGGAGGATCAGCAGCTTAACGTAACAATGTCAGAAAAGGTTCAGCTTGCAGTGTTGTCTCAAGGCCTTGCCGCAAAAAGTAGTTGTGACAAAGGTTTAATATGTGAAAATGGACAGATAAAAGATTCCCAACTATTACAGCGCCACAACTATTTAGAAGAAAGGTCGACATCTATAAGAAACAGCCCAGTCCCGGCTGATCCTTGTTGTCATCATGTTACAGGTAGAAAGCTCTATTTTCCAAATGAAAATCATCTGCCAACCAATAAGATAGCAGATAACTCAACTATTGTCAGAAGCATTAACCATGAAACAAAGGGCTGTGAAGATGCACCAGTGGACCAAGGCACAGTACGGACAGAACAAGGCGAGAGTGAGTGTACTGGTGTCAATGATGGTAAGTGAAATTGTTACAGTGCCCGGTAGATGGCGCGCAAACTATGACTGATGAAGAGCACCAGTTCAGCAGGTTCAATGCCTAGTCACACACTAATCCAGGTCGTTAAGTGGTGACTTAGATCACCTGGTGAGATGTATTTGAGCAAAATTCCCATGTTAGTGTGCTGAACACACTAACATTCATTTAATCACTTTAATCAGAGCAAACTCATGCATTTTTCAGTAGTCAATTCTAAAAATGTATTTTATATCAATAAAGCCTGTTTAATGCTGTTTAAATTGGATACTTAACTTACGTAATTCTTACATGCTTTTTTCTTAATTTTGTGTGCTTGTTTATTGTTACCTTTAAAGGTAAAATGTCCATAAAAGGATATACCATGCCCGTAATTACTGATTTGCCTGTTTTTTTAAAGACTCAAACCTAAATATAATTGTTATCATTTTATTTATTAAAGAATAAGTATCCAACACCAACTGGCGGCTGGTTGAAAAAAGTGACTAATTAATAAATGTCGCCACAGTCATGACAGAAAATGCAGTCTTTTAATTATTAACTTTTTAGTAAAAGTGATTTGAAAATATAACATATAATACAATTCCAAATCAGAAAAAGTTGGGACAGTATGGAAAATGCAAATCAAATGAAAATGCAGTGTTCCCTACATTTAATTTGACATTGACAGTTTGAACCCAAAATATTTCATGTTTTGTCTGCTCAACTTCATTTAATTTGTTAATATACCTCCATTCCTGCATTTCAGGTTGAGACGGGGCAATTTAGGGCTAGTAAGGTGAAAAACTGAATAATGATGTGATTCCAAATAGGTGATGTCAACAGGTGATCATGTAATCATGGTTTGGTACAAAACCAGCATCCAAGAAAGTGTCAAGCACTACAATACAGAGTTACATGCACAAATGGCACTTAAAACTTTACTGTGCAAAAAAAAAAGCCTTATGTTAACCATGTCTAGAAGCGGCGTCGACTTCTCTGGGGTCTGAGGCATCTAGGATGGACCATCACACAGTGGAAACGTGTATTGTATTCCAGATCTTTTTTTTTTTTTTTTTTTTTTTTTTTTTTTTTTTTTTAAATGGACGGACGCATGTGCTCAAACCTAAATATAAAAAGGACCAAATACAAAAATATATAATATACCAAATATAAAATATACCAAATATAATATACCAAATATAAAATATACCAAATATAAAAAACCAAATACAAAAAAAACCATCCAGACTGTTATCAGCAACAAGTCCAAAAATCAGGGTCTGTCATGGTATGGGGTCGTGTCAGTGCCCTTGGAAAAGGTCATTTACACTTCTGTGATAGCAGCATTAATGCAGAAAAGTACATTGAGATCTTAGAGCAACATATGCTGCCTTCAAGACGTCATCTTTTCCAGGGACGTCCATGCATTTTACAACAAGACAATGCAGAACCACATGCTGCACACATTACAAAGGCATGGTTGCAGAAGAAGAGGGTACGGGTACTGGACTGGCCTACCTGCAATCCAGACCTGTCCCCAATAGAGAATTTGTGGAGAATTTGTGACAACGACGACCCCGTACTGTTGCACATCTTAAGACGTGTTTGCAGGAAGAATGGGACAAAATAAAACATGAAACACTAAATCACTTTGTATCCATGGTGCCAAAACGTCTTTTAAGTGTGGTGAAAAAGAATGGCAACATTACAAAGTGGTAAATGTTTTACTGTTCTACTGTTTTAGAATGTGTTGCAGGCCTAAAATGCAGCAATGAATGTTTGTTAATAAGTGAAATGAAGTTGACCAGATAAAACATGAAATATCTCAGGTTCATCCTGTCTGCAATCAAATAAAAGTCAAAGTAAATGTAAGAAACTGAAACTGTTGACTAAACAATCTTGATTACCAGACTCTGTTAGTGCTGATAAATCTTATTATTGTGCTGTCAGGGTCTGAGAGCTTTATATTGTAGTAAATGAAGTTATGTTGTTTGGGAGAGCTGTTAATTCACCAGAGTAGTAAAACCTATTTATAACAACATGAGGGTAACTGCACTCCCTCTGATTTACATTTGATTTATCTATCCAATCAGTGTGTTGCACATATACAGTATATTGTCAGTGTTGTTTTTATGTGTATCTGCTGGACACATTTAAAATAAGGAAACTAAATGATTTTTTTCTTCTAATAAGTTTGAGCTTGTTTTGTACAACTGTGTTTTACAGTATATCTCTGCTATACTGCAGTAATCTTAATAAAACCTCTGTTAAACCCACACTTGTATTCTCCGCAGAGCTGTGCTTGCCTCAGTCAGACGAGAGGAAAATCCAGATTACAGTCAAGGACACTGGTACAGAGCAAGAGCACCGTACACCTTCTAATCCCACACTAACACTCCTCAGCCGGCCAGCTCAATTACAGGTAAAGATGACTGATAACAGAGCTATACTGAGTGTATTGACTTAGTTACAGCATCAAACCCCACCACAGACATGCTATGAATAAGTAATCTGTTTATATGTACAATTTACCATATTAAAAATAAGCAGCTACATTGTTTAAAGCAGTGGTTTCTAAAGTGGCGGGTAGGTGGCCCAGCAAGCCACTGCTAGCAAATAATGCTGTTACAAAATTTAGGAGGGTGGCACAGGAAGCACTGTCACCTCACAGCAAGAAGGTCCTGGGTGGGGCGGTCCGGGTTCTTTCTATGTGGAGTTTGCATGTTCTCCCCTTGTCTGCATGGGTTTCCCCCGGGTGCTCCGGTTTCCTCTCACAGTCCAAAGACATGCAAGTGAGGTGAATTGGAGATACAAAATTGCCCATGACTGTGTTTGATATAACCTTGTGAACTGATGAACCTTGTGTAAACCTAGCGCCCTCCCTTTGATTTTTTTTTTAAAGGTTTTCTTTCTTTTCTTTTTTTTTGGATATGTGTCATTAAGTGCTCTTTATGTCTATATTTCTGAAGTTTAAGACTGTATGTGTATCTGTTTAAATTGCTCTGTAGTATTTACCTCTCTAAACAAAACCTGCTGTATTGTTTGCTCTCCTGACCTTGTTAAACTGCTGTCATAACTTTAGATTACAGGTTTTTGTCTCAGCACAGCTCTGTATACAAGTGCTCGTCTCAGTGTGTTTGGTTTTGTGCTATGAGGAGCTGTGTATGTGTGCTGTTTAGAATGCATCACCTGGGAGCTGTTAGATTTACAGCTATTGACCTCTGTATTTTTTTGTATGCAGAACTGACCCTACTGCAGTGCTGAGCACTGCAATGCATTATGGGTGTGGCCATCCTGCAAAGATGAATGTAGAATCGTGACCAGTGCTGCTTTAATGTGTTAGAAGAAGATGGAAAGTTTCCCCTGAGTGTTGCATTATAAGATCTCTGTATGCTGGAGAATAAGTGCTGAAAATGAAGGCAATTTTTCAGCTTTGCTCAGGCAGTGACATTTTATTAGATTTTTTGCTGCAGTTGGAATCATTCATACCAGCGCACATGTGCATACACTGCAACTCAAGTTTTATTTAACAGATCTGTCGATATAACGGCAAAGACATTTGCTGTTCAGCTCTTAATCTGGGAACTAAAGCTTATCAGTGGAAGCCCTGGTGCATTCTATATTCATTTATAGGAAGAAGCTTCAGGGTGAAGCAGAACTTAATAAATAATGAAAAACTGCTGTTTGAGAGAGATAACATACAGACACAAACATCAGATTTCATTAAGTTTATACATTTTTTGAATGTATATATGTTTATTGTTTACTGTTATTGGTTAAGAAAGAAAAAAAACAAGATGATTTAGTTGCTTACGCAAAGATGTGATGAAGTTTGATTAAGGATTGTTTTTTTTCCAGAAGCTTCTGATTTATCAGTACCAGCACACAAACACGAGTGTCAGTGTTTAAAGCACTACAGTTGAACAATTTGAAGTATGTCTGTGGGAATTTGTGCCTATTCAGTTAAAAGAGTATTGGAATGACTTGACACTGGTGTTGGTCAAAAAAGCATCAACTGATGTTCCAGTTCATTCCAAAGCTGTTCAGTGGTACTGAGGTCAGGGCTCTGAGTAGGCCATTGGAGTTTCTTTAAACCAAGCCTTTCTTCATGTCTTGCTTTATTCTCAGAGGTACAGACATGCTGGAACAGGAACGGCCTTCCCGAAACTGTTGCTGCGAAGTCAGAAGCACATAGTTTTATTTTATATAATTGATTACACCTGTTAGCAGCTGTTGTGGCTTAAACACATGAATTCAATAATTAGAAGGGGTGTCCCAATTCTTTTGTTTTTACATTGTAGCCTAACATTTTGCTTTAAGTTTTACACTTGAAGAGGCATTAAAGAGCCCACTTCTGCTGAAATTGCTGAGGGTTCGAATCCTAGCTGTGCTATCATCTCATGGGGCATCTACACAGACATGATTGGCTTTGTCTCTTGGTGGCCAAGCAGCCATAAGCTCATAAGGCTGGTCCCAAGTCAAGATAAATTAAGGAGGGTTTCGTCAGGATGGACATCCAGTGTCAAACTTTGCCAAACCAGGTATGCAGACGAAAATGATCCTCTGTGGTGAAAAACTGGCATTAGGAACAATTGACCTCAACAAGGATAGCTGTAGGCGCTTAGGTGGTGCAGCAAAACACGCTAGCACACCAGAGCTACCAGCAGGCTGGGTGTCTACACAAACAATGATTGGTTCGTTCGCAGGGAGGGTGCCAGAGGGGATTCTGATGCAATTTCGACCTCTGCTGGCGCCTGCTCATGGACTGAGGATATTGGGATCAGGGTGTGACTTTCCTTGCACAAGCTGATCCACATGTGAACTTGCCTTGTCGGCTACTGAACACGTCAGTCACGGCTCTCCTCAGTCAGGAGTGGAGGTCAAAATCAGTAGAGGGGAAGTGTAATGCAATCGGGTAATTAGATATGATTAGATTGGGAGGAAAATTGGAAGTAAAATGCAAAAAAAAACCTTATCTGTAGTGTTTTTCTCAACTACTTCAATAATTGAATGAATAAATAAAGTTAAATTGTTCTGCTTTCTAATTCAAAAATGAACGCATTTCTTGCCATTTGTTTACAGGTCAGTCAGATAAATTCTGCAGTGGAGAGTGTGGCACAAACTACCCATCCAACCAAGCAACCAGTGACATGGGAACCTACAAAGCTCTCAAAGGAAACTTCCAAAATCCCTCGATCACTGGAGACTTTTACTAAACAAACAGCAAGCACACCAAAGCTTTCCAGCCCCTCTTATTCATCCTCTGTTAACCAAGGTACTAAAGTGCAGATTTTTCACCAGACACAGCACAACAAAGCTACCAGACAGTTTCTAACACCACTGAAAAGTGCTCAGGCTCAGGGACCAACTGCAACGAAGAGTAAAGATAAGAAACATGAACCCAAAGTGGGAGTCTCTCTCTCTGACCATGACAACGCTGCCACTGAAGTAAAAGAGCAAACGCATCAGAAAGAGGACAAGGGAAGCAGTAAGAGCCCAGAGAAAACCAAACTTACTCTAGCATTGACCTCTGACCCCCGGGTTTGTGATGCCAGCCATCTCTCAGAGGAGGAGAGGGTGTGTGTGCTGGAGGAAGCATTGAAGGCTAGAGCACTGGTGGTTACAATGCTGTACCAGGATGGAACCACCCAACTGGATGCTGAGCAGGTGGGCTAAGAATCTGACTAAAGGGTGCTGGAGCAATGACATGAGAGGGAAAACCTATGCATTTATTTATATACTATATATATACAGGTCCTTTTTGTGTCGAGTTTGCATGTTCTTTCTGTGTCTGCGTGGGTTTTCCTCCCACAGTCCAAAAACATGCAAGTGAGGTGAAGTGGAGATACTAAATTGTCCATGACTGTGTTTGATATAACCTTGTGAACTGATGAACCTTGTGTAATGAGTAACTACCGTTTCTGTCATGAATGTAACCAAAGTGTGTGTAACATGACATTAAAATCCTAATATATAAATAAATAAACACACCTGATTTGACAGTATGCCAGATTCCCTTCCTGGCACAACATGACCCCCCCACCAACCTTTTGATCACTAGTCCAGTACGTTAACCACTGGGCTACCAATTTTTTTATGACCACAGAGACTTTTGATACAGAGAGTCCAAGGGCATGGAAACTGTTAAATCCAGGCATTGAAGCTTACACTATCATAATTGACTGTATATGATGTGTGAGTACCTGGATACGTGTGAGTACCTGGGCTCATACATACTGTGTCGACTTGCTAATTTTATTGAGAAGAGACGTGGTCTGTGCAGTTACTTGGATGACTAAACTTGGTCATGCGATAGGAACAATCCTTTTCTTCTCATATGAAATAGGATGGAGTGTGTTCAAATACATAATTCTAATAACTAAATAATTTCTTTTCTTTACTACTTTTTTAATTTCATTTTTCCATTGAAAAACACTAGGGCGCAGAGTAGAAATATGCTGGGCAGGGTTCAATCCAATGTAGGGCTTAGACATTCTCCACTCAGATAAAGCCAATCATATCTGTGTAGACACCTGGCGGGCTGATGGCACAGCTGACATTTAAACCCAGACTTAGCAGACCGCTGTGCCACAGTAAAAGTTATGAGATTTGAATCCAGACCGCTGTGCCACAATAAGGTTATGTACAGTAGTATATCATGGGTTAGACTGGAATGATCCAGTCTACAATATTGCAGTTCAATATTAAGAATTCTGGTTGTGACTCATCAGGTAGGCGATTATTTTGCATGTCACATTTATTCCATTGATTTTATGTTATGTTAAGTATGATGTGTGAAACATTCTGTCATGCTGGGCACTGAATAAAGCTGTGTGTGTGTGTGTGCACAATGACTTCCTGCAGAAATGTCCTCCTCCTGTGTGTGGGATTTTGGTTCAGCTAAAGAAGAGTCTGGACTTGGTGGGTGTGGAGGAGGCAGGAGCTGCTAAGGAGAGGCTGCTGTTTTTGAGACTAGAACAAAGGCCTGTGTGGGCTCAGCAAGACCCACAACACAACCAGGATCTGTTCACCAGGTGTGTGTTTGTTCTGTTACAGAGTGTGTGTGGGACTTCTAAGGGCTACACACAGTACTGATTGATTCTAGTCATCATTATGTATTATTGTTACTCAGCCTGCATATAAATTGTTTTTAGATAGTACCATATAGGTATACTATTGATGCTAAACATGTCATCATTGTTTATTTATTAAATGACTACTAGTTATTAATAACTAAAAATTGACTATAAATAAAGTTGCCAACATAACAAAGAGGATATAGTTATAGGACAACTGTTATCATAACTTAACACCTTCAAAAATAAAAACACTTTACTATTGTGAGTGTAACAGGACAGGATGCACCTCACAACTGAAATCTGAGGTGAAGCCCTGCACCTGCAAGAATGAAAATGAACCCAAATACAGGATGCTTAACCAAGGTGGGACTATACTGTGGATAAAAAGCCACTAACAAAAATGGATAGATAAGGTGGCCAACATAACAGAAAGGATGGTCAACATAACAAAGAGGTTATAGTAATATGAAAACTGGTTGTCACAAAATGGCAAGCTGCTCCGGCTGCCTGCGACAACCAAGTTAGCCTGGGACAGCAATGAACAAGAGGCAGCCAAACCCACCAACTGGCACAGCCTACATCCAGCATGAGTCCATATGTGGAGTATGCTCCAGAAAAAGAAAGTATAAAGATAAAGGGTACTGGCATCAGTAGCTAGCTGGCTAAGAACCGGACGGGAGCAAGCCGGGGTGTCATGGTTTCAGAGAAAAGTACTGTAGGTTTGCCAACAAAGGAGCTAGAAAACAATGAGAGGGCTAAATAGGAAACCCCCACCTGGAGGAAGTTAGCGCTCAGTGAGACACAGGTGATTATAAGAAGGAGAAACCGACGGATCAATTATCTGCAACCTGCTTTTCCCCTCTACCGCACATTGCTGGCATGGCAGATGTAGGAAGATTCTGCAGCCTGGCCCAATGAATTACAGTAAATTTCCTAAAACCATGTGTGGTCAGAATATACAGCAGTAATTAAAATTCTGTTATAATTGTGCAGAATAGTGGTGCAGATAAAATAATGATGCAGAATTAGGGCATTTTCACTAGTGGTCTCAGAATTTTGCCACTAAGTTAATGTGTGTAAACATTTTTGGCCTATTTTTCGAAAACACACTAACATTATAAAAGAACTTAAATCTGTGAGGTTTTTCCTTTTAAAAAGAATTGTGTTGTAAGCATCCAGCTGCAGAAATATTTTAAACGTAAAGACAGTTGTACTCCACGCCTGAGCAACATGCATGTATTGGTCAGATCTAGTACAAAAGTGCAGGTCACGCTACACGTTTAAATTGGTCCCAGGATCAGCATCACTGCACTAAATACAAGAATATATGCCAGTGTAGTGTGCAATAAAGTGAACAGGGAGCTAGTGATTTATCGCACCTGAGTCAATAAACAATATAATGGCCAGTTTACCAACTTTTTCCTAACCTTAATAGCATTGCAGTCATGATTAATTCAACGGTTAAAATGTGATTAGCTGTGACCCTACTGAAATAGTTTATTGGTTCATGCATGTTTACAGCTTGTAGATTTTGTGTTTTCTCTGCAGAGACGTACTGTTGCAGATGGTGTGCAAAACTCAGACTTTAGTGTGTTACAAAGCTAAAGACCTGCTCCGCACAGCAGTCAAGCATTTCAGCAAGGATCTGACCTGGAAACAAGGCAAGATATTAACATCTGTACACACCATGACGTGCACAGCAGTGGCTCCTTTTACACTGGTTAATTTGTACAAAATTGTATTTTACTAACTAGAGGCCTTGATTAAGCATTAGATCATCCTCAGCTTTAAGCTGCATGCTCTTAAAATATACTGTCATATTATATTTAAATTATACTTTAATCTGGTGATATATTTTTGTTCTTACAAACCAAATGTCTGGAAAAGGGGGCATTTAAAAAAATGCAATAATAATAAGAAGAATCTGTTATTTGGTAATTCTCTTGATTTGTTTTGTTTTATTAGGATTTTAACGTCATGTTTTACACTCTTTGGTTACATTCATGACAGAAACGGTAGTTACTCATTACACAAGATTCATCAATTCATAAGGTTATATCAAACACAGTCATGGACAATTTAGTATCTCTAATTCACCTCACTTGCATGTCTTTGGACTGTGGGAGGAAACCCACACAGACACGAGGAGAACATGCAAACTCCACACAGAAAGGACCTAGACCGCCCCACCTGGGGATCGAACCTAGGACCTTCTTGCTGTGAGGTGACAGTGCTACCAGTAGTTCTCTTGAAACTATATAAAGGGTCCAATCTTGCAAAGTTATGCAACAGCTAATCTCACAAAACCAAATGTATAGGGTCTATTATTACATCAACATGCACCATGATGTCCATGCTTTGGATAAGGGCTGTGTTTTTCTAAAAGGGTTGGCCTGCTTTTACAGGATAAGCAATTTGCTTAGTCCAAGTGCATGCTTTTGCTTAGTGGAGCTTTTGCCTTTTACATGATATGCGACAAAACTGCTTTTCTGCTGGCTGTGCTACTGAGCAGCAAGCTTGAAAACAATATTATAAAAATATTGAGTGACTGACTGTATAGACAGTTTATTCACATGCAGGTTTTTATAGATGTATTTTAGTTTATACAAGAACACTCTGCAAGGGTCGTTGTTTGACAACGTGAGAAGATAAAAAGGAAGCAGGTTCATGAAAAAAGGATTTGGTAAAACAGTGACAGTTAGTTTTCTCTCCAACATGTGTCTTCTTCACTTCAGACTACAGCATATAAACGATTTGTCTCAGTGCCGGTGCTTTGAAAAGGTTAGCACCAAACTCAAAGGTCAAAGTTTAGTCAGATTGAACTTTGAGCACAGACACCAGAGGTATTAAAATGTGCAGCAGGAAAGCACAGCAGCCAGGTGTGGCACGCCTCACTTCAAAGGAAACAATGAGCCAGAAATAATACTTTTAAAGATATTTTTAAAGTATTCGTTTAAATGTTAATGTCGATATAACATTTACATTTATGGCATCACTTTTTCACTTTTATTTAGATCGACTTGTAATTGGAACTGAATTCAGTGCAAACAGTTATGGGTTAAGAGCCTTGGTCAGGGGCCCAACAGTGGTAACTTGGCTATGGTGGAGGCTTGAACCAGCCACCTTCTGATTACCACTTACACATATATCAACTATACGGTATAATATATAATATGCTTTAATATGCTATTAAAAAGTCTTAAACTGCATTAGATTGGGGACTTTTAGCTTCATTTTAATTTGCTGAAGAAAATAGGGTATGGCTTGGCTGCTATTATTTGCTCATATGAGGAAGTTATTGTATAAGTTTGCTTTGGCTGTGATGAATCAGTGCCCTGTCCAGGATTTATTACTGGCCATATGTCTAGCGCAGCACTAGACACACCTGTATCATGACCAGGACAAAGAGGTTACTGAAAGTAAAGTATTATATACATTCATACCTGCAGACAATCTGTTTGCAGAATGGTTGCTTTCATGATGTCCTTCTTTAGCTGACCTTTACACAAAGATTTACACAAAGATTACAGCAGTTCAGATTATCACTTTTGCCTCTTGGCAGAGTTCAGCTGTACTGCAACACTGTGACAAATTGTACCATGACTTTTGGTTAAAACTTGGTCAACCCCACTGTACATTACAACAACAATGAAAATGTGGCACAGGGGTGATGCATCAGTATTATGCATTATTATTAGGGTAGCGATAGCTCAGTGGTACTGGATTAGTAAACAGAAGGTTGCCGGTTCAAGCCCCGCCACCACCAAGTTTCCACTGTTGGGTCCCTGAGCAAGGCCCTTAACCCTTAATTGCTCATCGTGTTCAGCTCATTGTGTAAGTCGCTTTGGATAAAAGCATCTGCTAAATGCTGAAAATGGAAATGAAAATGGAAATGTATTATATATTGGACAGTGGGTAGATCAGTGGTTAAGGTACTGGACTGGTTCAGTCATAAGTGTAAGTCGCTTTGGATAAAAGAGTCTGCTAAATGCCGCAAATGTAAATATATTAAAAACTACTACTGCTAAGCTTCAGGATTGGAATCTCATCTGTGCTATCGACCTGTCAGGTGTCTACACAAGTCCAGTCAAATGTTTTTTCATACCGCTCTAGTCATTGCTTTAAAGCAACTTTACAGCTGAACAGTGTAGCCATTGGTTGGTGCACTTGTCAGTGCGCTCTCAGTGCCGGTCCCAAGTCCGGATTTAAAAAATATCCAGCTTAAAAACTGTCAAATCAGTTATGCAGACCAGTATGATCTGCTGTGGCAACCCCAAAATACATGAGCAGTCAAAAGAAAAAAAAATCCACAAACGTGTAGACTCTTATAAAACTCTCTTTGCACAAAAACACATATAACTTTTCTTCAGTAAATGTAAAACAACAGTGTTGTAAATAACCAAAAGCTAAATGTGTTAGTAAGGAATAGCATTAAAAAATTATTGTAAACTGCTTTAAATCATAGCAGGTGTTGAAGTGTGACTGGATGTCGTACTTTTTTTTTTCCTGCAGTAGCTGATTGTAAAGTGTTGGACCCTCAGATTGCAGCCTGGTTACTAGATCCTGCTGATTGTGCCACCTGCTTTCAGGACCTTTTCAACAAGTACTGCACCCAGCCCGCCAGACACGTCCGTCCACAGACTGCACTTGAACACAAGAAGGTCAGAGCATACACCACCACCTGCATTAAGATTCAGCACATTCAGGTGTTTACACAGACATGACTATTTATGTCTGAAGGGAAGGAGTATGGTCGAAGCCCTATGATGCATTGGTGCCTTGTCCAGGGTGTTCCTGCCTTGTGCTTAGTGCTTCCCAGGGAAACCAGGCCTGTCACTACCCTGACCAAGATAAAAAGGTTGATAAAAATTAAATTGGGACAAAAAGGAAAGTAATTATGGTTCAAGTTTTTAGTTTCGCTGTCTGGAAAAGGGAAGCCTGGGTGAGAATTATTCGAAGACTTTAATCTGGTCAATGCACCGGCATGAGTGAACTCTAAGTGAATCTGCCGTGAGGGAGCCCTGCATCTGCAAAGTAAACCAAACAAACCAATGGATCAACCCTCAGTAACGTAATGTTGCAACATTTTATTTGTTTTTCAGGTGACACATGTGATCGCCAGCCTGTCACACCTACACAGGGTCATGGTGGAGCTTCGGAACAAGCTGGAGGTACAATTTCCAGACCAAAATGATGGAAAAACAACAATACTAACTTACAATTTTAAATTTGCTTTGCTTTCTCTGAAGACACAGGGTCTGTGGAAACTGTATTTCTGCATGGAACAGAAGATGATTCCCATATTAGCAGGTACTTTTTTAAAACTGTTTTATATGTAGAGAGAACATTTGCATGTTCTGTCCTATTTTAAGATTTGTGGTAACAAAGCAAAGGAACACCACTGCTGAGATTTCAAGCTTTTAAATCTTACACCACAAGATTCATCAGTTCAAGTTTAATGTCAAACACAGTCATGAACAATTTTGTATCTCCAATTCACCTCACCTGTACGTCTTTGGACTGTGGGAGGAAATCGTAGCTACCGGAGCAAAAGTCGGAGACCACTGGTAAAACAATCTAATTTAATTAGTTTTTTTCATTCAATACAGGTTTCAGGTAAAACAATTTCAGTAAAACGTTAAATCTTTCAACATATTATACATGAATTTTAGTATTTCTTAGTATTTGCTATGGTCATATTTATAAGAGCAATGCTTGAGTGGCAATGAAAGCATTAATCAAACCCTGATTTCTTTTTTGATCATAGCTTAATTAGTTAATCATGGACATTCCATCTATTTTTGTTTTATTTTCATCTCTGCTTTATCCTGGTCAGGTTTGCAGTGGGTCTGGCTCCATTCGGAATCACTGGACACAAGGCATAAACACACCCTGGACAGGGCGCTATCTAATCCAGAGTTTTGGCCATCCCACCACTCTTAGACATAGCCATTCATGTCTGTGTGGACGTGTGAGATTTGACCCAGGATCTCAGCGGTGATGGGGTAGCGTAATAGACCGCTGCGCCACCCGAGCTCCCTCACTGCCATTCCCAGTACACACATTGCTCAGTCCACAATTTACACTACATGTAACATCCAGGGTGTGCTACTGCAGACTATAAGTACAGCCAACAACACACCAAGGCACAGGTAGATACAGGAGTGCCGCAAATACAAAGTAAATAAGTTAACTATGTATGCCAGCGCCAGCATTTAAAATCGTGCACAGACAGAGACAGCTTTCCTGCAGTACATGAGTGTCCTCTCTGGAGAGAAATTGTGAAATCCCTCCCATGTACACTAAAACCTGCACATCCGAGTATGGCTTGCAACGTCAGCTGACAACAATAGCTAAACATCTAACACTACACTTGGATTACCCTTACACATGCATTTTTGGAAGAAATTATTAGGAAATTTGTCATGAAGACTGTGAGTTTCGGGCATGGGCAGCATTTCCATAAATACACACAGGCTCATTATTGCTGAAATTCAGCTTAAGGTGAGATGTTATTCATGATGCCTGACATGTCAGGATTCTCGAGGAAACTTGTGTATTTGTAGGCTGAAAGAAACAAGAGAGGAGGGTATCATTAGTGATGGGAAGTCAGAGCACAGTACTGTATAAAAGCAATCTACATAAAATAAATGACAATAGAAACATTAGTGTCATTCTTTTCTATATTTCTTAACCATCAGTTGTTTGAATTGTATTCAGTTACAGCTGTAAGTTGCCATACATATCATTTTATATTCATCAACCGCTTTATCCTAGTCAGGATTGCAGCGGGTCCAGTTTCACCTGGTTGCAGGACTGAAATACCACGGATAGAGTGCCAGTCCATCACAGATCTTCAACCACCCACACACCTCACACAAAGCCAAGCATTTCTGTGAAGATGACCGGCCGACCGATAGCACCACCGAGATTCAAACCCCTCATCTCCGCATTAGTTTGCAAATGTATTATACAACCCAAGTGCCTAAATGCCATTAACATAATGTAAATGTTAAAACCATGATCTGTTCTACAGAGTGATGTTAGCTCAGCAGTTAAGATACTGGATGGACTGTTGAACAAAAGGCCACTGGTTTAAACTAAGGCCCTTAACCTTTATTGTGCTTAACTGCTTGTGTTTGCTCAAAATAAAAGTGTCTCTTAAGGTGTGAAAGTAAAACATAAGTGTATTACCAGCTTAAGCACTTAGCATATTGATCTATGTTTTTCTTTAATTTCTCTAAGCTATGGAGAGCCATAAGATCCACGTGGACAAAGAAGCATTAAAGAAGACATCAGAGATGCTCGGGGTAAGAAGTCTGTGCATACCCTTGTGTGTGAATGTGTAAGAGCAGGAGAAGGAGAGAGAAAGTGCACAGAACGTTCATAAGTCTGTCAAATCTGACAAATGCTAATGTTTTGCACACAAGTATAAACACCCAGGCGCTGAAATATCAAGTATTATGAAACGGCAGGAATGTCTTGGATTGTATAGATCATATTGAGTTACTTACCTGAACAGAGTGAAGTTCTACCTGCTTCTGTATTTTTCTGTCTCATCCTGTTTACTTTTCAACCCATATATTAATATATTAACTGATAACCCAAAACATTAGGACCACCACCTAAAATGCTGTCTGAAGTACTCAACCCAGAGATACTTTAACCCACATGTCAGGCTATAACAATTTGGCTCTCATCAAATTCACTCAGTTCTTCATGCTGCTCAAATCTGCTGCATTCAATATGTGTATTAAGAGCAACTACTGTCAGCCAAATGAATGTGACACACACAATTGTTACGAGATGGCCATTCATGGGGGTGGTCGTAATGATTTGGCTCAGCAGTGTATGTTTTACTTGAGTTTGTAGCCCCCAAAGTTGGTTTCACTCCATTTATTTTTCCTGTTATGGTGCTTGGGTGGAGCAGTAGTTTATTACACTAGCTCACCACTGGTGAGATCCCAGTTCAAACCCAAATAGTGCTATTGGCCAGACTGGCTATGTCTAAAGCTCTGCAATGGATTGCCACCTGTCCAGAGTTTTCCTGCTTTGCACCCAGGGCTTCCTAATGGAACCAGGCCCTTGGCAACCTTGACCAGAATAAAGCGGTTAAAGAAATTACATTTTTATAAAACATTCTTTATTTCAGACTGTACAGCTTCTGGTGAAACACATCGACTCGGGTTTATTTTAGGCTTGTGATGACCTTTCTCTGTCATCTCCCTATCACTCAGGTGAAGATGAAACAGTTGGAGCAGGAGGCTCATCAGGCTGCTGGTCAGCAGTTTCTGGTGTCCAGCAGTTCCCAGCTTAGACTGGTAAGTATTTAGTATGTGTAAGAAAGAGATGCATGCTCATCAAATGTTCTTTGTGTTACAGTGCCTTAAAATCTATTCTGCCCTCAACACTATTCTCATATCAATGATTACCATAGCTGGGATTTGTACCAATCTGTTTTATAGTTTTAATAAAGACAAAAAAAGCAGAACAAATCTGCTTAAAATAATAAATAAATAAATAAATAAAGCACACACAAAAGTGTCCACTTTATATAACAGTATGTGTTATAGAGCAAAGTTTGTTTTTTAAAGTCCTGCTCGTGGGGGTGTACAGCAATTTGGCGATCTTGGAGTTAGCTTCAAAACTGACTGTTCCACTCAAAGGATAGACTTTTTTAACCGCTTTAGTTCTGCTTTAACAGTGCGCTTGAGGTCAGTGTACTTAAACTTTATTACCCACATTTTCTGGCAGACAGGAGCAGGTTTTTATTTAAGATCTGTCTGTGCTGGACAGACCACATTGCCAGTAGGCATAATGCTACCACCACTATATTAAAAAGTTAGGATGGTGTTACTTAGCTGATGTGCCATACTAAATTTAACGCGCACATACCTCATAGAAGTGAAGTCACACTTTTTTATGACACTTTTGTCTCATCAGACGACAAGACCTTCTGCCACTTTGTGGGGTGTTAACACACTGTTCTTTAGATAAACTGAATAAAAAAATGACTTTTATTTACAAGCTTGCTTCTGTTTGTTAGGTTCTGTTTGAGAAGCTTCGTTTGCATGAACGCTGTGAAAATAAGAAGCTGCCCAAAACTCTTAAACAACAACAATCCACCTCAGAGGCTGCGGTAAACACACACACACACACACACACACACACACACACACTTTGTTTGGCAGGGCTTCATCATATTTAATGGGGATAAGTTTTGGGGACAGGTCAGGGTTGCAGCAGGTTCAATTCTAGTGGGATACACTGGGTGCAAGGCAAGAACACCCTGGACAGGGCACTAGTTCATTGCAGGGTTTCGGCCATCCCTCCAGACATAGCCTACCTGTGTGTGTCTGTGTGGACGCCTGGCCCCTGATAGCACTGCAGAGATTTGAATCCAGATCTCAGCGGTTGTTGGCTAGTGCCACTGCGCCACCTGGGCACCCTGAGAATATATGTGATTTGAACTCAATATAATATGCAGTGCTTGTGGTTTAGTACTTTTGTTTAAATTGACCTTACAGTTTTATTACAGACCTTGTAATCGTTGTTTGTGCCATAATAACAGAAATTTAGACACTTTATTCTATGTAACATTCCCACCTTCTGTGGAGATTGTCAGGGCACGGCATGTACAGAATCATGCCCTTCTGTCTTGCCTTTATTGGTGGGCGGATGTGGCATGAAGGCACAGATAATTCATGTGTCTGTTCCTCTTAACTGACAGTCACCAGTGCCTAGTTGAACATCAATTCACTGCAGTTGAATTGTTTCTATTTATAATGGTTGCTGGCTCCTTTGTTGGTAACCTGCTTTTCTCTGAAACTGTAACTTCTGCCAGCACATATGCCAGCAATCTTTTCCAGGCCACTTACTTAGTGTCGCCGAATCTATGGGCTATCATGAGAGAACCGTCCTCGATGGACTGGTGTCCTGTCAATTGTGTGTTACTGCATTGCGCCCAATGATTCCATAGAATCCAGAACCACCACGGTCCTGACCACAATGAAGCAGTAAATAAATTAATAGACATGAAATAAACAAAATTAATGTATGTGCTAAAATCATGTAAGCATGCCAAACATATAGTACTTACCCTGACAGACGTGTTCATGTTTGCATATTCTGGGCATGTAACCGCAACATCCTGGGACCCCTTGATCTCACTAGATATCCCTCAGGCCAAACTGCAGATGTACAGTAGTTCTTGCTTGTTTTAGCACTTCAATTTTCAGCTTAACCAGAATTTTGACAAGTAAATTGAGAGGGTGGGCATGTCACATTTTTGCCTCTAAACATCTGCTTTGTTTCTTCACAATGACTTGTGTTGGGCTAGCTTCATCATTAGTGACAGCCAATTTCAGTAATATAAAAAAAGATCTCTCTTCAATTTATGTATTACCTTTTCCCTATATTTGAACCTCTTATTTCAGCTGTTACAGCTTCAAGCTCTGCACCCTCTGCCTAAAATCATTCTGGAATACAGACAGGTATGTGTATGTGTGTGTTTGTGCCTGCAGCTGTTTCAGCGGGTCTGTTTGATGTGCCTCTGTTTGCATGACTTTTTTGGTTGTTTTTCTTCATAGGTTCACAAAATCAAGTCGACTTTTGTGGATGGGATTCTGTCTTGTTTGACAAGGGTAACACTGCAGTCAAAACACTTTATATGATCAGTTATTGTATTTTACAATTCAATACGGTACTGCACTGGGATTTTATTATTGTGATATTATGTATCACTCTTCATTACAGGTGTATTAACATTTAATTAGATACATTAACAATGGTTGCCACCTCAATGACAAATGCATATGATGTGAATTCTTATTCTCATTCTTATAACTAAACACGACCACTAAAAGTCTTTTCTTGCTTTTAGACGTTCATCTCATCCACATGGAATCAGACCAGTACAGTGAGCGGCCGACTGTCTGCTAAACACCCAGTGAGTCTTCCACCTAGCTCCTTCGTCTCATTCTTTTTCCTAGTACATGGATTTCTTTAGAGATGTTTTCTTACAGCTAGTAACATGGGTCAGTTAACTGAAGTGTTTACAAAAATTCATATTTTAATTTCCTGTTCATTTATTGTATCATTTGACCTTGAATCTTAAATAACTATATGTGCATTTTGCCTTGAAACATGTATTTTTTTTTTCATTTTGTTTTTATATTTTACCACCACAGTATCCTGGTCAGGGTCATGGAGGGTCTGGCTTTCCTGACCCAGTCAATGCAATGCATTAAACCAGCGGTCCCCAACCTTTTTTGCACCACGGACCCTTTTCATATAAGATATAATTTCACAGACCGGCGGGGCCGGGAGGATTTAAAATAGAATAACTATAGAATGGCAAATCCTTAGCTTTATTCGCTGCAACAAGACTCTGCTCCCACCTAGTGGTGATAAAAGACAATAACACCCAAAGAGTTGGAAATTTAATTGCTTTTTGTAGCGATCTCTAATTATTTATTCTTTCTGTGCGGCCTGGTAATTAATGACCCATGGACCGATACCAGTGTGCGACCTGGTGGTTGGGGACCACTGCATTAGACCATAGACAGAGGGCCAATGATCAGCCATAAGATGACTCCAAACCTCTGCCACCCCTCCCCCCAGATATAGCCAATCTTGTCTGTATGTAGATACCCGACCGGCCAGAAGCACTGCTAGGATTTAAATCCTGGAACCCAGGGGTAGTAGGCCACCCATGCACCCTGCATAAGTGTTATATAAAAATAGTATTTATGTACAATCCAAGCAATTGAGGGTTAAGGTTCTTGCTCAAGAACCCAACAGTGGCAACCTGGCAGTGGTGGAGCGTAAACCAGTGACCTTCCAAACACTAGTCTAGTACATTAACAGCTGAGTCACTACTGCCATGTATTGTATAAGCTTCAGTGCTTTAGTCGTAGTGTGAGAAGCTTTGTAAGATCAGAGAATAGCTCTGCTGAATTATTAATAAACCAGACAAGACTTATTTGTTACACCGAGTGTAAAGTGATATGAGAAAGGAAGAGACCTGTGTGGGGGTGGGGATAGGAGAGAAGACACAGGGATGTGTGATGTCACTGGACTGTGGTACTTTTATATAAATGTGTAGCAGTCTATTGTAGATCTGTTTAATCAAAGGGTTTTTATTAATGAACCAATTTCAAGCTGGCACTGCAAATTCCTTCTAACAGATTATTTTTCCAGCCACAGTGATGGAGCATTATAGTTTGTAACTCATTCTCTATCTCTGCTAGTTAATCACACCCACTCACATTCTCATACTGTGCACACACAGGCTTAATGGACTTTGACGTTGAGTGGCATTTATATGGTGCAGTCTGAAAGCTTTGCTACACTATACTGCCCAGTGTCGGCCACTCTCTTTTCTCTTACTGAACTCTCTCACTCTTCTATGTGGGCATGAAAGTTGCGCATCAAATGCTTCTTGTGATCATTTGCTGTAATTTATATTTCATATATTAATTTTACAGATTTTAGTGCTGTTATTGTTGATAACATTTGTTCGATGAGGTGGAATCTGTATTTGCAATGATGTGCCCATTATCAGGCACATCATCAATGGTGGTTGAAGAGGACCTCATGGTGGGCTACAGTAGTAGACTGCTGTGCCCCCTGCGAGTGTGGTGCTGATGTTGCATGTGAACCCATTTCCATTTTAGGCATTTAGCAGATGCTTTTATTAAAAGGGACTTACAATTGTGAGTGAATACATTTCAAGCAATTGAGGGTTAAGGGCCTTGCCGAGGGACCAAACACTGGCAGCCTGGTGGCTTAACCAGCAACCTTCCGATCAATAGTCCAGTACGTTAACCTGAGCTAGCACTGCCTTTTTCATTTGAACACATCATTAGACTTGTTAATATCAGTGCATGTAATACATATATTCGTTTTACTTTATTTTAACCAACCGATCAATCGTGGACAAGGTCACAGCAGGTCTCTTTTCTCTGGGCAACACCCTAGACGGCTGCCAGTCCATTGCAAAGTTTCGGTGTGTTTGAACACTTAGCTGGTAAATGCAAGTATCTGAGGGTGAGTCTCAAAATGTAATCAGTATTTACATTTTTAATAGCTCGTAGAGATTTCTGTACATTTGTGTGTGTGTGTGTATCTTAGTAATGCATCACTGGATTACACAAACTTTCTTACTTTTAGCTGCATCTTATCCTAAATGCATGTTCATACAGAATGTCCAGGACACTTGAGTAAGCCCTTTACTCTGCTTCTTCACAGCTGTAAGGTCAGCGCAGTCTTTTTCATGCTGTCAGCTCTTCACTTGCTGCATAATGCATCAGGGAGACTGATCTGAAGCTTCATGTCTGTTTCGTTAGCACAGACTGTAATGCAATAACGTTCACCGCAGTCAGCACTGCACAAGAAGATCTGTCTGTTATTTTAACTGCATGGGAGATTTGTGCATAGTGAGTGAGAATGTGAGAAACGTTGTGCAGGCCATCAGTAAAGTATATAATCCTTTGTAGTAATGGTGTAACAGGATAAACTGCACTGCGGAAATTTTGAGGATTAACTTTTGAGGATAATCCTGGTCCATGTTAAAGGCCGTTCCAGTTCCAATCGGAGAAACTGGTTCAAGGACAGGGTGTCTATGCATTATACAGTACATATAATATGTAAAACTGTCCTCATTTAAAAAAAAACATGATCTAGATTTGTTTTGACAGTTTGTTCACTTGAACAAGCACACAATTAAATAGATAATCTTTTATTATTTAATTTGCAACAATATATTTTCTACTTTTTTATCATTGCCAGCTTTTTCTGTTCCATTGATTGAATACATGTTGAAAAAGTGCAAGGCAGCACGACCCTCGACAGGGTGCCTATCCATTGCAGGACTTCAGCCATCCCCACCTAGACATAGCCAATTATATCTGTGTACCCACCCAGCCGGCCGATAGTACCTCTGAGATTCGGACCTAGATGCTGGTGGGCTAGCGTAATTTTACCTTGCTGCGCTACTTTAGCCCCTGTTCTAGGTTTCGTATATTATAACTAAATATTTCCTGTTGAGTTATTGTTGAGTATTTCATTATGTAAAACGGTCCTCATTTTAATAAAACATTTATCTATTTTTTTTTTTTTTTTTTTTTGACAGTTTGTTTACTTGGTCATGCACACAATTAAATAGATATTCTTGTATTATTTAATTTACAATAATACTTTTTTTTTTTTAAACTTTATCATTGGCAGCTATTTATTTTATGTATTAATTAAATGTATGTTAAGGAAGTTTATTAATAAAGCAGAACAGCCAATTAAGGTCACTCGCATCGACGTGTGAGTGTGTTGCATCCACAATCCACACTTTGTTGTGATGGCCATAAATGAAAAATCACTTGCTAATGATAGTGAAATGCTTCCGATTATTCTGCACAAAGAGTCAACTAATAACTACACCAATGAGGCATAACATTAAAACCACCTCCTTGTTTCTACACTCAGTGTCCATTTTATCAGCTCCACTTACCATATAAGAGCACTTTGTAGTTCTACAATTACTGACTGTAGTCCATCTGTTTCTCTGCATGCTTTGTTAGCCCCCTTTCATGCTGTTCTTCGATGGTCAGGACTCTCCCAGGACCACTACAGAGCAGGTATTATTTGAGTGGTGGATCATTCTCAGCACTGCAGTGACACTGGTGGTGTGTTAGTGTGTGTTGTGCTGGTATGAGTGGATCAGACACAGCGGCGCTAATGGAGTTTTTAAACACCTCACTGTCACTGCTGGACTGAGAATAGTCCACCAACCAAAAATATCCAGCCAACAGCACCCAGTAGGCAGCGTCGTGTTACCACTGATGAAGATGACCAACTCAAACAGCAGCAATAGATGAGCGACCGTCTCTGATTTTACATCTACAAGGTGAACCAACTAGGTAGGAGTGTCTAACAGAGTGGACAGTGAGTGGACACGGTATTTAAAACCTCCAGCAGCGCTGCTATGTCTGATCCACTCGTACCAGCACAACACACACTAACACACCACCACCATGTCAGTGTCACTGCAGTGCTGAGAACGATCCACCACCTAAATAATACCTGCTCTGTAGTGGTCCTTACCATTAAAGAACAGGGTGAAAGCAGGGTAAAAAGTATGTAGAGAAACAGATGGACTACAGTCAGTAATTGTAGAACTACAAAGTGCTTCTATATGGTAAGTGGAGCTGATAAAATGGACAGAGTGTAGGAACAAGGAGGTGGTTTTAATGTTATGGCTGATCGGTGTTTATTTCTGACTGGAAAACCAATGGAATGATGTAATGGGACAAATTCCAGACTTATTTTGTCTTAACGGCCAAGAATCTACGTCTGTTGGTAAAAAACAAAAAAAACAAAGATGCCAAATATCAATCCAAAATAACCAAAACTGTTGTTTGCAAAAGAAAGTAAAGGTGACTTTCTCCTGACTTCTAGTAGAGTAAATCTTTAATACATAACTCTGATCCAGTGAGCACCAAACAGCCAGGTTTTAGCTCACAATCACTGGCTGAAATGGCAAATCTCTTATAAATAGCTCAGCTGCCATTGTGCTCTCTGTATGAGAGAATACAGACAGCAGAGGGAGAGAGAATAAGGCACCACACACAATTTGTTGCAGTCCATTTAAAGTCAATGAGCTGCTCTGACGCTCGGTGCAGCAGGTAATTGTAAGGTGTATGTGTTTGTAAATGAATCGGTAATGTTTTATTCACTGCGCTGGCTTTGATTAGCTTTGAAACAGCAGCCACCAGTGTTTAATTGGGTTTGCTTGCATGGTGCTGTGCTTTGTGTTTTGTGAAGCAAGACAAACAGCCTCAGATGAGCAATAATTGCAGGAAGAGAAGCAATACAGCAAATGCATGCTAACGAGTAAACAGAGTCATGAAATAGACAGGGAAAGGTGGGCTTTTACTGTCAACACAAAAGCTCTTTAGTGGTTTGCGTGATTTTTGTGCCTTACTGTTTAAAACCAATTGTTTGATTCAGAGTAGTTAAGTGGAACTGTTGTGCACTAGTATATTAGGTTAGTACGTTAGTGGGATTAGAAGTAAAACCATTTGCAAACACTAGTCTTACATTGTTTCTCTCCGTCAGAGGAGTGCACGTTACCACCTCCTTACTTCAGACGTTTAGAGGTAGTCACGTCACACCACTACACTATAATCGCTTTGCAGTTGTTGGCTGCTCAGATGAGTCAGCTTTACTTTCTCTAATGCCCTTCCTGCTTCAACCAGAGATTTTTGCGCCAACAAATTTATAACTTTAATAAGGGAGAAGGGTGCTGAGAATGGAGCTACCAGACTGCAGGAAGAGAGAAAGGCCAAAACAAAGGTTTATAGATGCGCTGAGGGAGGACATGCAGATGGTTGTGCTGACAGAGGAGAACGTTTAAGACAGGGCAAGGTAGAGACGAACGATCCATTGTGGCCACCCCTGACAGGAACAGCCGAAAGAGGAACATTTAAATAGTACATTGTGTATATAATGGTCCAAGTTTTAAAACAGACTGGCCTTGCAGCGTTCTGTATAGAAACAGAAGGAGAAATTCTAATACAAAAAATCCACAATAATTGTTTTTTTTTTGTTGCTAATTTTGTTTATGCATTTTACCCAATTTTTTCCCAATTCAGCGACTTCCGCTGCTGGAGACTCCGGTCGTGTCCGAGGAGAGTATATCTGCCTGCCTCACGCTCCCTTCGATGCGTGCGCAGTACACTGACCCCTTCTTATTCGCCCACACGTTCGGTAAATTCACTCATGAGGCCAGTATTTGCACGCGAAGAGCCACGCACTGATCTCCGCACTCCTCCACTTCCTGTACAGGCGCATCGGGCTACTAACCAAGGTCCTTACACAGCGTCGAAGACCCCACCCAAATTAGTCTGATCTTTTACCCTCCCGGCAGACCTTAAATGGCCAACTTTGTCTGCTGCAGGCACTGCCAATTATGCCCGCTAGAGGGCGCCCAGCCTACCCATAGCAGAGCTGAGGTTTAAACTCGGGAGCTCAGAATCGTAACACTACTGCTCAGAATATCCTGCTGCTCCACCTGAATCTGCGATAATTTAATAATGTTGTTAAGGGTAATTTAATAACCCAAATACTTGAAACAGCTGTAACCTAGGGGTAGAACTTTGATCCTTTAATTGGAAGGCTGTAGGTTTGAATCGATGCCTTTGTGCAAGTCACACTGATGGCGCCTGCACAGGGTTGGTAATTAATAGAGAGCAAACAGCCAGCAGGTGCAATTGCAGCAGTAATAAAGTATTTTACCCCGCCCTGCCTCAGACACAGCCGATCATGACTATGTAGGCATCTGGCTGGCCGATAACAGAGCTGAGATTCAAACTTGAGAACTCAAAATCTCAGCAGTGGTGGGCTACAACGTTTTATCACTATGCCACAAGTGTCCCAAAATTAAATTTGAATGGTAAAATGTCTTGATAAAAAAACATTGTTCCTTTTTTCTCGCTCTCCTTTCTTAATTACTTTATTTTTTTTGCTTCTTTAAGCAACATGAACTGAAACATTTTTTTTTGTTTTTAACTGTGCACTTGCAGTTCACTGCTAGCAAGTAACATTTGCGCCTAAATTGAGGTTGAACCGAAACTTTCCATGTAAACAGACAGGGGTGTGTGGTCTTTCACTTTTTGCCAAACAGAAAAAAAAATTAATGTTAAATAAAATATTATTTTAATAATGATTGTTTAATTATTTAATATTGAAAAAATACAGGCCCTTAGAATCATCCTAACTCACTCACTCTCACACACACACACACACACACACACACATAAAGCACTCACCTCTACAGTAGTCAGCCAGCTATGATGTCTAAATGGGTTCAGAAGACCTTTGAGTCTGGTTCTGTAATTAGATTCGGTTGTTTTGATGTACGGGCAGTGTCTGTGGCTGCATCCTACCATACCAAACACTATGTAGAATGAGTGTCCTAGCACCAGTGTTACCTGGTATGCTGCAATGTACCATCTCTCTTCATTAGGCATATTCTTACTAACTGTTCCAAGAGTTAGTATTTACAGGAGTGGCAGATACTTGCTTTACCCCAGACATTAAAAGCAATCTTCAACAAAGTTAAAGATGGAACAATTCTCAAACTCTTCATCAAAATAAAACTAAAAGAACTCACATGAAGACAGACAAAACAAAAACTGAACAAGAAAGATTATAATATGATCCTTTATATAAAAAACAAGTAAAGACTGAACGATACTGCCCTGAATGTAACCAATGTGTTGACATGGCATTAAACCTATAAACAAACAAACAAGTAAACAGAACCATGCTGAAATGCTTTTCAGTAAGGTGGATGCAGTTTGGAATTTTTGCACGGTTTGAGGGGAGACTGCACGAGACTGTGTTAAACAGTAGCCAAATGCAAGTGCATTTCTTCATAGCCAGGTGGTACTGTTTTCTTCTAATTAAGATTCTCAGATTTTTAAGAGAATGCGAACACATTGTTAGAGAAGCAGATTCTCTTTTCCCCCCCAATTTTCTTCCTAATCTAGTCATATCCAAATACCCTGATTGCATTGCGCTTTCCTCTGTACCTATACTACCCTCCACTGCTGACTTGGGAGCATCACAACTGACACACGCACCCTCCGACACGTGTGCCGTACCGACTGCATCTTTTCACCTGCACGAGGTGAGTTCAGATGCGGATCAGCTTTGAGTACGGAGAGCCACACCCTGATCAGCATTATTCCTAGACTCTGTGCAGGCGCCATCAATCAGCCAGCAGAGGTCGTAGCCGCGTCAGTTGTGAGGAACCCTGGTCTGACTTTACCTCCCTATGGACAACAGTCAATCGGATGACAAACGATATGTTTGAAATTTCAGCTCTGGTGTGCTAGTGTGTTTTACCCACCCACCTTTGCTGGGTTTTTTTTATATGGAGCCAGCAATTCAAGACACCACAGAGCTACACTACATGCTAACATGCTAATCCTTGTTAATACTTGTTGGCATTTGGTTAAACACAACAAATTACTGTGATATTTTACATATGATTACCTCAACCTGTTTTAATAGAAAGCTAAGCTACTAAAAAAGTTGGTGCCTCTTGTGCCTTTTATCCTTAAACTTTTTTGGCATATAAACATTGTGAAATTGATTATTTAATGTGGAATAAATGATTAATTTAGGTATAAATGCTGCTATGAACCATGGCCAATGTGTTTTACTACACCTGCAGTAGCAACAGTATACTCATGCACTGCTGTGTGTGTGCGCAGATGTGTGAGTCTGCATTGAGCTCTGCTGATGTTCCAGTTCACTCACTAAAAAGCCAGAGGCTGCAGGTTTTCATGTCGTCATGCCAACGGGATGCCGCCGAACGATGGCAGTGCACATCACCCGTCTGCACAGGGATTGAGGGGTGCTGTTGCCATGGTGACCATGCTTCCCGGCAGGGGAGGGTGTGAGTAGAGCGAGTAGGTAATTAGGTTTGAAATGTGTCGGGGGAAAAAAAAGGTGTTATTTTGATCCCGGTTAGAAGCCGTGATGAAAATACTGCTGCTTTTGTCTGAGACGGAGGCAGGACTGTGGGGAGGTGCTGCTTTGTTTTAAAGACTCTGGGTGCGCAGGACTTGATTTGCATGTAAAGGTGGTGTTTAGGGTTGTGGTCTGCATCATGCAGGTCTTTGTACTTTATTTATATACGCTACCAATCTTGTGCTTTCATTCTTTGGGTGATGGACCATTCTCAGCACAGCATATCTGCAGGAGATAAATAGAGTTTACACTTACAGGCCCTGTTATTAGATGCACATCCTGCTAGCACTCATTGTAGCTGTACAGTCTGAAACTATAGCTGTTTGTGTGTTTGTTCTTTGTTTTCACAGGGTACTTTTTTGATTGGTGCTCTGTTATTTCCCCAGCATTGAAACTTTTTTCTTTCTGCTCCCGTATCTCACACTCGCCACAGTTCATCATTCTGGTCAGAATACCTATTTTGCCATAGTTTTTATGCTGGATGCTTTCCCGATGCACCTCTCCTTATTTTTATCTAGGCTTGGGACCAGCACTGAGAGCGCAAGTGCACTTCTTAATGACTAGACTGTTTATTGTTTGTTTATTAGGATTTTAACGTCATGTTTTACACTTTGGTTACATTCATGACAAACACGGTAGTCACTCATTACACAAGATTCATCAGTTCACAAGGTTATATCGAACACAGTCATGGACAATTTAGTATCTCCAGTTCACCTCACCTGCATGTCTTTGGACTGTGGGAGGAAACCGGAGCACCCGGGGGAAACCCACGCAGACACGGGGAGAACTCCACACAGAAAGGACCCGGACTGTCCCACCTGGGGATCAAACCCAGTGCCTTCTTGCTGTGAGGTGACAGTGCTACCCACTTAGCCACCGTGCCACCCGACTGTGTAGATGCCTGACCAGCTGAGATCACCACTGGGATTCAGTCCCTGGATCTTACCCGTAGTGGGCTAGTGTGCCACCTGAGCGCCCCTACCAGTAGTAGCACTGTCTAATTGCGGTGCTAAAAATAGTCCACCACCCAAATAAACTGATCAGTCAGGGTCCAATGTTACACCCACGTTCTCTAATACTGTTATTTTCTATAATGTCCTTATATCCGTATACGCCCACATCACTGGTCTGTGGATTCCACCTACAGCCTCTGTGGGTGAGGGCTGTTAAAAAAAACTATTTCTTCCTGAGCCAGAGTGCCAGTGTGCAAAAGAGCTGATGATGTGACCAGTGATACAGTATAAAGGCGTGGATTTGAGCAGTTGAGTGGGCGTGGATGTCCTTCTCTGTAGTGACCGTTTGTAAACAGCAGGTGGCAGCATAAGTAGTGATCAGCATAAACGCTGTATTAAACAGCTGAGTCAGGGTATTCCACACGGTATTCCACACGGCATTCCGATCCTGAACGTCAACATTGTCCGTGTGAACACGCTAACAAAGACCTGATTCTGACAGCAGCTCAGTGTCAGTCCAACAGTGCTGCACTTGAATACTCACTGAGCTGTACTGAGTGTGTAGGAGATGATCTGTTTGGATTGAGCAGGTGCTGTGATCTGTCAGTGCTTCTCGTAATTCAGATTTACAGCTTGTTTTATGCCACTTTATTTTTCTTCTGTCCAGTGAAATTTGACGGATTTCACTTTTTTCATTCTTGGTGTTTGAACCCTCAATGGCTTAGTGTTGCCTTAAAGCAACAAACCACCTTTCTGCCCCTTAAAATGCCCTTTATGTTAGTCCTATTAAAATAGTTTTAATTAATTATTTTTTTGCCCTCGGGTGGCGTAGCGGTAAATTACCACTGTGATTTAGAGGTCCCCAGCGGTGCTATTGGCCAGTCAGTCGTCTACATACAGCTACGCGTGTGTTGGCCGGGCGGCACGGTGGCTAAGCACTGGGTAGCACTGTCGCCTCCTGGATTCGATCCCCAGGTGGGGCGGCCCGGGTCCTTTCTGTGTGGAGTTTGCATGTTCTCCTCGTGTACGCATGAGTTTCCTCCGGGTGCTCCGGTTTCCTCCCACAGTCCAAAGACATGCAAGTGAGGTGAATTGGAGATTTATAAAATTGTCCATGACCGTGTTCGATATAACCTTGTGAACTGATGAACCTTGTGTAATGAGTAACTACTGTTTCCTGTCATGAATGTAACCAAAGTGTAAAACATGATGTTAAAATTCTAATAAACAAACAAACATAAGGCCCTGCGATGAACAGGCGTCCTGTCCGGTGTGTGTTAGTGCATTCATGGGAAGCTGAACCCATTGTGACCCTGCTCTGTATACAGCAGACATTGTCAGACCTTTTAATTATTATGTCAGGGTGGCACGATAGCTCTGCTGGTAGCACTGTTGCCTCAAAGCAAGAAGGGCCTGGGTTTGATTCTGTGTGGAGTTTGCATGTTCTAATGTTTCCATGTTTCCTCTGAGAGCTCCGGTTTCCTCACACAGTTCTAAGACATGCAAGTGAGGTGAATTGTCCATGACTGTTTGACATTAAACTTATGAGCTGATGAATCTTGTGACTACCTGTTTTGTCATGAATGTAACCAAAGTGTGTAAAACATGACGTTAAAATCCTAATAAACCAATACTTTATCTGGGGGATGGAGCTACATGGGACATACCGCACAGTAGTCTATTATGCTTGCCCACTAGCACTGAGATCAGCTTTGAATCTCAGTGCTGCTAGCTGCCCGCTAGGCATCTACACAGACATGATTGGCTAAGCCTGAGGGAGAGTTCTGCAAAGTTTGGTACCTTGTCCAGTCATCCTGGCCAGGTTAAAGTGGTTGATGTTTAAATAAAAGGACAGTGTTAAAGTTATTATATTAAAATTATCCTCGTTTAGTCTTTATTTAGAAAATGTCAGATTTAAAAATTCACATTCCCTCTTGAATCCATATGAATTCCAGATTGTAATATTAAAATGTGACAGAATAATTGGAGGCTAGATGGAACATCCTTGCCTTTTCAGCTACACCGATCAGCCATAACATTGAAACCACCTCCTTGTTTCTACACTCACTGTCCATTTTATCAGCTCCACTTACCATATAGAAGCACTTTGTAGTTCCACAATTACTGACTGTAGTCCATCTGTTTCTCTATATACTTTTTAGCCCCCTTTTTCATGTTGTTCTTCAATGCTCAGGACTCTCCCAGGACCACCACAGAGCAGGTATTATTTAGGTGTTGGATCATTCTCAGCACTGCAGTGACACTGACATGGTGGTGGTGTGTTAGTGTGTGTTGTGCTGGTATGAGTGGATAAGACACATCAATGCTGATGGGGTTTTTATACATCTCACTGTCACCACTGGACTGAGAATAGTCCACCAACCAAAAATGTATCCAGCCAACAGCACCCCGTGGGCAGCGTCCTGTGACCACTGATGAAGGTCTAGAAGATGACCAACTCAAACAGCCCCAATAGATGTGCGATCGTCTCTGACTTTACATCTACAAGGTGGACCAACTAGGTGGGATTGTATAAAAGAGTGGACAGTGAGTGGACATGGTAGTTTAAAAACTCCAGCAGCGCTGCTGTTCTGATCCACTCATACCAGCACAACACACACTAACACACCACCACCATGTCAGTGTCACTGCAGTGCTGAGATCCACCACCTAAATAATACCTGCTCTCTGGTGGTCCTGTGGGGGTCCTGACCATTGAAGAACAGGGTGAAAGCAGGCTAAAAATGTATGTAGAGAAACAGATGGACTACAGTCAGTAATTGTAGAACTACAAAGTGCTTCTATATGGTAAGTGGTGCTGATAAAATCAACAGTGAGTGTAGAAACAAGGAGGTGGTTTTAATGTTATGGCTGATCAGTGTATATCGTTTCATTGTGCGTTCAGCTGCTTGCCCATTTTTCTAAATTACACTGAATAGAAGCATCTGCCAAATGACTTCATTTAAACGTACTTACATTCTTTACAATGAACCCAACAGCTTCTGTTAAATAGCAGGTCAAAAACATTATCTCTTCTAAATGTGTGAAGGTGGTTTGGAATTACTACCCAGCAGAGAAGCAGAGAAAGGAAATGATGTATATTGAGTGTGTGTGAGTGAGTGTGTGTGTGGTGTCAGCAGTTACACACAGCTGACCCAAGCTTCTTTATTTTTGCCCTACTCATCTGTCTTTGTAACCACCGAGTGGCAGACATAATCACCTCACTCACATTCACTACATTCTCTACATTCACATCCTCACAGAAACACAAGCATGTACGGTTCAGTTGGAAATATTCAACCTTTCAATCCTTAAATGGAATATTTGGTGCTATGTATAGAATTAAATGGAAATCTGTCAGTAAACAGTAAAAGAATATTTGTCAATTTATGTTCTCAAAATTGCTGGTATAAGGCGCCCAGGTGGAGCAGCGGGATATTCTGCTAGCGCACCAGCGCCGAGATTCTGAACTTCTCGGTTTGAAACTCGGTGTTGCCACCGGTTGGCTGTGTGCCATCTAGCAGGCATAATTGGCAGTGCCTGCAGGGAGGGATGACCGGAATATGTGGGGGTGGTTACTTCAAACGCTGTGTATGGACCCTGATTGGCGGATAGAGGCGCCTGTGCAGAGTTCATGGGTTGAGGGCTGCGCACGGGTCAGAGGAGGCATGAGCAGCAATATATCCACCTCAATTGCAAAAAATTGCAGCGGAAGACAAAATTCAAAACGCTAAATTGGGAGAAAATGGGAGAAAAACGCATAAAACATATATATATATTTTTAAATTGCTGGTATAAATGAATATATTTTACATCAGGTTCTCTTAACAGCTGTTCATGTGCAATATTATTCAACCCACAGTCTCAGTACTTGATGTCCTTTAGCATTTATAATCTCTAATATTTGATTTTGCTAGGTGCTAATAATCTTCTTTTGTCCATTCTTCTTATGCAAAAGCTTCCAGCTCATTGAGGTTTGATGACTTTCATGCAGCAACTGCTTTCTTTAAATCCCACCAAAGATCTGCTATGGGATTTAAATCTGACAACTGAGAAGGCCAATTCAGGATATTCCAGAACTGATTCCTTAACCAGACTTTGGCTGACTTTAAAGTGTGCTTGGGATTAGTGTCTTGCTGGAATGTCCAGTTATCACCAGGATTCATTTTTACCCCAGAAGTGTAACATTTCTTCTCAGAATACCTTAGTATTTCTGTATTTCCATGATGCCAATCATATGGTCAGGATTGCCAGTTCCTGCAGCAAAACCTGCATATATACACCGATCAGACATAACATTAAAACCACCTTTTTGTTTCTACACACACTGTCCATTTTATCAGCTCCACTTACCATATAGAAGCACTTTGTAGTTCTACAATTACTGACTGTAGTCCATCTGTTTCTCTACATACTTTGTTAGCCCCCTTTCATGCTGTTTTTCAATGGTCAGTACTCCCCCAGGACCACTACAGAGTAGGTATTATTCAGAATACCTTAATATTTCTGTAAATCCATGATGCCATTTATATGGTCAGGATTGCCAGTTCCTGCAGCAAAAAAATATATATATATCCCCAGACCATATTGACCCCCCCCCCCCCCCCAACAGTTCCAGTTTTGACAACACTTAATAATAATAGCCTGAAGCGGAACAACCCTCTGTGTACCGAAAACAGTTCAATTGTCACTGACAAACTTGATTTTGCAAATAAATTGCACTTGTACACCTTTAAACAAATAAAAAATCAATGAGAATTTATTTACATTTGAAAAGAACTCATTTGTTGCTCCGCATTCGTCCGTCATATTTGTAATGAGTTGTGCCGCACTAAATGCTAGGATTGCCTTCACCGAAAAAGGAAGCATCAGATGCACACTCGTTAGTCAGTCAGTTTATAGCTGTGAAATAAGGCATCTTAGGATGCAGCATTTTAAGGTATATAAGAATTCAGACAGTCTTCTTTTTGGGAGTGTGTGTAGGATGATGTAAAATGTGTCTATGTAAAGAGCTCACTAGGTTTTCAGACAGACCAATTATATAGGGTTGAGTAATATTTATATTAATTGGGTTATTATAAACAGAACCTCCTACTACTCTAAAGCACTACATCGTTCACTTTCATTGTTAATGTTGCTGCATCTCTCAACAGATGCTTCACTACAAGCAAAATGTAGCTCTGTACAGAAGTTTAGAGGTTAAATCCTTATTGTCTTTTGGGGGTTGATTATTTCCTATTGCAACTGTTTGTGGTTGACAATGTCAGTGTGTCCTGGAGCAGGGCAGCCTCGTTACTCAATTCTCATGAGTGTGTTCCTGTCACACTGTGTACTAGATGCATTAATTACTGTTTGAGTCACAGGCGTGTGTCACGCCGGTAATGTTCTTTTCATCACCTTGCTGTAGAGGTGTTGTGTACCCCCTGCCCTTAGTTTATTTTGCATTGGATTGGCAAGCTACAGTATTTAGGTTGCTTTTTCTCACCCTGACAAATGTCACAACATGAGAAATAGTAATAAACTTAAAAAAGGAATTTAGAACATTTTGTAATAAATCTGAACGGGTTAATGTGTAAGACGCTTGCAAACGGTGCAATTGTGGTGGCCTTTCTTTTTTCTTTCTTTCTTTTTTTATACATTTTCTCCCCATTTTCCTTCCGATGTAGCGCACTCAGTTTGTTGTCTTCCGCTGCTAAGAGATACCAGATTGCATCGGAGGAGGGCACGTCACTGTACACGCCTCTTCCGACACGTGTACAGCCCTCCTCTTCTCGCCCCTGCTTTTCTGCACAGGCATCTCTTCCGCGAATCAGGGTCCTTATACAGCATATGAAGAACCACCCACCCACACATAGTCCAGCCCCCACCCTGCAGATATGGTGGCCAATTAGTATCTGCTGCATGTACTGCCAATTATGCCCGCCAAATGTTGCCCAGCCGACCGGAGGCAAAACCGAGGAGTTCAGAAACTCGGTGCTGCTGTGCAAGTGGAATATCCCGCTGTGACACCTGGCCACCTGTGGTGGCCTATCTGTAAATTCAACAAGCAGACACATTAGTTTGGATATTACTTCAAATTTAGGGGTGGCACGGTGGCTTGGTGGATAGCACTGTTGCCTCACAGCAAGAAGGTCCTGGTATCTATTGCCGGGTGGAGCAGTCTGGGTTCTTTCTGTGTGGAGTTTGCAGGGGACAGTTGTGACTTAGTGGGTAAGGTGCTGGACTAGTAATCCAAAGGTTGCCGGTTCAAGCCCCACTACTGCCAGGTTGCCACTGTTGGGCCCTTGAGCAAGGCCCTTAGCCCTCAATTGCTTAGACAGTACACTGCACTGGGTACTGTAAGTCGCTCTGGATAAAAGCGTCTGCTAGATGCTGAAAATGTAAGTGTTTGCATGTTCTCCCTGTGTCTGTGTTTGTTTTCTCCTACAGTTCAAAGACATGCAAGTGAGGTAAATTGGAGATACAAAATTGTCCATGTCTGTGTTTGACATTAAAACCTTGAACTGATGAATCTTGTGTATCCAGTAACTACCGTTCCTGTCATAAATGTAACCAAAGTGTAAAACATGACGTTAAAATCCAAATAAATTAATAAATAAACTTCAAGTTTGACTAAAAGTAGTGTACCACAGTTTCTTAGTCCTCCTCTAACCTAGTAATAGTGCCAATCACATGACCAGTAGTGTATAAACATAACTTCTAATTTGTATGTGTTTGAGCCACACCCATTGCTAACAGTTGTATAAATTCAGTTCCTTTTTGGTGTCAGCGGAACTTTGGAATGGAACGACCAACAGGCTTATGGTCAACACAGACTTTAAATTCTGTTTAAATCGCATCAAATATACAAAGTTGTCTTTGGTTTGTGTGAGAGAGTGTGTGTGTGTGTGTGTGTGTGTGTGTGTGTGTGTGTGTGTGTGTGTGTGTGTGTGTGTGTGTGTGTGTGTTGAGCATGCGTACATGCTGACTGTGATTCTGCTGCAGCATATGCTGAGGATAAGATGCCTGCAGGGTGGAGTCCATCCTTCTGTCACCTTGGCAACACTACTTCCACGCCCTGCACATTTGTGTGTGTGTGTGCACTATTGCTCTAGTGTCTGCAGTTCGCCCACATTGCTCCCTGGTGCCAGAGAGTTATTTACAACAACGCTCATGTCATGTTGAGAAAGAAAAGCAGAGCGCGGACATTAATTAATAACCTCACACTTTATAAAGTACGTAAACAAAGCCATGCATACTCGCGCAGGGGTTATGCCAACCTAACCCACAAAACCTTTCACACACTTTCATGCCTACATCTACATCTCTCTCTTTCTCATCATCTCTCTCTCTCCCTGCCGTCTCAGTTTCTCTCTCACTGCTGAATTATTAATCAGTGAAGTTATGGACAGACTGTACTGTGCTCTCAATTCCACAGAAGATAAAAATGCTAAATTATCTGCCACAACAGCCTGAGCCTGTTAAGGCTGAGAGTAAATGGCTGAGTATGCATGATCTAAACATTAAAAAGACAGAGTGGTTCTGTGTGTACAAGAACAACTTGTTTCTACACTCACTGTCCATCAGCTCCACTTACCATATAGAAGTACCTTGTAGGTCTACAATTACTGACTGTAGTCCATCTGTTTCTCTACATACTTTTTTAGCCCTTTTTTCACCCTGTTCTTTAATAATCAGGACCCCCACAGGACCACCACAGAGCAGGTATTATTTAGGTGGTGGATGATTTTCAGCACTGCAGTGACACTGACATGGTGGTGGTGTGTTAGTGTGTGTTGTGCTGGTATGAGTGGATATATACTGTATATAACCAGCTAATCTACTCAGACCTTTAATTTGTGGTAGTGTTAGCTAAGCGGAAAGGGACTGCACTAGTAAACAACAGGTTGCTGGTTCAAGCTCCACCTCTGCCAGCTTGCCACTGTTGGACTCTTGAGCAAGGGTCGAACAGTTGGATGTGTCCACTAAATTCTCATAATCAAAATACACATGCCTACACCTCTATACCAGAAGCAGCTCAAAAAATGTCACTTCCCCAAACAGGACTCTGAGTGAGTCAATGACAGTCCAGGTGTTTTGCCCACATGGTTCAGTTTTTAAAAAGTGCATCATTGATGTGTCATTGATCAGTTACTACTGATTGTGATACTTTCTAAATCAATGGGACATGCTGGGCCATATGTGGTTCAGTTATCTGTATCTATTCAACAGATCAACTCATTCATCTATCTAGCTTATCTGTCTGTCTATATATCTACCATCAGCCATCCATCTAATCTATCTATTTATCTCAGCCATCAATTCATCTAATCTATATATCTATGTATTTAACAGAACTTTCAGGCTCTGCCCAGGCAGTCAGTACAGATCAGCAGGAAGCAGAATGTTCAAGGTAAAGGATTTCATCATCATCACTTTTACATGTGTCCAATACATTTATTCAAACATTATCTCATGGTATCGAACAATACCTTCTTAATGTGAAAACATCAGCATCCGCTGACCCCGCTCTGTCATTTTACGTGGATACCACTTCGTGGCTGAGTTGCTGTCGTTTCCAATCGCTTCCACTTTGTTATAATAGCACTGACAGTTCACTGTGGAATATTTAGTAGTGAGGAAATTTCACGACTGGACTTGTTGCACAGGTAGCATCCTATCACGGTACCACGCTGGAATTCACTGAGCTCCTGAGAGCGACCCATTCTTTCACAAATGTTTGTAGAAGCAGTCTGCATGTCTAGGTGCTTGCTTTTATACACCTGTAGTCATGGAAGTGATTGGAACATCTGAATTCAATCACTCAACCCCCCAGTAGGTAGGCTATTTGCCTCCCCCCCACCTTCTTAGACATAGCCAGGCACATTTGTGTAAACGCCCGGCCAGCTGATAGCACCACTGACACCTGAACCCCTGATCTCAGCTGTAGTGCGCTAAATAAATGGTTTGATTTTTAAATCAAATGCCTTCACAGAGAAAACAGCAGTGAGCCAGCAAACATAAAATTGATGACAGATTTACTCGAGTGAATTGTGTTGCAGCTGAAAGGAGTAATAGAGTATCGAATGGTGCAGCAGGATGTCCAACAATATACCCTCAAGATCTGCAGGATGTACACACACAATAAACCAGTCAGTAGCCTCTGCACATCAAGTGAACTTGGGTGGAAGTGTAATAGTTCAGATTTTGATATAGCACTGACATCTGAGCTGTTTCCTGCTCTTCCTCAGTGAGTGATTAGCAGCCGCCTGACTCTGCACTCTCTCTCTCTCTCTCTCTCTCTCTCTCTCTCTCTCTCTCTCTCTCTCTCTCTGTCTCTCTCTCTCTCTCTCTCTCTCTCTCTCTCTCTCTCTCTCTCTCTCTCTCTCTCTCTCTCTCTCCTGGTTTCATCCTGACCCTCTCTTATTGCTACCCTCTCCCCTCCATGCCGTTTTCTTCTTCTTTCCTCACCTCGCTCTCCTAATCCTTCAAGTTTCCCATGTTTTACAACAGCTGTACATCACTGTCTCCGAGGTATCAATTTCTCAGAACAGTGTTAGTCTTTATCGGTACGCACACACCCACACTCATCGATCTGCTCCTGCAGTGCAGTCACCTAACCCCTCACCCCATGTATTTATACTGCTGTCTGTGCTTTACATGAATAGAGTAATAAGAACTGTGTATCCTTGCAGTTTTTTTTTTTTTTTAGAATCCTGATGCTGTGACTGTCAAATATTTTTTTTTTTATTGGGTGTTTATAGGAAAGGGGGTGGAGCTGGTGACTGTCCATCCACGAACTATGTTCATACCACAAGAGGGCTGGACCTTCCTTTCTGCAGGTGAGACTCTCAGAATAGCACTGCCAGCTTATGTTAGCTTGTGATCTGGCTCTTTGTACCATTAATACTTAACTTGCGTCAGCTTACGCCTGGTTCACACTACTCGATTTTTGTCCTAATTTTAACTTGCCGACAGGTCATTGCTAGATGAGCCTAAAAATCAGCTCTCGATTGCTATGCGTGAACTGTTCAACGACTTGATCCGAGCGGCTCACTGATCGCTTGCAGACTCAAGAAAAATATCTAGCATGCTAAATATCTGGACCTGTCAGCGACTCCAAATCCTGTAAATTGAAAAGTGTTGCGATCAGTTTGTGATTGGCAGTGAGTGCGGTGTCAAACTACAGCCAATGAGAACACAAGATACAGAGTGAGGGGAAACCCAGGGGAGGAGTTGTAAGTGTGCGGCAGGGGCATAATATGATTTCTATCAGAATACATTGGCACACACACACAAGCTTTACAGTATTTGTGACCTTATCATCCACGCCAAACCATATTACCAACGATGCATTGCAAAAAATATATTTTTTCACCTCCTCTCTGCAGAACAGAGGATCACTGCTGACCATGTAGCCTAATCCACTCCTTCACCCAGATTAATTTCTTTTTCCTCTTTGCTTTGATCACTCACTTCTGGTTGACATGCATTTTTGGACATGGTGTCATTAAACCCCTTCTTTCACTTCTTGCGTATATTTACGTGACAAAACGTAGTTTGGGAGACCAGACAGACTCGTCTGCTATTTCTCCTGATGGTAGATCATGTAGTGTGTAATCCCCTATCGCCGATCAATTGTGTAGTGTGAAAACCACAACGACTTAAAAGCCTCCCGAGTACAAGAGATCAGGTTGTGTAGTGTGAACTGTACAGCGATCTGAACACCTTCAAAGTCAAGTAGTGTGAACTTAGCATTAGCCACAAAAGCCTCTCTCATGGGGCTCATCATATATGTATTAATAGACCTATTTAAAAAAGACAAAAATGTGGGCAGAAGTACCATTTAGCGAGCCTGTATGCATCCTAACATTACTACATGACTGGTCCAAAACTGCTTTTATACTTTGGTTCTCCCTTATCACATGGCTTCCAGTATTCTGTGAAAGAGAGGCTATCATGTGCTTCCACAGAGACTTCTGTTGCGAGCCAACCAGATCTTTACAAGTTGTAGCTCACACTTCCATCCATTCAATGAGCAAGAAAACACTCATTTCAGGAATGCTCTTCCACCCACTCACAGACCACAATTAACTCTAAACCCTTTAACTTCACTCAAACCTGCACTTTTAACTGGTAATTAACCAGGTAGGGGTTAAATGTGAAAGCACCCTGAAGCTGAAATCATAGGAAGACTAAGTCCTACTTATTAGATCAATAAGGGGATTGTTATATATTATAACACCTAAATTATGGGTTAATTATAAAAGATTAAATAATGTTAATACTGGTTGGTCAGTAAAAAGGCAGTGATCAAGCTCGGTGGTTAAGATGCTGGACTAGTAATCAGAAGGTTGCCGGTTCAAGCCCCACCACTGCCAAGTTGCCACTGTTGAGCCTCTGAGCAAGGCCTTTAACCCTAAATCACTTAAAATTGTGTTCAGTCTTAATTGTAAGTCGCTATGTCTGATTGTGTGATCTGGGCTTGTTTATGCCTCAGAATAAATACAAGAAATGAATACAAAAAAATTAATACAGACAAGTGAAATCATCTAATGTCACCTTGAAAAAGTAAACTAGCAACACCCTAGCAACCAACTGGGACACCATTACAACGACCCGGAGTACCATATCACTCACACAAAAACACCCTATAAATCACCTGTAATACTGTTGCAACCACCTGGATCTAACAATCACGAAACAAGAAACTACTAATCACCCTGGAAACCATAGCAAGCATCTATCAACATCCTAAACATTATAACACTCACCTTCTACATCATGGGTTACTCTAGCAACCACCTGGGGAAGCCTAGCAGACAGAGACAAGCATAGTCTGGACAATTCTGAACCACAAATCGTTATGTCTGGAGATCTTTTCCAGTTCCTTTCTTTTTTGTTCTGCCAAGTGCCAGTCTGTGTTCTATTTTCTGACTGATAGATTATTTGCTGTTAATAATTTATACAAGCAGGTAAAGTTCTTGGTCTTTCTTGTTGTCATGATTCTGTGTTCTTCATATTGAGCTGAAGTTTCTCTCTTTTCTCTCTGTTCTTTAACTGTCCTTACAAGAGCTTTGATAAGGGTACTGATTTTCTTCTGGGAGTGTTTTTTTTTTTTGGCATATCAAAAGTTATTGATCTTTCTTCCACCAATCACCAATCTTCCACCAGCAGGAGACTTGTTGAGGTAGCTGATTTTAACCTTTGAGTAAAGCATTTAGTGCCTGTTAAAGTGACAGAGAGAAAGTAGAACAATGTAACGCTGTCATAGTGTTTTTGTTCTAATGAATGAGGACTAAGTTTATATAACTAACAGAGAAGCAGACCGGCAGGTAAAGTAGATCCGTGTGTAGTGACGCTGCTGTTCCAGGCACCGTGAGAACAGACTGTTCTGACCCAGCTAACTACAGCTGCTCTGCCGCCCGCCTTAAAACTGTGTTTTTCAAAGATTGAGACAGAGAAAGCAAGAAATAAATGGAGCAGAGACAGAGCAGAGCACGAGAAAAGAGACAAAGCAATCACTTAAATAGGTCTGGTCTTTTTCATGTCATTGGAGAAACATGTCAAGGTCTCCCGCCCAGTGTCCTCTCTAATCAGTCTGCGTTCGTTTGGTCTGGGTTTATTTACCACGGCTGTCTGTAAGCCGTGCCTTTGTGTGTATGTCATCGGGACACCTAGCAAGAGTTCCTGCCTCTTGTGACCTTGTTGCAGTCTCTCACCCTCTCTCTCTCTGTGTCGTTTTCTGTGTTAATCAGACGTGGCAAGGCAACACAGAAAGCATTAGTCTTTGTTTCTTTCTTCTCTGCTGGCAGAGAGATAACACATCCTTTGATCAGTGCTGTTTTTAAGGGAAGGATTTAGACAGATCTGCCAACATGCTAATTGAATTCGAATTCTCACCAGATGATACTGTGGGTGGTGCAGCGGCCTGATGTGCTTGTCAAACCAAGTCAAATTTATTTGCATAGCACTTTTTACAACAGACTTCGTCTCGAAGCATTTTCACAGCATCCAGGACCGACAGACCAAAATCCCCTGTTGAGCAAGCCAATAGCAAGGAAAAACTACCTTAAAATTACAGGAAGAAACCTTGAGAGGAACCAGACTCAGCAGGGAACACCATCCCCCTTGGGTGGCCTGGAGAATAATTTAAATGAATTAAACGAGGGATCTTCAAAAAGTTTCCACACTTTTATATTTTGGTTGGAAATGGTGAGGGTGGGAGGAGTAGTAATTGGTCGTGTCTGAGAGACTGAGAGCGAGCTTATAGTCCGGATTTAGCTCCATCTGATTTCCACCTTTTTGGACGCTCAAAGCAGCTTTAAGAGGAAGAAAATTTTCATGTGTGATGATGTGAAAGCAGCGGTGCATCAGTGGCTACACGCTCAACCAAAAACATTGTTTGCCGATGGCACTAAAAAGTTGGTACGACGCTGGGGCAATGCATTGGAAGGTGGCTATGTAGAAAAATTAATTTAAACTAAAAGGTATAATTAGCAAAAACAATAAACAAGCAATTGAAGTTCTTCATTGTTTAGTCCAGGCAGGTTTCCATCACATCTAGCAGGAGCTGCGTTGTTGATAAAGCAGTCTTCAACCTTATAATGTCAGTTTTGCAAAGAGTGGAACGAGTCCACCATCCAGCTCTTGAGTTTGGATCTCAGCTGTGCTATTGACCAGGTCAGGAATCTAGCAGGCACAATTGGCTGTGCTGGAGGGTGGGAGGTCAAAGGGGGGTTCCTCATTGCTGCAGTAATTGTGGTCTCTGCTGGCTGGTTGAAGGTGCCTGCACCAAAGAAGGTTGGGGGGGGGGCATAGTGGCTCACAAAACATAATAGCACATCTCTCCATACGGGGCGGCACGGTAGCTAATTGGGTAGCACTGTCGCCTGTACGGCAAGAAGGTCCTGGGTTCGCTTCCCAGGTGTGGCGGTCCGGGTCCTTTCTGTGTGGAGTTTGCATGTTCTCCCCGTGTCTGCGTGGGTTTCCTCCGGGTGCTCCGGTTTCCTCCCACAGTCCAAAGACATGCAAGTGAGGTGAATTGGAGATACAAAATTGTCCAGGACTGTGTTCAATATAAACTTGTGAACTGATGAATCTTGTGTAATGAGTAACTACCGTTCCTGTCATGAATGTAACCAAAGTGTAAAATATGCCGTTAAAATCCTAATAAACAAACAAACATTATTCAGGCCAGTCTGTGATAAAGTCTGTAGTGAGTTCTAGACATTTTTGGTGCAAACATGCCAGGTTCCTGTCATATCTAGCAGGAGCTGCATTGTTGGCACAGCAGTTTTCAACCTCAGGTGGGTAACAATGTCAGTTTTGCAGAGAGTAGAACAAGTCCACCATTGCTGCAATCTCTAGCTCTTGAGTTTGGATTTTAGCTGTGCTATTGACCTGAACAGGAATCCAACAGGCACAACTGGCTGTGCTGGAGGGTGGAAAGTCGATAGGGTTCCTCACTCCTGTAGTAATTGTGGTCTCTGCTGGCTGGTTGAAGGCATCTGCACGAAAAGGGGGTGGGGGGGGCGTAGTGGCTCACGAAACATAATAGCACGTCTCTCCCTATGCAACATGGATCTCTGTAAGACTTTGAAAAGAAGTAGCCGTCATCTGCATGTGTGGCTCTTCTCAGTCAGGGTGGGTGTGCACAGCAGCACAGGAAGTTAGATTCAGGGAATTCGAATTGTCTAGATTGGGAAAAGAATGAAAAAAAGTCACTAGCATTAGCTGTTAGCATCTATTGGCATGTATCTTTTGTAACAGGTGCTTCTTCAGCATTTTTCAGATCTCCTGGAAGAGATTTTTTATGGGGTTAATAACAGTTTTAATAACCATGCATACAGATGGACAAAAATATTGGGACACACCTTCTAATTTTGGAATTCATATGTTTCAACCACAACAAGTGCTAACAGGTGTAATAAAGCAAGTATATAGAGGAAATCATATGCTAACAACTTTGCAGCAATGATTTGGGGGAAGCTTGTTTCTGTTCTAGCATGGTCCTGTGTCCCTGTGCACAAAGTAAGGTCAATAAAAACATGAAGAAAAGCTTAGTTTAAAGAAACTCCAGAGCCCTGACCTTAACTCTACTGAACTGTTTTGAAATAAACTGAAACTTCAAGTCTTTCTTGCTCAGCATCAGTACCCAGCCAGACAAATGCTCTTTTGACTAAAAGGGCACAAATTCCCCAGACATACTTTAAAGTCTTGTGAGAAGCCTCCTCAGAAGAGTTGCTGTTGTTCTAGCTGAAGCGATCACATAGAGGTCACTATTATAATACCATTTGTTTTTCAAATGGAATGTTCACAGTCAGGTGTCCAAAATTAGAATTTTAACGTCATGTTTTACACTCTTTGGTTACATTAATAACGGGACAGGTAGTTACTCATTACACAAGATTCATCATTTACATTTACATTTTTAAGTTCAAGTTCATTTTATTTATATAGCACTTTTGCAAACAAAGATGTACAAATTCACATATACACACATACATATACACACATACATACCCACCGATCTCGGCTGTTATCATACGCCATAGCATAAAAATAAGTTTTTAGTTTAGATTTAAAACAGGTCAGCATTTCAGCATTTAGCAGACGCCTTTATCCAAAGTGACTTACATTACAGTTACAGTGTACTGTCTGAGCAATTGAGGGTTAAGGACCTTTCTCAAGGGCCCAACAGCAGCAACCTGGCAGTGGTGGGGCTTGAACCAGCAACCCTCTGATCACTGGTCCAGTACCTTAACCACTAGGCTACAGCTGTTCAAGTTTTTAATGTTGAACACAGTCATGGACAATTTAGTATCTCAAATTCAACTCACTTGCATGTCTTTGGACTGTGGGAGGAAACCAGAGCTCCCAGAGGAAACCCACGCAGACTTGGGGAGAACATGCAAACCCCACACAGAAAGGATATAAATGGAACATAAACAATGGAAGCAGTTGAAGTTGGGAGCAAGTTGAGAACTTGACATGTGACTGTGAACACCTTTATTCTGATGACCCAAGTTGGTGTAAAGAACTTCTTGGTCATACAAGCAGCTTGATTAGTACAGTGTTGAGAAAGTGGGAGTGTAGTCTTTCAACAGATTGAATAGACATTTACACTTAAAAAAAACAGCACAGAAACTAATGGGATTGCATTTTGACAGATGTGAGGTATGAACCTCACAGCTGGTGTGGATTAAAATGCTAATTAAATTGGAACTAAAAATCTGTTTTTGTAAGGCGCTCATGAGAAAAAAACACCTCCCGTTTAGTTAATTAGCAATGAATCATGGGCTTTTTTTAATGCTGTGAGCTTTTTTGCTGAACTTACTGTCCTTTAAATTCTAGGAATTCTAGGAACTGTTCCGACCACCCTGTTATGACTGCTCATTTAGTAATATAATGACAGCATTTATTCAATCATCTTGTTTAGCATGTTTGAAATTTTCATTATAGTGTACAACCCTAAATCTGAATCCACAAGTTGGGACAGTGTGGAAAATGCTAATAAAAATGCAGTGTCTTACACTTACTGACTTTTATTTTTAAAATGATTTATTATTAGATATTTTATGTTAAGTCTGCTCAACTGGTTAGCACTTAAGCCTCACAGCAAGAAGCTCCTGGGTTCGATTCCCAGGTGGAGCGGTCCTGTCCTTTCTCACACAGTCCAAAGACATGCAAGTGAGGTGAATTGGAGATACAAAATTGTCCATAACTGTGTTATTCATCTCATTTTTAATATAGAACTATTCCTGCATTTCAGGACTGCAACACATTCTAAAAAAGCTGAGACAGTAAAGCATTTACCACTTTGCAATGCTGTTCTTCTCGCAACCCTTAAAAGACTTTTTGGCACCAAGGATACAAAACAATAATGCATTTTAGATGTTATTTTTTCCGTTTTTCCTTTAAACACATCTACAGGTGTGCAACGGTAAGGGGTTTTCTACTGCACGTGTGTCGGAGGGGGCGTGTGTCAGTCTCGCTCTCCTCAATCAGAAGTGGAAGTCAGCATCAGTACAGAGGAAGTGCAATTTTATCGGGTAATTGGATACGACTAGATTGAGAGGAAAATTGGGGAAAAATGCAAAAATAAATAATGTCTAGTGAGCGGCAATTCAATTTTCATAAACAGCATTACTTATTCTTTTCATATTTATGGGCAGTGGTAGCTGGTTGCTGGTTCAAGCCCCACCATTGCCAAATGTAAGACACGTTGGATAAAGACATTGGCTAGAAGGCACAAATGTAAAAATGCTGGTGACACCGGTCAGAGGACATGGTCAGACTGGTTTAAGCTGACAGGAAGAGTACTGTAAGAATTACAGCATGGACCCAGTCATTTCAATACTCACGTTTACCACAAAGCAGAAAAGCATCATATTAGAAACTAACTATAAAGACATTTGAGTTCATTCGGTCTGTTCCAAGACACCATTAATTTATACTCATGTATCTTTAAAACCCTCCTTTGTTATAAATCAATACAAAACTGTCCAGAATTAAGGGCATTTTAGAATAGGGTGTCATACACCAGGGGTTTTTGCTATCGTTTCTCAGTGAATCCAGTCGTTCTCTGGTTTTAAAATAGTTTGTGGTGAAACCTTATCAAGTGTATCGTGTTTCCTGTACGTGTGCACATTGTGGCTTGAATGAGACTAGAGAGAAATGTGATAACTGCCTGTGTAAGCTTACAGATACTCAAGTCTGACCTGTGTTGCTCTGACTGATAAGGAACAGAGCAATTTCATCTCGGTGGGTAGCACTGTCGCTTTCTGTGTGGAGTTTGCATGTTCTCCTCATGTCTGTGTGGGTTTCCCCCGTGAGCTCCAGTTACCTCCCACAGTCCAAAAACATGCAAGTGAGGTGAATTAGAGATACAAAATTGTCCATGAATTTGTTTGACATCAAAATCTTGAACTGATGAACCTTGTGTAACCAGTAACTACCATTCCTGTCATGAATGTAACCAAAGTGTAAAACATGACATTGAAATTCTAATAAAAGTCTTTTATCATTACAGTGTACAACCTCAGATCCAAAAAAAGTTGGGACAGTGTAGAAATGCAGATAAAAAAATGCAGTTTCTTACATGTACTGACTTGATAATAATGAAATGATTCATTATTAGCTATTACATGTTGTGTCTGGTCAACTTAATTCATTTGTTAATGTAAATCCATTCCTACATGGAGCTAAACATTTATACACAATAATTGTGCTTACCTTTAAAGCCCTTCATGGCCTCGCCCCTTCCTACCTCAGCGAAGTCCTTCACCCCTACTGTCGCCTGGCACAGGCCTTCTAGCGGTTCCCTGTTTTAGACTTGTGTCTGGTGGAGGCAGGTCTTTTAGTTTCTCACCCCCACAAACTTTGAAACTCTCTTCCACACTCGCTTCGTGTTCCTCCACCTCCTTCTCCAAAGGTCAACTAAAAACTTTCCTTTTTATTTCACTTTATTCTTCCTTCTCTGTTTATTCTTGTAGTGTTATTTACTATTTACATTTATTTAATATTTACATTGTAAAGTTTTCTTGGGTATGTGAAAGTCGCTATATAAATTGAACTTATTATTATTATTACATTTTATGTTTTCAGCATTTAGCAGATGCTTTTTTTCTATTTTATTTATGCATTTTATTTATTATTTTCTTCCAATTTAGTGTAATCAATTTGTCTTCTGCTGCTGGGGGATCCCTGATTGCAGTCAAGATGGATATATTGCTGCACACGCCTCCTCCGACCCATGTGCAGCCATTAGCAGAACCCTTTTTCACCTATGCACTTTGCACAGGCGCCTCTCTATCTGCCAATCAGGGACCTTACACAGCATTTGAAGACCCCACCCACATAGTCCGGTCATCCCACCCACATAGTCCGGTCATCCCGCCCTAGCAGAAACGTGTCTGCTGCAGGCACTGCCAATTATGTCTGCTAGATGGCGCCCAGCTGACCGGAGGCCACGCCAACTGCGTGAGTTTCTAACTGCAGAGTTCAGAATCTCAGCGCTTGTGTGCAGCACCTGTGACGGGAATTATTGTTATTATTTTTGCTCTCCGGGACTCCTGACCACTATTGTCTGAATTGGCAACAATGGTGCAAATGCTTTGCTATACTGCTGCTTAAGCACTAAATTAGCATGATACCCTGATACTCTAACTACTACTTTCTGTAACAATTTTGATAGGCAGGAAGCATAACTCCCAGCTCAGGTGTGTTTTAGCTTTTCTTGGACTGTTTATGCCACAGGCAGTTAATGAATAAACAGAAGCGGTTCTACTAATAACAGACATTAATCACAGCATTTAGCTTGGAGTGTTCTAGCAAATATAGCAGCTCACCAATGTATCACCGTAACACACACAAGAAGAGCGAAAAAGAAACAGTCCTGCTGGAATATAAAAAGGCCTACCCTGAGGCCGCTCAGATGGCGCAGCAGTAAAAACACAAGGTGGAACCAAAGCTAGGATCTCGAATACATCGGATCAAGTCTCAGCTCTGCCTGCCGGCTGGGCTGAGCAGCCACATGAACAACGATTGGCCTGTTGTTCAGATAGAGGTGGGATTAAGCCGGATATGGGGTCTCTCTTATAACTAATGCAATTATGACCTCTGCTGGCTTATTGATGGCGTCTGCACAGAGAGGGGAAAAGAGTGCTGTCAAGGTGTCCTCCAGGCCACCCAAGAAGGATGGGTCCCTGCTGAGTCTGGTTCCTCTCAAAGTTTCTTCCTGTAATTTTAAGGGAGTTTTTCCTTGCCACTGTCGCCCTCGGCTTGCTCAATAGGGGTTTTTGGTATGTTGGTCCTGGATTCTGTAAAGTTGCTTTGAGACAATGTCCATTGTAAAAAGCGCTATATAAATAAATTTGACTTGACGAGGGTGTGTCTCTCCGTACACAGTGCTGATCTGCATTGCACTCGTCAAAGTGTATGTGACAAGATGCATACGGCATGCTGCTCATGTGTCGGAGGGGGACGTGGGTCAGCTTTGTTCTCCTCAATCAGAGCGGCGATCGGCACTGGTGGAGAGGAAGCATGACGCAGTCGAGCAATTGGACGCGCTAAAAGGGAGAAAAGGGGAGAAAATGCATAAACAAAATTTTTAAAAAGGTCTACCCTTATTTGTAGCTTCAAAGATAAAGCGCGTGTATTTTATTGAATCGACTGAGCTGTGGGTGTGGCTGGAAAACCTGAACTCCATCATTACGAGGGGTGTCCACATAATTTGGTCATATGTGTATGTTTTCAGGTTGTCTGTCTTCACCGACTCACTCAGTCACAAAGGCTGAAGGTGTCACTCACCACACAGCTTCATAACCAAACCACAAGGACGGCTTACACACCACATCATCACATGATTAGAAAACAGAGCATCAGAAATGAATATTTTCCCAAATAAAATAAATAAAGTGTAAAATGCTGAAGTGTGTGTGTGTGTGTGTGTGTGATGGTGATGGGGAGAGTAAATCAGCATTGTTTCCTGCTGCAGTACACACAGTCTCTCTGTGGTGCAGTGTGCACTCATCCCTTCACTTTTACAGTATGTGGCAGAGAGGCTGCTGGGAGGATTACTGTTCCTGCTGACAGAGATGCTCACACACACACACACACACACACACACACTGAAAGTGAGAAAGAAAGACTGAGGCTTGTAATACTACCTTTACAGGGCTTTTTTATTACTTGGGACAGCATAGTTGCACAGCAGGGACGCACAGGTGGCGCACAGCATCAAAGCCTGGGGCATGAGTTCCAACCTTTACATTCACTCGATGTCTAACAGGACTTTGGTTTCTTCCTCCCTTGGTCATTTTTTTTCCAGGTACTCTAGGTTGTTTTTGTACTTTTCAAAAACATGCAGAAGGTGACTTGGCTAAATTGCTCCCAAGTGTGAGTCGGTGATGAATAATGCCCTTGAATAATTAGCCTTAGTTCCAGGTGTTTGCTGTCATGCGTCCAGTATTTCTGTAGCCCACTGCTGCTGAGATCTGGGGTATGAATCTGAGTGGTGCTATCAGCCGATCTGGCTTGTACACAGTCATAATTGGCTGTGTCCAAGGGGAGTGGCTGAACAGCCTTGGGACCAGCACTCTGCCAAGCCCAGATAAAATAAGTGTCCCTAAATACAGTGGTACCTTATAACTTAACGTCAGTTGTTTCTGGGAGTGGTGTTGAGTTTAAAAGGCGTTGAGTTTCAGGGTATTTTTTCCCATAAGGATGTATGGAAAACCTGTCAATGCGTTCCATGGTCCCAACACAAATATAATATAAAAAAAACACTGAAATACAATTGAAAACAGTTAAAAATCAATGAAAAATACAATAAAACCTTCTCTTTACATTTACTTCTTTATTGTTTTCTTATGCTTCTTAATCGTGGCGATGCTTTATCTTGGAATACCATATTGCATTCAGTACCAGCGCATTCACATGAGGAGCGGCAAAATCTCTGTGTCGTTATTTCCTGTGGAGAGTGTCGTTGCACAAACAACGAGCGAGGAATTTCATTAGTGGAGAGAAGTTATGGGCAGTGATAATTAAGAGACGTTTAGTATTTCTGTCGTTCTTTTAACACATTGAGTCACGTTAAGCTTTCTTTTTAACCATAAGAGTTTTAGACTCTCTCAAAAAAAGCTGATTCTCACAATTTCTAAGAACCCCGAGTGAAACAGGAGAAGAATCCACATAAACACAGGTACATGTGGAGCTTTCAGAGTGGATTTGACGGTTATTCCACACAAATGCAGATTCGTCTCATACTCACACTTTGATGACGTCTTACTGCACCGCTCAAGTCAAGGGCTGAAGCCAAGGCTGTTCACTGTTAATTTGAAATTCAATAAATGTAAAAAAAAAAAAAAAGCTGAACATGTTGAGTTTAAGGTAAATGTCAAGTTTAAGGGTACAAATTTCTTGACAAAGGGCATCGAGTTTAAAAGATTTTGAGTTTAGGGGAGTTTATACAGAAGCAGACAAACAATATTTAAAAAATTATCGGCCGCTCAGGTGGTGCAGCCGTAAAAACACACGCTGGAACCAGAGCTTGGTTCTCGAATACATCGTATCGAATGTCAGCTCTGCCTTGCCGGCTGAGGCTGAGCGGCCACATGAACAACGATTGGCCTGTTGTCCATATGGGCGGGACTAAGCCGGATAGGGTCTCTCTCATGACTAATGCAATTGTGACCTCTGCTGGCTGATTGATGGCGCCTGCACAGAGATGAGAAAAGAGTGCTCTCAGGGTGTGTCCTCTCCGTACACAACGCTGAGCTGCACTGCACTCGTCAAAGTGCAGGTGATAAGATGCATACGGCATGCTGCCCACGTGTCGGAGGGGGCGTGGGTTAGCTTCGTTCTCCTCAATCAGAGCAGGGATCGGCATTGGTGGAGAGGAAGCATGATGCAATGTGGCAACTGGACGCGCGCTAAAAAAAGGGAGAAAAATATTTTTAAAAAATCATATTTTTGTCAACATGGAAAATGAGTACAAATGAGCACTCAAATATATGTTTTCTTTTCCCCCCACAATATTAAAATTCTCATGTATTACTCTCATCATAATGACATTTAGTCCCCTGGAAGAACTAAATGCATGTGCGCACACACAAAGCTCCAAGCATAATTAAATTTCTTGCTCTCTAATAATATTTAGCCTTTCTCACTACATGACGCTCTACCTCACAACCTCACACTTCCCCCCTCAGCTCTTCCTTTAACACAATAATGTAGGTGCTGATGGAGTATATGTTACATCTGGTAAAAAGGATTTTGTCTGTGTGTGTCTCTCTGTGTGTGTGTGTGTGTGTGTGCAGATTTCTGTCAGGTGGAGTTGCGTCTCTTGGCTCATTTGTCGTCTGATCCTGAGCTCACGAGAGTCTTTCAGAATCCTGAAGCAGACGTCTTTACCATGTTGGCCTCTCAGTGGTAGGTGTCCTCTCACAAACCTGCACTCACTGTTGCTTCATTTCTATATTTTTAAGGGGACCAAGAATAGAATTAAATGCCTTTATTTGTCATGTACACTGATCAGCCATAACATTAAAACCACCTCCTTGTTTCTACACTTACTGTCCATTTTATCAGCTCCACTTATCATATAGAAGCACGTTGTAGTTCTACAATCACTGACCATAGTCCATTTGTTTCTCTACATGCTTTTTAAACCTCCTTTTACCCTGTTCTTCAATGGTCAGGACCCCCACAGGACCACTACAGAGCAGGTATTATTTAGGTGGTGGATGATTCTCAGCACTGCAGTGACACTGACATGGTGGTGGTGTGTTAGTGTGTGTTGTGCTGGTATGAGTGGATCAGACACAGAAATGCTGCTGGAGTTTTTAAACACCTCACTGTCACTGCTGGACTGAGAATAGTCCACCAACCAAAAATAACCAGCCAACAGCGCCCCTGTCCTGTGACCACTGATGAAGGTCTAGAAGATGACCAACTCAAACAGCAGCAATAGATGTGCGATCGTCTCTGACTTTACATCTACAAGGTGGACCAACTAGGTAGTAGTGTCTAATAGAGTGGACAGTGAGTGGACACAGTATTTAAAAAGTCCAGCAGCGCTGCTGTGTCTGATCCAGTCATACCAGCACAACACACACTAACACACCACCACCATGTCATTGTCACTGCAGTGTTGAGAATGATTCACCACCCAAATAATACCTGCTCTGTGGTGGTCCTGTGGGGGTCCTGACCATTGAAGAACAGAGTTAAAGGAGGTTAAAAAAGTATGTAGAGAAACTACAGTCAGTAATTGTAGAACTACAAAGTGCTCCTATATGGTAAGTGGAGCTAATAAAATGGGCAGTGAGTGTAGAAACAAGGAGGTGGTTTTAATGTTATGGCTGATCAGTGTATACAGATACAGATGGAATTTCTTTCTTTGTATATACCAGCGTGTTTGAAAGCTGGGGTCAGAGCACAGGGTCAGTCATTGTACGACGCCCCTGGAGCTGAGAGGAATAAGGGCCTTGATCAGCAGGAATTTTGAACTATTTGGAATTACTTTATAGTAAGAACAATGCACCGACAAACCAAGTGAACCCAATGCTGGTGGTTTGACGGTGTCTGGATGCCTGAGGAGAAAAAAAAAAAATCTACTGGCATGCATGCCTGATACCAAGGCCAGTGAGTGCTGACTATATTTAAAACCCCATTTATGCTGCTTCATCTAATCCACTAATACCAGTACAACACTGCAGGCCTGACAGTAGAGTGATCCATCATCCAAATAACATCTACTTGTTCAAATGGGCTACAGACAGTATTTGTTTACCCACAAAGTGCATCTATACAGTTGGTGTAGCTCAATGTACATACAAGTGGTCAATATGTGCGTCTACTCATTCACTGCATGTGTTTTCTGGACATGCTTTGTACATCCATTTCTCAGCATCCCTCCACACTTTGTGGGTGCTGTTGCTATGACGACCTGCTGGAGGCGTCACAAGTGTTGTGGTTTGCCTTGACATGTTTGTCACTTGTCCCATACACATCTGCCTCTCCGCATGTGCGATGACGAGTGAGAAAAACAAAGAAATGAAAAACTATCTGACTTATTGTGTGTCAGAGGAGGTGTGTAATCACTTCCTGCTACTGCGTAAATTAGCATGATACATTCATTGAGACCCAAATACAGCCTCTAACTGGATGTATCCAGCTAGGCCTAAACTGTATTTCAAATACAAAATAATTTGTTTGTATTTAAATGTATTGTACATCCAAGTTAACATAATGTTTTGATTGTTTTTTGGGGTTTTTTCAAGCATTGTGTTACAATATTTTTTTTTTTGGGGGGGGGGGGGGGCAATATTTTCTAGTCAGATCTAATTACCCACATAAATCACTTCTCACTGCTGCACATGAATCTCTTCGTGGCTGTTTGCTAGCTGCCTTATTGTGGTTTGATTTATTGTTATTACTTTATTTATTTATTGCAATTTTCCCCCAATTTTCTCCCTAATCTAGTCGTATCTAATTACTCTGATTGCATTACGCTTCCACTACCCTCCACTGCTGACTGAGGAGCGCTGCAACTTGCACACGCCCCCTCCGTCCGACACACGTGCAGTACCGACTGCATCTTTTCACCCGCACGAGGCGAGTTCATATGTGGATCAGATTTGTGTACGGAGAGCCACACCCAGTCCACATTATTTCTCGACTCTGGGCAGGCGCCATCAATCAACCAGCAGAGGTCGTAATTGCATCAGTTATGAGGAACCCTGGTCCGGCTTTCCCACCCTGTGTGAACAACCAGCCAATCATTGCTCATATAGCCGCCCAGCCGGCTGGCAGAGCTGAGATTCAAAATGATGTGTTCAATATCCCAGCTCTGGTGTGCTAGCTTGTTTTTATCTCTGCACCACCTGACTGGCTTGACTTATTATTTTGGTAAAGTAGAAACCTATACGGAGCGCATGTGGCACAGCTGTAATTTACTCTTACCCACTACTTGTACGATCTAAGGTTCAAATCCACAGCAGTGTTATGAGCTAGTCAGGCATCTGTGTACAGACATGATTGACTATATCTGAGGGGAGGCTGGCTGAGGCTCTGTGATGGATTTACATTCTGGCCAGGGTGTGTCACTGTACTGCAAACATTACTGCTCCATAACTAACTGTGCGTATCTGTGCATATGTACAGTATGTTTCTCATGTAGATGCTTGAATTCTGACATAATGCAGTTGGAAAGTTAGCCTGGCGTTGACCTCTTGCTGGTGTTGTACTAGCCCTGCACTGCACAGCATCTTTATCCTGACGCTAATGCTCACTGACACTTCAGACATGCTGTGCCCTCCAGCCAAACACAGCTGTCTAATACTGTCTTATATAACTGACCCTCTCTCTACCCTTCTCTTTAGGAAGGGTGTCGGTGAGGACAGTGTGAGTTCCGAAGACAGAGAACATGCCAAGCGCATTGTCTATTCGCTGGTCTACGGAGCGGGTAAGATCTAGCACATCCATACGCATTCCTAAAGTTAAGTGTAACATAGGGTATAGAGTGTCTCGGCTAAAAGGAGATGTGTTTTTTATCAGCACGGTACAGATCAGTTCTGTCAGCCACAGGTACTTCATCCTGTCCTAGGGCGCATTCATTCGAGAAGCGGCAAAACCGCCTTTGCGCTGGCTGGGCTGTTATTTCCTATGTAGTGTGACTTCCCTAAGAGGGGCACCCACACATTTTTGCACTTGTCGCGGAGCTCAACCTGTCGCAGACCTTTTCAAAACACCTGTAATAAGACAAACTGCTTGAGACTCAGGCCGTACAAACAATGCTTAAAAAGCTTAATGTGACTTATTGTACTAAAACAACAAGCGAGGAATTTCATAAGTGGAGAGAACTTCTGAGCAGTAATAATTAAGAGAGGTTTAGTGCTATTATGTTGTACATGTAATACATTAAACCACATTAAGCTTTTTTTAACGATAAGCGTTTTAGACTCTCTCAGAAAAGCTGATTCTTACAATTTCTCAGCACCCCGAGCTATAACACAAGTTTAAAAGTGAAACAGGAGGAAAAATCCAGATAAACACAGATACATGTGGAGTTTTCAGAGTGAATTTGACGGTTATGCACAAATGCAGATTCGTCTCATATTCACACTTTGATTACGTTTTACCACACCGCACAACCCAAGCGCTGAAATTGTCATTAAAATCACCTTTTTAATTATTTCAGAAAATAATCAACCATACTACAATACACACAAAATACCCCACATATAACATCAGATTTCCCTCTGTAATTTTTTTTATTCCTATTTATTTGTTTTCTCGTGTTCAAAAGTGCCCACAGCAGATCATTCTAGCACAGTTCTTAGTTCGGATTCCCTTTCTGATGTCATTTAGTGAATTCATGGTAAGTAGATCAAAGGCAAAAGTTAATCTTGATTTAATAACTGTAATGTTTGAAACGTTGATTAAACCTAATCAAACAATAGCACAGGGGATTTGTTATACATCACATTGCGTGTATAACAAGTATGTCAGAGGGTGAAAGCCAGCAAATTACAGTGTGAAAGCTTAAATGTGTGAATGGCACATTACAGGTACAGATAATCCAGTAATTACTTGCTCCTTTGTGTGGTGAGGAGCACTGCCAGAGACCTACAAAATTACCTCAAGCGGGCTTATGGTGTGCATGTTTCTGAACATGAGGGTGGCATGAAGCGTGACGTCCTCTAGTGGGACCTGTGTTTACAGCTCTGCACTGTGCAGCTTGGTGGGCATTCACCAGGGAATACCAGAATTGTTGGGTGTGATACAGGCATGTGAGGCCATACACACTACTGAGTCACATTATGGGTTGTCATGATTCATGCAGATTGGATCAGCCTGTGATTTTTGGTGTGATTTTGAATTCACATCATTGGGTTGACTTTAGTTTCCACTGCCTACTGTTACATCATTTGGTTCTCAATGCATTACACGGTTTAAACGGATCAGCCATAACATTAAAACCACCTCCTTTTTTCTGCACTCACCGTCCATTTTATCGGCTTCACTTACCATATAGAAGCACTTTGTAGTTCTACAATTACTGACTGTAGTCCATCTGTTTTTCTTCATGCTTTGTTAGCCCCCTTTCATGCTGTTCTTCAACGTTTAGGACCCCCACAGGACCACTACAGAGCAGGTATTATTTGAGTGGAGGATCATTCTCAGCACTGCAGTGACACTGACACGGTGGTGGTGTGTTAGTGTGTGTTGTGCTGCTATGAGTGGATCAGACACAGTAATGATGATGATGGAGTTTTTAAACACCTCACTGTCACTGCTGGACTGAGAATAGTCCACCAGCCAAAAATATCCAGCCAACGTGGGCAGCGTCATGTGACCACTGATGAAGGTCTAGAAGATGACCAACTCAAACAGCAGCAATAGATGAGCGATCATCTCTGACTTTACATCTACAAGGTGGACCAACTAGGTAGGAGTGTCTAATAGAGTGGACAGTGAGTGGACACGGTATTTAAAAACTCCAGGAGCGCTGCTGTTTCTGATCCACTCATACCAGCACAACACACACTAACACACCACCACCATGTCAGTGTCACCACACCACCTAAATAATACGTACTCGGTGGTGGTCCTGTGGGGGTCCTAACCATTAAAGAAAAGCATGAAAGGGGGCTAACAAAGTATGCAGAGAAACAGATGGACTACAGTCAGTAATTGTAGAACTACAAAGTGCTTCTATATGGTAAGTGGAGCTGATAAAATGGACAGTGAGTGTAGAAACAAGGAGGTGGTTTTAATGTTATGGCTGATCGGTGTAGATGCATGTTAGATTATGAGCCACTGACTCACAGGGACTTTCCTTTCCGTCCCCCTGGTATTCTGTTTACTCACCTGCTCTGTATTAGAGCTTTCACACCTGTTTTCATCATTTCTCACTCTGACTTTGGTGTTTTCTCAGTCTCATTTGCTCTTCCTCTCCATCCTAACTGATTTCTCAGCACTAACAGAGCATGTTAGGGGATCATGTGTCAGAGACCTCGGGGTTTAATACCTCCTCTGTATGCAAAAACAGAAACTCTGAAACTCTCATACAGAACCCGATGTGGTGACAAAGTGTGACTGCAGGCAGCCCTGGACCCCTGCCAGCTGGAAGTCATAATAAAAGCTCTGTCATGCTTTTTCTAGGATGAGCGATGTGTCAGCGTACTAGCTGTAGTAGTGGTTGTATCCATAGCAACACCAAGTGACACCGTTTTCTGACACTTTCTCACCATTTTTTCCGCTGTTTGCTTCAGTTCTGTCAACATTTACTCATTCTGTTTTATTGCTATCTGTTCCATAATGTCTATTCTGTCTGTCTTATTTGAAAATTCTAATCGCTGTTTATTTACACCACTGGGTGTGAGTCTGCACGACTGTAGGCACCATCATAAAATTAAGCAGAACAGATATGCTATATGTTTATCCTTTCTTAGCAAAATAAGTCATTTATATTTTTAGCATTTAGCAGACGCTTACAATTATGACTGAATACAGTTTGAACAAGTGAGGGTTAAAAACTTTGCTCAGGGGCCCAACAGTGGTGGTGGTAGTGAAGCTTGAACTGGCAACCTTATGATTACTAGTCCAGTATTTTTTTTCCCTTTTTTCTCCCACTTTAGCGCATCCAATTTCTGCCCGTCAATCTTCCTCTCACACAAATGCTGGTCCCTGCTCCTGATTGGGGAGGACGAGGCTGCTCCACGCCCCCTCCGACACGTGCACAGCAATCGATCATCTTATCACCTACACTTGACGAGTGCAGTGCAGTACAGCGCTGTGTACAGAGAGCCACACCCTCTACCGCACTCCGTCCCCATCTCCGTGCAGGCGCCACCAACCAGCCAGCAGAGGTCGTAATCACACCAGTCTGAGAGAGAGTCCCCATCCGGCTTAATCCCGCCCCTATCCGAACAACAGGCCAATCGTTGTTCATGTGGCTGCCCGATACGATTCGATACGATGTATTCGAGATCTCAGCTCTGGTGAACAATGTGTGTTTTTACCACTGCGCCACCTGAGCGGCCTAGTCCAGTATCTTAACCACTGAGCTACCACTGCCCCTAAGTCCTAACCTAAGATACGTTTGTACATACAGTTTTATGGTAAAGAAAATTAAACTGGACGGGTCATGACCCGCCATTGACGCACCAGGTTTGAGCCCCACATGTGCAAGAATAGAAAATTTGCAGGATACTTTGTAGAGCACTACTGTGGCTACTGCGGCAAACCAATTTAGAGCAACACTGTGGCTACAAAAAGGGTGAGAGAAAAATACAAGTGGTGGCTAAAAGAACAAAAGCATAAATCATAAAAAAAAACCTGCAATGGAGAAAGTGGATAGAAAAGGAACAGCACAGAAATGAATACTGGTCGTCACATTATGGCATGCTTCCTCAGCCGCCTGCAATAACCAAGCTCTCAGAAAGGGAGACTTAGAACAAGCTGGAGACATAGGATCTCCACACTACCTGGCACCGCTGGCACCTAGCATGGAGCCATAAGTGTGGCCCACTTTAAAAGGGGTGGCTTTGGGGCAGCTTGCTCTTCCCTAGGCTTTTCTGTCATGATGTCAGGAAGGTGCCGCCAGCCAGCGTTCTTCAAGGCAAGTCACGACTTGCCCTGTTACAGTACACCAGTGAAGAAGAAGATATACTTTATTTGTCATATATACAGTACATATACAGGTGTACAGTACAATGAAATTCTTTCTTCACATATCCCAGCTTGTTTGGAAGCTGGGGTCAGGCACCATCATAAAATTAAGCAGAACAGATATGCTATGTTTATCCTTTCTTAGCAAAATAAGTCATTTATATTTTTAGCATTTAGCAGACGCTTACAATTATGACTGAATACAGTTTGAACAAGTGAGGGTTAAAAACTTTGCTCAGGGGCCCAACAGTGGTGGTGGTAGTGAAGCCACCAGGGGCGCCTTAAGCACCATCTTAAGGCGCCCCTGGAGCAGACAGGGTTAAGAGTCTTGCTCAAGGACCCAACAGTGGCTGCATAGCAGAGCCTGGATTTGAACCGCCAATCTTCCGGTTGATAGCCCAAAGCTCTACCCACTAGGCTACCACTCTCCCCTAATAGAAATAGAAATAGAATAGTGAATAGAAATATAGAAACACAACATCGTCAGTAAACTAAATTATTCATTTATTTATTCACTCATTGTCTGTTTTACCAGTGCTTTATCCTGGTCAGGGTTGAGGAGGGTCAGATTTATTGGTAGAAAGGTTGGAAATACCCTGGACAGGTTGCCAGTCCATCACAAGACACACTCACACTTAGGGAAGTTTCTAGTAACTCTAATTGCATGTACTTAGATGTTTTGCATACTCCAGACTAGGGATGTAACGATGCACCACAAGACAGTTAAAAATCGCTGCACATGTGCCACGATTCGAATCAGTTATTCATTTAAGTTGAATCGATATTCACTCAAAACAGCAGAGGGCACTGTCACTATTCACCTCGCCTGGTTGACGGCACTTCACAAAGTTGCCAGGTAGGGTATTTTCCAGCCAAATTTATTTTTGTGAGGATACTTTCTTTATTTGTATTATTCATTTATTGATATAATGTTGGATTTTGTTTTAAAATTTCATTTCAGTTTTTTTACACAATAAGCATTATTTGGCATAGTTTGAACCTACCTCAGAAATAAAAGGACATTCATTATTTAGATAAATAAAAGATACACAAATACAGTTTTTTTATTTTTTTAAAGAGAAATAATAAAATGAAACGTATAATAATTTGTCATAATTTGTCTTCAATGTCATTCTGTTTTAAAAAATCGGGAAAAATCGTATCGTTAACCCAGTATCGTGAATCGTATCGCATCGTGGGTAGAGTATCGTTACATCCCTACTCCAGACATATTTTGTCATTGCAGGTAATCCTCTGGTGCTTTCATGCAGATCATGTTTGTGCATGCTGTCTGACCTCTCCTGTATCAGCTTAACCTTCTCTGTCATATTGGTGTTTTGCTTTGTCTTTTTGCCCAGCATAAAACGTTTCTTGGTTTTCTAGATCTTACTTTGTCTTTTACAGGTTCAAAAAATAAGAATCTGTGGTTTGTTAATTCTTTAATGAGCAGGTGAATTGGTAATGGGTGAGGGTATCATGGGTATAAAAGGAGGATCCAGAATTTAGATTAAAGATTAAAGATTTTTTACCATCTACTATATTTAATATTGTGAAAAGATCCATTGTTGAAGGTGTGCGATCATTTAGCCCTCAGGCAGCATTGCATGAGGAACATTCTTGCTACTGTGATAAATATAGTCCCAGGCTTGGGAGTATCTCAGAAAACTGTTATCACTGAACACAACCTACCACTGCCTTAAGAAATGCAACCTGAAACTATTAGAACAAGAAGGCAAAACATCAATTCCAATTCTTCAGTTTATTTGGCCTGAGCTCATCTCAGATGGACCAAAGGACAGTAAAAACGTATAAGTATAAGTCCATTTTTTTCACTTTCTTTTTTCTCTGTGCTGAAGACATTAAGTACCATATCCACACTGTTATTAGCAAAAGGGGCCAAATATCTGTCATGATATAAGGGTTCATCGGTGCCCACAGCATGGGTGACTTGCATATGTGTGATGTTACTATTGACGCAGAGACGTATATTGGGATTTTAGAGAGACGTATGCCGGCATCTAAATTAGTATGTATTTACAAAATACACATTTGTACATGTTTACAAAATACAATTAAGTTGGTCAGGACCTGGAAAATCCATTATTTTTGCTTTTGTCAGTTATATGAAGGTTCAAGAGATTTCTTGTTTCTAATGCAAGTTACAAAATGACCCAATTTTTTGTATATTAATAGAAATGAAGAAATTCAATTGCATGATTGTGTTGGATAAAGAGTTGTAAAACCTACTGAATAAGGGTTGAACGGATATAACTGGTATTTTTACCCATCCAAATACACTTAATCAGCTACAATGACTAAATAAAAGCATGTTTTAGAGCTAATCAAAATGAACCAAAAATTCTAAATTAAATCCTTTTTACAACAGTATTTAGATTGTTTGTTTGGGCGCTGCAAATTGTGATCATGTGCATTCTGTTTGCACAGCTGTTTAAGAAAAACCCAGTCTATCTCATAATATCACGCCCCCCTGGACAGGTACTCAAAACCCCAGTGCTAGAGAATCTGTGAGTGATCTTTTCACCGTATGTTATTTATTTCTGTCTGCAGGAAAGGAGCGACTGTCGGGTATACTGGGTGTAAGTGCTGAGGAGGCCAGTCATTTTCAGGACACGTTCCTACAGACTTACAGAGAAGTGCAGACCTTTATACAGCGCACTGTGCAGCATTGTCACAGACATGGTGGGTGTCCCTGAGGGTCAAAACGTTACTGTAAAAGACTTTAACACTTAAAAGATTTACAGGTCATGTCCTGGCTTGGCATCCTCTACACATGCAGGTCTTACATGGAGTTGAGTTGCACACTTTGACCTTGAAGGCCGAGAACACGCAACGTGTTTTTGTTAATCCTGCATGTGTAAAAGGGTTTTAGAACGTGTGTGTGTGTGTGTGTGTGTTAAAGAAAACAGATTATTGAGGAATTATATTTTACTGTTGTGGGTTGAGAGACTGTAGGAGCTGATGCAGCCAGAAGAGAAGGATGTGGAAAAATAGGATTAAAAAGGATTAAAGCTAACCACAGATATGCAATTCCTTCTTTGGTTTCTGAAAGTTGACACGTAATATGTTCACTGAGATGCCAGCACAGCTAGGTGTGGAGCAATGCAGAGGAGACTGAACATCTAGAAAACACCCTGATCGCTTACAGCTAATACAAACATATACAGATCATTCTGTGCAAGGGCAGTGGTAGATCAGCAGGGCTGGGCCCTTGAGCAAGGCCCACTGTATGCGGTCACAGTTATAAGTCACTTTAGGTAAAAGTGTTTGCTGAATTCCATAATGTAAATGTACAAGGTTACAGATATAAACACACCATGTGTTCTGCAAAACTGGTCAATCTGGTTCCTTCATACACAGCAAACTATATCCATGAATCCAAACTACGGTATATCAATAAATCCAAACTATATCCATAAATCCAAACTATATCCATAAATCCAAACGATATCCATAAATCCAAACGATATCCATAAATCCAAACTATATCCATAAATCCAAACTACATCCACAAATCCAAACTATATCAATAAATCCAAACTATATCAATAAATCCAAACTATATCCATAAATCCAAACTATATCCATAAATCCAAACTATATCAATAAATCCAAACTATATCCATAAATCCAAACTATATCCATAAATCCAAACTACATCCACAAATCCAAACTATATCAATAAATCCAAACTATATCAATAAATCCAAACTATATCCATAAATCCAAACTATATCCATAAATCAAAACTATATCAATAAATCCAAACTATATCCATAAATCCAAACTATATCCATAAATCCAAACTGTTTCCATAAATCCAAACTATATCAATAAATCCAAACTATATCCATAAATCCAAACTATATCAATAAATCCAAACTATATCAATAAATCCAAACTATATCCATAAATCCAAACTATATCAATAAATCCAAACTATATCAATAAATCCAAATTATATCAATAAATCCAAACTATATCCATAAATCCAAACTATATCAATAAATCCAAACTATATCCATAAATCCAAACTATATCCATAAATCCAAACGATATCCATAAATCCAAACGATATCCATAAATCCAAACTATATCCATAAATCCAAACTATATCCATAAATCCAAACTACATCCACAAATCCAAACTATATCAATAAATCCAAACTATATCAATAAATCCAAACTATATCAATAAATCCAAACTATATCCATAAATCCAAACTATATCCATAAATCAAAACTATATCAATAAATCAAAACTATATCAATAAATCCAAACTATATCCATAAATCCAAACTATATCCATAAATCAAAACTATATCAATAAATCCAAACTATATCCATAAATCCAAACTATATCCATAAATCCAAACTGTTTCCATAAATCCAAACTATATCCATAAATCCAAACTATATCAATAAATCCAAACTATATCAATAAATCCAAACTATATCAATAAATCCAAACTATATCAATAAATCCAAACTATATCAATATATCCAAACTATATCAATAAATCCAAATTATATCAATAAATCCAAACTATATCCATAAATCCAAACTATATCAATAAATCCAAACTATATCCATAAATCCAAACTATATCAATAAATCCAAACTATATCCATAAATCCAAACTATATCCATAAATCCAAACTATATCAATAAATCCAAACTATATCAATAAATCCAAACTATATCCATAAATCCAAATTATATCCATAAATCCAAACTATATCAATAAATCCAAACTATATCCATAAATCCAAACTATATCCATAAATCCAAACTATATCCATAAATCCAAACTATATCAATAAATCCAAACTATATCAATAAATCCAAACTATATCCATAAATCCAAACTATATCCATAAATCAAAACTATATCAATAAATCCAAACTATATCCATAAATCCAAACTATATCCATAAATCCAAACTGTTTCCATAAATCCAAACTATATCCATAAATCCAAACTATATCAATAAATCCAAACTATATCAATAAATCCAAACTATATCAATAAATCCAAACTATATCAATAAATCCAAACTATATCAATATATCCAAACTATATCAATAAATCCAAATTATATCAATAAATCCAAACTATATCCATAAATCCAAACTATATCAATAAATCCAAACTATATCCATAAATCCAAACTATATCAATAAATCCAAACTATATCCATAAATCCAAACTATATCCATAAATCCAAACTATATCAATAAATCCAAACTATATCAATAAATCCAAACTATATCCATAAATCCAAACTATATCCATAAATCCAAACTATATCAATAAATCCAAATTATATCAATAAATCCAAACTATATCCATAAATCCAAACTATATCAATAAATCCAAACTATATCAATAAATCCAAACTATATCCATAAATCCAAACTATATCAATAAACGTATAATTAACTTTATTGATCACATTAGTTCATCACTCAGTCAACACATTAAAAGCCATTTAGTGACGGTTTGAACCTTTTTGGCAGTTCTTTAGGTCATGTCACTGCAACTCCATTGTGTTAAGACCTGGGCACTTGCCTATTCTGAAATAGCCAAATAGCAAATGTTCTGTTCACAAATGTAGTTTTTTCAAACTATTTTATTTGTTTCTATTTTATTTATTCATTTTCTCCCAATTTAGCGTAGTCAATTTGTCTTCCGCTGCTGAGGGATCCCTGATTGCAGTCGAGGTGGGTACATTGCTGCTCACGCCTCCTCCGACCTGCGCGCGGAACCCTTTTTCACCTATGCACTCTGCACAGACGCCTCACTATCTGCTAATCAGGGTCCTTGCACAGCGTTTAAAGACCCCACCCATATAGTCCAGTCATCCTGCTCTAGCAGAACCGTGTCTGCTGCAGGCACTGCTAATTATGCCCGCTATATGGCGCCCAGCCGACCGGTGGCAACGCCAAATCTCTAACCGAGGAGTTCAGAATCTCGGCGCTGGTGTGCTAGTGTGAAGTCTTGTGAATTATTACACTTCTATTCATTTCTTGAGCCAGACTGCTACCTTAAAACTCTTCTGCATACAATTATAACTCAATTAGTCTTATATAATAAATGCAAGCTGTCTGAACCTCCCCCACCATGCTTCACATGTTTTAAGTCCATGCATAGTGTTGTCCATTTCTGTAAAAAAAGTTTTGCTTATCTATCCAGAAATATGGACCCATAATTATCATGGTACACTTGTGTGTTCCTTCACTCACTTACTTTCTTAACTGCTTATCCAATTAGGGTCGCGGGGGGGCGGAGCCTATCCCAGCTTTTCAATGGGCGCAAGGCACACAGTAACACCCTGGACAGGGTGCCAGTCCATCGTAAGGCAGACACACATACACACATACACACACACACACACACACACACACACACATTCACCTATAGGGCAATTAAGTGTCTCCAATTAACCTGACTGCATGTCTTTGGACTGTGGGAGGAAACCGGAGCTCCCGGAGGAAACCCACGCAGACACAGGGGGAACATGCAAACTCTGCACAGAAAGGACCCAGACCGCCCCACCTGGGGATCGAACCCGAAACCTTTTTGTTGTGAGGTGACAGTGCTACCCACCAAGCCACCGTGCCGCCCTTGTGTAAACCCAAACAATTCTAAATTCCTACAGTTTCTTAACTTAGCTATTAACTTCCATTGCACCAATGGCAAATTTCTACCATTAGTTTTTAATTAGCTGCATGCATGAAGTCTGATGGGGGAAAAAATGTAATGACGTTGCTCCTAGCTAAGATTTTCTGAGACTGTCAGCGCTCATGCCTCATTTGTGTACAAACCCTATTTTCAGGAAAGTTGGGATGCTTTGTAAAATGCCATAACAACAAGAATTGAGATGATTTGTTGACAAAAGTAGAAGGACTTTTAATGTTTTCACTGACCAACCTGAATGTATTTTGTAAATATGAGCAAAATTTAAATTTGATGCTTGCACTCACCCTTGCTGTAAATGAAGCACAAAACTCTAATCATGTAAATGCAGACTATCAGATAAAAAATTTACAACTTTTTATTTACACACTTTATTTGACTACACACACAGATCATTTCCTACAGCCATCACACACATGTACACTAAAGCTTTTATAAACCCTCATGTATGTCTCTGTCATTAATCTGATCATTGTGGCAGTATCTTTTATTCACACACAGACTGCACATTCCTCCCAGCAGCATCAGTGTCTCTGTGCGACCAGTCGCTCTCGGCATCTCTGCTTCTGGGAAGGAGATTTAGCAGAAAGCAGAGCCCTCATTTAGGTTTCAGAGCAGGTTTAAACTGTAAAGCCGATTCTATTGTCTGTAAAAGCACCAGGAATTCATGTTCGGGGGGAATCATTGTGTGTGAGCTCGTGACTGTTTGTGATGGTTTGTGAGCAAGAATGTAATGTGAAAAGGTTATGCAAAACTCTGTTAGCATGTACTTATGTTGCATAGGTTATGTGAAGTCTATAATGGGACGGCGCCGTTTCCTTCCTCACGTGCATTCGACAGACTGGGGTGTTCGGACTCAGGCAGAGAGACAAGCAGTCAACTTTGTGGTGCAAGGTACTGAGCACCTGTCAGTGTTATTCTTTGTAAAACTATGATGGTTCAAATAAACACTAGAGAAATAGAATTTTGTAAATATAGAATTAATAAAAGTAACTAAACAACTAGAAATACTTTTTGGTATTTTGAATTAAATTTTAATTACTTAATAAAGTAAATGTGCTCGGGTGGTGCAGCAGAAAATTAGGCTAGCCCACTACGGCTGGGACCAAGGGTTCGAATCCCCAGTGGTGCTATCAGCCGGTCGGACATCAACTAACAGACATGAGTGACTATACTTGAGAGGGGGATTCCCGAGACCCCACAATGGATTGGCGTCCTCTCCGGGGTGTGTTACTGCCTGGCTGTGTGTTATCTACCTTTTGATCAGGGTCCTTACACAGCATTTGAAGACCACACATATTCTGGTCATCCCTCCCTGCAGGCACCCCCAATTATGCCCACTAGATGGTACCCAGCTGACTGGTGGCAATGCCGAGTTTCGAACTGAGGAGTTCAGAATCTCGACGCTGGTGTGCTAGCAGAATATCCCACTGCGCCACCTGGGCGCTTAATTTTTAACTATAAAATGTTCTACTTACCAATGTCCAACTTTGCAGATACATTGCAAAGCTACAAACAACATAGGCAGTGGTATCTTACATTTACATTTTCAGCATTTAGCAGACGCTTTTATCCAAAGCGACTTACACAATGAGCTGAACACGATGAGCAATTGAGGGTTAAGGGCCTTGCTCAGGGACCCAACAGTGGCAACTTGGTGGTGGCGGGGCTTGAACCGGCAACCTTCTGTTTACTAGTCCAGTACCTTAACCACTGAGCTATCACTGGCCCACAGTGTCTTAGTGGTTAAGGTAATCAGACTAGTAATCAGGTAAGATAACCGGACCGCCACAGTTGGGGCCCCGTTGCACCTGCTAAATGCTGTTAATGTAATGATGTGATGTCACATTCTAGAGCTGAGTGACAAGACATGAAGAAATACTCATTATTTAAGATATTTGTTTGATTAGAATGATTACAAACGATCAGACCGGGGTCTATAGATGTGGCCTTGGGCATAAACATGGTCTCAGCATGGTCTATCCATTTTTGAAAATAGTCCCAGTTTGTCTTTACACATTCATCTTGTTTGTTGTAGTGAGGCAGGTACATGCATGTAGCAGATTATAATTGATCTATGTAATAGAACCCTGCAAACCAATCTTGGCCCTCTGACCCTCCCTGACCTCGACTGAAAAAACAGCCTAGTTTACTGTGTCCTCTCCTAAAGTACTGCAACATTTAGGAAACAAAACTAAAGATGATATAAAACTTACATCAGAGGAATATGGAGACAATGGGCTGAGTTTTAAAATGCATTGTAGTCACACCCTCCTGCCATTACTGTTTCATTTCTGATGTCTTCATTAGGATTCTCATTGATTTACCACATTTTCATCTGTGTGTGTGTGTGATTCAGGTTCAGCGGCAGATATTTGTAAGATGGCCATGATACAAATCTGCTCACATGTTGACTCCTCTACTACTTTTACTGCCAGGTACGTCCAGTTTAAAACTAATTAGAGCATTGGGGTTATGGTTAAATTTTAAATTATTAAAATATGTATGTTTGTTTGTTTTTTATTTAAAAAATATTTTCTTGTTTGCCAAAAAGTAACCAGAGATGGGGAATAATGGAGATCAGTGCGTGACTCTTGTACTCTTGTATATGGTACTGTTCTCTGTGTGAACCTGCCTCATGTAGGTGAAAAGAAGCACTTAGCTACTAGTTAGACCTGCAAGTTATCATCATCTCATCTTTTTCAAAAATAAAGCCTATATATTTTAGCAACATTCTTTCTTCTATTAATGATGACACTTTTCTGTTCTGGGCACCTTTCACTCATGTCTGTATCACATTACAATGTGAAACACACAGTTAAGTGCAGTGTATCCTGGTAGATTCATTTAGTTTTTGTTTTCCATTCAGCTCTCACTGAGTACCTCAGACAGTGTGTGAACAGCTTAGAGTTGATCTCATAGAAAAGCACTTTGAATCATAAAATACCCACTAATCTAATAATAGCTACGAGCAGTTACAGTCCAGTTACTGGAGATCTATTTGATTCTAAAACCCTGTTTCAATTAGTTTTTATTGCTTGGAATCTATAATTACAGTGAATACTTAAAATGCCACGAATTCAACACACCCTTGTCAGAGTCCTAAAATTCCGTTCACTTGAGTTGATGTCTTTCTGCAACATGATCCATTTTTATAAATGCATTTCCTCCATGTATATCAAAACCATGTACCATGTACACCAAATTCCATGCATTATAAAATACACTTTTATAGCCAAAGGTAGAGGGACAAGCCTCCTAAATACTGAGTTCAGGTGTTGCAGCTAATCATGTGCCAACAGGCATGACCCTAATGTTTGAGTGTTGCTTTTGTAATTTTGGTGATTCTTCTAATATTAAGTTATATAATTAAGGTTGTACCTAATTCACGGTCATGAAAAGTGCGTCAGGAACCGTGAAATATGCAATTTGCTGTGAAATTTAACATTTTACAAGGTTTGTGTTTAGCAATTTAACATTTTTCATTCACATAGCGATCAAGTGCCTCATGTTTACTGGTTAATTTGCACTATGAGGCGGTCCTAGCAATCCTACTGCAATTCATTTAGCAATTGGTTAGTCAAAATTTCAGTGATGTCGAAGTCTACATTTTCCCGTGAATTTAGTAGGGCCCTACATATAACATGTCAGTAACTGGGTTGTTTAGTAGGTACTACCTAACTGAATTATACAGTTGTAATTCCATTTCAAGTACAGTTGGTCCACTGAGTGCAGGATTTCAACCCAACCTGGTTGAGCTTTTAGACTGCCCCTGTTTCTCATAGATGGTGTAGCAAGCCTCCTAGGCATTTAATACAAAGCCACTTCTAGCATTTACATCCCTGCTGAAACTGTTTTTTTCTTATTGCACAGTAAAAATTCTGTAGACGAAGTGTCGTCGTTCTGTACTTGTACTTTCATTTGTACTTTGTTTACTTTATTTTTTGTGTATCTGTGGATATGTGCTTAGTCTGACCAGTTCGACATGTTCCTGTTATGTATTCTTTGTTGCATACTGTGTTAAATTGCGTACTGAGTTTGAATTTGTGGACAAGGAAATTTACAAAAAGGATCATAAATATGTGTTAACTTCAACTGTAAACTTGTGTGATTAGGCTGCTGGCTCAGATCCATGATGAACTACTTTTTGAGGTGGAGGACTCACAGGTGGAAGACTTTGCAGGTGAACACCAAACTCTCTTTTCTGATCATTTAAATTGAATCAACCAATCCTTTTGTGTTGTTCTTAATGATTTCCTGTGGTTTTCATTAGTGTTGGTAAAGAAAACAATGGAATCACTTCAGCACATTGACTGTCTTGGAGTCAGTCTTTCTGTAAGTAATTAACATGTGTATTTTGCTTGGGTCTATAGTATAGTCAAAACTGTAGGGAAACGTAATGGGAAAGAGGGGGTGAAAAGTAATTAGAACAATGGGGTTATTGTAAGGGCTGTGTAAGGGCTGTACGGCCCTCCTCTGTTATTCTAATATTGTGTTAATCCCACTTTTGCTGCCCCATACGCAACAAACTGCGGTGCACTGTGTATTCTGACACCTTGCTATCAGAACCAGCATTAACTTCTTCAGCAGTTTGAGCTACAGTAGCTCGTCTGTTGGATCGGACCACACGGGCCAGCCTTCGCTCCCCACGTGCATCGATGAGCCTTGGCCGCCCATGACCCTGTCGCCGGTTTACCACTGTTCCTTCCTTGGACCAATTTTGATAGATACTGACCACTGCAGACTGGGAACACCCCACAAGAGCTACAGTTTTGGAGATGCTCTGACCCAGTCGTCTAGCCATCTTGTCAAACTTGCTCAGATCCTTACGCATTTTTCCTGCTTCTAACACATCAACTTTGAGGATAAAATGTTCACTCGCTGCTTAATAAAGCCGTGACGAAGAGATAATCAGAGTTATTCACTTCACCCGTCAGTTCTCATATTGTCATCATCATATTTTGAACACTGGTACATTGAACCATACCAACCAAACCATATCAGATCAACATTGTACTGGAAATTAATGTAATATTTACTTTTTTTTCCTTATTTTCTTGTCTATATTTTTTCTTGTTTTTTATTCTATGACTGTCTTCCTAAAATGGGTTAAAGAGAATTCCCAATTTGTTTCTGATCCGAATTAAAAATCAAAGCATTAAATATCTACCATCACCAATACTGATACTGACACACCTAACAGATGCCAGATATGATCCCACATCAGTGCCAGTACTCAGATCCAGCTGTTAATACATGTTTATAAATCATATTTATTATTAAGCTGGGTATGTGTGTGTGGGTGAGTGGGGGCTGAATAAATCAATATTAGTGGTAACACAGTACTGATGTGATGTTTGTGTAGGTGCCTCTGAAGGTCTCTGTGTCTACAGGACGATCATGGGGCTCCATGTGTGAAGTGAAACTCCCCCCCAGCAGCTGCTAGTACTACACACACATCTTCCTGAACCTTTTCTTTGTTCCTGTGTTCATTGCTCTGTCTCTCGCTTCATGAGTCTTGTTGAGTAAAATCCTCTCTCGTTGTGTTTGGCGTTTCCGTGCCTAATTTTGTCTATTTATCATTTTTTTCTCGCCTCTGTCGTTTCTTTACTCCCTCTTTATCTCTGAGCTGTAATCCGTTGCCGTGGTAACCGGCTGCTGCAGCTCCCAGTTCATTTAAAAAAGGCTTGCTGTATCCAGGGGCAACCGTAGGAGCCACTGCCGAACTGTGCCAGTTTGTGCCTTTCTTTTTCTTCTTCTGTTCTCTTGAGTACATTTCATTAGTATTACCAGTGCGGTTTTGTTTCGCACCCTGTTTCAGTCTGTCTGTCTATCTATCATCTATCTATCTAGTTACATATGAACTAATAACTCATTACTAACTTTATTCTAAATGATTGAACATACTCAGTTCACTAGTCAGGAGTTCTTTTCGACTGCTGGTTATCGTAATCAACAGGTTTACCAGTTGTAATTGAATATGTTCATATATTTAGTAACAGCAGCATGGTGACGCATCAAAGGCTCATGGGTAGAATGGCTCTGATCCTTGCATCTCCTGAGGATGTTCCTGAGGAGTTTAAAATATTCCTTTTATGTCTAGGTTTCAGCACTCGTTTTATGATCATCAAATGACTCTCCCACAGTAACCACCCCCTCAGTGCATCGTTGAGCTTATACCATCTTAAAAGGCTAACCTAATTTAAAATGATTCTCCTTATAAAAGATCTGACTCCCACTGTCCATCTCACATGAATAATAATAGGAAGGTTATTATATTTTACCTCTCTCTCCTTCTCCAAAATGTGTAAATTGTGCATTTGTGAATCAGAACCTGGTGGCTCAGGGGGTAGTACTATCGCCTCGCAGCAAGAAGGTCCTGGGTTTGAATCCCAAGTCGAGCGGTCTGGGTCCTTTCTGTGTGGAGTTTGCATGTTCTCCCCGTGTCTGCGTTCCTCCTGCCTTGCGCCCAGTGTTGCCTGGTGGAAGTGGGCCTTTTGTAAAACAGGACAGCTTTATACTGAAGTCATCCTGATTTTTAAACCAGTTGTCCCCATATATTTACATTGTGTTGTATACATGACAAAATATGACTTTTGGTATATTTTACATTTTATATGTATTTTTTAGGATTTTAATTTTAACATGCCATGTAGGATGACTCCATGATTTTGTGTTCATATGTATGGAATTTTAGAAATGTGTTTCTAATGCATTGTGCACTCTGGTTTGATGTTTTCTGTATTTCTTTGTCATATAATAATAAATAAATGTGAATATTAAAATGTTTACAAATAAATGAATACCACTTTTAAATCTATTTCACCAAAATAAATAAATAGATTTATTTATTGTAGAGCCCATACATGAACAGCTTGAAGAATAAAGTCAGACATTAACCATTAAATATAAATGCACATTAATTTAAATCTGCATTGTAATATAATGCAAAATAATGCAAATGTATTCATTTCTATTAAAAAAAAAAATTATTTCAAATATTTTAATAAAAATATATGTACACCGCATAACACCTTTCTATCAAAACCAGCATTAACTTCTTCAGCAATTTGAGCTGCAGTAGCTCGTCTGTTGGATCGGACCACACGGGCCAGCCTTCTCTCCCCACGTGCATCAATGAGCCTTGGCCGCCTATGACCCTGTCGCCGGTTTACCACTGTTCCTTCCTTGAACCACTTTTGATAGATACTGACCACTGCAGACCGGGAACACCCCACAAGAGCTGCAGTTTTGGAGATGCTCTGACCCAGTCGTCTAGCCATCACAATTTGGCTCTTGTCAAACTCGCTCAAATCCTCATGCTTGCCCATTTTTCCTGCTTCTAACACATCAGCTATGAGGATAACATGTTCATTTGCTGCCTAATATATCCCACCCACTAACAGGAGCCGTGATAAAGAGATAATCAGTGTTATTCATTTCACCTGTCAGTGGTCATAATGTTATGCCTAGTCGGTGTATATTTTAATATGTATAGGTCTTATCACAACACCTGTTTTAGATCCTTGTGTAATCACAGGCTGAAAACATGATTCGAGTTTAAGCTTGATGAGGTGGATTAAAAGACAAAGTAAGAGATTGAGAAGCAAGTACAAGCTTAATGATGTTTAATTAATACAATATGTACAGCTGTTTCTTTTGTATTGCAGGATCTCTTTTCTTCACATCTTTACAAGGTTCCCATTTGTCAGGCAAAGAAAAGAGACTGGGGTCAAAAGAAAGGAAAGGGAATCATTAGTTACAGCAGTTCAACCAAGAAATCATAAAAAAGAAAAGAAATAAAACATCTGAGGCATTTTTATTATTAACAGAGACCAGAAGATCTGGGTAATCACTGCAGCCACACCGAGACGTTTAACAAGGCCTGACCTGTCACGTACTGACCACCTATCCCATGCTGTATTCAACCCGCTTTCTGTACGTACCCCAGCGCTATGTTCCAGGTGAGCCACCCCCTCGTGTGGTCGCGTATCGGTTATCCCTGCTGTGGACTAGTGAACTAGTTTCCATAGTGACAGCCTACCAAAAGACCAAAATCCTCCTCTTAACAGCGCTGATGTATGATGTGGACTTGCTAGCGATCTGTTCTAAGCAACACTTGTAGATTGAAACTGCACTCATGACAAGACCAAAGAGTGTAGGGATTTTTTTTGTAAAATACTGATGTTTATAATTGTTTTGCTACATTAGTACATTTACATGTTGCTGTGAAATGAAAGGCCCCCACATGTTCAGTATTGAGATGTCAGAGACTCTGAAAGCTGTTCCTGCTGTTCCTTTACATTTACATGTTCAGCATTTAGCAGGCGCTTTTATCCAAAGCAACTTACATTATACACTCTAAGCAGTTGAGGGGTAAGGGCCTTGCTCAAGGGCTTCAACAGTGGCAACCTGGCAGTGGTGGGGTTTTGAACCAGCGACCCTTTGCTTACTAGTCCAGTACCTTAACCGCTAGGCTACAACTGCCCTACGGATCAGTTGTGGATCAGTTTGCAGAACTGATGTTGTAAACATCCTGAGATTATATTTTCCATCATATTCCTGTTTTAAAAGAATCATAAATGGAGCTATTTACAGTTCATTACACTGTACAACTTTTAAAAAGTAATTGTTTTGTTCTTGAGAAACATTAAAAGCTTCTTTACTTGGGGCAGAATTTGTTAGATTGTTGTTCGTTGCTGTTTTTCTCCTCTGTAGTTCTCAGAGTTAATAGACCACGTAAAACCACAGGTAAAGAATCTTGGGGTAATAGCTGATCCTGACCTAAGGTTCGATAAACAAATTAACTCTGTTCTCAGAAGCAGCTTTTTTTCACCTTAGATCAATTGCTAGGATTAAATCATTTGTCACCGTGAGATCTGGAGAAGGTAATTCATGCCCTTATTTTATGTCGCCTAGACTACTGTAACAGTTTGTATATGGGTATAAGTAAGTCCTCATTAGCTCGGCTACAGTTAGTCCAAAATGCAGCAGCACGCCTGCTCACAGGCACAAAGAAGAGTGACCACATCACCCCGGTCTTGGCATCTCTTTACTGGCTTCCTGTAAGTTACGGGATCCAGTTCAAAGTCCTTCTGTGATCAAAGGTGATCGAGTCTTTGCAGTTGCAGCGCTGAGGTTGTGGAACAGTCTACCCCTGGACATTAGAGCCGCTTCTTCCATTTCTGTTTTTGAATCTATATTAAAAACGCATTTTTGGCCGCTCAGGTGGCGCAGTGGTAAAACACACGCCGTAAACACATATCGTATCGAATCTCAGCTCTGCCTGCTGGCTAGGCTGAACGGCCACATGAACAATGATTGGCCTGTTGTTCAGATACTAAGCCGGATGGGGTCTCTCTCTCATAACTAATGCAGTTACGACCTCTGCTGGCTGATTGATGGCGCCTGCACAGAGATGAGAAAAGAGTGCTCTCAGGGTGTGTCTCTTTGTACACAACGCTAAGCTGCACTGCACTCGTCAAAGTGTAGGTGATAAGATGCATACGGCATGCTGCCCACGTCGGAGGGGGCGTGGGTTAGCTTCGTTCTCCTCAATCAGAGCAGGGATTGGCATTGGTGGAGAGGAAGCATGATGCAATCGGGTAATTGGACATGCTAAAAAGGGAGAAAAATGGGAGAAAATGCATAAATAAAATGTTTAAAAAAACGCATTTTTACCGGTTAGCTTTCTCTGAATGATTGAGATGGTCTGTGTTTTGTTGTTTTACTGTTTTAAACTTTGTGTTGTGTTTTATATACAGTGGGGTCAAACAATATTTAGTCAGCCACTGATTGTGCAAGTTCTCCTACTTAGAAAGATGAGAGGTGTCTGTAATTTTCATCATAGGTACATAGGTATGAGAAAAAAAATCCAGGAAATCACATTGTAGGATTTTTAAAGAATTTAATTGTAAATTATGGTGGAAAATAAGTATTTGGTCAATAACAAAAGTTCAACTCAATACTTTGTAACATAACCTTTGTTGGCAATGACAGAGGTCAAACGTTTCCTGTAAGTCTTCACCAGGTTTGCACACACTGTAGCTGGTATTTTGGCCCATTCCTCCATGCAGATCTCCTCTAGAGCAGTGATGTTTTGGGGCTGTCGCTGGGCAACACGGATTCCACAAATTTTCTATGGGGTTGAGGTCTGGAGACTGGCTAGGCCACTCCAGGACCTTGAAATGCTTTTTATGGAGCCACTCCTTCGTTGACCGAGCGGTGTGTTTGGAATCATTGTCATGCTGGAAGACCCAGCCACGTTCCATCTTCAATGCTCTCACTGATGGAAGGAGGTTTTGGCTTAAAATCTCACGATACATGGCCCCGTTCATTCTTCCCTTAACATGGATCAGTCGTCCTGTCCCCTTTGCAGAAAAACAGCCCCAAAGCATGATGTTTCCACCCCCATGCTTCACAGTAGGTATGGTGTTCTTGGGTTCTTCTTTTTCCTCCAAACACGATGAGTTGAGTTTTTACCAAAAAGTTCCATTTTGGTTTCATCTGACCCAAGGGAGATTATCAATGGTCTTGTATGTCTTCCATTTTCTTACAATTGCTCCCACAGTTGATTTATTCACACCAACCTGCTTGCCTATTGTAGATTCACTCTTCCCAGCCTGGTGCAGGTCTACAATTTTCTTCCTGGTGTCCTTCGACAGCTCTTTGGTCTTGGCCATGGTTGAGTTTGGAGTCTGACTGTTTGAGGCTGTGGACAGGTGTCTTTTATACAGATAACGAGGTCAAACAGGTGCCATTAATACAGGTAATGAGTGGAGGACAGAAGAGCTTCTTAAAGAAGTTACAGGTTTGTGAGAGCCAGAAATCTTGCTTGTTTGTTATTGACCAAATACTTATTTTCCACCATAATTTACAAATAAATTCTTAAAAAATCCTACAATGTGATTTCCTGGATTTTTTTTTCACATTTTGTCTCTCATAGTTGAAGTGTACCTATGATGAAAATTACAGACCTCTCTCATCTTTCTAAGTAGGAGAACTTGCACAATCAGTGGCTGACTAAATACTTTTTGGCCCCACTGTATGTGTTTTATGTTTCAATATGTACAGCACTTTGGGTCTGAATGTGCTTTATAAATAAATTACTTACTTACTAGCTGCTTACTTAATGATTTGAACATAGAACAGCTTTCAGAGGGCACAAAGCATGACGCTAGACAGTCAGCTCACCATAGACTGCCAAACTACATTTCAATCCACTGAACTTTAAGTCACACTGTCTAAACAAACAAAACAACATTAGTTTAAGTATCTCAGGAATCATCTTAGCAACAATGACCACAATACAGGATTTTAACCTTTCAAATCCTTACATTACATCTCCTGCTACCCCCCATAAAACCTTTGTCTTTTTGAACATATTTAAACATATGAACATTTGAGCTTCATTTGAACAGTACTGAGAGATGGAGCTTATATAACTAAACAAATAAAACTGAAAAAATGACTTTTAAACAATGTATATATTGTGAGGAAAAAGTTAGGACACCCCCACATTTATTACTACTTAAAATGTCTAAAATTAGAATCAGGAGCACCACATCAGCTGCAGTGATTAGACCATCGTTAGAGGACATTGGAGTTGCATTTAAACCTCAGACATTAGTTTGGTTTGCTCTTGATTGTTATCATCATGGTGAGATCTAAAGAGCTCTCTGAGGCCTTCAAAACTCAAAACTATCTCAACGATCTCAAAACTATTAGAAATCAGCCATTCCACTGTCCAGAAAATAATCTACAAGTGGAGAACATTTAAAACAACTGCGGACATGGCCAGGTCAGGCCGTCCTAGCAAGTTCAGCCCTCAGCCCAGTCTCCAATAATCCTACAATGTCATCACGGGACCTACAGGTAGCTCTTGCCACAGTTGATGTCAAGGTGCATCCATCTACCATCAGAAAGAGACTACACAAGTTTAATTTTCATGGGAGGTGTGCAAGGAGTAAACCCTTGCTGTCAAAAAAAACATTAGGGCAAGACTAAAGTTTACCAGAGAACACCTAGACAAAGACCAGGACTTCTGGAACAATGTGCTTTGGACAGATGAATCCAACGTGGAATTATCTGGGCACAGTAACAGAAGACGTTTGGTGCAAACCAAACACAGCATTTGAGCACAAGAACCTCATACCAACTGTGAAGCATGGAGGTGGAAATGTCATGGGCCTGGCTAGCTCTCCATTATAGAATCCACAATGAATTCTTCACTGTATCAGAGCGTGCTTGAGGAAAATGTAAGACCATCTGTCCAAAAACTGAAGCTGAAGCAGAGATGGACCATACATGACAACGACCCAGAACATTCCAGTAAATCCACCAAGGAATGAATGAAAAGAAAGAAATGGAGAGTTCTGGAATGGCCAAGTGAAAGCCCGGATCTTAATCCTGTTGAGATGCTGTGGGGTGATTTGAAACAGGTTGTGCATGCAAGAAACCCCTCAAACCTCACACAGCTGAAGAAATTCTGCATGGAGGAGTGGGAAAAACTTTCTCCCAGTCGATGTCAGAGATGGTAGATGGTTATAGGAAATGTCTAATTGAGGTTATTTCAGCCAAAGGGGGAAATATCAGCTATTAGGGCAAAGGGTGCCCTAACTTTTTCCTCACAATTAAGTTTCATTTTTGTTCATTACATTTTACAACTTGTGTTTAAAAGTAATTTTTTCAGTTTTATTTGTTTAGTTATATAAGCTCCATCTCTCAGTACTGTTCAAATGAAGCTCACATGTCCATATGTTTAAATATGTTCAAAAAGAAAAAGGTTCTCATGGGGTGTCCTAACTTTTTGACATGACTATGTTTATCTTCATGTATTTTATTTTATTGCTTGGTTAGGTGGCATGAGGGCTTCATCTCTGAACATTTTAAAAAAACAGACTTTTAAAAATAAACTGCAGTAAAAACCACCTTTGGCAAATTCAACCTTTTGCAAAAACATTTATCAGCAATACATTTTATCAAACATTTGCATATGGTACATACTTTCTGTTAGCAAAAGAAGCAAGTCAAAATGAATATGTAAAAAGAAAGAAGGAAAATCCAGTCACTTCGTTTCATACAAGTGCTTTTGCATTCTTGGCACCTCCGGCCACAATCCAAAAAATGCTTTTAACCAGCAGATTACAGGGGCAGGAAGGGATCCCACCTTTGCTTGTAGCAGTGTTTTCTCAGAAGGATTACTGTAAGAAGTGACTTTTCTTCCCACGCAAATCCTCCATGCACCCCGTCCTCTTTAAAGAAGAACATTCCAGAAGCAGCCATCATCTCTCAGTTATTCCAGCTCATCGTTCACACACGTTTATGTACAAAAGACACTTTTGAATGCTGTTGATCCTGAAAACGAGGGTCAATCTTAGCTGCTCTGTAACGTTTCCTTGGTTTCATTTGATAAAGATCTGAGATCCTTACATAATCAAAGCACATTCTGGTAAAGTCTAGTCATTCTCCATGCTTCCTTCCAAAGTCTTTAAAGTGTATAGCCATGCATCGTTTCCCAGCTTATTCTATCAGCTCCAAAACCATTACTGCTCACTGTGTCAATGAAAATACACATCGCATAACAATTACTTTCTAGCACCAGTAACACATCTAATAACTGAAGCATGTTCTCCTTGCAGCATTAGCTGTGTTTCTAGCCATTTGAACATGGACTATTATAATTAAGTCTGACTTAATTAAGACCAGCAGGAAATAACATGTAGTGTTGTGTTCATTAGAGCTTGTGCATTATAACTTGCCTTTGTACATTCAGTTACTCACATCTGCCAACACCAGGGCTGCCGGGGCTGTTCATTCACACAGATTGAACAGGAAACACTTTCAACTCACAGGGGGAAAACTGCCATTCCTGCAATTTGGCTTCGCTCATTTCTGTAAACATGCACTGGGTCGACATCAGGCTTTTTGGATAGGTAAGAATAAGAGGCTCTTAGGCCTCATTTTTATTTGCATACAATTTAAAGGCAACATACCAGGTATGTCAAAGATTTGCTAATAAAGGAGCTACATGCAAGGTTCATTGTTTTAAGCTGCAGTTAAGGGGCAGTGGTAGCTCAGCAGTTGAGGAACTGAACTAGTAATCAGATGGTTGCTGGTTCAAGCCACACTACTGCCGAGTTGCCACTGTTGGTCCCTTAATCCCCTTAATGCTACAAATGTAAATTTAATGCAATCTAAAGTTAATAATGCCATTTTTCCAGCCCAGTGGCTAAGTGGGTAACACTGTCGCCTCACAGCAAGAAGGTCCTGGGTTTGATCCCCAGGCAGGGCGGTCCGGGTCCTTTCTGTGCTGGGTTTGCATGTTCTTCCTGTGTCTGTGTGGGTTTCCTCCGGGAGCTCCGGTTTCCTTCCACAGTCCAAAGACATGCAGTCAGGTGAATTGGAGACACTAAATTGTCCATGACTGTGTTTGATGTAACCTTGAGCACTGATGAATCTTGTGTAATAAGTAACTACCGTTCCTGTCATGAATGTAACCAAAAGTGTAAAACATGATGATAAAATCCAAATGTACAAATGTGTTGGAGACAACAGGATTGTCTATTAGTTATTTGTTATTATTAACAGAAATGCACAAAAACCTGATAGGATGAACATTAACTAACAGACAGCTCCCTTTTGGGGTTGCCACAGCAGATCATTCATCCCCATATTCAATTTGGCACAGTTTTTACACCAGATGCCCTTTCTGATGCAACCCTCCTTATTTTATCCAGGTCTGGGACCAGCACTAAGGGAGAACTGATATGTGTCTACTACCCCCAAATAGCTAGATTTTATGTACCACCATGCAGCTTCTGCATTTGTGAGCCCAGCCTGGGATTCAAACTCAGACACTGCTGTTACCAAGAGTAACTGACAGCGAATATGTAACTGATTTTGGGTAAGCAAACTTTTGCACTCGAAATGTATGCTTTAAATGTTTAGTCAAAGGTCTAAGTAACTGGTTTATCATACATGTAGCTCCTTTAAGTGAAGTGCGTCTAATAAATTAAAAGTATTCTTTTGTAAATCCAGACATCACATCATTCTGATTTGTGTGATAACACTGATTTTGCAGGTTGTTTGAGTCAGCATGGTGGTGCACTCATACGTCTGGAATGTATGACCTAATGAGATTATTGAGACGTATTAAGGTGGATCGTCCTAGTGTTAACAATGAAAAGCTAACAAATATATTGTATCACCTGTGCTGTTTTCTTGAGGTTCTTACAGTTAATAGGATTCACCACCTCAGTAGTTTGAAATGACAATTCAAGTAAACAAAAGAAATCAATAAAACAATAGTTAAAAAAAGAAACAAAATTAGAAGTCCACTGTTAAGACATAAATTCAATAGATCATGTTTTCTTAAACATTTTTCATTCATGTTTCAAGTCATGTTTCATGCAAAACAGTAGTTTCTTTCAATAAAGACACACATTGTTATATGCTCAGCTATAAAAGAAGCTTGTTCTACATATTGTTAAACAGAGTTACTTCATTTTCAGGGCAGGCACCGTACGTACGAACCAGGTACAGAGGCATGCCACATATTTGCATTGCTTTTGCATTCTACTTATGGCGGCTGTGATGTCATTGGAGCAGCATGTGAGTCGGTAGGTGTGTTTCTTGCTTAAACATTTAACTCAACCCCCAATCAGCCTACATCTGTCTTTCTGTAATACTTGATTATGGTACCGTGCCGGATTTTGCGCTGCTACTATAACATCACAGGGAGTTTCAGGAGTAGGGCGAGTTCGAATGAAGATAAAAGCAGCGCAACAAAGCTCAGTGGCGCATGCAGAGATGGGGTGGGGTTAAGGGATGGAGTGTGGAGGGTCAGGCCCAAGGCTGCAGTCAGATGAATGGAACGTGGGTTCGTGTCAATTCAAGGAAAATTGGAAAGGGTCGTGTTTTTTTGCGCTACGTCGATTATCACATTACGTTTCTTAATTTTATACAAGCGTATTTCACAATGAAGCTTGCTGTGGTTTTTATCCCTCCCACTGCTGGTACCGTGATAGGAGAACGGATATGGCGAGAGATGTTTGTGTAGCTAGCTGTCATATATGTTCAAATGTTTCACATTACTGTAGTAAATATAAAAGATTATATCAGGAATATTTGCGCAATTTGCTAATCCAAATGTGCGCTCGGATTTATTCAAGTCAAAATATTGCTTCAAGTTTATCCACCAAGCTAGATCCAAATGTCTTGGATGGGAGCAATTGCAATATTTTTTTTTTTTCTAGTGATTTGTTTGTTTGACAGCAAAATCAGACACATATTACCTTCTCTAACACTGAGATAGAATTGCTTTCAGTTCGGTTTATGTAAATTGTAAATTTGAAGAAGTTACTATGCAACAAACATTGCATGTGTTAATGTTTCAATGAATTACCAATCTGTAATGAAATTAGATATATTTTAGTCATATTAAGACATTCTGTGATATATTCAATAATTTATAATAATAATAATAATAAAATGTATATTTAGTTTTCCATCTGTTCAACCAACACTACGGAAAGTGACAAACTGGCCCGGCGTCAGTTAACCAGAGTAAGAAGAGTCGTTTACTGTATGTTATAGTAAAGGACCCTTCTTGCTTGGCAGTAAAATCACCAGTCCTCAAGTAAGTCAAAGCCAAACAGTAAAACTGTCAGACTGACTGTACGTATTAGTATTAGTGGTGACTTTACTGTTTATATCTTGTTCCTGTTCGTAAGTCGTAGTAAAAAGGTGCTGTGCTTTAGTCGAAGATACCACATCATAGACTGCTATAGTCACCAGCCTTTCCAGTTTCTGAACTTCCAGACATGCATTTGTGTAACCAACAGAGTAGTGCGACACTGAAAAGGAAGTTCCTTTTCTCTGCACACACCTCCATTCATTCTGCCATCTATAAAAAAAAGTCCATGCCAGCCATCAGATCAGCCCTTGTAGCGGATTGAAGAGAGTCTGACAGACCGACCTGTTGAATTATTGTTACTAGTTGAGTATTTGGTTAGATAAGTTGTTCCTAAGAGAACCTTTAACTAATTAGGAGTTGTTATGATTATGATTTGTGAGTAAAAAACAAACACGAAAAACAATGACTGAAAAAACAAGAGGTAAACTGAAAATAACTTAAAACTAGACAGCAGTAAAAATAACAGTTAAAAAGTAAGAGAAATAGTGGTAGAAAGCACATCTTATTTATAAAAAAAAAAAAGAAAAAACGATTAAGGTTTAAGAAGTGGATTAAGTTTGGGCGATTTGAGGGTTGTCGTCGGTGTTCATACTCTCTTACGCGCTCTCACGTCCACTGGTGCTCGTTCTTTCACTCATGCTTCCCTTCACTCTCACGTTCTTTCACTCTTCGTGGAGCTGGAGCCGGTAGCGACTGTAGCGGATCTGGAAGAAAAGCCTTTCAAGCGGCGAGCGACTCATTCCAGGCAAAGTGTAGTCCTGGCTCTCGCCCACCCTCTGAAAACCCAACGATTCGTACAGCTTGTGGGCGGCCATCTTGACTGCCGTCGTTCCCAGAACCACGGCCGAGTAGTTGTTGTGCATGGCGAATTCCAGGACTCGTCTGCCCAGCGCCTTGGCGATGCCCTTTCCGCGGAAACGAGAGTCCACAGACATGCGGCGGAGTTCCACCGTGTTGTCTTCCTCGCGTCCCTGTGCCGCTACGATGCCGACCACCTGACCTTCCAGCACCGCCACCCAGAAACAAGAACCTGTGGGGAGACGACAGGATGAGCGAAGTGTTCGGGTGCCTATACATGGAACTTCTACAGTCATGTTTTCTATTACAGTACATAGAAATCATTTCTCTCTCTTATTTGATTTAACCTCGGCACTTGGACAGCACCACACTCTTATTTGATATCTTCTTACATACTTATATCCCGGTTCCCACCTGACCACAGCATTAAGTGCTGTTCATCTTTAAATCATCATCATCATTACTTTATTCAGAGTTATTATTAGTAAGGAGATAGAGACATAAAATATTTAGTAACGGCATAACCGGAATAGGCAGGTCTAACAAATATATGCATTGATTTAATTGATGCAGTTTCCCATAACAATTTACTTTCATTTTATACCTACACTAGAAGTTCAAGTTCAAGAGAGGCTTTATTGTCATAGTACATATTGAAACAAAACAACATTTCTCCAGGACCAGGGTGCAACACAGAACACAAGTGCAAGACAATACAATGTACACAGTGCAGATAAACACAAAGACCTACAATAAATACCAAAGACATTTCTTATCTGAAGAAATTAAGAGGGACAAGACTAAAGACAGTAGAAGTGTTGGCCAGTACATGGTACTGAGTAAATGATAGTACATGGTACTGAGTAAATGATAGGTGAGGAAAAAAACCTAGCAGATCATGTGTAACTTAAATCACGATTCACACTGATAATGTAGCGACAAACAAGGTTACACCTTGTAAAGGTGAAGGAGCAGAATTAGCACAGTCTATCTGAAGCTACAGAATCAATAATCATGTCTGATGACATTCTATACATATGAACCACGGTTTTATTTAGTCCTACATCAGAAGCTTCAAACTGTAACTGAACTACTGACATGACATTTAATCTAGTTATTCTTGAACCACTTAAAAACATTTTATCTACTCAGTATCACACTGGCATTTTCTAAGGTTTTGGATTTTTTAACCATGGCCTTTATTATTTGATATAAAATTTTATATCAAATGGTGATGTGAATGTAAATTTAGTTTACATATCTGCTCACATATTTGCAACATTTACTGCAGTACATTAAGCACAAGTTAAAAGTCATTTTAAAATCAACATAAGGTATTTCT